>NC_134270.1:134406425-135868300 GCF_031893055.1 Leptodactylus fuscus
AGCTCTATTAACTAAGTCAATTACAGCCCATTATCGACTGTTGTTACACAGACTGACTAATGGAAACAAATATCTGACTGGTTACCACAGGTTATATAACAGGGCTGTGTTTGCTTTCCATTCATTCTATTGTATGCGCAAATTGTCATTTAAAGGGAAGGTTCGCCTTTACAGAAACCTGATTTTAGTCTGAAGCCCCAAGTTGCAAAAATGCAACATTTTACAGTATCTGCGAAGAGGATGGGATTCTGGCTAATGCCATTCACACATTACAGAGTCTGCACCGTGTCAAGTATAACCCTTGGAAACGTTGTTATTTCCCGTATAGCTATAACAGGGACAGAAGGTCCTCAGGGGTAAACTAGGCAAAAATCACTATGAAAAATGCAGAAGAAAACTGATTATTTTTTTTTATTTTTTTATTTTTTTTGTAGCTTCTTGCTATGTAGGACCTTAGCCTTACGCAAGGTACACATCTGTATTTGGGTTTCTGTTTCCAGGGTCGACTATAATGGGATCCGCCCGAAAAATGCAGAGAGAAAAGTCCTTTTCTGTTTGTTTATATGATGTGAAGAGTGAAACACAACACAGGAAACAGTCAGTAATGTGGTGTTGATGAATCCGTTACACTTGGTAGATGTCTTCATTTAGGCTTGGTTCACACATTACTTTTTTGCAGTGCATTTCAGATGTAATCTAATGGTCAGCAAGTTGAAAACCTTTAATTTACTGGCATAGTAAAATGTAGTACTGCTGAAGCATAACAGGGCTAGGTTCACACTAGTGTTCGGGTTTCCGTACTTTGGGTCCGCATGGGACCTGTGCACTTGGAAAATGGTTATCCACTGACCCCTTAGATCAGGGGTCCTCAAACTTTTCAAACAGGGGGCCAGTTCACTGTCATTCAAACCACTGGACGGCCAAAATATAGTTTAAAAAAAATGTAAGATTATATGCTCCACAGTAGCGCCCCTTCCCCCCCTTCACCAGTATTATCTGCTCCTCAGTACGCCCGCCCACACACAGTATTATCTGTGCCTCAGTACCCCCCCACCCCACTGTATTATATGCTCCTCAGTACACCCCCCAGTATTATATACTCCTCAGTACGTCCACCCACACAAAGTATTATCTGCTCCTCAGTACCCCCCACTGTATTATATGCACCTCAGTACGTCCCCACACACACCTTACAGTATTCTATGCTCCTCAGTACACTCCCCATCCCACTGTATTATATGCTCCTCAGTACACCCCCCCACAGTATTATCTGCTCCTCAGTACCCCCCACTGTATTATATGCACTTCAGTACGCCCCCCCACACACACACCTTACAGTATTATATGCTCCTCAGCACGCTCCCCATCCCACAGTATTATATGCTCCTCAGTAGCCCCCCCCACTGTATTATATACTCCTGTGTACCCCCACCACTGTATTATCTGCTCCTCAGTACCCCCCACTGTGTTATATGCACCTCATTACGCCCCCCCACACACAGTATTATATGCTCCTCAGTATGCCCCCCACACCCCAGTATTATATGCTCCTCAGTAACCCAACCACTGCATTATTTACTCCTGAGTACCCCCCCACTGTATTATATACTCCTCAGTACCTCCCACTGTATTATATATTCCTCAGTACAATCACACACCCTCTATCATACTTACCCCTGAAGAGCCGCTGCGCGTCCTCCTCCTTCAGACTGCAGGAGCGATGACGTCATCACACCTGTGTTGGGGGCAGAGATCACTCTCTGTAGTCAATGTAAGCCGCAGTCGCACGGCCTAAACTGACAGCTTTCAGTTGTATGTGCACTTGCACAATAACTGCTAGCGTTCATTTTTCCGCAAGCGTTTTTTTGCCGCTAGCGGAAAAAAAAAAAGCGACGACCTTTCTTGAGGCGGATTCTGCCTTAGGAAGACAATAGAAGTGAATTGGAGGCGAAAACCACGTCACGTTTTTTTTACGGTCCATTCACTTTCAGGGGAGGGGAAAACTACCTGGCCTTTTCTGAAGCGATTTTTACCAAAAGCAGCTCCAGAAAACGCTCCAAAAAACTCAAGGTCAAAAAAACGCTCCTAATTAGGAAGCGTTTTTTTTCCGGACCAAAATAAGCCAGGCAGTTTTCACGTGTGAACTATCTCTAAGAGTCTGTGGGAAAAAAAACAAAAAAAAAAAACGTCATTTATTTTTTATATATCCAACGTACTACAAGAAAGGAAAAAAATAAAAAAGTTGACCTGTATTTTATGATAGTGAAAAACGGGTCAATTGCGATTGTGTTGCCCGTCATTATCATAAACATAACACATCTGCAATATGCGGATGTGTGAATAACGCCTTGGTGATTGAATGTATGACAGTGCTATAGATTGCAAAGGTTATTAATGTGTTAATAGCAAATTTCAGTCTAGCGTCGCCATTGTGTCCTCAATCAATAAATCTAACTATATACTATAACAGATGAGTGAATTAACTATCTACGTGGGTATATGGTAATCTCCGTTTTCCAAGTACATACCGGTATTTGCCATATCAGGTAAAACTAAAAAGTTGCAAAAAACTGATGAAGATGGATCCTAAATATTCTAGATTTCACATGTGATGACTATACAGTCAATGCTACTCAAATATGCGCTTTGCTACAGTATCTAAGATGAAGTCAAGCCATACATTTACCTGCAGTCATGTAAAACTAGTGCTAACACATCATCATATCGCATGGAGTAGTGCCAGATGGCACCCCTGCTAGCTCTGCTACATCTGTAAGTCCTATAAACTATGTACAGAATAATTGGCAGCTGCAAAGCTCTGTGAAACAAAACCTCACGGCAGACGTTCCTGGGATGCCAGAAATGGAAAATAAGCGATAAATTGATCAATTAAATTCTCTATAGCATCAGAGAACTACAAGCCCCAGCACGATATTCTCTGCTAACTGACTTCCTATAACTTTCTTGTCAGAGTGTGTTTATTTGCATTCGGTCAGGAAGGGATTAAGGTGACTCATTTTTATAAAGCCGCCCGTATGACGGTTCTTTGTCTCCGAATTTTCCCCTATACAGACATTTTGCCTCCATGCCTTCACATTTTAAGCTGCCAGACCTTCTCATGTAAATGTGAGATGACAACGATAAATGAATCACAAGAATTCTTCTAGAAACCTATTCATCTTCTAGAATGATAAAAACCTCCCTGGAGATGCAAGAGGAAATTATCACCTTATAACAAGTTATGTAAATGAAGCCGGGCTATTCCTATGGGATGCAGGGAAAGCTTACTCTAGTCTATTCCTCTGCACATCTTGCCACTGTGTGTCCATCCAATAGAACTGCACACGATAGGATTACAAGTAACTGCAACAGTAATTGGGGAGATACACAAAAGACATGGGTGAACCAGACACCCCAAAGTACGATATACACATCAGAGAGAGTCTGCCATCTATCTAATGTGTATGGGGCAAACCTGACTTAGGGAAAAAGATATAGGGCATATTAGATTTCAGTATACGATCAGCTTATTCTCACAATACGCACACACGCTGTCAGAGACCGCTCCACTCTCCCCACTGAAAACAAATTCGGCCAAAGAAAAAAAAAAAAATGTATATGAAAGGGGTAGTAAGGAGGAATAACTGTGGGCATACCGAATGTAGAAGATGCAGCAGCTGCTCAAGAAATGGGGGAAATAGTGATAACTATGGAGGATGGAAGAAGCGGAAACGCACGACCATTACTTTACTGGCGCATGATAAGGCCTGCATGCTTGCTTTTTTCATTTGTTGTGATGTCACAGTACACACAGTGATTTGTGTGCGCATGGTCACATTATCTCAGTGCTGTGACCTCACTGCGTGCACTATGCAAGTACTGTGACTTCACTGTATACATTATCATTATACTGTGACCTCATGTGTATTGTAACATCACTGTGTGCATTATCTCAGTACTGTGACCTCAATGTATACATTATCCTTATACTGTGACCTCATATGTGTATTGTAACCTCACTGTGTGCATTATCTCAGTACTGTGACCTCACTGTGTGCATTACCCCAGTACTGTGACCTCAATGGGCTCATTACCCCAGTACTGTGACCTCACTGGGCTCATTACCCCAGTACTGTGACCTCACCTCAGTACTGTGACCTCACTGTGCGCATTATCTCAGTACTGTGACCTCACTGTGCGCATTCTCAGTACTGTGACCTCACTGTGTATATTATCCCAGTACTGTGACCTCACTGCGTGCACTATGCAAGTACTGTGACCTCCCTGTATACATTATCCTTATACTGTGACCTCATATGTGTATTGTAACCTCACTGGGCTCATTATCTCAGTACTGTGACCTCACTGTGTGCATTACCCCAGTACTGAGACCTCACCTCAATACTGTGACCTCACTGTGTGCATTATCTCAGTACTTTGACCTCACCATATATATTATTTCTGTTCTGTGACATCACTTTGTGCATTATCCTTGTGTGTAAAAAAGACCAAAATAATTGCGCACATTAAATTCTGAGATTCCTGCTTAAGGTGATAGTGGTAGATCAGGGACCCCATTACGTTTTACTGTGGGCCCCCATAGTTACTTGTTATTCCCCCGGCTGTCAGCCATACAAATGTTAAGTTGATAGCTTTAAGGTATATGGGTACAATAACTACTCAATCCCAGTTTGACAACCTAAAGAGTTTTCAAATGTTAGGCCACTTGCTGCAGACTCCATCTGTTCAGAAGGATGACCTTCACAAAGCAACCATGAATGAGAAGCCATCTCAAATCTTTAGTGTATTTGCCGCTTTAGAACTTAAATGGATTGTTATGAACGGACCAAAGCCAGCGTAAAAATAAAAATAAAAAAAAATACTGGACTGCACTTAATTCCCTGTCAATTCAATACTGCTATGTCGGTCCTTCCTGCCGCACCTTGTTTACTTGACTGCAGTGATGATATGCCCATCTATCCCACGTGAGCACTCCAGACAATCCCTGGTATCACAGGTATACAGCACAAGACTGGTGGGGTCAGTGGTCACGTAGTGTAAGCGGACATGTCATTACTATATATGGTGCTGAAACTGTGAACTTCTCTGTCATACAAAGCCATCAAGATCATTTTCTCTTAAAGAGTTCAAAAGGGTCTTCCTTGAGTGTATCAGTATTACCAGATATAGTTACTAGATTCCTGGAGATAGGACATTGATCTGACTGCCAGATTGGAGTCAGAGTTTTCTCTAAGGAATGGAGAGTTACGGTACCTTCTAACTCACTGGGGGGCGGGGGGGGGGGGGGTTGCCTTTCTCTGAATCAATATTAGAGAAGAATAGGCTGCATTTGATGGCTACACACAGTCTATACTATGTATTAATGCTCGTGTCCAAGCAATTTTTATTAATTGACATTTATAACCATGCTATGTGCCATCAAAACATATCAGAAGGTGACATTAATGGATACCCTGCCTCTCTCCGGACATTGACAGAGCATCTTTGAGGAATCATTGATGGCTTCAATGCAGAGACTCCAACCAGTCTGTTTCCCGGGACTTACACATGGATGGCCTATCTTTAGGAAGAGGTCTTCAATATGTGATCGGTGAGGGTGCAAAAACCGTGACACACGCTGATCAGCTGCTTGAAGAGGCTATGGCGCTCATGAGCACTGTAGCCAAGGCTACAAAGTCAGAAAACTTAATCACTAGCTTTTTGATGAATTAGAAGATATTTACTGATTCCGACTGACCGTAGATGTCAGCAATCTATGAAGGAGTCAGACTGTGGGGAAAAAAAAAAAAAAAAAATAGAGTAGTTGGTGGTATGGCCTACAGAGTCTAGGACCCTGGCTGTGGCCTCTTCTCTGTCCCGATAACATCACGTGGATCGGCAGACATTCAAGTGAATGGGACTGAGCTGCAATGTCAAATACACCCCCTAGTTATTTAGGGCGCTGTGGTGGTCATTCAGTGACAAGGCCGATACGATCACATACGATCCCATCTCAATAAGGTCATCAATACAAAGGACCCAAAAAAAACCTATAACAAACAAACCAATTTAATGATCATGGCCAAATCTGCCCGTCTATGGGTAACATAAATGATACGTCAGCATGTTGGACTTGGACAAGTGGGAATCCTGCTAACAGCCCATATGATAACTCAATCCCTTGCCCACCTGTATTACCACTGTGCCTTTATTTCAGCATCAGAAGCAATTATTCTAAAAAATTCTCTGTATTTCTTATTGAACTGTGTTTCTTTCTTGTACTCTGCTGGTTTTGTTACCATAGTATCGATATTTGCACTTCTGAGCTGTCACAAAACATTTCATCTCCAGCCAAATGTTTCAACGTTTCATTATTTTAACCTGAAAACTGTATTTTCAATTAAAATATCAGACAGAAATCTAAATGAATCCGAGTGTTAATCCGCACTCACTATGGTTAGAAACATCCTAATGGGATTAAGCCCAGATGTTTCCAGCCAATGCAAGTGTTTGATGTCTACAGGAAGAAAACAGCCCCGCGCAAAACAAGACTGAATTAGGATAAGTGGACATTGTATAGGCCGTCTACCTAATCTTATTAAAGGGCTGTCTGATCTCCACAACTCTTTTCCATATGCCCTATTAGCACATACAGACATCATAGACGGGGCTTCCCTGCTTGAGGCCTCGCTCTGTAAGACACTCGCAACCCTTAAGTAAATAACTTGGTCAACCATTCATGGATGTTAATATATACTAAAGAGATACAGATGGGCAAATCCGTTTTGCCAAAATTAGGTAAGAGGCATGCAGATACACAGATGTGGATAGATATTTCTCACAATTATTCTCTACCAGATCACTTGTATCATGGGAAGCAGCTTTCCATGGATTCTGACGCAAAGGGAACATTTTCAATGGGCAGAACTCACAATTTTTAGCATTATAGATGAAACAATTACCGTATTACATCTACTCTACGGCCAGCCTAGATGTGGCCATACACTCTCCATAGCTCCTTTTCTCAACGCCTCCAAACACACACATGGTAGCATTCTATATTCAAGGATAACAATGGAACAGGCATGCTGAAACCCACCATGTCTAAGACATGACCCCGCCGATATGTTGGGAGAGAGGTAGCCCATTCTTACATGGTAGTCTGTTGGGCCTTCCAAAATCAGCAGCTTCAGCCCACTTTATGTGTATAAGCACATTAAGAAAAGGAAGGATTGGGAAAGCTTCTAAAGAGGGGATGAAAAAAAAAAAAAAAAAAAAAAATCAAACACTTCACAAAGCAGTCTTAAAGGAAGTCTACCACCCACGTCCTCCAAGCATATTCAACTGTGACCATGTCATAGAGCACATTGCAGTGATAAAAAAAGACATATCTTTGTTATATATCACTTTTATAGATTTTGAGAAAAACAACTTTGAGGTCTTACACAAATGAGGCAGTTAGTGCACTGGAGGCGGGCCTTCAGCTCCCTGGAGCACCACTCTTGCCACTCAGACCCCTACATGTGCTACCCCATATATTGATAGTTGATCTCCCCACTGCTCGACATCACCCATCCAGCAGTGCTCTCAGGATAGAAGGCCCGCCCCTAGTGCACCAACTGTCTAATTTGCATAATACTTCAAAGTGTTTATCTATGTGACATACATAAAGTGATGGGGGGGGGGTTTAATCACTATTGTGCTCTGTAACACAGTGGTGACAGTAGAATATACTTAGGGGAGGTGGTAGACTCCCTTTAAATATAACCCAGAAAAACTGAAGCTGGCCACAGTTATAGTGCACTGATATTTCAACCAATACAATGAATAAGGATAAGTTCACACACAGCAGTCATTGCCAAAAATCCCTTTCCTATAGATGGAGTTTGTAAGAATCCATGCACACGATGCATAAACATCCGCTGCAGGTGCATAAAATGAATTTCTCACATCTCTGAGTCTTACTTATCAGGGTTACAGCGTTGTGTGGTTCCTTTTGGGTTACTTATCACTCTTTGTACTTGGACCGGTTTCTTCAGACTACTCTTGACATCTTCAAGTGGGAACCAGGGAATTAGGTGCTCTTTTCATTGTTCCCATAATGAGGACTTCCATACTGTAAGGAGTTGCTAATGTCTTTACATCTCCTTGACCGTGTAGAGCGTTAGCTCCATGGCCCTGCTGCAGGTTCAGAGTGCGGCCTGTAGGAACCATTTATTTAATAAGGCAACAACTTATCATGGTCATTAGGAAACTTATGAATTCTAAAAAAATAATTAACCCCCTGCTGTAAATCATTACGAGATTAGACACCCCCTTGGTATTCTGTCATCTGTTCAAAACTTGTTATCCTAGGTCTTTCTATGGTCGAGTAGGGGATACGTCATTCAATAAATCACAGCGAGATACTATAAGCCATCTCCAACTACACCCTGATCAACCATCAAAATTAAATCAAGTACGGGCCATATAATCTCCAAAAATATCTATTAATCAAACTGCAAACCCCTAAAGTAAGTCCCAATAGTGGCAGTAAGTTTCAGTAGAAGAATATATGGTGACCTAAAACACAAGTTATACGTCTGCTCCACAAGGATTCTGGATATTGGCGGCTAGACAAGTCAACATATCATAAAATATAATTAATAAGAGAGTAGAGAGATGACAAAGACACATCAAGTGGAGGAAATATTGATGATATCATAAATCCTAACACCCTTCTTGGAAATCCAAACCTGCGCAGAGGTATGTGGTCAATTAGTAACCGGCAATAGATACAAGCCTTCCTGTTCTTACTGTCATTGATCATAAGGGAACTGTCATACAAAAGATGAGCTATGATAATAATCCCTACATACAGCGGTGCGGACGGAAGGTGAAGAACATCTGATCACAGCACCACAACGCATTACAATTCAATGGTGGACACTTTAATGGTTGCTAACTTTTCAGCAAGCTTTGCATAAATCAATATTTCAAACAAATATTAGAAATTTTGTAATATACACTATTACAAAATGCCTCTTTCTCCATTGATCTGACTCTGTTACTGATACTCTCACTGCTAAACAGACATTCACTCTGAAATCTCTGTTCAATTCCATCTTGCCAGAGACAGTAGACAATAGAAGTCTATGGAGAGGTGAACAGGAACTGAGAGATAAAGGAGAGACAGAGGCACAGAAGAGAATACTAGAAGTTTATTATGAGTCTCTTACCCCAAATCTTTTACTGACATCAATACAGGTCAGTACTTCTCTATACTGTCCTAGGGTATAGGATTCTGCTATAGTTTATGCATGAGAGCGCAAATTAGAAGCAAATTGTCCTCTACTTTTTGCGTGCTGTGTATGAAAGACATCTTAACAGCTAGTCTCCATGCACCAGCTCAGAGAGAACTGAAAATTGGGGAAAGAGCACGCAGAAAGAAAATCTGCAGAATATACGTCATATAATGATCTGAGGTAGGGTATATACACCGTACAGCACTAGAAACGGTAGGGAGCGGCATCACACGATGTCCTTCAATAAAGTCCATTCTCGTTACTGATACCACAAGGGTTGGTCACTCCTTTAACCATATTTGAAGGCGCCCAGTGGACACAATTTTGCGGCATGTTTAATAGTCTATGATGGTAAATCTGGAACAGCACACATCCACATGAAGCAAGATCTTAATTTTCAGCATTTTTTAGCTGTGATCTTTATATTCTTTAACATCTGATTTGCTTTCAGTCTTTTGTATCCACTCATGTGTCTGGCTCAAGACAGCATCAAAAATCAAAACCAGCATGTGCAAGTCTAGCCCAACACAGTGAAGCCATAATACTGCCTCCTGTTATATTTAAAGGAGCAATAAACCCAAAGTTGGAACTTTATAAAAGTGAAATTTATGGAAAGAGCTGCCAATATCGTTCATGCATACGTGTGCAGATGTTTCTCGGAGATTCTCACGACTGGAGGTATGCGAGAAAAAGTTGTGATCATGGGGGCAGACATTTCTGATTTCCTGACAGTACACTATGGTCCACATTTACTAGGGCCATGCTCCAGGATTCGGGAGGAAGTTCCACCTTCTATTTGCCACAAATCAGTTTCGACAAATTTATCATTGGTATGGGCCAAAAAGAACAGATGCTCGCGCCTTGCTGCACACATTCACATATGTCTAGATAAGGCAGCAATGGTTTTGTGGAGTCCCAAAATGCCCAGGATTTATTACTGGCGTATGCCAGTGTCTGGCACAAAGTAATAGTCTAAAGTAAGCCAGCTAACAATTGGCTTAGAAAGTGGAGAGTGTCTAACTTCTAGCAATACGCGGCGTATCAATCACATAACATTTGCCGCTGTGATGAATTTGGCACACCTTGTAACTGTGGGATCTAAGTTTCTGCTGCCTAATATAGACAGCATTAGTATATGTGGAACAACGCAGTCAATCTCCCCAAACCAAAATGGCTGCGCACTAAAGGTAAAGAAAGTTTTGAATAAAAATCCCTTTAAGAAGCCATTATAAGCAGGCTGTCGGTGGCTTTACCACTGATGACTGATTCTTAGGTCATCAATATCAGATTGGTTAGGGTCCGATAAGCTGTATGCAGGAGCCACAATGTATCAGAACTTTTACAGCTCCATATACTGTACAATGGCCAACGAGGTACCGATTCAAGTGATTGGGTATATTGCAGCTCCAGCAAATGGCTGATCAGCAGTAGTGCCAGGAATAAGTCCCCTACCAATCTGGTAGAAATAAGTATTAAAGGGAGCGTGTCAGCAGAACCTAGCCCTGCAGATAGATTAGGTTATGGTTACTTGAATGAAACAGTGTTTTCCCCTTTCATTCATTACCAAGATCTCATCTTTGCTGTCAATATGCAAAGAGCTCTTTGGAGCAATGAGGGAGTTGCCGATTACCTCCTTGGAGCAATGACTGCCCTCATTACTCCAAAGATCTCATTTGCATATTGACAAAAACAGTGATATTTCAAAAACTGAGGCACAAGTGGAAACCAGCGTTTGACTCAGGTGACCCTAACCTATCTATCTTGGGAGTTGGGTCTTGGTGACAGACTCCCTATAAGATTTCATAAGGATGTGATAGTCATACATGTGAGTACACTGGCAATGGCAACATGGCTGGTTTGCAACCCCTGGCATTGAACACACATGCCCAGCCAGAATCCCTTCGCTATGCATCTGTTACAATAATCAAAAGAATGAAGACCAGAACACTATATAACTTTACCAGTATTCAGGATACAACACATCACCATATGGCAGTCACACACTAGAAAGTGTATGGCATGTTGCTAACATCCAGCAAAGGTCCAACACACAGAAAAAGACTTTGCCATAGCATGGCTTCACCCCATCTTGGTTACAACGCTAAACTTGATCTCTTAGTTCCATCCTAATCAGGCATGTATGCCCCTATAGAAATTCTCTCTAAAGAACTGCATGGAGGCAATAGGATTACACGAGCTTCTGTATAGGATCACAATGTTTGGCATCTCTAGAATTCTACACAAATAGGACATTCAAGATTATACGCTGAACTTTCAGATAGGATCATATGACATTTGTGATCTTTCCAATGAGAAGAGTGACACTACAGATAAAGCCACAAGTCTGTACAGTTGCCAATGTTTAATGATTTGCATGCTGTGCTCTAATATATATATCTGTAAGATTTCACTATACCGCCGGTCTCTGTGGAACAACGCTTTTCATAAATGCAAAAATGTGCTGGGAACAATCCTCTGTAGGATTACACTGTACTCTACTGGAGACTGACATATGATTCCACTTTGGGGCGAAAAAGGGGGGATATCCAGCTAAGCAGCCTGAATTGGTTCCTATTGTAGACGCATACATGATTAACCCTTTGGAAAGCTCTGCTGCAAAATGAGCTGGCACATAACACCGTATCTCGACCAGGATTATAACCCAACACCTAAAGAGTTAATCCTTGGAACATATAACTGTAAATAACCCATTGTTATCCTGCCGCTGACTGTTTTCTGTTCCTTATTCTATATATACTGATATAATATACTTTTATTTGAGGAGCACAGCTTGTATCCCATACACAGGGCTGCACTACTGTGATCTACTCTTACATGAATGCAGCAATGTGATCACCTAGTGCCCTAATGCAGGACTACAACTAGAGCCATTCAGAGCTGTATACACAGATAACCATATTTATGAATGGCTCACGGTGCGTTCTGGCACACAGAATGAGGCGTGGCTAGACTGTCACATGAAACATGACATATCTATCAAAGGGATATCATACACTGGAGGTAATATCACGGTGTGAACAGTGCCCTCATTTAGAGAGACTACAATGATACTGATGTAGAAAATATTGATACATATAATATACAGTATATACTATTGATTAAAACTTTCACCAAGGCATATATACAAAAGTCATTAGAAATGCTATGGGAATGGAGCTAATACAGAGACAGTAAATATTACAATAACTCTGAAGATAGAGTATATGCCAGTGTACAAAGGCAACCTGACTTTTCTAGCAGCCTAGCTTGGCTAGACATCAATAGAAAGCAACCCAATTGCCTGGCACCAATAGCACATTTCAAGGCACACAAGCGACTTTACTCCTGCAGGTTGCCCAGTCCTGAATCAGTGACAGTCTGTGAGGGTATCATGCTAAAGAGTTAAAACTGCTGGAAGGACATCAAACATGTTCTGAGGGTTGTACTGAAGGAACTGTGTCCATATCAGCATGTATTGTTAGAAATAACCCATAGGCATACAAGTCTTCTGTCATCACATACACATTTTCCATCTACCTAAAGCACACAGTTTTCCTCGTCACTTGTTACCTGGGCAGCACAGTGACTTAGTATTTGGCACTTTTGACCTGCAACACTTTGATCCTAGATCTGAACGTGACCAAAGGATATTATATGCTCACCCCATGTATGTGTGGGTTTCCCCTGGGTACTGAAGAGTCCTTTCACTCTCCAAAAACAATCCTATAACAGTTAATTTGGAATATAGATTGTGAGACCCAAGGGAGACGGGTTACATAGTTAGCACAATTGTGTAAAGACATATGTCCAAGTTCGGCCAGGGACAAGAATTTATACATTTCCATAAGCATCAATGCTATTTTTCTCTAAAAAGATGGCTAATCCTTTTCTGAAGCCGTCAGCTGTGATCTGCTCCTGGGGTAGGCTATTCCACAGATTCACAGTCCTTACAGTGAAGGAGACTTCTTGTCTTTGGAGATTAAACCTTTTTTCCTCCAGACGGAGAGAGTAAAGCACTATTACTAGTTATTACAAAATAACACACAACAACCCACTGTAATACACAACTACTAGCTACAACGTAACACAATACGTATAGTACAACTAGCCATCTCACATTAAGCACTTCTATTACTCTGGCAGTTACACTATAACCAATTACACTACTAACAGTATAACACACAATAAGCAATTATATTATACTACTGGCTATAAAACACTGAAAGCAATTCTAATATGCTAAGAGACTGCTACTAATAACACATTAGTATATAACATTGGACTAGTAGGATACAGCACCAATATAGTCTACAACATGATAGTAACTACCACTATAACATATCATTAACCTGTAACATACTGCTATGTATAACAGACTAATAAGTAGATCATCATAAAAGCCTGTAACACATAGTAACCATAAAGCATGAACAGTTAAAACTAGTAAACATAACAAATAGTCCAGAATACACAAGTATACACAACAGATTAGTAACTAGAACAAATGAGTAGCTTTAAAACTGTAATAAACTGCTAGATAAACCTTGGATACTGCAATACACTACTTGCTGTAACAAACTGTTCTAATGGATTTGGTTGCTTATAAAACTAATAGTTACAGATAGCAAGCATAACATACTAGCAGTAATGATGTGTGTATATATATATATATATATATATATATATATATATATATATATGTATAGCAAAACAGTAATAAAGAAACTTGTGAGTTTAACTCAGTAGCTTATGACTCACTAACACAAAGCAAGTAACTGCATTAGTTGTGTAGAATGAAGCACCAGCTATAATATAATAGTAATTATAATACACTACAGATTGCAGATAGTGTCTATAATACTCTACTGGCAGCAACACACTAGGAGTAGTGTGTATATATATATACATATACACACACATACATATATATACCGTATAACACACTAGCTGCTATAATAAGTTACAAGTACAATACACTACTGGCTGTCGTATACTAGAAGCTCAAAATCCACTAGTAGCTATAATAAACTAGAGGTACAATACACTACTGGCTGTTATATACCAGCAACTACGGTATAACACACTAGCTGCTATAATAAGTTACAAGTACAATACACTACTGGCTGTCATATACTAGAAGCTCAAAATCCACTAGTAGCTATAATAAATTACAAGTACAATACACTACACTAGTAGCTATGGCTATACATAATACCCTCCCTAATGATAATACTTTCCTGCTATAACACACAAATAATACACTAGTATACGTGACACTATATAAGCTACAATGTTATTTATAGAACAATGTCACTACAATAGACAAGTACACTATGCCACTATACTCTAGTAGTACTAATCCATATAATACACCATGGCATACTAGTAGTAGTACTAATCCATATAGTAAACTACTAGTAGTTAGTAAGTGCAGTAGTGGTGTCTGTACCATGCCTTAGCACTACTATTAGGAGCAGGTAGCATATACAGAGGAGCAGGTACTACATATATAGAGAGAGGAGCAGGTAGTACACAGAGGAGCAGGTACTACATACAGTATATAGAGAGAGGGGCAGGTAGTACACAGAGGAGCAGGTAGTATATACAGAGGAGCAGGTAGCATATACAGAGGAGCAGGTAGTATATACAGAGGAGCAGGTAGCATATACAGAGGAGCAGGTAGCATATACAGAGGAGCAGGTACTACATATAGGAGCAGGTAGTATATACAGAGGAGCAGGTAGTATATACAGAGGAGCAGGTTACCTCCGGGTAGCAGTCTTTGGCGAACACATGAAGCAGAGCCGTCTTCCCACACTGAGTGTCCCCGACCACCACTATCTTACAGCGAGACATCTGCTTGTCCATTCTCTCCTCTGTGTCCTCAGCCCTCTCCTCCCTCATGGAGAGCCCCCCTGCCCAGTGGAACAGAGCCCCCCGGTACAGTCCACACATGCACTGCGATCCTCAGCCTCCCAACATCGCTCCTGCACTGCACAGTCCGGCCAGCTGCGCCTCCGACCTGCCAGTTCTGGGACACGCCTCCTAGTGGGGACGTACCAATGGCTCGCCGGCTATAGGTGTCCTCATTACCATAATGGGCGTGGCTCATGGGATTGCCGAGACTGTGAATTGATGAGGATTGGGATTAGAGGCGCAGCGTGTCTCACATCACACAGCGCGCCAACCTGACACGGGCTGCAGCGGGTTAACAGAGCGCTCAGTGTGCTGGGACCGAGTGCGCTGTACTGAATGACTGCTGTGCTACAGGCAGAGTGCTGGTATACAGCACAGCATACACTATACACATATACCTCCTCTTTACAAGGGACAGTCCCTAATTTTGACCCAAATTCCTCTTTGCTCCTATAGTGTACCTCATTCTGGAAATAGATTTGTAGTGTTAAACTTGACTATATTGTTCCAGAATGACAGTCTATCTCCTAGCTGTATATTAGACATAATCTGGTATAATGTGTCATAATCTGGTGCCTTTTACACCTTAAAATATCTTTTCAGTAGTTTAATAAAAAACCTATTCAAGCATGTAGATAAGTGAACAAATTGTATCCTGTCCCCCAGTGAAGTATAAGGGCCTGTTCACATTGCAATCTGCCCCTATAATGTCCCTCAGCCGTAGATTCCGCCGTTGTCATCGATAGGAGGCAGAGAAAATATAAGCGTCCTGCTCCATCTTGTCATGAACTCCGTAGCTGATTCATCTACTCAAGACTCGTCGCTGATCAGCCCCATTCATCTGGACCGGAGCAGCGGGGGGGGGGGGGAGCGAAAAATAATACCCTTTAAGGCTAATGTCCCACCTTGCAGAAACATTGCTTTTTTGTTGCAGATTTTGTTGCGGTTTTTTTTTTTTTTTTTTTTCAACCAAAGCCAAGTATGGATTTAGAAGGAGGGAGAAGTATAAGAACTTATTACGCTGGGTTCACACCAGCATCTGGACTGGGGTCACTATTGGGGGGCCCAGGGGCCACTATTGGGGTACAATACTGTGTGCAGGGGCAGTGGCGTAACTAGGAACGGCGAGGCCCCGTGGCAAACTTTTGACATGGGCCCCCCCCCCCCGACCGACACTGAAGAGCTCGACCGACCCCCTCCTACGCATTCCTGCGCGTTCTATTATGCCCCATAGTGGCCCCTGCACGCAGTATTATCCCCCATAGTGGCCCCTGCACATAGTATTATCCCCATAGTGTCCCCTGCACACAGTATTATCCCCCATAGTGGCCCCTGCACACAGTATTATGCCCCAATAGTGTCCCCTGCACACAGTATTGTACCACAATTTTGGCCCCTGCACACAGTATTGTACCCCAATAGTGGCCCCTGCACACAGTATTATCCCCCATAGTGGACACAATTATTATACTCTGGGGTCTTCAGTGTCGGTTGGGGGGGCCCATGTCAAAAGTTTGCCACGGGGCCCCGCCATTCCTAGTTACGCCACTGGCTGTAACATCACAAGAGGATCTGTCAGGTAAACAGTTGCTGCGACATCACAAGTAGGTTGGAAAGCTACTATGACATCACAGCTGAGTTTTTCTCAGGTCACTGCTGCAACATAGCTAGTTGGTTTCGGTCAGGTAATTTGTTATGACATCATGAGTTGAATCTCACAGTTAAACACCTTCAGTATCATTCAGTTGGCATATTATTATAACTCAAGTAGCTTTCTATGACATCACAAGGGGGTTTCAATCATGAAAGTCAATGTAATATCATTAGTGGATTTCAGTAATTTGCTGTGACATCACAACCCTGTTTTTCTTTGACATGTGGTGACATCACAAATGGGTTTACCTTAGAAAAACCACTGACGCCATCATAAGCGTGTGAAAGTGTGGTAATCTGTTGTGACATCAGAAGACACTTTCAGCCAGGGGAACTGTTGTGACATCACAGATGATAAGGAGCTACGCATTGTTAGTGGACTGGCACAGTAGTGAGTCTTTTTCTGGATGGGCGTGAGATGGTGTAAAGGAAACCTGTCTGGCAAATTTGGGACACTTATTACCAGCAGCTCCTTATGGACCAATGGTTTGGTCTCCCAAATGTCCCTAAACTAAAGCTGTCTATGGTCCAATTTAAAGGGGTTGTCCAGGATCTGAAAATTTTTGATACTGATGACCTATCCACAGGTCCAGCAAAGAACCAGAGATGATTCAGATGAGAGTCGTGGGACTCATCTCTAGGTAAATATTGACATTTCTCTTTTTATCAGTGGACAGGCCATAAGGAGCTGTTGGTTGTTTAATGTCCCAGACTTACAGGACGGCTTCACTAAGGCACATAAAGAGGGTCTGCTGCCCTAGACACACCACAGTGGACTTGCCTCCAGCAAAAAAAACAAGACGCTGGAGCACCAAAAATATGCAAGCACTATACATCTGAAACTGGACACTAGTTCTCCTAATCCGTGGGGGTCTGAGTGGTTGGACCCCTACCAATTTGCAAATGATCCCCTATGCTGTAGCTAGTGGATAAATTGCCCAGATGGGTTAACACTGTATCATATGAGGAAGCATAATATAAACTATATGCTAGAAGATATATAAATATGTATATAATGCATGTGGATAAAGTCTTTTTAGGAAAAGCTAGGTTGTTTCTTGCATACAGTATAACTGAGAACCAGTTAATTTTAGAAACGCTCCTAAACCTCATACTGGGAAACTTTTTTTGGAATGTTATTTTGGATTACTTGATCTCTTGTATGGAAATTGTCCTTTTTGGGTCAAGGATGATTGATGTAAGTTACATTCATTCGCTGCAATCTGTCAATTTTGGGATGGAAACGTGGAATTTTTGGCACATGGGAGTGATTAGAGCTGTACCTGTATGGCCATGATAATGTCATTATCTACTATTATCTGGGATTTCGGTCCTAATCTTGTAGGATTCCATTTAAGCATGATCCTGTCTAGTCTTTATCTCTAGAGACTGGTTACACTGGTTCTACGCTTTAATCCCATCATAACATATGAGGTAACACAAACTTCAGATAGTCAAGGATGCCTATATTATAACTGACATGGAGGTAATGTTTCCATATGCTTTGTTAGGACATATGGAAGTAATAGGATGGGCAAATCATAAGATCTCCCTAAACTGCCCATAGATGTTAGTCAAGGACAACCATCCATTACAGCAACACCTTTAGTATAAGTCAGGCGGTGATTACATCTATGCACAAGGAGAACACCAAAATAAAAAAATCCCTTTTGTTACCAGTTTATCACAAATTCCACATGTCATAGCATTGGGATCTCCACAGATCAAAACTTCAAACGTGGCACTAGGACATGTCAAACATTTTTTGGAACTTTAAAGGTGTTGTTTTTCTCCCTAGGCCATGTCTGCATCCTACAAGTTAAAGGGGTTTTCCAGCCACAATTAGATTTATCATACTGATGATAGGTCATTAATATGTGATCCATGGGGATCCAACCCCCAGACCCACACACAGATCAATTGTTCTGGCTTGCTGGTGCAGTGGATGGGGAGCACATGCAGACTACGCGTATTCATGTAATAGGAGCAGTGCTGCATCCCCATTCAGCACCCCCCTTCATCCCCATTCCTGAATAACAGTGGGTCTGGGGAACTGCAGCGCCTCTCCTATTAATTGAATAAGAACAGCTGTTCTGTGCTGGTTACGGGGGTCAGACCTCCATGAATCACATACTAATGACCTATCTTGTAGATAGGTCTTCAGTATGAAAGCTCCATTTTTGGCCAGGAAACCCTTTAAAGGGGTTGTCCCATCACAAGGATCCTATCTATACTGCTAGTTTATGTGGATTTAAGACTTTTCCTAAATGCATTGCTTTGTCAAAACTGCTTTGTTTGGCCGCTATCTTAATTTATTCACTTCATTGTTTACACTCCGTTTCTATGGCCCTTGGGATTATCTGCTCATTTGTCAAGTGATGTAGCTGCCTGCTCTCAGGCGGGGAGGGATGGGCTTGGAGCAGCTTTGAGCTGTTTGTGTCTTTTAAGTAGAGGAGCTTCTCAGATAGGGGAGGTGAGAGCTCCGGGATTTCTGAACTCTTATCAGTCGGTTTAATTGAATTTGGCTGATAAGGGCTGAGATATGGAGTCCGTTACCTCTGTATGTAATGAAACCTGACTCAAATCCAGCTCTGCTACATCAGCTTCACACTGTGGTAATTCATTTACATCCAATCCTGTGCAAGTGAAACCCCGCCCACCAATATACCGAGAAAATCAGGAAGTGAAGAGAGCACAACAGCCTGCAGGTTAGTGAACAAGCATCATGGGAATATTCCTTTAAGGATTATGCTATGAGTGAGGAAGGGGGCTAAGGCAGGAGCCATGTGAGGAGGAATCTACAGATAGGTGCACAGATATGGGGCCATAAATAAGCCATAAATGTCTCTCATTAGAAAAATCCCTTCAATTTTGCAGAAAGGGACGATCTTGCTATTGATACTGGAAATTACTGTGCCTTCCTTAAGTATATCTTGTAACAGTAGAATGGGTAAAATATTAGTGTGATGCTTTCAGTGGTTGATGTGCACACCTCACCCATCCGGAAAAACCTTTCTGAATTTCACCTTTGCAAGGCTAGTGTGACTCAGAGGGACATTTTTTTTTTAACATTTGAAATGTCACAGTCCATCTCTCACCCTCCTTCCTGTATTGTGTAGTCTATGTGAACAGATATAGAAACAGCTAACAATAAGCATACAAACCACAGCGTTCATTCTGGAACACCTTAGACAATTTTGAGGACTCATGCACATAGGCGTATAACAGATATGTGTTGTATGGGTGACAGTGGTTCTAGAAGAGGATACGTCACCACCATATGATGGCACAGAGTACCTAAAGGTCCATATTATAGGCCCATAAGGACTCCAGAGTAGCTGGAGCTATGCACATGGCTTTGCCTTAAAGGGACCCCTGCACATCAGCTGTTTGGTAGAGTGTGCAGTTCCTGGCATTGTCTACATGTTTTGTGCTGCGCTCCTCACTTGCTGCACTTTTAGTAGCAATGGTTACGGATACTGCCGCAGTGTCCCATATACTTGAAAGGGACCCCACTGCAGTATCCATCACCACCGCTAGTAAAAGTATCTACAAGTAAGCAGCACAGCCCCTGGCATGTAAACTCCAGGAAACAGCTGATCTATGAGGGTGCTGACGGTAGGACCCTCAAAGATCTAAAACTCCTGGTCTATTTTAGGGATAGGCTTTACATTTTTTAAAAGATAGATAACCTCTTTTTTTTAAAAAAAAAATCGCCACCAAATTTAGATCCTTCATTTGTCCTAGTTTATCAAGATGGTGCATAGTTGGACAGCAGTGCCAGTCTGGACCCTAGGAAAGCTGAATGATAAATCCAATAACAGCAGCTATACTGATCGCCACCCAACTGAGACAGAATAGGACAACTTTTTTTTATTTTATTGGGATATAAATCCTTATAGCAGGCTAAGAGCAGAAAACTTTTCAAGTGAGTGTGCGTTTTATATTTGTCAATTTTGGTGTCAATAGGGAGAAGCAGAGTAGCCGGCTGAACCAGCTTTTTGCATTCTGTGCATTAGTAATATAAAACCACCACCATCCCCTCTCCTGCTGACTCGCTAATGGGCATTATGAACCCCCCTCTGGGGAGAAGCTGCTTCCCCTCCCCCAATACAACTACAGTGATCCAAGCGCATGTGCTTAAAGTATCAGTCTATAAAAAAGCGATGAAATTACGGTCTTATATACGGTATAGACGCTCTTTCATTCACGTATATTTTCAAGTAGAAAATAGTGTTGGAAATGTATAAAAGCAATAGCAGTGAGTGTGACACATTTCATGTGTAGACTGAGACATTTCTATGCACAGATCCTAAGTTTAATACACAGTAGAAGTTCAACTCTCTTCTGACTACATTTGCGCCAAAAATTATAACGCCCAACATTTATGACAAAAATATGACAAGCTGGACACTATTAAAAAAAATGTTAACAGGAATCCGAGTGGTTTAGAAGCGTCGTAAGTGTGTCATAAAGATAGACAGAAAAGTACAAAAATGGCGCAGATTTTGTTGTGCAAAATAGACTAATTTTAAAATGGTGTGAATTTACGACAATTTGCTTACTTCGCCATAAATTCCCGCCACATATTTCAATAAGCAAGAGACGATGCACCAATTTATTATTATTATTATTATTATTATTATTATTAATAATAATAATAATAATAATAATACATATTTTGTCTATATGTTTTGCACCAAATATTTGTCTCTTAGTGAAGCTCAACACTTTTAGACTATTTGCAGACAACCGCGACTGCTGTCTGCAAAGTAGTATTCGGTGTTCCGTTTTTGCGAACCGTGTGTCATCAGTATCAATGCCGTATGTCCGCAAAAACGGACAGAGTGTCATCAGAGTGTGATCTGAGTTTGCAGATCTGCATAGAAAAAAATTCCACAGGATACATCTAATGATATCCTTAGCTTGTCTGCAAATACGTACAGCACATGGATGACACATGGAGTACATCTGTGTGTAGAGATGAGCGCGTAGTGTTCGATCGAATACTACTATTCGATCAAATACTCGTATCGGTCGAATACCACACGGGAAAATTCCATTGAATTCAATGCAAAAACCTCCTCGTGCTCCTCATCCTGCTACTTCCGGAACGTGGAGGATACAAGGTGTCAAACTTTGGTTTCCATGAAAACCGGAACAACATTCCCGTTTTTTCCCATAGACTATAATAGGATTCGATATTCGATCGAACACTACTCGCTCATCTCTATCCGTGTGCCATCCTAGGTTTTTAGTCTCCCATAGGCTACTATGGGCAAGTCCGTGCCGCAAACACTGAACAGAATAAGACCTGTTTCATATTTTGTGACACAGACTCACGGTTCGTAAATTGATCCATGGAAATCACGGTGGTGTGCATGGGCCCATAGAAATGAGTCAGTGTGCGGGAAAAACATGGATAGCACACTGACCTCACTCATGGTCGGCTTTAGTTGAATGGTAATTGAGCCAGAATTTTGGAGCTTCTAGAAACATTCCATATTCATGCAGGTCTGTAGAACAAACTACCAACTACCAACAGGATTTCTTGTTTAAGACAAAGTGCAAAGTATGACAGTATTGATAAATATACCCCTATGTGATCCTACTGTTCCTATGTATTCCTTGGATTTAACAAGGGTTTTGGAGAACTATACTGGTTGCGCAATTAGATTTTTTGCATTTTAATTGAGTTTTTCGGTTTTTTACAGTTTTTTTATGCCAGATGTTACAGATTATTCAGTAGGAGTCTGTTATGAGAAGCCAACATATCAACCCAACCCAAAAGACAGATAGGTTAGGATTCCCTAAATTGAACAGTGTTTCCCCCCTGTGAATTGAAGCCTCCTTTTGTCAATATTCAAATGAGCTCTTTGGAGCAACAAGGACATTGCTGCTTACCTCTTTGGAGCAATGGCAACGTCCTCATTGCTCCAAAAAGTTTACAGCCATACAAATGTCAGATCACATAACTAGGGTTGAGCGATCAGGATTGGAAAAGATCGGATTCCGATCAGCGATCGAGCAAATTTCACGATCGTGATTGGAATTCCAATCCCGATCTTTTCCGGCGGGATCAAGGTCGGAAGTTATCTCAAGATTGGCTCAACCCCATTCATTTATATATCATGAATAGGGTTGAGCGATCAGGATCGGGAAAGATCGGATCCCGATCGGCGATCGAGAAAATTTCACGATCGCGATCGGCTGGAAAATGATTCGAAATCGGATTTTAAAAACGATCCTGAAATTTCCAGATCAGCTCAACCCTACACATGACAGGGACTTATCGCCATACTATGGAGCCACACAGAGCCCCAATTCACATGTACAGCTTTATAGTATGCGACTCCTTGCACATGGCTTTACTGTGCCTAAGACTTCAATAAAAGCACAACAAGGGTTAACGATAAAATAATTTTACTCAATTTAATTGTTTACTGTAAAATAAAAAAAAAAAAGCTTTTTAAATATCCTACAGATAATGAGGAAAAAAGTTTTAAAAGCTTTCAGCCTAAGAAAATAATTACTTTAGTTGCAGATAAATAAAATATAATATAATTAACATTTCCATTATAAAATGACGCACAGACAACTACAACTAGGAACAAAAATAAATGATAAAATTCTGATAGCAAATTATGGAAGTGCATATTACTCCTTATTACGCAAGTGAAAGGTCAAACTTTTCCTTTGAAGGGTTTTTAGTTTTTTTTTAGAAATTGGGTTGAAATACCAGACCACATGTGGAGTTCACACTAGCCAATGAGCCTAATGATAAAATTCAGTCTAATCTCAGGATATCAGATGCAGGGGGGCTGTTATTTACTGATATGCTGTTTATCACAGTAGACAACATTAGAGCGCAGCCAAATGGTCACATGATGGATTCCTTTTATGGGTCCAGGATACCCTGGTCGTAAAGTTCCATTTACAAAGGCAATGATAAGCCGAAGCCTTGTCATCTTACAATGACATCTATATTTGCTTCTCAGGCTTTGTTCTACTGTAACACAATAGTGTGAGATTACGTTCTACTGTGATGATGTCATAATCATGTCTGTCTCTGATACTAGGCTGTGTTATGTGGTGATGATCTCACAATATCTTCTGCCTTTCATCCTGTAATGGTGATGTCACTGCATTGTTTGACTGTATAAGGATATGTTCACATCTGCGTTATTTAATCCATTCTTCTGTTCCATCAGAATGTTCCAACTGAAGGGGTTAAACCTCTGGTTACCAAACTTTCTGAAAGCAAGACCCTCTTCTATTTTCTTTTCTAAACACACCTTAGCTTTCTCCGTGTTTCCCCCTACACCCACAATTTTACTACGTTAGGCTAAAGCACCACGTAGCGGGCCGCAGCAAAAAAGGTATAATTGATATGCTACAATTTCCAAAACCGCAATGGCGTATCCGCAGCACGTATTTTCCCACACTGGGAATTCGCTAGAATGGGATTCGCTAGAATGCCATCTACTACACAGTGACTGTAAAACTTGATAACACCTTAGGCTGAGTTCACACACGGTATTTAGGTCAGGATTTTGAGGCCGTATCCACCTCAAAATCCTGACCAAAAAGAAGCCTCCCATTGAAATCAATGGGAGCCGGTCAGTTCTTTTTGTCCAGGAGCCGTTTGTTCCAGTTTCCAGAAAAAAGAACGGATATGCTCATTCTTCAGGCGGAGTCACCTTACAAATCTGCCTGAAGACACTCCCTCCTCCAGACTAGGCCCATTCATTTGGACCTAATCTGGAGCAGAGTGCGCGAATAGATGCCGGTGCACTGCACCGGCATCCAGCCGCAGCTACCCGTATTTTGGACCGGCCTCTGCCTCAGGTTCTGGACCATAAAACGCCATGTGAACCCAGCCTTAGTGTTTCTTGCCTGCACCCAACCTGCTCCCTCAATACACTCAGCTCTGATGTCTTCATTTCTTCCCACACTTAACTCTTCTACTCTCACATTTCCCCACACACATTAATTTGTGCTACATATACCTTTCCTCCACACATTCAGCTCTCTTACACAGCTTTCACTTCTACTACATACACTGAGGAGGTCACGACCCACAGTTTGAGAAACCACTTCAGTACAGACCTATTTTCCCTGGTTCAGGATCGGACAAATTTTCAGGTTTTTTTCGTACATGTGATTTTGAGGATTAAAACATTTTAACGCTCAGGTTATTCAAATAATTTTTGCATCTTTTTTCGCTGACACTTAGGGCAAGGACCCAGCAGCTCTTACAGTCTCTAGTCTCAACAACAGATTCTGAGGGAATCCACTGACTATAATAGGGATTGTCAGGTATCCAGTGTTTTCATGAAAGAGTCAGGCTAGCAGGATCTGTGATCTCAGACTGACTCTGCACCTGAGGCTTCGAAAGGCGCGTCCAAAACACCAACAAAAAGGTTAAAAACATAGTATCCTTCCCAGTTGTGTGACCCCATTTGCTGATATGTGTGACTGCATTCCTTACTGTATGATGAGTCCACTACAGTTTATTTCCTTCTTTATAGCTGTGTTATTATTTTCTTAATATGACATCATTCTTATGCTTTGTTTTTGTGATAATGCCACAATTGTTACTATTTTTATTACTAGGGTGTGTTCTGTGATAATATCTCAATATTTGAATAACAAGTGCCCTGAGGCAAGGACTGTATCTGCTGTATTCCTATCACCTGGACGGCAGCATTGGCAGCCTCTTTCATCATCCTTCAGTAGAAGGTGGTGCCAATGATCTGTAATCTAATAGTATTATTACAGGCATACATTTACAGGAAAGGTACGCCTTCTTCCTCGAAACATGAACAGTTGTATTTAAGGGCATCATTCATTACCTTACATTTCACATCCCATCTTGTATAGCCTTATAAATGCTTGAACATAGGAAAACATATACATATAATTATAGTCGTTATGTCTATTTCCCCATGGTTATTCATAAATATGAATAATGTATAATCATAATATATGAGGGTCTATTTCGGTGCAATGATAGCAATAAAATCATCTATCATCTATTTCGGTACATTGATAGCAATAAAATGTGTATATTGAGAATATATATTGAGGGTATAAGTGGATGTATATATGTTCTCTAGATGGAGGATGAAACAAATCGTCTGGTGGGCCCAGTCCAACATTGGAGACTTGTCTGCTCCTTGACCCCTGAATGCAACTATACATGAAGAAAATAACAAACAGAATATCACTGAGATACTGTGGTTACTGGTTGCTGATAAGATTGGTCACTTGGGCCACTTTCCAGCGTATTCCAACAAAAATACAGTATATGAACCTAAAATGTCCATCTATTGGACAGGTAACGCTGTGACAGCTATGCTATACATGTATCATCCCTCCATGTAATCTCTGCTCCTGGCTCCTGTTTGATCTGTAAATATGTTACAATTAGGTAACATTTAGAAAAGCTAAAATGTGCAAACATCATAGTGCCCAAAGTCCAAAGCACTGGTGGTTACCCAAAATGTCATAAAGGTATCATGAGGGTTTAACTTATGTACTCACAAACTGGCAGATAAAGATGTTCCAGAGCTTGATCCGATAGTTGAGCCGAAGGCTAAGGCTTTATGTAGTGATACGCAGCTAAAAAGCGTATCTATGCGTTGTATGTTTTTCCCGCAGCGTTTTTCAATAATTTTATGCTGCACTTTTCTCAGTTTTGTCCCCCCCTATTAAATATAATAATTCAGCAGCTACAATGAACTTACGGCGTTTTTCAAAAATGGCTTTTTGTCAGATTTTTGTTTCCTGCAGTGTAAGGATGACATTAAAGTGTATGTCTTAGTATAGAAGACTATAGCATATAATCTGAATTAGTGGGGTCCGTGTGGTTTTTGCTTGGTGTCCGTACGAATCACGGGGAGAGAAAAGTACTGCAAGCAACACTTTTTTCTCTGCATGTTGCATACGGAAACCACACCGAACCATTACAGTCTATGGGGTCCGTGTGGTTTCTTAGCTAACCACTTCTTAATGTGTATACGTTTCCGTTAGGGGGGTCCCCACGTGGTCTCCCCGAATGGATTACCGAATGCAGATGTGAACTAGGCCTTACTGCCAACTTACTGATATGAAGAAAATAAAGCTGATTTAACATATAAGATAGATGTCCTTGAAGGGCTCGTCCATCTGACAACTATCCCCCGAACACTCCCACAGAGATATGTGCTCAGACAATCCTGTATATGTTATGACTGGGAAAAGGGGAGTAAGCTACTGCCACTCTCCTCTAGCAGCGGTCTATCTACCCAGGAAGGAAAGGATCAGAGAAATGGAACCCAATCTTTCCTAACATCTGCAGCTTGAGGATCATACGGCGACCCCATACACATTAGATGGTCAGCCAGTCCCACCAAAATCGGCAGGTTTGTCTGATATTTTTGGGCAGATTTAGATTATAATGTAATAGCCAAAGATATACAGAGACAAATAAGGCAAAGCTGCATATTGTGGAGATCTGTCAGACACTTGGTACATGATATCTGTGCCAGATAGTAGTCACGTTACATCATTCACTACATCTACTGTGTTACTTAGTTTCTCTATTTTAATGACTACGGAAAATGTTTGTGAACATTATTTTTCTTGTGCCTTAAAGGAAGAAAACGATTAAAAGTTTATGGTCTAAAGTCCCTGGGATTACAAGGTTAAACTGAGTCAACAAGGTTCCTAAATCCATTCTCCACGCTTGAGATATTTTTGAGGTTGACTCAAAAAGCTCTCACTGCAGAAGTGATTGACCTATGACCATCTTTTGTCTCTCTGGGCAAGAGGTCAAAGGGCCTCAGTACAAGGGAAAAAATGAGTCCTAAGCTGTGGCAGTAGCCATTTGGAGGCAGCCGAGGGGAAAAGATCCTTGTACATTTATTAAGTAGCAAAATGTATTTCTTCTGCTAGGGTAGTGAATATTAATGCATTAAAATCTACAATATAATAGCAGTATAAGATGTTTATTAAAGCTCAGGTCTGATATATCACATGGATTTGTGTTACTTCCCTGGTATTGGACTGGTGGGAAGATTAGAGCATAGACGGGAGCTGCATTTGGTAAGCATTGATCCCTTCACTTTTTACTTTATGAGGTGTTTGGGGGCAAGAAGTTAAGCGTGTGCCATAAAAGTCTCAGATGTTATTGTCCCAGAATCACAAGTTATCATCTACGCACAGTGTAAGTGATTAGTGTCTGATACCCAGGGGTCCCACCACTGATACACTGCCAAATTTGGGTCTTGTGTTCCATTCTATTTGCATTCAATCAATATGGTGCTGATGGAGATAGGAGAGGTATCTTTGTATAGACTGAATGAAGCGCACAGAACATTCGATATATGTCATGGCCACTTCAACTTGGGGACACAGGACCCTGATCTTGTGATTAATGGACCCCAGTGGTCAAACACTTACCGCCTATCATTTGGAATGATGATAAGTTAAGGCTGCCATTAGGTAGTGTAGCTATGTGCCCAGGCAATTACATGGTCCAAACTCAACTGTGAGCTACCACCCACCTGCTCCATGGTCATGTGATATATGGTCCATGGTCATGTCATGTACACACAGGAGCACAGCTCGTTACCAGGCAGATGTCTGATTACTGAGCTGTGACTATAACGAGCTGTGCACCTGTGTTTCTATCACATGACCATGGACTGTATATCACATGACCATTGGACTGTAAATTACATGACCATTAGACTGTATATTACATGACCATGGACTGTACATCACATGACTATGGACTGTACATCACATGACCATTGGATTGTAAATTACATGACAATAGACTGTACAACACGACCATTGGACTGTATATCACATGACCATGGACTGTATATCACATGACAATAGAATGTATATCACATGATAATAGACTGTATATCACATGATCATGGACTGATTTTTATCCACTAGGAGTAAGCAGAATGAATGACACCAAGCAGAAATCTAGAAAACCACAAGGAATTAATACAGATAAAAATAAAGAAGATTTCTCAATATTTATCGGAAACTGAACAGCCCCTTTAACATTTTGATCCTAGGACTTATACAGGACATGGCAAACTTTATATATCTGAATCGTAAAATAGTATAGTACATGCATTCATCAGTCATCTCTACTGCTATTAATCTGTAATTATCATTGTCATTGACAATAAAAGTGCCCTAACTTCACTCATCTTACTAATGTTATGGAATCATTTTAGTATTGTTGTAATATTTTGTTAGTCGGTTTAGGAATTGTTGTTCAGTATGTGCCGGAATAGCTTGCATATACTGTGTGGTACCCACGACTTGATGCCTTGTGCTAGGTAAATCCGTCACATTGGAATTCATACTCTCCAGAGGCTGCTGGGAATGTTTCTGAATAGCGGTATCTATAGTGGTCAGCAGTGACAAGGCAAATTAACTTCACAGGAAAGTTGGCAGCTGGGAAACGAAGAGATCCCACTGCACTTTACTGTTTTGTATAAGTGTTGACCCCTGGGGTCAAAAGTTCCCTGTAGATCACTGCCAATCAAGCGGGACAAATGACATTTTCCCAGAGATCCCAGAAAAACAGAGCAGGTGCCGCAGTAGCATTGCGTCCTACAGACAGACTGACATGTTGACACCGAACATGTTGGCTGGCTTCTGGATACCAATGTAAACACTGAATATTTCATTAACTGGTGGGATCCGGAATCAGCGCGTTTCATGTCTCTGAATAATGTAGCAAGTCAGTTATAGATGTGGTTATTATATTTACTTCTCATTCTTTATATATCACAGACATCAGAGGCATATGGAGAGAAATGAGGCCCCATAGAAAGCCTAGATATCCTTTGTTTCCTGCCATATGGACAAGCTTAACGGTTAATACTGAATAAACCTGTTGGTATGAGATGGCTTAGTGTTCAGTACAAACAATGCTTGCTGTTCTAGGATGGCTAAGGCATTTTATCCTAGATGGTCTATAGAGGGTGCCGTGCTAAGATGGTGCTAATGATGATAACCATGGTGGTCTATAGCATGAAAGGGTAAATAGCATAATTCCTGGTGGTCTAGGGTATCATCATCTTATGAATATGTGGCATGAGTACTCCAGGGGGGACATGGCAGGTCTCTAGTGGGTAGTTTCACAGTATATGAACATTTTGTAGGTACTTTGATGCAGATTGTTTGAGCACTTAAATGGGTTTTCCTATGAACAGAACCATATTTATATGTCTAGACAATTTAAAATTATTTGCAAATTAGTTTGCAAATTTTTGCAACTATTATTCAATAAAATTTTGCAGTTTCAAAGATCTTCTCTAACCATTTTAGCAATGACAGTCTGTTACTAATGGATATGAACATGAATACATGGTCTGGCACTTATAACTGCACAGCTCATGTGCAATTTCACCCTCCTCACCGCACGGGTTGAGCATGCCCAATGTGGACCATGGTGCTGTAGAACAGATTGTGTACAATTTCCTGATCAAAGTTGTACTTACTCATGGCTCCCTAGAAACATACTCATTCCTCGAACCACTGGTGTTTGTGCTTCAGGAATGACACAGGGGTACAGAGGCCATTTCTTTTACTACTGTCATACGTGACTCTGAATAAAGGGGAGCTCTGCTGTCATGGTAGATCTTTCTTTAGTTCCTGATTTGCTCCGTGAAGAGTTTGACAGATGAATCTTAATCTCTGTCCATTGGACCCTTCTAGGGAAGTCATAGGGTTAATGTGTAAAGTAAACTATCCCTGTACAGTACAGCGGCCTTAAAGAGATGCAAGATGCTTATGAGAAGTGTGCTTTCCCACAAGTAAAGAAGATCAGTCATTGGCAGCACTGCAGGAACTTCCACTTTACTCTATGGGTACAGAAGGTGGAATGAAGAAACCAATGGAAGGAAATGTAAGAATATATTGATGGTATAGTTATGTATGTGTATACATTTTCTGCTTATAGATCTAGTATTTGCAAAATTCTGAGTAACTCATTAAAAGGGAGTTTATCCCTACCATCACTTCTAAGTAAATTGTAGGTTCTGTTAGTGACTTGTGCCAAAGTGCCATCTTGCTGATGAGAAAATCAGCTTTTATTCCACATGCACATGAGGTTTTCAGTGTATTTAAAGAAGACCTTTCATGTCCTCGGACACATGCAAATTTATACACCACTAGAAAGTACTTGTCCATAGACTAGTACTGGGGGAGGCATTTGCCACTGCTCAGCATCATGGCTGGGCGGTAAGGAACGCCCCCTCTGACAGTATAGGGCTACAGACAGTACTGTCAGGAGGGATGTTCCTCACAGCCCAGCTAGACTGTCAGGAACGCCCTTCTGATGTTGAAGAGATATCGGTAACTCACTGATATCTCTTGCCACGGGGCACATCATGGGAAAGCCGACAGTGCACTGAATTCAGCGCACTGTCGGCTTTCTAGCGGTATATAAAACCGCATGTGCCTGAGGACATGTAAGGTGGTATCACACCTGCCAGAACCCCCATTTTCTTTTGTGATCATCAACCAATACTGGCCCCAAAACAGAAAGATTGACATGTCCCATGTAGAGCAATTTGTAGCAACCACAAAAGAAAATGGTGCACCAGCAGGTGTGTCCCCGCCCTAAGTGCACCAGAAAGCTCATTTGCATATGGAATAACAGTTGAATTTTTATATCAATAACACTGTACTTTAACTATAGAAAGGTATGCTAAGAGTAAGTGGTTTACAAGTGGTTTGCCCCTATGCCCCTGGGTAAAAAAGAGTGAATTGTCGCCTGATATACAATGAGAAATTTACCAGAGCTGACAACAATATGCTCATCATATTCAGCCTCCTCTTCCTCCTTGTGGAGGTGGAGGTGAACCCAATTGCTTTTCATATGACATCTTCCAGCACAGGTTTTATGGAACAAAATGAAAAGTTTATGTTGGTGGATTTTATCTTTTCCGTTGCCAGCACAGAGATCTGACACTTTTCATATTTCTGCTCCTCCTGTGTTTTGACAAGGTTGATATATTCAGTGACTGTGATGAAAAGCATCGCTTTATTAGTCAATAGACAAAGGTAACAACAATTCATTGTGATACATTAATGGCAGCAGGCTTTTACCATGACCCAGTTCACAGCCGCACAATCTTCCTGTTCGCTCTCTTATATCCTTACTGAAAAGATCTGTACAGAATTAATTAGACAATGTGATAAACAGACATGCAGTATTATTTCTCATTGTGTCAGTATGTAAAGGGTTTGGAAGCCTCCCCCTTCCACAAAGTTAGTCTTATGTTGGCAACTAACATTAGGTTCTCATGTGGAAAGGGCTTGTGTACACTTTGTGCATTATGTTTGTAAAGTGTTTCGCTGTATTGATGCAAATAACTCATGATTTTTTGCATTGTATTGTTTGTGACTGCGCCTTCTTTTGTTCGGGTATTTCCTTAATACAGGGAAATGAGATGATTCACCAAATGGGTACCCTAGGCAGAGGGCAGTATCTTCTTGTGGTCAGACATTGCACTTTTCAGTCACACCAGGATAGGAAAGTCTCTATTTACAAACCTTTTGGGTCTTCCCTCTGGAGTTCTGTTCCAACTATGGGAGCCTCGTGTCAAACCTGAAAAGTGTTTGTGTCAGTCTCGCCAGTGGCATAACTTCAGGGGGTGCACAGAGCGCAGTCACAATGGGGCTCAGGAGCCTTAGGGGGCCCATAAGCACTGGCATCAGTATTGAGATTGCAGCTTCCATCTGGCCCATAAGCCAAGGAGACCCACAGATTAACCTAACCACACTAAGGTGGATTAAACTCCTCAGTACCCGTAACCATCACTATCAAGAATTCTCTGTAGGGACCCACCGGGACCCACAAGACTTTAGTTATGCCACTGTAGCCAGAATTAGCTTGGATTCATCTCTGACATAAAGGGCAGCACAGTGACAGTACAGTGTTGCCCCAATGGTGATGTCACTTCTAAGTTTTCTTGTTTTTGTGCAGTATTTTAAAGAGGTTATGTCATGAATAATAGTTATGCTATATAAATAGAACAGAGGATAAATTGCTGATCGACGCAGGTCTGACCATTAAGACCCCACTAATCCTGAGAACAGGGATTTTTTTACCTCCTCTGTTCCCGCTCCCACATTAACCCACATGATATGATGCCATTTCAGGCTAAATCTATATGTCCATGCTCCATCCACATGTTACAGGACACCACTGGTGACGGCTCAAAGTTTTATGTTTATGTAATGACAGTCACCTCTATTACAGAAGTGTCTGACCTCCGCATAAGCAATGCCGCCCCTGCTACCTCGTGTCACCCCCTCTACCTCATAGATTGTAAGCTCTTGCGAGCAGGGCCCTCAGTCCCATTGTGTGAAATGACTTTTCTTGTAATGCATCTTTCTGTCTGTATTTGAACCCTACTAATTGTACAGCGCTGTGGAATATGTTGGCGCTATATAAATAAAATGTATTATTATTATATTAATGCCACAATAATTGCTACATATTGATGCGTTTCATGTGATCTGTCTTGTATCTATGACCACTATCGCCAAACATATTATGCCGACTCAGAGCATTATTCTTTTGTGTCCTGTCTTGCTGCTTTGTCTTGAATTTATCTTTAGTTTCTTTGTAAGCAAAACTGTAGAGACAGTAAAAAGGACAGGCTGACCAAACATCAGAAACTCCAGCAGATGAAAGCACTGGCAAAGAAAGACTTATCTGACTAGGAGCCTGGTTCATGTCCCTTCCTGAAATCACAATGATCACAATCACATAGTACAGGAGTGTTGATAAGGCCATCCAATGTATAGAACAGGCATCTCTTATCTAAAGGGAACAACCATTTGCTCCTGCTTTGATCTTATGCCATAGATTCCCCCCCCCCCCTTCATTTATATCCTTATTCCACTAGTTCGTTCCTTATTTATTTCATTTCATTTAAGTAACTTCATTTATTTTTATCTATTATGATATATTTTTAGAGCACCATTAATTCCACGGTGCTGTGCACATGAAAAGGGTTTCCATACATAATGCAAAAACAAGTACAATAAACTAACTTAGTCACCGACTCACACAATGGTAGAGAGAGGTTCCTGCCTGTGAGGGCTTACAATGTAATGGGAAGGAGACAGTAGGTGAGAGTACAAGCTGTCCAGTGGCAGCCGCAGCAGGAGTGTAGGCTTTCATGCACAGGTTGCTCTTATAGGTTGTGGGGACAGTCTTATGAATTGTGATAGCGTGTTTCAGAGTATATGAGATGCTTTGGATGACTCTTCGAGACAGTTGTAAAAAGAGGGGATAAGAGCAGAACAGAGAAGGAGGTCTTGTTAGGACTGGAGATTGCATGCGATGAGGTAGCTGGAGTTTAGATCAGATATATATAGAGGGGGCAAGTTGCGGATAGCCTTGTATGTCAGGGCTAAAATCCATTCGTTGGGCATTAGATAGCCAATTAGGTGTCCTAACATTCTAAATTCTAAGAGATCAGTGGGGATCCAATACCTGTGCCCCTGCTGATCAGCTGTTTGAAGAGACCATGGTGCTTTTGTGAGGACCGTGACTTCATCACTATTTGGTGGGGATCACTTGTCGCCGTTGGCTTTCTTGTGCGGCTAGCAGCGACCGGTTGCCAATGCAGTGCTGAAAAAAATCGCTAACAGAAAAAACTGCGAGTGACTCCCATTAAAATGATTGGGAAAAATATGCAAATCTGTTTCCCAAGATGTAAATAAGAAAACAGTGCCTCTGCTGCCCACTAGGGGTACCTCCCTTGAACATCATGCCGGACTTTTTCAACAAGCCTTTACTGCTATGATGCCTGAGAAGGTGATCTCTGCTTAGGGAGTGATATTATCCCCAGAACCTGGTCTAGAAGTCTCTCATCTCTGCCAAATCAATTCTCCCTACGCTGTGCTGAGGAGATCCAACCAGATCGAAACAGCGCTGTCCACAGCTGGGATATTGATTTGGCTAAATCCTGCATCATAGCAGTAACGGCTTGTTGAAAAAGTCAGGCATGATGTTCAAGGGAGCTTACCCCTAGAGGGCAGCAAACAAAGGCACTCTTTTCCTATTTAAATCTTGGGAAACAGATTTTCATATTTTTCCCATAATCCCCCCAGTGGAGCAAAAAAGGCTTTTGTAAGACTCCATACACCTGAGAAGGTGATCTCTCCTTAGGAAGTGATATTATCCCCAGAATTAAAATGAATGGGAGGCGTTTTTTTAAGGCGCATTTTGAAGCGGATTACTCTTACAGTTTTATAGTGGCTGCGCAATTACAGCACCCACAATGGCTCCCATGTCTGTAGTGAATTAACCCTTTAATGACAACATGGATAGAATCAGAGGACTTGTCCGCAGCAACTGATCACATTCCGCTTCTCACATTTCAGAACCCTTGCTATTCGCAACTCCTCCACTCTTTCATGTCTTGACAAACTTTTACCCCTGTAAAACGCCTTTGTCATATTCATACATCTTCTTTTTGGAAGCATCACCTTACCATTGCAGTTCATACAGTGTTTTAGATGTAAAAGCAACGTAATTGGCGCGGCGAGGCAGCCCAACATATTTCTTACTCAAAGATCTAAATCTAATTAAGTTTCACAGCAGAAAAATGCCAACGGAGCAAATGTTTAGTGCGGTAACTATTACTTGGGCTAAATCTTAAATCAGACCTTAAATTGTGTAAAGAAAAAGAAATAATCCGTCTTCCTCCAGAGATGAATGTAGCAGTAAAAGTCTTCTGGTATTGACATGTCACTGCAGAAATGAGGTTTGGCCGCTCGCATAATTGGCGTCTAACTATACTTGAGTAATTATTGAATCGATGGAGCCTTAATTGGGTTCACAGCCCCGGCTTTAATAAATGATTTTCTGATAGCCATATTAACCTGTGTCTTCACAGCATCTAACACTGGCAGAAATAAATAATGGAGGTACCTTCAACACAGACGGACCCCAACCTGGTTTAAAGAAATTGTAGTCAAAAGTAAACCTAAAGAGGATCTCTGGTAATTCCCTTATTCAGGCTCAGTTGTCGCACACTTCGGCGCAGGAGGCGGGTTCATTTTTGATCCTTTGCACTTGTTGTTGTAGCACAGCTGACGATTTGTTGCTGTGTGTCAGTTTAGCCAGTGCTCTAGTTCCTTTGGTCTTTTTGAAGTTAACTTAGTATAATTTGCTTGACATTCTTTCTGGCCAATCAAGTCTAGGGCGGATTCCTTTATATACGTTTCCAGACCACTCCCTAATGCTTGCTATTGTCTTGTGTCTTCTGTCTCTATCATGTTTGCTGTTTATATTTCTGACCAGTAGCGTAACTAGGAATGGTGGAGCCCAGTGGCGAACTTTTGACATGGCCCCCCCGACCGACACCGACGCCGAAGACCTCAACCGACCCCCTCCTACGCATTCCTGCGTGCTGTATTATGCCCCATAGAGGCCCCTTCACACAGTATTATCCCCCATAGTGACCCCTGCACACAGTATTATCCCCCATAGAGGCCTCTGCACACAGTATTATCCCCCATAGTGGCCCCTGCACACAGTATTATGTCCCTTAGTGGCCCCTGCACACAGTATTATCCCCCATAGTGGCCCCTACACACAGTATTATCCCCCATAGTGGTCCCTACACACAGTATTATCCCCCATAGTGCCCCTGCACACAGTATTAACCCCAATAGTATCCCCTGCACTCAGTATTATGACCACTGTGGACACCCATAAACAATCATTATACTCTGAGGTCTTTTCAGGCCCCAGAGTATAATAATCGGAGACCCGGGGGAATAAAAACATAAAAAACTACTGTTACTCACCTGTCCCCCGGCTCCTACGCTGTCGGCCTCCGCTGCCGTCCTTGTTCAATGACATTGGACGTCACATGACCCGGGACCCAGGCCGGGTTCATGTGACGTCAGAGACATCAGAAAGGACGTCAGGAAGGAGGCCTGGCAGGATCGTGGAGAGGTAAGTAACAGTGTTTTTTATGTTTCTTACCTCTCCTGGTCCGCCAATCATTATATTCGGGGGTCCAAAAAGACCCCCAAGTATAATGATAGCAGCGGCAGCGGCTGTCACAGGGCACCTAATGTCCCGGGCCCTGTGGCAGCTGCCCCTGCTGCTATGGCGGTAGTTACGCCACTGTTTCTGACCCTTGGCTTTTTCTTGTGACTACTCTCTGTTCTGGATTCTGTACTTCATTGTTCAGCTGGTTCAGGCTCCACTTGGCTAGCTGACGACCCATTTGTTGTTGTTTGTCTTGTCTGCGTTCGGTGTTCTCACTCGCATCATAGGAAGGGACTGTCGCCCAGTTGTCCTCTACCGCCTAGGGTAGTGGAGGCAAATAGGCAGGGACTGGGGTTGGGTTCAGTATTAGGACTCACTGCCTCTGTCATTCCCCTTCTTTCCAGGCTCTAGCAGCAGTGACTGGGGAATTGCTCATCTAGCAATTCCCTGACAGGTGTCTTCCATCAGATCAATGGTTAAATGAACATTTATAAGAGATATATTTCAATATATAAAAATGTTAAAAAATCTCAATTAACCTTAGAACATCAACGCTAAAATTCACACTTGAAGTTCTAAAAAACTGCAGTTAATGGATCCTGAATAAAATACACAAGCAGTTGTTTTCTCTCCCCTCTCTTTGCCATAGTGAAGGACTGCAGATATCCACTGAACAGAAGGCTGAAGGAAATGTCAGGCCACAAAGCAACATGGGCTCCGATGACAGCGCCATGACAGCCTAATGATGTCTGAGGATCATGCAGATTTTCATGCTGCAAAATAGCACACGTCATAGCAAAACGTCTTTTTAATTCACTAGAATGTCAAGGCCAGACACAGCTCATGGACACAGACACTGTTTCTGAAAAAAAGCAGATCCTTCACTATATATCATGCAACTGTTTGAAAGGGTTGTCGATGACTTTAATATTGATGATCTATCCTTAGAAGAAGTCATTAGACTGGTGGCGTCTGACTCATTCCATTCGGGGCTGAGCTTGCACTACACAGAGTACAGGACTATATAGTTCCGATACACTCTGGCAGTGCGAAACAGCTGATCAACAGAGGTGCCTGGAGTCGGATCCCCACCAATCTGATACTGTTATCCTATCAGGTTTTTGATATTTACTATTGACACCTCAGGATTTGCAACAGTCATCGCTACATCTCTCCTAAATGCCCCCTGAGTTGTTACATCAGGCTCAAGGACCCAGAAGCAACTGCAGTTTACATCTCCTACCGATACACCACAGTCCTATAATAACACAACCAGTCCTAGTCCAGCAAAAATAAAGCCAAAATGCTGTAACATAAAATATACTGCATTTTCTTACTATGGAAGGAAAGCTATTTCTGATTCATAGACATGCACTGCCCTCTACTGGTAACATTGGATCTAGACATAAGTACTTGTTCTTTTTCTCATGTATGTAATTTTATTGTCTTTTGTATTGGCTGGACTGGAAGTTACATAGCTACAGGATGATCATATAAGGGTGGGTTCATATTAGCGTTATTTAATGTCCGTTGCTCTCATCCGACACACAGGATGAGAGCAATAGATATTAGAAGACAGATGCAGACAGAGCCTCTTCCGTTGTGTGTCCATCTGCATTCACTTTCATGGATGACAGCAATGGACTGTAATCTGTGCTAAGGCTGGTGTGACCTTCCCCATGACACCTGTCATGTAACCAAGGATTGTTATATTACCCCATGACTTCTTCTCTTATGTAAATGAATATAGTCACGTTGCGACGTGCAACAAGTGTCGCAGCCAACATCTCTGTGTCCTTACCAGTATTATTGTGGTATATCTAGGGGCTACATTTGCAGTTGTTCATGGAGATACAACAGGTTAGCTACTACAACTGAGCGGACTAACAAGGCAGTCTCTAAAAAGGGCACAGACTTGGTAGTTACAGGTCTTTACAGAGGCACAGCTCTTGGTGGTTTCACTCTTTCCAGAGATTTAGAACAACAGGAAATGTTGTAATTCTTTGTAGATACGTCAATCCCAGGTAGAAACAGGTCACAGTTCATTTCTCACCCACTTGGGTGGTAGCACACACTGTATCTCTTCTGTCACACAAAGAAGGATTATCAGCTGGGATCAATGGAGCAGCTTTGCAGTGTCCTGGCCCCACAGTAGCTTATCTTATATAATGGCCTCAGTTTAATATATATCTCAGTGCAGTACTCTCTCTAATCTGCACACACTGGGTGTGTCGGACATTACCCCCAGCCTCCCCAAACACACACACACACACACACACACACACACACGTGACTGAAAGCTACAGACCGACTGGTCACTATACAGTGACCATCTCACTTGCTTGCACAGCATTCCAGTGGCGGGTCCCCGCTTTGTGGGGCCCTGGGCAATTGACTTTGGTGGGGCCCTACTTTTTTTTGAAAAAATTAGCCCAAAAAAATGCGTTTTTGAGGCGTTTTTTCCAACTAGTTAGCTGTGTTTGACAGCTTATAAAACTGACCTTATTTGTGTACTATTAGCTGCATTGGGAGCGCGCACGCAAGGCCAGCGGCATAGAAGCGACGTCATCTCTCTGCTGGCTTTGCATATGAAACCATGCCCACCAATTGATGCAAGAAAACCAGGAAGAAAGAAGAGTTTATAGCAGTGAAGACTGGTGAGTAAGGGACATGGGAATACCCCTTTAAGGGCCTCGCGCTTCTAACCCATACCTCCCAATTTTTGAACATTAGAAAGAGGGACAAAATGTGCGGCGCACTTGGCTCCGCCCACTTTTATGTTGACTCTGCCCATTCTCATTCATTTTTCATGTGCTCCCACACAGTGTAATCCTCCTACAGTCACCCATAAATTATATGTCCCCCCTCCATCTTTTTCCCAGTTTCATATATACCCTTCATCTGCCCCTAGTTTCATGTTTCTGCCCAGTTTCATGCCATTCTCCCCCCCCTTCATCTGCCCCAGTGTCATGCCGTTCTCCCCCCCTTCATCTGCCCACATTTTCATGTCCCCCCGTCTCTGCCCGTCTCTGCCCCAGTGTCATGCCGTTCTCCCCCCCTTCATCTGCCCACATTTTCATGTCCCCCCGTCTCTGCCCCAGTGTCATGCCATTCTCCCCCCCTTCATCTGCCCACATTTTCATGTCCCCCCGTCTCTGCCCCAGTGTCATGCTGTTCTCTCCCCCTTCATCTGCCTCAGTGTCATGCCATTCTCCCCCCCTTCATCTGCCCCAGTGTCATGCCGTTCAGCCCCTCCTTCATCTGCCCCAGTGTCATGACGTTCTCCCCCCTCCCCTTTCATCTGCCCCAAGTTTCATAGGCCTCCTACATTATGTTTCATCTTAATGTTTAACACAAAAAAAACACACTCACCTTCCCTCGCTTCCCCGCAGCTCTCTCCGCAGTCTCACTCATACACATATTGTAGGCGCGATGTGACGTCATCACATCACAGCTACAAATGCCGGAGCACAGCGTTAAAGCAGGAGCTGAACTGTGACAGCTCCTGCTTTAAACGCCTAAGTATTCAGCTCATTGGTGCTCATAGGAAATCGGGACGTACCTCCCGCCGACCCGGACCGTTTTGTTAGGTCCGGCCCGCACTGAGGGGCCCCGGCTTGCCCGGCCCTGGATCCGCCCCTGCAGCATTCAGTCTTACACTAGTCAAAAGCAGGGCAGCAGGGACTTGGCATCTTGTTAACCAGCCCTGTGTAGTTGTATGCGGTATTCACTAGCCTCTGTAGTCTTGGGGCTACACCCGGACAGCACTACCAGTTTCTGGCCATCCAAAGTCAGGTGTGTTTCAGGTGTGGATTCTTTCTCAAATCCCTAGGGTTAATCTTCTCTACTCTTCCACATGCTGCTGTCTATTTACTGCAATGTGGCATGCAATGGCACCTTCTAATATACTGTAGTGCAGGTCTATGTGAGCAAGCTGTGTGGGGCCGCTTAAGAGTATGGCCCCGCATGATACCCAGACCCAGTTCCTGGGCCCCAATGCAGAATAAGATTATTTTATTTAGCAGAGGAAACTTTGGCGTCCCTTTAGGGTCCAGGGACTGGAAGTGACTGCTACTGCTGCAACCCCTATAGCTTCGCCCCTGCTCAGCCTACACTTACAGCTGCAATATCCTATTAATATTATAAATGTCAAAGTTTGTGAGTTTGTGGGTTTGTGTGTTTGGATGCTTGGATGTTCGGATGTTTGTTCCTCAATCACAGCCAAACGGCTGAATGGATTTTGTTGAAATTTCACACACACCGACATATTGCCCAGGAAAGAAGAATAGGCTACTTTAAATGTGGGTCACTCACCCCAAATCGCCACCGCAACCCTCCAAAGTTCTCTCCTGCTCTGCTGTAGGAGCTGGCATTCTGCCAGGCCAGCTCTTTCCACGCACCTCCTGTTGGTGCATGGCAGGGTGTGGGCGGGCTAGGGAGCCAGCGCTGCAGCACCATACGTTGCCGGCAAAGTGTGGGCGGGCCAATTGACCGGGAAGACCGTAGTCAACATGGCGGCAGCCCACATGCTCCAGCCGCCACTGCCATCCCAGGCTGCCTACACACTGCCGGCATGCCAGACAGCTACACAGGACCGGCAGATGTTGCGGACTACACACCATACACAAGGTGAGTCCAGTGGGGTGGGGGTGGGGGGTGGCCGGTGTCTACAACAATCTCCATGAACCCTAACGCTGCCTCAGTTACAGCTGACCTGTCCTGCCGATGCGTGGGCGATGCTCCTTCTCCGCGTTGGCACCTGGACCAAGCTCCGTGGCCGGCATCATGTTCCTATGCCAGCCGGGAGCCTTGCGCAGGGTCCCCGTCCTGTCGGTCTTTTGCTCCTACTGCAGCCTAGGCTACGTAACCTGAAATAGAAGCGCTGGTATAGCATAGCATAAAACCGGCGCTTCTACTGCAGGCTACGTGCCATAGGCTGCAGTAGGAGCAAAAGACCGACAGTCCGGGGACCCTGCGCACGGCTCCCGGCTGCCATAGGAACATGATGCCGGCCCCGGAGCTTGGTCCGGGTGCCGACGTGGAGAAGGAATATAGCGGGGAAGGAGCAGCGCGGCGCCCACGCACCGGCAGAGGACATCAGGACAGGTCAGCTTGCTCCGGGTGCCGGCGCGGAACACGAACATAGCAGCGCCGGCAGAGGAAATGCCGTCTTAGTCAGCTGTGCTGCGGGAACAGGGATCGCCGGCTTGCTTAAGGGGGAGAGGGGTGGTGGGGCATGGGTGATCGGTAGGGGCCGGGGTTGGGGGGGGTTGCTGGTTTGGGGGTGGTGCTGGTGGTAGGGGTTAGAGAGGGGGCCGGGGGGGGGGGGGGTCGGGTTTCACACCAGAGGTCAGAAGGCAAGTAGTGTGTGTGTGTGTGTGTGGGGGGGGGGGTAACCAAGGTCACGAGTGGGTGGTGCTGGGGGGAGGAGGTAGGAGGTGACTGTAACTCTAAAGGCGGAAAGGGGGCCGGGGACGCGGGTGGGGGTAAGGGGGGAGCCGGGGGTGCAGGTGGAGGGAAAGGGGAGGGCCAGAGGTGCAGCAGCGGGGCTGTGGGGTCCTGGCCCATGACGCTGTGGGAGGTGACCACGCTGGATGCAAGGAAAGGGCCATGGGGGGCCACGGCCGCGCTGCAGGTGGATCGCGCAAGGTTGAGGGGACAGCGGACGAAGTCGCGGGCTATAGCTAGTTCATCAATATAAAATGGGTGTTCCCACAAAGCATACTCAATATTTATGCCTGCCTCACCAATTACCTTCAGAAGGGTATACATACATATAAAATACATTGCATCAGGCAGTACAGTCTATGTGCACATATATATACAGCAGTAACAAAACATAGACAATATCAGAATTACAAAATACCCAACCATTGAAAGTGATTGGTGTCCAAGTAATAAAATAATGCAAACACCCTGCAAATAGAATAAATATAGAATGATATTCCAATGCCCTTGAATTATCAAGGGTGTGGACAGATTACATTTTTATAACACGGGAAACCCCTTTAAGTGGCCATAGCCATTAGAAAGCTATTGTATATCTTCTCAATAAACATGAATTCTTGATTTAGGCAAGCATGCAGGTTTATTTTAATGGAACAAAGGACTTCTGTCTGCCAGGAGAAGAAAGAATTGGAAGATCAACATGGTTGCTTCTTATTTTCTCCAACATTTTTTGTGATTGTACAGAGAAAAATCACTAGAATGGGCAATTAAGCAAGTTATCCCCATCTATATCTGATCAAGAGAAATGGACTCCAAAAGTCCCCTGCTCCCTTAATCAGTGGCCCCTCCGATCTACAAGTTATCCCCTATCCTATCCTTGATAAGAAAAGCCCTTAAATAGATTATATAACTTACGCTGGGTTCACACTAGTGTTCGGGTGTCCGTTCTGTGATTTCCGTCTTCTGCATGCAGAAGACGGAAAGCTGTCAGACCGTGTCTGGCCATGAGTGGTGGTGAGCTTTTTATGCTCTCCGCCGCGAAACCGTTTTTTTTTAAATCGGACACAGAGTACTGCATGTCCGACTCTATGTCCGGTTTTAAAAAAACGGTTTCGCGGCAGAGAGCATAAAACGCTTACCGCCGCTCACGGCCGGACATCTTTCAAACCCATTCAAATGAATAGGTATGAAAGAGTCCTGCAGGTTTCCGTCTCCTGCCTTTATCTTGTACAGGGAACGGAAACCTGGAGAACGGAGACCGGGCGCAGATGTGAATGAGCCCTTACCCAGTTATTTATGGGTAAAAAATAGGCAAATCTATTCTCCAGGATGTAATTAGGAATACAGTGCCTCTGTATGCTGCCCTCTAGAGGGACAGCCCCCTTAACATCATGCATGACTCAGTTAATAAGCCTACTATCATGATGCAGGATTTATTGCCAAATTAGTATTTCTATTCCAAAAGGAACAGATTCCCAGCTATGGATAGCGCTGTTTCGGTCTTTTGGACCTCCTCAGCATAGTGCAGGGATACTAATCTGGCAGAGTGAGAGAGTATAGACCAGGGTCAGGGGATAATCATACACATTAGGGAGAGTGTGTGCCTACATAGGTGTACGGAGACTTACAAGTCATTCCTGCTCCGCTAGGGATTCTGGGTGAAAAATATGTAAATCTATTAGACATGTTACATGACCACTAGGGGCAGTGTTTCATTGCTCCCACCCCCTAATGCATGCTCTTCAGTATATAATATTCAGCACTACTCTGCTAATACACTAGAATTAGAAAAAAAAAAAAAAAAAACATTAAGACCTGATATTATCTCCTTAATAACCAGAACAAGCTTATGTGTTTCCATTCATGTTAGGATGAAACAGATAATCTGGAAAATATTGGATGCAGTTCACATTTCTGTCTTTAATTAATGCTGTAGTTTTCATAATGCTAGAATAAAGAATGTTTCACGCAATCCATGGAAATAATGCAGCCGGCAATGTGCGAGGTCTTTTATAAATATAGCGAATCCATTATAATCAAAGTGTTACTTCCATCTGATGTATTCCGACTTATCTATGCATGCACCTTGTAATAAGCGGTGTTAGTGCTGATTATCATCTGTACATTGTCATAGTATTGTGACTCATTTTTTCTTCATCCTATATTCTTGTTTTGTACTATGGAGTTATACAACTAAAAATGCTAAATAGAACTCCCTAAAAGAGACGGCCTTTTAATCATTTTAAAGGGGTTGTCCACTTCTGGAAAACCCTTTTTTTGATACAAGAGTCTTCCATAAATAAGGTGATGATAGAGTGTCCTCTTGTAGGAACCCACAGTCAAAAGCTGGAAAATGTGGAATAACCTAGAAAGCGTTCAAATTCCCCACAGCACCTCCACAGGACAGATGAAGCAGTACAGGGTATTGAAATATATTTATTGACAAAAAATAAAAATAACATATTAAGAAGGATGTGTGAATTCAATGATGATTGATTATATATATATATATATATATATATATATATATATATATATATAAATATATATATATATATATATATATATATATATATATATATACATATTATGATAAGGATTAAGGAGTAAGGATTGTTTATTGGGGACAACTGTATACTTGATAGCAGGCTCTAGTACTCTGTTGGGCCCCTCTACTGTGGATACAAGATGAGAAATGGATGGACTTGAGGGTATACAGGTTCTATATTTAGTCTGGTAGCACACTGTCCACAAATATAGCAGCTGGGCCTGTAGATCCTGCACTCTCTTAAGTTGCCAAAGCTGGCATCCCAGGTGGTTCCATAAATGATGAATTGGTGACAAATCTGGTGGGCAGGCAGACCAAGGAAGTGTTGCAATCTGGAGGAGACATTCCTAGGACACTCTTGCTGTGTGTGAGTGAGCATTATCCTGCTGAAAAACGCCAATTTAAAGTCTTGCCATGAGAGATAACACCCATGGCCGCAGGTTGTCCTTCACATATGGTTCAACTGTCAATGTCCCTTGTATCACTACTAGGGGTGACTGACTGTTGTATGTGATGGCTACCCAGGCCTAGCAGTTAGGGTACACAGGAAAGGCAGGATTGAGGCTCACTCTATGAAGCCTTCATACTGAAACCCATCCATCACCCGATCCCTAACAGAAATTGGATTCAAGACAATATGGTTCCAGTCTGTAGCAGTCCAGGTTTCGCATTCATGACACCACTGCAAATGAAGGTGACAGTGGTTGGCAGTCAATGGCAGGAGAAGTAATGGGTGCTGTGACACCAAATTTCCTTCTGCTAAGCTCCTAGAAAAACACAAGGCTGTGTAATGAAGGTGTAAATGGTGGAAAAGGAAATTGTGGAAGCTGCTCATGCTTGTGGGTGGATTAAATGATTTTTTTTCTAATGTTTTTATGTCTGGGCCATCTGGAGTCTGTTTGCCATGTGAATATGCCCTCACATAACCGCTGCCCCTAACACCTCAAAACAGCCTAGATGGTGGACAATTTGTAGAATCCACCATCATGCGTCTCTCAGTCCAGTGATGTGCCCTCCTCAAAGTCTGTCAACTGGGCAAAATATCTCCGAGTGTGTCATAGAGGCTCGTCTAGAAGTCAACAATATTTCATCATGAGCTTTACTACCCATGAGTAACCTCTGAGAGCCTTTCTGTGTAATGTATAGATGTGGTGGGTCCTACAGAGATAGATGCTTTTTGGTGATGGAAACCAGCATTTGAAAAAGAGTTTTCTAAATCAGACGACCCCTCTTATGTAACAATATAGAAAATGCAGAAAATATTACATCACTTCCTCCATGATTATCTTCCTTTCTATGTAACTAAATTGATCCCATATTACAGGGGATTCCTGGACTTAAAGCGTTTTATCCAGTGATGACCTGTCTTTAGGATGTCTCATCAATATGCAATCGGTGTGGGTCCAACACCCGAGACCCCCACAAATCAGCTGGCTAAAAAGGCCACAGTATTCAGCGGAGCACTGTGGTCATATATCGTACGGGCTTTGCTTGGTATTGCAGCTGAGCCCCATTCACTTGAGTGGGGCTGAGCTTCTGCTAAACCATATTTCCGATGAACATAATATCATCAGCACAGGGAATATGCCAAGATGTTCATGAGTGCCATGACCTCTTCCAACATCTGAACAACAGGGGACCTGGGTAGCAGAACCCCATTGACCTGTCCTAATATGCGATTCCTGGAAAACTCCTTTAAATATTAATGACCTTTCCTTAGGATAGGTTATCAATATCTGATTGGTGGGGTCCGACACCCTTGACCCCATAGATCAAATGGGTATTGTTTCTGCTTTCCAGGCCAATGGTGTCACATATATTGGTTATGTGTCCTAATTGTAGTTCAGTCCCAATCAAGTGAATGGACACATAGAAAAAAAGAATTAAAAAATGTAAAATAAATGAACCATCTCTACTGCCCAACTCTCCACTGTCTTGAGGACCATTGGTGTTTTTGAGGACAACCTTTGAGATGTGTATGAATTATTAGTAGTATTAGGGCACTTAGGTAGGTCAGAGCAAGGACACCTAAGAAACAATACATATAATTACACATATTTTTCATGTATAAGTTCTTAAAACATCAGTATGGATGACACTTGACAAATTGCCGGCAATCATTCATAACCCATAAAGTCAGTTCAGTTTGCTTACAGATCTATCTAGAATACAACTCTTGTCATGAATAACAAGTAGTAGCTTTGCTTCTCTGCTTACAATAAAATACGGGAAATATTTGTCAGGCGGGATGTGTTTCAGTCTTTTTTGTTATAACAATAAACTATGAAGACAAGAAAAATTACCATAAATATACAGCTAGATCATGTCAGTGTAGTCATAATATAATAAATCATATTATTCTCAGTGCTGGGAGCCTGTCTCTGAAACATGGCAAGGCTTTCTGAAGACAATTCTGTAAGATTAGCATCTGTGGTGGAGAGAGAGGAAGTTCCTGGCCAGGGCTATTTCCTTCGTGATAATGTAGGTACTGAGATGAGGCAGCTAGTACAGGAGGGTACAATGATCATCTGCGCATCGTGTTCACCGATATCTATCTATCAGGGGTGGATTGGCCATGTATATCATCCCAGTGGGTCTACTGGAATATTGTTGCTACTCCGAGGCCCTGCCCTTGCCCTGACTATTCCTGCATTTGAATGCAGCTAAGTGGCCCCTGCTCTATACCTTCAGAGCGGGAACAGGGGGCGGCACTGAGACTATGTGTTGGAACAGGTTCACCCAGCAGTTTCGTTCTGACTGCATAGGTCCGAACCTTTATGTTGAACCTATGTGGAAGCCCGGGGTAAGTGATCAAACATAATAAACAGTGGTCATAGAGTGGTCTTAGAGGCTTGTCTAGTATCAATGATCTTATACAGCTACACTACCCAAAAGTAACCTCTGAGAGCCTTTCTGTTTAATGTATAGATGTGCTCAGTCCTACAGAGACAGATGGTTTTTGGATGCTGGAAGCCAGTATTTGAAAAAGAGTTTCAAACCAGACAACCCCTTAACACTAAACATAGAAAATGCACAAAATATTCCGGTTGTCTTTAGGATAGTTCATCAATATGTGATTGGTGTCCTCAAATCAGTTGAGGCCATAAGAGGCCACAGTATTCAGCTGAGCACTGTGGTCACATATCGTAGGGGCTTTGCTTGGTATTGCAGCTCAGCCACATACACTACAGGTATCTCTCACTCACTTTTCCGGGGCTCTGGTGCAGGGCTTCCGGCCGCTTCTGTTTTTAGAGACATCATGAATGACATCAGAAACCGCTGAAGCAAAATGACCATCTGGAGACAGCAAGACCCACACCGAAGCCCAGGAAAGTTGAGTAACACTTTATTATGTTTAATCACTACCCCTGAGCCTCCGCTCATTGTACTTTGCGGTCTGAAGAGACCCCAGAGTATAATAATGGTTCATGAGTGGCAAATCTCACATAAAATTTTGGGAAATTACAGGGCCACACGGTGGCTCAGTGGTTAGCACTGCAGCCTTGCAGCGCTGGAATCCCGGTGTTCAAATCCTGCCAAGGGCAAAAAACCATCTGCAAGGAGTTAGTATGTTCTCCCTGTGTTTGCATGCATTTCCATCCCATATTCCAAAGACATACTGATAGAACAAAAATGTACATTGTGAGCTCTATGTGGGGCTCACAATCTACATTACAAAAAAAAAAAAAAATTTGGGGGAAATTCATAAAGAAAATCGCATGGGCCCAGGGGTGAACCTACCCCCTTCGCCTCTCGAGCCGAACTACAGAAAGCCGCCCCCCTGGGAGGAGGGGGCGGAGCTGAGGGGGCGTGGTGGAGTGAAGGGTGTGTGGACCTGCGAAGGGGTCGGGGCTTAGCACCGTTCGCAGGCAGAGAGCAGGCACGGAGAGGACCTGCTCTCTGCCTGAGCGTGAGGGGAGGCTGCTGGAGCAGCACTGCTCCAGGGGCCTCCCCAAACCACCGCTCGGTGCTAAGCCAGTCCAGGACAGCTTGTCCTGGACTGGCTTAGGTAAGCAAAAATGCCGCCCTCCCTGGGGCCCTGGCATAGCGCCGCCTGAAGGTCACCTCATGGGAGGTGCGGCGCTGCATGGGCCACTATAGGACATTATAATGTGTGGTGAAGCCACTGTGAGACATTATACTGTGTGAAGGGGCCACTATGGGACATTACAGTGTGAGAGGGCCAATGTGGAACATTATATTGTGTGTAGGGGCCACTATAGGGCCTTTCATAGTTTCACATATACGGCATATTTGTTTTTCTCTGTTATGTGCAGAAAAGCCAGAGGAAACTGATGCCAAAACAATTAGTCTGCTATGACCCCTTCCTACCCTCATTTTCTCATGTTCCACAGCCCGTACTTCATACACAGTAACATTCAGTGAGAGGCAGGAACGGCTCTCAATACAGAACCAAGGGGAAGAATATAGAAATGCAGGATTTCACAGAAGGGAGCCAAAATGTGTTAATAAATTATACTACAAAATGTATTATTGGCAGAAAATGAAAAGTTGTCCGAAAGTTTAGTTAGTTTTAGTTTAGAAGATAGGAGAGATTGCCTGTACTCGTAGTGAGTAGTTGGTATTCCCATCAGTCCTCTCTCATTTGTATACATTTTTGCTGCCTGCCTCTACAAAGTACATCTGTTTCAATGGCCACCTCAGTGCAGCTCTCTACCGGAGGTTCAATCAAGGAAAAGTCGATCTCGAGAATTGATGCGACATTGACTTTGACAGGTTCATCTTCTAAATCATTTCAGGGTCAGGTTACTTTGAATGTTCCCGGCTATGTTCTGACAGATGATGGTAAGCTTCCCGAAATGACATTGCGATTGGGTCTGAACACAAGTCCTATGTTATCAAATTGAACTAATTTTCTGAATAATTTGGGAAGCTTAAGCCCATTACTGTTAGGGCAAGCCCGTCTACTTCTCACAGATGGGAACATTACCAAATCCTGAACCCTTGTAAAAGGCTTCATGAGATTGCTACATCGGCCATTGTAAGGAGAAAGTATTCACTTGCTGCAGATATATTGTAACTTCAGAACTTCCTTGACTTGAAGGATATATCCGCCTTTCAAGTGACTTATACATCTTGAATTACAGCCTGTATTATAGCCAATTCTTCAGACTTCAGTTTTTATTCCTGACTTTATGGAGTCACTATTATGGTGATTGGTGTAAAATGCACCAAAATGGGTCACAATTATTGTGAGTAGATATTTTTAGGCCACATTGTAATTGTCATTTTTTTCAAGAAGCGTGTTTTCTTGAGACAAGATTATCTTATGGTGGTTCATAAAGTTGTAATGGTTTTCTAAGTGGGGGGCACCAGAGTTCACAAAGAAATTTTGGTGCATTTTTTTGAGGCAAGTTAGTAGTAGAATTTGCTTCCTTTAGCAAAAAAAAGTTATTTTATGAACAGTCGCATATAATAAACTTGGCGTACATCTATACGCCATCTAAGCCATGTCCTCATTACAAGTCAGTTTTGATAACAAGTGCATCAGACAAAAAACACTAAACCGATGGCTCGAACTTAAACGGATGTTCTTATTCCTGTTTTAGTGCCTAGTAAATACTACATACTTGAAAATAGAAGTATAATCTTGTCAAACTGAAGGTTCGATATAAGGGTCCGCGACTCACAGCTTGTAAAAACTTTTCTTTTTATTTCATCCTTTTAAAATTTCTGTTTGCCACCATAGGCTGGAGTATACATTTAAACACAAAAAAACATAGTGTAGACAAGGTAGACACTGGACATGGTGAGTTAAAAACCGCTAGAAAACTGACGCGTTTCGGGACTATTGAGCCTGGCTAGTTTCACTATGAGTAAGGGACGCCTCAATAGTCCCGAAACGCGTCAGTTTTCTAGCGGTTTTTAACTCACCATGTCCAGTGTCTACCTTGTCTACACTATGTTTTTTTGTGTTTAAATGTATACTCCAGCCTATGGTGGCAAACAGAAATTTTAAAAGGATGAAATAAAAAGAAAAGTTTTTACAAGCTGTGAGTCGCGGACCCTTATATCGAACCTTCGGTTTGACAAGATTATACTTCCATTTATTTACTCCAATGAGTCAAGGAGAATAGGGTCGTGCACCAACAATCATCATTTGAACGACTACAAGGGTGAGCTACTTTATATCTTTTTCTATTTTTGTATTTTTTATACTTGAAAATACTACATTGCTTGAACCTGAAATCATTTGATTGCAAGTCCCATAGATGGCAATACAAGTGATTCTCTACATTACTATTGCAACAGGTCATAGACCAGCCTCAATAGTAATATTGCTATGAAAGGCCTGGGAGCCTTCAGTAGGCTTCCGGCTGTCATAAGAACAGGTCATCTCCTGCGACCTCGCCGCGCAGGAGCCGGTCTGCAACTTCACTGGTATGGGGCCGGTGGGGACTTGACCCAAGGGGCTATTTTTAAACTTGGGGGGGTCTTTGAAGTAGTAATTCCTGCAATCAGAGAAGACTCTGACCGCGGGCATTAGCTCCAGCGTCTCTGCTGTATTTTACAGCGGAGACCCAGTTGCTATGGCGACTGCTCTAAAGTAGAGCAGCCGCCATTTTCCTTACAGACCCGGCATCCGCTGTAATAGAATGGCGGATGCTGGGGAGGGTTTTAGCCGCCGGGTCAAGTGCCGGGGCCTGCAGCATTGCCACTGTAGGAAACCAGCGGCCTCAGGAGCGTGGTGATGCCGCAATTCTGCTCCTCAGCCCCCTCTTATAAGTCCACATTTGGACTATAAGACGCACCCCAATTTTCCTCCCAAATGTGGTGGGGGGGGGGGAAAGTGCATCTTATAGTCCTAAAAATACGTTACTTACCTCTCCGTTTGGCCGTGGATCCAGCAAAGAGTTTCTGTTCGGGACCACAGTCTTTGTTAACCTCTTGCCTCTACACAAATGCGTCAGCCAGTCAGTCACTGGGCAATGATGGTCCAATTAAGCAAAGAATCACTGTGTAGCCCAAAGGTCAGGAGGACCGGCAACCCGAATGGAGGCTCTCCACTGGATCTCCTACCGAATGGAGAGGTAAGTATATTATTTGTTATTTCAAGACCTGCTATGCACTAAAAATATAAACTGAAGTGATCTTTTAATAAATTAGTTGTAATTGCTTAAAAAGGAGCAAAATAAGTAAAAACAAAGCTGAATTCTGATAAATCGGCCACATAGTTTAAGGTCATTAGTTGGAATTTTTCTAACTAGCTCAACAAGTGAACATGGCTTTGTTGGAAAAGGGTATGGGTAAAATATGGCGCATTGTTCCAAAATTTTGTAAGACAGCTATCAATTGGTATAAACTTATTGTATTATTGTATTATGAATCAGAGTAGCAGTGTAATATAGAGGAGCTGTCAGTTCTGCTGTGTGGTATAGTATAGAGGATCTATTATACAGTTTGGGGGCACATGGAAAAATGGATGAGAAAGGGCAGAGTCAACATAGAAGTGGGTGGAGATAAATTTGCAGCAGCGCACATAGCCCAGGATACAGGGAAATGGTAGTGGTACTGTGCAGAGTCTATACAGGGAAATGGTAGTGGTACTGTGCAGTGTCTATACAGAGAAATGGTAGTGGTACTGTGCAGTGTCTATACAGAGAAATGGTAGTGGTACTGTGCAGTATCTATACAGAGAAATGGTAGTGGTACTGTGCAGTGTCTATACAGGGAAATGGTAGTGGTACTGTGCAGAGTCTATACAGGGAAATGGTAGTGGTACTGTGCAGTATCTATACAGAGAAATGGTAGTGGTACTGTGCAGTGTCTATACAGGGAAATGGTAGTGGTACTGTGCAGAGTCTATACAGGGAAATGGTAGTGGTACTGTGCAGTATCTATACAGAGAAATGGTAGTGGTACTGTGCAGTGTCTATACAGGGAAATGGTAGTGGTACTGTGCAGTGTCTATACAGGGAAATGGTAGCGGTACTGTGCAGTGTCTATACAGGGAAATGGTAGTGGTACTGTGCAGTATCTATACAGGACAATGGTAGTGGAGACAATGGTAGGGCTGAGAAGTAAGCGCACCATAAGCAGTAGGTGAAACAGCCCAGAGGAAAAATTCCCGGTAAACTACATTGCCAATCTGCCCCTGTCAAAGTCTCATCAATGCAATAACTTAGCTTTGTGCGATATCAAGCTGTTCAGATCATTAGACACCCCACCCCGAGTTCAGTTAGATCCTCTTACTTACTTACTTACTTACTCAATTTGCCTCCCAGACATTTAGGCAAAAAGACATCTAAGCTGTTCCTTTTCCTGTGTACTGTGGCACAGACCCTTGTTGCCCTACATTGAAAGGAGGTGCTCTCGCCCATAGGGTCTGAGTTAGTTGCCCGCATGAAGGATGTCCATAGCCTTGAGTTCTTGACTGCAACTCTCAACCACACAGTGGAAGCATTTGAGGTCATCTGGTCAAACTGGGACACCTACTGTATGCTACATGGTCTATGATATATGTTCACCCTATCCCTTCTCCCCCCCTTCCCTGTCTTTTGTCTATTGTTGTTTGTCATATTATTGGTCCTTGATTTCTTTGTATGTGGTTTATACAGTCAGACTCTTATGCTACATGTTGTGGTCTACTCTGTATTTTTCTAGGTTAATTTATATTATAGCCAAACAAAAAAGTCACCCACCCCAGCTCCTGGCATCTTCTGTATTTGTTTACATGGTGTTGCTTCCTGTACTTCTATCCTACAACTACCATAATGCTTTGCTCCCTCACCCTCCCTCCCTCCCACCCCTTCCCCGTCTCCCTAGCTAGCCCACCCATTATTAGCCCTTCCATCTGGATTTTTTACTTTCCTGATGGAAGAATGCATGCTAAAGTAACACACGACAGAAGAAAGCGTCTGCCGTGTTGTTTCCATTATAGTCAATGAGAAGAGGCCCACAAGGAAGGGGCTCCACCTGAGTCCTTCACAATATGGTTGGTAGAGTCTGTTACTTTCATCCTATGACGAATGTCAGTAATGAGCATTCACAACAGTAGTGTGAACATCCCCTTATTAATGTGTGTAGTGAGCAGTCCTGCAGGTGGTGTCACCATCACAGTCACTTTCCTCTGGATTTCAGACCACATTGAGGAAATGTCCTCATTTATTAGACCACCACATGGACACCTCATAGCAATAAAGACATGGACACAAAGATATAAGGGGGAAATTAACATTTTATTTCTAGCTAATACTGGGCATACAGGGAATTTACCTAATGTACCTGGTTATTGTATCATTCTATATTACTATAAATCTTTTCTAATACTATATTTATAGATCTGTTTCTAATCTATAGACTTTATTTTATTACTCTAAACCTATTTTTTAGAATGTATTAATATTATATTAGAAGAATATAACATTTCTATATATGTAAGTACATGGCGAATGCCAGTATCTAATCTATCAGGTATATTTTTAAAAATATTAGTTTTTAATTTTTTTCTTTTATAAATGTATACTATATTACTATATTTATGTGCACAGTATAAAATGTGCCAAACTAAACCTATTTTTTAATGTATTTATATTATTTACGGTTGTCTCTAGCAAAATTCAGTATCTAACCTATCTGGTATTTTTATTATTATTATTATTATTATTATTTTAAATATTAGTTTTTTATATATTTTTTCTTTTACAAATATATACTATATTACTGTGTGTATGTGTATAATATAAATTGTGTCAAACTAAACCTATTTATAGACTGTGTTGATCCAGAGGAAGGCGAAAACCCCCCTTGAGGAAAGAGCCAATTGTCCTCATGTAAGGGGGGAAATTCCTTCCTGACCCCAAATATGGCGATCAGAGCAAGTCCCAGGATCAAAAGCCAGTATCTAACCTTCCTAATGAGAAAAAATAAGATTTTTTTTACAAATAGATCTATTTTATAATACTATAATCTCTATAATATTTATGATATTTATCTGTATAATATATATTATGTTACACTAAACCTATCTATAGACTGTGTTGATCCAGAGGAAGGCGAAAACCCCCCTTGAGGATAGAGCCAATTGTCCTCATGTAAGGGGGGAAATTCCTTCCTGACCCCAAATATGGCGATCAGAACAAGTCCCAGGATCAAAAGCCAGTCTGGTGTGAAAAAAAAGTTTATTATTAGTATATAAGCTTTACATTATATGAAACTAAAACTAATTTTTCTTTTTTTCTATTTTTCTATTCTGTTATATGAATTATTACTTATTACCTTAGGATCTATTACACTAAACCTATTTAAGGCTGAGTTGATCAAGAGGAAGGCAAAAACCTTGAGCCAATTGTCCTCAAGGGGAAAAATTCCTTCCTGACCCCAAATATGGCGATCGGATCATGTCCCAGGATCAAAGCCGATATCTAAATCTAACATCTATCTATCTATCTATCTATCTATCTATCTATCTATCTATCTATCTATCTGCCTACTTGTATCTGTGTGTCTATACTTATCCGTCTACCTTTCTATATGTCTATAAGTGTATCTATGTGTCTATATAAGTGTGTCTATGTGCCTATACTTGTATCTATGTGTCTATACTTATAGCTAGGTGTGTGTGTAATCTATGTGTAATGTATGAGTGCTGTGTATAACTTACCTGGCCTGTGCTGAGATGTATACATGCACAGGCCACTCCTGGGGTCGCGGGCAGTCTTCAGGAGGGGGTGATGTCTGATGCCAGCCAGATATTAGGAGGATGTAGTCAAGGTCCAGGAAAACAGCCTGATGGAAGATCTCCAGCATTGAGATGGTTAGAGAGGATGTTGCAGGCAGCCGAGGTCTCTTCCAGCAGCAGAGGTACGGGTCAGGAGGCACAATGTTCTGGGCAGAGGGGCGAGCTGATCCGGGTCCAGCTTGGTGACATATATGAGAAACTGGATGCATGGTGAAGGGTCTGTTTCTCCGGCCACAGAAGGTTTTGGTTCTCCAGAACTGCCTTGGGTGGTACAAATGGCGGCTGTGCTCTCCTCTTCTCCAGATCCTCCCAGCAGATGATGGTAAAGAAGGGATGGTCTCTGATGTTCCCGGTCACACCCAGCCGCTTCTTAGGATTTCTTTGCAGCAGTCCGGTGAGCAGGTGTTGTAAATCGGTGTCCAGCAATGTTGAATGTTCTGGTTTGGCTTCTTTGATGGATAATTTCACCGCGGGGAAGCATCCTGATGACATTCTGTGCACAATAATTCCCAGGCTCCACCAGTCCACTGCTGCGTCATAGTCCTCTCTTAGAAGGATCTCTGGGGCCGTATAACGTAATGTGCCCGCCGCTCCACGGATCTTTTTGGAGGAGGTGATGTTATCTCGGGCAAGCCCCAGGTCAATAATCCGGATGTGACCATTCCCGTCCAGCATGATGTTGGCTGGTTTCAAATCTCTGCAATGAAAGAAGACAGATGAAGTGTAAATGAAAGAGAATGGGAAATCTGTCCAAGGTTGTAGTGATATAAAAGACATGGCATATACCTCAGCAAACCCAAGCATCATTCAGGACTCTGGGAAAACTGGGTACATGATTCCACCATTACAAATGACATCTGCTTACCTGTGGATGATGTTCTGTCCATGGAGGAACTGGAGGCCGCATACCATCTCTGCCGTGTAGAATCTGAGAGAGAGGACAGTGTAGTATCAATGACATGAAATCATTCTCTAGTAATCCCCTAATATCCCGCTATTATCTAAGCGTCACCAGCAGCAGGAGGCGCTGTGTATGGTCGTCTGTATTCCCTCCAGTCTCTTCTATATCTGACCTGACATGTCACCATATATTTTCCACCCTTCAGTCCACTGTCAATCTTTTCCTACGTCATTCACGTACCTTGTAGTTTCGATGTTCAGACTGCCGCACTTTCTGAGTAAATCCTCCAGGCTGCCACCGGACAGATACTCCATGATGTAGTAGGCTCTGTCCTGAGACTGATGTGCGGCATTTAGATGGCAGAGGAATGGGCAGTCTCGGACCTTGAGGAGTATCCGCTGCTCTCTCTTTATAATTGCTGCGTTGTCCCTTGTTTTGTTGACAATCTTGACAGCCATGAAGATGTTTTGGCCGGGGACTGATGCCAGGACCACCTGAAGAAAAAGATGGAAAAGTCATTTTAAGTGACCACAGGGGAAATTCTTACATATTTATTACATGGGGGGTTTTATCTGCAGGGGTCTCTGGCTATTCTGCCGCCTGTGACAGAGGGGTGGACCAAGTGGTCGGTCAGTCAGCTGGATCCAGACCCTACAGATCAGAAGAATATAATGTACCATATACATAGGCATAACTAGAGGAAACTGTAGATAGGAACAGTGAAATAATGGTCAAGTATATTTACAGATCTAGTGGACATTGGTTGTAATATGTGTACAGACGTCAGTATATACATTGTGTTCTTACTGCAGCCTACACAGACCAGGGCAGGTAAATAACAATGCACATTTCCCAATCTCTTCAGTCCCTGAGACCAGCGCCCCATCACACGGGATATCCCTTTCTATGAGAATAGACTATGTGGAGGCTTATTACACTGCAGCTCTATAGAAGGAGTCACACATATATATAGAAAGTTATTGGAGGTCCTCAGCACTGGAGATATAAAGGACTTATCATGGAGGATGGGAACTTTCTGGATGTCATGTCATTTACTTCATTAATGGAAAATGCAGATTACCTAAGTGGCTGATAACAGGGAACAATAGTTTTCTAAAGGGAAATAAGAAAGAATTTGGTTCACTGTCTAATTAACAAAAAATAATTTTTTAAAACTTACTTGGCCGAAGGCGCCCCTACCCAACTCCTGATGGATGAGGAAGTGGTTGATGTAAAAGTCAGGGTAGGGGCTGGATGTTCCGGGGTCCTGGCTGCTGCCTGGTCTTGAGCTGTCATCCTCCAATATACTGGCCTCCCCTCCTCTCTTCTTCTTCTTCATACATCCGCTCTCTCCATCTTCTTCTCTCTTCCTCTTTTCATCTTTCCTCTTCTCATCTCCTCTCATCTTCTTCATCCTCATAGATCCGCTCTCTCCATCTTCTTCTCTCTCCTTTTCATCTTCTCTCTTCTCATCTCCTCCTCCTCCTCTCATCTTCTTCATCCTCTTCTTCATCTCTCCATCCTCTTCTCTTTTCCTCTTCTCATTTTCCTTCTTCTCCTCTCCTCTTCCTCCAATAAAAGTCACTCTCCGCAGTATCGCTGATATCCAGTGGAACAGTCTAGTCGCCGCCATCTTCAGTGAATACTAAATGACAGTTGGTCGTGTGCAGGTGACATGATGTCAGAGGTCACAGAATCCTCAGGTGTCACCTGCCTGCCAGTACTACATGTACCAGCTCTGCCATATGTGATGTGGGCATCATGACTGATAGTCTAATGTCCAGAGGAATGGAGGAGGTCATGGCTGGTTCTCCTAGTGCTCTATCATCTGTAGATGGGCAGGAGATGTGACTCTAGGGCTAGGTTTGTGGTGGTGTCCATAGTTCACCAAAATCTCAGCTGTTATTGTAGAATAAGTACAGTTGTGTAGACATTCAATGATCCAGGTGAAGGAATAAACCATAAACTATACCTGTTAGGTGTGAGATGTTAGGAAGGGTCATCTAGAAATTATAGGAGTGGTTCTAGCTGTAAAATGTTTCAGTCCAGTGGCGTAGCTAAAGTGTTGTGGGCCCCAGTGCAATCTGTGACTGTGGCCCCCCACCCCATCCATAAGACATATTCTTGATAGCAGCAGTTATGGGGGCTGCAGCGGCATCCAATAGACTTGAAAGGGATACAGGTATAGTACCCACAACCAGTATTATCAAGAATACAGGGAGTGAGTAGCCAGTGCCCAGCATGTAAACATTGTTATTTGTGGGGGTCCTAATAGATTGGTCTCCACTGATCTAAAATATTAATGTTAGGCCATCAAGTTTTAAAAAGTGGGTCACTGCTTTAAAGGGGTATTCCAGTAGATTTCTATTTGTGGCCTATCCTCAGCATTGTGAGTGCCACAGTCCTTTCAAGCAGATGATCAGCATGGGTCCCGGGTGTTGGATCCCCACTGATTTTATATTCCTCTGCTCTCACATTACAACACTATCGGCGCTGCTGTGAGGAAGAGCGTACCTGACTGACTGTCAGAGATGCCCTTCTGATGCTGAAGAGCTACTGTAATGTCCCGGTACTGCTAGTCCAATTCCCTCTAATCGTCCTTGCAGACCGAGATGATATGGACATTTGCACATAAGGTAAAAAGATTCCTCCCCCGTCATTCCTTCTATATTTCACCAGAGCATGCGCCATCTTGTGGATGTTTTTGTGAACTACACCTGCCTATACTTTGTCATTGTAATTTGAGCTGACACTGTAAAGGGAGTGTCCATTATAATTAGGTGCCCTCCAGGACCACTCAAGGGAGCTTGGCTGGCCTGGAGGCGGAGCTGAGTGACCGCCCACTCTAGAGAGGGGGTTGGGAACTTTTTGGTCTTTTGTCTTTGGTCTGGAGCTGAGCACATGGGAAGCTGTAAAAATGGCAGCTAAGTCTCCGGGAAATTGTAACAGAGACGTCTTTTCCTCTGTACCCAAGCTTCTTCTCAGAGAATACTTTCTTCTGAATCTCCAAGCAGAGATGCCTTTTCCTCTGCCTCCAAGATGTTCCTCAGGGAGTGTTTTCCCCTGAAGCTCCACGTCTCTACGAGTAGGCCGTCCGGTATCCATACATCTGGGAACTCCACACGTATTTCTTTATTCAAGTAAGTCTTTGGGACAAATATATATTTAAGGAGCCCATAGCTAATCTGACGGAAATTGAGGGTCCCCCGCCGTCGATAACTTGTATCGCCGCCTCTATATACGTGTACCCAGCTTTGTTGAGGACTAACCCCCTGGATACAGGCCATCCCTACAAGTATATACAAGTTTAACTTCCCAAGCTACTATGAGTTAACCAAGTCCAAGGTATTCTTGCTCAAAGCTCCATCACCTGATTAAGTGGACATTGTCTATAAAGATCGCTGTATTGTATGTGAAGAATCACTCCGTCATCTGTATATTTGTATCGACTCGTCCTGCTAGTAAAAAGAGCAACGATTACCCCCGAAGCCTGGTTGTCTGTTGTCATTGTCAGATATCACGCGGGGGAGGGTAGTCGGGGACATCAAAAAGGGAGATTTGGTGCACATTTGGGACCCAGGGACTCCCCCCTGAAAGCCGGCCACATCGGATATATTACCCATGATACCAGCCCTGGCCTTCCTGAGTGTTGCACTACGGTACCGGCACCTATAGCTCTTCACCAGGGGCAAAGATGGTGAAAGCCGACAGTGCGCTGAATTCAGCGTACTGTCGGCTTTCTAGTGGTGTATTAACTCGAATGTGCCCCAAGTGAAAAAAGATCCTTTTTAAAAGACATTAAGAACACCCCTGTAAGTACCAGTGATAGGCACTGCAGCACATTAAATTAACAGAATGTGACTATGTTGTATGTACAATATTTCATTATTTGGGGCCCCACTTTTAATTTTGCCCAGGGCCCCTTTTTGTCTAAAACTCTCTCTGCCAGGAAGCCTAGGAAATGTTAAAAGAAATAGATCTATTTTTCACAGACATGAAAGGCTTATCAACCATGGCCAATACACAACCCTCAAATAAACAGGGTGTAGTGTAGTCCCTGATTACCATGGATATTGCACAACCACAAAATGTGGTAATAGTGGGAGTTGCTGTTTGTTACTGTTATTTGCTGTTATCTTGCAGTTTGTTCATAAACCACTAGATGGTGCAGTTGCAGTATATTTTGATAATATAGAGACGTGGCCATAGTGTATTTCCTCTAGATTTAGGCTGAGGGCCAAGAAATCTCAGTTTCCAGATGTGCATGGGTCTTATTTATAAAATGTCTGATGGAACTATCCGAAATGACATTTTAGGACAATCCCTTTCAGTTATTTATTTTACATATATCAAATGTATGCCAAAAATTAAAACAATCTATTTCACGTTGCTGTCTTGAGACAATAGTACGGTAGATGTTTTTCACACAACACAAAAAATTATTCTGTTTTGTGTAAACGGCTGTAGCATCTGCTCCATGTACAAAAATAGGGAAGGGGCAAAAAGTCCATAAGTGATGGGACAGGACTAGGTCAAGATTGGTGAAGCTCGCTCCACCACTAAATGAGTTCCCATCTAAAGCTAGGTTCACACTAGGGTCACCTCGCCAATGTACAGGTTCATCAGGGAGATACAAACGATGGAGAACTAGAGCACTAAGACAGCGGTTACACATGGAGTCCAGCAGATTCCATTGACTATAATGGGGCCCATCGGATGTCCGTCATTTTTAAACTGAAACCGTCAGAAGAAATCTTCCATGTGAATCTTTTTCCTCCACTGATATTCAGCAGACACTGCAACAGAGTTTCCAATGGAGACCCTAGAGCAGATGCCAACATGGCATTATATGGGCATATTATACCTGCACAATATTGCCATACAGCACCCACAGAGCACTGCGCAAATCATATCACAACCAGCAGCCTGAAATCAGAGGTGTAACTTGTAGCTCTTGGGCCCCAATGCAAAGAGTGTAATGGGACCCCTACCTATCTTGTGACATTTGAATTGTGGTATATTTTATGGGCAGAGCAACCTTTGAGACACCTCAGGGTCCAGGGCTTGGTAGCAATTGTCCCTTTGCATCTCCTATAGCTACGGCCCTGCCTAAAATTCTACATGCCTTCCTAAGGAACTTCAAGGCAGACTGTATGAGGTGGGGATGGAGACAGTGACAGTCACAGGTGGACCCCGGGGGGGCCACAGGAAGGCTTCAGTATTATAACAACATCTGGCAGGAGGGATCCCTGTTATCGATTTTATGCTGGTGCCCAGTTTACCTTTACAACTTGAGCAAACATTGTCAGCCAGTAGGAATGCATAGGAAAATTAACAACCAGCTGAATAGATCTGTGACTCTTGTTACATCTTCTACCCTGGTACATGGGCGGACTGAGTGTATGTAGTCGTATATATATATATATATATATATATATATATATATATATATATATATTTGTGCACACACATTGTGAGAAGGTGACAGGCAGAGTGCTGGAGTCCAGATATATCAGCCCCAGGTTTCTGACACACATGTGGTCCAGGGCTGGTCTGGAGTAGGCCTCAGCACAGGTGTAGATCCCGGGCTCATTACTGGGCCAGAAAAGGCTGCAGATCCTGCATTACAGGGCAGTTCCATGGGGTGAAAGGAGGTGTGTGGGTCTGTCCTGTAACCCTGAGTCCAGGGAGACAATATTGCTCCTGTTTTGTTTGTGTGGCTGGAAAGTATAGTAAGTAAGCCACACGTATAGTTAGGTTATCCCTTCTGTTTAGTTAGTTTCTCAGACGAGCAGGTTTTTATTTTGTTTTTGCCTGAAGTTAAGGCTGAATTTTTTGTTGCTTATTTTGTGCCTGAAGTCAAGGTTTATTTATTTTCCAGTTTTTTTCTAAATAAACCAGTTTTCTGCATATTTTGTGCCCCTGCATTGACTGTTTGGGTCCGCACCACTGCTGCTACCAAGCTAACTTTTCCACAATATATTCATACAGACACCATGTATACATATATTCATACAGACACCATGTATACATATATTCATATAGACACTATGTATACATATATTCATATAGACACTATGTATACATATATTCATATAGACACTATGTATGTATACATATATTCATACAGACACCATGTATACATATATTCATATAGACACTATATATGTATACATATATTCATACAAACATTATTATATATGATTATACTGTCTGGGAGCACATGGAAAATGACTGAGAATGGGCGGAGTCAACATAAAAGTGGGTGGAGCAAAATTTGCAGCGGCGCGCTGTGCACGCTGCACATTTTGTCCCTCTTTCTGCTTTTCATAAATTGGGAGGTATGCCCTAGAACCCTAAATGTGCCAATATTATCAATTATGGATATCAGTTGAGATACAAGAATACATTTGCATTATCCACCAGGGCACTAGACCACACTGCCCTAACCTTGCTGGATAATACCCTATCAGTATATACAGTGATATACTGTAAATTCTACTTATAGCTTACAGTTGAGACACTATTGTTCTGGCTCAGTATTTCCCTTTTATCCCACTAGATGGCGACATCTGCTACTGTAAATCCGCCTCACTCCACCCTAAACTGCTCTCAGACAAACAGAACTTATTAGACAATGGGATTCATGTGCCGCAGACATCATCATTGTATATAGGTGAGGAAATATTTGCTCTTAGACATTGACAGGACGCAGAGTTATTCAAAGGCATCTTACATTCACTGACACCATACATTAATAAGGATGTACTTATTTACATAGATAAGACGCGGTAGAGAATTATAATGTATGGAAGTAGCACCAATACTTTTACACAGGATGATGCCTCATTATAGGCCTTGGAATCCATCAGTGTTAAATGATTTTTTGGTGTTGTATACATATATATATTATATATATAATATATATATATATATATATATATATATATATATATATATATATATATATATTATATGAGATAAAGTGGTATGAGTGATATGAGAGTCTTACACTATGTTGACCTCAGAGATTTCTCTTATGGTAAGGGCTTATGCACACGACTTGCTGGCCATGATTGTCATACATGTACCATCCATACACTGGCCGTGCTTCTGCGGCCCTATTCATTGGCCAGAAAGCACAGCCGCAAAACTGGACATAGGACCTACCCTGAGTTTTGCAGCCTGGACTATCTGCACACGGATACGGTTATGTGCATGGCTCAACAGAAATGAATGGGTCAGTGTGCTGTCCAGGAAAAATGCAGAAAGCACAATGAACTAGCACCCGGTCGTGTGCAAGGGGCCTAAATCTGACTATTTGCCTTCAATAGACATGCACAGCATTTAGTGCACATCCCTCACCGATGCCCCATGGGATAATCCTACATATGCCACCTCATTTGCACAGAGCTGCAGTGTATAATGGGTAGCTTGATTGCCCCGTGCCAAGGAACAATAGCCATATGTGTGCCCTCCGGCTATCCATTAATGCCCTCATATACAATGTATTCAGTGATGACATAGACAGTAAAACAGCACCTGAAATCTCAAAAGCAGAAAGCTTGGTAAAACTGTGTCTTTTATCCATGCAGCCCAGGTCACTGTCAGAGCACCTGAAGGGACCACCATCAAATGTTCCACCACAGCCAATGGGATGCAATTTGTTTGTGCCATTGCATGGAGTGGAATGTTTGACAGTGGGAGCTGCGTACAATGCCCGATTTCAGATCTGCATGGATATAAGAGAAGACAAGCGTGCAGGTGTATGACTGTCTCTTGAGAGAATACTGTCATCAGAACAAGTGTTTGGTCTCCAGTTATATGTTGTGTATGGTCAGTATCAGCCCTTGAATACTAGTAAGGGCCGTGTACACGGAGTTAACGCGAGCGCATTTTAGCATCATACACGTGTATAGAATACACGTGTAACAATAAAACTCCCATTGACTTCAATTAAATTTTTTACACGTGCAAAAAAACACGTCAAAATACACATCGCGTTTTTTGGCGCGTGTTATGACACTTTTTTTACACGTGTAAAAAATCTCATTGAAGTCAATGGGAGTGTTAGTTTTACACGTGTATTCTATACACGTGTATGATGCTAAAATGCACTCGCATTAAAGGGGTATTCCCATAACTCTTGTTCTGCAGCATGAAGGCTCTGTGCTCTCTTCACTTCCTGGATTTCTCGGCACATTAGTGGGCGGGGTTTCACTTGCTCTGCTATCTGCTATGCATTACCACAGTATGAAGCTGCTGTGGAAACTGATGTAGCAGAGCTGGATTTGAGTCAGTTTGCATTACATACAAAGGTAACGGACTCCTTAACTCAGCCCTTATCAGCCAAATTCAATAAAACCGGCTGATAAGTGGAAAAGGTGAAGATAGACAGCACAGTAATCCCAGAGCTGCTGAGATACCGGACACTCATGGGCACAGCTCGACGAATGAGTTCAGCGGCAGGCCAGCTTGACAGCTGCTGAAACGCCGCAGCAGGCGGATCATCAACGCCAACAACACGCTCATTATATGGCGTCCCAGCAAGCTGCTCACATACCAGAACAATAACGGGCACAGCGCGAGGAACGAATTCAGCAGCTTTCAAAACACCAGAGCAGGCAGATCATCAACACCGACAACATGCTCATTATATGCCGTCTCAGTGAGCTGCTGAGATGCCGGAACAATCACAGGCACAGTGTGAGGAACATGGTCAGCAGCAGGACAGCTTGCACGCTGCCAAAATGCTGGAGCAGGCAAACTATCGACGGCAGCAATTTGCTGAATATAGTCGGATCATCAACAATCAGCAGACAAAGTCACGGGCAGAAGCTAGTACATTATAAATGAAAGGAACAAATCCAACCCTCGAATCTCTGCAAACTACAGTTGACCTTCCTTGGCTAGATCTTGAGCTTGGAATGACTGGAAGGATAGACTGGACTGTGGTTTTCATATGAAGAGTGCAGGTGCCTGAAGAAGTACTGGGGACCCCTCCCAGAACTCTGGATAACTTTATGATTACAGCCTCCCAGTGGGCTCAGAACTGTTTACAATGTAAGATCAGTCGACGGACCCCGCACAGAATTTCCAGCCCTGGAGCAAATCAATCTAAAAATCTGAGACTTCACCTAATACAAACATCCAAACGGCCTGTTTTACTCATCTTCCTAGAGAATACAATGTCCTGACTCACGTATTATTCTCCGCTTTTCATTTATGGCGAGGTCAAGTATGTGCTTACCAGGCACACACAACAGGAGTGGCAAAGCTTCAAGCAGGGAGACATCCCAGACATCTGCAGCATCCGCAAATGTTAGAATTGGAATATATATGGGATCTAATAGATTGTTATAGTGATTTGTGTTACTTATCACATGGCTGGTATGCATCAACCCCCATATTATTCAGTGTATTTATGTCAGTCAACTGTATATACAGCTCTGATAAAACTTTCTACTTCCAGCAACCCTTAGGGGGAGCTCAGTGCATAGGAATTAATGTACCGTGCTCCCCCTAATGCCAGCTGAAGGAAAATGCAGTAAATTAGTGTCAGCAGCAGCAGAAAATCAGTGCCAGGCCCCCTGCCCCAACAGGCCCCCCAGCAGCTGCATGGTCTGCCTACATGGTAGGTACAGCACTGATACATGGCCTGGAGGATGTTTAGATTTAGAAGGCTCTGCAGTAGCAACATGCTAGATACTGTAGATGACATGCAATAATTCAGAGGCGTATGGTGAAAGTCTAGTACCCAAATGTAAAATATCTAATAGGGACCCCATCTACCATAGCATCCTTGAGTACCCTCAGACACCAGGGCAATGACTTCCTCTGCCCTCCCTATAGCTGCGCTTGTCAGGCAAAGCACAGAAACTGTGGTGTGAAAATGAGGTGTAAAGCGCGTCCACCATTATTTTTGACTGGGCATCTTCAGTAATTTATCTACCACACACTGTTTTCTTGTAAACAGCTAGTTTAGTTGCCATGTTGTTGGTGGGGTTGTTCTTACCAATGATCCTATGGACTATGTGTCTTCTTATAAAAAAAAAAAAGAAGCATGTAAATGTGCTAAAACTCTGAATAAAATTCTGGCTCAACGCAAGCCAACTAAAAGATGGTATAAACTTAAGACTAGACAATCTAAAGATACGCCAGATTTATCATCCAACGTCAGTCACTGTGATAAATCTGGTGTATTATTAGTAAATCTGGGCCATTTTATATGTTCACTACGATGCAAAATCTGCCTATTTCCCATACGTTTTGCTTTGACTTTATTTTAATTTTTTGCATGTTTCTATGTATTGTGTTTATGACAGTTTTGCTCTTCTTTTTGTTTAATATTTTTAGTATACCATGCTTTACAGTTATAAACCATATACAGTACAGCCGTACAATTTTACTTTGTTTAGACCTACCATTATCATCCTCATCATCATTCCGGAGTTGTGTTGTCTGCTGAAGCCTTTACGTTCTTGCTGTTGATGTCACTGGTTGCTGCAAGTAGTCAAGATAAGCAGATTGTTAGTCTGGAATTTGTCTTTGTCCTCCCTTGTATTGTGATAACAGGATGAGGATTGTAAGACAGGATGAAGATGAAACATGAGAGCACATTACATTGATAAGATAATATCCTAGATCGTCCTCCTTGCAGCATAAGAACAGGGATCATTTTCAGCCATAGGCTTTCGGGTTTCCGTTCGGGGAGTCCGTTTAAGGCCCCCCCTATCGGAAACCTATATGCATTAAAAAGCGTTACCTAAGAAAAAAGACTATAGACTATAATGGGGTCTGTGTGATTTCCGCACAAAACATGCGGAAAGAAAAGTAGTGCAAGCAGCACATTTCTCTCCACATGTTTTGTGCGGACACCGAGCGGAAACCACATGGACCCTATGATAGTCTATGAAGTCCACGTGTTTTCCCAAGTAACCGCTTGGGAAATAGGTTTCCGTTCGGGGGTCCCCAAGCGAAAACGGGAAATTATACTATCTGGAGGAGCCGCTATGGGACATTATACAGTCTGAAAGGGCAGTTATGGGACATTATACTGTGTCGAGGGGATGCTATGGGACATTATAGGGTGTGTAAATGGGGAGTTATACCATGCAGGGGCCAGGAAACGGGTTGCTATGTCATGGGGGGGGGGCCAAATCAAAAGTTTGCTATGGGGCCCAGTCTTTGCTAGTTACGCCCCTGTGCACTAGGGTAGTCTCTCTACCTACGTTCATGATTTCTTCCCTTCTTCTTGCCCCTTGACAACTTTCCCTCTCTCCCTGTATGTGAGAACCGACGTGCACCTACCCTGCTGAAGTTACTGAACGTACCCAATTGCTATTTTGCCATGTACAACAGCTTTATACTAATGTTTCTTGTCTACAAATCTGTTGACTCCATCCCACCTATTGGCGCCAAACAGCGTTCCATATTTATTCTTTTATTTGAATGTTTTGTTTGTCTGTTTATTGAAAAATTGAAATAAAGGATTTATATAATATGGCATATTAATTATTACCTTTTGCCTGCTGCTAGTTATACTTTATAGCTGTATTGCTCTGAGTATTATTCTCATGAGATGCCGTCCTGTGTTTTTATGTTTTTAGCTGTTGCATTCTTGTTTTGTAATTATTTGTAATAAAGATTTATTTTTATATTGTAGGTTTATCTGCATCATTTGTTTATTGGTAGTTATTGTTTGAGAGCGAGAGAGCTGCAGTCTCTACAGTACTTACCAGGCACAGAGCCATACATTTGTTACAGCTCAGCCCTTTTACTTGAATGGGTCTGAGCTGCAAACAGACTATGGGACTGATAAACATAAGGTTAAGGGGCCTGTAAAGCAGAAGCTGTGCTCAGGGAGTGAAACTGCTGCTTTAAACAACTGTCCCACAGGAGTCCTCAGTGTCAAACCTCTAAAGAGCAGGAGCGAGCATCGGTAAGTAAATAGCGTCCATTACCTGCTGGAGTTACAGACTATTTAAAAAAAAAAAAAAACACAGCAGGGACCCATTGGGCCTCGTAAGGTTAGGCAGGCAACTGCTGCAGGCTCTGCCCTCAGGATTCACTTAGTTTCGGTTTCAGGTGGTTCTGGTCCAATATTTGTTTTCAGATTGAACAAGTTTGGTATGAACTACAACTTAAAATGGCTTAAAACATTGTGTAGAATACTCTTAGGCCGGGTTCACACAATGTATTTTGGCACGTAATGTGGCACGTAGATGACGCGAGAGCTTTTGCGGGCCGTATACGCTCCCATTGTTTTCAATGGGAGCTGGTACCGTATACACGGTGCTATTTTGTGTCCACCACAAAATCACGGCCCGCAAAAGGTCCCACGGCGTCTACGTGCCACATTACGTGCCAAAAGACACTGTGTGAATGCACCCTTAGGGCTCCTAGGAACCTATCTATAAAACATAGTGTAGAATTCTCTTAGGGCTCCTAACAATCCTACTAAAGAAAAGTATGTGTGTTTGGATGTTTGTGTGTTTGGATGTTTAGATGTTTGGTTGTTTGTTCCTCAATCACGCTGTCACTGAGCAAAGGTATACGTCTTCCTCCGGATGGTCTTTTGAATCAACACGGACGCAAGAGGTCGGGAGACAACAGCAATTTATTGTAATCCACAAAGTTAGTAGCCGGCGGCGGTCACATCAACCATAATAACAATAAGTCCACAGAAGTCACAATCCAATGATAGCTTTGGCTCCTTGGTCCTGTAACTAAATCCTGGCTCTCTGCAGAGCTGTGCACAGGCCGGCTAACACATACTAACTGCTAGCTACAACTATATACTAAGACTGTTACTTCCTATATCTGTGGGTGGGAAGGGCTGAGTCACAGATCCTTCCCCCCTCACCTATACCAAGGAGAGCAGACTCCCTGTCTACTATGGACAATGCACCATCCAACATCTTCTTGGAGACACTGATCAGATTATCTCCACCCATTGTCCTCACTAGTTAGAGGTATTTGCATACAATGTGCTAACACACTAGACCCTAATCAGCCAACTACACATTGATGTATATAACAGGTTAGAGAATACATTCCACATGAAATATATTACACATTGCCTATAGTATAGACTCTAACCATCCCGTGACACACGCAAAAACCGCTCAAACGATTTGGCTCAAATTTTCAACAAACATAGTTCCTAGGCAGGATTGAACGATAGGCTACTTTTTGTCACAATCGCAGACATACGTCTTTGCCAGGACCCCCACAAATCCACAACTCATACCACCAGCTCTGCAATCCCACACACTTTTTAGCATAGCAAGCCACAAACTCCCTATTGCCATCTCGGGCCTAGCTCCGAACCCCAGGCAGGGGAGGAGACTGAGGCTGCGGTTGCAGGGGTGGGTGCAAAGGGGTCGGGGAGTTGTAAAGGGGACGCAATGACACCTAGACGGGCGAACGGATTTGGCTGAAATTGTGCACATACATACCTTGGGTCCTGGATTGAACGATAGGCTACATGGAATTCCCGTACACCACCGCAATTCCCTCCCATTACCGGTGCTTTTCACTTTTGAATTCGCTACAGGACCTGGGACGCTGTAGGATCTGGTATGACGTCATCCCAGCCCCATCAGCAGCTCACCTGGATGGGTGCCGCTTCTCTATGTGGGCGGAGCTATCGGCCGGCGTCCACAAGAACATGGCGGCTCTCAGAGGTCCAGAGCATCCTGAACCAGCGCCCGTACTCTGGGGCAGCGAGGAGTGCATACGCTGCTCCGCCTGTGTGGGCTTACCACAGGACCGCAGTGCTCTGCTGCGGCCAGACAGGGGGTCGCCTGCGCCGCGGTCTGGAACGCCGATTCGGCCTGATGTCCCGTGGCGGCTGCGGCCTCTGCATGTCCGTCGGGGATGTTGCCGATGTCTGCTCAGGGCTATCTACAGTGTCATTCGGCCGCGGGAGAAGGGTTGTGACGACAGGCGAGTTAGGGGACTTTGAGAAGGGAGAGGGGTGGGGTGTTGGGGAGTGAGGAGGTTGCCTCTCCAGTGGGGGGGCCTGGGCAGGTAAACCCGGGGGCCCCTGGAAGGGGGACGAGGACAGGACCGCCACAGCGCCCACAGATGGAATGGGGACACATGGCTTGCTGCGGGAGGGGGGCCCTCATAGGCACCCCTGTAACATCGGTGCACGGGGAGCCCGGGGTTTGGTGAGGCCGTGGGCACAGTTTGGTGGGGGGAAAGGTGACACAGGGTCTGGGGGGGGGGGAAGGGGTCACTGGGTAGGTAAGACAGGGACGGGGCATGGGGTGGTGGGAAAAAGGGGGTACGGGGGAAGGGGTCATGGGGTTGGCGGGGAAGGGGACATGGGGCTAGGGGGGAAAAGGGGCACGGGGTAGGAGACAGAAGCGAGCACATGAGGGAGTGGGTAGGAAGAAAGGGGGTTGGCGGGCGCCAGGGGGGGAGATGAGGAAAAAGGAGCCGCTGTGGACACAAGGCAAAGGAAGAAGCCTGCACGGCGCTACAGGTGGGTCGCGCAGGGGGTCAGGGTTCTGCGGACGAAGTCGCGGGTACTGCTAGTCTATCTATAAAACATAGTGTAGAACACTCTTAGGGCTCTTATGAGTCTATCTATAAACCAGTGTAGAACACTGCCAGGGCTCCTAGGAACCTATCTATAAACCAGTGTAGAACACTGTCAGGGCTCCTATGAGCCTATCTATAAATGATAGTGTAGAACACTCTTAGGGCTCCTAGGAACCTAGTTCACATCTGCACCAAAAAGTGGCAGAGAGAAAAGTCCTGCACGTAGGACTTTTCTCTCCACCAGATTCAGTATAAAAATGGCAGAAACCCAACGAACACCCAGCAGACCCCATTATAGTCTATGCGGTTCAGAGATCTGGCTCTCTGTCGTTCCCCCCCCGGTGGACCCGAACAATGAAAACCCATGCACAGATGTGAAGTTAGCCTAAGGGAAAGACAGCCAAAGTTATGTCAAAATGAAACTGACCTTATTTTTACTCTGGGGTCCCTTCAAACTTCAGAATATAATAATTAGGGCTCATGTGTAGTCAGAACCTGTGGGGGATGGTATGGCTTTACATCATAAGATCACTGACATCAACTACCTAGCAACAAATATAGATGCTGAAATATCATAGAGGGTTCTGCCTAATAACTAAACCAATATTGCTGGTGTGCCGCAAGTGCCTCTAGATGATACCATATGGCTCATGATCTAATTAGAAGTCAGCCTATAAATACACGGCCCCTTTCCAGCATCTCACAGTTAACAAGCGCATCTGTCATCACATTGCTCCGACTTATTAAAATATGAGCCCTCTTGTTATTCCGCCGCCTCCTTGCAGTTTGTGCATCTGATAGAATCAGTAGTGTCATGTTCCTTGCAGTAATTTCCTGAATGACCAGCGAACACTCATTGGTTCTCCAGTCACCCTCAGCAACCAGTCTGGGTACCACTATGCACGTCACTGCATCCTTAGTAACCTAGGTAACACAGCAAAAAGATCTATATGGTTAACCCTTAGGGCTAAGGTTAGAAACACAAGGGTTATAGGATTAAAGTGACATTCGGATGACACCCTATGATGTGCAGTTTTATAGATTTCGTGTCTCCCATAGAGTATGGAGGCTTCAAGTCTGACGCACATCTGAAGAATACCTGAATATTCAAGTGACAGGTTGCTGGCAGGTGGGGGAGGGTTGGAAGGAGCCAGGAACAGGTCTTTTGCTCTTTTGCTTTATGCATTTTCTGCAGTGTATTATGTAGATGAGGAAAATCTGAAGATAAAAGGAAAGGATGAAAGAGAGAAATAGTAACTACTGCTGAAATAGAAGATTCTGCATGAATAATCAGCCCCATAACTAAGACCTAATGCATACCATATTTATGGCCATAAAACTAGAAAAAACATATACTCAATAGTACGGCGAAAATACATGCAACAGTATGGCGTACCAGTGCATGCATCTGCCATTGACTTGTATCGTAAATGACAAACATGTCCTAGCATATACACTCATAGTGTACCAAGCAGGAGTTGACGGAATGGAATAAGACTTTCTATGTGTTAAGGTAATGATGATACGTGTAAGGGATTACAATATTAGAGCGAAGAGAGATTATTGGGGAAAACTGTATAACTGAGCGGAGGTCCTAGTACTCTTTTGGGCCAGCTCTAGCCTGGGTACAAGATGAGATATGGTTGGGCATGGAGGCATACAGATTCAACAGATGTTTGCAGCAGGGCAGGTAGATACTACACACTCGTACGTTGCCAAAGCTGGTGTCCCAGCTGTTGTCATAAATGCTCAATGGGTGATAAATCTGGCAAACAGACAGGCCAGCCCTACCCTTGCTGTGTGTGGGAGAGCATTATCCTGCAGGCCAACCCTACTCTTGCTGCGTGTGGGTCAGCATTATCCTGCAGGCCAGTGACTAGGAATGGCAGGGCCCCGTGCCGACCGACACCGACGCCAAAGACCTCGACTGACCCCCTCCTACGCATTTCTGCGCGTTCTATTATGCCCCATAGTGGCCCCTTAACACAGTATTATCCCCCATAGTGGCCCCTGCACATAGTATTATGTCTCTTAGTGGCCCCTGCACACAGTATTATGTCCCTTAGTGGCCCCTGCACACAGTATTATCCCCCATAGTTGCCCCTGCACACACTATTATCCCCCATAGTTGCTCCCGCACACAGTATTATGTCCCACTTTGGACACCCATAAACAATTATTCTTTTCAGACCTCAGAGTATAATAATCTGAGACCCGGGGGAATAAAAACATAAAAAACTACTGTTACTTACCTGTCCCCCGGCTCCTACGCGGTCTTCTCCGCTGCTGTCCTTGTTCAATGACATCGGACGTCACATGACCCGGGACGTAGGCCGGGTTCACGAGACGTCAGAAAGGACGTCAGAAAGGAGGCCTGGCAGGATCGTGGAGAAGTAAGTAACATGTTTTTTATGTTTCTTACTTCTCCCGGTCCGCCAATCATTATACTCGGGGGTCCAAAAAGACCCCCGAGTATAATGATAGCAGTGGAAGCAGCTGTCACCAGGCCCCTAATGTCCCGGGCCCTGTGGCAGCTGCCTCCGCTGCTATGGCGGTAGTTATGCCACTGCTGCAGGCCAACCCTACTCTTCCTGCGTGTGGGTCAGCATTATCCTGCAGGCCAACCCTACCCTTGCTGTGTATGGCTGAGCATTATCCTGCAGGCCAACCCTACCTTTGCTGTGTGTGGGTGAGCATTATACTGCAGACCAACCCTACCCTTTCTGTGTATGGCTGAGTATTATCTTGCAGGCCAACCCTACCCTTGCTGTGTGGGGGTGAGTATTATCCTGCAGGCCAACCCTATACCCTATCCTTGCTGGTCGTGGGTGAGCATTATCCTGCAGGCTAATCCTACCCTTGCTGTGTGTGGGTGAGCATTATCCTGCAGACCAATCCTACCCTTGCTGGGTGTGGGGGAGCCTTATCCCACAGGCCAATGCTATCCTTGCTTTGTGTGGGTGAGCATTATCCTGATGAAAAAATGTTAGTTGGAAGCCTGCCATGGGGGGCCATACATATGGCTGCAGGATCTCCTGCACATTATTGTCCCTCATATCACTATTAGGAGTGACCAGGTGTCACATGCAATAACTCTCCATATTTTCACACCTGCAGTTGGAACAGTGTGTGACTCCACAGTAAGGACTGAAGTGCTAACCAGGAGCTTCCATACTTGAACCTGGCCACCATCAGATCCTAAACAGAACCTGGTTTTGTTGCTAAAAACAACACAGCTCCAGTCCATAGCAGTCCAGGTTTCTCATTCACAGCACCATTGCAAATGAGGGTTATAGTGGCTGTCTGTCTATGGCAGGACATGAAATGGGCAACATGACAGCACATTTTCTACTGCTAAGTACCTAGAATTGATCCAGGCAGAGAAAGGGATGTGTAATGAAGGTGCCATCTGTGTCTGCATTTTGGACAAGGAAATTGTGAAAGCTGCTTGCACTATTATAGGTAGACCATTACAGTATTCCTTACACACAAAAAATTCCTATCAAAATGTTTGCCTATTTGAGAGACAGTTGACCGAAACTTAAGACTATATTACATTACATGTTTGGGGACACGAGAAGTTGCTGTACTGTGCAGCTTCCGTTATAGAGATATAATGGCTTGCATTTATAGGGCAGTTATGGTGGCTATATGGCTGACAAGCCAGAAGAAGTGGCTATGGAGATACTTTTTGTGGCTATGGTTGCTGTTTCCTTTAAGGAACCCAATAATGGGAACAGTCACTGTTGTGAGGACACTGGACCTGTTACTGTCATAGGGGCACTGTGGCTGTCACTAGTGGGAGGCGCTGTAAGCACTACTGTTGTATAAGCACTGTAACTTTCACTGTCATGGGGGCACTGTACCTGTCACTGTCATGGGGGCACTGTACCTGTCACTGTCATGGGGGCACTATGGCTATCACTAGCATGGGGCCCTGTAAGCACTACTGTTGTATAAGCACTGTAACTTTCACTGTCATGGGGGCACGGTACCTGTCACTTTCATGGGGGCACTGTCACTTTCATACCTGTCACTGTCATGGGGGCACGATACCTGTCACTGTCATGGGGGCACTGTGGCTGTCACTAGTATGGGGTCCTGTAAGCACTACTGTTGTATAAGCACTGTAACTTTCACTGTCATGGGGGCACGGTACCTGCCACTTTCATGGGGGCACTGTACCTGTCACTGTCATGGGAGCACGGTTCCTGTCACTGTCATGGGGGCACAGTACCTGTCACTGTCATGGGGGCACTGTGGCTATCACTAGCATGGGACACTGTAAGCACGACTGTTGTATAAACATTACAACTTTCACTGTCATGGGGCACTGTGGCTGTCACTGTCATGGGGGCACGGTACCTGTCACTGTCATGGGGGCACTGTGGCTATCACTAGTATGGGGCACTGTAAGCACGACTGTTGTATAAACATTACAACTTTCACTGTCATGGGGCACTGTGGCTGTCACTGTCATGGGGGCACTGTGACTGTCACATTGTGGTCCATACACAGCCATAACTGCACATATAAGAAGATGATAACTGAAAGACTTGGGTTTACTAGACACATCTCGTTTCGGAGCGACCCCGGCCTCACTCCCTCCCACCCACCAGGAAGTGTCTTTCCAAAACACATTTTTGCTCCTCTAGCTTGTTATCATTCTTGAGCTGTATTAGAAATCTTTACCGAGCTTCTACATTTCCTCAGTTTATGAAAAATGAATGATCACGGTGGCCATATTCAAACCAGTTCGGATCATTCCAGAGATGGGTGTTCCCCAAATAACTTTTTCACCCCCGTCTTTATACAAACGGATGCCTGGAGTTGAAACGGTTGAAATCATTTTTGGCAGTGTGACCTGGCTTAGGAATCAGGAGATCTCCTCTGAAATCATAAACTGCTGCGGGGAGTCTACAGGGAGTAAAATTCTGAAGCCCTTCATCCTCTAAGATATATGACCACATCTATAAATAAGGAACAAATGTGAAAAACTTAATATCCACATTCTCTTTTAATGAGTTGGAGCTGGAGCCAGTTTGCTCTATGGCTTTTGTGCTGACGTAAGGGAACGCCAGTGCTGTGAAAAAGTATCTAGGTTAGAATACAGTGTACATACATTTTTTGTTCTTCTGCTCATCCTGAGTTACAGCTTGTATTACAGTCCAGAGTAGAGATGAGCGAACACTAAAATGTTCGAGGTTCGAAATTCGATTCGAACAGCCGCTCACTGTTCGAGTGTTCGAATGGGTTTCGAACCCCATTATAGTCTATGGGGAACATATACTCGTTAAGGGGGAAACCCAAATCCGTGTCTGGAGGGTCACCAAGTCCACTATGACACCCCAGGAAATGATACCAACACCCTGGAATGACACTGGGACAGCAGGGGAAGCATGTCTGGGGGCATAAAAGTCACTTTATTTCATGGAAATCCCTGTCAGTTTGCGATTTTCGCAAGCTAACTTTTCCCCATAGAAATGCATTGGCCAGTGCTGATTGGACAGAGTACGGAACTCGACCAATCAGCGCTGGCTCTGCTGGAGGAGGCGGAGTCAGAGATCGCTCCACACCAGTCTCCATTCAGGTCCGACCTTAGACTCCGCCTCCTCCGGCAGAGCCAGCGCTGATTGGCCGAAGGCTGGCCAATGCATTCCTATGCGAATGCAGAGACTTAGCAGTGCTGAGCCAGTTCTGCTCAACTACACATCTGATGCACACTCGGCACTGCTACATCAGATGTAGCAATCTGATGTAGCAGAGCCGAGGGTGCACTAGAACCCCTGTGCAAACTCAGTTCACGCTAATAGAATGCATTGGCCAGCGCTGATTGGCCAATGCATTCTATTAGCCCGATGAAGTAGAGCTGAATGTGTGTGCTAAGCACACACATTCAGCTCTACTTCATCGGGCTAATAGAATGCATTGGCCAGCGCTGATTGGCCAGAGTATGGAACTCGACCAATCAGCGCTGGCTCTGCTGGAGGAGGCGGAGTCTAAGATCGCTCCACACCAGTCTCCATTCTGGTCCGACCTTAGACTCCGCCTCCTCCAGCAGAGCCAGCGCTGATTGGCCGAATTCCGTACTCTGGCCAATCAGTGCTGGCCAATGCATTCTATTGGCGTGATGAAGTAGAGCTGAATGTGTGTGTTTAGCTCAACTACGCCGGTGGAGTAGTTGAGCTAAGCACACAGATTCAGCTCTGCTTCAATCAGCACTGGCCAATGCATTCTATTGGCGTGATGAAGCAGTGCTGAATGTGTGTGTTTAGCTCAACTACGCCGGTGGAGTAGTTGAGCTAAGCACACACATTCAGCTCTGCTTCAATCAGCACTGGCCAATGCATTCTATTGGCGTGATGAAGCAGTGCTGAATGTGTGTGTTTAGCTCAACTACGCCGGTGGAGTAGTTGAGCTAAACACACACATTCAGCACTGCTTCATCACGCCAATAGAATGCACTGGCCAGCGCTGATTGGCCAGAGTACGGAATTCGGCCAATCAGTGCTGGCTCTGCTGGAGGAGGCGGAGTCTAAGGTCGGACCAGAATGGAGACTGGTGTGGAGCGATCTTAGACTCCGCCTCCTCCAGCAGAGCCAGCGCTGATTGGCCAAATTACGGAATTCGGCCAATCAGCGCTGGCCAATGCATCCCTATGGGAAAAAGTTTATCTCACAAAAATCACAATTACACACCCGATAGAGCCCCAAAAAGTTATTTTTAATAACATTCCCCCCTAAATAAAGGTTATCCCTAGCTATCCCTGCCTGTACAGCTATCCCTGTCTCATAGTCACAAAGTTCACATTCTCATATGACCCGGATTTGAAATCCACTATTCGTCTAAAATGGAGGTCACCTAATTTCGGCAGCCAATGACTTTTTCCAATTTTTTTCAATGCCCCCGGTGTCGTAGTTCCTGTCCCACCTCCCCTGCGCTGTTATTGGTGCAAAAAAGGCGCCAGGGAAGGTGGGAGGGGAATCGAATTTTGGCGCACTTTACCACGCGGTGTTCGATTCGAACATGGCGAACACCCTGATATCCGATCGAACATGTGTTCGATAGAACACTGTTCGCTCATCTCTAGTCCAGAGCTGAATTTACAATTTGCAGCCTTCACTGCTGTAATCTCCATGAATTCCTTAGTGGCTCAATGTGTATACAGAGCTTGTATCTGGTGATATGTATTATGAGAAGTGTAATGTAAAACAGACTCGGTACAGGACAGTAGTCAGCCATAGAGAAAAACTCTCACGCTGCATTATAGGAGATCCATGAAGCTGCTAGGGGCGTGTCTGACAACAAGCCGTTGACTGTTTCCAATGACAACCAGCACAAGTAAGGCCCTCTCTGCGTTCAGTATTCCGATCAAGGAGCCCCCCCCCCCTTCCGAACAGAATATAGACAGGAGTTAGCAGAGAAACCACATGGACCCCAAAGACTATAATGGGGTCATTGTGTTTTCCGTGTGGTGTCCACACGAATCATGCGGAAGGAAAAGTACTGCTTGCATTATATTGATTATTGCCATACATACCAATTTCTGAAACTCAGGCTATGTTCATAATCACACTAACGTTTCCATTCCCCAATTGGACCTGGACAAGTGGGAGGCAATGCTAGTGTGACCCTAGAAAGACTGTCGGAGTGATGTCCTATTCTTCCAATGCGATTTTGTGCCTGCTGGGAGTCTGACCAGACCCTTTGGGAAATTGCACCCGCTACTACAGAACAGGAGTGTGCTGCCCTTCCACTGAACTCATATTTCAGTTTGTCTCTTTTATTTTATTGAGTCGTGCTATAGAAGCCGGGTATTGAGCTGTTTGGACATTCTTCCAGGATGTTTTTTGACTTCCTGGATAAATTTTCATTGCTCCAATAAGTTGTCCATGAAGTAATCTTGGCAATACGGCCACCCCTAGGAAGAATCCGCACTGTTCCAAGTCTACTGTATTCTAAATAATAACCCGTATTGTGCTCTGAGTCTATCAATTATTGTAGACAAGATCTGGTTGAATAAATGTTTTCACAATAACGGTATTGCAACTAAGTTTTAGAGGGAGTGTACTGTATATAGTATATGAGTACAATATATGTTACACTATAGGTTAAGATGTCACCAGTATAAGTTATCTTCCCATAGCACCAGTGGCATTAAAAATAAAATACTACATATCATATTTGCCTTCCATCAGTTCTTCTCCATACGTGCATAAAGTTTTTGAAGGAACTCGGCAGAGAAGTTGTTCCAAACATCTTGGAGAACTAAGCACAGATCTTCTGTAGATGTAGGTTTGCCCCAATCCTTCTGTCTCATCATGCAGCCCAAGACAGACTGGATGATGTTGAGGACAGGGGTTTTGGGGTCATATCATCATTTCCAGGACTTCTCCTCCAAATACTGAAAATAGTGACTTAGATTTCTCTTTTCATCATTCACTTCATTTTTAATTGATATAAATAAACTATTAACACTTCTATTTTTGAGAGTTTCTTACTTTACAGCATTTTTTCTAATGAAAAAAACCCTATTTCAGCCATATGGTGTTCATCTGTGATCACATCTTATTATACGAATATTCGCATATTTTTACTACGTGTTGGACAATGGATTGGTCTATATTTCTAAGCTCTTCCTTATCTCTTTCTACATTGTATATTGTTTTTGGCGGTTTGTGATGATCAAGGATTATATCAATACACGGGGTACTTTATGTAATACCAGCTCTTTTTTAAGCCCTTATCTTTTCAATATTTGGTCCATCCAGGGCTGCTTTAATCATAGGGCCAACGGTGCACTTGCACTGGGCCCTATGGTATCGGGGGCCCCTTTGGACAGTGGGACAGTCCTACATTTGCTGTCCAGGGCAGTGGGTCCAAGCTACCCCAATTCATCGGCGTCCTCTGAGGACATGATACTGGGCATGTCAGTGCGGAGGGACATGATACTGTGCGGGCAACCCGGAGGGTGAGGACATGATACTGAGGGGGCAACCTGAGCGGGGCATGTCAGTGTGGGTGGGTGACATCATTCTGTGGGGGCAACCTGAGGGGGGCATAACACAGTTGGGGACAACTTGGGGGGGTGACATGGTGGGGACAACTGGGGGGTGGTGGGACATTAATGTGTGGGGGCAGCCTGGAGGGGAACATGAATCTGGAGGGGCCCATGTATGAAATCTTTGCACAGGGACCACCAATGAGGTTAAATGGCCCTTGGTCCCTGTGCCTGGTGTTCTTCATTGCTTTTGTATATATATTATACACAGACTTTACTTTTTGTATATACTTTCATGGTGCTGCATTTCTCTACCATGTAGTTACATAGTTACATGTGATTCATTTCTAATCTCATATTGTCCAGGTCAATAAGATTTGTGATTTTGTATTATACTTTATGACGTTTTTTGGCTCACAATATTTGTAGGTGTTCTTGACTATTATGTATTTACATTGCCTGAAGCCAAGTAACTTATTTCCATCATTCGCAGGGTAGAAATATCTCTACCCATATAATTAAGTGAAATTACGGTAATCCTCAGAGCTATTCTGCACAAACAATATAACTTCCTTGGCAGTGTCAGTAGCTTGTGTACAGAACGACCAAAAAACAGGATATTGACTATATGTACAGTGTTGGCCAAAAGTATTGGCACCCCTACAATTTTGTCCGATAATACTCATTTTCTTCCAGATAATGATTGCAAGCACAAACTCTTTGGTATTAGCCCACTGACCCGTCCCCCCACACACAAATCACATTTCTGCACACACTATAATGCCCCATAGTGGCCCCTGCACACAGTATTATGCCCCATAGTGGCCCCTGCACACAGTATTATACCCCATAGTGGACCCTGCACACAGTATTATGCCCCATAGTGGCCCCTGCACACACTATAATGCCCCATAGTGGCCCCTGCACACACTATAATGCCCCATAGTGGCCCCTGCACACAGTATTATGCCCCATAGTGGCCCCTGCACACAGTATTATGCCCCATAGTGGCCCCTGCACACAGTATGATACACCATAGTGGCCAGTGCACATAGTATTATGCCCCATAGTGGCCCTGCACACACAGTATTATGCCTCATAGTGGCCCCTGCACACAATATTATGCCCGATTGTGAACCACCCATGAACAATTCTAAGTATATTATAACTATAATGTTTGGAGGCCCAGGGGAGGATAGAAACATAAAAAACAATGTTACTTACCTCTCCCTGGCTCTGGTGCACACTCCACAGATCTCTTCAACTTTAAACCAGACGTTACCTGACCCAGGCGGGCATCATGACGCATAATGACACTGGCCTTGGTCTCAAGACGTCTGTGACGTCACCAAATAGGCCCGAGGCCTTCCAGAGCGCAGGAAAGGTAAGTCAGAGTGATTTTTTATGTTCTGTCACCTCCCTTGGCCTTCCGATCATTATACTACAGGGTCTGAAAAGACCCCAGAGTATAATGATAACAATGTGTGTGGGGTTTGCTGGCCTCGGCCTCACTTACTGGTCCCCAATCCTGTTCACAGCCGTATTCGCAGAAGGAGAAGCATAGGCAACCATGAGCAGGAGTGAGAATCGGCAAGTAATGAGGGCCCGTTACCTGCTGGGGTTACTCCAGCAGGTAACGGTCTATTAAAAAAAACAAAAACAAAAAAACAAAAGTGGCCCGCTGGGCCCCCAAATGTCCTGGGCCCTTTGGCTACTGCGGCTACCCCAGAAGTAAGTGTGAGTACACTGCTGAGCACCAAATTCACGTAGTGCAGGAAGCCCCACGAGGTTCCTATGCAACTAACATAGAAAGTCTACGTCGATCACTAATGGGTTAATTCAATCATACCTGAATTGCCTTACACTCAGCTTACATTTGCACAAACAATCTAACTACCCAAGCAGTGTCTGTAACATTTGGACAGAACAACCAAAGATCACAACATGGAGTATATGTAAATCTAACCTAAAAAATAAGTAAAACATTGTACACATAAAAAATCCTAACAAAAATAATACATAAAGAATGGAAAGTCTTTTCATTTCACACAAACGTTCTATCACAAGCTGTGACTATTGTTTACCCAGTGGTTTCCCTAAAGCAAAAACAAGAACTTCATTCAAAGGCTTTTCTTAAAAGAAAGTCCCAGGTTGTGTCTATTACAAAAGTCAGTTTATAGATCACATGGCTGACCCCACTGTGCTCCTCCTACTTGTCGGAGTAGAGCAAGGTCAATCATGTGATCAGGATCAGAGCATTATGAGTGGGCTGAGATAGAAGACTTCCAGCCCCCAAGCAGCGATATACAAAGCACCTAGCAGCCATAATGGGGGAGTAGCATTTATATATAAGTTCCACCTTTGGTGCAGTGGATATACTGACAGTTTTGGTTCCCTGGATAGCTCCTTTAACCCAGCGTAAAACACTTAAAGGGAGCCACCAAAATCAGTTATTTGTTGTTTAAGTGATGGTTAGAGAACATATCTTTATTAGGTGCAAAATACACCTTGCTGCCAAAAAAATCAACTTTTAATCCATATGCAAATGATCTATTTGGTGCACTTGGGGCATGGCAGTGCATATCAGAGCACCAGTTGTACCAAACAGCTCACTTGCATACATATTAAAGGGGTTATCCATCTTTTGACGGCCAACAATATTAGATCTGTGGAGTTCAGAAACCAGGACCCTTGCAGATCAGCGGCTCCCAGGCAGCATGGCTCTTGGTAATGTTTACATTAGCAGAGCTGCGCTGCTCTCAGTCTTCGTATGTATAGCAGCGAATTTGGGTACACTTCAATGAGACATCATTGCAGTAGATAATCCAACTATTACACATAATATGTCAAGTGAGCAGCATGTAAACATTATTGGGAATCTTAGGGAACAAGGGTCCTAGTTGTCGGACTAATACTGAGTTAGGCCATCAATATTCTAAAGGTGGATAATCCCTTTAAAAGTGGATTTTCTTAGCAGCAGATTGCACCTTAACATGTTCCGTTCACTGTGTCACTACCTACCTGGTGGACTCCCTAGGTTTTTTGCTAGTACCCCCTGCCTCTAATATACAGTCTGGTAGTGATTACAGTATGGGACAGTATGTCGCTGGGATACAGAGACTCCTAACATCATACATAACTATAATGGACCGAGTTTCATGGCTGAGATTTCATCGTATAAATCTAGGCTTAATCTTTGTTTAAACATTTGCTAATATTATATTGATAGCTTTAGAACAATAACATATTGTTAGGAATTTTTGGAATAGAGACAGAAGCCAAGATCTCGCACAGGATTGTAGCCGATATGCCATTTGGGATTGCTCTTTCTACAATAGCAAGGTGGAAGGTGGCACTATTTTACACAAAATGACCATAGTTGGGCCCACCACACGGTATATGACCTCTACAGGATATGAGCCCTTTCTTATAGCCCCCAGAATATATGTCCCCCTTTTTTGTCTCCCACACAGTATATGACACCCTTTTTATTGTGTTATACAATAAATGATCTGCTTTTTATGACCCTCTTTTTATGGCCCCTAACACAGTATTTTAGGACCCCCTTTTTATTTATAGCCCACACGTAGTATATGAACCCCTTTTTACCCCCCGACCCCAGTTTAGGACCCCCTTTTTATTTATAGCCACACACAGTATATGAACCCCTTTTTACCCCCAACCCCAGTTTAGGACCCCTTTTTATTTATAGCCCACATGCAGTTTATGACCCCCTTTTTTACACCATCCACCACTACGTTTATGACTACACACACACACAGTATAGCACTTCCCCACAGTATGTTTCACCGCTACTTATTGCAATAATTTTTACTAACCCATCCACACTTCTGCCGCTTCTAAGGTGTGCTGTCTTTGAAGCTGAAGAACAGCAGGATGCCGTATGTAGTGTCCTGACGTTCTTCAGTGTCATAACATATGTGCAGAACCGTGTAAAGGCGGCAGTGAAGGCCGTCCTGTACTTGAAAGTGGACAGGCAAATAAAAATTATCGGCTGCTACCTACCGCAATACCACAATAAGTAGAGATTTAAAAAATGCAGCCCCTCAGTTTATTTTATGAGGTGCTGACTGAGGCTGTCGCCTTAGGTCACTTTATGGAAGATGTGTGACTTTATTAGGTTCTTTTCGGGGATGGGTGTGTGTAACTGTTGTGTATCTTTACTTATGCTTTGTACATCTCAGGGCTCGTTCACATCTGCGCCCGGTCTCCGTTCTGCAGGTTTCCGTTTCCTGCATAAAACAGAGCAGGAGACGGAAACCTGCAGGACTCTTTCATACCTATTCATTTGAATGGGTGAGAAAGATGTCCGGCCGTGAGCAGCGGTGAACGTTTTATGCTCTCCGCCGCGAAACCGGTTTTTTTAATCCGGACACAGAGTCGGACATGCAGTACTCTGTGTCCGGATTTTAAAAAACGGTTTCGCAGCGGAGAGCATAAAACGCTCACCGCCGCTCACGGCCGGACCCGGTCTGTGCTTTACGTCTTCTTTCAAGTAGAAGACGGAAAGCACAGAACGGAATGCTGAACACAGGTGTGAACCTAGCGTCAGGGTGCATTTTTTGCTGTTTATTTATTGTGCTGTTACCTTAATTGTGTACTTACCATTGTGTCATCATGTCTACCTCGATCTGGTGCGAAAAGAGAGCAGCTCAAAGATTCTCGAAAATGGGTGAAATCAGGTTGTGTAGTGGACAGTATCTCTTTGGCACAGTCTTATAAAAGCAAGGTATTCCTGTGCCTTTGGGCCTTCTGTTCATAACTATTTTGCCTCTGGTCTCACATTCTGCCAAGAAAGTACTGTAGTTTCTGAAGGCTAAGACTGGTGAATCTGTTTGCCTAAAAACTGGTTAACAATAGTGTTGAGCGTAAAGACCTCTGAGGCCGGGTTCACATCTGTGTTTGGGTTTCTGTGCATTGAGTCCGCGTGGAGACTCCTGAACGGAAACCTATCCACATAAAAAAGCAGTTACCTAAGGAAACCCGTGGACCCCATAGACTATAATGGGGTCTATGTGGCTTCCGCTCGGTTTCCACATGAACGGGACCGAAATGGCAGAAATGCAGATGTGAACCAGGCCTGAGATCGGAGCACTTCAGTAAGTCGTTCCTGTCTTTTTGGGCTCCTTATGTTGGTCTTGGCTGGTTCTTACTGCAGAGCAAATTACATTAACCTGATTGCACCAAACATCATCTATCTTAGTAATGTGAAGTGGCTGTGACTAGAGTGTATTTCTTGGCCATGACGCTTGTACTTTCGATAAGCGCTGCACCAGTCATCTTGTATCCTAAATCACCAATATTGAGTCATACACTTGTAACAGTGATGTACTCTCTCTATATATATGAGCTTATGGTATGCCTGACAGTATGTGTGTGACCAAAATTTGGTGAATGTGCTTGAGAAGACTACAAGGGATCTATTGCAACACTGCCTTTCTTAGTGAGCAAGCATAGTTCAGGTTCTTGCGCACACGCATGCGCAGTACAGTGCACCACTGGTATGTGTCTTTGCGCTCTCTATCTAGTCACACTCTTGCTATTTATGCATTGATGCTTGGATTATTGGGCATCTTTTTTATTGATTTTTAGTGATTTTCTTTATTTGCCTTATCACATTTAGATTAGGTATTTACTACAACGCATTTCACTTAGAATACTGATTTCCATCAGGCTACATATTCATGTGGGTGGACTATGAATCTTATCTTTTATTATCATTTGTATTGTTCCTGTTTTTAATCTGCAACTCTTGGTGTTTTTGCTCTTTTGTGCACAATAGAGAATGTTTAATAGTTTTACTAACATTGGGTTTGTTTTTTAATACATGTTACCTTGCTCTTTCAAAACCTGAAAGGATTCCAGTTGATGGCACTTTGCGCTCCAATGAAATAGAGTTTGTGCTTGGAAGTAATCCAGGATACAACATGGATTTACTTGTCTGGCACAATAAATTATAGCTCTGACAAGATTTTTTTTTTCTTTCCAGCGCAAGGTCATGATAGTGAAGCATTCCCACTGGCAGAAGAACATAAATGACAATACACGAGGAGCATTCAATTGTTACCGGCTTGTCCCGGATCCAGCGCCTAGCACTGTCCTGTCTTCCTGCTCCAGCCATATCCTGGTCCACAAAGCATCAGGTTGCCTCAGTGCCCACCTTGTGAGCCACTCATTGGAGTTATTCAATCCCCAATTCCAGCTTGAGATGACTATAATCCAGTAAATTCCACCATCGCACCGATCATAATACCCAGGCCACACACAACCATCTGAATTAGCCTTTGATAGTTATTGGTTGAACCCTTGTTCTGATTTCCTCATCAGGGCCAGTTTAATACATTGGTTTCATAAAAGCCCCCTTAGTGGCCCTCACAAAGTGGCCCTCTAAAGATGTCACAGCTTATCTACACCCCTTCTCTCCACAGAACACTTCTGGAAAACTCCAATGGAGCTCAATGAGTTGGTTCCAGTCTATTTCTCACAATGACTATGCATAAAACAAGGCTCCCCTCTCTGAAGGGGCAACAGGTCACCCATTAAAAACTATGAAATTTGACTTGAACTCAATAGAAAAACCGAATAGTTTTGATGTCCAGCAGCAAACACATGGTCGTTTACTGGCAGATAAATGAAGGAGGTGACCACAGGAGCTCCTAAAACTGAGACCCATTTGTCTCATAATGGCCCATGGCATGAATTGAGTACATTAGACAAATATTTTGTTGTAATAATGGTGAAAGGTCCTCTTTAAGAACTGGTGTTGGTAGAGGTGGTGAAAGGTCCTCTTTAAAGGGGTTGTCCCTCGAGGTAAAGTGAAAAGGACCTTTATCACACTCTATATTCAACCTGACCGCAGCCAGGCTCAATGTGGATTGGACAGCAGCCAAGCTGAAATGAATGGGAATACCAGAGATAGAGAAAGTACAGCACTCTTTTAGCTCCGGTGTTCCCATTCACGTCAATGGGAGGGCTGGGAATAACAAAGTGCTGTAATTCGGCTATCATTTGCGCTCCCATTGCAGTGAAGAGAAAGGCTAACTGTTACCAGTCCCACCCAGTCAAGTCCTCATTCATCCTGGCTGTGATCAGGTTGAATGTGGAGTGTAAGAAAGTTCCTTTTCACGTTTCTTTGTGGGACAACCCCTTTAAAGAAGACCTTGCACCACCTCCACCAACACCAGTTCTTAAAGAGGACCTTTCACCATCTCAAATATTGAGCATTTGCATTTATTCTGCAAGAAAATCTGTATAAAATCCCCCTCTCCTTGATTTCAATGGGAATCCACATTATATTGTAGTTTAGATGGAGTTTATCTGAAATCCATGCCTGTAATTGACAAGTCACTTATTGAAACAGATATCATGAGAATAGTAAACTGCAAGTCCATGGCAAAACTTCTAAGATCTTCCTGGCATTTCTGCCAAGGATTGTGCATTTGATTTCTCCCCATGAAAAATCCATCATGTGAACATCAATTCTTAATTCAGCGAACAGTTATATGGATTCCTTTGTGTATCCTGTACTAGCTGGTCAAGCAGAGGAGTATGCAGTGCCCCCTACTGCGTGCCCATTCCATTAATGTAATCATTGCCAACCCTGCGTTTCTGCAATTAGAGTGCACAAAAGATCTATAATGAAATCATTCAGCCATACACTGAGCAATGGCACTTGATAAAAAACACAGAGGACTCTCATGTGGCAGATTTGTTCAATGGAGAGCTTACAGCAGAGCCAAGAAACCTTTGTATCCAGTCTGTCAACACTGCCTTACATAGACATCAGATGGTATGGCCCTTTATCTCCAAGTCATTCCAGGACAGGTTGTTTTTCCCACGTGAAATTTTTTATGAAAAATTATGATTGCAAAAATGAACCACCTACTGGATACGCACAATGTAATATGACTCACCGTTACACTATGCCTATAGACTGGTTTACCGTAATTGGAAACACAGGAGATCAGACTGGATGATTTTATGACCTGAGCAAACTTCATGCTGAACAGGTAGAAAGAATTGATCCCTGGGAATTGTGCAACCGTAAGCACATAGAGATCAAAAGCCAATGAACGCTATTACTACTCCTTTTAAGGCTCGATTCACACTCAGCATGTTACCTTTTACAAAACTCTATATTTTTATTGTTATTTTGAAATACAGATATTACAAACGTAACAGTCATATGGTGAACGTGGGAAACAATTTAACAGCTTCAGGCCCAGTTCACATTTGTGTTCAGGCCATTCTATTCCCCTCTCCACATGGTTCGGGGGATATTGTCACTCCTTAGGGAGAGACCACCATATAGGTGTGTGGAGACTTGTTAAGCCTTTAGCACTCCACTTTGCAAGGAACTATGGGAAGAATATGCAAATCTGCCTTCCATGATGTTATGTAATCAGGGAGACAGTTGCTGCCTCAGTGTTGCAAACCAATAGAGGGCGCTCACTGGAATGTGCAAGCCTGTCTTAAGACAGGATTCCAGTGAAAAAACCCAATAATGGCTGCTCCCTTTAGCCTCATGCCCGACCTTCCAAGAGGCCTTTGTTTAGCAATGACGCTGGGAATATTATGGTGGTCTCTACATCGGGCTGAAGAGATCCAACCAGATCGAAACAGCTGTCCTCGATTGAGAGACTATACCTGGTAATATTCCCAGCGTCATTGCTAAACAAAGGAACTTTTCTCTCTGCATTTTTTGTGCGGAAACTACATGGATCCCATTATAGTCTAAGGCAGGGGTCGGGAACCTTTTTGGCGGAGAGAGCCACAAACGCCACATATTTTAAGCCATAATACCCCCCCCTTAATTCCTGCATGCACTATTATGCCCTTTAGTGGCCACTGCACAGACCCAGGGGGATAAAAATATACAAAAACACTGTTACTTACCTTTCTCTGGCTCCGCTGCACTCTCTGCCGCTGTCAGCCATCTTGAATGACGTCCAGGACGTCATGTGATCGGGGAGCTTGCGTTGCAATGCATATGGACGCAGGCCCTGGTCATGTGACATCTTGGACGTCACGCATGTAGGCCCAAACCCTGCCCGGAGCCCAGGGGGATAAAAAACATAAAAAACACTGTTACTTACCTCTCCCTGGCTCCGCTGCACTCTCTGCCGCTGTCAGCCATCTTCAATGACGTCCAGGACGTCATGTGATCGGGGGGCTTGCGTTGCAATGCATATGGACGCAGGCCCCGGTCATGTGACATCTGGGACGTCACGCATGTAGGCCCAAACCCTGCCCAGAGCCCAGAGAGGTAAGTAACACTGTTTTTAATGTTCCCTTACCTCTCCTGGGCCTCCGATAATCATACTCGGGGGTTTGAAAAGATGCTGGTAGTTACGCCCCTGTCTACGAGCTAAATGCAGCCATCAAAAGAGCCACATCTGGCTCGCGAGCCATAGGTTCCCAACCCTTGGTCTAAGGGGTACACAGGTTTCCTTAGGTAACCGCTTTTTTAAGTGGATTAGGTTTCTGTTTGGGCATCCCCAAGTGCCCCAATTCCCCCCCTTCCCCCGATGGAAACCCATGCGCAGATGTGAACCAGGCCTAATTTTTTCTGTGTCCTACTGCAATCTCTGCCTCCCATCGAAAACAATGGGCAGCAGAATCCGGGGTGACAAATTCCTCCATTTGGACTTACCCTAAAATTGGTCAATTTGGTGTAAAACAGGTAAGGGAGACCAACACTAAATAGGGTATAGTCTACATAGAAGTTCCAAAAAGCGGAAAAGAGAGGAGGAAGACAAATAAAGGGAGATGGTTCCCAAAAGAGGAGAAAAAGAGAAATCTCTCTAGGAGCACTGCTGATATGGATACAGAAGGCAGCAAGTCGCTGGAGCTCTTACCTAATGATGATGAATAGAAGGCATAGCAAAGTAGTGTGATTACTATACAATTACTATACAATATGTCAGGATGCTCAGATCTGCTCAACCCTGTCTACGGTGACATTCAACAGGATATAGGTTTCTCATTAACCATGTATATTCACACGTCTCAGAAATGTATAATGCAACTGCACTTTAGGGTCTGTATTATGGCCACAATGTTCAGCCCTTTCAAGTCTCCAAGGTAACATAGATAGGGGTCTAGTCATTTCATGTAAAAACACTTGGTGTCCTTGGACCTATTTCATGATTTTATGACACACTGTAACAAAATAACACAATGATCATCATAAGAGAATCTATATGTAAAAAAAAAAAACCAGATTTACTTATGCAGCACGTTTCAGATGAATATATAAATTTATTATTCATCACAACAGCGTACATATTTAATAGTGCGGTATGGTAGGATATCTTGAGCTGCAGAGGACCTACAGTACTATGTAAAATTTTTAGGAAGGTGTGGAAAAATGCTGCAAAGTAAGGCTTGAATTACATCTGCGTTCAGTATTCCATTCAAGGAGTCCCCAAGTGGACTCCCCGAACGGAAACCTATACGCATTAAAAAGCAGTTACCTAAGAAACCACACAGACCCCATAGACTATAATGGGGTCCATGTGGTTTCTTAGCTAACTGCTTTTTAATGCGTATAGGTTTCCGTTCGGAGGGTCCCCAAGCGGACTCCCTGAATGAAATACTGAACGCAGATGTGACTTGGGCCTAAGAATGCTATCAGAAACAGAAGTGTTAGTAGTTTACTTTTGTTAAATAACAAAATGAAGATAATGAAGAAAAGAGAAATGTAAATCCCATCAATATTTGTTGTGACCGCACTTTGGTGGAGGAATTCTGGATAGAGGAGTGACTTGAAGATATTGGGCAAATGCAAAAGGTGTAACAGTGCCCCACTTACCATGTACTATGTATAATATCGGTTTGTCTCTTAGGGTCCCCTTAGCACCTTAGGCTCAGTAGCTCTGCACCCTCTATACCTATGCCCAGGTCCTGGAAGTGATGATATGGCCCCCACAGAGCCCTGATCTCAACATCATCCAGTCTGTCTGGCATTGCATGGAGAGACAGAAGGATTGGAAGAAGCCTATATCCTCAGAAGATCTGAGCTTAATTCTCCATGATGTTTGGAACAATCTTCCTCCTGAGTTCCTTCAAAAACTGTCTGTAAGTGTACCGAGAAGAACTGATGGAAACAAAGGGAAAAGGTCGCATCAAATACTGATTGGATTTAGATTTCTCTTTTCTTCATTCACTTCATTCACATATTAATTGGCAAAATAAACTGTTGGCGCTAGTGTCAGCCAATCCGTTGCTCTGTTCTATTGGAGGAGCAGAACAACTGATGAGCGGACCACTACAACAGCGCTCACATATGGAGTCAACAGACCCCATTAACTACAAAGGGATCTGTCAGGTGTCTGTTCTTTTAGTATGAACCCGCCAGATGAAAAAGTCAGACTTGCAGCACTTTTTCATTTTGACATACACTCTGATGGACTCTTCAAACAGAGATTCCACTACAGATGTGAACATAGTCTAACAATTCTATTTCTGAAAGCATTCTTACTTTGCAGACTTTTGTACAATATTGTATCACCACTCTTGACAAGTCTATCTAGTTAAGTAATCCTTTCATTCCCCATGAAGTAGCAATTCTGAAAAATCTTTTCTTATTGTGCTGACCTTCTGTTATTCCTACTAAAAATGTATGAATACGAATGACAACTGTGTTTTACCATTCCCCTTGTTATAGAGGGTTGTCTTTACACTGTCCGAATGGATGGACGGCATCAGACTGTACAGGTAACACCCAGTTGTCAATTTACTCACACAGTTATAGGAAGAATAACAGAGGAACAGCACAATGCAGGGTTACAAAGATAAGAGTATGTTCCACTTCCACATCTGGACTACTATTACTATTACCAATACAGATGTGTCCAGAATGCTCACAGGCCTCCCCCAACCTTCACATACTCTATATATAACCAGCCCTGTATTTTTCCTCCAAATATCATGGGAGAGATTTATTAAGACTGGCGTTATCAAAAGCAGAGGGTACACCCGGAGAAAAATCTACGCCAGTTTGGGATAGTGGCAAGGGTAGCTCAAACTAGATAAAGTTGCAAATGTTGGAATTGGAACTTTTATGCCTTGTAGTCCAGAAAACTGGTGTACAATGCATAGTAGTAAATGATTGTAATGTTTGCAGACTATAGTTACTGACCACCAAAAAAAATGACATCATGGAAGACTACATAATCCACGACCGTGAGCAGTCTGTGGGTCAGTAAAAATAGCACTGATGAGACGTGGATTGGTATCCGTGGTTTTCACCGACCCATACACTGAATGAATTGATAGAGCCGCAAGTACGGACAATTGCGGATAAAATGTGCGTTCATGTGCATAAGGCCTAATGCTACTTTGTTATACCAGGCTGAACCATGTAAGGTCCATATAGTTCTTTCCTAAATATCAGGTCTGATAATACTGTTTGCATAAAATCCCATATACACATACAATTACATGTGACCCCATAGGAGTCATTTATACACAACCGCAAACAATCCCAGCAAACATGACATTACTCCTCTGCTACTTGCACCTTACACGTCAGCCATGCGCTCTCTAGTACTCTGCAGCTAGACGGCATGCACATGGCACAGACAGCACAGCTGCGTGTTAACATACAGATTCAATCATATATCAGATTTTTAGGTGGTAAATGACATGATGTATGACTTTTTATGAAAATAATATCAACACCAGTGACAGCGCGCAAAGTGCAGGGCAATAGAGGGGTTAAATTAGCTGGCCACTCATTATTTGCCATGACAGTAATATTGGGATGCGCCAGCTGTCTCCATGGAAACGTAGCATCGCAAGCAGGGACAACGCCTGCGGCCTTGATCGAGGAGGCATCCAAAGGGGCACCGTCTCTCTGCTTGAAGCCGGCAGGAGACATTTGTCAGGGCTAAACAGCAGGGAAGCTGTCATCTCCCTCATGCTGCTGACACAAGGACAATGTACAAGAATACATAAAAAACGGGTGCATATAAAAAGGACCCAGCCCAGGCCTCTGCATCGCCAGCAGCTGGCCCACTTAACCATTTCAGTACAGGTTAACAGACTTTGCAGACAGAGAGATAGGTAGATTGATATACCAACACATGGATGCAAACTCCTAAAATATATGTATGTGACATGTAATACCAGGTAAACATGATGACAAAGTAAAAATTTTAGTGCCAGTGCCTATGCGATTCCATACAAATGAGAAAAAGTATACCGACATATACCAGCCTGACAGATCTCAAAAGGGCACTCTCTCGGAGCTTATGAAACAAATAGGGCCCAACTGATATCATTGGAGTAGAACACGCCCTATTACACAAAAGAGAAGCTTCAGAGATGTCTAAAGGCTTTTAAGAATTATATCCAAAGGCGTCTTTAGAAATCTGGTTAAGGCTAAAGCCCCAAGTAGCGGGCTGCAGCCAAAAAGCGTGGTGGGAAAAACCGCAGCGGAAATGCATCACTTTTCATAGAAAGTCCGCAGAGATTTCTTCTGTGCACTTTCTGCTTCAATTATACCTATACGGAAACTGCCAATGTTTCCATATGTGTCATTGACATGATGCGATTTTCAAAAGCGCAACAGTTTTGGAAATCGCAGTGTTTCCGCTGCGCATATTTTTCTGCAATGTGAGGATGGGATTTGCTAGTACCTCATCCACTTTACACGGACTATAAAAGGCCATGTGGGGCTTTAGCCTAAAGGGAGACTTGCTGGACGCATGTATATATATATACCCCGTAGAAATTAGGTGACTAGAATATTAACCCTTTCAAAGAAAACACACTAAACCATAAAGTACGTGGTATATGTGGGAAGGCCACAGCTTTATTTATTTAGTAAACATTGTAAATCAAAATAAACCAAAATTAGACCAACCATGCCCAATCTTCAAATCCGGATCACTTTAACCTGAATGCCCTGCTCTAACAGCAGGCATGTAGTACTTTCTGTCAGCTTCCTGGGCATGGTAACCCGCCATGCTGTGACAACAAAATCCTAGAAAAGAAAAATAACCAAGACAAACAAAAACGGGTCAAACACTAAACCAGAAGGGCAGGGTGGGTGGGTGTTCCTCTCATCAGCCTAGGCTAAGCAGAAGGTTAGCACCCACCTACGTGCCCCCTTCTTAAATAGACCCTTAAAACAACTCCTCCTCTACCTTTCATTCATTCGTCACCTTTTCAAAATATTTACAAACATCTTCTAAACCCAGCCAGCAAGTCCAGAGCCCTTTCCCTATACGGTTCAGGGCATCCCAGACTTGCTGGACGCATGTATATATATATACCCCGTAGAAATTAGGTGACTAGAATATTAACCCTTTCAAAGAAAACACACTAAACCATAAAGTACGTGGTATATGTGGGAAGGCCACAGCTTTATTTATTTAGTAAACATTGTAAATCAAAATAAACCAAAATTAGACCAACCATGCCCAATCTTCAAATCCGGATCACTTTAACCTGAATGCCCTGCTCTAACAGCAGGCATGTAGTACTTTCTGTCAGCTTCCTGGGCATGGTAACCCGCCACCCAGCAGGCAGTGTACCCCCTACACCTGGCTGCTGGCCCCCCCACGCAAAAGCACTAATGCCCTCTCAACACCATCACGCAGGCCCCACAAGAATATGTCGTTACCAATGGGGTTCAAGTGTACCCCATCACGCTGCAAAAGACCACCATTATCACCCTCAAGATCCAAATGCCGTATTGACAGCCCTCCAATGGAGCGCACAAATTTAGACACTCGTATATTAAGAACCTTCCTGGCCCGTTCCAGGGCGGCAAGGTCCCTAGCACCCCTCCACGCTTTACGGGGAACAACCTCGGACCATACTAAGACTACGGAATCAAAAAAGTCATAGACTCGTCTCAAGTCCTGTTTGATCATTGTAATGAGTTCCGCCAGCTTAACCTGACCGATGTCATTACCTCCGGCATGAATCAACACCACCGCTGGACCACTAGTAGATCTGCTAGCCGAAACAATCTCCGGAAGTACCTGACGCCAGCGAAGTCCTCGGAAACCACGCCAGAAAAAATCAACATCAGGGAAACCAAAGGTAACGCCACCAGGACGAGCCCCAGCTCTCTGTTCGGCCCAGTACAGGTAAGAGTGACCAATCAACCAGACCGTAGGACGGATATCTGGAAAGACAGAAAAACCAAACGTGAGATACAAACGGTGAAGAGCAATAAAACAGTTAATCAAGGCCGAATCAGCATACCCAAAATGCCCAACGGACGCCGGACATCAGGGAGTCATCAGGTCTGGCCTTATGTAGGATCTGTAGCAGTCGGACTTCCAACGACCCAGACGTTTCACAGCTTCCTCACCCAGACCGCAAGCATCTGCGGTGGTAGCTGCACCAATCCGAAAAGAATGGGTCCCGAAATCCCGAGGCTCCAGACCCAACTCCACTAAACAGGCTTTGAAAACAGCAGAAAACTGGAAACGGGTAAGGGGGGAACCTGTCTCATGCACCAAAAAGGCCGGCGCCTGCGGGCGCCTAGCCACATACTCCTGCAAAAGTACAACAGGGCAAGGCGAAGTACCGGATCTCCCAACCGTAATCCAAAAACCCCTACCATAACAATCGGTCTTGGACCGACGCACACACAGTTTAACGTCAGAATCGGAGACAACTACGTCGCCCGCCGACAAACCCCCCGGCTTAGCTTTGCTAGGACTAACAAGTTCCCCGATACGCAGGGCCGCAAAGAAAGCTAAGGAAAAAGCGGCCCTGAAAAGCAACACCTCATAATCATCCCCACAAACGATAGCCAAAACCCCCAATAAGCGTCCCAACAAACTAACCGAAACTGGACGTCTACGATCACCCCCACCCTTCTCCTTCTTCCAACCTTTCAGAACCTGACTGACGGCAAAATGTTTTGTTATGTCCACCCTCCCGAATAACTTCAGCATGAAAGCTACCCCGGCTAACCTTTTGACTACCATGCTATGAGAAAAACCCTGACGGCGCATAGCCGCCAAAAAATCTAAGGAAACAGCTAATAATTCGTCTCTGTCTGCGGGTACCAAACCGCCCGACGAAGACAACCAGAGGACCCATGCAGCAGAATGACTCTTCCACGTAGCAGCAGACACCGATGCCCGAATCAACTCTAACAATTGCTCTCTGCCAGGCGCCACAATATATCCGGGCAGCTCCAGCCCACCGGGTGCGCGGACGGATGGAGGGAGTGGAACACCTGAAAATGCGAGCGAGAAAGGGCATCAGCAATCTTGTTCTCCACCCCAGGGACATGGCGCGCCCGAAACCAAATGTTATGGACTAAACACATCAGAACTAAACGTCTCAGCAACGCCAGGACCGGAGGAGAGGAAGAAGATTGACTGTTGATCACCTGCACTACCGCGATGTTGTCACACCAGAAACAGATCCTACTGTTAGCCATCCTATTACCCCATAGCTCGATCGCAGCCACGATCGGGAATAGCTCCAAGAGAGCCATATTTCTGACTAAACCTGAATCAAACCAATGCCTCGGCCAAGATCCCCTGACCCAGTCATTGGCAAAAATGGCTGCGAACCCATCACCCCCCGCCGCGCCAGTGAACAGCGACAATTCAGCATTGCAGACCTCTTCCCGTTGACAGACGGCCCTGCCATTAAAACTAGACAGGAAAATCTTCCATACACGCAAATCCTCCTTAAGGGAGCGAGTAACGCGTATGAAATGATGAGCCTTCTGAACGCCCTTTGTCGCCAGCGATAACCAGCGACAAAAGGCGCGGCCCATCGGCAACACCCTGCAAGCGAAATTCAACAAACCCAAGAGGCTCTGCATCTGATGAAGTGTAACCTTTCTTGCCGCGACAAACTCATCAACCAGGGAAACCAAATGACTAAGCTTTTCAGGAGGGAGCCTAAAAACCATATCAACAGAGTCAATTTCAATACCCAAGAAAGAAAGACGAGTTGTCGGGCCCTCTGTCTTCTCTTGGGAGAGGGGAACCCCCAGCTGTTTCATCAGCGATTGGAAGGTAAAGAGCAGGTATGCACAAACATGGGTACCACTAGGACCGACAAACAGAAAGTCATCCAAATAGTGCAGCGCCGATGGGATGCCCGTCTCAAAACGCAAACGCCACTCCAGAAAGGAGCTGAAGAGCTCGAAATAATAACAAGAGATGGAACATCCCATGGGCAGGCACATGTCTACAAAATACTGCTCCTTTACCATACAACCCAGAAGATGAAAACAATCCGGGTGCACAGGCAACAAGCGAAAGGCAGACTCTATATCAGACTTAGCTAACAGTGCACCTGGACCCGCGCTACGGACTAGGAGGACGGCACGATCAAAGGAGGTGTACGACACAGCCGCATCCTCCTTTGAAATACCATCATTGACGGATGACCCGGGAGGGTAAGAAAGGTGGTGGATGAGCCGGAATTTGCCGGCCTCCTTCTTGGGCACAAGACCCAAGGGGGAAACCCGCAAGTTAGACAAAGGGGGCTCAGGAAACGGCCCAGCCATACGACCCAACGCAACCTCCCTAAGTACCTTCTCCCAAGCCAAATCCTCATCCTCCCTAACCGACTTCAGATTCTGAGAGAGGACCAAAACAGAGGAGGGGTCGTGAGGGATGTAGAATCCGTGAAGGAAACCATCAAGCAGAAGGCTTGCCTCCTGCCTCCTGGGGTACAGTGCGAGCCACTGTCCCAGCACCTGCCCGTTCACCGGCGTTCTCCGCTGCGCCGGACGCACCCAGCTTGCCTCCAGACCGGTTACGGCGGAAGCACCGCAAGGCCGAGTGCGTTCCCCCACATATGGAACACTCGTGTCGAAATCGACACGTGGCATGGAATCGGCAATGCCCCTCATTATAAAGCCAGCAGGCACCGCTAGGCTTCTGGGCCGCAGAGCCGGGTTGGCCACCCGACCCGGCGGCGCTGGCTTGAAAGGGGCGAGGAAGAGAAGGGCGCTGAGCTAAAATCAACTGAATCCATACGTCGGCGGCCTTAGTGGCCCAACCGACAGAGGGGTCAAGAGCCAGGCGGCGACGAAATTCTTCATCGTACCTCCACCAGGCCGAGCCCCCATGCAATTTGTAAGCATTGAAAATAGTGTCCATATAGACAAAGAGCTCGGGGCCCTTAGCCGGACACGATTGACAGACAATATGGGCAAAGATGGCAAAGGCCTGCAGCCAATTGCCGAAGGACTTGGCCACCTTTGATTTACGCTCAGCGCCCCTCTCAAAGGAACGCTCCTTATCCACAGTCAGTTGCTCAGCTGAAAGCAGGGACCAAATGTCTATATAGTCCCCGCGCACAATCTTATCCCTGATCTCCGTGGGAACATGAGTTCCCAGCGGAGCTACCCCACAGTACATGGAATCCCTCACTAAACAACTAGCTGCGAGGTCCCTGGCCGGCGAGGGGGTCGCCCCCCCGGGTGAGGCTGTAGAATCTTGGATTCTTCCTTCCGCTACCTCAAGCAGTTTTCTAAGCATAGAAGTAAACTCCCCTGAACTAGCGTGTGTTGGAGTATGAAGAGGTGCCCACGCCGGAAGGCAGGCGTACTCACCGTCCTTCGTCCCAGCGGGGACCTGAAGAGGTTCGGCCGCCGCAGCGGCTGCAGGCGGAGGCAGCGCCTCCGGGCGAGGAGCCATCGATGTCGAAGGGGCCCTCCGCTCCGAAGCAGGTGGCGAGGTTCCGCGACGACTACGGCCACTGGACGAAGGGGCACGCGACCCGCCAGACAGTCTCCGGTCCCTCTGAATCCGACAATGCCTTGATCGCGAAGACGAACGGCTGCGCGGGGTACGTCTGCGGCTTCTTCTACTATCACGGCTTCTGCGATCACGAGAACCTCTGGACACCTCCTGGTGACGCGCACTATGGCGGCGGTAACGACCATCCTCTGAGGAAGAAGAAGGAGAAGTCACAAAAGCGGAAGAGCGCCTCCCAGATGACGTAACGGAAGGACCCCTGTCAGCCCGGCCCCGCCCCCACCTCCGCCTACGAGACCCGACGCGGCCACCCGAAGAAACCCCAGGGCCCCCCACAGCTATGGCTGTGCTGACCAAATCCGCCGGAAAAACAGGAGGGAAATTAATGGCAGACCCCAGGAGCCCCCCCTCACGATCTAGCAAAGAGAGGGGCGGGGCCGGGGCGGAGCCAGCGCCGACCAAGGGAACGCCCCTCTCAGAGGTGGGCCGACCCAACACAGCCCCAAGAACAACATCCCCACCCGGGACTCGAACCTGCCGCCTACCTGGGGGGTCCGACGCAGACCCGACAGCAGCAGGGGGAAAGCCGGCAAGCGCAGCTCCGTCCGCGCTGCCGGCCATGGTAACGGGAAGCCCCGCCCCCGTAACTAGGGGAGGGGCCGGAGCAGACGCCGAGACCTCTAAGCCGGCTCCCACAGCAGAGAGAGCCGGCGGCAGAGGAGACACGCCGGGCGCGTCATCAAAGAGAAGGGGAGAAGCCCCGCCCCCCGCCTCAGACCCGGGAATCGCAGAACCAGGGGCTGCGCGCGGGCCCGAAGCGGACGCCATTTTGGGAACAGGATGAAGGACAGGTAAGGCAGCCGCCCCTCCCCCCGTGGCGCCGGAGCCCGCACCCCGCCGCCCGCCGCGACCCCGTCGCTCACCTGACACGCTGGGACTATCTCTAACAGGGGGCCTACCGCGAACCGCCGCACCACCCAGGCTAGGACCACGGACCCCCCCGCGCGCCGGCGGGCTGGGGCTCAGGCGAGATGGCGGGCGAGACACCCGCTGAGGCCTGCCGTCCACCCGAGAGGGAGCAGCCATATCCACCGGGGCACCGCTTCTATGGAGCATATCCAGGAGCCAGCCATTGCCCCGACTAGCCACACGGTCCAGAATCAGCTTCTCCAGAGTGTCCGCCATTAGCAGGTCCTGTTCCTCTCATCAGCCTAGGCTAAGCAGAAGGTTAGCACCCACCTACGTGCCCCCTTCTTAAATAGACCCTTAAAACAACTCCTCCTCTACCTTTCATTCATTCGTCACCTTTTCAAAATATTTACAAACATCTTCTAAACCCAGCCAGCAAGTCCAGAGCCCTTTCCCTATACGGTTCAGGGCATCCCATTTTACCATCTCTGACATTTTCAACACCTCTGAACCTACTCTGGCTTCCATCCAGTCTTGTAGAAGTGGGTGAGCTTGCTTAGCTATGCTGTTTCTGTAATTCACATAGAAATGAATGGGTGCTATAGAAACAATGTAGCTGTTGTGGTCCAGGGCCAGAGCCTTCGCTACATCGCGCGGAGGCTGCTGGCCCGCTCTGTTCTTAATGTCCGTCGGTGCTTCCGGTCCTGTGAAGGAGGGCCAGAACCTCTGCATTAGTCTGCAGGGATTCCAGTCTCCTCCTGGGACCGGAAGGCCTATTTCTGGGGCCGGAGGCTATTTAGGCCTCGTTCTGGCTCCGGCCTGTTGCTGGTTATTCAGTATATTCTGGTGACAGATATTCTCCTCCTGCGTTTTTTTATTTTTTATTTTTTTATTTTGCTCCTATCCTGATCCCTGTATCTCCTGTGTGCCCTCCTGTTGTTCCTGTGTATGACCTCGGCTTGCCTTCCAGATTACCTCTTCTTGACCTCCTGATTTGACCTATCGAAATGCATGTGTCTGTTCTTTGATCCTCAGTTGAGAATCCACAATTGTGGATCAAAAGTAGGGTCATGTAAGCATCAGAATACCTTAGAGATTGCAGAGACCTGCATTTATAGGATATCCTTTTATATTTTTGCATGCTGCAAACTATCAGTATTCATTTCTATATAGATATTAGTGCAACATTAATATGTAATGTCCTGAGCAGTAAGAAACATCATCATCGTGAAGTCATTATACTACACATAAATCAAGTCGAGATCTATATAATGGACATATTAGATTATCGAAGGTGTTCCTCTCATTGCTTTTTGCGGTCATTGTTACTTATCATTTCCTAATTACATTTTCTACATAATATCCTACAAACTAATTTTCTTTCCATAAATATCTACTACTGTATACGCTGCTTTCTGTCAGGAGTCAGGACCGGTTACAATGTGGCATACCTTGGTATATATCAGGGACAAGGGTATGCAGAAAGGGGCTGGAAGTAAAAGAGCAAAAGAAATTAAACTCATAATTTAATCATTTTTAATTCATAGATAATAAATATATTCATATATTTATATGCACGTTATACATGGCTTGATGGAAATATTTTCTTATCATTTGTGAATGTGAGCAGATACATCTATATACTGTTAGCACTCCTTTAACACATCTCTAGAAAATAATTGCCTGGGATGAAAACATCTTCCAGAGAACTAACGCCAAGAATAAAGGAGGGACTGGTGTCGAGGGACCATTACATGAGCTTTGGGTGGATCAGGATTATACTGAGCTGTGTCAAACGAAAGTTGAGAGGAGGAAGAAATGAAGCAAAAGACTAATATTCTACTACGGCTTATTGGAATGGATTAGAGGACGTTCACACAACTATTGTGAAGGTTTGTTGCTCTCATCCATCATAGAATAAGAAGAGCAATGTACATTAAGGGTAGTAGAGTGATGGATGTAGATGTAGCCTTCTCCGTCTTCGTCCGTTCCCATTGACTCTAATGTAATCAACACTTTCTTGTCTGCGAATACAGACGGACACCAGACGTGTTCCGTCTACATCAGTCCCTTAATGTCTGTTGCTCCCATCTTATGAGGGATGAGAGCACATGTACCGGTAGCGTGAACCTACCCAAATTGGTATACATGAGTTAGTCTGAATGCGCTATATCATAATGTTATTTCAGACATGAAAGGTATGGCCCTGTATATATATAGGTATGTTGCTTCCACTGTTCTGCTCCACCATTACAAGAGCAGACCAAAAAAACTACAAAATGCTGAATCCCTTATGGTGACAAGGAAAAAAAATCCATGTGGACCTCCTAACTGTACCCAATGAGGAGAGGTGTAACTTGAGGGGGTGCCAAGGGTGCAGTTGCATCGGGGCCAGGAGCCTTAGGAGGCCCATAAGCACTGGTATCAGTATTGAGATTGCAGCTTCCATCTGGCCCATAAACCAAGGAGTCCCACAGATTACCCTAACCACACTAAGATGGATTAAACTCCTTAGCACCCGTAACCATCAAGAATTCGCTATAGGAATGAGATAGGGAACCCTGGACAAAAGATTGCACCGGGCCCACAAGACTTTAGTTATGCCACTGCCAATGACGTATGCAATTTCAACATGCCTGATCTTTAAGTAGCTTTAGGTTTTTCCATCTCCATGCTATTGAAATAAACATATTGGCCAATCTTGTGCATGGAGGTTGATGGTGTAGTAGGAGAAGATAGTTTTTAGCCCACACTTATGTTATGTGTATGGCCAGCATTCGGCTAGGACTATGTAGTGACTTATTTTGCAACTGAGTTTTAGCAGTTGCAGCAACTCTTGGGGGATGCAATGCAACCCCATTAATTTACATTAGTTGTGATATTTTAGGGCGACACAGCGTTCTTTGGCCATGTGGTGGCCTTTGTAGCCACAGTCATTCTGGAAATGGTTGGTACTTGATTTAGGACTGGGAAGTGATTTCTGAGTTTTAGTTTTTAAGTTGGATGAACCCTTTAAGGCTGAGCAGTCACATCACATGTCTGATGCGATGCCAGAAGGGAGATAAACTGGTATCTATTTGCAATGGCAATCAGCAGGATCTGGAAAACAGCTATGTGAAGCGTACAGAGATGGAGTCCTGAAAAAACCTTGAAAGCTGCCACAAGAAAAGAAGTATTTGTTAAGTTATTCATATTTTCACGTGGATACAAACTGTGAAATGTTAATAGGGAATTACGCTTTATCTCTCCATTCTCATCCCATTTAATTGGACACAGTACAGACTGCAGAAATACAACAGTAGTCAAGCATCCAAGCCAAGGTCAGGGCAGGTGTCAATTTGCAAAATCCAGGGTCAAGCCCAAGGTAAAAACAGACTTCAATAAATGGAAAACACATGGAGAAGTCATTACTTGGTGGGATAGTAAAACCAAATGTGTGGAAGGATGGTTCTTGTTATGAACAGGGTGGTAACCTCTCACAGATACACAATGAGCCTCCATTACTCCATCAAGCAGATCTTATTACTCTGAGTCTACACCTACCGTAGCAGATTTCTTTACCCTTCTTTCGCATCTGCATTGGTATTCCATCCGGGGAGCACTCACGGGGACCCCCTGAACAGAATACCGAATGCAACTGCAAGCCCTGTGCAGTAAAAGCACACGGATCCCTTAGACTATAATGGGGTCCGTGTGTTTGCCGCACGCTGCCCGCACGAATCATGCGTGCAGGAAAGTAGATTGTGAACTATTTTCCTGTCCGCATGTTTTTGAAAATATGTCAATTATCTCTACGGAAACGCTGCACCCTTACTTACTTACTTTATACCCCAACCAGACATCAGGCCATCCCAGCTCACTTTATGGCATAGATCTAGCGCAGCCTTGTACTGATGCTAATATACGAAACTTCATTTATTTTCTCGACGATATTTGATGATATTTGACGATATTTGGTCAATACAAATTATTCATTTTATCTGCTTCACATTTGGTATAAGCTAGAAATAAATGGAAGACTTTGACCCCATTATAGAAAATTTCATAAAGGTTGTCATTCATCCAGGTAGTTTTGTTCTAAGGCCAATGAACAAGTTTATAGTTGCATTGTGGGTGTTGTGGGTGAGTGGAATTGATTTACGTGAAGCAGTATTTTGGATTGGCGTGCTTGTGACCTTATATATAATACTCCAGTTACAGTATCTACTAGATAACCAAGAACTATCAGTGTATACTATACAGTATTTGTTTTGACTCAGAATTGTATAGGGTGTATGAATACTGCAATATGCAAGCAAGGGAAGTAAGTATTATGACTCCCCCCCATAGGAACACTCTTTCATTGGTACTTATGGTAACTCTTTGATTGGCATTTATGGGGGCACATATATATATATATATATATATATATATATATATATATATATATATATATATTTGGCATTTGTGAGGACTATCACTGAAACACTTTGGCTGGCACAATGCCAGTTTGGGTCTGTGTGCTAGTAAGTTTGGGCCAAAGAGCAGATCCCCACAGTCCAGTGTGGCACAGTAGAGTCACAAGTACGTATGGCGCAAACATGATTCCTTTAGAGCAAGCAGTTTGAGGGTCCATTCACACAAAGTAACGTGCCATGTGATCTGGCACGTATACGGCGTGTGAGCTATTTTGCGGCGTATACGATCCAGGCTCCCATTGAAATCAATGGGAGCTTTTATGGCGCGCAAAGTCTCACACGCCGTATATGTGCCAGATCACGCGGCACGTTACTCCGTGTGAATGGACCCTTACTGTTGGACATAGGAGTATATCACAGTGACTTCACTAAGGGGTTTGACCAATAGGCTGGTGTGCAAAGAGATGAAGCTCTTAAAGGGGTTTCTTATGGGTCCATCTACATGGAGGAAAATGGCACTTTATTTGGTGCTGAATTTTCAGCGCTGAAAAAAAGCCTCCCATTGATTTCAATGGGTTCTGCTAGCTTTTTTTTCCACTAGAGGAATTTTCCGCTAGGCTAGTGAAAAAAAAAGCTAGCGGCACCCATTGAAGTCAATGGGAGGCTTTTTTTTTTTATCAGCGCTGAAAATTCAGCGCCAAATAAAGCGCCATTTTCCTCCATGTGAATGGACCCAGGGTAAGTTCACACGGGGTTTTTTGGTCAGGATTTTGAGGCCATATTCGCCTCAAAATCCTGACCAAAAAGACAGCTCCCATTGAAATTAATGGGAGCCGGTCAGTTCGTTTTTCTGGGAGCTGTTTGTTCTGGCTTTCGGAAAAAAGAAGCGAGATGCTCCTCCCGACTAGGCTCATTCATTGGGCCTATTCTGGAGCGGAGTGCGCGACTGGATGCAGTGCATCGGCATTCAGTCGCGGTTACCCGTGTTTTGATCCGTAACCTGAGGCAGCCTCCGCCTCAGATTCCCGACCAAAAAACCTGTGTAAACATACCCACAGGGTTTCACCTGCATTCCCCTCTCCTTCTCTCTTCATCATGGTTTCAATGACAATTAGGGACGGTTCATACCTCTGTTATTGTACATTGCTTTCATCTGTGACAGATAAAAGCCATGGAAATTAAGGCTACATTGCAAAAACTGTTGTATTTTACAGTCCCTGCAAAGTGTAAGGGATTCTGACTAATCCTATCTACACACTGCAGAAAAAAAATCTGCAGCGCAAAAAGCTGCAATATGAAAAACGCTTGCATTTTTGAAAATGCAACATGTAAATTATACCTACGGAAACGCTGGCGTTTTTCATATAGATAAAATAGGTGCAGAAAGTCCACAAAGTAAAACTATCAACTGATGTACGTTTCTTCCAGGAGCACAGCCCAGCGCAGGGTGCGTCTCATTAATGAGGAGGCATACGCTTCGTCTTACATGAGGTGCACTCTCTACCAGCTCCAGGGCTAAGAAGACTGGTGTATTAACGCCAATCTTCATAAATCTGCCCCAAAGTGTATAGCCAATTTAAGCACAACACAATGCACCAGAGACCCATGCTAGCATAACAATGATATGCAGTACAGATGAGTGCAATAACAGCAGCAACTCTAAAGGCAAGCAACAAAAAAGTGCGAAAACATTACCGACTATGTAAACACTTATCTAAACAGAGGTAGCTGCTTCTCCACGTGGCAGCTGTGATCATAGGAGGAAACATGTCTAACTAGTTCACAACTAAACAAGGCACGATGTGCCTCAGTCCTGGAACATAAACAGGTGGCGACAGTCTAAATATATTAAAGGTGTATCTCTGTAATTACAAATTAATCCCTAACTACATGGATAACTGATAGGTGGGGTTCCAACTGTTGAGACCCCCACTGATCAAAATAATGGGGGGTCTCATGTATGCTGCCACTCCATTCATCTTTATGGAATTGATAAAGAGAATCTGAGCACAGTCGCATAGAACTGAATGGACTAGAAGGACATATACATGACCTGCCTATCCATACAGGGTTCTTGAGACTGTGGGAGACTCTCCACAAGAGCAGAGTTTGCAAGAGTCCCTATAATAAAGTGTCCTTTCTTGAGACAGTAGTTATGCATGGTGCACAATAGAGATGAGCGAGTACTGTTCGGATCAGCCGATCCGAACAGCACGCTCCATAGAAATGAATGGATGTACCTGGTGCTTCCGCTTTGACAGCGGCCGGCCGCTTAACCCCCTGCGTGCTGGCTACGTCCATTCATTTCTATGCGTGCATGCTGTTCAGATCGGCTGATCCGAACAGTACTCGCTCATCTCTAGTGCACAATGTTTTTAAGCAACCTTCAAACATAATCCTAACGGGTAAGGCTATCACATTGAAAGCAATAGGTAAAAAAGCCTCCCCATTGATTTCACACTGCGATTTCCAAAACTGTTGTGGTTTTGAAAGTCACAGCATATCAATTATATCTACGGAAGTGTCGGCGGCTTTCCCATAGATATAATTGTAACAGAAAGTCCGCGGAGGAAAACTCCATGAACTTTCTGTTCAAAGCGCTGCGGGAAGAACTGCAATGTGTTCACACCGCGGTTGTTCCTGCAGGGCTTTAGTGTGGCGGTTCCGGCCCGTGGGGCCTTAGCCTTAACAGTGTGTGCCGAAAATCAGCAGAGGATAAAGGCCTGCATGGAGGAATTTTTCTTTTGCCCCTTTAAGTTTAAAAATTATGGCTACTCCTGTTGTTTTTTAGTGCTTCTCCATTGTATAGGTACCCCAATGGAGAGGCGATACTAGTGTGAATCTGGTGCTAGATTCTCCACCTCACAAGACCCCCATTCTTCTGATCAGCAGGGGTCTCAGTGAATGGACCTTACAGGAGGGGGTTCCTCTTCACATTACAAGTCCTGTCTCTAGACTTATTATTGGGGCACTGTGACTTATTCAGTAAGGCCTTGTTCACACTACTGTGGATGAACATGTCGGACAAGACCAGATGCATTTTGTCCCAGCTGTTCTGCGTCTATAGGGAACCCATTTTTACAGAACCCTCATTGACTTGAGTCTATTCAAATATAAAATGGCCAGACATAGGACATGTCCTTAAAATGTACATGGGAATAGATCATTGCAGGTCTATTTCTCTTGTGTGTGTGAATAGGTGTCTAGAAGGGCATGTGTATCATGCTTTATTTCATCATGTCAGAGGGCACCATGCCAGCCTGCAGCTTGGCAGCAATGTATTAGTGACTTCATTCATGTCATTCTAGTAAATCAAGTCAAATGTGTCATCATACACCAGTGCGGCCACAGCTGTTGCCCATAGCAACCAATCGCATCGCGTCTTTCATTTCTCAACCCGCCTCACACAAATAAGAGCCGGACTGTGATTGGTTGCCATAGGAGAGCAATGCACTTTTGTCTGAGGAGGTGATCAGCTCATCCTACGTGCATCCTCCTGGCCCTTTAACCGGGCGGTATAAAGCTCAGTGAGCCGATAACTCCTCCTCTCCTCCCTGTCTTCTCAGCTGAGAGCCGGACACTCCCCGCCTCTGGATCATTGTGCTGTGCCTGTCTCCGGGATAACACTGCGAGTCCCCATCAACCATGTCAGCGGGAGAAGAAGCGGCCCCTGCCCAGCCCCAGAAGACTGAGGAGCAGAAGCCTGAGGAGAACCAGGTGACGGAGCAGAAGAAGGAAGAGGCTCCAGCAGCCGAGGCTCCTGAGGAGAAGAAGCCGGAGGAGGAGGCTGCAGCAGCGGAGGCAGCTCCAGCGGAGCCCCAGCAGCCCGAAGTCACCTACAAGTCCCTGGTCCTGTCCGCGCACGGGGGTTATGATAAAGTCAAGCTGCAGACCAAGAAGGGGCAACCGAAGCCCAAAGCCGGCGAGCTGCTCATCAGGGTCAGCGCCTGCGGCTTGAACTTTTCCGACCTGCTGGCCAGACAAGGAGTGTGCGACCGCCTGCCGTCTATGCCGGTGTCCCTGGGCATGGAGTGTGCTGGCACTGTGGAGGAGCTGGGAGAAGGGGTGACTGACAGGCAGGTGAGTGCCCGACACCTGGGTTATGGAACATGCCGCTCATTAACATATGCAGATGCTGCTAATTACCCCCTGGCAGGTACTGAGGTGTACTACAAGCTGGCACAGCTGGTGGCTGGCAGCTGGGTGTGCCCCTGTCACAGCTGGGCACATACTTTGTAGTATCTGGCCATAGTACAATCACATACTACAAACCTCATTGTGCCCAGTGTCTGCCCATTGTCAGATTTGGCCAATCACACCCTGCAAACCTGGCAGTGTCATTAACCCTTCACGAGGTGCCTAGGGATGGGTGTGACCATGTCTCAGCTGTGTGGAGGAGGGAGGGGTGCCCATGCCAGGTTAGCGCTAGTCTTCACAATGCCCCTGTCTACATCATCTGGGCCATTCACTTACTATAAGCGCCCTGGCGGTGATTTAATCTTTAATTGTGCACAAGTGGTTAAGTCTGCTTATGATAGGAGTTATTAACTATTAGCTTGCTGTACGGGTGTGGCCCTGTAAGTGGGAAGTGGAGCCCTACTACCCCGAACTATGGTAAACTAGTTAGCATGCACATTATAGGTCAAGCCCTTTAAATGTAACCCTTTACTTTCTGACCGGTAGCAGCAGGGCCATACTTTATGGGTGTGACAGTAACAGCTGTTACAGGGTGTGCCAAAATTGATGGGTGAGGAAAGGGCCACTCTTAATTCGGCTCTGTTGGCTGCCTTTAATGTTGGTTACAGTATATCTGTAGCTGGTCTAGTGTATATAGTCCAGGGCTGAGCTCTAGTCTTGTATTAACCTTTACCTCCCAGTGGAGGGCACTCTTCCAGACAGTCTATGGCTAATTGGTGATAAATGCATTGTCCCAGTGCATGTTGGTAAATGTGGTGAAGCGGTTCAATGCTCCTTCCTGCTGAATGACTGGGGATGGAGGCGATTATGAAGTATATGGGGCAGGGGGAGTCTCATTTTTATTACTGCTCTCTCCTACTCCATCAGCAGTCTTAGAGTGCTTTGTCTGAGGACCACACCCAGTATCTCGCATTGTCTTGGCTATGTAGGATGAGTGCCTTATTGCAGATGTATTAGCGGACTTCACCTCTCTAGAACTAGTCCTTAGATCTTGTGCTGACACGTCTTTCTCTAGACTCTCGAGTCACCATTCATGCCAGATTTGTTGCTTTTGTTATCTCAGTGGGTATGTCTGGTATGAATGGGGGCACATGACTTCAGTAGGCACTTACAGTGTGAATGGGTATGATGGTAGGACTGATCACTTAGTGATACCAATAACTTATGGGGGTCATAATCTTCTAAAGTTATTGGCTTGTCCATAATGTTGAGGTAAGGACTGTGGTTGAGCACTTGGGTTGGTATTACTGTCCTTGTACCTTCCTAGTTGACAAGGGTTAAAGTAAAAGCAGGGCATATTCTGAGATTTGCCTGTTAACCCTTCCATAGCTCGAGTGGGACTCTAATATTTCACCTGTCCTGCAGGGATGATTTCGGCACAAGATTACTGAGGCCAATGACTGACTGCAGTAGCTTTATGTATGCAATGTTGGCAGGGGCCACCAGGGCGGCGCTGCAATTAACTTCACTCATCCAGTTGTCTAGCTATTGGTGGTGACAGTGGATTTTCACTGCCTGGTGTGAATAACCACTTATGTGCTACCTCAGCTGTGTTCACTGGTGGGATATGGAGTACTTAAGTGCTCTGTCCTTGTAGGATTTAGAAGGGTTTACTTATCATGTAAATTGCTTTTTTTTTTTTAATAGGGAACCCCCATTAACTACAAGCATATCATAGCATGCCCTTAAACTGTGCCACCACATGGAGAAACTGGGTATTGGTGAAGTCCCGATGAAACTATGGACAGGCTGGTTTCCATTTGTAGCCCCATATGGCTACAACTAATAGAGGGCTCTAAACTGTCCAGGCATCCCCTTAAATAGGTGAGGGGGGGGGGGGGGGGTGTCACACTTACCTTACCTCTTAGTTTTCCCCAGTGACGCTTATGAAGCTGGTCCTGGGTACCTGTTATGGGGGCTGGTAATATAAGCATTTAGCACCCCCAGAACAGTTAAACTATCTGTGACAGTAGGGAGGAGGGACAAGGTGGTGACCTGTGGCATCAGGGCTGGTTCTAATCACATGACCCAGGGATGGAATTAGACCAAAACCCTCAGATCAGCTTCATAAAACTGTTGTGGTTTTCTATACCAGACATGGTGGCAAACCAAGTAATCTTGTGAACCAGGCCCCTCTGCGTGTAGGCTGTGTATGGTATTGCAGCTTAGCCTTATTTACTTTGGGAGTGGCACTTGCATTAAAAAGCAGTAGCACGATATAAGGTGATGTGGGACACTATATACTACAGGGAATGCCAGGGATTTTATATATAGTTATATAGTATGTTCTTTTAGAAGGTACACTCTAATGTGTGTGAATTTACTTCTGACCAGGCTGTTACCTTAGAGAAGTTCTGACCCTCCAATGCTGGGGGTTGTAGTTCCACAGTAGCTGTAGATCATTGCTGTAGGTACCTAGCATCTGGTAATGGTATATAGCACTCTGGTGTGAGGTGTGGGTGTGGGACTGTCAGCCCCATGTAAGAATGTTGGATGTTCTCTAATTTTGTGGCTGTCAGAAGCGCTGTGGTCATGGGATTGTCCCTCTTTAATCTGCTCTCAGATCTGTAGATGTCTATAATCCTTTTTGTCACAATGCCAATGAGTGCGATGTATGTAAGGGGGCCTCGAGAATGCTGGATCAGATACTTGGCCACACCCAGGCCAGCGGTGTAATAAGCCTCTGGTGCAGTCTGCTGGTATTATACTGCCTATATATGAGATGTGACATGGGTCAGGCACTAATAGTAATCTATAGTCAATAATGATTGGTGCAGCGCCTCTCTATGGTGGGAATTAAGAACCACATTCTGTACACTGTGCAGTGATAGGGTTTCTCTTATCCAGCAAGTGGTAGTTGTTCATATGCTGCCATCTTTATAAGTGATTCAACTGCTTGTCCTTAGTCTGAACACTGATCTAGTCTAACAGTGCATATGTTCAGCTATTAAGGATGTGTATGGCTTCTGGTTTAAGATGGGGAATAGCTCTTTAGTGATGACTTATTTCTTAGATATGTCCTTGCTGTAAGAATCGGCAACCTGTCAGCAATAGTTGAGCTGCAGCCCCTTCATTCTCCATTGGTGAGGCCTGACTAAAGTGATAGCTGGCACTCTGTAAAATGGGAATAACCATTTACATAAGTCTAGAGTGTCTTTTGGAGCTCAGTGACTTTGTAGTGTAAGTTAATGGTGTTGCATTGGCTTTTCTGCAATATTGGATTCACAATGTTGACCCTGTTCACTTGCACTATAACGTCTGGTCTTGCAATGAGTGTTAAGCTGACAATGAAGTCACAACTTGGGGCCTGTGCCCACATACAGGTGATGCCCTTAGTACTATTTGCCTTTGCTGTCTCAGAATACTCAATACTTCCTCCCTTACTTGCCAAGGTTCTATCTCAGGTCTGTATGCCACTCAAGTCCATGTGCATGGGTGTATGTTAATGCATGTTAAGTAGGGAGGGCACCAAATTCTTAATGTGCTATGCCATTCAGCTGCTCTACCTCTATGGAAGGCTTATAAAGCAGCACTTGGCTCTTCCTGAACACCCACTAGTGCTGGGGACCCCTATTCTCCTTAGATGGGGAGACCTTCACCAGTCATGTATTTTGGCATATCCTGTGACTAGTTGGAGACTTAATACCCATCTGATAATGGTTTTGCTGCAGCCATCTATACAGTAATACTGCCATGGATATCTTGTATGCTGATATATAGTGAGTTCTATGGCACTGTTCTATCTTGACAGCCCTGCTCTTCAGAATGCATCTTTAATGTTCCTCTCCCATATACTACAAAGCAATTCCCTGTAAACCTTTGGCTGCTGTCATGTTTGTTCTAGCAGAAGGGGCCATTATACATGGAGAGGCCTTGCTGTACAGGCTGTCATCTCCTGGTAGGTGTGCTAACCCAGATTCTGCCGCCGCTCATTACATCTGCTGCCTGCGCACTGCTCTTTCTGTTTTTTGCTTCATTTTTGCAGCTTGAAGTGTAACAAATAAAAGCCTTCATACATTCCTCACATAGCTCCAAAGCCCCTCCACTAAGAAGCACCTTGTCCTGTCAATATCCAAACCTACCTCCCACTCACAATACAGTATAATGGGCTCCAGTTGAGATAATGTGTGTGGGAAGATGCTTATAACTCGCCTGCTATTCCCTTCTTCCCACCATATGATCAGGTGGTTGTGCAGCTCTGTCCTCTACTCACTATATCCCCCGAGTGTCATCGCTCTGATATCGAACAAATCTGTAATGGTGCATTTTCCAGATATTCAGACTTTGTTCAGATGTAAAGTGATGCTTGTACTGACCACTGTGTGACTGAAGAGTCCTGCCTGACCATGTTAGCAAACTTCTAGTTACAGAGAAAATCCAGTTTGGATTTTTTTTTTTTTTCTTGTCTTTGCATTACTCTCCTGGGATCCACCACAGCATCACACTTCCATTAGATTATTCAGGCTAGTCTCTACACTAGGAAGACATGATTGGATCCTGTAGTGAAGCACCAGATGAGCCATGGTGAGCACAACCAACATCTCAGAAGGCCCTCGTGGCAGCTCTGACTAATACTGTCCTGCTTGGGACCCTCTGTCCTAATGGCTTCTTTAGCCATCCTTCTGAAATGCTCAGATATCCAAGTACACTTCATACATAAAGCCTCTTAAGGGGTTTATGGAGGACTGGCCCACATTCCTGACATTCTCCAAAACTAGTTCATGGAGAATTGAATAATGAAAAATGACATCTTTCCCATAAGGTTGTGATGGTGCTCAGTTGTTCCTCATATTGTCTAAACTGGGTGTCCCCCATAGCCTGGCACTTATGGGGCACTGGGAACATCTTGTGTACATGTGAATAGTGATGGCCAGGAGGCAGAAACCCTAAATATCATAATGCTGAAATATTAAAGATACTCTGGAGCTATTACTAAATAACTTGTCAGGAGAGCCAGTGGGTCCTCTTTAAATGGCCCACCTTAAAGGCATTTGAGTTAAGGGGGTGGGAGGTTACTGGCTCTGGACCCCCTATAAGGTATATGATCTAGAGCAGGTATCTCTTCTGCTGGCAGCATGGATTTAGAAGCTTGAGCTATTGTGCAGTATTGGTTCCTCAGCCCAAAAGAGCCTGAACCTTCAGTTTCCCAGTGTCTGACAGTCTTCTATATGTGCACAGCCAAAGCTACACTGCAGATCCAGGCTGATATTCCAGGTCTGATGTGAGGAGACCTCGCCTTTAATGGCTTGTAGTATCTATTAACCTGTTCTTTGCCAATGACAGATTCTATAACTACTTGAAGTCCCTTTACTGCCAGCTTGCAGTAGTTCTGTCCCATGCTCAGGCAGTCTTTGGGCTGGGGACAGAGCCCTGGCATGTTGTGAGAAGAGGACACTTCTCCATGTTCGGGTTAAATGGCTTCAAGCGACACTAGCACATGGCAATATCCATAAGTCAGCCACATTAAAAATGCTTTAGACTGATGCACTTGTATTAGTGAGCCCCCCCCCCCCCATAATGGTTTCTTGCAAAAATAACATCCTTAGAATTGTCATTTGCATTACTGCAAACTTTGTACTCCTCCAAAATGTCATGTAGTGTGGCCTCTACATGGAGAATGGCCCCATAGTAATAGTAGTGCTGCTGCCTAATTCTGTTAGTGGTACCACTGGCGAGTAGGGGGTTCTCTATAGAGATGTCTGACAGTTCAAGTGGACTTGTGTTTTGAGGCACCACTAGGGTTGTCACTTTAATGTATACATCTGAGCTCTAAATGCCCACACATCCCTTCCTAGGTTAGGGCTATGCAGGAACATGTGTAAAATGTGTCATTTGAGACAAGACATAAGAGTTGTAACATTACTGTAAAAGCCAAATCTGACATTACATATGACTTACATAGTGGTCTGACTGCAGGGTCATGTACAATATACATAACTTGTGACTACGCTGTGTCATGAGCCCCACTGACAAGAAGTGCATATGATCTCTGCCACTGTATAGTCATAGACCTAACTGAATACATTGTGGCTAATGGCTATATAGGATCAGTCATCCTTGACACAGCAGGGTTACTGAACGTCCTGGTCCCAGCTGATATAAAGCTAGTTACATGTAGGAGAGCCTTGAGCGAGTCTTCATTCACAGCTCTCCCCCGCCTTCTAGTTGGCATTCACTGCCATGTCAGGGCAATGTACATTACTTAACACCCCCTTAAGTAGTATACAATTCTTGGCTGTTCACAAAGGACTTCTGAATGCTACTGTGTGCTGCTCAGATTTCTATTAGTTACACTGCAGGGCAATGAGACCCTACTGGATTTACCCAGACAAGCATCCTCCAAGTTATTGTAAACTAATGAAGACTTCAGGGAACCATTTACTTATTTTAAGACTTACAAGAACCTACATCTACAGAAGACTATCACGAAACAGCCTAGATCTCACAAGCTGCCAGAGAATGAATAGATGCATGCTGTACGGGGTAGAACAGAAGTGCTTTACCCTGAAATTAGTAAATGACTTGTTTTCTATGATTCTTTTGGCTAAGCCCCCATCTTGTGATTTAGATGATCTTGCCACATGCCAGGCACATCGCACAAAGGGTATTGTCAGGATGAAGAACCCCTGGGGTTTGGTAGCAAACGCCTGTCATCTGTTCCAGCTGGGGGCCAGCTCTGCACCTGCAGGTCAGCAATAACCTGCTGCGTCTTATTCTAGGCATACATTGTATAATACTGCTGTAGGCTCACATGGCTTTATTAACAGTAGTCAGTGGCCACACGGGTATTCCAGAAAGCCTAAGGGTGTTGTCCTCTTTGGGTAATCACCCCCTTAACTTTATAGAAGGGTCTCTAACAATAAACCTACTCTTGAATCATCCCCCCCACCACCACAATAACCATCCAGCGTGAGCACAGCCTTATGCTGTAAATCCTGTATATTACTCAATATTCCCCACATGGGAAGGCTTGGCTGCCTGTAACTTACCTTATTGCAGATACATCCAGATATATGTAAGGCAGGTGTAGGAAATGCTGTAAAGTAAGACCTGTAACCATAAAGTGTTAATAGTTTTATCAAGTCATAAGCTGAAAATATATGGTGACCTTTGCCCTGTGCAGTCCATCTGATCTTCTTGGTACACTTGCAGACTGCTTTGAAGGAACTTGGCAGGGAGGTTTCTGCTGCTGCCATCTTGGAGAACTAAGCACAGATCTGTGTCTGTAGGCTTACTCCAATCCTTCTGTCTCCAGGAGATGCTGGGCACACTCCATGATGATCAGGGCCCACTTCTGGGACTCTTCCTCCAAACTGCAAAGGTCACTCCAAATATTGATGGGATTTAAATTTATTTTTTTCACTTTCATTTTAACTGACAAAATAACCATTAACCCTTCTATTCCTGGAAGCCTTCTCACATTGCAGTTTTTTTTTGTTTTTTTTTCCACACCCACCTAAGAACTTTGTGCTTACCAAATATCAGAATACAATTCACATTTGGCATAGTCTTAGCAGGTATAGCTTGCCTTTTCACAAAGTTTGGGTTCTTGTAACTTGTTGGCAGCTCTGCAGGATGTTCCTCAGTCACTTGTAGCTGACTGGTCTTTCTAGCAATCTACATCATGTAACTAGACCTTGAGCTGGTTATCTGGATGTCTTAAGTGTGTGGCTATTACACACATCACAGCTATCGGGTTGGTAAACTTGACCTCTGTTATAATACATGACTACAGTATGGGTGCTACAGCTTTTTGGTGCCAAGTCCACAGGGAAAGGGGAAATGGCCTATTTTACAGAAGTGGCACTATAGGGGTGCCATGGGCAAGCCATCTGTGTATAGACTGAAGGAGGCGCGTGCTATTTGTGAAGGATTTCTAGTATGGTCTGTACTTTCACTTCCTCCCTTTATTTCCAGGCTGCCCTCCTGCAGTTTAGAGGAAGCAGGAGAGGACATTACATCTGCACGTGGGGCTCCTGTACTGGCAGAGACGTATAGCACACACCCTTGAGTGTGCCAGTGTTTGCTGTACACAAGGGCACTCGTCTTAACTGTTTCCTTGCAATACTAAAGTGTTAGTGTAAGATCATGTTTAGGTGAAGTTTGTGCAGTCTGTAGGCTTGAAGTCAGGTTTTTAGCTGATGGTTTAGATACTTGTGGGTGAGGACTGTGACCAGCTGAATGCTATACATTTGTCAGTCTTGGCATTCACTTGTATTAATGGCCTCTCTTTAGCCGTGAGCACTGTGGCCTCTTTGCTATATATCAGCCAGTGTAATACACTGCAGAGCGGCTTAGCCATATGCCACGTGAGAACACTGCCTTACGCTAGGTTCACACTAGCATTCCGGTTTGCCCTTCGGGTCCACTTGGGGACTCAAAAAAATCTAAACACTTAAAAGCAGGTTACGCATGGAAACCCACAGACACAATAGACTATAATGGGGTCTGCTGGGTTACTCTCAATTTTTATATTGAAATCTATGGAAGCTGTGCTTGCAGGACCTTTCTCTGCTGACCAAGTGGAATCCTGGACTGAGTGCCCCAACACTAGTGTGAATATAGCCTACGCTAACTAAGTGGTGGCAGTGGGAGCAAACTCAGCATGCCCATGGGGGACAGATTCAGTCATCACATGTAGCCATACTAAGGTGAGCATTATACTAGGGAGCCACACTGAGGTGGAAATGATATTGTAGGGGCTACTAAAGGCCACAAGGGGCGCTAGAATGGTGTTATACTGTGTGGTATGGTCTGGGGAACACGTGTTCTGCAGGCTCTTAGAAGTTGGGAGGTTTTGCTATAAATACATGAATACTTTATATATAGAGACTGGGCTTGGAAGGAGCTTTACCTCCCATTAGACAATTCCTTCTACACTTCAGTATACACCTCTTTCCTTTGCTCTGCCCAAAACTGTCACTTTGCCTTTTATCCAAAGTAGTGCAGGGCATTCTGGGAAAATAACCTTGTTTCCACGGTGACTAGAACCAATTACCTTGGCAAGCTGTCATCTTGGCAGCAAACATAAAGGTAATTTTAGATGGGATGATGAAATGAGATTTATTCAGCGAGAAGTCGGCAGCGTGAGGATCAGATCAGTGATTTGTTGGCGCTCGTGGATGGTTTTACAATAAAAAAAACCTCAATGAAATGAAGTATATAATAGGAGTATGTGGCGCTATAAAGGAAACGGCTTGGTGTAAAAGTTTGGATGTGAAATGGCATGGTGTCTTACAGAAATGCTTATCGGCTCATCCCGCCAGTCTGATCACTGCCTGAAGACTTGCCTTATGTACCTTAAAGGGGTACTCCAAGGTTATACTGTTAGAACTTAGAAGATCAATGGGGTGGCCCCTTAAGTCTTATTAAAGGAATAAATGTGTAGTGAGCAGGGAAGCTATGGAGTAAATGGTTATGTATCCAGGACTTCCTGCAGGAAATGCAGCTGCTCCCAGGTCTTGTTTGTCTCTTAGTAATGGATGAAACTGGTTTATCTGGAAATCTACTGACATCAGCCTTTCTGGCACTGCGGTATCTGTTTAGGCTACATGCACACACTGCATATTCTGCACCAGTGCAGTGTACACTAAAGTGCGCTCCACATGGCGGTCAGCTGATGCATTTTAGCAGATCCCACTTTGTCAGGGGCAGTCTGCATGCTAGAATACAGATTTTGCTGAGGCTTTGTGAAGTTGCCACCAGTGACGGTAGTAGGTGATAAATGTCTGCCTGCTAAACATATGGGATCGGGGTCCCATATAGATGTAAAAGTTGGGCTTTTAATTGGAATGAGGGGGAATGTCCCAATGCCAAACACCTAACAGCTTATCTGCCAGGGGAATAATGGATCTGGGATGACATAACTAAACCCATCGTTTTTTTTTTTTTTTTTGTTTTGTGCATTGCTCCTTTACATCAGCAGTATCCACTTCCTAGCAAAAGGAGCCTAGAAATCTGCACTTAGTATTTTGACTGCAACCAAATATCTCAACATAGTAAAAGTTTAGATGGTTGGCCATTATAATGTACATGGCTGGCACATGCCCACCAAGGCTGTCTCCCCTTAGAGATGGGGTGCCTGGCAGTGCCTACAACACATGCATTCTCTGCGGAGTGTGTAGGAGGAGTTGGGATACAACCACTAGATCTAATGTATAGAAGCAGACAGTGGCGTAACTAGGAATGGCGGGGCCCCGTGGCGAACTTTTGACATGGGGGGGGGGGGTGCCCTCCCCAAATCGATGCCGGAGACCTCGACTGACCCCCTCCTCCGCACTCTATTATGTCCTTTAGTAAGCCCTGCACACAGTATTATCCCCAATAGTGGCTCCTGCACACAGTATTATCCCCAATAGTGTCTCCTGCACACAGTATTATCCCCCATAGTGGCCCCTGCACACAGTATTATCCCCCATAGTGGCCCCTGTACACAGTATTACGTCCCATAGTGGACCCTGCACACAGTATTAACCCCCATAGTGGCCCCTGCACACAGTATTATCCCCCATAGTGGCCCCTGCACACAGTATTATCCCCCATAGTGGCCCCTGTACACAGTATTACGTCCCATAGTGGACCCTGCACACAGTATTATTCCCCATAGTGTCCCCTGCACACAGTATTAACCCCTATAGTGGCCCCTGCACACAGTATTAACCCCTAGTGTCCAATGCACACAGTATTATCCCCTATAGTGTCCCCTGCACACACAGTATTAACCCCTATAGTGTCCAATGCACACACAGTATTAACCCCTATAGTGTCCAATGCACACACAGTATTATCCCCCATAGTGTCCCCTACACACAGTATTAACCCCTATAGTGTCCCCTGCACACAGTATTAACCCCTATAGTGTCCCCTGCACACAGTATTAACCCCTATAGTGTCCCCATATGTCCCACTGTGGACACCTATAAACATTTATTATACTCTGGGGTCTGAAAAGACCCCAGAGTATAATAATCGGAGACCTGGGGGATTAAAACCATTAAAAGAAGACAGTTGCTTACCTGTTCCTGTCGGCCGCCGCTCTTGTCCAGCTTTAATGACGTCAGACGTCACATGACCCGGGAAGCTGGCCTGGGTCATGTAACGTCAGACACGAATGACGGAGGCCTGGCAGGATCGTGGAGAAGTAACAGTGTTTGTTACCTTACCTCTCCGGTCCGCCGGTCATTATACTCGGGGGTCTGCAAAGACCCCCGAGTATAATGATAGCCTCTGTGGGCCCCGCGGCGTCACTTGCCGATCTCGACCCAGCCAGGATCGGCAAGTGAATAGGGCCCGTAACGGACTTAAAAAAACAAACAAAAACGCAGCGGTAGCAGCTGTCACCGGGCCCCCTAATGGCCTGGGCCCTGTGGCAGCTGCTACTGCTGCTACCACGGTAGTTACGCCCCTGGAAGCAGATCAGGTCTTTACCTTACTGAAAGCTGTACTTGTCACTCACCCCTATTGTGGCTGAATTCTAAGTAGCATTGTTCACTTTTTTTCAAGGTGAACATCTCGGTCATGGCGGGTTCTCCTCTCAAGCCGCTCTACTATTAAAGCTTATTGGCACCCACAAAGGGAATCTTAACACACCTGCAAAAAATGTTTTGGCTCTTGCTGCTAAATCCACTTCTCTATCCATGGGTACTCTTCAGAACTGTCCATGGCTGCTGCGGAACATCCCTGAGCTATAGTCATTAACTACTTGTGTGCCAGAACACAACTCTCTTATATCTATTCCTTCTAAAGCTCTTCATAAATGTACAATGTCATGAGCTGTCGTACAAGTTATGTTCTCTACACCTCAGTGGGTTTCCTAATCTCTTAAGCAGAGTGTGAATACAGAATGAGGCGTCTGGCCCTGTGGGCCCTATATATATAGCTGGCTAAGTGTTGGCTAATTAAATATTAAAGCCGGCTACAAGCTGAGCTAGTCACACGTTCATACGTAGTAGCGGCCACATTGTCTAATGTAGTGTTTGCGAGAACTCTAGGGGTGTAGAGGATGTGATCTAACATGGGCTCGATGTTCCCATTATCATGTAGGATCCAGTCCAGGATCCTCATGGGCCAATATCTATTTTCAGACTGCTATAGCGCCCACTTGTAGAGGAACAGGATTTCTTCTTTGCATGAGTTCCTGGCAATAATTAGAAACCATGGCACATTGCATGACCCGGACTAGTTACTATAATGTGGACACTGGTTCCTCTTGCTGTTAATAACTCACAAGACATCCTATTCTTGTATGGTGAGAGGCGGCCGTGATGTACTGCTCTACAATAGGGGCCTGTGTCTGGTTCCTGTGGTCTCTGGTTGGCTGAAAGAATGTGAAGAATTAAGTATCAGAGGGAAGAGGTGAGGGGGTGGTGAGGAGGGATACTGCGGCCCTACAGCATTTCTATACACTAGGGTCCCCAATATCCTGCTCAGTCTGTAGTATGTACAAAGTATATGAAGAAATGGTTCAATGTGTTCACTGATCTATTGTATCAAATGAATGTATATACGTTAACTAGATATGCCATAGTTCTCTGGGTCTTCTAAATACAATTTGGCTGATCTTGGTATAAACAGATGAAAAGCAGCAACTTGGACTCTATGTATGGGACCCTTCCTATAAGAAGGGTAAATGCTGCATTTTAATACCTGTTGCTGGTATCAGTTGTCTCCACTTTCTCCATTCTACATACATGCTCGGCTAAGTTACAAAAACTACTTTGTACGCAATCTGTATTACTGTCAGGAGAGGGACTCTTGGTAATACAGATCTATGCTGTTAGTAGTCGCTGCTTCCCAGTGACACTGTCCATACTATCAGTATTATCTGTACCGGACAGTGTCACTGGGAGACAGGGACTGCTAGCAGCATAGGTGACTATACTACTCTGTGTCCGTCCCTGCACTGTGAATCTGCCCATTACAGAAAGTTTCGCAGTTGAAACTCAGACGTGTGAATGTGGGTTTAGCAACATTCCCATCTCTGGAGCGTCCATTGCAGTGTCCTAGCAGAAGACAACAAGCCTTATAACTAAGGATTTCTGGTGGTTTGTTAGACTTAAGAGGGGGATGCTCAATGCTGAGTTATTGGATAACCAGGCACCACACTGATCAGTCTGACACCCCCGCTGCCATTTGGCCTTTCTTTATCTCCCTCTAGGAATGTCAGTTCTAGATGCCAATCCAGACAGAATAAGTCTGTTACCTGTCAGGATACTGCAATCACCATATTGGCACCACCCAGATGACTCTTGGAGTGACTACGCCTGGTATGCCCAGCTTTAATATAATGCAATTCTAAAGACTCAACAGGCGCATGTTTAGTCAGTGCTTACATGGTAGAACATCAGGTGTTTTTGCCTCCCATTTTTATGTTGGTTATGAAGAGATTTTTTTGATCACTAGATTATCCTCCAGATCTGTAAGCAGAATCCAGGCTTGGCGGTCTATCCTGGCCATATCGCCTTGCGTTAATTAAGCAGCGTCTGTCTCGCATTGCTTCCTAGTCTGTAATGACATTTCCAGACTCGCCCACCTCCTATTTGCTTCATTAAGGCAGATTCCATCTGCTGAGCCGCACTGTGCACGTCAGCCGGGCTGTTCACTTATGGCGGATACACCTCGCTCCTGCAATAGTGGATTCAAAGCTGGAGATCAATATGGGATATTGAATCAATAATCTTGGTACAAATGTGTCAGATTATAACAAATGGATCATAACAATGGCAACCTATTGAAGAGTATAGGATTTATTTGCAGGATACACAATATGGTAGAATAGTTGGACAAACTTCAACTCTTTAATTCCTTAATGGATAAAAGCTGCATTCACAGGTCTGCTGGCTTCAGAGCTGAAATCTCCCTTTTTTTTGCAGTTTAAAGGTGTTGGAAGGTTACTGGCTTGGTCACTAAGTGGGAGCACAAAGTTTCTAAATCTTATCCATACACTTTGTAGAAGTGTGTAATATAGTCCAACTTAATCCATTAGGTCTAAAGGGTAACAATGTGTACCCTTTACTGAAGGTGGTCAAATCATGCATGGTTGTCTTAGAATTTACAGGTCTAGATTGTGGGCTTGAAAGTCCAAATTTCCAATAACTAGCGCTTGGACTGCATATGTGCACATCAAAACAATGGCTGCACCATTGGCCCCACCTGGTGTATAAAACATGAGACTCTCCTGAAGCAGCAGAAGGACTTGGTTTAGTCTATACACACTAGTTTGTGACTCAGAAGAGTTTATAATGTAGATTAAGGGTGCATTCACCCAACAGTTTCAGTATGGGACAGTGACTGGGAGTAGGCAGGGGCTCCTAGCAGCATAGAGAACATCCCATGAAATCCAGCCAACAGTCCTGTAGATACACCCTAAGGCAGGGGTAGGTAACCTTTGGCTCTCTAGCTGCTGTGAAACTACAACTCCCAACATGCTCCATTCACTTCCATGGGAGTTCCAAGAATAGAAGCAGAGCAAGTATGCATGCTGGGAGTTGTAGTTTTGCAACAGCTGGAGAGCCGTACGTTCCCTGCCCTAAGGTGTTCATATAAAGTAGGGTAAGGTGGCTTACGCCACTGGCAGTCTTGGGATGACCTCATACAACTTGGTCTATATTGGCCCTTGCTAACTTGTCCTTTGCTGTGATGTCCTCAAACATGAACAAGTGACCTCTGGAAACCTGGACACCTCTCAAACCCTGGCAGCTTCTTTCCAGAGGACGACTACCAATAGTTGTTCAAGTAGTGCATTGTTAAATTTCACCCAAAGAATAATGGTCAGCAGCTTTAGTCCTAGTGTGACTGGCTACTAAGTGTTAGCCCCTGGATAACCCTCTCGCAGTAGTTGTTGGGTGGTACATGGATTAAGTTTTATAAGTGAACTTCAATGACTGTAGAAGTCGACATCCCGAGTTAATTTGATTTTCTGCTACACACTGAACTCTTCTTCACAATGAACTCTTGCCAGTGGAATAAAAATCTCTGGAAAGTAACCAGTGGCTTTGTCTGACTTCAGCCTAGAAAAATGATCTATTGAACTGCCAAATTCATACAGGAAATGTGTAAGCTGGCCGCGTTCTGTTTCTGAAACTGAGATACAATGATGCGTCTGCAGCACAAGACTTAACACTTTCTGGTCTCTTGTATCCATATAACTGTGTGAACCTTTGATAGGATAAGTCTCTGCCAGATCCAGCTTCAGGACACGTCTACACCACCTCATGACTTGTACCCAAACCCTGACCTGACGGACAACTTGTCATGTAAAAGATCAAATCGGAGTCTAAACTGCTCCGTGCCTGGGTTCTGTTGTTGTAGAGGGAGCGTATGAAGACAGTGTTGTATTGTGAGCCCAGACCAGCCAAATAAGAAATGGCCATCTTTACTTGGTATTCTGGGGTACCCCCCTGAAACTTCTGCATATAGGCCCACACTTACAAAGGTGGAAGCTTCTCAAAAGTAGCCAAAACTGCACCTGACCTTGGCACCCTGTAGTGACTCAGTTTCAGACAGTAGGAGGAGCAGGGCAGGAATCTGGGTGGAATTGGGGAAGGATGCCATGGTCTGCTGGATTTACTTTAACCAGAAAACTGGCGTGAGTTCTACCACAAATATATGCCAGTTACTGGTTGGCAACCAGATGCATGGATGTGAGCCTGAATCTCCAGTATTAATAAACTCTCCTCAAAGAAATGGTACCTTGTATGCCACGTAGAAGGCATCTTATCCAGCCACTTGGTAACCCTGTACTGACTGCGAGGCACCCCCCCCCCCAAAATGGTCTTGTCTATAGAGGGGTCTCTGAGCTAATTTACATACCTAAATTAAAAAGCCACCCCTGCAGCATATGGCACTTGGTTAAAAAATGGTTCTCTAGCCTTGTTATCCAGTCACATGGAGCTTCAGTTTCACACTTCTGACACTTTCCATGGAGATGTGCCCTGGAAATCGTCCTAAATTGTTGGCTCAAGCTGGGGACAGATTTACAGGTTTCACTTGTTTCAAGGTTGCCGCTCTGTCTTGTACCAATCCTCTGGAATAAATCCAAACCCTTCGCTGTCTGAAGTCTTGTTCGTTTACAGATTGGGCTGAGATTTTAGTCTTATTGCCAAATATTAATTAAAAGTCATTCTTGGCGTCGGGAGCCCGTGTTAGTCTTGTGACTGGCTGTGCATTTGTCTAATGCTTTTGTAGCCACCTAGGTGATAGTGTGGTCCTCTACAAGGTCCTAAAAATGTGGACAACTGCTTGTATTCCTGGCACTAGAGATCTTAGGGCTTGTTCACATGGGGCAAGAGGGGGGTGGATTTTGGTGCTTAAGCCATGTCTCCTCCAGACCACACATACATACAGACACACACTCTCCATTCTGCATCTCACATCCCCCCCCTCAGTACCTAGCAGCACATCTCTCCTTCTCAGTCTCTTGCAGGACTGCATGGGCTATAAAGACACACCCACCTAGTCATGTGACAGCTGACATCACACAAGGTCCTTTAGCTACAGGTCCTACAAGCTTTTCTCCGCTCTTATCGCAGTTACAACAGTTTGTCTGAGATGAGAGCAGAGGTAGCTGTCGCTGGGCCCCTAATGTCCCGGGCCCTATGGCAGCTGCCTCTGCTGCTATGGCGGTAGTTACGCCACAAAGGAATGGCACGATTTCTGGGAAAAGATGCATGAGGATCGAGGGAAAGTGTTTCTTCTAAAGATAGGACAGAGCGGAGAGCTGGTAAATAGCTGCAGGTCTATCTCTAAGCCTGGTACTTGTTTCTGTTATTTCCCAAGCATGACCGCTAGTAACCCAAACTGGAATTTATGGCTGAGGTTAGAGTAAAACAGTTTCCTTGCTCTGTTTACATGGGAGGTGGAAGGTTACATCAGGATTTGGCTTCATAACAATCTTGCAAATGGAAACCTCACACTCTCAATTTATTTCTGTTGAGTATTTTGGCCATATGTCCTCCCCTCTAACTATCTAGCTCCAAAAGTTGAGTGTCTCAGAAGTGTCCTGCATTAAGCACTTTAGTATGACATGGATATACCGTCCCTGCCAGTGCTTAGATACTGTCCATATTGTATAGTGGGAGGTTATGTACGTAATGTGACATTACAGGTAGGTTAGTCAACATCACAGCTCTATCTAATCCTGCACAGACCATCACTATGACAAGGCTTTCTGGCCTGCTTCATCTGAACCACTGCCTCCTAGCCAGGGCTTGTCATGATCCTCCATAGCCATATTTTGCATTGAGAGCATCTAGAGGAACATACTATCCTTAAAGGGGTATTCCCATCACGCTTGTTCACCAACCTGCAGACTGTGCTCTCTTCACTCAGAGCAAGTGGAACCCCACCCACCAATCTGCTATGTTTGCAGTCAGTAATGAGAGAGTGTAAATGAATTATCACAGTAAATCTGATGTAGCAGAGCTGGATTTGAGTCAGTTTGTAATGCATACAGAGGTACCCTATCAGCCAAATTCAATTAAACAACTGATAAGTGAAAGAGCAGGAGATAAGACCTCTCACCTCCCCCCTCTCCTATCTGAGGAGCTCCATTGCTTGTCTGTGGCAGACATGCACAGCTCAGAGCTGCTCCCAGCACTCAGCCCCTCCCACTGAGGGACTGAGCAGAGAAGCCTGTGGTCTGGGGCCCCTGGTCATAGAAACACATGTAAACAATAAAGTGAATAAATTAAGATAGCAGCCAAACAAAGCAGTTTGATAAAGCAATGTATTTAGAAAGTCTTATATCCACATAAACTAGCAGTATAGATAGGATCTTTATGAGACAACCCCTTTAACATGGAATATATGCAGAACCCCAAATACTGCAGCCTTGAGGCAATGGGGTAAATTATCTTTTGACAATGTCATGTCAATGACATGCTGAATACTCTTACTTAAACCTTGGCCACTGTGGAGCCAAGAATTTAGTATTAAGACCAGTTTGGACCTCTAGGTAAGTACATATGGGTCTAAAATGTCTAATATGTAGACTGTTTATGCAGGCTGCTGTGTAAGGTGGAATGACAAGTGCAGTTGTACAACAGGGGGGCCTTGGAAGCTTGCTGGGGGCTGCAGCACTGTTTAGTAAGATGGCTGCATGCCTCCTTGTTACATAATCTACATCCTTAGGATGTTTTGTCATAAAATGACTTGATAGGGGGTGTCCCACAGATCAGTCTTAAGATCAGTGACAGTCTACCTATAGAGGGTGTCTTCATATTTACTTCCAGGTTCGTACCTTAGCTGCTTTTGGGCAGAGCTGTGAACTGTATTTGCATCTTGGCTACAGGGATTGTGACGTATTGTATAACATGAAGGTTCACCAGAGATTCTGACACACCATAAGGACAGACCCATTAAAGTACTACATGAGTACTGAGGGAACAACACTACTACAGCTGTTCTTATTTCATGTAGATGTGGTGCTGGGTTACGTTTAGTGTGCCTGCACACGATCTTAGTTTCCGGGCTAGAACTCCTGACATTGCGCTGACTTCCTATGCCACAACGTTAAGCCTTGTGACGCTTCCAGTGTATAGATCACTGCTGGACGTCTACCACATATACTGCACCCTCCCGTTCCTCACCACCAATGACTGCTCCTCATGTGATCTCTGGATCTTACAGGCTATTACATCAGCATTTTGTGGGTTTGATATAAAAAAAAAAAAAAAAAAAAAACTGGCAACAATGCAAAGTGAATTTTGCAGTGCAGTGAAATACTGAGCCACTACTTCTGCATTTTAGGTTTAATCCTTGCCGTGATGAATAAAAATGGAATGTGGTATGGTAAAGGATTGCCACATGTCTGCTGTACAGTGTGCTTAAAGGGAAGATGAAACTGGATAGCACTGTCACATACAGGACTCTCTTCTACACATGGGGGCAAACACTGCAGTCACAGACCATTGTATGGCTTGTATTCTATTATATTGCATGATCAGTTAAATGGCGCATTGACTTGTACTGAGTTAACTTACAACAGGTGGTGCTAGAAGTAGAGCTTGCTTTATTGGATGCCTTTCAGTAACGGAGGTATAGCTATAGGGGCATCCAGGGCACTTGCTGGTTGTCAGGGGGCACCAACAACCACTTGTGTATTTAGGTATGGAGCAAGGGCAGTGAAGTGATCCTTTGCCCCAGGTGACAGCCTAAATACAGCTCTGTATAAAGACTATAGTCTAACATCAAGCACTGTACTGCCTTCATCTGTCAGTCTGAGACCATCATATAATCTGAGATCTGTCATATAATAGTACTTGCAGTCTCAGGCCAGTACTTACTGTGTATGATACAAAGCTAGAACATGGGAACTCTTATGTTTGAGAACAATCATACTAAGTCTAAAGTTCATGGACCTATCGTGGTGGTTAAACCACATCTGTTAGTAGCTGTAGTAAAAACGAAACAACGTTAAACCACACTTCACCTGTCGCTTTTTGGGTTACCAAACTTCAAGTGGTGTACATGCACCAAAAAACAACCTATCTGCAGCTAACTGGTGGCTTAATACACTTGTGCAGAGGACCAGCACATGCTGAAATTTTGACACTTTAACTCCCCCGTTTACAGGCTGCACCTCACAAGCAACTTTCCATAGTTACACTAGTTTGTCCAGATGGCTTCTGTTCTCTGTGATGGCCTAAGCTACAGCCTCCCATATTCTAGATAGGACTGGTCTAACAGTATAATGCCCCATCTGCTGATGCCTATTGGGTTATTCCATAGGTAATGACTGATACTTTTCACCCGTGTCCTGTTCTCAGAATGCCGCTGCATATTATGTCTGGACACTGGAGGTCATGGCACCACATCCTGACATTCAGTGTCCATGTAATGTGGAGGACACTGGATTGGGATTATATCAGCTGTTTCCTATTGGAAATATCCAACAGGCAGCGGATAGCGATGAAGGAAAAACCTGCCAGTCCCTGCGTTCAGGACACTAAAGGACCAAATCTTTGTTACGGCCTAGAAGTGATTTCACTTTGTGCTCTATCGCTTTCCAAGGTACTTCATTATGCATCCATGCATCCCCTTACTGACCCTGAAGACTGACGTGTAAAGGTTAAGTGAAAATCCGTTCACATGTTTGATCCTAAACTGCTTAAGACTCCAAGACTTTTGCCTGTAGTCTGAAGTTCCATCTAGACTGTGGGAAGAATTCTTCTGCCATAAGTATATCCAATTTAATACTGTAGTCTTATCTGCACGTGATCAGATATTATGGGAGTATCCCACTCCTTTAGTGTACCAAACCTTTCCAATGACCTGTCAGGATTAGTTGTGCCTCTACATGAGATCTGTTCATTATGAATTTGGCATTTTTGGAGGTGCCGGCTCCATCTCGAATACTGAGCTATTGGGTGAAGATGGGCTACTGTCTCACTCAACTCTACAGTAAAACTAGTTTCTCCTCCCTAAGGTCCAGTTCAGAGAATTTGGTACTGAATTTAAGGCTTCTACATCAAAATCGGCTCCAAATTCCACTTGAAATCTGCCTCCATTCACTTCAGTGGGAGTCGGATGTGGATGTTTCCATCACTAATCTTCAATGGGAGTTATCAGGTGGTATCTTAGTGACTGAGGCAGAAAATGCCACTCGAAATTTGGCTTTTAAATTCCTGAGGCTGAATTTTTCATACACTTCAATAACTTTTATTGAAGTGTATGGCAGTAATGTGCTGCTTGTGCCACATGGCTGTGGTTTGCTATGTGAACCCATAGGCAATCATTGGATACAACATTGCATAGTAGCATTGCAGTCTTCGTCATGTGAAGGTACCACATAGCCCTATTCACTCTTAAGGAGCAGGAGGGTGAAAAGCTTTCTGCAGCAAGACTTGGCTTTCTTCCTCTCCATACACTCTATGGACCACTAATTTGATGACTTTGTCTTGGGACTGATTTTTCAGGGTTTAGGAATGTCTTATTACAATATTTGTACAGTGCCTCTTCATCCTTGAAGGCATCTCATAACGCTCGTTTTTTTTTGTTTTTTTTATTGGCAGGTTGGAGATAAGGTGATGGTCTTCTGCAAATATGGCTTATGGCAAGAACTGGTGACTGTGCCAGCCAATCACACCTTTATCATGCCTGAAGGAATGAGCTTTGAAGAGGGGGCAGCCTTCCTGGTAAACTACATCACTGCCTATATGATTATATTCCATTTTGGGAACCTTAGACCAAAACAAAGCATTCTCATTCACATGGCAGCAGGTAAGTCTCCATATGTGGATTAGGATTGTCCTAAAACTCGTCCTATGCTGGACTAGTCCGGAGTGCTTGGGTTACCAACTTAATACTTTAAGACATTCACACTTTTTTTTTTTTTTTTTTTTTTTTTTACTTCTAGAAGGGCGGAAAGTGGTTTTTAAATATAGACTACTACCATTTCCTGCAGAGGCTATTGCCAACCAGGGACATGTGTGGTTGTCATTGGCCTCTTTGTTTCACACTGTCAAAAGCGTGCGGCAAAATGGACCTGACATCCTATAATAGTAGCTTCTAGTCCGAATTCCTAAGAGTGACATCACTTCCCGCTTTTTCTAATGGCAAGCAGTTAACTTGCTTCCTTTCCCTTTCCTGTCTGTAATGATCGCTCTTCCTGTCCAGTTATTGGGCTTCCTGTTTAAGTTCAAGTATTGAACAGGAAAAGAGAATAAATCTGACTACAAAGACATCTAAACAAAAGTGAAGGAACGACCGCCTTGTTTTAATCAGGGCAATGCTGCAAAGTTAACCTTTTGGTATTTGGCTCATGTTACCAGTAGACAAACTTGTCCGAGACCTTAAAAGGGCAGTCTTCTACTCGGAACTGGTAAAAATCCCATGGCACCATTCACACTGCAGCATTCTGTCTATGGTAAATCCTCCCCGAACATGGGCTTTTAATAGACATGAGTAATGGATCAGTCTCCTACAACATGGGCAGTGTTTGCACACCTTACAAAGTGACGCACAACATTGACTGAAGATACTCAATGGGAACTTGGACCTAGTTCAGAGAGGTATTCCTCCTGCATTGCCTGACACCCTTGCGTCAGATGATCGTAAAGGGAGTTGAAAGCGCAAAATTTCCCCAGACTTCCACCTTTAGTACATATGTCTATTCACATTGGGCATCCTGTACAAACAAAGCCAAAATTCTCAACCTCTTCAGTTCAGACCTTGATCTGCTCGTTTTCTGAAGGACCCGATGTGATAAGTATCAGTTGAGGGTTTGCCCGCATACAATGTATGTATTTTCCACCAACGCTGACAGGGAATATGTGAATTCCAGGAATTTATAGAACAGATGACATGAATCCAATTCTTGTGCTGAAATACAACAAGAGCTTTTATTAGAGAACTGACCTCCTCTTTGACTGCAAAGTTACAGAAAATGGCTTCATGTGGAACAATAACCAATGTGATTTACAAGATGAGCTCTGTGGTGACGTGTGCTATTTCATAGCTGTTATATTTAGTGGGTATAAAGTTGAAAATCGCACTAGCGCATACTAAGTATTGTAAGGACTTTCAATGCTAATAACACATTTAACCAGATTGTAGTGTAAAATGTCAGTTATGTATAACGGCTTGATATCGCGGACAACCCTTAATCCTTAATGTTGTGGAAGCCCCTCTTCAATGTTGATGGCCTATCCGAAGGATGGGTCAAAACAGCAAGTGGGTGTGGGTCCATGAACCCCCTCAGACCTTGGATTAGATGATGTGGCACTGCTGAACACACAGCACCAGTTATGGTCCCTACACAGTTGTATCTCTCCTCCATTGACTATCCTTCAGTCACTATATAGTGTACCGAGCTGTTCCTGTTCTTCAGCACCGCAACACCTTTAATGAGCTGGTCAGTGGAGGTGCAAGGAGTTGGCCCCCTTCATTCTGTATACCCTGTGGATATATAATTGGTCCTAAAACTCTTTAACAATGGAGGATGTGGTGTTGTTCACTTGTCTCAACAGGTGGAGTTGGTACTGCAGCCATTCAGCTCTGTAAAACCGTGAAAGACGTCACCATTTTTGGAACTGCATCTGCTTCCAAGCACGAGGCACTTAAAGAAAGCGGAGTTACTCACCCAATTGACTATAGGACAAGCGACTACGTTGACGAAGTTCGGAAAATCTCCCCTAAAGGTAAATGGTTTGGAGTATGTCAGGATTGTTTGGGTATAAGGAGGTGCCGGAGGTTTCTGGAGTATGGGAGCAGGTGTTTTGATCCTGATGAGTTTTCTTGCTGGATGGGGCCAAAGTGCCTATTTGGAATCTGATTTGCCACAGTGATGGACATACAAATACTGGGAACTGTATCTTTGCAGCAGTGTGACCAAAAAGCAGGAATGTCCTTAATGCTCTGATCACTCCAGTGCTGGCGGTATATTCGATGGTCTTGGGAGCAGATCTGCTAAAATCTCAAGCGCCATTGGGTCAGTGAGGAGATTCAGCACTTAACATCTCTATAGCTAGTTGGATCTGTCAGGTTTGTTATGAGGACTGATATTGTATTGGATATAATACTACAGCAGGCCTCACTGCTGTCCAGAATTATAATTGGAGGCTCCCAATGCAGATTAAGACAACCAAAATATGTATGGTGGTCAATGGGTTACTATTGTCAAGGGTAAACTGAAATGCTGGGTGTACATTCAGATAGCAACCTCTGGTGGTCTTGGGCTACATGAACACAACAGTGTAAATGTGCTTAGTACATGAATATTAATCTGCAGCCTGGGCCACAAGACTTGGGACAGGTCCTCTACCCACTTGTGGTCTTGAGTGGGGCCTTTAAAATATAATGGCTGTGATAAACTTGCCTAGCTCTCTGACAATACCCACTCTTGTGTACTGAGCCTTACAGTGGGGTTGAGAATAGCAGACTTTGCGCTTAAGGTTGGAAAGCCAATGTCACCGTGTAAAGTAACTTGCATCTCTTGCCCTGCCAGCTTAGACACTTTCCCTTTTATTCTAGGTGTAGATATTGTCTTGGACCCCCTGGGAGGATCGGACACCTGTAAAGGATACAACTTATTGAAGCCCATGGGTAAACTGGTTATTTTTGGTGAGTTTTTACCCCACTGAATGTACAAAAGCTCTCTAACTATGGCTGACTTGTTTTGTACTCAATCCTGTAAATCTAGGCCAATTTATAAACTCATTCTGTAAAGTGTTCTCCGCTTATACATGATGTGTTCAGCTCTATTCATCTTTCACACAAGTGGTACGTGACTCGCACTGACAGTGGTACGCTTGCTCAAGGCTAAACTTCATTGTAATAAAGGGGGTCACAAGTTAAAACTTGAGGCAGTGCTATGGCCATGGTAAGCCTCTCCCTCCCCTTCCCCGCTCACCACATAGTTGAACATGCGACACAATATCTATTGTGGAATTCTGCACAGGCATTTCTCCTTGAAGAATGGGAGGTTTTGTTCACACACTTGGTTGGATGCTCAGGAGCTGGAGGGGATGGGATACAGGCTTCTCACTTATTCTATTTCCGCATGAGTTGTGTTGGAGGAGACCTCGGTGGCATGTTAACTCCTTTTAAGACAGATTAACATCTATGGATGGGTGGTCCTGCAGACCTACTAGGTATTCAAGGCTAGTCTCTCAGCAAGCTAGATGTGCCCTTTGAGTCCATAAACCACATGTCCTCCTCTGGCAGTGATGTAGGTAGAATTGGGGTGCATCATTATGGTTCCAGGCTCTTCCACCAGGACAGGATGGTCTTGTTTCCACCTCAGTCTATTTCTTACCCACTTGCATGAATAGAACTATTTGAGACCAATGGGGGGGGGGGGTGCACACTTGGTCTACTGCAAAAATTGCCATTAGAGCTCTCAAGAGAACACAAGGGGAAAAGGAAGTTTTTAAGATTGTGCCAGCTGTAATAAACTTGGAACATTGCACTTTAGATTGAGGTGCGTGCCTCTGAAATAAATCTGAATTAGGCAGCCTAACAGATAAGAGCTGGTGTAGATCTGCTGTTACTTATAAGCTTCTACTTCTATGCAGTTTCTCTAAGCACTGTGCTGTAGTACTAAACAATGGCTACTCTGTGCCGGTTTAGGTAGCAGACTGGTAGTACCTTCACCTTCAGTCAATCCTAGTACAGTACTTCTACCTTAAACACATGTTGGCAGTATATAGTGTAATGAGGTGCCATAGCCATAAACTGTACTAACTAATGTCTCTCTCAGGGGCTGCCAACCTGTTGACTGGACAGAAGAAGAACATAATGGCTCTTGCCAAGTCCTGGTGGAACCAGTTCAGCATAAATGCCATGCAACTCATTGGAGCAAACAAGGCTGTCTGTGGCTACCTGCTGGGCCGCCTGGATGAAGAAACTGAGCTGCTGGCAGATGTTGTAGCTACACTGCTCGAGCTTTATAAGCAGGGACAGATTAAGCCTAAAATCGACAGTGTATATCCTTTTGAGCAGGTAAGTCTGACTCAATCTATTATATTCTATAAAGTGACTGGATGTCGGCCATGGCAATACTCTAAACATCCAGCTAAAAAGTTTCCCTCAGGAACCCCCAATGACCCTAACACAAGTCTGCTTCCGTGTAACTGGTGTGGTATGTGCTGCCATATTTCACTTTTTGGCAACTGGGAACAAAGTAAAAGTTTACCTTAACACCCTGCCACACTTCCCGCTATTGAAACTCCTTGGCTTCTTAAAGTGTCCATTTCCATCTATACTACAATGGGGGCTTATAAACAATGCTTAGAAGTTCCATGTTTAGTCATAGGATTCACTGTGAAATGTGTACCCCTTAGGGCTCGTTCACATGGGGCAAGAGGGGGCGGATGTTGACGCCAAATCCACCTCAAAATCCGCCCCCTCACAATAGGTCTATAGTAGACCACTAGCATAATTCTGGGCGGTTTGTTCCCGCTCACGGAAAAGTTGCCCTTCAGGCGAATTCTCAGCCGTGGCATCTGCCTCATGACAGCACCCTCAGGACTAGGCCTATTCATTTGGGCCTACTCTGAAGTGGGAAGCCGCGGCAGGCGCATTTTGGTCCTAGGCTTGCTTTCCCTAAATATTCAGGGGAATTCCGTGACCAAAATAAGGAAAGATGGATTTTCAGTTTCTAAGTCCTAAATTTGTGCCAATTTCTACTTTACACTTATGCCATTTAGTTGTACATGGATTAATAGGCTTTTAAAAAAAAAACAAAAAAAAAAAAAAACCCTGCATTTCTGAATGTAACGTTACTTGACCCACAATGGTTTGTATTATAGCCAAGACTTGCCAGTGGTCCTGGGCTTGTGGGGGCTGTAATATCTGCCATGGAGGGGACTTCTGCAGGATATTGTAGCATGGTCAGTCGCTGTATTATGCAGGTAGTACCTGGATATCCTGATCTTCACTATGGTACTGGACAGAGGCACTATATGATGGCAGTGTCTGCCAATCTGGTGCCCCTTAATGGTGACTGGATAATGAGTGACAGATCTACAGGATGAATTTATTTGGTCTCAAGCCTGGCACTTTAGTTACCACGCATGGGCATACAGTGTCATGTCAATGTGCCCTCTTCATTGTGTTGCATTTCCTTTGGAAATCTTCAAAGGAAAAAAAAATTCAGCACATGCGCTTCTGCACTTCCATTTGTGAGACTGTTATCTCTATTGCTTCCCTCTGTCCTGACATCTGGCAACAGCTCTAAGATGCTAAAGCCAATATCCAGATGTCTTTACTATGGGGACACTTCCCTCATGTTATGAGAACTTGTAGCTGGTCCCACTCAGAGTCTCCCACAAGCAAACCATTAGTTTGTATGAAAACATTTTTAACCTCTTGGATGGTTTTCAGAGTAGACTTATGGAATGACTGAAGTCTCTACAAATTCACTTAATCCCGGCTGGAATTGGAATTTTACTTGGACACTTCTAGAAAAGCGCTGATATCAAGACACTAGACAAGGCTATAAAGCGGTGTAAGATTACTGGCTTTGCTGGGTCATGGCTAACGTTTTCTGGTGTAGTTGCCTTGTGGCTCTGGTCTCTGCCAAAAAATATACACTTCTATATACTAATCCCTTACCTGGGACTTGCAGTCTGCCATGTCTTGTGGTTATCACTAGAGATGAGCAAACAATAAAATATTCAATATTCATTTCGATTAGCCCCTCAATATTCGACTATTTGAACGAATATCAAACCCCATTATAGTCTATGGGGAAAAAATGTTTGTTTCAGGGGATCCCACTCTTTGACTCAGAGTCACAAAGTCCACATGACACCCCAGGAAATGATGCCAACACCCTGGAATGCAACTGGGACAGCAGGGGAAGCATGCCTGGGGGTATCTAACATGCCCAAGTCACTGTATTACATCAGGATCCCTGTCAGCTTGTGATATGCACGAGCTAACTTTTCCCATAGGAATGAATTGACCAGCGTTGATTGGCCAAATGCCATACAGAAGTACAGCATTCAGCCAATCTACGCTGGTTCTGCCGGAGGCTTGTCTGAGTAGGCGGCGTCTAAGATCAGACCAGAATGGAGACTGCTGTGGACTGATCTTAGACTCGTCTCCTCCAGCAGAACCAGTGTCGATTGGCCAAATACCATACAGAGTACAACATTCAGCCAATCAATGCATTCCTATGGGGAAAAAGTCAGCTCCGGCATATCACAAGCTGACAGGGATCCTGACCAGATAGAGCCCCAAAGAGCTGGGTGAGTAACATTCCCCCCTAAATAAAGGTAATCACTAGCTAACCCTGCCAGTACATGTCTCAGTCATAGCTCATAGTCAGGAGGTCACCTGATTTAGCCAGCCAATTACCTTTTTTTTTTTTTTTTTTTTTTTTTTTTTGCCCCATGCCTCTGTCGTAGTTCCTGTCCCACCTCCCCTGCGCAGTTATTGGTGCAAAAGCGCTAGGGAAGGTGGGAGGGGAATCTAATTTTTAGTGCGTATGCCTCGTGGTATTAGATTGTAATCAAATCCCTTGAACGGCCTGATATTCGATCGAACAGTGTTCGCTCAGCTCTAGTTATAACACTTCACACCAGAGAATAGACTGCCGCGCCTACACGAAGGATGCTTAATGGTGTGTAAGAACATGACGCACACATGTCCATTCTTGGTCTACACTGGGATGTCCAGATTAGTAGGTCTTATATTGGAAACTTCTCAACCAGAAGTGGACAAATGATATGACAAAAAGCAGATGGGGTATGGCAGTCTGCAATAAAGCCAAAAATCTGCTTACAAAGGAGTTCCTGTGTGCACGAGAAGCAAGTTCCACATCCGATGCTGCTGACAGTCACACTTGGGCATCCTCCGCTGTTTGTAGACATTATTGCTTTATGTCATGCACTGATCTAGTCTTGTGATAGGTTTCCTAGCAACCTAAAAGGTCACTTGTTCAATTCCGGTTTCTTCTACAAATGACTCAGATTTATTAGTCGTAAGCTAATAAAACTGGGACCTGGCTTATTGAATGTACGTTATCGAGCCAGACATTGCCGGGTCCTAAAATCTCTGCTGCAGAGGATTTCAAGATTGACTGACTATAAAGGGTTGTCTGAATAGAAATATCTGGGGGGAGGGGTCAGAATTTGAAAATTAAAAACAGCAGCCCCCCACCAACCTGACTGAGTTAGCCCTGTCTCTCCTAAATGGAGCTTGGATATGATCTCCTCAAACAGGGGGTCCCTTCAATGTATCACAATGGGAGTCTAAGATATTGCTGCTGAATAATTTGTTAGACATTGGCATACCCTGCTGGGCCTTGCCCCTAAATTTGTAAAATGCAGATTATTTTAGGATTCCTGATAGGTCCTTTCTACCTAACGTGGGATACATAAGCATGAGGTGAGAGGTTCTAGAAGACAGGAGGGGATGTTCTAGAAATTCTCCACATTCGATGTCTAAAAATTGCCATACACCCTACATAGAAGTGAGTTGATGGCTGAACAATTGGCCAGCAATGGGCCTTTTAGTTGTCCATTTGGTAATCAGTATGGGCAGCTTGACTACCTAAGGGAAGTCTCTGAAACATTCCATAGACAAAATAAAATATTGTCCACAACGTTCCCAACTCTTAATGCTCACTAGCTTTTTAACAAATCTGTAGTACAAACAAATATTTGCCTGCAATATTAAACTTTGCAATAAGTATGCTTAGCCTAATAAGTTGATAAGCAGAATGTCTCTCTTCTTCCTCCACCTTATCCCTCCTGAATTGACATTCACTGAAATCTTTTGCTTAATCCGTCTTGGTCTCTAAAGACAGACTATGTTCGCATGCAATCTGATATTTCATGAGCTCAGTCTGACATGGGGAGAACAGACCAAATGCTTGAAAAGCAGACATACAGGAGGTGGCAAACCTATTGTCTGATGTGGAGAGAGTACTCAGCACTGCAGTCTTCTATATAGTTTCCACTATTCTGCTGGACATCCAGCTTTCCTGTAGTGTCACCTCCACCCACTAGCTCAGGGAGAACTGCTAGAAGCTACAGGTGGCTTCTGTTAGACCAAGGCCCCAGTACAGAGACCTCCTGTAGTTCTACCAAGCCAAACATCCAAAAACTTCTCCAAGCTTTGTATGTAAATACAGCCGACTAACTCCTGCAGAGGAATAACACGTCAAGATCCCCACTATAAAGTTTCCATTCTGCTGTCATCCCTACAAGTGGATTGGATTTGTATCTTGGCTTCTAGTACTTGCTACAGTTTGGCAGCAGAGCCGGAGTGTGATTTATTGCGGGTTGGTGGTTGTGAAAGAATGTGACTTCTACCAAGCACGATGAAGCCGTAAAACTGTCTTAAACAATGGAAGAACATCTCCAGCTTGCTCTGATTCTTCAATGTATCAGCTAAATGCATCAGTTGTATAGTTTATACGGATTAAGATTTATATTTTTTCTTTTTTACAGGTGGGTGATGCCATGAGACAGATGCAGGAAAAGAAAAACGTTGGTAAAGTAATCTTGGTCCCTGAAGCGCCAAAGGAAGAGGCAAAGAAGGAAGAGAATTAAAGGGATGAGCTGCAGAAAGGAGCACCGAACCCTGCAGATTGTGAAAACTGTGTCCTACTAATGTATGTGTGTTTGGGGGGGGTGAGTGTCTGACTGAGCCCTATTGTAAGATGACGTATAACCACTCGCTTGCCATGAGATGCTTTTCCAGCATTTGGCAGTGAACGGGTTACACCTTCATGCCCATAGAATATGCCGCAGTATGCGTCCTGAAAAATCTCTTGACAAAATCTTCAACTGCAAAAGATTTAGCAACAGGAATCCTGAGCCTTGCTGCGGGGACTTGCTGTTCTGATTGAATCTGCTGCAGTTCTGATTTTCTGAAGGAGACGTCTTGTGTGTTCCCTTCAGGTCTTTACAAGATAACATTCCAGGTATTGGGTAGTGATCTTGCTGAGGGGGCGGTTCACTTTTCTATTTTGTTTCCACCGTCCACTTTTTTTCTTTAGGTCACTCCATATTGTAACTTGCTTCTCTTCGTTCAGACTGTGGTCGCTATGTTTCATTTGATAAATAAATGTAATCCTCTTGTTCTGCCATTACCACTATTTTATTTGTTTCTTTGCAACAAGAAAGAATATCGGTGTTCACGGAACCAATTCTGAGCTAGTTGCTATAGGTCAACAAGTAAATCAGTCTCGTGAAGGCTTGTAGGCAGCCACTTGACTTTCAGTTTTTAGATCTTGGTTACAGCTGTATCTAAAACTCATTCAATGGGAGATGGTTCCTTTCTGCTATCGTGCTGGGTCATGGGTTAAAACTTGCAAACGGGTCTATGGTGACCATGGAGAGGGGATGAAATGCTGTGAAACAGTTGTCACTGTGCCTGGTGGATGACCTACACCTTTGCTCTTGACTGATGGCTCCAGTGCTGTCTTATGTTGCTCCTGCACCATGTAACCCAGGATGGCGCATGTGCAATACGGTTTGCTCCAGCACAGTCCAACATTTCCAATGGGGATGACTTGAGGCAAGTTGTACTAAAGAAGTCTAAGCCATTGGTGTGCTTGGGACCACCTGATAACTGTTGGCTCGCCAACCTCTACAGATACGAGGATGTTTGCACTTGCGTTTCAAGCCATTACCCAGCAGTAACTAACTCAATGAGCACAAAGTAACTTAGACTCCCTTTTAGTTGACTAAAGTTCACATATGTCCAGTCGAGCACAAGCTGGGTCCAGCCTTATCTCCTAGATGAGCACAAACTGTAGCAACTTCCTTGTACTAGGCTTTGGTAGCGTGTCCTCTTGGTCAACACAATGTTCAGTCATGACCATCTAATGATGGCTAGCTTTAACTCCTGTACTGAGGTCTGCTCTAATGTAAGTAAAGATCCCATAGACACAAGTGTAGAATGGGGAAGGTGTACAATGGTAAAACCTTAAGGTTCTGGAGTCTGGTCCGATGGCATTTCCTTCACTGTCAACCTGCCATGTAGGAAGACTATATGAAGGGAAATATTGACTAGACCATGAATGTCTAGTAAAATTTCAGCTTGCTGGCGAGGACCTGGACGCTGAGTAGATTTATGGCCACCAAGCAGTGGCTTGGTTCATCTGATAGTCTATTGTGGGGGGGGGGGACGTATTAGTGCTGCAAAGACTAAAACCTTTTTTAATCTTTGAGCCTGACCTCAAACCAGCTTTTTCAAAGTTTGCAGGAAACTGCTACCTCAGACTTCCAACACTCCTGAAATAACTTTAGCATGCATGTGCCCAGCCATTGTGCACTGGGAAACCAGTTCATAAGGGCTCCTGCAAAAATACTAAAGCACTTAATATACAGCTATTCTGCAAGGAAAGGAGGAGTACCCAAAAATAACAAGGCTCTAGAATCTGAGCGGCTTCTAAGTAGGTCAGTGGTAGATACTGGAGAAGCATAACTGTATTGGATGCCTTGTGAGCCTGAAACCTGGCCTATGCCATGTTACCTTGGACCTCAAATCTATCACTTCCGTGCCAAACCCACAAAGCCTTTGCAAGCGATTTGTACTTTCTACTGCTTGTACAAAAGGAAATCTTCCCAGATACTCACTGGTTGCCTTATGTTTTTTTTGAGCACATTCACCACCACCAAGGTTTTACTAGAATAGGTCTCTAGCTCGACCACTGCCAGGTTTTTACCAACATACCAATGTGCCAACCTACCACTGTATGGTGCCAATAAAGGTAACTCTAGCACTAGTGAATTCGTAAAAATATTCACGTTTTGTTTGTAACGTTTGAATAGATGTGGTTCAATAACCAAAAGTGCACCCGTTCCTGTGTCTTTGACTTTCAGCGTGATTAAAGCACTGTTACCCGGTTGTCTCCTCTTAAATGCAGTCCTTCCAAAATACTAGGTGTATGTCAATGACAAAGAACCAGTTACTACAGGGACCGCAAGGGGTAAGACTTTGTAGAATGAGATTCCACAGCTAAACATTGTAGGTGGCACAAGAAACTGCCAGATTACCCCAAAACCTCACGACTATAGCTCTACATGGTCCCATTAATGTATTGTAAGGTTAGGGGAATACAGTCTAAAGCACAAGGGGTAAAGTGGATATTTGCTGTAGACTTAATAGTGTAAATATGTATAAAGATGCGGTGATCTTCACCAGAGCAATGGCTGGATTATTACATCTAGCCACGTAGCTAGGACACGTAGCTTTGCCGCAGTCATTGGCAGGAAGGTGGGAAATGTCTAAAGTTGGGTGTGTAGCCTGATAGATGGGAATGTTCTGTAGGTATGAGCCTTAGTCTCTAGGCTAGACATGGAGGGTTTTGTACATTAGATGAGTGTAATGGAGACTTGTGAGATTGTGAAACGCTAAAATAAGCTTGGTGCTTTCATGCACTGACCTTGCCAAAGAGGTCAAATCCAAACCTTTCTAGCCCCCCTAACAATGACATGACGCTTAGGTGTTATCTAGAAGCTCCTAGAATCACTGTCAATATTTTAAGCAAAAGGTAGCAAATTTTATTTTATTTTTTTTCCTCCCTCCCCCTTCCCCCTACAGTACCTGGGGTTCACGTGCTGATACAATTTCTCTAACTGGGGGTGTCAACACTTCTCAGATTGCAGGAAGTTTGGGGTGGCTTGGCTTCCACCCACGCTCTGACTTCACTGTGCATGGGCTCTGAGGGGTGGCAATCAAGTCTCCCAAAGTACATGAAGTCTGCAGACCATAGGGACAAAGATCAGGAGAATGTACAGTATGCTCGCAGAATAGGAGGGAAAGCAACATGACCTGCAGCTCAACCTATGTATTGCAGAGACATTTCTGACTATCCTGTGGGAAAGGAAGGGTTGGAGATTCCCCCATTGATCATGAGAATAGAGATCCTACAATCCCGTGTTTTTAGTAAAGCAGTGCATGTGCCCTGCTGATTACTCCACTGCTATGGAATATAGTAAGAATAGATGGAGTCCTATAGAACAGCACCTCACCTTAAACACTACTGCTTACATGGTTCACTGCCCTAAACTGAAGTCCTTGAAAACCACTAACACTGCACTCAGTCCATCAATTGTCAGCCATTCGATCATGTAGAAAACCACTTGGAACAATCCTTGGTGGCAAGATACAAACTAGTGTATAGATAAAGGTCCTTTACATGACTGACTTCCACATAGCGCACAGCATAAACCAGAATATGTGACCCTTAACTTTCAGATTGCACATCTTGTATTTTAGCAGTGCAGATGTCACCCCTGTCTGGTCATGTAGGAGACTAAGACATCCAGTCACACTGAGCAGGTGACTTCATCTAAGAATATAAAAGTCTAGTAAACATCCCAAACTCAAATCATCCCAAACTGGGGATAATCTGCTGGCTAATCATCCATACAAAGCTTTTTGAGCCGACGGTTAATTTAAGATCTCTGAATCATCAGGAGTTGACTTTTTTTTTATAGGGTTGTCCAGAATTTGGCACAACTTCAGATGTAAAGGACACTCCTATACTTGGTGCTTTTGTCTGGTCCTGCACATGTGCCATGGCCTGCAGCACCAGAAGCTGTAAGGTTTTCAGTAGTCCTGTAAATCCGTGGCCTTAGTGTTTGCTGGTAAAGAACCGGGGACAAGGGTCACTGGTCTGTCAAGCATCCACGTACTGGAGCTCGCAGGACTGGACAATGGAGAGACAGGGACCAGGCTTTGTTATACCACCCTGGACAACCCATTCAACTGCTCTTCCAACTCTGTGTATGATCCTCTAGTCCCACATGCAAAACTTCAGCTCGAGAGGGGCTCATACAGAGCTGGAGTGCTGCATGGTAAAGGGGCCACTGGATTTGGATGCTCCCTGTAACTTGTCCTGTGCTGCGGAGGTCTTGCTCTGTCCCAGGTTGTCACTATAGTGGGTACACAGTTATCATACATGGCGTTGTGCTAAGCTGTAGGGACAATGTGGCATCATCCATTCTCGTGGTAAATACCCTTGTGTTATCTGAAGGCACAGGTCTCCATACACTAAAGGTATATGTGGCGGTGTTACCTATAGGAGACAGGTGGTTACTTATCACCCATGAAAAAGGTATAGCCTTCAGCCCCTTTACCTAACCAGGCTAGGCGGTGGCTGATCTCTTGAGATTTCATGATCCTGTTGTTCCAGTAGACTAGTCATTCTTTACATGGCTGTGTCTAAGGTCCGAGTTACCTTTCAAATCTTGGCCAAAAATTTGCTTTCCTCCTAGCTTTAAGGATCCATTCTGGTTTTGGGTAAAACATGGAACGGGCTGCTTATTTCTAGCTCTGTAAATGATTCTATCAGCTATATTGGCATAGATTGTATAGTCAGTCATCCCATATACAGGGTTATCGGCCAGCTTACAGTGTTGGGCCTCATTGCTGTTGCTTTGTAGTTGTGATAACCTGTCTATACTGTGACCTACAAGTTTCTTGGACTCTTATTGCTGCCTGGTCTAGGATCCTAGGGTCCAAACTGTTGGAAATGTCTGTACCTGGGGTGATGGTCTTGCAGGTTACATGTGCAAGACATCTGTTTCGCTGCCCTAAAGTTGGCACTTATGTGCACTGCCCTGAATGCCCACCAACCCTCCCTTTTGACTATAGAAGCTCTACTTGAATGATGGAGCTGGAGAACGAGCAGAGCTGCGATTTCAGCTCTAGGGTAGATGGATTTCTTGCTTGTGCAATCTGTATTACTATCATCCTAGATATGTATTTCTCAACCAGTTTTAGAACTTAAAACTGATGCTTTTTAAGGGTGCGAGGAGGGAGCTTGTACTGTGAATGTGTAGTTTTGGTATTGGCCAATATTTCACATGGTCTAGGACAATATCAGAATATGGTTTAATCCTCTCTAAAGTAGATCACACTTATTTGTGGTCCTGGTGCCTTGCTTGAACCATGGGCCTAGGTTTTTAACTACTTCAAATACCCATGAACTACACGATCTGCTATGACTATAGTAGCTGAGCACATGGGCAACCATGCCATAAGGTAAATCCTCTGGTCTCTTTGGAGCAGATTTATCAGAAACCTATTCTGGCCACTTGTTTGCAACAAGGGCATCTTTATTGAACGTACCACGTACGATTTCCCCAGCGTATGGAAGGAAAATTAAAATAAACTATAACGCAATCCACATAGTGTGGCATTGCTCTTGGGTGAGATTATTAAAGTGGTTGTCAAGATTAGAAAGCATGGTAGTCCTAAAGTGCCACACTTGCCCTAACGTGGTGGTATATTGCAGGTCAGCCCCGTTCTAACTGGATCACTGTGTAGCCGTCAATTGCATTACAATTTTCTGTCCCCAACCTGTAAAATGTCACTAGCGTGAGCCTTGAGCACTTATGGTCAGCCGTGATAAATCTGCTCCACTGTATACAGCTAGGACTATGCGCCAACTTAGTCCTAGACATAATGTGACGTCGGGAAACAATCCATCACCAACCTTGTTGCACTGACTTTCATACATGTCCTGTCACCTTGCAGCCCCAGCCTAAAGGGTTGCAAGCTGAGGTGTTATAGCAAAGTCTTACAACCGCGTCTTGAAGTAAGACGGCTTCTTATGCTTTACTCTGCAGCCCACTCAACAGGGAAATTTAGTGGAAAATGCTAATTCAGAAATTGATCTATTGATTTACTGTGTACACCAGATGGCTCAGGCTGTGATTGGTTGAGTGCTTGTCTCAGGCAGGAAGTGATGTCACAGCCAGGCTGCACTTCCTGTAAGCTGGACAGTTGGGTGCCAAAAGTTTCTCTTCTCCAAAATAATGCTGTCTAATATTCTGATGGGTTTTTTATTTTTTTTTTAAGTGGATAAATGGGAATCCAAAAAGCCTCCCTTTTACTTCCCTTCCCTGACAAGTTGTCATGTTTTCTGGTGTCTTTTTACAGATCCTTTGCTTCATAAGTGTACAAGTTGAACAAAAATCTGAGAGTTTTGTGCCAATGCTGTTTACATGAAGTGTAATGCTTTTCTGCCTAATTTTGCCGTATGCCTTACATGTTTCCAATGTTAATTAAAAGCATAACAAAAATCCTCCAGACGTCCCTGGGCCTGATTATTCCTGTGTGTATGTGATGCTACAATGCTCTTCCTTCATAGACCCACTCTGACGGGGGTGGCCAATTGGTTATGACTTAAAATTGCAATTTAGATCACACCCCTTTTATGGTAAGAATGTGTTGGACAAGACTTCACAAGAGTCTGGAAACTGAAAAAACGAGGGGACAGATAAGACTCAGACGGGCAGGTTTGAAACCCTAAACCCCAGTAACTTAAAGGGATTGTCTAGTAATGCATCATTTATAGGCAGTCGCTGCTTCTGACACTTGTAGGGTACACATGGGGCCGGAAGCAATTCACTTGTGTAGTGAGCACATGCCAGTACTGCAGCGCCCAATAGACAGTGGCCTGACCTGCTGCTGGCATTGTAATTCATTTATTACATTGTGGCAGTAAGAAACTGCTAGTATAACATTTAGGCTACGGCTGCACAGAAACTTGTCATCTGGCAGAAATTTACTCCAACTAGACCTGTGTAACCACCATGACATTTGTGATCTTAGTATCGTGCAGGTACAAGCAGCCTTGTGATCCTAGCCTTACACCTTTGTCAGAAGTCAATGGAGAATGCAGCCAACTCCATGGCTGGTTAGCACAGGCATTACAAATATCTAAAAATAAATAAAATCTTTTAATCGATCTCTTTAGCACTCGTTCACACTGATTAACATTTAATGATTGAAACACGGGAAAATATTACTTACAGCCATTTTCCTAGTTATACAGATGTAAGGTTCATTGACTACTGTATAACTCTGTGACCAATGCAGTGAATACAGATTGCAGGATGGAATAAATGTACAGAAAAGTTACTGCCCCTGTTACTGTTTATACATAGGTACTGGGGTGCTGTAAGGGTTAAACTTGTTGCCTTATCTGGCAGATAGTCCTGGCCTGGCCCACATGGCCTGCTTCTGCATTTCTGTCTGTGAACAGGAACTCGGACTCCATACATTCCTATGACAGCCTTGTTCTGAGTTCCATAGGAATCCATTAAGAGTCTGAGTTCATTGAACAAGATGGTAACCACCAGCAACTCAGAAGCAGGTCCTGTGGGGAAGCTCTGGCCACGTTCTCCCAGATGAGACTAGTTTAACGCACAGCACCCCACTGAAATTAAAGGGATAGTGACAAGATTGGTATGTAACCGGCTTAAGGCCCCACGCAACGAGTCGCAGCCTAAAAGTTCTGCAGTACAAACCACGGCCGAAATGCATCGCAGTGATTTTCACAAAGTCCACAGAGTTTTTCCTCTGGTCTTTCTGCTTTTTATACCCATACAGAAAACATCTGTACATAGAGTAGATCTGACAGGATGCAATTTTCAAAAAAAAGTGAGCGGCTTTGAAATTGCAGGATTTCTTCTGTGGATATTTTTCTGCAACATATGGATTGGATTAACCAGAATCCCATCCACTTTGCAGGTACTGTACAATGTTTACATTTTTACCGCGGGGGAGTTTATGCTATGTGGGGTCCAGGCCTAACTAAGCGCTGATAGGAATGTCACCTGATCCCATTCTCGAGAGGGACAGGTCACACCGGCCATGGCTAGACCCCTTTAATAGCCCATGCTAAGTGACCATCAATGCTGTATCAATCTGTATTATGATTAAAGAGGTACAAGGGTTTCCCCTACTTCACCTCATACCTGTCAGTTGGCGAGTTGCAAATTAATATTATGTAAATTTGACACCCATTGATTCTGATTTAAAAAAAAAAAAAAAAAAAAAGTCTGACCTTTTTCTGTAATCTATGCAAGAACAGGTGCTGCATTACATTCCACCTGCCTGTGAGAGAACCCTTAAAGGGGCTGTCTAGGGACTTCAACTGACTTTCTCTGAGCATTTGTTGAAGCTCAAGGTTCCAGGCATGTCCTGACCCTGGTCACATGATTGTAACCACGCCCTCTCCCGTCTTCACCGATAGTTACCCGTGCTACCGGGGCTGACTTCATTTTAGACTGTTGGCCCCCATAGCACAGGTATATAATAGTGAAAACTGGAGAGGTAGGAGGTGGAGTGAGTTGGGTGTTGGGCTGGTTCTGATCATGTGACTTGGGCTTGGACCCAGTTCGGAAGTCCCAGGTTCAGCTGGAATGAATGTACATAGGAAATATGTTGACTTCACTGGAGAGAAACTTGTGCCCCCACTTATTCTGCATTTATTATAGGAAACCCCTTTAAAACATGATTATGGAATGTGATAATTTAATGCAATATATACACTCAATTAACCCTTAGTGAAGCTGCTGCAGGGTTGGTTTTCTTCTGACTTGTAAAATATTGCATAGTAAAACAGCAGCCAGATCTTCTGATGGCTTCTAAGTTACTCCAATTATATCATATCCAAAGAATGGTGTACATGTGAAGCAACACTCTGCAATCTTCTACACGCTCCACAAGTCAAGGCTGTCTTTTATTCAATGCCGTTTTCTTTAAGGATAGCAATCACAGATTTCATATAGGTCAGATCTGGGTATCCATTCCTATGAAGAGAAATGAGCTGCTTCAATTCAAGAAACGCAAGTAGAAACTCCGATTCCCAGAGCCCTCTAATAGTGTCCTCAATATAGGTGATAGTTTTCCTAAATTCACTGCTCTACCAATCCTACTTCATTTGCCTATATGATGATATTCCTACCATAGATTACTAGAGATGAGCGAGTACTGTTCGGATCAGCCGATCCGAACAGCACGCTCGCATAGAAATAAATGGACGTAGCCGGCACGCAGGGGTTAAGCGGCCGACCGCCGTCAAAGCAGAAGTACCAGGTGCATCCATTCATTTATATGGAGCGTGCTGTTTGGATCGGCTGATCCCAACAGTACTCGCTCATCTCTATAGATTACATGTTGTTGTCAAGGCATCAGGCCTGTATCTGATACCAGGGCAGATGACATCACTCACTGCTCCTTTACAGGACAGGAAGTGAAAAGAACAGACAGCAGGCAAACTGCTGAGAGAGGGAGATAGGAAAACTCTTTGTGGCCCTACGTTGCGGAAACGCAGCATTTTTTTGTTGCAGATTTTGTTGCGGTTTTTTGAGCCAAAGCCAAGAATGGCTACAAAGGAATGGGAAATATATAGCAAGCTTCTTAGGGCTAGTTCACACGCAATTACGCGTGTGCATATTGCGTTGTGGCTGCCGCGACGGAATGCCAGTGCAGTGCACGGCATCCCATCACGGCTTTCTGCTCCAGATTAGGCCCAAATGAATGGGCCTAGTCTGGAGGGTGCTGTCGCAAGGTGGACACCACGGCTGATTCAGCCGCGGAATCTGCCTGAAGAAAGGGTAGCTCGTTTCTTTTTTCCGCTAGTGGCAACATGCCGCTAGCGGTCTACATAGATCACCATTGTGAGGGGGTGGATTATGTCGTGGATTCCACTACAAAATCCGCCCCCTCTTGCCCTGTGTGAACGGGGCCTTATACTTCTACCTTCTGCTTAATCCACTCCTGGCTTTGGCTCAAAAAACCGCAACAAAATCTGCAACAAAAATAAGCTGTGTTTCCCTAACGTGGGGGCTTGGCCTTAAGAAGTCACAGTGTTACCTTCTGGTCATTGGTCACAGGCAAAGTCACATTGTAGCCGAAGCTTATCTTGGTGCTGACAAAGCACAGTCCACCATTTATGGCAGCCAATAGCTAGCTGATAGACTACATAGCGGCTGAAAAAGTTCTACCAATATCGTGAAAGATACTTACTTTTGCTTCCCACCATCTGGTGAGGTTTTATGAGGAATTTTGTACCATGTGACTTTTTCTCCTGTATCAAAGGTCTTGATGTGAAAAATGAGGCCTTCATCTAGGGCTTTCTGTAATAAGACCAGCAGCTTCCTCCCCTCCCGGTTATCCGGCAGGTATGCTTCAAATTTGCCCCCTTTGTACAAGCATCCTGGTTGAGGATCTCCGGCCTTGGTGACAAGAACAAAACAATGTGGTCAGAATATTCTATGGTTTAGCTCGTACCCTTCACTGCTTACCCCCCAAGTACTGTCCACTTTGACTATTTCTCCACCAACGTGGAATTATAATACAACCTTTTTGGACGTCTATTCAGACTTTCTGGAGGGTATGTCCACCCAAAGATCTCATTAGCAATAACAAGTAAATAGGATTGTCCATGTACAATCTTCATACAGCCAAGGAACCATGGTAGTCTTAGCCTGCCCCGGTTCTCCATGGTTATAGACTACAACTAAACTCAATGGAGCAGATTTATTGTTGAAATTTTGCCAAAAAACCTAAATTCTCTATTTAAACATTTGCTCCAACTCATTTAAACTTTTGCCCGATTCATCAACTGTATATCCCCATGTCCCCCTCCAATAAGTAAGGGATACTTTGTTTATATATGTACAACACCATTCATACAAGTGTGGTGGTGCCTGGTACTGCAGCTCACTAAGAGCCCTTTATGAACAATATGACGGCTTAGGGTCCAAGACGTAGGATCCACAGCAAAGGCCTACACATTAGGATAGGCCATAAATATTTAATCCCTGCATATTAGTAACACTCCTGCCTTGCTATACATGGATATGACCAAACGATCCATGCTGATCCCAAACCAATATGGAGGGTGGTGAGCACCATTACACTTTAGTTATTAAAATGGCCATATAATAGAGAGATATACCGCACTTGTGTACCTGGATCGGACTTTATCACTTACCCCTTGCACTCCATCTGGAACTTCATATATTATCTTCAAAGTAGTATCTCGTTCATACCCGGATAGTCTGAGGCTCATGTTTGTATGGGTCATGGAGGCCCTCAAAGTACCTTTGCCTTTTGCTATATCAGAGGTGATAGATGCCACATAACATTTCACACACAGAATCGGCCCAGAAGATGTTTGAGTTGTTTTGCCCATTTTGTTACACTGGGCACAAACAGTATCCATTGTCTCTGACTCTTGGCCAACTGCAGGGATCCGCAATTGAGATGAAGTGCTCGGATTCTGAGATACGGGGCCCTCTCTTGAGATGCCCTGGTCTTCATACCCAGTCTGATCTTGGACACTTGGTGGAGAAAAGTCAATCCCTTGTGTTAATAACTCACTGGAATAAGAACCATGATCAGAAGCTTTCACACTTTCTAAAAATTTCCTTCTGGTGTAGGAATCGGTCTGAAGCTTCTCTGATGTCAAGTTATTCTTTGGGTCTTCAAAGGAATCTTGATATTTTTTGGCATATGAAAAGTTTTCTTCTGGGGATGCTGGCACTGGATTGTCAAAAAAAGCTTCATTCCCATGGGTGATTCCTTGGAATGGATCTGTTGCACTAACCAGCGGATACTTCTCATCTATCAGACCTTTTCCAGCTTCATAGTTGTTCTGTTGGGTCTTATCCTCTCCTCCTGAATGAAACGATAAAGGTTCAAGATGTGGGTTGCTGAAAACTTTGTCTTCTAAGTTTTGCTTATGCTTTGACTCCGAAGTATAATCTTCAGTCTTATCATTGCTTAAGAACTCGAATTTGTCCTTGAGGTGTAAAGAAGACTGACTACTGTCTGGCATCGGGACATCCCTAAGTGGCTTTGTTTTACGTTCCATGTGTTGACTGCACTCTTCTAGAACATGAGTCTGAATTTCTTTGGGATATATAAGGACCAGTTTATCTGCCTCCAGTTTAACAGAAAGTTTATCAGAGTATTTACGGAACAGATCGCGCCACCCAACCAATGCACTGTCATCTGGCCCTTGAACACCAAGGGTGGCGTAGTCAAGACAAGAGCAGGCGACACTTATGTCCTCTTTCCAACACAACAGCTGAATCTTCTCCTTAGTTAAAGTTAAAGCTGTCTTGTTAGCTGCCTTCATCTTTAAGGCAACTTTCCCCTTTTGCTTCTCCTCCATTAACACAACCTCCGAACACCAATTATCAATGTCCGATTTATGGTTTTGTTTAATATAATGCCACAGCCAATCTGCCACAAGAATTTCATCTTTCAATATTAGAGAATCGCTCTGCTGCTCAGAAGAGGCATTGTCTTTAGAATATACACGGGACAGACTATTGGATCTTCTCAGTTTACCTTCTGGTACTTTAAAGTCCATGGATGGAGAGTCCACATCTACCAGGCTCGAGTAGGGAAGCTCACTTGACGCTTTGGTAATTCGGACGGGCTTGAGTGGGCCTGTAGGTTTGGAGTTACTTCTGCTTTGCCTTATATCCTCTCTGCCAGTTTTTAGGGATGGGAGGACATCTCGTCTTTTCAACGACGGCATGATCTTGCTTTCCGATTTTTCATCACCAAAATCTTCATTCTTGTGAAGGTCACTTGTGATGGAGGCCCTGAGAGATGTCCTATCATTGGGTGGATCTCGTTCCAGATCTAGCAGCTGTCTGCTAGGACTATTTGCGGAGACCAGGTATTTTTCATCTATATGGGTCTTTGTCAAGTATGAGCTATGTGTTGTAGGAGTGTTGAATGAGGCAGCTATCCTGCTTCCAACTTTGCTTTCATGCTTGTAAGTGGGGGACAAGGAATGTGACGCTCCTTCAGACATGGTACTTGCTCCGCTTGCAGTAAATTGTGTGTCTAGGTAACTTGATGGACGGTCATACTTCAGTTGTACATCACTGATGTATTGTTTCCCCTGAGCCACATCAACCCCATTACCAATAAGGTACAGGTATCTCTCATCGTCATGACATAAAAGCTTAGGATGCAGTTTTTGGAGGTCTCTCAACAATACTCTATGAAGGTTCTGATCTCCATATACATATCTTTTATCTATCTGCTCTTTCCGAAGAAGTAGCTCTAAACCTTGATAAAGATTCATGAGCCTGTATCGTGCACATCTCAAGTCTGCCACATGGTTTTTACCCCCGTTGACCATCTGAAGATAGATTGTGGTGATTCCATCTGCGCTTTCATCCACTGTTTGAACACGATATTTGCTCAGGATCTCCTGATACTCCAAAGTGTGGAATTTTTGTATGTATTTGAAGATATCAGAATCCCATACAAAAGGTTCTTGTAGCTGCTCTAAGGATTCAGTCTGCTGACTATATCTTGCTTCCACGGCACTTCCATAAAGAGGCACGGCCCTTTGATCTGAGACTTGTGAGATGTCCTGAGGGTCTGAAACATTTTTAAGGCGGTCACTCTTCGTTTTCCTTCGTGTATCGGATGAGATTTGCTTTACATTTGTCTTTCCGATTTCTAATTTGCTTAAGATTTCCTGTGCCAAGGTTTGGACCTTTTCATACGGTCCACTTATAGTACACGTCATGGACTTTTCATCATAGTCAAACTTCACATCTTTATGAGTCTGCCTTAAGTTTTTTAGAAGACTTCTACAGCTTTCTGGGAGTTTTTTGTAGTTCACAGTCAACGCCAGCTTCTGAAATACCTTAAAATGAAAAATAACTTAAAGGGGTTGTCCCATGAAAAGCATCCTATCTATAATGCTAGTTTATGTGGATTTAAGACTTTTCCTAAATGCATTGCTTTATCAAAACTGCTTTGTTTGGCCGCTATCTTAATTTATTCACTTCATTGTTGACACTGTCCCAAGTGAAGTAGCTGCCTGCTCTCAGGGGGGGAGGGAGAGGTTGACAAGCAACAGAGCTCCTCAGATAGGGGAGGGGGGAGGTGAGAGCGCCGGGATTACTGTGCTGTCTATCTTCAACTTTTCCACTTATCAGCCAGTTTAATTGAATTTGGCTGATAAGGGCTGAGATAAGGAGTCCGTTACCTCTGTATGTAATGCAAGCTGACTCAAATCCAGCTCTGCTACATCAGTTTCCACATCAGCTTTATACTGTGGTAATGCATTTACAACCAATCCCTCATTACTGACTGCAAACATAGCAGATAGCAGAGCAAATGAAACCCTGCCCACCAATGTGCTGAGAAATCCAGGAAGTGAAGAGAGCACAGAGCCTGCAAGCTGCAGAACAAGAGTTATGTGAATACCCCTTTAAGCTGTTTATTGTTGTTTAGATATATGTTATAGAGGTTTTCTGCCAATAGCTTACCAGGATGCAAGAGTCTCTGTGTACTAATTCACCTATGGACTGATACAAGTGTCCACAGTCTTTATGAACTTACTTGCAGGTATACAAAGGCTCTTCTCTATTCTCTATGCTTGGGAATCCCCTGAATACCTATATGCATAAAAAAGCAGTTATCTATATAATCTTATAATGGGGTCCGTATGGTTTCCACACGATAAATGTGGAGAGTAAAGTCCTGCAAGCAGCACTTTTCTCTCCGCATGTTTTGTGGGGAAACCACACGAACCCCATTATAAGTCTATGGGGTTTCCTTAGATAACCACTTTTTTATGCATATAGGTTTCCATTCGGGGGGTCCCCAATGGAAACCTGAACACAGATGTGAACCGGGCCTTAGCCTTAAGAGTCTTTGTATACCCGCAAGCACAAAATGACTCCACTGTTACTAACGTCTTGTGCAGTAGGAACAGCAGCTCTGGAGCACGAACTGCTACTCTAACAAGTGGATACTTGTGCACACTACTGAAAGCTAAACATGTAAATCTGATTCCCAGCACTTTCATATTTGTCTTGACCGTCATGGCTCAGAGGTGACAGCGCAGCTGTATAAACCCGATAAGTGGTACAAATTGCAGTCCCTTAATAACAAATATGACATGAGGAGGGCATCCTGTTTCCTACAAGTGTACATCTTCCATATCATAAAGGACACAATGCTATTTTTCTAGGAAATCCTGTTTATTTAGGAGATTAGATATAAACTGTTTAGTGAGAAAATCTGCACAGCACTCACTATATAGATACTAGGGTGTAATGAGTAATGTCCGTACATTAAAGGAGATTTCCCAGAATCATAACTTATCTCCCATCTATACGATAGGTAAGAAGTGTGTGACTGCTGTGACCCCACTGACCATGAGAATAGGGGTCTGATGTCACCCATCTAATGGAGCGGCAGTCTTAGATTCATGATGCCGCTACATTAATAATCTAATTGACTAATACAGCTTAGCAGTATACTCCATGGGAGCCAGAGGGAGCACAGCCATTGCTCCATTCCCATAAGGGACATGGGACTCTCATTCTCCTGATTTGTGGGGGTCTAAGCAATGAGACCCCAGTGATGATTCTGGGAAAACCCTTTACACTGTATGCAGGTGTCACCTATAGCCAATCCAGATTAGTAACTGTGCCAGCGCTGAACATTTCGGTCTTGGACAGGTAGGTGATGAATGAGTATGGCTGACGTTGGCTTCATTCAGTTCACGTTTTTTACATCCATTTAATGGATGCAAACCGATGGCCGTCCGTTTACATAGAGATCAATGTGAAAAAACGGATCAGTTTCTGTCCATTTTTTTAAGGATTAAAAAAACCTAGTTTACCAAACTTTTGTGGCAGAAAAATGGACAGAAACGGATTTCAATTTACATTTGCATCTGTTTTTTATATCCGTTAAATGGATCTGCTAAACAGATGTAAAGAATGGGGGATGTTAAACGCTATAGGAGATGTAATGGAGGCCATGGCATATCCTACAGACCAGTGGGTCTCCTGACCTCTGACATCTGGACCACACTGATCAGTAAATAATGACATATCCTAACATTACGCCATTGCATACCATAGTGGGAAAAGCCGATTGATAAAAGGTGTTGTCCAGGATCAGAAAGAAGGCTTGTTTGTTTTTCTCCCCTAATAACACCACTCCTATCTATGGTCATGACTGGTATTACAGCTTATTCAAGTAAAAACGTAATAAAATACAGGTATTTGTATTATTTTCCGTACCTCTTCTAGTTCCACTTTGCCAGTGACCTCACTAACCACCAGCTTATATATCGTGTCACCGACTTGCAACCTATGATCCTTAATTCTCAGGACACTCTCCACCACTGCGGAAACAGAAAGAGATCGATGCAAATGGAGGTATTAACTAGAATCTGCACGTACATAACAATCCCTACATATACAAACTCTCAGGTCTTTCTAAGCCAAGCGCACTTTACTCAGATAGGCTGAATGTCTTCCCAAAAAATTATACATCAATGTGCTCCGCTCCTCCTGCGCTATAACATGCCCCTGCAAATTACATTGTATGTCTATGGTGACAGGTTCAGTAAGAAATAGTATATCCAGGCTCAGAAGGAACTGCTGGATTCAGGCAGACAATGACTGTATACATTATGGAACATGGGCTATTCATTGGTGTATCAGTGAAATTCCCTAACCCCTAAAAAAACAGGGGGCTTAAAATGATCTCAGCTACTATGGCAGATAGGATTATAGTTCCAAGCTGTACAGCAATATCATGTATAAAGCCATCTTTTACCTGAATCCGACAGTTCTTTCTAAGCTTTTATCCTGGATCTCTTCTTAGGAGACACTCTGTATATAGAAATCTCTGTACCCCCACACCACTCTCCTTATCACTGTCCTGGCTGCAAAATTACGGGTGCAAAATTACGCGCTGTATACACTTGTAACTCCCATTGAAATCAATGGGATCTTTTTGAGCACGCAAACTCTGGATCAGGAGCCTCCCTGCTGGGCTGTTATTGCAGTAGGACAGTGGTGCTGATCAGCAGGGTATTTACCCGTGTTCGCCAAAGGATTTCTACATAACTGTTATGTACACGAATTGTGCAGAACGTGCTGCAGACTGATAACAGTGAGGACATATGCAGTATATTATTTGTTTGCATTGAGCGTTCATTTCTAGGTTTAGTGTTCCTTTAAAGGGGACCTGTCTCCATTCCTGACTCCCCATAATATCATAATCCTGAAGCATATTTTAATATCATTTTGCACTATTCCATTTCTCTGTTATTCATCCTAGAATGTTATGAAGACATTGTCAGTGGGGGATGTGACCCTATAAACACTCATACTTCTATCATACATGAATAAAATATTAATAAGTATGTGTAGCGGCACACACCAAACGTCTGTCACAACTACAATTATGAGCTTGGCCGGACCCAGTATAGCTCTTCTATAGAACCACACAAATAAGGCGACCCCTATACCATTTCATGTGCTTCTAACCCTTCTACTTCACTCTTTAGGGTCCTGCTATAGATGTCCATCCTGGCTTTGTCTTTTACCTTCATCGTCTTCAAACGTAACAATGGCATACGTTGGATTTCCCTGGATAATGTCAATGTCTTCCACCTCTCCTCCCCCATTTCGGCTCCTCAGGAAATGGATGGTGAGTTTATCCTTTGCACGTCCAGCTGGGATGTCAGTCGGAATTCCATCAACTCTGAGCCTTTTCCTCTCCATCGCTCCCAGGATCTTCAGGAAGTTGCTAACAAAAATACAGAAGAGTGGAGTGACTACAAAGACAAACACAATGGCGCTAATTCTGGTACAGGACGAAAGGGCTGCAGAGTAGAAAGACAGGATTGTATATCACTCCCAATGCCTAGTCAACAGCATAAAGAGTTGTTCCATCAGACCCCCCTTCCCCATAGATTCCCCAAGAAATATCAATCCAAGACTCTATGTCATTCCAGGAGATCCTCTGTTATTCCTTTCCAAGAGAACCGCTCTGCAGTTATGGCGGACACTCCATAGAAATTAATGGATGCACCTGGTACTTCCGCTTTGATGGCGGCCGGCCGCTTAACCCCCCGCGTGCCGGCTATGTCCATTCATTTCTATGCGAGCGTGATGTTCGGATCGGTTGATCCGACCAGTACTCGCTCATCTCTAGACCTATCCCATCAGCTATTTGGGTCCAAAACTTTACAATATATGGAGCCGTAAACAGATGGCTCTGTACACTAAGGAAGCTGAGCTGCAGTTTGGTTACACATTGTATGGTAAAGGGGTTCTCTAGGGAGTCTTTTTATGACTTACTTCCTCTGGGAATTTTTAGATGCGGCCTAGGGGTTCCAGGATGGTTTCAACCTCGGGTCACAAGATTGGAAGCAGCACCTGATCCCTGGGTTGCTCCACCTTCTCCCTCCTCTCCTTTTTTCACCTGCACTATGGAGGCTGGCTTTCGTATAGGAGGCGGAGGGACCCAGGTGCTGGCTCTAATCACATGACATGGGGTCAGAACCAGCCTGGAATCCCTAGATACAGCATCTAAAAACCTTTGAAGAAAAAGACTCCCTGGAGAACCCCTTTAAAGAGCAGCTTTTCACCACCTCCACCAACTTTACCTCTTTGCATCCGTCAATAGGTGTCACACCTCTGGTTGCCGGCGCAGTTGTAAATTTTTTCTCTAGCCCCCACCATTCCTGAGCAATTATTACTGTTCATTTTAGCCCAGTTATACTGTCTGGTGTAAGGAAGGTGGTCCCTGTCTGTCCGCTCCGACCCTGACACCTCCCACCTGACAGCAGAGAGTATAACAGCAATGATAGCTTGGGAACGGTGGGAGTCATACTGATATGTTTATCCAGCAATGATAAGATAATAAGAATCTATAAGGTAAGGGCCACACAAGGTGACATTTCCCTTTAAATCCAATCATAGTGATATCAATTACATAAATCTAGTTCATATGTAATGGGTGCACTTACCTGCAACAGATCTATTGCTGCCCAGCTCAGCATGAAAACAGCCCCCTTCCCCTGTAAAGACAAAAGGGTTAAATAACCAAATGTATTAATGTCATAAAGAAATGTAAACTTCAACAACACACTGAATTGGGGAGGGGGGTGTATAGTCTCCCCGAGTGTTGCAACAAGAAAGGCCAGGCTGAGGACAAGGGTGGGTGGAGAATATTTGGGGAGCTGGAAAAGAAACGAATCAGCAATATTAAGTTCCTGTGCTCGCTTTATGAAGTGCCAGAAATGTGCGAGATGGTAAACACAACACAGAATCTCCATGGCAGTGTAGTGCTTACGATCTGATAAAAGCGAATGGCAGGGAACAAGTTCATGGGCTATATCAAGGTTGGAAGGATGACTGCGGCTACACGGTACTATATGTGTTCATGCATGATTCCCCCCGTCTCACATGACCAGTGGGGCGCTTAACAATTGGTCACCTGCCAGATTATTTATCCGCCATGTGGATCAGAGCAATATCTCTTACCAAAGTTCTACCAAAAAGCAATTCCCTAACAGAAAAGTAAACTGGAGATGTTCACGGTAGTCTGTATTCTGTCATACAGGACCCTGCAAAAGTTGAAGGCAGGTGGAAAAAAAATGCTGCACAGTAAGAATGCTTTCAGAAATAGAAGGGTTAATAGTTTATTTTTGTCAATTAAAGAGGACCTTTCATATCCACAGGGCACATGCTGTGAAATACACCGCTAGAATGCCGACAGTGTGCTAAATTCAGTTACTGTTCTGAGACCCCGTGGAAGAGCTATCCGTGCTGTTACCGTAGCTGTTTGGTGTCAAAAGGGCGTTTCAGACAGTCCGTCAGGAACGCCGCTCCTCGCAGTGGTGTCTATTGCGCTGTACTGTGAAAGGGGGCATTCCTTACCACCCAGCCATGACGCTGAGCAGTGAGGAACACCCCCCTCCTACTTCAGACAGTACTCATCCATAGACGAGTACTGGGGGGGGAGAGCACGTTCCTCAGCGTCATGGCGGGGATGTAGGGAACGCTCTCTTTCACAGTAGCGCACTGTCGGCTTTCCAGCGGTGTATTTCATCGCATGTGCCCTGAAGAACTGAAAGGTCCTCTTTAACAAAATTAGAGGAAAGGAGAAATCTAAATCCTATCAATATTGAGTTTGTCCCAACCCCTATACCCAGGATTTACGAGAATGCTGAGCAGTGTTTCTTTATATTGTTCCCATAACTCCCATACAGAAGAATGGATCAGCTGTGCTACGCTGTTTCCATAGCTCCTATTCTGCTCTATAGGCATTATAGGACCCATGAGAAAAGTGACAGTGGGCCAAAAAGGAAATCACAGAACAAGACCCCTATTACGAGTCAAAAATTTCTCTACAAAATAGTGTGGCATGCGGCACTAAGTTGTCTGGTAATATGTCAGACCCCCTACAGCCCTCCATAAGGTTACACAGGACTGCTCCAAACAGTATAATGCCCATCTTATTGCCCCCAGTTTAGTGCCTCCCACACAATATAATGCTCCATTACTGTGACCACACTGTCCTGGTGTATTCTATGTGTATACTGGAGATATACTGTGCCCTGTGGTAATCCAGGCAATACCACCTAATAAACAACGGGAACTTCAGGACAGTCCTGACAAATTTGGGAGTGTTGGTATGTATGGAGACTAGCAACCATATACTGCACACAGTGACTAGAGGAGAGATCTGCTCTATAACCAGCTCCCTCTCACTCAGAAACAGCCGCAGGAACATGTAGGACATATATAGAGAAGCCCTGACATGTACTGATGTGAGTACAAGGCTTTGACACTACTCACTACTAGAGCAGAAGTTGTCTTATTCTGCAGAGGGGTCCACCTATGGCAACGGTAGGAAACAGTAGTCATCCATAGGCCAACCCCACATTTCAAGATTAGTGCAAGATTTCAGTAGACCCCCATCATGCAGACTACAGACCATATCCACACCGCTCATTATACTGACTTACTTTAATCTAATGGTCCCACACAGAACAATGTAATCCTCCTAATATACATATACAGTGACAGCTATATAATGCAACTGGGTCGGATTGTGGATGATGGGCCCTCCATTGCTCAGTGGTGGTCCCTTGTATATGTCTCCAGGTTATATACATTTTAGTAGAAAAAAATTCATATTGCACTCCTTCCTAAATCCCAGCACATAGCACCGGTCTATAAATGTGTAATATTAGTTTGGCCATAATGAATATGGAATTGAGTGTGTTGTGTGGTGCTGCTAACATGCCAAGTGTTGCCAAGCCTCTTACTAGTGGAGCACCCGCCCTGCTGAGTAGAAGGATGGCTGGAGTTTTGCACTCGGCCTGCACTACTCTTCATGTGACTCTGACAAAGATTTTGCACACAATGATTCCAAATATCAGAGCCCTGTCTACTGCCAAGCCTAATGATAAAGCAAAGACTACAGCTCCACCTCGTGGAGCACAGATGTTACTACAGTGTCTGGAGATATTGATTTCGGTCAGAAAGCCCAGCAATCTTGTGTTAATGAGTAAAATCATTTCTATCACAGAAATGTTCCTGTTTATGGCTAGTCTTACACACAACGGTCATAGAGTTCTGCTGGGTAGATTTAATACGTGATATGAGCCAGAATTATGGCCCAATTCAGGCCAAAAAAAAGGTGGTGTACATGCTTCACACATTTATTATGTGTACTAGACACTTTTTATGCCTCATTCAAGAAGGGGAAAGACGTGGTGGTAAAATTGCAGCAAATATGTTGTGAAAGGTAAGCAACCCAACAGATGGTGGATGTCTATGTCCTCCAAAAGAAGATGTAGGATCAGACTGCACAGAGACACATACAGTCCTATGAAAAAGTTTGGGCACCCCTATTAATCTTAATCATTTTTAGTTCTAAATATTTTGGTGTTTGCAGCAGCCATTTCAGTTTGATATATCTAATAACTGATGGACACAGTAATATTTCAGGATTGAAATGAGGTTTATTGTACTAACAGAAAATGTGCAATATGCATTAAACCAAAATTTGACTGGTGCAAAAGTATGGGCACCTCAACAGAAAAGTAACCTTAATATTTAGTAGATCCTCCTTTTGCAAAGATAACAGCCTCTAGTCGCTTCCTGTAGCTTTTAATCAGTTCCTGGATCCTGGATGAAAGTATTTTGGACCATTCCTCTTTACAAAACAATTCAAGTTCAGTTAAGTTTGATGGTCACCGAGCATGGACAGCCCGCTCTCAAATGATCTGAAAACAAAGATTGTTCAACATAGTTGTTCAGGGGAAGGATACAAAAAGTTGTCTCAGAGATTTAACCTGTCAGTTTCCACTGAGGAACATAGTAAGGAAATGGAAGACCACGGGGACAGTTCTTGTTAAGCCCAGAAGTGGCAGGCCAAGAAAAATATCAGAAAGGCAGAGAAGAAGAATGGTGAGAACAGCCAAGGACAATCCACAGACCACCTCCAAAGAGCTGCAGCATCATCTTGCTGCTAATGGTGTCACTGTGCATCGGTCAACAATACAGCACACTTTGCACAAGGAGAAGCTGTATGGGAGAGTGATGAGAAAGAAGCCGTTTCTGCAAGCACGCCACAAACAGAGTTGCCTGAGGTATGCAAAAGCACATTTGGACAAGCCAGCTTCATTTTGGAAGATGGTCCTGTGGACTGAGGAAACAAAGATTGAGTTGTTTGGTCATACAAAAAGGATTTATGCATGGAGTCCAAAAAAACAGCATTCCAAGAAAAACACTTGCTACCCACTGTAAAATTTGGTGGAGGTTCCATCATGCTTTGGGGCTGTGTGGCCAATGCCGGCTCCGGGAATCTTGTTAAAGTTGAGGGTTGCATGAATTCCACTCAGTATCCGCAGATTCCTGAGAATAATGTTCAAGAATCAGTGACGAAGTTGAAGTTACGCCGGGGATGTATATTTCAGCAAGACAATTATCCAAAACACTGCTCCAAATCGACTCAGGCATTCATGCAGAGGAACAATGACAATGTTCTGGAATGGCCATCCCAGTCCCCAGACCTGAATATCATTGAACATCTGTGGGATGATTTGAAGCGGGCTGTCCATGCTCGGCGACATCAAACTTAACTGAACTTGAATTGTTGGTCCAAAATACCTTCATCCAGGATCCAGGAACTGATTAAAAGCTACAGGAAGCGACTAGAGGCTGTTATCTTTGCAAAAGGAGGATCTACTAAATATTAATGTCACTTTTCTGTTGAGGTGCCCATACTTTTGCACCGGTCAAATTTTGGTTTAATGCATATTGCGCATTTTCTGTTAGTACAATAAACCTCATTTCATTCCTGAAATATTACTGTGTCCATCAGTTATTAGATATATCAAACTGAAATGGCTGCTGCAAACACCAAAATATTTAGAACTAAAAATGATTAAGATTAATAGGGGTGCCCAAACTTTTTCATACGACTGTAGATCTGCACAGCAGCAGCATACATGAAACAGTAGCAGAGTCTGCAACATTTCAGCCCCTTGGAAACACACCCTGAGACCAGATTCCTATGGGCAGTCGTACATGCAGTGAGCTAGCAGCCTGAGACTGACGGGTTCACTAGGTTCACACTAGCATCAGGCTGTCTGTTGCTCTGGTCCATCAGAAGACCAGGACAACAGCCAGGTGGGCCACTGCCACAGCGGAAACATACATACCTCCCAACTTACAAAGGTCAGAAAGAGGGACAAAATGCGTGCGGTGGCAGATTTAGCTCCACCCACTTCTATGTTGAACCCGCCCATTCTCATCCATTTTACCATGTTCCTCCACACAGAATAATGCTCCTACAGTCATCCTAACAGATGCCCGCACATTATAATGTACGCCTCCAATTGCACCAGTCTTAAATCTGCCTCCTCATGCCCCAGTTTTAAACTGGTGTAAACTAGAGGTGGGCATTAAACTATGGGGCAGCTGGAGGGGGACATTAAACGGTGGGAGTAGTTGGAGGGGAGCATTAAACTGGGGGCAACTAGAAGCAGACATGTCCCCCTCCAGCTACCCCCCACGGTTTAATGTGGGGGTAGAGGTACAAGCTACAGGAGAACAGACTGTGCCAACACTGCGACCAAGGGGCCCTAGAAGACGAGACCCACTTCCTGCTACACTGCACCAAATACTCAGCTGTGAGGGCCGTCTACTACCAAAGACTCTCTGCCCACATCCCAGACTTCGCATCTGCAGACGAGAAGATGAAACTCTACATCCTACTGGGAGAAGAAGAGGCCACTGTGGAGATCGCTGCCCAATACTGTCACCAAATAAGAGGAAGATGAGATGCATGGACTATCAAACCTCCCACCCACCACCCAAAAGACCACTAAGCTCCTCCCATCACTCGCTTACCCCATACTCACCAATACCCACACGCCCCAAACAAGAACGATGAGACTAAGGACACTCAAACCCCCAACCCACTCAGCAGACTTTCCAGAGGCGAGGGCGGGGAAGAAAGGAGGCATGTACTGAGTAGTGGCACCAGAAGTCAGAAAGCTGGTAATATTCAAACCAAGATCTGTTCCCATTTTAATGTCTCCTCCATCTGTCCCCAGTTTAATCCCCCCTCCCTCCATCTAAAACTAGTTTAATGTCCCCTTCATCTGTCCACAGTTTAATCCCCCCCCTCTATCTACCACTAGTTTAATGTCCCCCTTTATCTGCCTTCAGTTTTATTGCCCCCTACATCCGCCCCTAGTTCCCCCCTCTTGCAGTCTCTTCTCCCCTCCTTACCTTCCATCAGTTCCCAGCACATGGTCTATGTAACACCACTGTCTTGTAGTATCCAGAATAGCTCCGCCCACAAAAGAGTCTGATCACATGGTCATGACGTCATCAAAGCTCCTTTGACCCACTCGGATTTAGCACCTACCTTTACCCTACCCTAACAAAGTTCATTAACAGCAAAACACTTCAGGGGCATAGTGAGACCCCCCCATATTCTTGAAATGGACCTAGAGTGTAACCTGAAGCTCCTGGGCCCCAACACAACGGTGCTATCTACAATACCGGTGTCTTCTATGCTGTAGAGCAGTACTTAGCCCCCCTGAGGCTCCAGGGCCCAATAGTATTTACTACCTCTGCACCCCTGAAAGGGACAAAGCTGTAATTTGCTACTATGTGGACCCCATACATGTAAACAATGAAGAGGACACAGGGCTGCATTAGCCTGAGGACCCTTATCAGCTGATCAGCAGGGGTCCTGACAGATACACATATTGGTGAGCTATACTGAAGAGAAGTCAGCAATGCCCTGAACCCGGAAAAGCCTTTACAAGGTTTCTGGTAGCACTTGGCGCCCACTGCCATAGTTTACCAGCTTAGGGGTGTTTACTTTTCATTATCAAGGAAAACTAGCAATTCATTTACTGCTGAGCAAACACAAGAGGCAAGTACAGGCATGTGAGAAGACAAAGAGCATGGCTCCGGCCCCGTAACGTATCCACTCCACCAAATGGTAACTTATCACTGCCAACACTTCCCCATCACTAATAATAAGACTTCAGTTCTCACTGCTTCACCCCTACAAACCCTCCGTCCCCCCTTTATGTCACATGTATATTTGGTAATTGTCCAATAATCATCATGGCAAGTTGGTTCAATAAATTCTAGGATCCTGACACTGACCTCCGCTTCATGCTATCAGCTGGATTTAAAGGGATTTCCCATAATCAAAATGGGATTCTTGTGTCCCACTGTTTAAAGGGGTTGTCCAGGATATGAATGTTTTTCATACTGATGACCCACCTTATAAATGGCTGACGTCCATTGTCAGGCAGAAGCGGAAAAGATCCTCCAATTCATGAAGCATCGAGTGACTGAATTCCTAGGAAAGTAAATATGTAACAAACTATATATCTGGTTATACAATATTAATAACTAAGAATAAGGAATCATTCTGTTCTGAAAATGGGGTCTGTCACTTTTTTCTGACCACAACTCCACTGGGCCCAACTCCGACTCCAAAGCCCTGCCTCAAATATCGGGCTACAGGAATACAGTTTTGGGACAGAAAGTACCAAGCGAAGTTGCCTGGAATTATTTTAGAAGTCATTCGAGCTCAGTTCGCACTAGGGCTCAGTGTACGAGTCTGTTCGGTTCATCCTAATGAAGTAGTATGACTCTTTACTGTCTGGATCATTGGGTGCAGTGAGGATTCATTGCCCAATCCTCCATCTCTTCTAGTCCCTGGACTGGGTATAAACTTGTACATGAAGGCTCCATTTGCACAAGCGTGAAAACTGGTTGTGTGACGTTCATTTTGTGACAGCCATCACATGTTATGTGGGGCCATTCATATATCCACGGCCATGAGCAACGATGGGGCAGCACCGCAAATGAAAATCGGGGCTACGACTAAGAACACATCGTGTTCGAAACGCGTCAGTTTCTCTGGACATTACATGCACTCATGTGAGGTTTTGGACATGTTGTCCACCTCATTTTTTATGTTTTCATTTGTCTCACATTAAAAGTTAAATTTTATCAAGAGTTGGATTGCTGGAATTTTATCTTCACGATCTTTCATAGTATACTAGTGACTGGCACCCGTGGCACCATAGTGCTAGAGACCTATGCCACAAAGTTCAGAGCATATAAACAATCCCGGCGCCTACAAACAACAGATGTTTCCTGTTACGGTTCTTCCGCCTACTATATTAGCTGCACGGGCAGCGCTCAATGTTGTGGTGACATCTATACATAGTAAGAACAATGGACTACTAATATACAGTATATAGAAGCACTAAGCCCTGCCATCTGTCTCCATCAGGTACATGTACTGTGACAAATATACTGGGATTGTGTATATAAGTCCTGCCCTCAGATATCCTGACTACACCCCCCTAGTGATAGCCAGAGCCCCCATAAAGCCCTAATACATACAGTCCTATGAAAAAGTTTGGGCACCCCTATTAATCTTAATCATTTTTAGTTCTAAATATTTTGGTATTTGCAGCAGCCACTTCAGTTTGATATATCTAATAACTGATGGACACAGTAATATTTCAGGATTGAAATGAGGTTTATTGTACTAACAGAAAATGTGCAATATGCATTTAACCAAAATTTGATCAGTGCAAAAGTATGGGCACCTCAACAGAAAAGTGACATTAATATTTAGTAGATCCTCCTTTTGCAAAGATAACAGCCTCTAGTCGCTTCCTGTAGCTCTTAATCAGTTCCTGGATCCTGGATGAAGGGATTTTGGACCATTCCTCTTTACAAAACAATTCAAGTTCAGTTAAGTTTGATGGTCGCCGAGCATGGACAGCCCGCTTCAAATCATCCCACAGATGTTCAATGATATTCAGGTCTGGGGACTGGGATGGCCATTCCAGAACATTGTAATTGTTCCTCTGCATGAATGCCTGAGTTGATTTGGAGCGGTGTTTTGGATCATTGTCTTGCTGAAATATCCATCCCCGGCGTAACTTCAACTTCGTCACTGATTCTTGAACATTATTCTCAAGAATCTGCTGATACTGAGTGGAATCCATGCGACCCTCAACTTTAACAAGATTCCCGGTGCCGGCATTGGCCAGACAGCCCCAAAGCATGATGGAACCTCCACCAAATTTTACAGTGGGTAGCAAGTGTTTTTCTTGGAATGCTGTTTTTTTTGGACGCCATGCATAACGCCTTTTTGTATGACCAAACAACTCAATCTTTCATCAGTCCACAGAACCTTCTTCCAAAATGAAGCTGGCTTGTCCAAATGTGCTTTTGCATACCTCAGGCGACTCTGTTTGTGGCGTGCTTGCAGAAACGGCTTCTTTCTCATCACTCTCTAATACAGCTTCTCCTTGTGCAAAGTGCGCTGTATTGTTGACCGATGCACAGTGACACCATCTGCAGCAAGATGATGCTGCAGCTCTTTGGAGGTGGTCTGTGGATTGTCCTTGACTGTTCTCACCATTCTCCTTCTCTGCCTTTCTGATATTTTTCTTGGCCTGCCACTTCTGGGCTTAACAGGAACTGTCCCTGTGGTCTTCCATTTCCTTACTATGTTCCTCACAGTGGAAACTGACAGGTTAAATCTCTGAGACAACGTTTTGTATCCTTCCCCTGAACAACTATGTTGAACAATCTTTGTTTTCAGATCATTTGAGAGTTGTTTTAAGTAGCCCATGATGCCACTCTTCAGAGGAGATTCAAATAGGAGAACAACTTGCAATTGGCCACCTTAAATACCTTTTCTCATGATTGGATAGATCTGGCTATGAAGTTCAAAGCTCAGTGAGGTTACAAAAACAATTTTGTGCTTCAGTAAGTCAGTAAAAAGTAGTTAGGAGTATTCAAATCAATAAAATGATAAGGGTGCCCATACTTTTGCACCGGTCAAATTTTGGTTTAATGCATGTTGCACATTTTCTGTTAGTACAATAAACCTCATTTCACTCCTGAAATATTACTGTGTCGATCAGTTATTAGATATATCAAACTGAAATGGCTGCTGCAAACACCAAAATATTTAGAACTAAAAATGATTAAGATTAATAGGGGTGCCTAAACTTTTTCATAGGACTGTATATGTAGTAAGGAGCCGCCATCATTCCTGGCATGGATGGTACATTTCCCCCAGGAAATAATAGTTCTAGAGAACATCTAGTGACGGCTCTTTGTTGTTCCTCTGTTATTCCTCCTGCAAATGTTTGAATAATTTTACAAGTGGCCATTCGCCATATCAAATGAATAGGTCCATGCTCAGTCCAGTGTAACAAAGTTCTCCATTGATAACAATCCATTTAGGTATATAGTATCAAGAGTCGGGTAACTCCAGGTAACCACTAATGTCTGTCAGCAGGAATATTGATATCAGACTAATAACAGTTTCTACACTTTCCAAAGATGTCTCTTATTCTGCATTGTGGCTCCATTTTCAGAAAAATTGGGATTTTACTCTTATTCAACTTAACTGAAAAGGGCTTTAGGGACGTGTCCTCTCCTGCTGGGGCTTCACTTTCCCCTCTAGCTAGCTGACCATAACTTCAAATAAAGTGTCACAAAGTGGTAGGTGTCACTCAAGCAATGGGGGAGGGGGGGCAAAGCTGGGTGGCAGGTAGGGACAATTATTTAGAGCAGAGAGTGAAGCCCCAGCAGGGGAAGAAAAGCCCCTAAAGCCCTTTTCAGCTCATTTGCATAAGAATAAAATCCTGATTTTCAGAAAAGTGGAGCTGCAATGCAGAATTGGGCTAGGTTCACACCTGCACCCAGATTCCGTTTGGGGATTCCATTATCCCATTCTGCTTGAAAAAATGTGGAAGCAAGCAGGATTTTCCCCTCCACATTTTACAGGCGGATTATAGTCTATGGGATCCACGGGTTTCAATGAGTAACAACTTTTTAAGTGGATTGGATTTCCGTTTTTCAGGTCCCAAAGCGGACACGAAGAAAGGAGATGGGGCGCAGATGTGAACCTAGAGTAAGAAAGGTATTTTCTGAAAAGTGTAAAAGCCGCCCTACAAAGTCATTAGTTTGATATTTGTTTTCCTGCTCACAGAATCTTTACTAATATTATAAATGAGAAAGTTTGTGTGTTTGGATGTTTGTGTGTTTGTCTGTTTGTTCCGCTATCACGTTGCAACACCCGAACGGATTTAAATCAAGTTTTGCACATACCTAGAATGCCACCCAGAAAAGAACATAGGCACCTCACAATCCCCATATATTTCTGGGTTTGCCGACCGCGAGCGCGGAATTCACGGCCATGTAGGCTGCAGGACCTGAGCTGACGTCACCATGTCAGGCGCGGGGCTCCGATTGGACCAGACAACTGCGGGGGTGGAGCTGTAGAACTACAATCCGGCCGCACACTGACATGAAGAACCTGGTGTCCTGCATGCCGGGAGCCGAGAACTGCACATGCCGGCATCGCTGGAGCCCGGTGCAATTCGTGGACTGGTGAGTCCACCAGGGCCCCGGGGATGCGGAAGGGGTAGACGTAACTGTGACGAACTCCCGCAACTACCTGTGCCACGCTCTGTGCATGGCTGCAGCAGCTGCGCAATACGGTCTGCCAACCCTCTGCACCCCGGTAACCTCGGCACACGGTGAGCCCGGGGTCGCAGGTTCAGGTGGGAGGGTTGTTTAGGGAGGGTACAAACAGGGCACAGAGTGGGGAGGCAGGGGGCCCAGGGTGGTGTGGGAAGGGGGGGGGAGGGGCCCCGTGGTCGGAGGGAGCGAGCGAGGGAATGGAGGAGCGGGTAGGGAGCAAAGTTGGGGGACCAGGGGCGAGAGGAGGGGAAGTGGGCCGAAGAGGCGCAAGCTGGGGGTCCATGAGTGCACTGGTGTTGGACGGGCCCACTGCGCCCACAAGGCAAAGGCGGGGAGGCCGGGGCGGCACTGCAGGTGGGGCACGCAGGGGGTGATGGGGCCGCGGACGAAGTCGCGGGTATACCTAGTCCATAATAAGGGTATGTTCACATGGTGGAAAATGGATTCTGCGTGTGAACATACCACGCAGCTAGCCACGAAGGAAAGCCGATGCAGTGCACCGGCATCCCGTTGTGGCATTCCTCTCCGGATTAGGCCCGAGGGAGGGAGTCTTGTGTCACGGACGACATGGCTGAGTCAGCCGCGGAAATCTGCAGAAAGATAGGTCATCTCGCTTCATTTTTCTACTACTAGCTAGCGGAAAAAAGAAGTGAGCAGCTCCTATTGAAGTCAACGGGAGACATTTTGGCAGGCGGAATTTGAGGCAGATTCCGTGTCAAAATCCGCTGCCAAAAAACTCTGTGTGAACTAGCACTAACTGCTATTTCAGTGGGGCTCCAGGTTCCCTACTTTCCTCAGCCACAAGATCACAACCAGGAGATGAATAGCTTGGTGGCTAAAGATAATCTGTCACCAGGTTTGGGACCCCAAAACCAACAGCTCACCCTTAAGCTGCTGGGATTCAAGATCCCAAACCTGGTGACCCCACTTCCATCTGTCACCTCATTCGCCTGTTCTCATAAGTTTTAGATTGCCATGGAAGTATCAGGGGCGAGCCCACAATACACATACAATGTGCAGTTGAAGACACTGAGTGTCTACCTTACTTCAGGGTTGAGGGGATATTGTCACTCCATAGGGAGAGACCACCAATTAGGTGTGTGGAGTCTTATTAAGCCATGAGCGCTCCACTGTGCAAAGGAACATGGGAAGAATATGCAAATCTGACTTCCATGATTGCACATTCTCAGTGAGCGCCCTCTATTGGTGTGCATGCCTGAGGCACTGGTTTCCTTCACTGAGCCTAAGCAGTATGGCAGGATGTAAATTCACCTCCTTTAACCACGAGCGGCCGGAGCAGACTACTGACTCTTCTCCAGCAATCTAAAATTTATGTAAATTGGTGAACAAAGTGGTAGTGAACGGGACTGGGGTCAGCAAGTTTGGGACCCTGAACCCCAACAGCATAAGGAAGTGCTGCTGCTGTTTAGGGGCCACAATCCTGGGGATAGTCCCCTATAAATGTTTCCGTTCACTCCATTCAATCTTTCTAGGGCTGACAGAAACAGGAGAGTATGGCGCTCAGCAATCTACTCATAGCCATGGTCTTAGAGAAGGAGGGACCCCAATTCTAATGACTGGTGGGTGTACCCAGAGTTGACCAGCAATCTTGCCGCTAGATAGGTGATAACTTGGCGATGCCTTTTACTTTTGCATTGTAATATAACAGATGGGAATAAGGAATCGCTGGTAGCCCTTGATCAGATCACCATGGGGGGGGGGGGGCTACATGTGACAGCACAAGGATGATATTGGTGCCCACCCAGGCCGCAAAAGAGACAGAACCGGGACCGGTCTAGAGTATACGGGTGTGTGAATGATATGGGCTCGGTTTGCTAGATGGTAAGAGCAGGGCTAGTAGCCACCTGTGCTGGTCCACAAAACCTGCTGACTAGAATCAATTGGGACCATTATAAAACACCCCTTTAAGAGGGAGTGACACTGAGTGTAGTACAGTACTAGCCGCACTACAAGTCCCAGCAGGGCGGGACACACAAGTCTTCTCACGTGCTGCCACATGGAATGTGCACGGGGCCCTGCAGCTCCTGTACAACACTCGGCGTTCCCTGGCCAGCAGCTGGGAGTTGTAGTCCCACAGCAGCCGGCAGAGCAGTGGCCTTGTATTTGCGTTTCATTTCCGTATTATGGTGGCTACAAAGCAGTTTGTTTGGCAGGAAATGAGAGACAGAGTCCCGATATAGCTACGATATGGCTGCAGAGCCGCTTACCCTCCGGGCCGGTCAGTGCAGAGTCCCCGGCCTTCTGCTCGCTTAGAAGACGCAGCCAAGACTGAGAAAAGACGCAGACGTTACGGGTACGGCACAAAGTACTTTCTGCAGAAACGAAAGTGAAAGCCGTGCAGTGCGCCATTACTACCACACGGTGGCGCCATACTACCAGTGGTGTCTGCAGTCCTGACATGTGGAATGGAGGCTGCCCTGTGACTGCCGGAACATTACACCACTGTGTGGAGACATTGTGGAGTGTTGTGAAGATCTGTATAAAGCAGGATGGAGCGAGAGAGAGTGTCTGTGTGTGTCTGTCATTATACTGGGGGCAGAGATGGAGGGGGGACATGAAATGGAGCAGATAAAGGGGGCACTTAAACTGGGGGGCAACTGGAAAGGGCATTAAACGTGGGAGGAGCTGGAGGGGGACCTATCTGCCTCTAGTTGCCCCCTGTTTAATGTCACCCTACGGTTTAATGTCTGCTTCTAGTTGCCCACCATTTAATGTCCCACTTCATCTGCCATTTTTTAATTGCCCCCTCCAACTACCCCCATTGCTAATGTCCCCCTCCAGCTGATCCAGATTCATGTTTAAACTGGGGCACCAGGAGAGGGACCTAAAGGGGTTGGCCACTTTCAGACCAATATTGAGAGACCAATGTTATGGTTTATATAATATAAAGTTGTACAATTTTCCAATATACTTTCTGTATCAATTCCTCGCGGTTTTCTAGATTTCAGCTTGCTGTCATTCATTCTGTTACTTCTAGTGGATAAAACTCTGACCATGGTCATGTGATGTACGGTCCATGGTCATGTGATGAGCACACAGGTGCACAGCTCATTATAATCATAGCAAAATAATCAGATATCTGCCTGGTAATCAGCTGTGCGCCTGTGTGCTCATCACATGACCATGGATCGTAAATCACATGACCATGGACTGTACATCACATGACCATGGACCGTACATCACATGACCATGGTCAGAGTTTTATCCACTAGAAGTAACAGAATGAATGACAGCAAGCAGAGATCTAGAAAACCCTGAGGAATTGATACAGAAAGTACCGTATTTTTCGGACTATAAGACGCACTTTTTTTCCCCAAAATTTTTGGGGAAAAGAAGGGTGCGTCTTATAGTCTGAAGGTGGCGCCTGGCATCCGCTGTAATAGAGAGGCGGAAGCCGGCAAGTGATAGACGCCATTACAGGTGCCGGGGCCTGCGACATCGCTGCGCTCCTCTGCCCTGCTGGCTTCATGCAGGGCAGAGGATCGTAGCGATGTCTCAGGCCCCGGCGTCTATCCCTCCCCGGCATCCGCCTCTCTAGTACAGCGGATGCCGGGTCAGTATCGGTGGCCTCTTCTCCCCCGGGGCCGGTCCCCACCGGCCCCGTACCTGTGACGTTGCAGGCCGGCTCCTGCGCGGCGATATCGCAGGAGCCGACCTGTTCGGGTGACAGCCGGGAGCCTAATGAGGCTCCCCGGCCTGTCACTGCTGTATTAGTATTGCGGCTGGTCTCTATGACCAGCCGTAATACTAATAGACAGAATGTCCCATAGACGGCAATACAGTTGTATTGCCGTCTATGGGACTTGCGATCAAGTGACCGCAGGTTTAAGCCCCCGGGGGGGAATAAAATAGTTAAAAAAAAAAAAAAGCTTTAAAAATATGAAATAAATAAAAGTTCTAAATCACCTCCTGTTTTTTTTTTTCAATACAAGGTGATCTAAGCAATAGATATCCCCCAAAATGGTATAACTAAAAAGTACAGCTGGCCCCGCAAAAAAAACGCCCTATACATCCCCGTACAGCTGCAGGGTCACCTGTCAATGTGGCCTTGCAGCTGTTGCAAAACTACAACTCCCATATATTAAATATTTTACCAGTTTTTGCTTCAAAATTTTTTTTCCCTATTTTCCTCCTCTAAAACCTAGGTGCGTCTTATAGTCCGAAAAATACGGTATATTGGAAAATTGTATATCTTTTTATTGTACAAACAATAACATTTGTGTCTCAATATCGGTCTGAAAGTGGCCAACCCCTTTAATACTGTGGGGCAGTTGGAAGGGGGACTGTATAATGTACGGGTGACTGTAGGAGGATTATACTGTGTAGGGCAGGGGTCCTCAAACTTTTCAAACACGGGGCCAGTTCACTGTCCCTCAAAACACTGGAGGGTCGAAATATTTCGCCTCAGGCGGCAAAAAGGCTAGGTTCACCCCTGCTCCTCAGTATGCCCCCACCCCACAGTATTATATGCTCCTCAGTACCCCCCCACACACTGTATTGAATACTCCTCAGTACCCCCACACACACTGTATTATATACTCCTCAGTACCCCCCACTGTATTATATACTCCTCAGTAACCCCCCCACCCCACTGTAGTATATACTCCTCAGTACCCCCCACTATATTATATGCTCATCAGTACCCTCCCCCCACTGTATTATATGCTCCTCAGTACACCCCCCCACCCCACAGTATTATATACTCCTCAGTACCCCCCCCCACACTGTATTATATACTCCTCAGTAACCCCTACTATATTATATGCTCATCAGTACCCTCCCCCCACTGTATTATATGCTCATCAGTACCCTCCCCCCACTGTATTATATGTTCATCAGTACCCCCCCTGTATTATATGCTCATCAGTACCCCCCCACTATACAGTCCTATGAAAAAGTTTGGGCACCCCTATTAATCTTAATCATTTTTAGTTCTAAATATTTTGGTGTTTGCAACAGCCATTTCAGTTTGATATATCTAATAACTGATGTACACAGTAATATTTCAGGATTGAAATGAGGTTTATTGTACTAACAGAAAATGCGCAATATGCATTAAACCAAAATTTGACCGGTGCAAAAATATGGGCACCTCAACAGAAAAGTGACATTAATATTTAGTACATCCTCCTTTTGCAAAGATAACAGCCTCTAGTCGCTTCCTGTAGCTTTTAATCAGTTCCTGGATCCTGGATGAAGGTATTTTGGACCATTTCTTTCTACAAAACAATTCAAGTTCAGTTAAGTTTGATGGTCGCCGAACATGGACAGCCCGCTCTCAAATGATCTGAAAACAAAGATTGTTCAACATAGTTGTTCAGGGGAAGGATATAAAACGTTGTCTCAGAGATTTAACCTGTCAGTTTCCACTGTGAGGAACATAGTAAGGAAATGGAAGACCACAGGGACAGTTCTTGTTAAGCCCAGAAGTGGCAGGCCAAGAAAAATATCAGAAAGGCAGAGAAGAAGAATGGTGAGAACAGTCAAGGACAATCCACAGACCACCTCCAAAGAGCTGCAGCATCATCTTGCTGCAGATGGTGTCACTGTGCATCGGTCAGCAATACAGCACACTTTGCACAAGGAGAAGCTGTATGGTAGAGTGATGAGAAAGAAGCCGTTTCTGCACGTACGCCACAAATAGAGTTGCCTGAGGTATGAAAAAGCACATTTGGAGAAGCCAACTTCATTTTGGAAACAAAGATTGAGTTGTTTGGTTATAAAAAAAAAGGCGTTATGCATGGCGTCCAAAAAGAAACAGCATTCCAAGAAAAACACATGCTACCCACTGTAAAATTTGGTGGAGGTTCCATCATGCTTTGGGGCTGTGTGGCCAATGCCGGCACCGGGAATCTTGTTAAAGTTGAGGGTCGCATGGATTCCACTCAGTATCAGCAGATTCTTGAGAATAATGTTCAAGAATCAGTGACGAAGTTGAAGTTACGCCGGGGATGGATATTTCAGCAAGACAATGATCCAAAACACCGCTCCAAATCCTCAGGCATTCATGCAGAGGAACAATTACAATGTTCTGGAATGGCCATCCCAGTCCCCAGACCTGAATATCATTGAACATCTGTGGGATGATTTGAAGCGGGCTGTCCATGCTCGGCGACCATCTAACTTAACTGAACTTGAATTGTTTGTCCAAAATACCTTTATCCAGGATCCAGGAACTGATTAAAAGCTACAGGAAGCGACTAGAGGCAAAAGGAGGAGCTACTAAATATTAATGTCACTTTTCTGTTGAGATGCCCATACTTTTGCACCGGTCAAATTTTGGTTTAATGCATATTGCACATTTTCTGTTAGTACAATAAACCTCATTTCAATCCTGAAATATTACTGTGTCCATCAGTTATTAGATATATCAAACTGAAATGGCTGTTGCAAATACCAAAATATTTAGAACTAAAAATGATTAAGATTAATAGGGGTGCCCAAACTTTTTCATAGGACTGTATTATATGCTCATCAGTACCCTCCCCCCCTGTAGTATATGCTCATCAGTACCCCCCCCCCTATATTATATGCTCATCAGTACCTTCCCCCCACTGTATTATATGCTCATTAGTACCCTCCCCCCACTGTATTATATGCTCATCAGTAACCCCCACTGTATTATATGCTCATCAGTACCCTCCCCCCACTATATTATATGCTCATCAGTACCCTCCCCCCACTATATTATATGCTCATCAGTACCCTCCCCCCACTGTATTATATGCTCATTAGTACCCTCCCCCTACTATATTATATGCTGATGAGCATATAATACAGTGTGGGGGGGGGGTACTGATGAGCATATAATACAGTGGAGGGAGTACCCTCCCCCCTCATCAGTACTCTCCCCCCCTGTATTATATGCTCATCTGTACAATCACACCCACACTGTCATACTTACCCATGAAGAGCCGCCGTGGTGCGTCCTCCTCCTTCAGACTGCAGGAGCGATGACGTCATTGCGCCTGCGTCGGGGGCAGAGGTCACTCTCTGTAGTTAGTGTAGGCCGCGGTCGGGTGGCCCCTGACAGCTTTCAGTTGTATGTGCAATTGCACATACAACTGAAAGCGGCGATCCGCTCACTAACGGGGAATCGGATTCCCTGTTAGTGAGCGATCCAGGCGACAGCGCGGGCCACATGCGGCGAGCCGGATAAATGTCCTCGGCGGGCCATAGTTTGAGGACCGCTGGTGTAGGGGGACATGAAAAATGAAAGAGAATGGGCGGAGTCAACATAAAGTGGGCAGGGCTAAATTTGCTGCGGCACGCTATGCGCACTGCACATCTTGTACCTCTTTCTGTTGTTCAGAAGTTGGGAGGTATGATAAAGGTAGTGTAAATGCAGTGTATAGACAAAGAACAGGATGGACTAGTACAATTAGCATAACATGAATGGTGGCAGAGATGTAAAATAGTTCTGGCACATGGCTATTGGATAAGAAACTAGAGAGGAGTCGCATCTCATTAAGGGAGGATGTGAGGTTTCTCAGCAAAAAGGAATCTAAATGGCTGCAGGCATGATCCCACATAGCCCTGGAATCCAAAATGGAGGTTACACAAGCTGATAACCTGATGTCAGGTGCCTGCTATATGTAGTATGTAAGCTGGCACCTGCTATATTTGTATTATGTTAGGCCCTAGTCACATCTGCATTCGGGGTGTCCGATTGGGGACCCTGCAAGCAGCACTTTTCTCTCTACATGATTTGTGCGGAAACCACATGGACCCCATTATAGTCTATGGGGTCCGTGTGGTTTTCTTAGGTAACTGCTTTTTAATGAAAATAGGGACCCCCTCCAAACGGAAACCCCCAGCACCTGCTGTATTCCTAGGTCAATATTATCATAAAATATGTAATTTTTTTGTAAATAAAACATTCCTATATCAGTTATCTCTCATTACTTCTGTACATTTTCCTTGACAGTGTTCAGTACAGTGTATGTATCAGGACACCACCAGTATACTGCAACAAGTACTAAGAGATCTCCAGTCATAAGAATATATAAGAGGTTAATAAAATTGAAATAAAAAAAATACCTTCTATATGTGTATTATGTAATCTGGCACCTGCTGTATCCTTATGACATAATGTTATATATCAGTTATATCTCATTATTTCTGTACATTGCCATTTGCAGCCTTCAATACAGTGTACAGTGTATCAGGACACCACCAGTAGACTGCACCAGTTATTGGAAGACTTTTTGGGTAAACACAGCGATGATCTATCCAAAGAAGGGGCCATCAGTGCATTATTGGTGGGTGTATGACCCTTGGGACACCACCACAGCACCACCATTGCTAGGTTCACTTCAGTAAATACACAGACATACACCCAACGTAGATGTGAGCCGAGCATAAGGATAAGCCATCAATGTATTATACAAACTCTTAAAGAGGACCTTTCATCAGATTGGGCACAAGCAGTTCCATATACTGCTGGAAAGCTGTCAGTGCGCTGAATTCAGCGCACTGACGGCTTTCCCGATCTGTGCCCCGGGTAAAGCGCTATCGGTCCCGGTACCGTAGCGCTTTACAGTCAGAAGGGCGTTTCTGACACTTAGCCAGGGACGCCCTTCTGCCCAGCAGCGCTTATAGCGCTGTACTGTGTGAGCGGGGAGGAACTCCCCCCTCTCGCTCCTGATAATACTCGTCTATGGACAAGCTGTGTGAGCAGAGGGAGGGGGCGTTCCTCCCTGCTCCACAGTACAGTGCGATAGGCGCTGCTGGGCAGAAGGACGTTCCTGGCTTAGTGTCAGAAACGCCCTTCTGACTGTAAAGCGCTACGGTACCGGGAACGATAGTGCTTTACCCGGGGCACAGATTGCTGAATTCAGCGCACTGTCAGCTTTCCAGCAGTATATAGAACTGCCTGTGCCCAATCTGATGAAAGGTCCTCTTTAAATCCGGCAACATAATGGAACTGGATTGGTTTTGTTGATGTAAATAGAAGAAAACTTTTTGGTGTACAAAACATTCCTATATCAGATATCTCTAATTTCTTCTGTGTATTGTCATTGACTCTGTTCAATGCAGTGTATGTATCAGGACACGACCAGTAGACTACAGCAGGTACTAAGAGACTGTAGTCAAAGCTCCAGTCAATGAAAAAAAAAAAAAGTTAAGGGATTTTCTGGGAAGTCACATCGATGACCTCTTTTTATTGACAGTGTTCCATATAGCGTACTGAATAGTGAATACCAGCTGCAGACTGCAGCAGGTACTGGTAGACCAGTCATTGCTCCGTACAGAATCTGAGAAGTTATTAATATTGCATAAAAAGTGATTGGCTGTAAAGGGTTGTTCTAGGCTGGATAGTGATACCCTGGGCATAATGGAATAGTGCAGCACAGTCATGTCACAGTGTATGGAGCTATCTGCTTTGGGCTCTGTATATTGAAAACAGCTGATCAGTGGAGGTGCCAGATGTTGGACCCTCTGATCTGATATTGACAAGCTATCCTAAGTTTATCCATATCAAGACATGGTGACCCCTATAAGGAATTTCCCAGTAAAGCACTTGACAGAGGTCCAAAGATGAAGCATAAAATATAAGTCACAAGGAAAAGATCTTGAGGCGACCCTAATACTTACTGCCTCTGCTGTAAAGTGACATCCCAAAATCTTTGTAAAATTTGTGACTGTTTCATAACATAACACATTGCGATTATCAATACATATACTGTGGAAAAAGTCAATTTTTACAAAAGAATATTGGAGACAATATATTTATTAAAGATCTGCATGACCTGCGTTCTCTGTGGGGAAGTTAGCTCGGTAGAAGCAGTGGTGCAGACTCAACCAGTCAGAGGCAGGAACACAAAATATGCAGGAAACAGGTTTATTTAGAAAAAAAAACAGGAAAATAAATAAACCTTGACTTCAGACAAAAAAAAAATGAGCAAAATAAGATACAGCCTTAACTTCAGGCAAAACAACAAGAAACAAAATCCTGCTCGTCTGAGCAACTAAGTAAACAGTAATAATAAACTAACTATACGTTTGGCTTACTAACAGCCACACGAACAAACCAACAAGCATGACACAGTCTCATCGGACTCAGAGTAACAGGACAGACCCAGATGTCTCCTCTCACTCCCTTTTCTGGCTCAGTAATGAGCCTAGGACCCACACCTGGAGCTGAGGCCTACTCAAGACCCGCACTGAACCACACATAAGTTAATAAATTGGGGAGATATAGTGAGATTCCAGCACTCTGCTCGTTGCCTTCTCACATTTCGCTCAGAGTAAAGTCATCCCTGCAAAGTGCCTCTCATTCTTGACATAAATAGGTCGATATTTATTAAAATGCACCTGGAAAATGGGCAAAGATTTTCCTCTACTTGGTGCATTTTTGGTGCAATTTGGTGTAGCTCAGCTCCTGTGCCCTGCTCGATATGCAGACAGTGAGCAGAGCAGGAGGGGAATTTAGGCAAACCAGGGCAGGGTGACAGAAAGCTGGTGTGAGTTCATGACCTGCAAAGACACCTCAATTACTGTTATTCTGGCCAGTCTTGTGACTGTCAAGGAATCAATTAAGACTGGTGTAAGAATTGCCATTCTTAATAAATTCCTCCCTGTATCTATAAATATGTCAGCTAAAAATACGTCATGTATTTAACAAAGGGTCCTTATTTAAAAAGAGTGTCATTATTCTCAGGACTGGTGGATTCACCTGACACGTGACCCTTAGGTGTGTTCTCTACAACATCGGGGCTGTCTCTGACAGTCACACACCCAATCAACTCTTATATGGAGCGGATATCTTGAAGCCGAATTGTACATTTGCAGTAGCGTTCATTTAGAGCCCAAAGCCACGTCCCGTACATGTTCATGGTCATTAAGGTAAAGTTTTTAGTGGACAACACATTCCTAAATTCCTCATTACATTTGCACCTTGTCATTGACAGCCTTCAATACAGTGTATGTATGAGGACAACACCAGTAGACCACATATTAGGAGACTGTAGTCAGGCAAATCCCTCAATGGCCACCTCTGTTATTACCATCCACTATTAAAGGCTGACTCAGATACACATAGTAGAGGAAAGTTACCAGTGAGTGGTAGTAGCATGGGTAGAGCCACTGGCCCTGCCATATTTATGGGATGCACCCTCTACCCCTACAGGGTACATGAAGATTAGTGTTATATTTTAGTCTATGTTATGGCCCTGCATCCCAACTCAACTGCTGGACTACTGACCTGAGCTTCGAGCATCATACTGATCTATAAGGCTCTACGTTCAGCAGACCCGTGGTCAGGCGAGGATGCAGAGCAGTAATATAGATACTGAAATACAAACACGATACGTTCGTGTGCGTCAGGCCTTAATGTGTCATCGATGGCTTTATTACCATGGCAAAATAAAAAGACCTCAACACTCACCGGATGAACTGCAGCATGGTGTCTTCATGGGGCACACTGTGGAGGCCTCTGGAGTCACAGAACACTTCTTCAAGACTTACCATGAGAATAGGCCATTGATTTTTTTGAAAAAACAACAACAAAAACCTCTTAAAGCTGAACACTTCTGCACTACCTACATGTACATGGTTCACCTAGTATTACACATGCAGAACCTTATTTCCCCCTTAGGGTAGATTGCAGACTTCAGACACTAAATGACTGCAGATGATATTGTAACCAGTGTGAACATACCCTGTTCCTTTTGGAACAGAAATACTAATTTGGCAATAAACTCCGCATCATGTCAGTAGGCTCATGCATGATGTTAAGGGGGCTGTCCCTAGAGGGCAGCATACAGAGGCACTGTTCTCCTAATTACATCCTGGAGAATAGATTTGCATATTTTTTACCCATACCCTAACAAGTCATCTCTCCTTTCCCTGTTCCCTCTTGCCCCACCAGGTGGCATCCTAGAGATTTTCACCTAATGTTCCACTTCCTGTAACAATTAAATTATGTGGCTACAGAGATCCGATTTGTTGCAAACACACTGACATCTGATGTTAACATTCGTCAGACATTAATTCATCCACTAATAATACATTCGATCGGGTAACTTTAATATAACGGTACATTTTTAGCTCACCAAAGTCAGACTTAAGACAACTTATAAACATTGCTTCTAATGTAAGTGAGCAATGCACATTGACCTTCTAACCTATAGGGACAAGCAAATGTAGACAGCTGTTACTGGGGTGTTGTTTGTATGTCACCAGGACAGGTGTCTGCCCCCGCTCCTGACTAATGTCCTGCTCATAGACTCTCAGCTGCTCAGAATGTACGTATGCTTAGTTGTTAGGATACCTAGCTACCATATGTATCCATGAGAACTAGAACTCCCAGCACAACCTATTACTGGATATGAATATGGCTAATATGGCTAGAGTCTAGTAGATCTCAGGAGTGACTTTCTGCAGAAAGCAGAGGTAAAATGATGGCCATCTGTTTACAGAGTCAATGTTAAATAAAAGCAGCTCAGTTTCTGTTTTTTTATGGGACACAAAATTGTGGTTTGTCTTACTTTTCTGCCCTACAGTAACTGATCCGTTATTATATAACACTGACTATGTAAACTGATGGTCATCATGTTACATCTGTTTCTTATATCCAGTAGGCCTCTTGCAGATGACCATGGCTGAGGTCAGTGTGCTATCCATGTGTTTCCCAAATACCATACTGACCCATTCATTTCTATGGACCCGGATACATGACCATGAATTACACAGTCCCGTGTGTGGGCCCACAATCCGGGCCACAAAATATAGAACAGGTCCTATTTTTGTTCTATTTTGAGGCCCTGCTTCTGTGGTTCCTATTAATGTAAGGGGCCGCGGAAACACGGTCGTCATACGGCATATATTTAATGGCAAACAACTACATGGAATAGCGCCACCCTCTGTGCTATTAAATGTAGTTTAAAAAAGCAAACTCACCAGTTTCCATCTATACTAAGTCTTGGTAGCAGGGCCGGTAAAGAACATTACACCCTGTATATAGGATAAGAGAAGAGATACTGTTCAGTGAATACAGGGCAACAGAAATAGAAGTGGTACTGTGCAGTGTCTATACAGGGAATTCAAAGTCATACTGTGCAAGGGTAGTGATATTACGGGGTCTTTGGAGTACATTTGGACCCATCACACATACAGCACTCAATTTCTCACACACACACACACCACTCATACTCACGCTTTGCTTCCCCAGTATCCAAAGTATCCATAGCAGTTATATCGTGAATCCATTAGGTGGCGCTGCCTCGGCTCCAGGAGTGTTAGCTTTACGATCTGGGGGCTCCACTTGGTAGCCCATCACAGCTTACACACCCAGGGCCTCGGCATTTTCGGGTGTTACATTGTTGAACTAGAGGCTATCTACGGTATGTGTCTCCTATATGCAATCCGAAACTGCCTGGTTTGATATGGTTATAGTAGCTGGTGCTCTATACTAACAGTCACAGGAGGCATCGCAGAGCGCCCCCTAAGCATGAAATGGAATGGTAAACTACATTGACAATCTGCCCCTATGAACCTCTTATGATTTTATATCAGTGAAATATATCATATAGTGCCATCAGGAATGGGGCTCTTAGCAATAAGAAAATGGGAAAAGTGTCCAAATTTGGGATTATTCTAATCACTAAAATTAAAGGATTATTATAAATGGTAATTTGTATCGATTATTGTATTAGTGATACCAACTAGGCTATGTTCACACTTGCACTGCTATTTCCATTTTATTGTTGCATCAGAAGTACAGAAAAACTAAACTAACGGCGGTGCCAGATCTGCTACAATGACGGACATCAACAGCTCCTGTGTGCCCCAATGACTAAAAGGGTCATCTGTGTCCTGGGGTCTGTCACTTTACCATAATAAACAGTATGGCATTCTGTGCTATTTTGACACCCCCCCCCCCCATTTTTTTTAAGAATCTGTAAAGGAGACTCCTAATGAACCCTATAGCACAAATGTAAAGCTCAAACTAAAATAACTCAGGAAATGTGTATTTTTGGTGTCCATTTGTCACTCGAAACTCGAAGAAAACACAGAAAAAATATTTTATTATTTTTACTCATTGCTAGAAAACATATCTGCGAGATTGATTCATGATAGAGTTAACCCTTAAGTACCATCATGGTGTCTATCGTACACCACTACCATAGACATATTATGATAGAAACCATGACAGTACTTAAGGGTTAAAGCCTGGCAGTTTATAGACTGGTGCTAAGGAGCAACTGAGCAGCAATAACAAACATCACATGACGAATGGCCATTGTATTACAAGGTGCCGGCTCTGGGTGTAGACCACTTTATAAGTGCATACATATGAATGAGCCGCTGCGGTCTTCAGGCTGTGCTGTCAGGGTGCAGGATTAGGGAGTCTCTGGGCGCACCCAGTATATCAACTGCACACGCCTATGTTTACAGAAAAAGATAGACTGTATTGTTAACTGTTGCATACATTAACTGATCCACCAGATTTCTATTTTAACCCCTAATGCTGCTTTTTCAGAATTAACCCCATTTTGACCCTATATCCAAACCATTATACGTAAAGTAAGATCCCAAACCAAACTGATTCTTAAATTATTCCAGGGCCCTGCTATATTTATTGGTTCTGTGAATTACTCTTTTCGCGAGACGTTGTCCTCATCATCTTCAAATATCGCTACCTTGGTCTTCCTTTCCGGGCAGTATAAGAACTCTTCCACTTCTCCTCCATCATTTGCAGATGAAATGAAGTGGATATGCAAAAGATCATTGAGTGTTTCCTCATCCTTAATATCAGGAATTCCTGTGATCAAGACTGTCCGGTTACACAGCAAATTCTTCATCTGCATACAGAAAAGCAAAAAATAGGGTGAATAAGGTTACCATAGGCCCTATATATCACATATATTCCAAACCAAAATCTCCAAAATTAATACTTTCCCATCCTTAGACAGTTTTTTGCCCCTTGTTATGGCAGAGCAGGGTACTAGCTGGCTGAGTGAAAGCCCTTTGATATGGGTGTGAACAGTGTTGGACTATTCATTCGTTGAGCCCACCAGATAAAATGATTCTGTGGCCTACACACACCAACAACCTCCAGGAAAGAGACCGTCATACCCTTCAAATTTGTTTGTCTTCTGCTAGACCATTGTGTTAGAGCTTGGGCCCACTGAAGGATCTTCTGGTACCAGAAATAGAATCTTCTTCAAAATTTATAGTGTTCCATCCTCAGACAGTGATTTCAGAGTTTTTTGTCCTTTGTCATGGCAGAGCAGGGTGTCATTTGGTGAGAGACCTTTGACATAGGTCTGGATAGTGTCAGACTGAAGTTCCTTGGGTCCACCAGAAAAAATAATTCTAGGGCCCACCCACCAACAACAGGAAACAGACCATCATATCCTTCAAACTTAGGTGTCTTCTGTTGCACCAGTGAGCCTTAGCCCACTGGAGGACCATTTGGTACCCCGGTGAACCTAGTCAGCCACTCCATTGAAATAACCTGCATGTATAGTAGATCTGGGATGCTGGGAGAGTCTAGTGTATGTGCATATGGTAGAGAACTATAACTAGCTATAATTTCTGATGTGTATAGGTTCTTTCCATCAGCTTACCACATAATTTGTAATGTTGCCATCTAAAGATGGAGATACACAGACTTGGTGAGTTTGTTCTCCAAAGGGCACATCAAACTTCCTTTTTTCCACCAGCTTTGGGGCAACTGTAATGTTTTAATAAAGACATATAAGAGATCCTACAGAGCAGAACACACACAAGATCATGTACAAGTTACTATGACTATGGTTCTCTATAGATGTGGGGACGGTAATCACACTCTAACCCTTAGGACTAGGATTATCTCCCTGAAAACAAACGGATCAATCCTTATTTTCCCCAACATCTGTGGAGAGTCAGGAGGCTTCCATACACACTAGATGGTCGGCTGGGCCCATTAACATTGGCAGGCTTGACTAATACAAAAGAACAAAAGGATGTGGTATGTTGAAATCCAGCAGCTCGATTCTTTCCGAAATCAGTGGCTTCAGTCAACATTAATATAATACACTTAAAGAAACAGCAGCATTCAGTATATTACATGTATTCTATACCTCCTTCATTTACAAATGTCAGGATGGCACTCCTAGAGTCAGCAAGAAACTCTCTGTCGTCCACTTCTCCGCCACCATTTTTCGCTTTACCAAAGAACAGCTCTAGCTTGTCCAAGAGTGCTTCTTGAGATATGGAAGTTGGAAGATTAGATACTAAGATCTTGCGGGGGCTCCGGTTCATGTCCATCTGTAGGTTAGGATATAAGATTTTAATTACTGCAATGATTTATATAAGAATCATTAAAGGGTTTGTAAAAAAAAAAAAAAAATTCTGAAGAGTCACCATATTCTGTCACTTATAACTTTTTTTGTGTTTCTATGTCATATAAAGGGGTCATTAATAGGCATTATTCATACAAGAGGGGTAGCAGCAGGATGGAGATTTCATGTAGTTGAGGACAATGTGGTTCGGGTGCCTGGAAATATGAGGAGTCAAAGATATCTGTGTTAAAAACTTTACAGTCACAGTTGGAAGAAATGGTCATGGCGGTCCAGATGGAAGAGATGTAAATGTAAACAGCCAAAGACTTCACCTGTAAGTCACAACATTGTTCCTGTACTGTATTTACCTAACTGGTCTTTATTGCCCTGTGTAGACCCACTATCCACCACTATACAGTCACAGTCTGTTGGTATACCTAAGCTGGGGGCCCATTTGGACGTGTTCGCCCCCACTTGTGGACCCCTAGCTACGCCTCTGATCAGCATAGCATAGTTTCTAATCATTTGGACAGGATGCAAGACAGATAGTCATTACGTACGCTGAGTTCATCCAGGACTGTAAGATTCACAGGCTCAGCCCTCACATTGATGTGGCAATCTTCAATGGCTACCTTGTGATGCTTCTTCTGGATTACTCTTGCAGCAACTATAAATTGAATAAGTTAGTTAGTAGGACGGTACAGAATACTAAACATACAGTATGTCCTGTCCCTTGTCATCATTTACACCAAATTGTCTGATTTCTTTTTGTATTTGACAATCTTTTTGACCATTAGCCTTATGTAATCCTAAAATGTACATTTCATTGATCCTTACCAGATGGTTCCTCAAAGACAACAAGTGCTGTTCCACCTTTGACAGGATATCTAATGTTATGTTTGACACTCATCCCACATCTGGGAATCTTGTCACTCAATTTGCCTTTGAAAAACATTTTTCTTTCCACTCCAGAAGAGCAAACCTGAAAAGAAAGTAAGAATGGCGGTCATGGTCAGAGTAGTATGACTGTGCAGGTCGAACTACTAGCAGTTAAAAGGATAGCCCCACAATCACGTGTCACCTATCCATGTGGTAGGGGTTATGTGTCTGATTGATAGGGGTTCCTCCAATCAAAAAAAGGGGGCCAGTGTTCCTTGTATTAATGGGACAACTGTCATACATACAAAGTTTAAGGGGCTGACCAAGATGGCGGAGAACCGTACTCAGCTATCTTTATTAGTCCCATAAAGATTCAATAAACAGACAATGTAAATGCAGGATATGAGACCCCCATGTTTGTGATTGGTGGGACAGGTTATAAATTGTGACTGTGGCACAGATGTCCCATGGACAGGCCATGAATGTATGATTGGTGGGAATGTGACGCCCGGTACCCCCATGATCAGCAGAACAAAGATGCAGCAATGTGTGCTGGCGTGCTGCGGCCCCCTTACCGCACTACCAGGCACAGCTACAATGTAAATGACTTTGGGGTACTCACTGCTTCCAGCTTGTCGGTTTCCCTTTCTAGATGCAATATATTTTCTTTCAGGTTTTGTTCCTCTGTCTTCAGCTGCTGGTTACGGTCCTGTATACTATTAATTTTGTCCTATCATAGAATAAATTCAGAGGTGTCATGTGAGAATAGAAGTATTAGCCATGCACAAGCACCTTTATTCTTACTCCATGTGTCCAGGTCTTGTCCGATCGTAACAGAGGGAAAAAAACCAAAATATTAAAAGGCATTTCTGCAATGACTGCCATACCTGCTCCAGAAAGTTAGGGTATGTTCATATGGAAGAATTTGGAGATGATTTTTAAGCAGATTTCGCCTCAAAATCAGCTCTATATTCTGCTTGAAATCCGTCTCCCAAAGTTGGATTTTTTTTTTCAGCATGCTGAAATAAGAAGTATCCTACTTAATCTTGCCGCAGATTCTGCGACTCAAACATTGTGATCTGCGGCACAAGGCTCAGGCTTGATTAACCCCTTTGTATATGAGGCTAATCAATATGCAAACCCACGATGGAAAGCAGACACTTGGCTTCAGTTTTTTGACACGGTGCACAGGGATGGTTTTTGGAGAGGAATTTGAGGCAGTCAAAATCCTCTGTGTGATCTTTGCTAAATGGATAGCTCTTTTCTATCAAACACAGCATCACATCTGTCCACAGGCTGCATCTGGTATTGCATCTCAGCTTTATTGAAGAGAATGGGGCTGAGCTGCAATATCGAGAACCAGTGGACAGGTATGATGCTGGTTTTACATGAAAGAAAGGCATGTTTTTTTCCAGGACTGTGCAAATACTTAGCAACACAGCTGATGCAAGAGTTATACAGTAGATACCTTATGTCATGCTTTGAGAACCACAATGACTGTGACTGGTAAAAACAGTGCACATCATATCTTTACTCCAGCCACGTTTAGTCATACTCTCTGTGTACACTCATTGGTCAGACTCCAGATGACTCACTCGCAGTTTGCCTGGGTAGTAAACTGCTTTCAGCCCATTCGCTTACACACATTCTTTATATCTAGTTCTGTCTAGCAGTCACTAACCCTATACTCACATCATAGTGAATATCACCCACTTGATGGCTGTTTGTGTTGGCTATCACACAGCCGCATTGATTTCACTGTCTGTCAATGGGGCTATTCACATAATCGATATTTTGCCAGTCTGTTGTAATAGACCATTAAAATATAGGTCATGTTCTATTTTTGTCCTTTTTCACAGACCCTCCATGCACTGCAATGTTTTAAGGATCGACCCCTGGGGCACAAAACGACTGTGAAAAATTGAGATTTTTCACAGCCATTTTGAAGCACGTCTGTCTGAATGTTGGCTAATGGTATGTTCACATGACACTAATGGTACAGGTCAGAGAGGTAAACATAAGAGTATTCCCCAATGTATACCTCCTACTTATATCACTGTACAGATATATAGACGTGTAAGTGGGCCACAATACCCAATGCTAAACAAGTATACTGCGCACTTTGTGTTTTTAGTCTACTCTATAGGAAAGTGAAGTGTGAATTTCCATCATACAAAGCCATCACTGCAAAAAAAACACCTGAAATGAAGCATGTCTGCAGAAATTGCCACGGGTCTCTCGCACCTTTCAGCTTTTGCAACAATGAAAACTGCTGATAAACCCCGGGGCAGTAACTGAAATGCTGCAGCCATACTACAGGGTTTAGATACAGCATGTGGATGAGAATTAGTGAAATCTCTTCCACTATACTCCTACTGTACATCGCAGCCGGATAGCCTCTGGGGTGTACGCTAACCCACTGCATGCACACCCCGTATGACCCCAGTCTCTAAAAAGAAAAAGAGGTATATGAACAAATACCAACCAGATGGACCTTATAGCCTGAGAGTGTGGGTCTCACTATTTGTGCCAGAGGCTTTCCATCTGCCAAACATAGCGTGATGTAAACCCAAGCTAATATTGCCAAGTAAAACACAAACACTAGAAAATTCTTTTTAGGATACATCATGTACTCAGGGCTCCTGTGCGAGGATACATGTGTATACGTTCGGCACCATAATGTAGTGAGCATATGATTTTCCCTGCATTGTGCACAAGCTAGAATACAATGATTCAGTTTTGCTTATAGGCTACACCATTTACTAGTATGGACATGAATAACAATCAATCTGAAAAGCAAGCAGTTTCCAAAAGACCCGACAGTGCGGTTCCAAAAGACACAACAGTGCGGTTTTTGTGTCTTTGGTGCTCACTAAGTGTGAGTTCACATATAGATATCTATACTAACCTGAAACCTCTGATCGTCATCACATAGAACGATTTCATTCTCCAATAGTTTTTTCTCCTCTTTTTCTGCCCTCAGTTTAAACCTCTGGGCCAGGGTCTCTGCTTCCTCCTTCTTTTTTTCCAGTTTCGCAATATCTTCTAATAGGGCTGAATGTTTCCCCTTAAACAATACAAGACACTAATGACTGGCAATCCGATGAAATTACTGCGAGCATTGGGCGGACATTTACAACATTATAATATAATAGGAACAGCTTTATAGGCAAGTCATACATAATACACTACTCTAAGGACAAGATGATCCAACACTCTTCATCAACCATACATGATATAGTGGGTAGGGGAAATCTGGTATGGGACAGCCACGGCGTTCATTTTATGTGGACTACTTTCTAATGTAAAATGGAGTTAGCATAGTGTGTAGTTCTGTTACGCTTCTATTATTAGGGCAGACATATAGGGGGAGATTTATGAAGACTGGCAGGATCAATGCTTCATACGTCTCATATCAAACAAACAAAAAACGTGGGGCTTCAACCTAAAAGTAGATTCACACATAGGGGAAGTTTTACTAATAGAGTTAAATGTTGTAAACTACATGTCTAGTCTGGCAAGTGCAAGTTTATTCCATCCATAAGTTGGCTTGCTTTGCACAAGAATTTGCATGCACATTGTTGCATTTTAAAAGGATTGTCCTCACCAAATTGTTCCCCCAACAATGGCTCTCAGGCAGTCCTCCTGGTCTCTGCTTACATGTAACCATTCAATGGCTGCAGCACTCACATGCCTGATTACTAGCATTGGAGTTAAAAGATGGGAGCCACAATGCGGTGACAACAGGCTCCCATCAATTGCCACACTGGCCACATGTTCCATATTTTTTATAACCTGGACAACCCCTTCAAGCCAAGCCCCAATCGTTTGTTTAAAAACAACAACATGAATTTTGTGATTTATTTTTTTTTAACCAACCCAAACTTCTGCAAAAAAACTATGTGTCTCATCTGTTGTGGCTTGTGCTCCAGAAAATGGGTGTACAGGGCCTCAAAAAGATGCTTTTTTGTGCAAAAAACTGTGACATTTTGAAGTTTGTGCCTTGCACACCACGTTCTGTACAGGGGGCATGATAGGATGTGTGGGTGCCAGCAAGGAGGCAATGTAGATTAAAGAGGACCTTTCATGTCCTTGGGCACATGCGGTTTTATAAACCGCAAGAAAGCTGACAGTGCGCTGACGGCTTTCCCATTATGTGCCCCAGGGAAAGAGATATCGGTACCGTTACCAATATCTCTTCACTGTCAGAAAGGAGTTCCTGACAGTCTAGCGGGACTATCTCTGGACCCGGGGCACATAATAGGAAAGCCGACAGTGCACTGAATTCAGTGCACTGTTGACTTTCTTGCGGTATATAAAACCACGTGTGCCCAAGGACATGAAAGGTCCTCTTTAAGGCATAAAAACCCTGGGAAATGTGCCCAATATATAGTGTGGTATAAATTAGGTGCACACCCCAGAGGGGCAGAGATTATCAAACGCCAGTCCTGATAAATCAATCCCTATTTGTGAAGGATTCCTAAGGCTAAGGCCACACATCCTGGAAATACAATGCTGCATTTTTCCCCATAGACTGGTAGGGGAAGGTAGGAAAGACAAATAAAAGTTTTTTTGCTGTGTTTTTTCCTCTGTTGCATTTTTTTCTACAAAGTTTTTTACCAGCATTTCCACAACATGTGGTCTTAGCCTAAGGTTATATTCAGAAGACAGTGATAATGATCCTGTCACATCCGGACGTCACACAGCAGCATTATATTCAGTATCAGTGACTGGGGAACGTTCACATTTCCTGTTATTTTGTTGGTCCGTTGTGACAGACCATCAAAATATGCGTCATGTCCTATTTCTGTGTTTTCAAGGATCCCTTCATACACACAACTGTATGAGGAGGTGGGGGGTAAGGGATCGGTGAAGCGGTTGCCCCTCGGGTGTAAGGCAGCCATTTTGCACCTCGGTCGTCTGAATGTAGTCTAAGGCTAAAGCGCCACATTGGTCAAACACAGTATTTCTTCTGCAGCAGCCAAATGCACAGTACAAGCAAAGTGAATGAGAATTTGGTCAATCTGATCCTCACATTGGGGGGACTGTGGAAAAGCTGTGTTTTTAAAAATCTGTGTGTTTTTCATGTTTCCCTATAGATTTAAAAAAAGGAAGAAAATAGAGCAGAGGGAAATGCAGTAAAAACTTGTTGTGCGGCTTTGTTTCACTGTTTTGCTAGTGGGCCTTAGGCTAAGGAGTTCTCATAGTTTTAGTCAGAGCCTGCTGTGGATCCCTCGCACTGGAGTTTATTTGTTAACCCTTTCGATACACTTCTAGCTTTAGCCTTAATAAAGTAAGCTGCAATGGCATTTTTCCAAAAACCGCAGTGTGTGAAAGCACTCTAGAAGCGCTGGAGTGTTTTCCAGCGCTCTTAACCCTTCCCTGTGCGCCTTCATGCCGGGACACGTCCACCCGCTGCGCTGTACTAGGCTGGGACACGCCCGCGGGTGTAACCCATGACGTCACGGCCCTATCCCGGGGTGAGGTGAGCCGGAAGTTCCCGGCCCTGATTCCCTGGGATTCGGAACAATAGTCATCGGTCAGGGAGGAGTCTCCCCTCCCCCGCCGCTCTCGTACATTAGTTTCACCTGCCTGCAGTCATTCAGCGCTACCGTACAGACTAGGCGCAGCCATGAGCGTCAATACGGCCGACATCAACTTCAAGTGGGACCCGAAGTCCCTGGAGATCCGCACGCTGGCCGTGGAGAGGCTGCTGGAGCCGCTGGTCACCCAGGTCACCACCCTGGTCAACACCAGCAACAAAGGCCCCTCCGCCAAGAAGAAGGGCCGCTCCAAGAAAGCCAAAGTCCTGGCCGCCTCCGTGGAGCAAGCGACGCAGAACTTCCTGGAGAGCGGAGACAAGATCGCCCGGGAGAGCCAGTTCCTGCGGGAAGAGCTGGTGGCCGCCGTGGAGGATGTCCGCAGCCAGGGTGAGCTCATGAGGTCGGCCTCGGGGGACTTCGCTGATGACCCCTGCTCCTCGGTCAAGAGGGGGAATGTCGTCCGGGCAGCCCGCACCCTGCTATCGGCCGTCACCCGGCTGCTCATCCTGGCAGACATGGCCGATGTGTATAAACTGCTGGTGCAGCTGAAGGTGGTGGAGGAGGGAATCCTCAAGCTGAGGAATGCGGGCACCGAGCAGGACCTGGGCATCCAGTACAAAGCCCTGAAGGCAGAGGTGGACAAGCTGCAAGCCATGACTGCAAAGCGGCAGCAGGAGCTCAAGGATGGTGGGCACCGGGATCAGATGGCAGCAGCCAGGGGCATCCTGCAGAAGAACCTGCCCATCCTCTACAGCGCCACCCAGGCTTGTCTCCAGCACCCCGATGTAGCTGCCTACAGAGCTAACCGAGACCTGGTCTACAAACAGCTCCAACAAGCCGTGACTGGCATCTCCAATGCCGCCCAGGCCACCACCTCTGAGGAGAACCCGACCCAGCATGGAGGTGAGCTTGCCGTTGCCTTAAATAACTTTGATAAACAGATTGTAATGGATCCCCAAGGTTTCAGCGAGGAACGATTTAGGCCAACTCTAGAGGAGCGCCTGGAGAGCATCATCAGTGGCGCTGCCCTAATGGCCGATTCTACCTGTACCCGTGATGACCGCCGTGAGAGAATTGTGGCTGAATGTAATTCGGTAAGACAAGCTTTGCAAGATCTCCTTACAGAGTATATGGGAAATGCTGGTCGCAAAGAAAGAAGTGATGCCCTTAATATTGCCATAGACAGAATGACCAAAAAGACCAGAGATTTGCGCAGGCAGTTACGTAAAGCAGTTATGGATCATGTCTCTGACTCTTTTCTTGAAACCAACGTGCCCCTTCTGGTCTTGATTGAGGCTGCCAAAAATGGGAATGAGAAAGAAGTCAAAGAGTATGCCCAAGTTTTCCGTGAACATGCAACTAAATTGATTGAGGTGGCTAACTTGGCTTGTTCTATATCAAACAATGAAGATGGGGTTAAAATTGTCCGCATGTCTGCCAACCAGCTTGAAGCTCTCTGCCCTCAAGTCATCAATGCGGCCTTGGCGCTGGCAGCTAAACCTCATAGCAAAGTAGCCATGGACAATATGGACATTTTCAAAGAACAGTGGGAGAAGCAAGTGTGTATCTTGACTGATGCTGTGGATGATATTACTTCCATTGATGACTTCTTGGCAGTCTCTGAGAACCACATATTAGAAGATGTCAACAAGTGTGTGATTGCTCTCCAAGAAAGGGATGTTGATGGACTTGATCGTACAGCTGGTGCAATCCGTGGTCGCGCAGCAAGAGTCATCCATGTTGTCACAGCTGAAATGGAAAACTATGAGGCTGGCATCTACACTGAGAAGGTGGTAGAGGCCACCAAACTTTTGTCTGATGTTGTTATGCCACGTTTTGCTGAGCAAGTAGAATCTGCTGCCGGTGCTCTTACTGGAGACTCCAACCAAGCAGTGGATGAGAACGAGTTTATTGATGCCTCCAGACTGGTGTATGACGGCATTCGGGACATCCGCAAAGCCGTGCTTATGATAAGAACCCCAGAAGAACTGGATGATTCTGATTTTGAGACTGAGGACTTTGATGTGAGGAGTCGTACCAGCATCCAAACTGAAGATGATCAACTTATTGCTGGGCAGAGCGCCAGAGCCATCATGGCTCAGCTTCCACAAGAGCAAAAGGCTAAAATTGCTGAACAGGTGGCAAGCTTCCAAGAAGAAAAGAGCAAGTTGGATGCTGAGGTATCCAAATGGGATGACAGTGGCAATGACATTATTGTCTTGGCCAAGCAGATGTGCATGATCATGATGGAGATGACTGACTTCACAAGGGGCAAAGGACCCCTCAAAAATGCTTCAGATGTCATTGGGGCAGCCAAGAAAATTGCAGAGGCTGGATCACGGATGGATAAATTGGGCCGAACCATTGCTGACCACTGTCCTGATTCTGCCTGCAAGCAGGACCTCTTGGCTTATCTCCAACGTATTGCCTTATACTGCCACCAGTTAAATATTTGCAGCAAAGTCAAAGCTGAAGTTCAGAATCTTGGTGGTGAGCTGGTGGTCTCTGGAGCAGATAGTGCTATGTCCCTCATACAAGCAGCTAAGAATCTGATGAATGCCGTGGTACAAACCGTGAAAGCATCTTATGTGGCCTCCACCAAATATCAGAAGTCCCAGGGTATGGCATCTCTCAACCTTCCTGCAGTGTCTTGGAAAATGAAGGCTCCTGAGAAGAAGCCCCTTGTCAAGAGAGAGAAACCTGATGAGACCCAAACCAAAATCAAGAGGGCATCTCAGAAGAAGCATGTCAACCCAGTGCAGGCTCTTAGTGAGTTTAAAGCCATGGAGAGTATCTAAAGAGACCTTTATGGACGCTCCTTGTTCATTCCCACTGCCTGCATCATTACACAGTAATTCTATCCATTTTCCCAATTTTAGTCTGTTTTCACTTTGATTTCATTTAAAGTGGTTGTGACCACAGATGGAAGTTTTTTTTAAAGGGGTGTTCCTCTTGATACGTATTGCTCGCATTGGTAACTTGCATATAGGAGCTCCCCTTTAAAACGGCTTGCAGTGTGGTAACCTATATCCATTCCCCCAAGTAAACTTGGGTAAAAAATTGGGGTTCAAGGTTAATTAATGGGGTTGTACCACAAATTTATACTTAAGCCTTCTCCACAGGATAGTAGATAAGTGTGTGATAAGATCGGGTCTCGCCGTTTGGATGGCGCAGCACAACTAGTGTCTGCTGTTCCATTTAAACAGTAAATCAGGAGCCCTGGTTCCATTATCAATGGGGGAGTTCTATGGAAAGGCGATAAGTCAAATTTGTGGTACAATCCCTTAAAATACTTTGTATCACTGTGAATGATTAAATGTAAATGGAACAAAGCCGATTTCCAAAATGTACAACCGAAAGTATGAATACAATTAAAGTTCCATAATCTATCATGTTTTACTGGTTACTTATGCACAGGACAGGCGGCCATATTGTTTACTGGACTAGTATTCAGGCTGTGGATTAATCTGGCTGAATACGGGTTTAGTGCACTGGCTCCTGTATAGAGGGTTGGTGTCCTTTAAATGCTGTTACAGGTATTTTGGGTATGTACTGCCTGCTGTGTGGTCATGTAGTGACGTATTTATCATTTGCAGCACCTATATATTTTTAATTTATTAACCCAGTTTAGATTTTTTTTTTTTTCTAAGACACTAATGGTTTTGGGCCCCAGTCTGCACCCCTGGCTCTGTTGAAACTGCACCTTCCACCATGCCGTCCCAGCTCTTTGTAGTCAGGACATGCTGGGAGTTGTAGTCCCTCAGCAGCTGGAGGACAGCAGGTTGTAGGCCACTACTAGATATTTTGCAATGTGTTTAGTTCTTATTAGAAGTGTCATGTTGCTTTTTTTTTTTTGGCTAAGGTATTGGGCCTGAGATGAATACTGTGATTTGGGGCTAGGGCTTTATAGCGTATATGGCCGTGAAATGTTTTGTGTGGCTAGAGAACGCAGGGTAGCCCTGTCTTCATTGCAAGTAATGAAAGTGCAGTCGAGTCCACAACACGGTGGTTGCAAGATATCTAACTAATGGATATTTTGTGACTATCATGTCTGGGCAACTTGTGTGATCATGTTCACGCTCATTACTTGCAGTGTAGGCAGCACGACACTGTAATCTTTCGCCGTGCCGCCCTAACCTAATTGGTATGTAGGCATTTGAAGTTTGGGGAGGGGGCTACAGAAGATGTGAGCCACAATAGAAGGTACTACACCTAGTGACTGCAATAAGGGGTACACATAGTTTTATAGGGTCCTAAGAATGTATATAAACTTTCATTCTGGCCAGGCGTCTCTGGTATTTACTGCACAACTCTATATAGCAATCCATATAATCTATGCATAATCTCTATAAGTGTCATGACCTATAAAGACCCCCATACTGTGACCCATGTATATTATTATACTATAAACATTATTCAGGTTAGCGTACAATGCATCAATGGCTTCCTGCTCTGATCTATAATAGCCTTATATTACAATAATCTTCTGCGGGAAGCTCACCATGCATGAGTCTTGGCAGTTGCTTATGTGGCTGTTACTAAGGGCTATTGCACAAGAAAATACATTTTTTAAGATTTTTTTTTTTTTTATTCATCACTGTTTTTGAAGTGGATTTATCATGCACATGTTGTCACTTCAGAGGCAGCCATTTTGTGTCACAAGGGGTTAATAAGTTTGGTGAAGGCTGGGTTCACTTGCCATGGTTGTTCCCTAGGGCAGTGACGCTATCAATCGCTCATGAGTGTGGTTTATAAAATGGCTCCTGAGTGCCTTCTCACTGTGTTTCATTGCCACGCCACCACTTTCCTGAGGAGGGTTGCCCTGGGCTCGGGGTTTTTACTTTGTGTTCATTGAATGTCTTTGGAGATGGTTACCATGGGATTTGGGGTTTCACTTGATACAAGTATATTCACATTAAAGGGGTCCTGTACTTGGCTTTGGATGTGTCATTCACTGGCACCTTCATAGGATGGACGACTATGTCAGTGCTATGTACGACTCCTTTAATTTCTAGAAACATCACACTAATATTTCTGCATGGATCACTACTAAGGTGTCAAAATGTATGTCAAAGATGGTGGATAGCAAGTGTCTATAGCGGGTGATGAACACTTGGCCTTGTATATAAAAACGTGGAGTAGCTGCCCCAAGTGACCAATCAGAGTAGCTTTTATTGCTAGTTAAAGAATACAAGCTTTCATTTGATTGGCTGCTATGGGCGACTACTTTACTCTCTATGTACAAGGCCTATGAATGGGGCAGATCTATGAAAACCGTCTAATAGTAAAATTCTTTGATGCCAATAGCAACCCATCACAGCACGTGTTTGCGCCAGAGCGGTTTAGGAAATGAAAGCAGAGCTGTGATTGGTTGCTACAGGCAACAAGAGCTTGACAAATTAGGCCCTTGGGGCACAGTGTAGTGCAACACCTCTCTTCCCTAACCCAACATATTACATATGTGTAGAGGTGACAGGACTGAAGCTCGGCGGCCATTTAGTCATAATATTGGGCGCCCTGGTGCCGCCGTTTCCGTTCGGTCACTTTTACCTCTTCCACGTCTATTTATTTGTGTTCTCTTGACATTTCACCATATGGAGTGTTCTTCATTGTGTGTTTGCTTTCAGGTTGCCGTTTGTGTTACTTTTATAACTTAAATGCTTTGTAGGGTTTTTAAAGTTGCTTGTTTTACTGTAATATTCTGAAGATTTTATTTGTATGTTAACAATAAATTTTGATTTTACTTACAAAAAATAACAAGTGTGAATGTTGTTGTTGTTGGCATATCACAGATAGTTACGGGGGGGGGGGGGGGGGGGGATTCTGCCCCAGCAAGACAACATTTGCTTTGCACCCAGTTTTGAATGGAGTAGCTGACTGGACGTCACACACCGTTCCATTTCAGTGGGATTGCTAGAGATAGTGCCATGTGTCTGGTGGTCCCATTGAAATGAATTAAGTGGCGCACGCTGTCTGACCATCCACTCCATTCATAAGTTGGGTACAAAGCACTCCAGTTCTTGTGATAGCTGGATGTCCAAGCCATCAGACAACTTGCCCCCTACCCAAAATTTGGGGATATGTCTAGAATACCCATTTTAGCATTGTGCTACATTATAAAAATTGCAATTACAAAACTTGGGATAACAAATGGGATATACATATAATTTCACATTGCATTCAGTTGCACATAGCCTTGAGGTGCATTCATGAACATTTATCTGGTCTATTTTAGGCTTCTTTCACATGTTGCAGATTTAGTTAATAATTTGCATCAGTATTTTAAAGTCAGGACTGGATCCTAAATAATATTTCTACCTCTTTCCTTTGCATCCATTTGTGCTTTTAGCTTCAAACTATTGAAGCAAAATACATATTAAAGGGGCTCTATCAGCAAAATCATGCTGCTAGAGCCCCACATATGCGTGAATAGCCTTTAAAAAGGCTATTCAGGCACCGCTAGAGTTATATTAAACTATCCCCCCAGTTTTAAAATAATACCCCTAAAAAAAGAATGATCTACTCACCCATCATGCACGCTGGGCGGGCATTCAGGGTGCGCCGTCGTCTTCATCCACACCTCTTCTTCCTCCGGTCCGGTCCTCCTCCGGCGCTCGCGAACTGACATTGGTAAAAAAAAATGGCCTGGGCGCATACGCAGTAGCATGCGGCTTCTACTACGGCTACTGCGCATGCGCCCAGGCCATTTTTTTTTTTTATCAATGTCAGTTCGCGAGCGCCAGAGGAGGACGGGACCCGAGGACATCGGAGGAAGAGGAGACGTGGATGAAGAAGACGGCGCACCCTGAATGGCCGCCCAGCGTGCACGATGCGTAAGTAAATCACATTCTTTTTTAGGGTATTTTAAAACTGGGGGGTAGTTTAATATAACATTTATGGTGCCTGAATAGCCTTTTTAAAGACTATTCACGCATATGTGGGGCTCTATCAGCATGATTTTGCTGATAGAGCCCCTTTAAAGCTGCAATGTATGAATCAGACGGAGGAAAAAAAGTCATCTTTGCTATTACTATTCCATCCTATAAATGTTATTTGCTATCTTTACACGTAGACCACAGCTCATTGTTGGGAGAATATATCCATGTTTAAAGGCAGAGAACAAGATATGGAGCTTTCACCCCCCTGAAGACATCACGAGGGGTGTTGGCATTGTCTTTATATAGGGCAGTTTCTGTTTTCGGTTATCACTAGTGCTTAAGTAAGGAATGTAAGCAATGCCTCATATCTGGGAATGCTGTAACATGCTCGATATGACAACTGCTCTATGCCAAACGCTCCGTGAGCAGGATAACACCATACTGAAGGTTCCAGCCAGCCTTAAAGGATAAGAGTATTCCTGGAATTATTATTTTCCATCAGGACTCCAGGCAGGAAATGGTATCTTCAGTGTGTTTACAGGTTAGGGCAATAAGGCCATGAATGGAGGTGGGGGTGGATGCATTGGATGCTGCCCTATTAGGTAATGTGTACCACAAGTAGCTCCTATGTGATTGTGCAAGGTTTACACAACAGTGTTCTCACATTGTGGCCCCAAGCTGTGGCATTGTGTGTGAGTGACTGCGCTATCTGCTTACACACAGTAAGGAACATGTCCAAACTTTCTAGCGAAACTGTGATGTCAGTAAGCCAAGCCATTGACTGACGTCTATCATTCCACAGTTAGATTCTTGCTCCAACGCAGACTCCTTCACAAATGGCTGACAGCTATAGGCAGACAGAAGCCATAAAGATCCTCAAATTCACAAAAGAAAACTAGTGATAGAAATCTTCTGAAAATATGTAACAAACTGTATCTACTTATACAATATTAATACTTTGTATAATATCCTTAAATCATTTATTTTGAGGCAGAATTGTCAGTAAATTCAGTGTTATTTTGAAAGCAAATTGGCAAGGGATCTAGTTCTGTGTTATACAATGACATCAGCCAACCATCGTGAAGCTATGAATGTCACAAGTAGGTGTTGCAACTCAAATTGTTGATAGCCTCACTGGAGAAGGTGTGTGTGTGTGTGTGTGTGTGTGTGTGTGTGTGTGTGTGTGTGTGTGTGTGTGTATATATATATATATATATATATATATATATATATATATATATATATATATATGGGCCATTAAGGCCAAGGCCCCATGTAGCGAACCGCAGCTAAAAAACACTAGGCGGAAACGCATCGCATCTTCAGACAGTCCACGGAGTTTCTCCCCCTATTATATCAATACAGAAAACGCCAGTGTTTAGGTATAATTGACATGCTGAGATTTTCAGAAACGTGAGCGTTTTTGAAATCGCAGCTTTTCCACGGTTTTGTTTGCAGTGTGTGGATGGGATTAGCCAGAACCCCTTTGAGTACCATCTTGGCATTATAGAAACCACAATAACCCAGAAACCTCCAAACCAATACAGAAAGCAAATACTGTATGTTCAGGTAAGAGCCACTAACCTTGTACATCTCAATCTCCTTTCTTAAGGCGGCTTCTTCACTACTTTTCTCATCGCCGACGTGTATAAATTCTTCCTAGAATGGAGGAGACAGTTATGTCAATGCTTCTGAGTATGCATATGTGAGTTATAACATCTTACTGCAATTGCTAATGCTTCGCTTTCCTTTTGCATTGTTGCTAACATGAAGCTATGGTTTAGTTTAGCATACAAGATTAATACTAATATAACAATATATAATCATTTAAGGAAATCTGTCTGGGTGATTTGGGGCACTAAACCACCTACTGGTCCCTAAGGACTGGGGTATAGCTTTATAAGCCTGCCAGGTTCCCTTTAAAGTTACTGGAAATGACGACTTTTCAAGCATGAGAAATTAAACGTGGACCTTATCTGTAAGCCCTAGGTTAGGATTAGGCAGTCAAAGGCACATCAGGTGTTGTGGAACTACAATTCCCAGCTTACACACTTGCTCTGCTGTACTGCAACTCCAACTGAAGTGACGAGCATGCTGGGAGTTGTAGTTTCACAGCAGCTGAAGTGCCAAAACCTTCCAGCCCCTGCCTTAGGTAGTACTGAGTGCCCACTCACTTGAACGGACATTATGTACATTACGTACATTACATGACATGTACAAGGGCACAGTGTGGATAGACAGTAGTTAACTCTCTGAGGAATCTTTCATTGGAATCAGAGACCTATCTAGAAGTTCCTAAGCCCTGATGCAAAATCAGTACCTAGCTTGTGCCATTTACAACAGTTGTATATTTTATGTGTCAGAGGGACCCCCTCAAGGTTTAGGGCACGGTAGTGACTGCTCCTGCTACAGCTACACCCCTGGTTGGGATATTTTTTTTTTTAAGAGACAATCACATGGAATATATGAGCAGTAAGGATCACGTAGAACAATACTCATTGTCTTAAACATCCATGTATGGCCTAGTTCACATCTGTGGTAAATTTTCCATTACAATGTCTGCCAAAATTTGGCAGAGGAAAAAGTCCTGCACGGAGGACTTTTCTTCCACCAGTTTCAGTTCTAAAATGGACACCATTAGGGCTCCTTCACACGGAGTTACGCTGCACTCATTCTGAACGTAAAAACACGTTCAGAATGAGCGTGTAAAAAGCAGCTCCCATTGACTTGAACAGGAGCCAGCGTACGTGCGCTCCCCATTGAAATCAATGGGAGGCTTTTTTCCCCTATTGCTTTCAATGTATTACGCACGTAATGATGGACCGGAGCAGAGAATGGAGAGACCGAGCTAGTGTGAACCTAGCCTATGCTCTATGTATGCTCGTGACTAGGGTCATGACTTGTAATATAAGTACATCTTCCTATCTATATCCAGCTTGATATTCAACAGGGTCAAGGTCAGAAGGACTGGCTCTACATGGGCCACCCATGCTAGCATAATATATGAGAAAGAGGGTTGTGGATACATTTGCAGGCCGTGGTCACACTAGCGTTCAGGGACTATGGAGCATGGGCTGGCCCACTGAGAGGCAACCATCATAATGGGAATACTAAAGCAGTCTCAGAATACAAATGAATGAGATCAGAAAGTGCTCGTACATATAAGATAAAGTGGATTCAAATGGACAGTTTCAGACAATACAATTATTCAGTGAGGACATCCAACTACAACAATCATTTTAATTGACCAATGACAGGCCGTGATCATCTGTTGGGAAGTCGGCCATGTTTGAATTTTTCATCCAGTAGATCTTTCATACTTATGATAGATGTTTGGCCCACAAACACCACATGATCATCTTGGTGGCCTTCCAAACTGGTCATGTCTGATTCCATAAGCTACACATGGGTATAGCATGAAGCTCCTGAACCCCAATGCAACATTTTTTTTTTTTTACAAGGGTCTCAATCTACAATGTTTCACCCTTAATAACAATGTCTGAGGCCTTTGGTCCCTTAGAAGCCTGCTACCAGGTACAAGTGCTACATCTCCACCCACTATAGTTACACCACTGCGGTTATACAATCAGGCAAATGTTAGGACTTTCCCCACTGAGCGTTCATTTAAGCGTAATACCTGCGTCAGGCTAGGGCTTTGAGTGCGAAGTGTTATCTTGAGCTTGACTGGGGCGCCTCCATCAGAGGTTATCTATTAAATGAGATGTGTGTAACCAAATAGCAAATGATGATGGGAGTCCACACACTGAGCCGAATTATATTCCAATATTGTCAGTCAGCTTTGTATGTAGATGGTCTTAGGCCAAGGTCCCATGTTGCGGAAAAGCTGTTTTTTGCTGCAGATTTTGCTGCCTTTTTTTTTTTTTTTTTTTTTTGAGTCAAAGACAAGAGTGAATTGAGTAGAAAGTATTAGGGTCCATCCACACGGAGCAAAATGGCATTGTTTACAGTGCCGAATTTACCGCGCGTAAAAAAAGCGTCCCATTGATTTCAATGGGTGCCGCTCGCTTTTGTTCTACATGCGAGCGGCACCCATTGAAATCAATGGGACACTTTTTTACGCGCTATAAGTTTGGCGCCATAAACAGCACCATTTTGCCCCTTTAGGGTGCATTCACACTACGTTTCCTGAAGCTTATTCTGAACGTAAAACACGTTCAGAATAAGCGGCGTATAAAGCAGCTCCATTCATTTCTATGGGAGCCGGCATACGAGCGCTCTCCATAGAAATGAATGGGCTGCTTTTTTCACTGCGAGCAGTCCCATTGAAGTGAATGGGAAGTGCCCGCGTGTACGGCTCGGCATGAGCAGAGCTTGCCGTATACGCCGACACTTCCCATTCACTTCAATGGGACTGCTCGCAGTGAAAGAAGCAGCCCATTCATTTCTATGGAGAGCGCTCGTATGCCGGCTCCCATAGAAATGAATGGAGCTGCTTTATACGCCGCTTATTCTGAACGTGTTTTACGTTCAGAATAAGCTTCAGGAAACGTAGTGTGAATGCACCCTTATATTGTAAAATCTGCAACAAAAAAAGCAGCTTTTCTGCAATGTGCTGTCTCAGTCTTAGGGTGCATTCAGACTACGTAACGCCAGGCGTGTATGAGAGCCGTACCCGCCGGCATTACGGCAGACTGCCGAACACTTCCCATTCACTTCAATGGGAGCGCTCGTAAACGCCGCTGTTACGAGCGCTCCCATTGAAGTGAATGGGAAGTGTTCGGCAGTCTGCCGTAATGCCGGCGTGTACGGCTCTCATACACGCCCGGCGTTACGTAGTCTGAATGCACCCTAAGGGTAAGTTCACACAGCGTTTTCTGATCCAGCCTCAGGTTCCGGATTAGGCCTAATGAATGGGCCTAGTTGGGAGGAGGGAGTGTCTTCAGGCCGTTTCGTGAGGCCTGAAGAATGAGCACGCCCTCGAGGCGACTCGGCCTGAGGAATGAGCATGTCTGTTGTTTTTTCCGGGAGCCAGAACAAACAGCACCTGGAAAAAAAGACCTGACCGGCTCCCATAGATTTCAATGGGAGCCGTCTTTTTGGTCAGGATTTTGAGGTGGATACGGCCTCAAAATCCTGACCAAAAAACCCAGTGTGAACTCACCCTTAGGCTAAGGCCCCACGTTGTGGAAACGTAGCTTCTTATGTTGCAGATTTTGCTGTGTTTTTTGAGCCAAAGCCAGGAGTGGATTTAATAGAAGGGAAAAGTATGTGTTTCCTTTATATTTCTCATTCCTTTTCGAGCCACTCTGAACTATTGTCTCAAAAAAAAGTAGCTTTTCTGCAACATGGAGCCTTGGCCATAAAGAGGATTTCCAGCTGTATAAAAATTGTTGCCAATGGTCTAACAAATAGTTAAAATAATAAAAGGTTTTATACCCATTTACCAGTCAGCTGTCCCAATGATGTCTGGGTCCCTGCTACGCTCCATTTCCACCTCCAAACACAGCAGAAAATAATTGGGAGTACCCATTGTGCCATTTTCTGGATAAGGCAGGTTATCGAAGCAGGCAGTGAGCGGGTGTTCCCAGGAATTTTTTGATTCGTTGTGATAGAAGAAATGGAACGCATGGGGGACTGGGCAGCACTGGAATGGCAGAAGATCTGTAAGAGCAAGCAAAATAAATTAATTAATTATAAGCTTTTTTTTTTTTTAGTTTCTTTTTTTTTTTTTTAATCCCAATTGCATCCCAATGACACAAATTTTTAATTGGCTGAAAAACCCCTTTAGTGCTAGGAAATGTTGTCCTGGTGGCTCAGTGGTTAGCATTGCTGACTTGTAATACTCGGGTCCAATATCTGCATGGAGTTTGTATGTTCTCTCCATGTTTTTGCGTCTTTTCTCCCACATGCCAAAAATATACCGATAGATAAACTGACTGCCTGTACAAACAACTGATCCTTGTGGACATCGGGGGATGAATGCCTGTATGGCAGCCACCAACTCCATAACAACTGAAAAGGGTACAGGGAAAGGGAAATCACAGCCCACTCACTCAATTCAGACGAAAATGTCCCATAGACTTAATAAGGTGTAGTGTCCACAAACAATCGCGGATCCCCGAATCCAGAAACTCCAACGGTGTGAGTAATTATACAAGCACAAGCGGTATCCAGCACCAACGCGTTGTTTTTTCTTAAAACTTAGCCTTTATTTTCAATGGTTAAAAACCATACATCATGGAGAAGTTTAAATTCTTATGATCACATCAGGAGATGATAACTGACGCGTTTCGAGGACATATGATCCTCTTAGTCGTAGCCTACGACTAAGAGGATCATATGTCCTCGAAACGCATCAGTTATCTCCTGATGTGATCATAAGAATTTAAACTTCTCCATGATGTATGGTTTTTAACCATTGAAAATAAAGGCTAAGTTTTAAGAAAAAACAACGCGTTGGTGCTGGATACCGCTTGTGCTTGTATAATTACTCACCAACTCCATAATACTCTCTGAGCTTTGAGTATCTGTAAGAATAGCGAATGTAAGAATTCTGATTTCCAAATTATATTTATTTATTTAAGTAAGAAGGCTACTATGGCTAAGGCCACAGATGTTGTTTTTTTTTTATGGGATGTCTATCGTGGAAACAACCACTGTGGTGGAATAGTGCACTGAACCCATCCACTACACAGGTATGGCAGCATCTAACCTGGCAGAAGATAAGATTTAGGGCCCGTGCACACAATGTAATCCGGTGCTCATTCTGACATGTAAACTCGTGTCAGAGTCAGTGCTTCAAAACAGAATCCCATTGACTTCAATGAGTTCCGTCTTACACGCTACACATTGAAATCAATGGAAGGCTTTTTAACCCATTGATTTCAATGTGTTTCGTGCGTTAAACGGAACCCATTGAAGTCAATGGGATTCTGTTTTGAAGCAATGACTCTGACACAAGTTTACGTGTCAGAATCAACGCCGCGTTACATCGTGTGTACGGGCCCCAAGTAATACTTTACCCTGCCATACACCAAGCCTCAATAAGGTAAAAATGAGAATAGGGGTTTGCTGGGAGTGGATATATTTTTTTGCGGTTCTCCATGGTAATAAGAATAAGAATCACTGCTATAATGAATAATCGATATAGGTGATCCATCAGGTCCCATCACTAGAGGTGAGTGCTAGCTGGATCTGCGCTACCGAAGTGCTGGTAACCATCAGAAGGTGATTGGGGAAGGAATAATCACCACTCTCTCTTTGACCTATGTTTTCCTTTAAGCTCACCAGATCATATACTAATTATTATTATTATTATTTATTTATATAGCACCATTAATTCCATGGTGCTTTACATTTGGGGGTTACATACAATACACAGAATATACAGGTAGATATAATGCTAACAATGACCGACTGGCACAGTGGGGTAGAGGGCCCTGCCCGCGAGGGCTTACAATCTATGAGGGAAGGGGGGTAGAGACAGAAGGAGAGGGGGAGACTGTACAGATGGGGGTGCGGTGATAGTGTTATTGGAGGTTGTAGGCCTTCCTGAATAGGTGAGTCTTCAGGGCCTTCTTGAAGCCTGTGATTGTGGGGGTCAGTCTTATGTGTCGTGGTAAGGAGTTCCAGAGTATGGGGGATACACGAGAGAAATCTTGGAGACGGTTGTGTGAGGAGCGGATGAGAGCGGAGTAGGAGATCATTGGAGGATCTGAGGTTACGTGTGGGTAGGTAGCGTGAGATTAGGTCAGAGATATATGGAGGGGACAGGATGTGGATGGCTTTGTATGTTAGTGTTAGTAGCTTGAACTCAATTCGCTGGGCTATAGGTAGCCAGTGGAGGGACTGGCAGAGGGGAGCAGCCGATGAAGATCGGGGTGTGAGGTGGATTAAGCGAGCAGCGCAGTTTAAGGTGGACTGGAGGGGGGCGAGGGTGTTTGCTGGGAGTCCATGGAGAAGGGTGTTGCAGTAGTCTAGGCAGGAGATTATGAGGGCCTGGACAAGCATCTTGGTAGTTTCCTGGGTGAGGAAGGGGCGAATTCGGTGGATGTTCTTGAGCTGGAGGCGGCAGGAGGTGTTGAGGGCTTGAATATGTGGCTTGAAGGATAGGTCAGAGTCCAGGGTTACCCCAAGGCATCGGGCCTGTGGGACAGGGGTAATTGTGGTTCCATTAACTTTGATAGATGGGTCAGGTGGAGGGGCCATACAGGATGGGCTGAAGATGATAAACTCTGTTTTCTCCATGTTGAGTTTGAGAAAGCGGGAGGAGAGGAAGGAGGCTACGGCCGCTAGACAATCTGGAACTCTGGCCAGCAGGGAGGTAATGTCTGGTCCAGAGATGTAGATTTGGGTGTCATCGGCATAGCAGTGGTACTGAAAGCCATGAGATTCTATGAGTTGGCCCAGGCCAAGGGTGTAGATGGAGAACAGGAGGGGTCCTAGGACGGAGCCCTGGGGGACACCTACAGAGAGAGGGCGTGGTGAGGAGGTGGTGTGCGAGTGGGAGACGCTGAATGTGCGGTCGGTGAGGTATGAGGAGATCCAGGAATGGGCCAGGTCTGAGATACCAAGGGATGAGAGAATTTCTAACAGGAGGGAGTGGTCAACTGTGTCAAAGGCAGAGGAGAGGTCGAGGAGGAGGAGGACAGAGTAGTGGCGCTTGGCTTTGGCGGTTAGCAGGTCATTGGTGACTTTTGTTAGGGCAGTTTCAGTGGAGTGCCGGGGTCTGAAGCCTGACTGAAGTCTGTCAAAGAGCAGGTTGGACGAGAGATAGAAGGAGAGTTCGGAGTGGACATGCTGCTCAAGAAGTTTTGAGGCGTACGGGAGCAGTGAGATAGGACGATAGTTGGCAGGAGAGGACGGGTCGAGGGACGGTTTCTTAAGTATAGGAGTGACAGTGGCGTGCTTGAAGGCTGAGGGAAAGGATCCATTGGTTAGGGATAGATTGAAAAGATGGGTTAGGGCTGGAGTAATGACTTCAGCGAGTTTGGGGATGAGGTGTGACTGGATCGGGTCGAGCACGCAGGAGGTGAGGTGGGATTTGGATATTAGGGAGGACAGTTTTTCGTCAGTTATGGAGGAGAAACAGGTCAGGGATGAGGAACAGTAAGTAGTTGGGTAGAGGGGTTGTCGGGGGAGTAGGGTGAGACTGTCTCTGATGGTGTCAATTTTAGTTTTAAAGTAAGCGGCAAAGTCGTCAGCTGAGATAAGTGATGTCGGAGGGGGGGGCGGGAGGACGGAGAAGGGAGTTGAAGGTGGAGAAGAGCTGTTTGGGGTTGCGAGAGAGTGCAGATATGAGTGTGGTGAAGTAGACCTGCTTTGCACAGGTGAGTGCGTTCTTAAATGAGAGAACTGCTTCTTTGTACCTGAGGAAATCCTCCTGGGAGTGGCTTTTCTTCCAGAGGCGTTCTGCAACCCGCGAGGCACATCTCAGTTTTTTAGTCAGGTCAGTGTGCCAGGGTTGTCTATTGATCGGTCGAGCTCTGGTGTATGTGTAGGGGGCCACAGAATCAAGGGCTGAGGTAATGGTGTTGTTATAGAAGGCAGCAGCGGCATCTGTGTCCTGGAGTGAGGATATGTCAGCGAGTGGTAGGAGAGAGTCTGAGAGGGTGCAGGTGTCAAGCCGGTTGAGGTTCCTGCGGGGGCGTGTTGGTTTAGAGGTTGGGGTGTCTATTGGAGAGGAGAGGGCAGAGAATGTCAGCAGGTTGTGGTCAGAGAGCGTGGATGGAGAGTTAGAGAGGTTGCATATGGAGCAGAGGCAGGTGAATATTAGGTCTAGTGTGCCCCCTTTATGTGGAAGGCAGAGGAGGACCATTGGGAGAGACCAAAGGAGGCGGTGAGGGATAGGAGACTGGAGGCGGAGGGGTGGTCTGTGTTAATGGGGATGTTGAAGTCACCCATGATGATGTTGGGGGTGTCTGTGGATAGGAAGTGTGTAAGCCAGGTGGTGAAGTGGTCGATAAAGGCAGCGGTAGGTCCCGGCGGTCGATATATGACGGCCAGTTGGAGGTTGGAGGGTGAGTAGATACGAACAGCGTGCACTTCAAAGGATGGGGGGGTGAGGGCAGGTAGCGCCTGGATAGGGGCAAATGAGCACTTGTCTGACAGGAGGACGCCTACACCTCCACCAGGTTTGTTGTTGGGGCTTTCGCTTTGTCTAGTAATGAGTTGACATCATCACCAGCATCCATGAGATGGTTAACCATAGACAGAAAGCTGGTATTTCAAGAATTTGGCTTAAGCAAACTAGGTTGATGCTTCCCTACAAGGTCTGTGTTTGCTCAGTGCTTCTACATTTTTGCATTGCATCCCTGGGACCATAGATTTGATGGTAGTTGATGTTTGTACGTCCCCCTGACCTCAGCATTACAGATATAAAGCGGGTTATACACATTAGATAGTGGTCGGCCTAATGTTCTTTCAGCTGTCAGCCATATTACTTGACTCTCCTGTACAAGTGTGCTTGGCCAAGTTTGCACATGTTATGTTACAGCCAACGGGCCAGCTAAACACTAACATTCAGATGACAAGATGAGCGAATACTATTCGAAACAGCAGTTTCTAAATAGCACGCTCCCATAGGAATGAATGGGAGCGGCCGGCGTGCAGGGGGTTAAGCAGCTGGCGCCGGCTGCGTCCATTCATTCCTATGGGAGCGTGCTAATCGAATTACCGTTTCGAATAGTATTTGCTCATCTCTAAAAGTGATGGGAACTATTCACATTTTGACGGACCATCAAAATATAGCTCAAGTCCAATGCATGGGAGATTTGGTGTACTTGGGTGCCATAAGGGCGTTAAAAATAGAGGTTTTTCACACCTCAGGTTGTCTGAATGTAGCGTCACTCATAGTTTAATTGACTTTTGACACATTTAATTGACTAATTATTGACACAATAATTTTGGTGGCCACACAAATTGCACAACCAAAGATCGTTTGATGCTCTACAACAGGGGTAGGGAACGTACGGCTCTCCAGCTGTTGCAAAACTACAACTCCCAGCATGCATACTGGCTCTGCTGTTCTGGGAACTCCCATGGAAGTGAATGGAGCATGCTGGGAGTTGTAGTTTCACAGCAGCTGGAGAGCCAAAGGTTCCCTACCCCTGCTCTACAACATCAGAAGTAATGTAAGTAAATGGGATCACATCAGTGGCGTAACTAGGAATGGTGGGGCCCTGTGGCGACCTACGCCTAAGACTCCGACCGACGTCCCGGGCCCTGTGGCAGCCACTACCACTGCTACCCTGGTAGTCACGTCCCTGGATCACATTGTGACTCCAAAGTTGTTGTAAATGTGATGCTCTGCTGCAAAAAAAAAAAAAATATATATATATATATATATATATATATATATATATATATATATATATATATATATAGATATATAGATATATATATAGATAATTTATACTGCTGAAGGGCAAAACAGCGATCTTTGTGTTAATGATATTGATGCCACTTAATGTACAGAATAACACACAGAAGACGTTTTTCTATTTTTGTATAACACTACATGTTCATGGATAGCTATTTTCTAATATTCATTGGAATGGCTTCTTTTACACCTGGGACTGATCCAGTAGGTCACCGGGTCTGATCATTTTCTATAACTATAATTTCCCATTTAGATTTATAGCATTTATTAGTATAAATAGTTACATTTTATCTCATTATAGTGTAAATCCAGGTAAGACAACATCCACATGAAAGTGTGTGCATCGCCAGGCTTTGTCCAAACGAAACATGGATAATAGTGTGCCAGCGTGCGTCCTTGGCCCCATTCTCTCAAGTCATAAAAAAATGCACCCGGCTCACTGCGCCATACATGGGACCGTGTATGTGGCCATAGGAATGAATGGCTCAGTGTGCTAACTGGGAAAAGCAGAGTCATGCATATGAGGTATAAGAAATAGACTGTGGGGGGGAAGGGTGTTTGGCGCAAGAAGTGTGTTTGTAAGCTACTCCATCTTGGCTAGGGAATTTAAATACAGGGCTAGGGCAACAAACTAAATCTTTGCTGTGGGGGCAGTAAAGCCGATCTATACTTTCAGTAACTCAGCCTGATAGTGTGAATTATGACCGAGACTTACTAGACAACAGCTGTGTCACACTGACAGCATACTGATCCCTATACCAGCTGCTCCACCTATGCAACCTTTAACCCCATTTCCTCACACTGGTGACCCACTCACTGCAGAATATGTTGTCACTTTATATGCAGTGAAATATTTTCATTTGTTGTTCATATGGACAAACCCTATGTTATTTGTATGGTACAAAATATTAGAAATTCCGAAGCACAGAAACAAAAAAAAAAATCTAGAATTTAAGAAATACTGAGCAGAAATAACAACTAAAGTAGCCTTCACAAGGAGTAAACGCGCGTGTATTTTTGCAAAATACACGTGTAAAAATAAGACTCCCATTGACTTCAATGATATTTTTAACACATGTAAAAATACGCCTGTAAAATGTCATTGAAGTCAATGGGAGTCTTATTATTACACGTGTATTTTGCAAAAATACATGCACATTTACTCCGTGTGAAAGCTCCCTAAAGAAACGTTCACACACAAGAATCTGCCATGGATTTGGGAGTGGTTTTAGCCACGTGGCAGATCACCCCCCAGTATCTATCTCCCAGCGTCCTGCTGGATCTTGGATTCTGCAGCCTTGGTCCATTCATCCATGCCTAACCAGCTGAGGAAACCCACAACGGAAAGCCAATACAGTGCTGAATACGGCGGTGGAAAACAAAGAGGAATTTTTCACCATGTGAACCTAGCCTAAAGAAATTGGTAATGTAATAGTAACATATTTTATGTTAGATTTTTTGGCATTTCAAGTAATTCTATACTTCTGTATAACATTCTGATAATCTAAAAGGTTGGATGTCTCAGCATGGCTTATACTAGAGGTAAAGCTATCAGCTGGCTTATATGTAAATCTTATAGTGGTAAACTTGTCTTAAATCTATTGAAGTACCTTTAAGTAAATGAGATTAACTGGAATCAGCATCAGGCTTGCTCCAAGGCGCTGATCTATTATCTAGACAGGAATGCCCTGGAGCTCACCTCTCACTTACTGGATTTGCATTCAATGCTGTTTTTTCCTGCCCTGGCATGTCAAAGATGTGACTTTGCATGTCCAATAGAAATACTCTCGTCTACCATACAGGTGAAAATTAGTTTCACCACCCTACACCCTGACTATATACCAATGAATGACGGAACAGTACTCACTTAAAAAGCTAGACATTACATGTGATAGCGCCTGCAGGAGCAGGAAATACCAGCTCCCTGGGGTGGACCAGACAGCAATTTTACTTCACCCTGCTTTCAGACTTTTAGGCCAAGACCCCATGTAGAGAGTTGCAGCCAAAAAATCTGCAGAAAAGACCGTTGTGGAATCACATTGGGGTTTTTTTGCAGCGTTTTACATTGCATTTTCGTACACTTTCTGCCCCTATTATACCTATATGCAAAACACTGCGTTTCAGCAACGTGGGGCCTTAGACTTGAACACCACCCTTGACAGACCAAGACACTTTGGGAGAATTCATCATTCCTTCTATACCAGAAAACCATCATAGAGGGATGATATAGAGGCGCACATTTGGTACTTTCTGCACCTAATTTATTAGAACTCATGCCAGTTTCCTACAGTGAGTTATAATGGAAATCTACACCAGTTCCTACCCGGCGTAGGTTTACATTCTGGCGCCAGGACCTCTGACAGATTTATAAGGAGGCCGCAGCCTCTTCATAAATTTTTCAGTCCTTGCGCCAGTTGGGCAGTTTATCAAAACTGGCATACGAAACACCAGTCTTAACAAATTGACCCCATTAGATTGCCAATGCTTGTTCAATAGTTATTGGCCAAACACTCAACATGTCCACTCCTTTCACCCCCAACTTCATCTGCCTAGGTTCTGCATTGTTAGGAAGCCCCCATACCCATTAGATAGAAGGCCAGTTTAAGCAGCCTATTGTTTTTCATGAGACCGTCTGACTTGTGTATTAGATGTTTGACTGTTTTTCATTAAGAGTACGTCAGGGAGAAACAGGATCAGGCATGCTGAATTTCAATATACCTTTGTTATCTAGGTAAATAAGCCCCCACCAGAGCAGTATGGCTGCTAGGGACAGATTTGGCCATAATGTAGCCCACGCAATTGCTGCATAATGGCTTATGACTTTTTTCTATAAAATCGCCCACTTCCTATTAGATTATTTCAACAGGTAATGGCTGACATTTACTCACTGATCCCCAATCCTTCAAAGGTCTGCCTCACAGAGTCAATTCACCTACAAATTACCAACCTTCTCCAGTGCTCCAGAGGGAAACAATTTGCTGCCATTTTCACATGCAAATAATTTTAGGCCAAGGCCCCACGGGTCGTATGCGATGCGGAAAGAACCGCTGCATGATCGCATTGCGATTCTTTCCGCAGTGCCTTGAAGAGAAAGATCACAGAGTTTTCCTCTGTGGACTTTCTCTTCCCATTATATCTACGGGAAAGCCGCCAGCGTTTCCGTAGATATAATTGACACGCTGTGATTTCTTCCGCAAAGTGGGCATGGGATTCGCGTGAATCCCATCCCCTTTGCTTGCACTGTAAAACACAGCAATTTTTCCCACAGCGTCTCCACTGCGGGCAAATTGTGACGTTTATGTCCCGTTGGGCCCTGGCCTTAGGATCACATAATGTGCCAAAAGGTTATCAGTGTGTCTTTTATTTTACCTCATTTTTGGATGCCATCTTAGTATCTTCCGTCTGACAGCTATGATATCTGTAATCTGAAAGCAGAAATCAGAATATTAGGAAAATCATTAAAATGTTTGCTTACATAAATGTAAAAAAAACCCACAAAACTTTAAATACCATATCTTTATATCTATATATTGCTTTCTTAGGTTATGCACTACATTTTGGGTTCACACTAGCAATTAGATTTAAGTTTTGCGGTTTGCTTGGGGATCTAAAAGACGAAAACCTTATCCTCTTAAACTGCAGTTACCCATGGAGACCCGAAGTCCTCATAGACTATAATGGGGTATGCCGATTTTCCACCTGAAATTGTAGGAGAGAAAAGTCCTTTTTTTCATTAAGAAACTTAATGAAAACTTATTTGGCTGACAGCGGTCATACCAAACTACCATGCACACTTTGGCAGAACTCACTGAAATCAGCGGGTTCAGCTGATACACATCTAATATGTATGACCTGCTTAAGCTATAGTTTACCTGCGCACACATTTTCACGAAATGTTAGTATGATCTTGTATATTTTGGTCAGTATTGGTCAAAATGTCTTTTGTTATTTGATCAGGCCAGAAAGATTTCAAATGAATATATTAGGTGAAGTATCGCAGCCCGCCCTTTCCACTCACAGAGCGCAAGGAATGGCCTTGCACTGGTGTAGATGGGATTATAAATGCCCCCCCAATATCCGGATATAGAACCCTAAGGCCTGGTTCACATCTGTGTCAGTAATCCGTTCGGGGAAATCTGCATGGGGACAACCCCGAACGGACTACCGAACGCATTGTTGAGCAGTGAAAGCACACAGACCCCACAGATTATAATGGGGTCCTTGTGCTTTGCGCACGGCCTCCACACAGAACATTCGGACAGAAAAGTAGTTCACGATCTACTTTCCTGTCCGCATGACTCGTGCGGAGACTGTGCGGAAAGCACACGGACCCCATTATAGTCTATGGGGTCCGTGTGCTTTCACTGCTCACCGATTGCCAATGCGTTTGGAAGTCCGTTCAGGGAGGGGGGGGGGGTGTCCTCATGTGGACTCCTCCGAATGGATTACCAACACAGATGTGAACCAGGACTCAGGTGATCTAGTGGTCCAGTATATATATATATATATATATATATATATATATATATATATATATATATATATATATATATATATATATATATATAAGAATTTTGATAGTGAGCACACACTTATGGCCCAGGAATGGTGGTGGGATCTTAGCAGTTAGGCCTCTTGCATTCAACCATAGCGAAAACATGCAAAAACCATGTCAGTATATCATCTGCAAACACAGATTCACAAAAGAAACTTGTGTGATCCCCTATACTCGTCTGGGTGGCAAATGTAAGCAAAAATGGGGCATGCTTTATGATTTGCATCTTTGTATATAGCACGGACACAAAACCTATGGCCATGTGTATGGGCCCTAGAAATATATATGTCCAGACACAAACTACAGTCGTGTGCAGGAGACCTTAGTGGCCCTGGCATCCATGTTTTACAGGCTATGACAATTAATACTGTACCTAAAAAAAAAAAAAAAGGCATTAGCAATACAGCATGTATTAAAATAGACAATAACCTCATCCAAAACATTTCTCTGCGGATCAATATGTGCACTGAATATCAGCGAGACATTTACCAGTCATTGACCACCATCTTCTACAGAAAGAAGTGATCAGACACCTATAGTAAAGCTATCCTCTGGAGGAACAAATGATGAAGAATACTAAGCTCCAGCACACCCAAACCTTGTATCCCTGGCAGTCGTGCTGCCCCCTACACATTATATGGTCAGCAGATTCCTCTGAAAGTGGTGGGATCAGCTGGCATTTCTGTGTATGTTTAGCTCTAGTTATTCCATTAACCTACTACAATTGTCAGATGTTTGTCCCTGGTAAACAATAGGACTCCACAGAGCTCTATTGTAGGACTGCTGATAGGCTGTGCCAGAAACCTGGAAGCAAACCAAGCTTAAAGGGTGCGGTCCTATATCTACAAATAGAGATTCTAGAGATGATAATAGCACAGGACTACTGCCGCATAGACAGAGGGAAGGAAAATTACAGCTATGGAAAAAAAACACAACCAGATGTTAACTCAAAATGCTGGAGCGTATATATATATATATATATATATATATATATATATATATATATATATATATATATATATATCAGCCATGCCATGAGATGTCATCAGCAAAAGTGTCCAGGATGGCTAGGAATTTGGGCACCATTTTTGCAAAGGACCCATGTACCGAGCCGCAGCCAAACAACACTGCAGTAAGGACCACAATGGAAACTCGTGTTTTTTTGTCAGCAATTTTCACAGAAAGTCCAGAGTTTTCCTCTGCGGACTTTCTGCCCCTATTATACCTATACGGAAAACGCTATTATTTCCATAGGTATAATTGACATGCTACGATTTAAAAAAACAAAAACAGCTCTTCCGCTGCAGATTTTTTTCTGCAATGTGTGGATGGGATTGATCAGAATCCCTTCCACTTTGCAGGCAATATGAAATGCAGTGTTCTTTGCCACGGGTTTTCCATTGTGGCACAAATTCTGTGTTTATGCCACATGGCGCCCCTGCCTTATAGTCTCTTTCCCCCTACGCCCAACAGCAGCACAACTGGGGTATTCCTGCCCCTATGAGCTGTTAGGACAGGTGGAATTTTTAATTACCTAACAGCTTTTGACCTCTATAAGAGGCCGGAAGACCTGCTCCTCCCTTGTGTTTTTTTCTGTCCTGTGGGACAGGACAGGTGGTCAGGGGGGAGCAGATGTTCTGACCTCCTATAGGGGTCCACTACTCTCCCCCACCGGTACCTGACAGCAGAAGATCTTTTTCTGGACATCCTCTTTTTTCAGCAGAGGTCCCCTTCTCCCGGCGGGGACCCTGCCGGCTCGTGCACGCTCCTGTCCGACTGGGGCGCCGGGTCGGGGCTTTCCCCTAGGAACGCTAGACCTAGGAACCTTTCTCAGGTTCCTCCGGTCCGCCGTCTAACAGGGTCCGCCGCACATGCGCAGTGCGCGGGTCTCGCGGCGGACGGGAAGAGAACAACCCCTAGACACGAGCATTGCACGGTAGTTCGGGAGGGGGGTCCCCCGGTCCTGGGGACCATACCTGGGTCAGATCCCCCTCCCCCTGTCTTCTCCCCTCCCCTTTTTTTTTTCATGAGATTCTGGCTCCGTTGTAGCCCCTACCCCTTGGGCCTATTTAAGTCCCCTTAGAGCTTCAGTTAGTGCTTGTCGCTCCGGTTGCAAGCACATCAGTTGGTGAAGCTCCCTGGTCAATTTCTGTGCTGGAGAACTGTCTTCATTGACTAAGGTTTGGTGGACATGGCCGGGGGGGGGGGGGAGGGAGGTTGGAGAGTTGCATCTCTGAGTGCAGTAAGTAGTTAGTGTATCCTTTTTCTTCCTCCTCAGAATGTCTTCTTCTTCCTCCACTGTTCCGCCTAGAAGGAAGGCTACTTCCAAAAGGAAGCATCTGGCGTGCGCTTCTTGTAGAGTGCCGCTGCCTGATGACTCCCAATATCGCTTCTGTCAGGGGTGCAGGGCCCCCTCTGTTGAAACAACTCCCATGCGAGAGATGGTGTCCTGGGTGAAGGGGTACGTCCAGGACTCCATGAAAAGAATGGAAGCCGTCTCCCTGGCCAAGAGGCCACGGCTGGATTGCGAATTGTCCCTGCCGCCTCTGGAAAAGCTGCGCCTCAGGGATGTGGAGTCGTCTTCTAGTACGGAGGAGGAGAAGGAGATTTTTCCCCTGGACAAAATGTCCAGAGTATTCAAGACCCTAAGAATCAGAGACCGGGAAGGCGGGGAAGGCTCTAGCCGTAGGTCTCGTACCTTCAGGCCCTCTTCGGAGATGCTCCGCCTGATGGAGGGCGAATGGAGGCACCCGGAGAGATCCTTTGCGCCATCCACACGCTTCAAGGCACTTTTTCCCGTCTCTGAGAGTCAACTAAAGGCGTGGGGTCCCCCGCCAAAGGTGGACGTCACCGTGGCCAGGTTATCAAGGCGCTCCATCCTTCCATCAGAGGACGGCTCGGGCCTCAGGGACCCCATGGATCGCCGAGTCGAAGGATCTTTGAGGCGTGTATATTCGTCCGCCTCTGCCCAGGCCTCTTTGGGCATGGTCGCGAATGAGGTAGCAACTGGCTTACGCGCAGAACTGTCATCCCTGGCCAAGGACATCGATTCCGGCGTGGATCGTGATGATCTCCTCGCGGCAGTGTCCGACATCACGCTGTTGGTGGATCACCTGACAGAAGCTACCCATTTTCAGACCCGTCTGGCGGCTAGATCCATGGCACTGGCTACTGTGGCTCGCCGACCCCTATGGCTGAAGCCCTGGAAGGCTGACCTTACTTCCAAAAATAGCCTCTGTGGTCTCCCCTTTGAGCCCGGACGGCTGTTCGGAAGGGAGCTCGACCACATCATGGAAGGCTGGGCCGACTCTAAGAGCAAGAACCTGCCACAGCCCCTTGAAGGTCGGAGTACCTCCTTTCGAGGAAGAGGCACCAGAGGCCAGCGGCGATCCGGGAAAGGAAGAGGTCGGGGCTCATCTCCTGGCCGTAAGAATGCCCCCTTCTAATTCCCTCTCAGTACACACCCCCCTTCCTACTCCCCCCCCCTCCCCTGGGGTGGGCGGTCGTCTTTCCCACTATGTGGAGGCCTGGCGGCAGAATATTCGGGACCCCTGGGTCATCCAGATGATCCAGGAAGGTTATAAAATTAATTTTGTTTCCCAGCCGCCAGAGAAGATGGTAAGAACCCGCCCTCTTCAGGGCCCCAAACAACTTCATCTGGAGAGATTGATTCAGGAGTACGTGGACAAGGCCGCGCTAGAGATGGTTCCTCGCGCAGAACAAGGCACAGGCGTCTACTCTCCAGTCTTCTTGGTCCCCAAGCCATCAGGCGAGTGGCGTATGATCATCGATCTCAGGTATCTGAATCACTTCATCCGCAGGCTGCGGTTTCGCATGGAAACCATAAGGTCAGTACTACCTTTCATGCACCCTGGAGATCACTTCGTCACTCTGGACCTGAAGGACGCCTACCTCCACGTACCCATCTTTCTGGCACACCGAAAGTTCCTAAGGATTGCCGTAGACATACAGGGGAAAGAGGCGCACTTCCAGTTCGCAGCCCTCCCGTTCGGCATATCCTCCACCCCCCACACCTTCACAAAGGTCATAGCTCCGGTCGCTGCCGCCCTGCGCCTTCAAGGCATATTCATAGTCCCGTACCTGGACGACTGGCTTCTGAAGGCTCATTCAAAGGAGGTTCTTACCACGCAGGTGCAGACCGTCGTAGCTCTACTAGACAAGCTGGGGTGGCTGGTAAACTGGCAGAAGTCAGTGATGGTGCCATCAACACGAGTTCAGTTCCTGGGACTTATTCTAGAGTCTCTCAACATGACGGTCTCTCTACCCTCTCCTCGCAAAAGGAAAATTGCTCGGGCGGCACATCATTTGTCTTCCACACGGAAGGTCACCATCAGGACGGCGATGAAGGTCCTCGGATTGATGTCCGCTGCCCTAGATGCAGTTCCTTGGGCCCTATGGCATATGCGCCCTCTACAGAACGAGATCTTGAGAGTCTGGAATCACAGTCCTTCAGGTTTACAGAAGCCAATCCAGTTAACCATCAGCACCCGGCAAACCTTGCCCTGGTGGACCCATCTGCGAGATGGGAAGTCCTCGGTCCAGCCCGCCTGGACCCTGTTGACTACAGATGCCTCCCTCACAGGCTGGGGAGCTCATCTGGGGGAGACCCCGGTTCAAGGTACATGGAATGGAGAGGACGCACTCATCCAACTGGCGCGAGCTTACCGCAGTTCATCGAGCCCTTCTGTCATTTGCACCACTTCTACGAGGGAAAGCGGTCAAAGTAAGATCAGACAATCTGACGACAGTCCACTATATCAACAAGCAGGGAGGAACCAGGTCCCCCTCGCTCATGCAAGTCACCAACCTGATCTTCTCCTGGGCAGAACGAAACCTCTCCCAGCTGGCCGCGGTACATATCCAGGGCCGCCTGAACATCCTAGCGGATCAACTCAGCAGACCGCAGGCCGACCGCAGGCGAATGGTCCCTGAACCAGGACATCTTCCACTACCTGACCAGGAGGTGGGGTCTCCCCGAGGTGGATCTGATGGCCACCCAACACAATGCCAAAGTAGAAAGGTTTTGCTCCCTGTACAGGGAAGACAACCCTTTGGCTGTGGATGCCCTGTCAATACCATGGAGGTTCGAACTGGCATATGTGTTCCCTCCCATCCCGATGATACCGAAGGTATTGGCGAAACTCAGGCAGGACCAGACTTCGGCAATAGTGATCATGCCGTTCTGGGCAAAAAGGGCATGGTTCACCGACCTTATCCTTATGAGTCGGGGGAACTACTGGAGGTTTCCACCAGTCAGGAACATGGTGTCACTGAACAGTCGGCCGTGCCTGGGCCTAGACAAATTCAATCTCACTGCCTGGAGGCTAACCGCGCCATACGCGCAGACAGAGGATTGTCCCAGGGAGTGCTAAGTACCTTAGCCCATTCAAGAGCAGAGGCAACCAATCAGAGCTACCAAAGGATCGCCCGGATATTCCGAGATTGACAGAGATGCAGTCCTAGAGTTCTTACAGAACGGCTTGGAGAGAGGACTAGCACCTGCCACCCTCAAGGTTCAAGTGTCAGCTCTATCTGCTCTCCTGGAGACACAGTTATCACAAGATCCTCTTGTCAAACAGTTCCTTAGGGGGGCTGCCAGGCTCCGCCCCCAGGTACGGCCCCCTGTCCCCAGGTGGGACCTGGCCGCGGTTCTACAAGGGCTATGTGCGCCCCCCTTCGAACCATTATCTGAAGTGGACTGGAAGTACCTGTCATTTAAAGTGACCTTTCTGTTGGCAATAACTTCCGCCAAGAGGGTTGGCGAATTGCAGGCTCTAGCAGCCTCCGAACCTTTCATAACTTTCTTTCCTGACAGAGTACAGCTAAGGTTCGTCCCAGGATTCTTGCCGAAGGTACCCACACTTCAGAACACCAATCAAGTGATCACCCTACCGGGCTTCTTTCCCTCCCCTGCCACTGAGCAGGAGGAGAAGCTACACACACTGGATCTGGTAAGAGCACTACGTATCTACCTGGATCGTACAGCACCGTTCCGAAGATCAGAGAATCTTCTGGTTAATGTGTTTGGCCACAATAGAGGCGCTAAAGCATCAAAGGTAACCCTGTCTAGATGGATCAGAGAAGCTATCAGCTGTTCCCTACGGGCTCAGAATCTTCCTGTTCCAGATTTCCTACGAGCCCATGCCACCCGATCAGTGGCGACATCATGGGCAGAGACACGGTTCCTCTCTCTAGAGCAGATATGTGCTGCAGCCTCTTGGAGCTCACAGCTGACTTTTGCCAAACACTACAGATTGGACTGGCGTACGGCCGATGCTACAGCATTTGGGCACTCTATCTTGGCATCAGCCTGCCAGGAGGTCCCGCCCTAGGGGAGATAATACTTGCTAAATCCCCAGTTGTGCTGCTGTTGGGCGTAGGGGGAAAGAAAGATTATGAATGATAATCTGTTTTCCCTTAGCCCAAACAGCAGCACAAGGCTCCCTCCCTAAGAGGTGCTATTGTACAGATTTTGTGTATGTGTGTGTAGCTCTTGGCATAGATTGCTCTGTATATCATACTTGTTACTAACACAAGGGAGGAGCAGGTCTTCCGGCCTCTTATAGAGGTCAAAAGCTGTTAGGTAATTAAAAATTCCACCTGTCCTAACAGCTCATAGGGGCAGGAATACCCCAGTTGTGCTGCTGTTTGGGCTAAGGGAAAACAGATTATCATTCATAATCTTTCTTTCTCACCACTGCCATGAACAAGATATGGATGCGCTGACATGGCACCAGTAGCGACAGCAGCAAAGGCTACTAGTAAAGGTTATCAGTAGTAATAGTGCCTGATGGGTACAAAGAGTCAGGTACCATGGCCTAGATTAGTGATAGTGAGAACCTTTTAGAGACTGAGTGCCACTAATTGCAAAGTGCCAACACGGAAATTTAACCTTAATATTGCACAGATCCACAATTATGGACCTGCAAAATACGGTCGTATGAATGGGGCTTTATAAACATCTTTATACTGAAAGGTAAAAGTTTGCATTTGGCATAATTTTGAACATTTAACGTTCACTATTTGCATTGCACAGGATCTGTTTTATGGTGACCGTGCAATGTTATTACAGCCTGTACGAATATCACGTCTGCTAGAAAACAGATACTGTTTGATATAAATAGAGAGGGACTCCACACAGTGCAATCTGCGGCAAAGTGGCACACAGTAATCTGTTCCACAGGTGGCTAACCACACGTGCCATAAGTTTGCCACCATGGGCCTAGGTGAATATAGCCTATTCTGTTGGAATTACAGACTTAGACATAAGGCAGCCATTAATAATAAACACTCCTGAGCATTTGTGTGTGACAATTCATTCACATCCTATAAAAAAAATTCCATTGTGTTAAGATAGTTGAAGTAAAAGTGACGGTTTCTCTTTTTCTTCACACTTTTTTCTTCAGATGGCCCAATGTAAACTTTATAGGAGGCATGCAATCCTTAAAGAGGAGCTCTCATGTTCTCGGGGTACATGTGGTATAATACACCGCTAGAAAACTCGCAGTGCACTGAATTCAGGTCCCCATTTGGGGGACGAAGCGTAAGATGAGCCAAGTATGCATCTATATTTTAAATATGTCTCATGATCTATACACACACACATATACATATGTACATACAGCAGAAGGCAGCAGGCGCGATATGATCCAGGGAGATATCCGATCGCCATATTTGGGGTCAGGAAGGAATTTTTTGCCCCTCCTGGGGGATTGTTTCTCCTTCCTCTAGATCAGTGATGGTGAACCTATGGCACACATGCCAGAGAGGGCACGCAGAGCACTCTACGCTGGCACGCGTGCGGTCACCCAGATTGCTCACCAAGGGTGCATTCACACTACGTAACGCCAGCGTGTATCACAGCCGTACACGCCGGCGCTACAGCAGGGCTGCCGAACACTTCCCATTCATTTCTATGCTTTTTTCCATTCATTTCTATGGGGAGCGCTCGCATGCCGGCTCCCATAGAAATGAATGGGAAGTGTTCGGCAGCCCTGCTGTAGCGCCGGCGTGTACGGCTGTGATACACGCTGGCGTTACGTAGTGTGAATGCACCTTAACGGGGAATCCGGTACATGATTCCCTGTTAGTGAGCAAACGCTGCTTTCATCTGGCTGTCCATTGGCTGTCAGTGTAGGCTGCACTTGACGTAAGTCATCAGCGCCTGCAGTGAACAAGAGAGAGGACGCCCGGCGGTGCTTCAAGTAAGTATATTTGTATGTGTACTGTCTGGGGAGGGGGGCTACTGTGGACCATTTCATGCTGTGTGGGGAGGGGGCTACTGTGGAGTATACAGGTATAATCCTTTCTGGGGGCCACTGTGGGGCAGATTGTACTGTGTGGGGGACCACAGCTGAGCAGATTATACTGTGTGTGGGGGACCACAGCTGAGCAGATTGTACTGTGTGTGTGGGCCACTGCGGGGCAGATTGTACTGTGTGTGAGGGCCACCGCGGGGCAGATTGTACTGTGTGTGAGGGCCACCGCGGGGCAGATTGTACTGTGTGTGAGGGCCACCGCGGGGCAGATTGTACTGTGTGTGAGGGCCACCGCGGGGCAGATTGTACTGTGTGTGAGAGCCACCGCGGGGCAGATTGTACTGTGTGTGAGAGCCACCGCGGGGCAGATTGTACTGTGTGTGAGGGCCACCGCGGGGCAGATTGTACTGTGTGTGAGGGCCACCGCGGGGAGATTGTACTGTGTGTGAGGGCCACCGCGGGGCAGATTGTACTGTGTGTGAGGGCCACCGCGGGGCAGATTGTACTGTGTGTGAGAGCCACCGCGGGGCAGACTGTACTGTGTGTGAGAGCCACCGCGGGGCAGATTGTACTGTGTGTGAGAGCCACCGCGGGGCAGATTATACTGTGTGTGGGGGCCACTGCTGAGCAGATTGTACTGTGTGTGAGGGCCACCGTGGGGCAGATTGTACTGTGTGTGAGGGCCACCGCGGGGCAGATTGTACTGTGTGTGAGAGCCACCGCGGGGCAGATTGTACTGTGTGTGAGAGCCACCGCGGGGCAGATTGTACTGTGTGTGAGAGCCACCGCGGGGCAGATTGTACTGTGTGTGAGAGCCACCGCGGGGCAGATTGTACTGTGTGTGGGGGCCACTGCTGAGCAGATTGTACTGTGTGTGAGGGCCACCGCGGGGCAGATTGTACTGTGTTGGGGTCCCTTCACTATTTATATCACACATTATCTATTTTATAGCAGACATAATATTAGTACAGGCTGTAATAACATTGCACGGTCACTATAAAACAGATCCTGTGCGATGTAAGTAGTGAACATTAATTGTTCAAAAGTACCAAATGCAGAGACTGCTACTTTTCAGTACAAGCTCTGTAAAGCCCCATTCACACAACTGTAATTTGTGGGCCACAATTGTGGATTCACAGAGTTTAAAGGTTAAATTGCCGTGTTGGCACTCTGTGATAATTTATTGGGTTTTGGGTTACAATTTGGGCACTCTGCCTCAAAAAGGTTCTCCATCACTGTTAGATCATTAGGTCAAAGGCTCTCATCGCAGGACAAGGGTGGTCTGCAGCGAGTTCTGTAGTCTCCACCAGGCCTGACCTCTGAGTCACTGTGACCTTTTTTTTTTATTTAAAGGGCCAGTAATATTTTCATTTACAATGTTGCCTGTTCAATAAAAAACAAAAAAACATTTAAACATATCTGTATTGTGTTTGTGGTTTTTGTCTTGTGTCTGAATTACTCCTTAGATTGTAACCATGATGATAGTAATGGCTATCACTCAATATTTCAATATCTGCAAATACATTTATTACTGTATTACCTATATATAGGGTAGCAGCTGTTGCAGGACAAGGGACTATAGGGGGCGCCATATACACTGAGCAAATCCCTCGTAACTCTAGTTATTGTGATACCATAATGTCAACTCCTGTCACAGGTTACATTACAAGTGTTATGAGGGTTCTCCCTGATGGGGGAATGGAAAAAAGCAGCCCATTAATTTCTATGGGGAGCGCACATATGCCGGCTCCCATAGAAAGCAATGGGATCTGTTTTAAACGCCGCTGATTCGGAACATTTACACGTTCAGAATCAGCCAGCATATACTCCGTGTGAAGGGGCCCTTAGGTCTGCGGTAGCGCATATGATCAGCGGGAATAAGTGGGAATACCCAATTACAGCTAAGGCCCTATGTAGCTGGCCTCAGCAAAAAAAAAAAGTGTTGTGGGAAAAACCTTAAGGCATTTATGCTGAAGGCTTTCTGCTTTCATTATACCTATAGGGAAACCGCCGGCGTTTCCTTAGGTATAATTGACACACTGCAATTTCCAAAACTGCAATGGTTTGTGTCCATTGCACCTATTTTTCCGCTAGGTGCGGATGGAATGGACTAGATAGTATAGTAACGGACACAGACAATGCCCCCTCTGTTTCTGTCAGTTTACATTGACTATAATGTAGTATGGACATTTTCTTCCATCATGTTTAATTACTATTGTAAAGGAAGAAAACATCTTGTATGCAGAACTTTTTCTTCTGTTAGAAAAGCAAAAAACAATGATGGAAGAAAGCTTACATCGTGTTTTATACACTAGCCTGAATACAGACGAAGTCTCGACAAAGGGGTCTTCGTCTGCACCTTTCAGTCAATAGATGTAGCTCTCATCCTGTGATGGATAAGAGCAACGGTCATTAAATAGTATTAGTGTAAACCCACCCAAAGGCTATGTTCATGTGCATTCAGGTTTCCATCCGGGTGGTCCGCTTTGCGCTCTCTGTCATTTGGGTTCGAACAAGAGAGAGTCCACCCGCTAAAACAGCGCATTTTAGACACCTACAGAGATCTGCGGACCTCACAGACTATAATCAGGTTTCTGATGGTTTTCTACTGAAATGGGCAGAGAAAAATCCTCTGAGCAAGACTTTTCTCTCCACTGATTTTTGACGGATTCTGCGGCAGAGACTCTGACTCTGATGTAAACCTACCCAAAATCTGTCAGGTTTCCTATGGCACGTATAAAGTTGTGGAAGTCCAGGGCTACATAACATTTTTGGTTGCGACTCCCGTGGCATGACCAGTGATCGCCGGGTCACCCTGTGACTACATCACTAGTGTTAGTCAAACACTGCTTGTCGGTTTTGTGACTGGAAAGTTGCAGTCAAGACAAACATTAATGAAGGAGTTGCAGGCCGACCTGGCCGTCTTTGGTTATGGCCAAAATTGACGAGTAGCCCTAGCCTAAATGCTCGCAAAAGTGACCAAAGACTCCCTAGTCTCCCCACGGATTGACCATATAAGAGATCTATACAGTCTAAACATGTTCGATAACTACTAGTCAAAAGCTGTCAGTCCAGTAACCCCCTCCCCCAACCAAGGCCTGTCATAACTATAAAAGAAAGGTGTAAGCAGTTTAGGGTGCCCAATAAATAGATAATCTTTGGTTTGTACATGATATAAGTTTACATTAACCCTAACGCCTTAGTCCATTGCTCCTAGCAGAGGATATATATAAGGGTGCCTGCAGGTGACATATCATTAGGCACTGGATGGGCCCAGGCTCTACAAGCACACAGCATCATTCATAATCTGTATGCTATAGGAATCATTTTGGATGAAATGATGATATTTCCTTACCCCGTGAGCCGGCTCTGCTCCTGCGTCTTGTTTGTCTTCTGCACTTTGCAGCTTTCACTTTCATTTCTCTTCCAGGAAATTCTGACTTATCATAGAAGCTGTGCGCGGCCTCCAGCCTTCATAGGCTTACAGCAAGCCTAGGCTGACCCCGCTTAGGATATAGTTACATGCTGCAGATTTGTTGGATACAATTTTGTCCCATTCATGTGTATAAAGCTTGCAGAAATTCATGAATATGACACTGAAACATTAACATTCACCTCAATGGAACGGATTATCCGTCACTGTAGTTTCTGTAGCAAATTTGCTGTTAGTGAATATACCCTAAGGGACTGTTCACACAGGATTTGATGCTGATCTGAACATGACCCCAATGGATCTACTGTCTGCAAATATTGATCCGCAAAAATAAGTCTGTGTTGTATCAGTATGTCATCCACAATTACAGAACTTGTATGATATCCTACACTGGTCTGCAAAAAATAGGATATGCTTTATAATTGGCAGGTCTTAAATATTGCTCATACATACAGGCGCAAAAATTGTGGTCGTGTCTGGTCCCATAGAAATTAATGTGACTGTTCTTTTATCAAGGGCTGCTTTAACCATAGGTCCAATGGTACAGTTGTTATGTTATCAGGGGCCCCACCTTGGACAGTGGGAAAGTCTTAGGGTAAATTCAGATGGATATTTTGGACCGGAACCTGAAGCGGAGGCTGCCTCAGGTTCTGGACCAAAAGATGGGTCGCCACGTCTGAAAGCCAGTGTATTGCACCAGTATCCAATGAATGGGCCTAGTCCGGAGGAGGGCGAGGCGACTCGGCCTGAAGAATGAGTAGCTCGCTTCTTTTTTCCGGGAGCCAGAAGAAACGGCTCCCGGAAAAAGCTCCTGAGCGGTTCCCATTGATTTCAATGGGAGCCGTCTTTATGATCAGGGTTTGGAGGTGATTATGGCCTCAAAATCCTGACCAAAAAACTCAGTGTGAACTAACCCTTACAGTTGCTGTCCCTCTGTCTTGGGTAGTGGGTCCAGGCGGCGCCAACTCATTGGCATCCGAGGTGAAAACAATGGTGAAGTAGGGAGCCGCCTGCTCCCTGCTTCACCATCCAGCCCCTCTCTCTGCTCCCAGTGCCTTGGAGCAGGAGACATGATGTGGTGATGTCTCTTATAACACATCTGTTGCACCTTGAAGACTCTGGGATCAAAGACACGAGTGAAGAGAACAGGGAAAGATGAGTATTAGGGCTCGTGCACACGGAGTTAACACAAGCTTATTTTAGCATAATACACGTGTATAGAATACACGTGTGAAAATAATACTCCCATTGACTTCAATCAACTCTTTTACACGTGTAAAAAACACGTAAAAAGATGCGCTAAAAAACGTGACGCGTTTGACACGGTTTTTACACGTGTGAAAAATTTAATTGAAGTCAAAGGGAGTGTTATTTTAACATGTGTCTTCTATACAAGTGTATTATGCTAAAATACGCTCGCATTAACTCCGTGTGTACGAGCCCTAAGGGTCCAGTCACACGGAGTAAACGCGCGCTAATTTTTCAAAATACACGTATAAAGAATACACGTGTAAAAAATAAGACTCTCATTGACTTCAATTACATTTTTTACACGTGTAAAAAATGTCATTGAAGTCAATGGGAATCTTACACGTGTATTCTTTACATGTGTATTTTGCTAAAATGAGCGCGCGTTTACTCCGTGTGACTGGACCCTTAAGGGTCTTTTTTCTTTTCATATATACAGTGGGGGTAACTGAAGGGGGACATGATACTGTGGAGGCAACCTTGGGGGGTGGAGGAACATGAAGCTGTGGGGGCAACCTGGAGAGGGAAATAAGAATGTTGGGGGACAATATACAATAATGTCTGAGGGGCCCCGGCGGTGGGGACTGGTTAATGTGTGATGCATGCAGGGCCACTAGGGAGGCATTACACTGTGTGAGGGCCACTAAGGGTGTTATACTATTTGAAGGCCATTGAGGGGGCATTATAATTTCCGCAAATTAGGTATTTCTAAGTGGTGGTGATGGGGGGCCCCACACTTATGAAACCTTTGCATAGGACTCACCAATGTTTTAAAACGGCCCTGCTTTTATCTGCAATAGTGGGTAGAAACTATGGTCATCTGCATAAAGCCTCATTCACACGACAGCGCTGTTTATCACGGACCTAAAATCCATGTCAGCCCATTTAAGTCTACCGAAGGGACGTATTCACATGGCCATAAACATGGATATGGATGGATATTTCTGAAATGAGATCCTTATATGTCAATGTGTCTATTCACATGGCTTTTTGACAATGACAGAGCTTGCCAGTTTTTTTTATGGCTGTGGAAATGGTCCGTCAAAAAACCCCAACAAACCTGTCAATAGAAACAATGAAAACAACGTGATCATAAAACAGCTGTGTGACAGATGTTGCAAAAGCGGGCATCACGTGGCCATTTTTCACTGTATAAATAAGGCCTAAGGCCACCGGGTCAGTATTTTCCATCAGTATTTGTGAACCAGAACCAAGGATGAATCTTACTGAATTAAACATAATGGAAAACTTTGCACGTCTTCAAGTTTTGTACCCACTTCTGGGTTTGGCTTGCAAACACTGATTGAATGCTCACCATATAAAAACTGGCTTAGGCTAAGGCCCCACAGGCCGTAATCGCAGCGCTATTCTCCGCGGACCTTCTGTTACAATTATATCTATGGGAAAGCCGCCGGCGTTTCCGTAGATATAACAGCATGCTGCGATTTACAAAACCGCAATGGTTTTGAAAATCGCGGCGTCCGCACTCTGTTTATGTCCACAAAGTGGGCATGGGATTCGCATGAATCCCATCCCCTTTGCTTGCACTGTAAAACGCTGCGATTTTTCCCGCAGCGTTTCCGACGCAGGCAAATTGCGGCATTTACGTTCCGTGGGGCTCCGGCCTTAGGGCTGCGGACACACAGGGGTACAGGGCAGAAATGCTTGCGGAAAAAACACTGGCCCAGATTTACTGCTAGTGTAATTGTGGTACATGTTGTGTATCTTGGTGCATATAGTTTGGGCTAAATTTTTGTCTTACTCGCTGTATGGATGTGGATACTCAGAAAAAGGGAAATACAAGCAGAATGATTTTCAAATTCACTTTGGTGCAATTTTTTTGCAGCAGTTTTTTCTGTAGCAGTTCAGTCATATATGTCCTTGGTCTACATCCACATTCACATGGCTATTGTGCAAAACAGCCTTGAAAAAAAAACCAAAAAACTGTTTTCACAGAAATTCATCATACACCATCAAACTGGGAAAAATAGAAAATGAGGATCATCACGAACAGCCCATGATCCTGTTTATTTTTGGATTGTGGACATCCATTGTTAGACCGGAGTTGTAATACCAAACACAACCCATGGACAGGTGTGGCACTGTTTCAAGATGAAAGCAGTCGTGACTTTGCAATTCTAGACAACGCCTTTAGCTGACCATAAACATCAGACTTTAGACTGCTGAAGTGGCAGACTTCATACATAAACCAAGGGATATTCAGCCCATATACTATAGTTGGTGGGAACCAATATTGGTCGTGTTGGACTATTTGTGGCCGTCTGTAGGCTGTCATCGTGTATGTAGGCTAGACTCACAGACCTCTGAAGGATTTGTGTATTGTGGATACGTTTATACATCGTTTCTTATCAATTCTTTAGTATTGACCAACTTCTGCCTCTTAGGACATACGCTTTATCCTAAGGATATAGAGCTGGGTTATAGAGCAGAATACACTGAGAAAGAATATACCTCTGTTAAACCGGTTAGTTCACAAGTTTTGCAGCAAAATACATTTGAAGAAATATGACATTTGGGTGTTTGCACCTCCACTCCCATAACATCGCTCCAGGCGTTCTCACCCCTCCTCTCCCATGCCAGCACCTCCTGGACAGTGGGATTTGCTCATCCCACCACCCTTAGATATCAGAGCAGTGGGTATGTAGTATAAAGGGACAAACTGCACTTTTTGCCCATGCCGCGGACCCATTTATTTGCTACAGTGAGCCCGGGCTATAAAACTGACTTGCATAGGACCTGTCCTGAGGTTTACTCCAGGATCATGGGCCCTTATACCCTGGATAATACACAGGTGTTTGTATGGGGCAGTAGCAAATAATGGGTCAGCGTGCTAGCCATGGAAACCATGACCATCACACGGCCCAAGAACACGTTCGTGTGTATGAAGCCTAAATCCGTGCCATGACTGAAAGACACCAACAAAACCCATCTGGCATGAAGGTGTTGCAGCAGTTTTCCCATATAGGTCAAAATCCCAGCATCTAGATCTACTAAGCTAATAAACATACCCAAGAGACTTACATCTATAATATTGTACATTTAGGCCAAGGCCCCACATTGCTGACAGGCTGCTTTTTTGTTGCAGATTTTGCATTTTTTGTTTTTTGGGTTTTTTTGAGCAAAGGCCAGGATTGGCTACAAAAGGAATGCAAAATATATAGGAAGTTCTCATAATTCTTTATTTTGCTCAATCTAGTATTGGATCGGGCTCAAAAAACCTCAGCAAAATCTGCAACCAAAAAAAACAAACAACTTTTCCACAACATGGGGCAGGTCATGTAAATCAAATGGTACAAGCTCTCCAAAAATAAAATTTCACTTCAGGGTAGGCAACCGTTGGCGTTCCAACCATTGTGGAACTACAACCCCCAATATTACTAGAGATGAACGAACACTGTTCGGATCAGCCGATGCGAACACTGTTCGGATCAGCCGATGCGAACACTGTTCGGATCAGCCGATCTGAACAGCACACTCCCATAGAAATGAATGGAAGCACCTGTGATGCTGACTTTGCTGGCGGCCGGCAAAGTCAGCGTCACAGGTGCTTCCATTCATTTCTATGGGAGCGTGCTGTTCGGATCGGCTGATCCGAACAGTGTTCGCTCATCTCTAAATATTACTATTTGCTCTGCCTTTCTTGGAGCTGCATTTAGAAGTGATTGGAACATGCTGGGAGTTGTAGTTCCACAGCAACTGGTGTACCAAAGGCTTCTGATCTCTGTTCCATTGCAACAAAACAGGAAAAACATGAAGCGTTGCGGATACCTTTGTAAGGCACTGTAGACCCTGATTTCCTGGGAATATTCACAGTTGTGTCACAGGGTGTTGCCTGTGTTCAGACTTTATACATCAAGTTGTACAGTGACATCTGCTGCCTAAACATGGAACTACACGTCATATGATGGTGAACTGGATAGGAAACAATATAGAAGAAAACACAGTATATGGAAGACACAATAGTTATGTCCTAGATATGCTACATAACACAGATTATATTCGTGCTGATCGGTACTCACAGTTTATATCCAACTGTATAGGGAGGCAATAAGGTCCAAAATGCCTTCCAAGCCTATAACAGGGATGTGTTGGGGCCTTTAATAAGAACACAATTTTTTTTTTTTTTACGTTGATTGTGAGCCCGCATATAGGGCTCACAATGTACATTATCCCCTATCAGTATGTCTTTGGAGTATGGGGGGAAATCCATGCAAACATGGGGAGAACATACAAATTCCTTGCAGATGTTGTCCTTGGCGGAATTCGAACCCAGGACTCAAGGGCTGCAGTGCTAACTACTGAGCCACCACGTCGCCCCTAATAAGAACACAGTTATACCTTTGTGGCTACAAACCAATAACGCAACCATTATCTTTTATGGCTATGCAAATCAAGGTACTAACCACAAAAGTGCACTGGGGGCGGGGCCTGATTTACCCTTTATTGTCTACAGGATACTATCAGAAACAACATGAACTTCTCCTTTCACTGTAATATTATATATCTTTAAATTCACAATACAAAACACAAAATACACCCCTAAAATGCTTCTCAAAATACCAAATTCACTCTATAATACTACAAATACCCCAAAATACACCTTAAGGTCGGGGTCCCTTATGGCATAAATGCCACAGTTTGGCAAAAGAACATGGCATTTTACATTCCCTGCATAGTGGATGGGATTTAAGTGAAGATGCTGCGATTTCCAAAACCGTAACAGTTTTGGAAATCGCAGCATGTCTATTATACCTACGGAAACGCTGGCTATAGGTATAATAGAAGCAGAAAATTTCAGTGAAAAGCAAAACGTGATGTGTTGCCGCTGTGGTTTATCCCGCAGAGCTTCTTTTTTATGCGGCCCGCTACGTGAGGCCTTAGTTTTCTACAACGTACACCTCCAAATACATTCCAAAATACACTCATTGACAAACAAAACAACGCACCAAGTTGGAAAATCAGATTACTGCAAAACTCTGCAGGCAGTTATGTCTGAGTCTTGCTGCAAGAAAGCATTAAAATTCTTCCCCCTCTACCCTAAAAAAGGATCTTAGGGGCTACTTTTGGGTAGTGTACCTCTTGGTTAGAGATTATTGAAGAGTAGACATGTGGGAGGGGGAATGTCATTGGACTGAAAGAAGGAGAATGGGTTTTTCAAAGCAATTCGAAGCTGGTTGTTAGGAGATGTTGATAGCAGTGGTTACACAAGGGCACACTGTGGACAATGCAGTTTAAAATACAAGACATGCTTCAAAATAATGATAATAAAAAAAGTCTGATACATGTTTATATCTTCATATGTCAGTTCATCCTGGTTTCATATACACTCCTTAATATAGGAACACCAAGGACAAGGATATGCAAATCAAAGAAGTAGAAGAGATCTCTCAGATCTGCAAATGACAACATTTTCAGGCACCTAGCTCCAATCTGTGGCATGTGCCAGGGGCAAAAAAAAAACCCAGATTGAGAGCAAAGTTTTCTTAGCCATGTGAAACCTCAAAAATTGGATCAAGTGGTGTGCGATGCCTCCTGGCTATACACCTATGCTCAGCACTGCGTGTCCTAGTGGTTGGGAGAACATACCGATAGGAAATGTAGATTGTGAGCCGTATATGGGACAGTGATTGACAATGTCTATAGCGGCAGAATATGTTGGCGCTATAGAAGTAAGCAAAACAAATAATGTACTGGAATGACAGCGAGAGGTGTGCAGAGGCGAACCTGCGCGGATGGATAGTCTGACTGTGCTGATCCATCTTGTACTGTAAGTGAAACTGGATATCACATTCCAGGCCTAGCTTGTGGTAACAAAAACCATCAGAAGGCATTTGCATGACATTGGGCTACTCGCCATCTGTTCTATTGACTTCTCACCACTACTCCCAAAGGCTATCATGGTGCCGGGCAAGACAGCAATGGAGGTCTGTCCTCTTCAGCGATGAGTCCTGCTTTTTGTCTTGGATGCAGTTGTAGCCAGAGATTGTCTTGGAGACCAAATGCCATAAAGCGGCCTTCATAAGGGGACAACACACCAGTCCTACTCCCCGGATTATGTGGGGTGGCATAATGTACAATATAGTGATGGGTAGTTTTCAAAGTGAACTAAATCACTTAGCTGACATTCCTGGCAAATATTAGTTCATCATAAACTAAAGCAAGGGTGTGGAGTGGATGGGAGGAGGGAGGATACAGCCCAGCAGCACCTCCCGCAGACTCAATCGCCTTTAGTTCTTGATGTTTTAAAAGCAAAGGAAAAACTCCCGAGTTAAAGAGAGTCTGTGTGTAGCTTCATGCAACCCATTTGTTTTGTGTTAAAATCATCTTGTCACTCAGTGCTATATACACTAGGTGCTGCTGCACTGCTTTTCAGCTCTCTGATACACACTCATCATTAAACTATAACAGGTGTCACTACTGTGCTGATCCATATGTGAAGTAAACCATTTTTTAATGTAGAGTGTGAGCTCCATGAAGGGATCACAATGTACACTTTTTTTTAAATTCCTATCAGTGTGTCGTAGAATGGGAGGAAATCCACACAAACACGGGGAGAACATAAACTCCTTGCAGATGTTGTTCCTGGCAGGTAAACCTTCACGATTTGTGTCTAGTAAGCAGTTCATTTAGTTCATGGGTCATAGGATGCAATCCCTATTATTCTCCTTAGGATACAGAGATGAGAGCTACATGGCATGCTATACATTATTCTGTAAATATGATTATTCCACCACGTATCTTCTCCTTGTTCTTAAAATCTTGCAGTTTACTATAATGTGTCACCAAACTGATAATTCCAGGTTGTAAGGATAATCAAAAGAACTTTGCAGGGTTTAAAGGGGTTTCCAGGCTTTTTTTTTAAATGGCCTATCCTCACCCATAAAAAGGTGGATCAACCCCCAAACCAATCATGTGTACAAAGCTGCTTCCGATGTCCGTCAGTACACAATACAGGGCCAGAAGCAGAACGCTCCATCCATTTTCTTGTGGCTGGGCTAGTCCCACTGACTTCAATGGCAGCTGAGCTGCAGAGAAGGTGCCAGGTCACTATACAGCAAACAGAGCTTTCTGCTTCTGGCCTCGTATTGCGTACTGGACATGTGGCGAAAGCAGCTTTTACAGATGATTGGTCCAGGGGCCAGATGTCAGCCTCCCCCATCAATCAATTCTAGGCCATAAAAAGAGAAGCCCAGAAAACCGCTTTAACATGACGCTGCTAGTTTGTGGTATAAGCAATTGTCCTTAAAAAGCATTAATAATCAATATATTAAATTATTAAAACAGAACTTTAACTCATCCAAGGAACTAATAATGACTGTGTAATATACTAGATCCATGTCCTTAGCAGAACAAAGAAATAATGAACTAGATCATGAGGAGCTAATCTCCAATATGAACTAGATTCCCCATTACCAGTGCAGGTATGCTAACACTACAATGTTACATTGAGTTGTGGAATCAATGGTACGGCCATTTCTCTAAAGTATCCCAGAAGTCATATCTCAAAAGGAAACTATAAGCAGCCTCTGTGGACTTGTCTCCCATCAAGTACATATGTGCCGACATTGGGCAGCCAATCTTATTGTGTCCAAATGCATTTAGCATGGCAACCATGAACTAAGTCATTGAGAACATGCCAAGGCAGCATGTATTCCTGCACATGGTGCTCATACTCTAAAGTGAATACATTGAGAGGTTTCAAATAATATTTTTATAATTCCAATGTATTCACTTGCTTCTTGCCTTTGACATTGCTGGATAAGTCTGCCCCCTATTCACACCTCCTGTTAAACCTTCAGACACCATTGTTTTGATCCAAAATGCCTGATCCTAAAGTTATAATACACTTTATAATTGTCCACATTTATCAACCCCAAGAACTGCAGTCAGATCAAATCACAATACAAATGACACAAACATTCAATGTTTTTCATAAACTTTATTGTTGGACCAAATGAACAGTGATTTAGAACCGCAGCTTCTGGAAGAACCACTTGTTTTTGCCAGTCTTGTACCTGCAAGATACAGAGAGCACACACTTTAGAAATAGAAAAAGTCTAACAGCTCACCACTATGTAGCAATGGATAAATGCAGGTGCACGGAGACTAGGCCACGGACCAAGGCTTGAGGGTAACAGACATGAAGAAAACTACAATTCCAGCACCAAGTCAAGATGAAAATCTTCTTGTAAATTAAGACACAGCTTTTAACAGAGAATTAAAAATATATCACGTGTCCACAAAAAAGCAGCCACAAGAATATTTCATAACCACATTAGTAAATCTAGGAGACTGGACTAACATGACACGCTCTAGTTTTGGATAGATCTGTAATGTCCATCTTTAGTCCGGCACTCCAGAACTACATCTCCGAGCCTGCAATTTATTCACCACATTATGAAGCACTCTGTTTCCCACTCCTGTTGCTATGTTTGTGTTGGCATGCCAAATCATTGTAGATATGGGAATAACCATTCCTAAGTCCTAGCCCCTGGGGTGGGGTTTTCATGAACAGCCAAACACTGCTGCATAGCCTAGAATGGCGGCTACAAAAACAGTAGCACATCTAGCTAAGCGGTTTCCTTAACCCAAGCTGCAGAAGTCATCCAGCTCAGATGTGGCAGCTTCTTTCTGTAGCTTCCATTCTCCACTATGAAAGCTAGGGAAACTGCAGAGCAGCACAGATTTACCAAGAAGGGAGGAACACTTAAGTGTCTTCAGAGACAGGCTGCTTTGGATAATCTTTGTGTGATTATAAGACATCAAACTCTCTGGGTCCCCAGCAATCCATGTCACTACAGAGGGAAAGCATTATACAAGGCCCACTGAAAGTAAGGGGGTGTTCAGATTCTAAAAAGTGTATGCAGTTCCTCTCCACCCAGGGTAGTTGAACTGACTCAAGACCAGTTGTTGTAGAGCAGGGGTAGGGAACCTTTGGCTCTCCAGCTGCTGTGAAACTACAACTCCCAACATGCTCCATTCACTTCCATGGGAGTTCCAACAACAGCAGAGCAAGTATGCATGCTGGGAGTTGTAGTTTTGCAACAGCTGGAGAGCCGTACGTTCCCTACCCCTGTTGTAGAGCTATAATACTGAAGTTTTAGCAGTAACCTTCTACACAATTTATTATCTCTTATTAAACAGGTTGGGAGTTCAACAATTTACAAGATTTATATAATTTAATAAGAGTCTTAAACAATGAATTTATAACATTTCTCACACAAGGGACTCAAAAGTCAGTGGCTGCCATACAGGCACATCCCCTACAATCATGAAGACTAGATTTACAGGTGACCAATTTACCCATCAGTTTTTTATTGACATGGACATTCGAAGGACTTAAAGGGAACTGGTCAAGGTGATTTGGGACACTAAGCCACCCACAGGTCCTTGTGGACTGAGGGTTTAGTGTCCCGAATAGCCCACTTCCAACGCCATCCATGCTCCGATAAAAGCTTCTAACAGACAGTTCTTTAGTGAGGCTAAAGCAGTACAACTTGGTCTCAGGGCACTGCACATGTATAATGAAACCAGAGTGTACATCTCAAGCTGTACTGAAGAACTGTGCAGGCGCCAGGAGCGGAGTGTCAAGCGACCCATCTCTAGGCAAGTGCAAAGGTTTGGTTTTCTTCTTTAATGCTAAAACTAATGGCATTGGCACAGGTCTAAATGTGACACCAAGCCCCCAGTACAAAAAGTTTAGTGTCCCATATCAACCTGCCAGATGGATTATGGTCAACTGGATAAGCTCTTAAACTAGAGTTAAGGAGGAAATACTAAATTCTGGCATAATTTGCACTATAAAACTGGTGTACATGTTTGTTTTTTTTCTTTTAAATGCACTTTTACAGTTTATGTGCCACATACGACATGTGGACAGGGCCTGTTGAAACTGAGCCTTAAATTTAAACCCAAATCCCAGCCATTGCACCAAGTTTCTGTCCTAAACCAAATAAGTGGTGTAACGTTAGACAAGACCGTGTAGAAACTACACCATATTTCTAAACGGCATAAGAAACTTTAGAAAATCTGGTGCAGTTTAAGACCGTCTAGTATAACTTTGAACTGTCTATAAATTAGACAGTTGTAGTTTATCTGCCCCTGCGTGTTCTAGGATTCTGTCCAATAGAAAGATGCGGGTCTAAGGACCTAAAAAAGTGCAGCAATATCCAGGTCTATGATGCTGGTAGATTGAGTCATTAGACTCTGTCAGGGCCGGATTTGCAGTCATAATACACCCTGAACAGTTAAATCTGTCTAAACCCCAAAATTCACATTCACACAATAAAAGCAAATACTTTCCAGTTAGAAGGGACATAACATTTTACACATTGATTTAATATGATATACCAACCTCTCCTCAAATTTTACTTTGGCCTCCCTCCTGGCTTTACGCTTCAGAGCTGGGTCCCGGAAAACATCCTTGTTCACCACAGCCTTGTCAAGAGGGATGTCAACAGAGTATCTGCAAAAACAGAAACATGTCAGTCACTCATAAAATATAGTCACATACATTAAGGTCACAAGAGCACCCATGTAGGGTAATACATCCTCTACAGCTATCGCTTTCATTATTGTAATTTACAAATGCTTCAGTATGGACGAACAAGCAAAATAATTTGCCATTTCAAAGCAGTGGGATTCTGAAATTGATGTCAGAGTGATCTATTTCATGCAGCCATCCACCTCCCGCCACAAGCCAAGATCTGAACAGTTCTTTTACTGTAGTCAATGGTGGGCTAGTAGGACAAGGAAGCCTGCATCAGACGTATCTCACTTTCACTACTCACACCCATAAGCTGCAAAAGTAGCAAAACTGATGCAAATACAAAGACTATGATAGTATAGGAGATTCCTTCAGAGACCAAGGCAAGTCCTTCCAATTCTCTGAAATCACAATGTTGAAGGCGTTTGCATTGAATCCAATGAAAATCTATGTAGTACAGAGCTATTCCAGACTATGGTGGGTAAACTGTCTTACGAAAAAGGCCTGGCCCCCCTGCTGTCGCAGAAGAATAAGACTAGGTTTACACCTGCGCCTGTTCTACAATCAGAGTTTCTGTCCCCAAATCCACTTTAAATGCGGAGAGCGAGCAGGACTTTTCTCTCTGCATTTTTCCACCTTTTTCGGACGGATCCCATTGTAGTCTATGGGGTCCCCAGGTTTCTACAGGGAACCGCTTTTTAAGCAGATTAGGTTTCCGTTCTTCGTGTCCCCAAGCAGAAACCCAAACAGGTGTGAACATAACGTTAAAGAAAACCTTTCACAATCTTGAGCAATTTCAGTTAATAGGCGCTGCTCCAGTGATTTCAGCGCAGTTATTTTCTCTAGCCCTCACTGTTCCTGAGCAATCAGTGCTGTTGGTTTTGGCGCCTGATGTGCTTAAAATAGTTAGCAAAGAGAATACGTCCTGTTGCTCCAGGGTCTTGTTTTGGCAGAATTCCTGTGACCGCTAAGGCCAATCAAGGGCCTAACGAAAGGAACTGGGATATCGCTCGCATATGTCACATAGGACGTCCCATGTCCGTTCCTTAGGCCATTGACTGGACTCTGGTCACATGCAGCAAGGACTTCCACCAAAACAAGACCTGGGAGCAGTAGGACCAGACTGCAGTGGGAAACACCAGGGACAGGCATGTATGCGATTTTGTTTTCCACCTTCACGAGCCTTTGTCAGAAACAGATTATCCTGGACAACCTCTTTAAACTGTGTAATGTCAGTCAGTGGAGTGGGATTCAGAGCTCTAATGTGAAGCAGCCAGTGTTATAGCTCAGATTCACCCCTGGCTTGCTCCTGCTTTACACTACGCACCTGACAGTACAGAGACTAGATAGTATATCAGATGCCAAAGATAACAGCATTGATGGCTCAAACTGTGGGGGCTAGAGAAAAAATATCAACTGTGCCAGAATCAGTGGAGCAGCAACTACTAAATGATGCAAAGAGCTTGACTTATTGGGGGTGGTGAAAAGTCCTCTTTAACAGGGATGGGTATGTATATACAAGCATTGGGGGGGGGGGGGGGGACATTTTGCTACAGACCATCATTGCAGATTTTACCTCTTTCAATGTAGCAAGTGAATATACGTCAAATTCTGTTAACTAAGAAAAACTGCACAATTCACCTCCAGTTCTATATGAAATTGATGAAGAAAAAACAAAACCCAAATACCCCCTTCCACCTCCACCCCCTTAGATGCCATATTATCTAGCTGCGCCTTTTGAAAACCCTCCTTACACTGTGCCCAGAAATCCACCATAAGGCAGTGTACAGAACTACAGGCTGTGGGAAAAAAAACAACAAAAAAAACCCCCAAAGAAATGTGTAGCTTACACTAAAAGTGCTGGAATATGGAAGGCCCTGACATTACCTAAGTATGTAGCAGTAATAGAAAGTCACTAAAGCAGGGCACACAACTGCTTGCACAGGATACCCAGTACTCACCTGGTTGGCATGAGGTGGTTGTAGTTGTACACCTTTACAAAGGACTTGATCTTGGACCGCTTGGCAATTCTCTTCTTGCCCATGGTGGCAGTCACCTTGCGGGGATAGCGATCAATGCCAGCAACCAGGGCATGGCTGTATTGACGGTCTGAGGTGCCATCATCAATGTTCTGCCGGAGAGAGAAATACCACGCTGCCATGAAGTACTGTGATTTACACATTGATAGCCCACAACATCTAGACACTTCAGAGCACAATCTAGAACCAGACATACCTTTACAATGACAGCTTTGCGGCCAGCATTGCGTCCTGCCAGAACAAGGACGACCTTCCCTGGTTTCATAAACTTGCCCATTCCTGCAAGAGAGGATTACATTCATAAGAGAGAGCACACAGTTAACAGATCAGAAGACTGGCCTTTTTATATAGGACTTTAGAGCAGTGGTATATCCCTGGTACTGCTAGAGATTAGTAATTTATCCAAAACACAAGGCATTTAGTCAACACAGGGGAAATGAAGCATCATGGTTACTACTGAAATCTAGGAGCTGTCCATATAACACGCTATCTGGAGCCATTCTCTGCGACAGCTAATAGACTGATAGCGCCAAGCTGTAAACCGGAAATAGACCATTAGGTGGGGATTAAAGGGTTATTCGGAGTGTAATAAAGTGTTCCCTGCACTGGTTAAGCTTTATTATTATTACACCTGGGCTCTATAATACCCTTTTAGAGGCAGCTATCAGGACCAGAACTCTCGGTCCTGTACCACTTGGCCTGGGCCCCAGTTCACATCTGCGATCATTATTCCATTCGGTAGTCTGCTTGTGGCCCCCTTGAAATGGAATAGCAAACGCATTAAAAAGCGGTTAGCTAAGAAACCTGTGTGGTTGCTGCATGAATCATGCGGAGAGAAAAGTACGGCAAGCAGCACTACTCTCTCTGCATGATTCGGGCGGAAAACACACACACCCCATTGATAGTGTATAGGGTCCGTGTGGTTTCTTAGCTAACCACTTTTTAATGCGTTCGCTATTCCATTCCAAGTGGACTACCAAACGCAGATGCGAACCAGGCCTCAGACTCCCCTCTACTCAGGTCACAGGTCCACCAAGTAGAGTGAAGTTGGTCATGTGACCAAATACCAGCATGGGAGTCAAGAATGAGGCCTCCTCAGCTCCACTAGGCAAAAGTAACTCAGCCCCCAGGTGTTCAGTAATAAAGCATAGCCACATAATGCAGTCACTGGTAAGCTCTACTACACCCCAGATAACACTTTAACTGCTAGACTGGCGATGAGACCCCCATTGATCATGTGAAGAGTCCCCAGACTAAAGGCAGCAGAAGCTGTACAGGGCTGTGATCTCCAGCAGTCACTCAGAACGGAATGGCTACATGTGTGCACAACAGCAAGGCTGTCCAATGGGGGTATACCAAATACTCCGGACCCCCATTCTCTAGATCACTGCAGGTCCCGGCACCCCTCTACTAAGGCTTTAACACAATCAAACCCCTCACCAATCCAGACACGTCAGACCATTTAAGCCACTTTCCCTTTAAGCTAGTAACAGACAGGAGATTTTAGGCCAATCCTCTAGATACAGCCTAACAATCTGCACACACACACAGGGGGCGCCACCTGAAGAGAAGACATCTCCAGGAAGCAGATGGACTAATACTGGCGAGCTGAAGCGCCACATGCAGCCACTCACAGAACAGGAGAGGCCGGATACAGCCGCGTATCATGTGTAACCCGCACACAAGACACCCCCGGGGCAGCCATGACTCCAGTACGGTCACACAGACACTTCTATGCCGCCGGCCTGGCCTTATATACAAACAAGCGGACGGACATCTAAGCGGGCACTAAAGAGCTAAAATACGGAGGTCACGTCCAAAATATCTGCCCGGTAACATAAAGCGAACTCTTCCCTATGACAAGCCGGTGTCTACAGCGCGCTACACTGAGGAGACACCGGGGATGGACAAGGATTACACACAGAGCCCCAACTACTCACTCGCTCCAGCTCAATGGCCGCCCTGAAAAGAAAGGAAGTAATTGCGGCTCCGCTCACCTTTCACGCTGCTGTCACGGTGACGTATTTCCGCCCAGAGTGGCTGTACGCTCTATCTTGTGGGAGGGAATGTCTCTATGGTGGTGGAGGACTGTTGTGCTTGTACTGCGGGATTTCAGTGGCTCTCGCTGGTGTCCTGGACTGGTAGATAATGGCGCACGTACAAGTGTCTAGATTAGTCTTGTATAAGGGGGTTCTGACCCATTCAAGGAAGGCCATTGTAACATTGTAGTGGAACTTGTCCAAAGGTTGTCCCTACAGTATAATGTCCCCAGCCAGTTGCCCCCACAGTTTAATGGCTCTCTCCATCTGCCCTACTGTTAAAGGGATCCTATCATATAAACCCTTTTCTTCTGAGTAACACGTAGGAATAGCCTTAAGAAAGGCTATTCTTCTCCTACCTTTCTTTGTCTTCTCTGTGCCACCGTTCCCTAGGAATCCCGGTTCTTGTCAGTATGCAAAGCTTGCACAGTATAGTAAGCGGCCATTTTCTCGTGGCCTGTGGGCATGTACAGTCTGCTCCTAGAAGTTACAAGCTACCGTCGGAAGAAGAGGACGCTGCTGACGAAGATAGAGGCGGCGCTGGAGAGAGTTCTCTCGCAGCATTGGGGACGCCCTCGGTGCTGTTTGAGCGCTGGGGCCCGCCCCCAGTGCTGCGAGAGAACTCATTTGCATACCGACAAGACCTGGATTTTTACGGAACAGCGGCGTGGAGAAGACGACAAAAGGTGGGAGAAGAATAGCTTTTCTTAAGGCTATTCCGATGTGTTAGTTAGAAAAAAAATGGGGTTTGTATGATAGGATCTATTTAATTTCCCCCAAAACACAACAGTATGATGTCTGCAGATAGCTCCTGCTTCATATCTCCAGCGGACTGGGACTGCGGGACACGAACCACAATCCGGGACTGTCCCGCACACTCTGGGATGGTTGGGAAGTATGCATACCTCCCAACTTTTGAAGAACAGAAAAAGGGACAAAATGTTGACTCCACCCATTCTTGGTCATTTTCCATGTGCCCCCACACAGTATAATCCTCCTAAGTTACCCATACGTTACGTGTCCCCACATTATAATGTTCCCTTCCAACTGCCCCACAGCATTAAGTCCCTCTCCTGGTGCCTCAGTTTAAATTGGCAGAAACTAAAGGGGACATGAAACAGTGGGGGTAGTTGGAGGGGGGCAATAAATTAATGGCAGGTGAAGTGGAACATGAAACTGAGGGGGTAAAAAAAAAAAGTGGAACAGCTGCAAACTCTAAAATGATTGCGCAGTTGAAAGTAACCGGCCATGTTTTTTTGAAGCGCACGCATTTTAGAGTTTGCAGCTGTTCCACATCTTTTTTTCCTGCCATGTGTGGACGAGGTATATTTAGTTAAATTTCATTCACTTTGCTGGTTCTGTAAAACACATCATTTTTTTTTCTGTAGTAGACAAAGATGTTGTGTTTCTGCAATGTGGGGTTTCAGGTATTTAACGTCTCCCTTCTGCACGGGATGTTCGCCCCATCATTGCTCCCATACAATATAATGGCCCCATCACTGTTCCCCATACATTATGGGGGCCCAGTGAAGTGGCCATAAAAGATTTGGCCTCATGGTGACGACTCATTTCTGGAAATCCTGTACCTAATTGGTCTCACCGATCACATGAGGTGCAGGACTCCCAGCAAGGAGGCGGCAGCACGAGACTGAATGGACACTGGGGGCGGACAACGGAGCGCCAGGGACAGGTGAGTATGCTTTTTGTTTATTTGTTTTTTATTTTACACCTCTCACCCTTCATGTGGGTTGCTCCATTTCCTGGACAACCACTTTAAAGGATTTATCCATGTTTCTTTTTTTTTTTTTTAACTGTAATTTTTATTGAAAGGATTTTTGTAAAATACAATACAACACAAGAATTGAAAACATAAAAAACATGAACGTGAAGCAATGCATATACCGTCAAACAGACTGGGAATGTATACACATCACAAAAACCTGAGAGTGGAAATGAGGGGGTGGGGGAGGAAGGGAAGGGGAAGGAGTCAGAGACCATTCAAAATACAGTATGCGTCCCAAGATGACCATATAGCCTGGAACGCCTCAATAGTATGGTTAAGTGTGACAGTCAAGTTCGCCATGCTACGGGCATCCTTAACTCGGGCTACAAGATCAGAGCCAGAGGGAGGAGAGGCACTCAAATCAAACAGGCTTTATTGGCACATCCGAGTAGATATTTGGCATTGCCAAAGCTAGTACAGTGGGGGGAAGGGGGGTAGTTAGAGTCGAGGGGGAGAGTATGGGGGGGGGGGTGATTTGGGGTATAACAATCCGTGGAGTCTCATCTTCCTCTTAGTTGGTGGCCGCTATATGGGGGTGGGTGATTTGGGGTATAACAGTCCGTGGAGTCTCATCTTCCTCTTGTTTGGTGACAGCTGGACACGTATTGAGCAGTGATCTCCACAGTGGTCTCTTCTTCTCCCAGTAGGATGTAGAGTTTCCTCTTCTCGTCTGCAGATATGAAGTCTGGGATGTGGGCAGAGAGTCTTTGGTAGTAGACGGCCCTCACTGCTGAGTATTTGGTGCAGTGTAGCAGGAAATGGGCCTCGTCTTCTAGGGCCTCCTGGTCACAGTGCTGGCACAGTCTGTTCTCCCATGGCTTGTACGTCTGCCTGTGTCGCCCTGTCTCCATCTCTAGGTTGTGGGCGCTCGGTCTGTACCAGCTCAGGGTCTGTCTGTGTTTGGGGTGGCGTATTCTCTCCAGGTAGGTGGCCATGGTGTAGTCCCTTTGCAGTGACTGGTACACAGTGAGTTTCTTGGAGTTATTTATTGTGCTTCTCCATTCCTCAATGTACCGCTCTCTGTCTCTCTCAATGACTCCTTTTATTTGAGCCTTGTTCAGGGCATGTTGAGAGTTTTGGCATGGCTGATGCTTGGTTGGGGGATATCAGTTTTTCTCGGAGCTCTGTGGCTCAGCCAGGCTTGGTGGTGGTAAGAGCCAGGGCTGCTGCCCTATATGTGTGTCCAGAATGATAGCGCCCTCTTCTGCATGGTGAGCCATAGGGGGAGCCTGCCTAGCTCTGCCCGGCATCCCATGTTGGAGGTGCTGCGGTAGACATGGAGGAGGTACTTGCAGAACTCCAGGTGGAAGGTCTCTGTTGGGCTGGAATCCCACTTTGACTGGTCTGGGTGGGCCCCAAACCTCGCTGCCATAGAGAAGGATCGGAGCGATGACTGCGTCAAATATCTTCAGCCAGACCCTCACCGGTGGTTTGAGGTGGTAGTTGTCTTCTGATGGCGTAGAAGGTTCTGCAGGCTTTTCCTTTCAGGGTTTCTATTGCTGCTTTGAAGCTTCCTGATTGGCTGAGCTCCAGCCCCAGGTAGGTGTAGCTATTGGTTTTCTCCAGTGTGGAGCCGTTCAGTGTGAATTGTGGGGTGGGGGCTTTATTGTGGCCCTTCTTCTGAAATACCATGACTTTGGTCTTCTTCTGGTTGATGGGTAGAGCCCATGTGGTGCTGAATTTTTCCAGCACTGACAGGCTTTCTTGGAGGTCTTTCCCAGTGGGGGACAGGAGTAAACTGTGGCAAATTTCTGCCACAGCCGTTTCTAACACAGAAGCTGCTCAGATCTGTAATCCAAATGGCCAGATGTAGTAGAGCTTCAGTGGCACTGTAGCACAGCTCAGTAGGCTCTCCATATGCAGAGGTGTACATACAGCTGGGCATGCTGCGCATATGCAGCGATGTAGCAGAGCTGAGACGCGGTAGCGGACGGCTCATCGACAACAACATTTATCTAAATATAAGCAGACACTCGCCAACAACACGCAGACGAAGCTGCGGGCAGATTCTAGTGTGTGTATGTATATATATATATATATATATATATATATATATATATATACACTCACCGGCCACTTTATTAGGTACACCATGCTAGTAACGGGTTGGACCCCCTTTTGCCTTCAGAACTGCCTCAATTCTTCGTGGCATAGATTCAACAAGGTGCTGGAAGCATTCCTCAGAGATTTTGGTCCATATTGACATGATGGCATCACACAGTTGCCGCAGATTTGTCGGCTGCACATCCATGATGCGAATCTCCCATTCCACCACATCCCAAAGATGCTCTATTGGATTGAGATCTGGTGACTGTGGAGGCCATTGGAGTACAGTGAACTCATTGTCATGTTCAAGAAACCAGTCTGAGATGATTCCAGCTTTATGACATGGCGCATTATCCTGCTGAAAGTAGCCATCAGATGTTGGGTACATTGTGGTCATAAAGGGATGGACATGGTCAGCAACAATACTCAGGTAGGCTTTGGCATTGCAACGATGCTCAATTGGTACCAAGGGGCCCAAAGAGTGCCAAGAAAATATTCCCCACACCATGACACCACCACCACCAGCCTGAACCGTTGATACAAGGCAGGATGGATCCATGCTTTCATGTTGTTGACGCCAAATTCTGACCCTACCATCCGAATGTCGCAGCAGAAATCGAGACTCATCAGACCAGGCAACGTTTTTCCAATCTTCAATTGTCCAATTTCGATGAGCTTGTGCAAATTGTAGCCTCAGTTTCCTGTTCTTAGCTGAAAGGAGTGGCACCCGGTGTGGTCTTCTGCTGCTGTAGCCCATCTGCCTCAAAGTTCAACGTACTGTGCGTTCAGAGATGCTCTTCTGGCTACCTTGGTTGTAACGGGTGGCTATTTGAGTCACTGTTGCCTTTCTATCAGCTCGAACCAGTCTGGCCATTCTCCTCTGACCTCTGGCATCAACAACGCATTTCCGCCCACAGAACTGCCGCTCACTGGATGTTTTTTCTTTTTCGGACCATTCTCTGTAAACCCTAGAGATGGTTGTGCGTGAAAATCCCAGTAGATCAGCAGTTTCTGAATTACTCAGACCAGCCCTTCTGGCACCAACAACCATGCCACGTTCAAAGGCACTCAAATCACCTTTCTTCCCCATACTGATACTCGGTTTGAACTGCAGGAGATTGTCTTGACCATGTCTACATGCCTAAATGCACTGAGTTGCCGCCATGTGATTGGCTGATTAGAAATTAAGTGTTAACGAGCAGTTGGACAGGTGTACCTAATAAAGTGGCCGGTGAGTGTATATATATATATATATATATATATATATACTGCTCTCAGACAAAAACAGAGAAAACCATCACTGTGGTGCAATCTCATGGTCACTTATAGGTGGCAGGTCTGATAATTGGGTCCCATTCTCTTCCCTTCTTCACTGATACCCCGGAGTGGATCCACCAAGCCTACACCTCACACACATGATCATGGGCAATAGTGCTGCAGGATATGAAGAGTCCAGTGCCAGGAATACTATTTACTAGAGCATTACTTCTAGCTACCATTGCTTGATGGCATATAAATTGTACTGCATTGGTGGACTAAGTGTCCAGTGGAACTTTGTGCGTTCACACTATGCATACAGGGGTGTAGGTGCGGTGTACACCTTGCCGTCAATTAGGTGCATTCTCTGAGGACCATGTGCCTAAACAAATCTATGAGTTTCCGCAAAGTGGGGGCTCAGCCTTATTCTTTTTTATTATTGGCTTTCTGCACTTCAAAACTTTTTCCTGCTTTGTTTGTCAGTGATTTTGTTTCTTTTATAATTTAAAGGGATTCCACCATTAAACTACCTTTTTTTTTTTCTAATGAACACGTCGGAATAGCCTTAAGAAAAGCTATTCGTCTCCTACCTTTAGACGTGGTCTCCGCCACACCGTTCTGTAGAAATACCGGTTTTAACCGGTATGCAAATGAGCTCTCCGCAGCAATAAGGACGGGCCCCAGCGCTGAAAGGCCAACGAGCACATCCCCATTGCTGCCCGAGAGCTCTTTCATGCGCCGCCTCCTTCTTCTGCAGCAACTCCGCCTCTTCTGGCTTCTCTTGCTCTTGTAGTTCGATACAGGAGCATAGAGAGGCCACCCCAAAATGGCCGCCAGCCGACTCCTGTATTGAACTGCAAGAGCGGCTACCCAAAAATGACCACCGGCCGGCTCCTGTATTGAACTGCTCTAGCATAGAGAGGCCACCCCAAAATGGCCGTTGGCCGGTTCCTGTATTGAACTGCGAGAGCGGCTACCCAAAAATGGCCGGCCGGTCGCCAGCAGCATAAAATCGGCCTATATGCTGATGATGTCATACTGGCCCTGACTTCTCCTGGTTCCTCCTTGAGTGCTTCTACGGCGGTCCTAGAGGGATTTGGTAGAGTTTCGTATTATAAGGTAAACTCCTCCAAATCACAGATATTGCCTGTTCTCGTCTCCCCCTCGTTGAGACGAGATCTCAGTTCTCGATTCCCTTACCAATGGAATGACTCCCGTGTAACTTATCTTGGCATTTCCCTGACGGCCCCTAGTTCTGACCTGTTCTCTGCCAATTACATTCCCCTTCTGACCAAAGTTTCTTCTCTTCTTGCCTCTTTCTCACAGCCGATGTTGTCTTGGGCTAGCAGAATTGCCATTGTCAAAATGATGGTGTTACCCTTAATCTTGTATATATTCCGTACAGTCGCTATCCCCCTCCCTGACTCATATTTTACCAAGCTTCAGTCTATTCTTTCCAACTATATTTGGGAGGGTAAGAGATCTAGGGTCCGACTTAAGGTGATGACGCGCCCTTGGTCCCATGGGGGTGCGGGTGTCCCAGATGTTAAAAAATATTATATGGCGTCTGTCCTAGATCAACTTAAGGTCGGGTGGGATGAGACTTCTAAATGGCGTTGGGCCGAAATTGAGGAATGCCTTCTGGATGCCCCGCTTATGAGTATTTTACGCCCTAAGGATTCAAGTCCGACCATTACTTCCCCTCCCTTACTGAGTATTAGGGCCACAGTGTCTGCTTGGCGTTATTTTTTGTCATATACCTCCAGAGAAGATCTGGTCCCTTTATCTAAGCTACCCGTACTATATCTAACCTCTTTTCTCCCCCAGCTGCGACTCCGTGGATGGGTCTCTAGGGGTCTCTACAAAGTTGCTTATCTGTATATTGATGACGGGCTTAAGTCGTTCTCCATGTTACAGGAAGAGTTCCAGCTCCCTAAGACGGATTTCTTTAAATACTTGCAGTTGCGTCATTTTTTTCAATCCTACGAGCCCTCTAGATTGACCTTTCCCAGGCTAGCCTTAAAATTGTGGAATAGGTCCACGCCTGTTAGAGGGGGGTTATCTGTGTTTTATGGCTTTTTCTCTGTCCCCCCGGAGCGGGTCAAGCCACTTCACCTGCTTCGTTGGGAGACGGACCTTGCCAGAACCATCCCTCTGTCGGATTGGTATGCGGCAGCTGGGTTTGTTAAACGGGTATCTAAGGGGGCAGCACATTGGGAAACGGCTTTGAAAATCATGCTGCGGTGGTATAGGACTCCGGTCCAAATGGCGCATATTGATCCTTCTTGTTCCAGACTCTGCTGGAGAGGATGCGGCCAAGTAGGTTCATTCTTGCACTTGTGGTGGGACTGTCCACCGGTACAAACCTTCTGGATAGCGGTATTTCATTTCATGTCCGCCATAGCTGGTTTAGATATCAGTCCCTCTCCTGGTCTCGCCCTTTGTTTCTTAGATATTGGTAGTTTTCCCTCGGATTTGCAGGTTGTTCTGGGGCAGATCGTGCTCGCAGCTCGGGCCATGATCGCTCGTCAGTGGAAGTCTGCTCTTTGTTTGACCTTAGCTGAACTATTTCACCATGTGAACTTGGCATGCACCTTGGAACGTCTGTTGTCTAACAAAAATCATACTTACGCCAAGTTTCGATCCCAGTGGTCTCTCTGGATTTCGTATGTGGAGTCTAATAAGGGAGTTCTTTCTCCTCGGCCTCTGGCCGCCTCCATGGGGACCCCTTGATTACTATTTACCTACTATGTTGTTACCCCAGGTGGCTTTATTTTATTTTATTCTATTTTTTGGATGTATTTTGTGTTTCTCTGGTATTGTATTCAGGTATGTGGTTTTGTTGTTTATGTTATTGTTTGGTTTTCTTGTCCTCTGCTGTTCCTGTTCCGTCTCCCCTATTTTTCTTTTTCTTGTTTCTTTCCTGCTCCCCTTTTGGTTGTGTTCCCCCTTTCATCCCTTTCTTGTCTTCTCGTAGAATTGGTGTCTTTGTAGCGTTTGTATATCTGGTCCTTTGGTCTTTGTATGTTTGGTCCTGTTTGTGTCATCCGTGTTTTTGGATTGCAGCCCGACGTCCCAGCTTACAACTCCTATTTTACTACTTGGACTTATGCCGATTCTTCTTATGTTTGTAGTTGCTTTTTTATATTGTAAAAGTTTTCTTCTTTTCAATAAAAATCATATTTAAAATAAACAAAAATGGCCGGCCGGTGGCCATTTTTGAGTAGCCGCACTTGCAGTTCAATACAGGAGCCGGCCGACGGCCATTTTGGGGTGGCCTCTATGCTAGAGCAAGAGAAGCCAGAAGAGGCGGAGTTGCTGCAGAAGAAGGAGGCGGCGCAGGATAGAGCTCTCGGGCAGCAATGGGGATGCACTCATCGGCCTTTCAGCGCTGGGGCCAGCCCTCATTGCTGCGGAGAGCTCATTTGCATACCGGTTAAAACTGGTATTTCTACGGAACGGCGCAGCGGAGATCATGTCTAAAGGTAGGAGACGAATAGCCTTTCTTAAGGCTATTCCGACATGGTAATTAGAAAAAAAAAGTAGTGGCTTTGGCTCAAAAAAACGCAACAAAATCTGCAACAAAAGAAGCTGTGTTTCTGCAACGTGGGACCTCAGCCGGAGGGTCCATTCACACGGAGTAAACGTGCGTTCGTTTTGGCATGATACATGTGTAAAGAATACACGTGAAAAATAAGACTCCCATTGACCTCAGGGTGACCTAAGGGTGCATTCACACGATGTAACGTGGCACTGATTCTTGCATGATAACTCGTGTAAGAATCAGCGCTGCAAAACAGAATCCCATTGACTTCAATGAGTTCAGTTTAGCGCGTGTAACACATTGAAATCAATGGATTAAAATGCCTCCCATTGATTTCAATGTGTTACACGCTTTAAACGGAACCCATTGAAGTCAATGGGATTCTGTTTTGCAGCGCTGATTCTTACACGAGTTATCGTGTCAGAATCAACACCGCGTTACATTGTGTGAGTGCACCCTGAAGCTGCTATTGATCAAATTATAATCTAGACTTTAATCATGTCGTACTCTTCTGCCAAACATACTTCAGTGTTTTGAAGTATAAGTGGTTTTGTGGCTATAACAGATTTATTTTTATTTTTTTTAAAAAGTGTTTGTTTATTTTTAATAACCTATATTAGAGTTTCCATGGAGAAATGTATTGTTTATTTCTCTTCCTTCCAAATTTTAAATGGCACAAAGTACTACCAAAAAATAAATAAATATAAGCATTTTAACATCATTTTTTGACGATTTCCCCTTTGACTGGGGCTGAAACACTCCTAGTATATAAGGCAGAGTTTCTGCAGTTCATGGTACCAGGCAGATCACATGACCACCAGGCTAGGGAAAAAGTGCATACAGGGATTGAGAAGGCAGGGATGAGATGTTCCGCTGGCTCCCGATTCCTGCAGCTGGAAAATCTCGTGCTGCGTCTTAACTCTGCAAGGGTGGACCAGTACATCCTTGCAGAGTTAATTGCCAAACACCAGAACAACATATAGTTAATATCACCAGGGCATATGGATGTCATTTGGAGTCGCCTTCCTCTCTAATGCAGAATAATAAAAAGATCTGTAATATATCCCACTGTAAAATAAGTTATATATACATACACACACACACACATATATATATATATATATATATATATACACACACACACACACACACACACACACACACACAAACACATATTTGACAACCAAATCTGAAAACTAGCAGCATTTTATTCTCATGAGATGATCTATTTTCACCACATCTACATAAATATAAGCATTTATACAGACCAAAAAAAAAGTGGCATGACAAATTCCATATATAACATGGCACTCAGGAAATAAAGGGTTTTACTAAATATACACATCTGTACAGTGGATTCTTGGAGATCTGGTCACATGGTCCACAGTCATGCAGCAGTGAGATTTTTTAGGCACATGATTAATATGATGTGAAAGCAATAAAGTGAATTACCTCTCTCATGGCAACCACAATTGTCCCATTTATACCATACAGCTACTGGATGTGGTGAGCTACACCAGATTGCTTAACTAACCATAATGATAAATATGCCAAAGTGCAAAGTATCTGAAAAATGAATTAAAAAATAAAAATCTTGTTTGTTTTCATGTTGTTGAAATCCTAAAACCTTTCCATGTACAATCATAGACCTAAGTGCACACCCATAGTATAACTAGAGTTACATCTCTGCAGGAGTTATGATTCACTTTCCATTTCAGTACTTGTAGTCATGTACCGAGGTGGTCGTACACCCTTTGTACAATACGTAGACCACCACTCTATGGCAGTGGTCCCCAACCTTTTTTTCCACCAGGGACCAGTTTCAGCAAGATAATTTTTCTATGGCCCGGTGGGGGCAGGAAAGGGTGTGGCTGGGGGTGGGATTAAGCATGGGGGTGTAGATTAGAATCATGTACATATGAAAACACAAGAGAAAGTGCAAACTGGTGGACACTGCAGGTTATGAAGATGGCTACTGATGACGGATATCACTCCTAATGCTGCTATTAACTTCACTACAGCTGCATTACACATCACAGGGACAAGTGACGTGTAATGTAGTTGCCCAAAGTTTGGTAGGCGAGTGTGGGGTGGAGCCAAGACCCGCTGCACGTCCTGCATAGTACTAGAATCCCGGACATACAGCGGATCCCGGCTCAACCACGCACTTTGCTCACCTTATCCCGATGAGCAACAACCAAGCGTCAGTGCTGTGGAGCCGGCTGGCGGGTCCTTGCTAAACCTCAGGCACTCGCCAACTCCACAACAGCTGCTGACTCCTCACCGCCAGTACGCGGACTGGTGCAACATGCCCCGCGGCCCAGTACTGGATCGCGGACCGGTGGTTCGGGACCCCTGTGGAACACAAGTTGGTTAGATTGCAGTTATAACAAGAAAAAAATGAGAGTCTGCAAAATGCATGATAATGGAGGGAACTGGCAGGAACGTGAAGGGTTATAAATTGTGTACATTCTGCCATGAACCATCCAAGGAGTAATCCTATGTTATAATGGTATGGCATGCCACTAGGATGTTACACTATAATGATCTGTGGGAGTCCAGTTTCTGGGACCACCCTTGACTCTGGGATGGAGGTCAATTTGCCGTGTCCTAGGTGGCATTGCTGTACAGTGAATGGGGCTGTGCTGTAGTTGTGGCTGGGAATGCAACAGTATGTTAATCCAGGGGTTCTTTCCATTAGACTTCATTGATTTCTATCACAGGTTTGCAATGTGAAACCACACCGTAGCTCAGGGGTAGGGAACCTTTGGCTCTCCAGCTGCTGTGAAACTACAACTCCCATCATGCTCCATTCACTTTCATGGGACTTCCAAGAACAGCAGAACAAGTATGCATGCTGGGAGTTGTAGTTTTGCAACAGCTGAAGAGCCGTACGTTCCCTACCCCTGCCGTAGCTCATAGTGTAATTTCCTACTTATGGATCTGAATTTTGACACGAATTGTTCCAGTGCATTTGGTGCAAACACTGTAGCTGGTGGCCGCATGCAGGTCCCATTGAATGGGGTTGTATATATGGACCCTTGACAGTCGAAAGTGCTAAACCATAGAAGTTATCAGGGGCTCCACCATGTCAGCATATGTATTATTATTTATTACGCTTACTTGTATAGCGCCATCATATTCCGCAGCGCTTTACAGATATTGTCAGTCACTGTCCCATATAGGGCTCACAATCTACATTCCCTATCAGTATGTCTTTGGTGTGTGGGAGGAAACCGGAGTACCCGGAGGAAACCCCCGCAAACACGGGGAGAACATACAAACTCCTTTCAGATGTTGCCCTTGGCAGGATTTGAACCTAGGACTCAAGTGCTGCAAAGCTGCAGTGCTAACCACTGAGCCACCATGCTACCCCAACTGTGCAGGTTAAGGGCAACAGAGCATAACTAGAACCATACCCATTTTAATTGTGAGGACCCCACCATCACCCCCCTCTCACCACTAATTTCTATTAATTTCCACAGAGTTAGAATTAATTTAGAGCATCCCAATATCTTATAAAAATAGAATATTTGACAATAACCAGCTCCAAGTACTAGATCCAGACTGCTTTAGACCATAGACGTAGAGCTGAATTTTGCAAGACGTTACATACAACCATACAGTGTGCTTCAGAAGATAAATACAGACCTTACAGAACATGAACACAAGTATGTGAAATATTCTCCCCGGCATAGTGAGCTTATCACTAACCACACCTGGGTGTCCTAAAACTTTGGATATATAAATATCTTTGGTGCTTAACTTGGTAAATCTTGGTTGTTTTAACACTTGCATTTCTGAAGCTTCTATATTTTATAGAAATATTTCTATTACATGGTCCAAAGCAAGTGCTGGCCACAATACCTGGACTATGTATTTATATAGTGAGCTCCTGAACGGCCATAGCACTGCTGTACTGAAGCCATAGCTTTAGGTCATATTAGTAATGTAGTATTTTGGATGTTGGGGAGCTCGCGGTATCATAATTCAACAAGAGACACAGAGCTCAGCCATCGGACAGAATACAGTCATGTGAAGAAGCCCTTTGATTTGCTTTTCCTTACTGAAAGAATGACGTTGTGACACGGTCATGGTAAACCTACGATCTAGTACGCAATAACATGTAGCTGTGGAGCCGTGGTCTCAAAAGGGAAGGGTTCATGAAGGTCGTGCATGTATAACTGGTGAAAGTCTGACTCCTATGACCCCTACATATCACCAAAACGCAGAGGCAGTGCTGCCAGGAAAGCATGGTACATCAGCCATCAGCTATGCCCGAGCAAAGTCAACAGCAGATGTAGTGACATATGTGCTGTGTAGGAGAACGGCTGTTACTCTCATCCATCATAGGATAAGAGCAACGAACTTTTAATAGTGATAGAGTGTCTGCTGCCACCCACTCTAATGTAAACAGCATGATGGAAGCTTTCTTCAGTCATGTTTTTTTTAACAAGAGTGAATGTAGACACTGGAACACTGCTCGGTCTGCATTCTATGGTTAAGGTCTTCATCCTATGACTGAAGAGACCAATGGACAATAATGACGGTAGTGTGAACCTTCCCTTAGGCCTCATGCACGTGGCCAAGTCTGCATACAGACTCTTCCAGGGGGACGATGCTCTGCTCTTTTGACTATAGATCAGCTCATATCCTGCTTTGTTCTGATGTCATGGAATGGAATCCCCCATTGACGTCAATTTGGGATGGAAGGCAGGCTAATGACATCCAAGCCACCTCTCCCTCACTCAGTCATGTGCACAAGGCCTTGTTTATCAGGTCAGCAAAGATTACAATTCTCCAATACATTACATGAGTCTTCATTGTACCCCTAAGACTTTACTTAGAGTACCAGTCCCATTTTGGATCACAGTGTCTCTTTCAATATCCAAACCCCAGGTCTCTGTTCTAATTTGGTATATACCTACCTCTATGTAGAGCTATACCATCATACAGCAGAATACCCTCAAGTCTGCAATGGCAGTAGTGTCAAGAATAATATCGGATCCATACATATTATATATACTATACCTAAAATACATATAAACATCATAAAATAAATTGCCATTTTGTAACCAATTGGATCACTTCTGGAGGATTTGTGATTGTGCTTGGTATCTTGAAGTCTCCTCAAAGCTTCAGGACCACATGGACCTAGTCATACAGAAAATAATAGGGTGCAGACACAGCACAGTCCTCTACAGACACCTGAAATGATTACAGCGAGATGTACAATACACCAATAGACCAGGTAGCGTCAAAAAGCATCTTTTATATTCTTGAGCTGCCTCACAGCAAGGTCGACGGGCAGGTTGAACTTCAGGTTGCTGAGACGGCTGAGAATGTTTAGGGCACTTTCAAAGCCGCTGCTAGCCATATAACTCCAAGGTTGGTAGTGCGATTGTACCAACACACCCGACTTGCAGATGAGGTTGAGCCATGATACAAGACGCTGCTCATTCAGTGCCATGCAGATCAGCGCCTTGAACTCAGAGTCCGCTCCACGCTTGAATGGGTCATGTTCTATTAATACGGTGTTGATAGCAGAAAGCAGGCTCTGCTTTGGGGTCACCTTCTGACTTCCTGAGACAGGGAGGGAGAAAGACTGGGAAAGTTTGCGTGCAGGAGATTCAACAAACGCCTTTCCGTTCTTCTCATTGTAGTATTTAACAAAAAGTTCCCAAGGATGCATAGAGGGAGGGGAGGCAGTGAAGACAGGGATCAGGCAAGCAATGGGTGCTAAAACCAAGCTCATTCCTTGGGACGTAGCATACAGACCATGTGACATGAGGTCCCGGATAGCAATTGCCAGTTCTTTTCTGACCGCTACTGTCAGGTCATCTTTCCCTCCGAGCGCAATCTCTTGCATAGTGGCATAGCTGATGACGTGATCCTGAGGCTGCTGGCGCAATGCCAACTGCCTCACCTTCTCCACGGCGGTCTCTAACTTCTTAATAAGTGGAGTGAAGTCTCTATTGCTTTCATCTTGGTTCCAGAGGTTTTGAGGAACTCGACTTGCACCACAGCCAAACTGACTGACAGCAAAGATCTGCAGGACGGCCAGGGCCCGACGTAACAGATGGAGTCCCGTCTCTCGGATTTGCTTAGCTTGCTCTGGACTCACTGATAAAACAGAAGACATAAGACATTTAGAAGCATTTCTACAATCTTTAGATTTTACTGTGCACAAGGATCTGTTTCCATTTTCAAAGAAAAAAAAACCAACCTTTTTTGGAGATGGTTTTAAGGGCCCATCAGCAGAAATATTAAATAAACCTATTTCTTGGAGATGGACAACCCCATTAAACTTTCCCTCCATGTATAGATATATGGATGGTCAATTATACATCAAAGGGCAGGACATTGGCTCAGTGGTTAGCACTGCTGCCTTGTAGCGCTGGGGTCCTGGGTTTGAATCCGAACATCTGCATGTTCTCTCTATGTTTGCATGGGTTTCCTCTAGGTATGCTGGTTTATTCCCACATGCCCCCCCAAAATATATTGATAGGTAAATTGGCTTCCTGTAAAATCATGTGGGTGTTGGGGAAGAGCCCCTGTACGGCAGCCACTGACTCTACCTACTCCACCACACTCCCTGTGCCTTGAGTCCCTTGGTGAGGAAAGCACATTGTAAATGTTTGTTGTCAGTGTTAACTCCTTTTATATATTCGATCCTATGAACATCAGAGAGGGCCCCCACCCTTCTATTATGTTAGTCCACACTGACATACACAGCTTGGTCTTATATTACCTGCTCGCCCATTTATTTAAATGGGTGCCTTGTAGAGAAGAGTGGATAGTATTCGAAACTGCAGTTTCGAATACCTCGCTCCATAGGAATGAATGGGAGCGGCCGTGCACGGGTCAGCGCTTAACCCCTTGCAGTTCGCCTGCTCCCATTCATTCCTATGGGAGTGAGGTAGTAATAGGTAATAGGTAATAGTATTCGCTCACCTCTAGTGCCTTGTAATTCTACGTTTTCACTACAGTGGTCACTACATAGGAAGTGTGTGATTGGGATTAATACAAAAAAAGACAGACCATACTGTACATAAAGCATTATTCTCACCATTAGGCCGAGGGTTTAGGCCAGAATTTGGAGAATACCCCGTCGCTCCACCAACAGGATTCTCAGATGGGCTTCCAATTTCATCTATATAAAAGAAAATTATTTTATTTAATTTATTCAAAGGCTATTATCATCAGCGATAGTACAAAACTAATACAGAAGGTGTGGAAAAAATGCTATCAAGTTAGAAATAGAAATGTTAATAGTTTATTTTTGTCAATTAATACAATGTAGTGGGAAGAATATGCAAATCTGTCTCCCAAGATGTAAACAGGGAGACTGTGCCTCTGTTTGCTGCCCTCTATAGCAAGCAACCCTGAACTATGGCTATGGCTCCACACACCTGAGAAGGAGTGACGTTATCCCTACAATGTAGTGATGAAGAAAAGAGAAATCTAAATTCCATCAATATTTGGGGTGACCTTTGCCTTCCATCAGTTCTTCTTAATACACTTGCAGGCAGTTTTTGATGGAACTCAGCAGGGAGGTTGTTCCTGACATCTTGTCGGTGGGTGTAGGCTTGCTCCAATCCTTCATGTGATCTCAGACAGACTGGATGATGTTGAGATCAGGGCTCTGTGGGGGCTATATCATCACTTCCAGGACTCCTCCATAGGGCAATGGTCACACCAAATAATATGGGATTTAGATTTCTTTTCTTCATTCGCTTAATTTTATTAGTTAAAAATAAATAAAACAAAAGCACACTATTAACCCTACTATTTCTGAAAGCATTCTTACTTTGCAATATTTTCTTTTTCTACACCTGCCTAGAACAATTGCACGCTACCATATGCGAGACTAGATGCTGTCGGGAATTAGGGCGAAACATCTGTAGACCTATTATCCCAGTGCTCAGTAGGGGGCAGACTAAGCATCCAAGTACTCTGTTTGACTGAAGTCTTTCTGCAGTATATAAACTACTCATCATGGTATAATAATGTGTTAGCAGCCACAGGTAGAGTTTGCAGTTCACCACCAGTTGCCAGATTGAACCTGGACAAACCATTGGTTTCAAGCTGAAAGAAGATATAGTTAGCGGTAAACCATAAACATTATCCATGGCCGCTAATGCATGTATGCCGTGGGGCTCCTCTACCAGCAGGGGGCTCTGCTCTCCCCATAAACAGTTAATTGTCCGCTGTCTGTTCTTCTGTCTTTATCTGGTCTTGGATACACCAATCCTGAGTCACACTATATGCTATCATAGTATGATAAAAATAAATATGAACAGCCCTGTGCCCAGTATGTAATATAGTGACACCCAGCAACATAGCAAACCCATGTTAATCATTAACCCTTAAAGGGAATGTGTATATTCATAATAAAAATGCTGCAGCTTTGACTTCCACTAGGTCATAATAAGTTGAGATATCCGGGTTTCTGTAGATTTCTTTGTAACAGCCCTGTCACTTCTCAGCACACTGATGATCACAGCTGTCATGTTATGCCCTTACAATAGGTGGCGCTAGGAGAAAATTCCACTTGAGGTCTTATATGTACATGTTAGACACAGAATCCACCAGTCACAATAGATGATTTTACAGTTTATCTACTCCCATTGCTCTCCAATAGGAAACCGGAAGCCACAGAAAGTGTTTTGGCTTAGTGGCAAAAGTTGGAATTGCAAGATTTTGGGGATTTTTTTTTTTAAAATATAGATATTGATTTTGAAAACTGAAAACAATTACCAAAAATTCTTAAAAATATGTTTAAAATAAAAATGTGATTCATTACAGTTTTGAGCTAATCAGATGACCCCATGACATCATGCAGTGTCTTACATATTGTAGAAGTGATACTGCAGCTACATCCCCCCGCTTCTCTCTCCTCCCAGTTCCCTAATTAAGGTTTTGTATGGGTAGATAGTGTGTATAGATTGTATGACAGGTAGCCATATAGTTCAGCAATAAACAAATTGTCACTGCTGAAAATTGGAGATTGCAGCATTTATAATCAGTAGTGTATGCTCAGAACAGTGGCCCATAGAAAACTATAGCGGTCTGAATATAAACATAGAATTCAGTGGATCTGAACACAAGGCCCAAAATCACTTAAAGGGGTTGTCCGCATAAATTTGTTTATTTTAAAGGGGCTCTATCATCAGATTTATGCACTATGAGCCACATATATGCCTGAATAGCGTTTAAAAAGGCTATTCAGGCCTCGCTAATCGTATTATAAAAGACGCCCACCGTGCACAGTAAGTATGATTTGAATATTTGTTTTTAGGGTCTTAGTTTAAAATGGGGGGGGGGGGGATTTACAATACGATCAGCAGGGCCCGAACTATGATTTTATTTTCTCTTTTCTTCTTCACCTCCCCGGCGTATTTAAGTAATACATTTTTTGCTCGGACAACCTCTTTAAGTGTGAGGCCTAACTTTGTACAAAACACCCCCAAGTCTGACCTTGAATGAATTGTATGAACATCTCGAGGTCTCGAATCTGGGTCTTTAGTTGGTCCACTAACTGTTCTTTCACCCGTGCTGGATTGACGATTTGAGCAATGGCAGCGTCCACCCGCTGACGCAGTTCTTCAGGGGACAAGCAGCCGATATCTTCATTTAAGTTCACATCTAATTTCTTTATTAACTCATCGATGATCACCTGTGGGAAGAATATTTATTATATGGATATTATAGTTTTAGAGACACCATCAACTAAGCGAGGCCCTAATACTGCCATACTTCTATAGTCAGAGTACAAAAAGTATGGACAATAGGACTACAAATAAAGCAGACAACAATGGAGCCTGAAGGACCCCTTTGACTATAGTGAAATCTGTCAGATGTCCGTTCTTTGTACCCGAAATCACCGGACTGCAGTAGACAGACACCCAGCACAGGTGTGTATCCAGCCTTAGTCCAGTTTTACTGGGTGGTGTTGGTGACAGGAATGTGAAATGTCCATTATGTTTGTAGTTCTGCTCCTATGGTGGAGCTATCCCATGGAAGTAACTAACACCGATATAATCAGAGCCAAATATATGTATACTGTAATAAAGTATAGATCATCTCACAATATGCAAGGAGGCGCTTACCCGTTGCCTCTCCATGACCATGGACTGGGGCAGAGAGTCATAATTTCCTTCTTGATATGCAAAGGTCTCCAAATCATCCAGTTGGGTCTTGAGCTGTACGATCAGTTCTCGCTGCTTTTTCCTCTGCGCCTCAATACGTTCCCTCTTCTCCCATTCACTCTACAGAATACATTTAAAAAAATAAATAAAAATGATGCCAGCTTATTTCTGTATTGCCAAAACATCTAAAAGAAAGCAAGATTTAGAAGACATTGAGATGGTGCATGATAGACTAAGTCTATTGTGACTATATACAATGAGGAAACAAAGCCAAGGCATAAACATGAGGATCTTGTAAAATGACAAATTATATTAAGTGTTATACATATTAGAAAATACACTAAGGGTATGTTCACACAAAGGAATTGGGAATGGACTGAGGCTTTTCAATGGGTGAATAAAAGCTGCAGTAGTCAGACATCTGCTCCGGGAGTTTGTCAGACCTCCGGGTACAGATTCCATCAATAATCCTGGTCAAAAATGTCCAGTGTGGAGAACGTTATATCCAGCAAATGACAGGTACTAGAACAGGTATCGCACAGACGAAGGTTACATTTACGTTTGCTGCATAGTCTGTTGGAGACTCCACTGCAATGTCCGTCGGGAAATCGGCAGAGGAAAAAAGTCCTCTGGTAACGGAGTCCTATATTTAATGAGGTCTATCGGACTCCATGTGTCACCACTATTTTAGTGTTCCACCTCTCTGTTTTGGTCCTCCACTGGACCAGAACAATGGAAAGGCGATGCTTGTGTGGAACAAGTATCAGTTATAGTCAATGGGATTAGTCAGGCTCCATTTGAGTCTGTCATTGGATGGATCCCCATTTAATATCCTTTCAGTTTTCTGTTCCTATGATGGAACGGAAAAATACAATGGATCCTGCAGATGTAAACCTTGCCTTAGATTTTTAAAGAAGTTTGTCAGGATCAACTGGACAACCTATTTAAGTTCAAGCCAAGTCTTTTTTGGGGTCTTTTTTGCTGCTTCTTCCAAAAAAAACCCAGCAAAGTATGGCACTGTAATGTCTGCTCAACTGTATAAAATACTCCATAGTGAATCCGATTAGATCTAGTAGGGTATATGTACAAATGATGAGTTGGATCGGATCATGACGTTGCGACATCTAGTAAGGAGAGCTGGACATGAAGAAGAATCACTGGATTGGGGGATCAGACAAGTCAAGTTTTGGTGCATAGGAGAGACACCAACCCAGAAAATACAAAAACCTGAATTCTAAGTCTACGTGGAGATTATCTTTAAGACATTATTGGATTAGAAAGGAAAGGTAACTTCATGACTTGTCTGACTTGTGGTTGATACATGACTGCACGACACAACACAGCGGATACCTGACACTTACCAATTCCTGCAAGGGGCGGCATGGAAGAGAAAAGGAAAATAAGAGCTTTTATTATTGGCCATGAGTAGAAGCACAACTGGTTTAACATGTAGATAACAGAGCCGGGTGTGTTGTTTGTAGAAGGCCATTACTCATATTACACATTGGCTGGACTGCACCGCCAGGAGCGAACCATTCTGACATCCCAACACATGGCGGCTCTCACATTTACAGGAAATACTGAGAATGGTGGCCATGCTTCGGAAAGACCTTCAAGAATGTTTCCCCTTCTCTTTTGTTCAAGGATTATTACTTCCTCCTTTTGATGAGAAAAATAACTTGTACAAGGGCCTAACAAGATAAGCTATATGGAGCTGTTTGGTGTGGCCTTTTCCAGTGCCTGGCTATAACAAGGAGGTCATCGTTAAAGGGTCGTTTTCTTTGATGATCCATCCACAGGCTAGGCCATTGATAGATCATTGGAGTCTGACAACCAGGACTCCCTGTTTAAAGGGGTTGCACCACTTTGTTTACATCACTCGCCATCTATTTCATAGTGGCCATGCAGTGTAATTACACTCTCATCCCATAGAAGTGAATGAGACGAGTTACACTCCAAGGTCATTGCAAAACAAAAGCCATGATGGAAATAGAGAAGGGGTCACAGCACTAGCAAACGGCGCAGCTTCTTCTCACAACTGATCAGCATGGGTACCGGGTGTCAGACCCCATGGATCTCTTACTGAAGACACAGCATCAATAAAAATGAGCTGGACAACCCCTTTGAGTCTACCACCACCAGAATCACTTTGAAACCATTTATATGTTTTTGTAGGTGCTGTTAGTGATATAAGAGAAATTTATTTGTGTGAAAGTTCAGACTTGCGGCTGAGAAAATCGTTTTTAAGCCGTATACAAATGGGCTGATCGTGCACCTGGAGCGTGAACCTATCTACTGGAGCACCCAGTTTCACCTGTAGTCATAACACATTAGGGCTTGGCAATACTTATGTTAATGGTGGCACCTACGGGTGAAGACAGATGTGGACATGGATCCTGATACACTGGAGCGTCATCTGCATATGGATTCGAAATTCAAGATTGTAGAAATGTCACTTTAAGCAGAGCTGGAGATAGACTTCCTTGCACCCGGGACAAAGGAGAAGCTTGCTACCCTAGCTTTGTATTTAAAGGGGTATTCCCACGTCGCATACTCACCAGTCTTCACTGCTGTAAAATCTTCTTTCTTCCATCATTTGGTGGGCGGGGTTTCACATGCAACCTGCCGTTTAGCCCCACCCCCAAATTAGCGTGCAGCTCTGCCCACCGCATAGCGTGATACTATGGGGCGGCTGAAGGGCCTGTGATGTCATCAAAGGTCCTTAAACACTATATGCACAATATTGGACTATGAAGTACAGGCAGGAGTAACTCCATTCAGTGTTACATACAGAGACTGCCTATCTCTGCCATAATGAACACAATTGAATTAGCTAGCCTGATAACTGGGAGAACAGAAGACGAGTTCAGAAATGAAAGCAGCTCCTCTCCCCTATCTGAGTGCAGGACCTAGGTCACGTGGTGTAGACACAGGAATAGCTAGATACACAGGCTGACTCCCTGCACCTAGCCCCTCCTCCCTCCTTCCCTCCCCCCTCAGAGCAGCAGATACATTATTTGACTCATGAGCAGATAAGTCAAGGGATGTGTCCCAAAAAAAATGAATAAAGTAAGATAGTGGACAAACAAAGCAGTTTTACTGAAGCAGTGTATTTAGGAAAAGTCTTACATCCACATTAGCAAGCAGTATAGATAGGATCCTTGTGATGGGACAACCTCTTTAAATACTATGATCTTTTGATTTGTTGGCTCCCCTCTGGCATTCAGCACCCAGTGCATAGCCCCTGTTGCCTCTCACCCCTCATCCCCAGCTATGCTTCCTATACCCAATATCACAGAGGGGAACACACTTCAGCACTGACAACCTCAAATAAGCAGAGTCGGGAACTTTTGCAAAAAGCGCAACTCAGAATGACCATGTATTTCACGTGTCTCTGATAGCAGCTTCTTCATGCAGTCAATGGAGGTGATCGCTTGCAGCACTTGGATCACTACCAGCGGGACGGCATTTCCAAGAGGTCAACCACATTATTGTCTGTTTATGGCTCAGCTTGATCGAAAAGAAGTTATATTTGACTTCATAACCCCTCGGAGGCATTATTTTATCACACAATGAAAACCTGTAAATCACAATGTTCTTCTGTAGCAGAACACAGGAACATAACCCACCAGACAGCTCCTCATAACGCAACTTCCTAGAACCTAAAAATTTTCAAAATTTTTTTTGCTTCAATGACAAGGCCGCCGATACCAGTCTATAAAGTAATACTGGTAATCACTCATTAACTCTTCCTGGCCATTGTTCGGCATCCTACTCCCCTGCAGCCATGTCTACTCATGCCAATAGAGCAGGGGTAGGGAACATATGGCTCTCCAGCTGCTGTGAAACTACAACTCCCAGCACTTCCATTGGAGTTCCAAGAACAGCAGAGTAATGCTGCATGCTGGGAGTTGTAGTTTTGCAACAGCTGGAGAGCTGTACGTTCCCTACCCCTGCAATAGAGGAAGGCCTGGGTATGTAGTCACTGGGGTCTCCAGCAGCATTGGCTCAGGGCAGTACCCCCTTCTTGTGGCAGCACCCACAATGGTTAGTTGCTGTAATGATCAAAGGTAGGTACAACTACATTTCACGGAAGTAAACAGGGGTATAAAAACCACAAAAACATGAATTTCCAGTTTTAGGTGGAGCGTTCCTTGTTAAAGTGAAGAGATATGAAGAGTCCAAGTATTCACCCGTATAAGTGTTGTGAGAAAGTCCCCGAGCTGAGATTTCACAGAATGATATGAATATGAAGTGTTTATTGTACTCGTGTGAACACCCAGTGTGAACAAACACTACACGCTCTTAAAGGAGTTTTACATAAACAGAATCAGATTTCAATTTTACAAAATTTTAAAGTTAAGCAAATATAAATATTTAAAAATGTAGTAGTCTTAGGGAGTGTCCGACATGTAGTGTCCGCTCCTAGTGTCCGCTCAAAATCTGTCACGGACACTAGATGTGTCCGTGACACCTGTCATTTATTTCAATGGGCATCGAGTGCGTTCTTTTGCACTCCGTGCCCGTCCTTCCCTGTCCGCAAGTGAAGATGTCCGACTTCTCAAGCGGACAGAGGAACCCGACATGCAGGGTTTTTCTGTCCGCTTGAGAAGTCGGACATCTTCTCTTGCGGACAGGAAAGGACGGGCACGGAGTGCAAAAGAACGCACCCGATGCCCATTCAAGTGAATGACAGGTGTCACGGACACAGCTAGTGTCCGCTCCTAATGTCCGTGACAGATTTTGAGCGGACACTAGGAGCAGACACTACCTGTTGGACACTGACGGTAGTGCGAACGCCCCCTTAAAGATTTTCTATAACCATCTTAGGGGGGCGTTCACACTACCGTTGGTGTCTGTTATGAAGGTGTCCGTTTAAAAGAAAAAAAACGGACACCTATCATAACGGACATTAACGGACACTAACTGATGTTAATGTGTCCGTTTTTTTAACTGATCCATTTAATGGATCAGTTAAAAAAAACGGACACATTAGTATCAGTTAGCATCAGTTAGTGTCCGTTTTTTTATACTGTCCGTTTTTCTTTTTTTGCTGTTTATGCTTTCTGAGCATGTGCAGAAAATAAACGGACAGAAAATAACGGACTGTAACTGATGGCCATCAGTTACTGTCCGTTATATGTCCGTTGCCCATAGACCTCAATGTTAAATAAAAAACGGACACTTTCTGTCCGTTTTTTTCAAACGGACAAAAAAATCCTGCATGTGCGATTTCTCTGTCCGCTTGAAAAAACGGACATGGTTGTTAACGGACCCTTAAGGACACAAACAGACAGATGAAATCCCATTGAAATGAATGGAAATTGTAACGGACACAGCTAGTGTCCGTTGCTAAAATCTTGAACGGACAGTAGCAACGGACACTGCAATCGGACACCAACGGTAGTGTGAACGCCCCCTTAGTGGTGACATCTGTTGTCTTCATCAGTTGCCATTAGATACCACCATGAATGCAGGAACTTTCTATGATCTGGGACTTGTCAGAAACCCAGCCATGATGTCCTTATTGTGGACGGGTTATCAGACAGGAACACATGTATAAGAAGATAACCTGTGACAATAAGGACATCATGGCTGAGTTTGTGACAAGTCCCAAACCATAGAAAGTTCCTGCATTTATGGTCGCATCCATTGACAACCGATCAAGACAACAGACTGTCACCACTAAGATGGGTAGAGAAAATCTTTAAGGCTCTGCTAAATTTTTAATTACTTATATTTGCTATACCGGTATACGCTAGTTTCACCACTGCATCTATTACAATGCCTGCCTGTGACATCATAATTACTTTCTTCATATGCTGTGATGTCACACTGATCTTTTTGTGTGCACTATCCCTGTACTGTGACATCACTATGTGTGTTATCATGGTGTGTAAAGGAGACCAAAATAACTGATCTTGCATCTTCTGGTGGTCAGGGTAGACTGAAGTTTATGGGGTCCCACTGTTACTTGTTACACCCCTGGCCAGGGGTGTAACTAAGGTCCTATGGGCCCAAGGTGCAATCTTTTGTCCGGGGCCCCCTACAGCGAATTCTCGCTAGTGATGGTTCCGGGTGCTAAGGAGTAGTGTGGTTATGGTAATCTGTGGGTCTCCTTGGTTTATGAGCCAGATGGAAGCTGCAATCTCAATACTGATGCCAGTGCTTATGGGCCCCCTAAGGCTCCTGCCCCCCCCCCCCCCCTCGTTGTGACTGCACTCTCTGCACCCCCTCAAGTTACGCCCCTGCCATTACCTCCAGAATAGGAGTAGATTGAGCAGAGGGTAGAAGTATAAGAGCTTCCTATACATTTGCCATTTCTACTCCTTGGATTGGCTAAATCTGAACAAATTCTGCAACAAAAAAGCAGCTTTTCCGCCTTAGCTTAAAGGACTAAGACAATCTCTGTTTGTCTCCTTGGTGGGGAATCTGCGTCAGGCTATGTTGCAGTCACTACAAGCGAAATATAATAGCAAATTGATGGTTTTGTAAGACAAAATACAGCTCTCATCTTGGCCCATACAGGGTGGATTGTATAGGTGGGCCCCACCTATGGTCATTCTTGCGCCCACTTGCCATGTTGTATGCAGAGCGGACCTGGAGAGCAAGACGCCTCAGACTGACATTTATTATAACTCACGCTAGTTTTTTGGAGTTATACAGGAAATCTATGCAAGTATGTAAATGGTACAGATCTCCAGTCCAGGGGACAGACATGGCTGGATTATGAAGAGCCCAGGGTGTGCCTTGTGCCTGTCAACGCTTTATTAAGACTGACGTTTTGCACGCCACATTGTGAGGTCAGATATCAGAGTGTTGCACTGTGCACATGTAAGGGGGCGTTCACACTACCGTCTGTGTCCGACAGCTAGTGTCCGTGCGAGATTTTGAGCGGACACAGACGGTAGTGTGAACGCCCCCTAATGCAAACCCTGCAAGCTTCTGCAACAGTAACACAATTATTGTAGAAAACCCATCTGATGTCATGTTGTGATCACTTATAAGGAAGCATCAGGGTGCAGTGTAGCCCTTGCCTTGGCAAGAACCACTTCTGGGTGTTTAGAAGGAGGAATTTAAGGCGGTGATTTAAGACAAATGGTTAAGATAGGAGAAGGTGGCGCTGTGATATGGCACAAATGTTATAAGACAGGAGTAGGGAACGTACGGCTCTCCAGCTGTTGCAAAACTACAACTCCCAGTTGAATGGAGCATGTTGGGAGTTGTAGTTTCACAGCAGCTGGAGTGCTGAAGCTTCCCTACCCCTGTTATAAGATAATGCCCTTATACTGGGGGTGATGAGAGCCCTTATGTTAGACGGGGGCTTTACACCGCACCCCCTGGTTTAACCAATTAACAGCACGCACGCTTATCACATGACTAGCTGCCCACTGGCAGATTGGTAAATCCAATCAACATTTCGGTTAGGGTTATACCACAACTTTGTCTGCGACTCCCATCACATGGGAATGGAGTCGCACTGCAACCCTGAGGGTGCCGTGACCGTGACCTCTAGTCACTAAAAAATTAATAATTGGGATTTTTGGAGACTAGAAGCAGCAGTTGTAGCACCCTCAGGGTTGCAATGTGACTCCATTTACATACAATAAGTTGCAAGGTGACACAGCGATCTTTGGTGTCACGGCCAATGTCACCGTCCAGCCCTCATCATCTAATCTAATATTCCAAAAATGATCAGTCCTGACTTCTAGAAATGTGTTCAATGGCCACAAATTCCAGTCATTCCATCCAGTCCATTCAAGCCTATTGATGAGAACCCCCCAGAATCAGCCAGTTATACAGATTTATATTGCATATATTAGTAGGACGATCGGATCGTTCCGATATCGTCTGATCTTGACCAAATCGTTGTGTGTAGCACTCACCGACTCATCCAGCCCCGGCTGTCCATGCACCCCCCGGACTCCCTGCACATATGGGCAGCCCTTAAAGGCGAAGTCCTCCAGCTCTGCCAGCAGCCGCTCCTTCTCGGTGCCCTCCGCCCGCACGATCTGCTTGAGCCTGAACTGCACCTGGGCGAAGTGCGAGGTGAGTGCGAGCAGGGACGAGTTCAGCAGGTCCTGCTCCTCCTCCAGCCGCCGCAGCTTCTCCACCATCTCCAGCGATACCGAGCCGGAGCGCAGGCGGCCCGAGCCCTCTCCCTCCCCGCCGCCGCCCTCTGACTTCAGGCCGGGCCCATCTGCTTCATCCGCCACCGCTCCGACCGGAGCCCAGCGCTCCCTGGTGAAGGGCTCCCCATCTGACATCGATAACTCATCGGCGGACATGGCGCTCTGTGTGTCCCCAGCTGGAGCTAGGCCGCCATATTAGAATCCGGACTGCTGACGTCAGCAGTAGAGCGCTGACAGATGTCTGTTGCCATGGAGAAGTGACGCGCAGATACTTCCCTGTTCTCCTACAATTAAAGGGACCGCGCGCTGGTTTGTTGTGATGTCAGCGCCCCTCAGTGTTATCCGGATAGCTAAGAGTTAATCTTTATTGTTCTGACGTAGGCGAGGGCTTCACGGCGACATTTGTGATGTGACTAGAAATTGCTCCCATTAAAGAAAAACGCAACATTGTGCGGCGGCAACGCAATGCACAAAATGCAATGCACATGCTCAACTTTATGTCTCAATTGTGTCACATGTAAGGGCGGGTTGACACCTGCGCCCAGTCTCTGCTTTCGGGTTTCCGTCTTCTGCTGAGAGAAACTGGAGAGGAGATGGGAACCGTCCGTGAGCGACTTAAGCCTCTCAGCGGCGAAACCGTTTTTTTTAACCGGACTCAAAGTCGGACAAACCCAAAAGCAAAGACCGAGCACAGGTGTGAACCTGCCCTAACAGCAACTACAGCAACATATAGGCTGAGGCCCTACGTTGCAAGTTTTTTTTGTTGCAGATTTTGTTGCGGTTTTGGATTGAGCAGAAGGGAGAAGTATAAGAACCCCTTAGATATTTCTCATTCCTTTTGAAGCCATTCCTGGCTTTGGCTCAAGAAACTGCAGTAAAACCCAAGCTGCAGAGCTAACCACTGAGCCACCATGTTGTCCCCTTCTCCAAAGGTTGACCTTTAGGTACTAGAACACCTCAAGAGGAGATCACCCTTAAAGAAAAGTTGCAGGATCAAAAAAGGCACCAAGATCTCTTAGGGCCCCTTCACACGGAGTATACGCACGCTGATTCTGAAAGTGTAACACGTTCTGAATCAGCGGTGTTAAAACAAATCCCATTGCTTTGAGGGGCCACATGGTGGCTCAGTGGTTAGCACTGCAGCCTTGCAGTGCTGGAGTCCTGGTGTTCAAATCCCGCCATGGGCAAAAAAACATCTGCAAGGAGTTTGTATGTTCTCCCCGCGTTTGCATGGATTTCCATCCCATATTCCAAAAAAAGACATACTGATAGGGAAAAATGTACATTGTGGGGCTCACAATCTACATTTAAAGAAAAAAAAAAAATCCCATTGCTTTCTATGGGAGCCGCCATACATGCACACTCCATAGATATGAATGGGCTGCTTTTTTCCCTATTGCTTTCAATGTGATATGCGCGCAATAGGGAAAAAAGCAGCCCATTTATTTTTATGAAGAGAGCACGTATGCCGGCTCCCATAGAAAGCAATGGGATCTGTTTTAACGCCGCTGATTCGGAACGTGTTACAATTTCAGAATCAGCGAGCGTATACTCCGTGTGAAGGGGCCCTTAGGCTCAAGTTGCTGACAACCTGTTTTTTTGTTCCAGATTTTGCTGTGTTTTTTGAGCCCAAGTCAAGAGTGTTTTGAAAAGGAATGGTAAATATAAATAAAATATGATTCCCTTTTGTTAAATGCACTCTTGAAGAAAATTCTACTTAGGGCTCATTCACATCTGCGCCCGCTCTCCGTTCATACAGGTTTCCGTTTCCTGCACAAAACAGAGCAGGAGACGGGAAGCTGCAGGACTCTTTCAAACCCATTCATTTGAATAGGTTTGAAAGGTGTCCGGCTGTGAGTGGCAGTGAGCGTTTTATGCTCTCCGCGGCTAAACAGTTTTTTTTTTTTTCAACGGACACAGAGTCGGACATGGTTTTGGGGTGAAGAGCATAAAACGCTCACCAGCGCTCACGGCCGGACCCGGTCTGAAAGCTTTCCGTCTGCATGCAGAAGATGGAAAGCTCAGAACGGAGTCCGGGCGCTAATATGAACCCAGCCTAAGGGTTCGTTCACATCTGCGCCCGGGGTCTCCGTTCCTGCCTGAAAAGTGGGTAGGAGACGGAAACCTGCAGTCATGTTTCAAACCCATTCATTTGGTTTGAAAAGTGTCTGGATTGAGCGCTGGTGAGCGTTTTATGCTCTCTGCGGCAAAACGTTTTTTTTTTTTTAACGGGACACAAAGTCGGACATGCAGGACTTTGTGTCCAGTTTAAAAAAACAAAAAAACCCGGTTTCGCCGAGGACAGCATAAAATGCTCACGGCCGGACACCGTCTGACAGGTTTCCGTCTTCTACCGGCAGAACACAGAAACCTGATACGGAGACCCGAACGCTGGTGTGAACCCAGCGTAACCATAACCAGCGTTAGTAAATAGTGCATCACCCTCCCTTCCCCTAGTGAATCTTCCCCATCCACTGGCACAGATTGCCACCTGGAGCTGCACTGCTACTGGTTAAGACAGGAGAGAGAGGCCTGTGCCAGGCAGATAAGCCTGTGGTGCTGGCACCAGTGCCAGGTCACAGACTCCTGTATTAGACCATGCATGCCCTGCTAAGAATTTTTGTTATGGAATATGCAAATAAAACCTCAGTGGTGGAAGAAAAGAGGAATGCTCTAGCGCCACCTTTTGGATGGTAGCTCCCTATGAATTAATACTTGGTTTTAAACATGGTTTTACTACAGCACAAACTACAGATTAAAGAGGACCCTTCATGTCCTCGGTCACATGTGGTTTTATATACTGCTGCTTCAATGTTTGAATTTGCATATATTCTTCTATGTGTCCATTACATACAAAATTAATATCAATAATCCATTCATACACATATTATACATATGCATAATAACGCATTTTATAGGTATTTGACATAATAAGTTCTTCGTAGTGATATATAAGTGTATCCCATTGTTCAAAAAAAATAAAAATAAAACCAGAACTCCATACAGTTGTTGTCTTTTGGTGGATTCAGATCCAGATCTCCAGTGCTGCAAGGCCACAGGGCTAACCACTGAGCCACCATGCTGCCAATGGTTATTTGATGTGAAGGCCATATCAATCATGGTCGTATTATAACCTGGCAATGACTGTCATTGCTTTGATCATACCAGACACTGGTAATTTTGGCCAACATCTAAAAATTTCCAGTATGGCCCATCTGTTTTCAGCAGACTGAAGCCTGTCATGAACAGCTGACTGCTTGTGGCTTGTATACACCAGATTTCTGGCTGTTCGTTGGTCAAAATGGATGAATTGGTTATTTCGGATGACATAATATAATGTGTATGGTCGGCTACATTCATAAACATACTATGGTATTTGTGCTTTTTTGCTTTACGGTGACTTTACCCGTGATGCGTGTCATGTGGCTAAAGATTGTAGTGTTCCGCGGTTTTTATGTGAATGAATGTGCTTGAATTATAATTTAAGAGTTGCATAGACCATGACACAAGCGTCACAAGTAGCCCTAAAAACATACTGGATTTTTGGCAAGTGTCATGTTGTGTTTGTGGCCTCCCCTGCAAATAAATCCGTAGTATGGCCCAGGACTACTTTAACCCTAGGGCAAATGGTATACTCCCCTCCTTATGAATAATAGTCCCCATAAATAGTAGTTCCACCTTCTGTAATAATTGTTTCCTTATTTATAAATAAAAGGGAACTATTATTTAGAACGGGGAGAAAGGGCTATTAGTTATAAGTGGGGACTATTATTTTAAAAGGGGAAACTACACTCAGTGGCCAAAAGTCACAGGAAGGCATCCCAGTGTTGGTTGTGTCGGATATGATGCTCAAACAGTGTGAAGCGATGCGGCCTATAGCAGTAGTGTCGCCAGGATATCTGAGCAGTCTGATGCAGACAAGTCTCTCATGAACATGGCAGTATGTCGTGAGTTAAGTGATTTTGAACGTGGGATGATAATCGATGCAAGACACATGGGGCATAGCATTTTGGAGAATACCCAGGAATTTGGGTTTCCGAGGTCAACAGTGTCTTGGGTGGGCCTGCAATATTGCAGAAACAACGTTGGCAGCCGCATAAACTGGCACATCGGTTGATGTGGGTCAAATCACCGCTGATTTGAATGTGGGGCGCCAGAACCCCATTTCGACCAGGACTGTACGCTAAGAACTGCACTGCATAGGCTTCAACAGTGGATGTCCGACCCACATGCTGCTGCTACTACTACTGCTGCTACTGCGCATGCACCCACGCCATTTTTTATCAATGGCAGTTCGCGAGCGCCAGAGGAAGACGGGACCCGAAGACATCGCTGGAAGAGGAGGCGTGGCTAAAGATGACGTCGGACCCTGAATGCCCGCCCACCGTGCACGATAGATAAGTTTAACATATTCTTTTTTAGAGTTTTATTTTAAAACTGAGGGTGGGGTGGGGTGGGGGTGGGTGGGTAGTTTAATATAACTTTAGCGGTGCCTGAATAGCCTTTTTTAAAGGCTATTCACGCATATATTTGGCTCTATCAGCATAATTTTGCTGATAGAGCCCCTTTAAGGTGATATAGCATGTGGGGAGGCGAAAGAAACCCTCATCAAATGATTTTTAGATATAGGGTATATTGCTGTAGACCCTCAGTATATATCTTCAACTGAAGATCTGCCTAGTTATGCCAATACACTATATGGCCTTCGTGTTAAATCCAGGTCCAGTGTAGTCACCAAATAGCATACATATAGCATAGATGTAACACTATGGCATAAACCAAACAGCGTAAATATAGCATTAATGTAGTCCGAGTCCAGTGTATTCCCGGACTAAGTAGCATACATATAGCGTAGATGTAACACTATGGCATAGACCAAATAGCATAGATGTGCCGTTAATGTGGTCCTATAGCATAACTCTACTGTCCCTCCCACACTAATCTACAGTAAGTACCCTCCTCAATGCGTTTTGCTATGGTAGGACATAGCTCATGTATAGTACGATAAGGAAAACCTGATGAATTTGCAATAAAAACTGCACTTCCTGCTCCCTTGATGGTAGGACGCGGTACTATAGATTCTGCCAGATCCAGGCAGAATACATAGTACCGCGTCCTACCATCAAGGGCGTGGGAAGTGCAGTTTTTACTGCAAATTCATCGGGTTCTCCTGGAATGTCTAGGTGGCACCCAAAAAGAGGGATGACCTACCACACTTAGGGCGCATTCACACGATGTAACGTGCCGCGTGATGTGGCACATATACGGCGTGTGAGAGGTTGCGCGCCATAAAAACTCCCATTCATTTCAATGGGAGTTAGGATCGTATACGCCGCGTTATTTTGCGGCCGTGATTTTGCCCAGGCCCAGCAGCATGGGCTTAACTATCAGGGTACCAGATATAGCAGCTGCTATGGGGTCCAGCAACTAAGGGGGCTCATTTCCACTGAGACTTAGGGTGCAATAAGTGATAAGTATGGATAAGGGGTAGAAAATGCTGAGCGCGCCCTCTCGCATATTTATCTTTGTGCCCGTTTAAGATTGTGAAGTATAATGGAGGGCCCTTATAAAACCTTTGCACTGGGACCAATAATTTGCAAAAACAATCCTGTATCTTCTTTCATTCATCTAATATGGCCAAATTTAGATTACTTTCCAGAATGTATATCAGCAAAACAAGCTTTATGCTGATTCTGAGCCTGCTCGGAATTTTGGAAGATTTGAACTTCAATATAGACTATAGCCTAAGATCATTACAATATAGATCATTTGATGTATTTACAAATAAACTCAACTTTTGTCAACTACCGTAATTGACATCCAGAGGTTAATATAATAAGACACTAGGAATTTATCAAGGTACATAATTCTGTTTTTTATAGCATATTTCTTGGAGAGTGATGTAGAGAATCCACCTTTGTTTACTCTGGTGAAGGATCGCTGCTTTGTATTACGTCCACCCCCAGGCGTCTTTTTCTGTTCCATTGCATAAGTGCAGCCACTCACACTCAGTATATTTCCATCCTTCTGTCATTGAACAGCCAGACAATGAATAGAAAGCTGGGGCTTTTATGTCAAGGATTTCTCACACTGGAAAAATATAATGTTAAGTCAAATATGGAAAAAAAATATATTATTTACTTTAGCTACTAACCATAGGCTCGGACAAGAGAAAATATGTTTATTTAACCCCAAGCTAAAACTTAGGGTACAGAAAACTGTACATGGGGCCCACAGTTGTAAAGCTCAATGATTCACCTACTTCATTGTATAAAGGACTGTTTCTTAAACTGTGGGTCATGAGCCAAGTTAGGCTAAGGTCCCACAGGACGTCACGCAGCAAAAAAGCGCTGCGGGAAAAACCGTGACGGCAACACATTGCGGTTCTTCCCGCAGCACTTTAGACAGAAAGTTTGCATAGGTTCCCTCTGCGGATTTTCTATTACAATTACACCTATAGAAAAACCGGCAGCATTTCCGTACGTATAATTGACATGCTGCGATTTCCAAAACTGCACCGGTTTTGGAAATCACGGCGTATCCGCACTGCGTTTTTTACTGAAAAGAGGGCATGGGATTTGCTAGAATCCAATCCACTTTGCCCTGACTGTAAAACACCGCTTTTTTTTTTCCCACGGTGCTTACGTTTCTTGTGGCCCAGGCTTTAAGAAGTTTCTTCCACACTGAATATCTGCAAACCACAGCAATACTAATTACAGGGGTGGGACTTGTACAATAGCTCAGAATATGGAAGCTGTCCAGGGCTGCATGTAGCGGAAAAATATAGAGATAACAGTTCTAAAGTGTGGGGAAAATGTACATATAGCAGATCTGAGTCTGTGAGGGGAAATGTGAATATAGCAGAGCTTAGTGTGTGTGTGAGGGATGTATGTGCATTTAGCAGAGCTGTGTGTGGAGAATGTGGATGTATTTGAGCTGAGTGTGTGTGTGTTGGAAGTGGATGTAACAGAGCTGAGATTGTGAGGGGAAAATGTGGATGTAGCAGAGTTTAAACCTCTGCGGCTCTCCTGACCGGTCTCTGCAATCATAGCCGTATCCACCATCTTCTCCGCCTTCTGAGGCTCCAGTTCTGTTACCTCTCTGCTTCTCCTGTACCATATCACAGCACCAGAACTGGCCACATGCTGCAGCGTGATCCGGACACTTGCTTCCTTGGATGGGACTGCGCTGAGTCGCTGCTTCTTGTAACCAGGGCACGCACTTGGTAAAGAAGCCAGTCCCATACAAGGAAAGCAAGTGTCCGGATCACGCTGCAGCATGTGGCCAGTTCTGGAGCTGTGATACTCAGGACTAGGTCGGCAGCAGATAAATCACTGGCAGATGCAGGGACTGCAGATGCTGCTTGTAAAAGTCCCCCCCTATCTATCTATCTATCTATCTATCTATCTATCTATCTATCTAGTCTGGAACAAGCTGTGGGACGCCTCTGGACCAGACAGGGGTGGAAGAACCAGGGACAGGTGAGTGTGGGTTTTATTTTTCACCTTCCCCGGCCGGACCACACGGGAAAAATCTTGGCATTTTACAGTCAGGTAAAAGTGAATGGAATTCTATCCCATGCCCACCCTCAATTGCGGACCATTTGCGGACTTACATTACGGTCATGTAAGACCAGCCTTACTCTGCTGCCTTGTGAGTAAACCTCCAGTGTTAGTCTTTATGTCCGCCTAGATCATATCTTGTTGTAACTACCCTACAGTATATTCCTCATGTAAATCAGCGCCTCATGGAAAAAATATTGGAATAGTTTTTAGATTTCAGGGATTTCACATGTATATGACTTTCTTCATCTCTGTCATGTATTTCTTCACCTTCTGTCCACTGCAGTAATCCACCACAGAATGGGCGAGCTCTCTTACAAACTACAATACAGGTAGTCCTCGGGTTACGACGGTCTCGGGTTACGACGTTTCGTGGTTACGACTAGAGATGAGCGAGTAGGTCCTTGCTAGTCGGGATTGCTGGCAGCTTGCATTTATGCGGGAGCTGACTTTTTCTCATAGGAATGCATTGGCCAGCGTTGACTGGCCAGTGTACAGCATTCGGCCAATCAACACTGGTTCTGCCGGAGGCTCGTCTGTGAGGAGGCGGAGTCTAATATTGGACCACAGCAGTCTCCATTGTGGTCCGATATTAGACTCCACCTCCTGAAATTCGGTTTACGACGACGCGTAAGTACGGATCAACGTCGAGGACTACCTGTATTCCCCTATATGCTGCCACCTAGTGGTGAATACTATCTACTGGCTACTGGTTGGTATTACTATTTAAAGAGGACCTTTCACCACTTTCTCAGCATTTTTAATTCCCTCATTTTTTTCTATAGGGAAAATGCGAGCATTTCCTGAAGTAAAATTTACAGCTTTTTTACAGTGTTTTTTTCCTCAGTGTAGGGATTGGATTAACCAGATTCTCATTCACTTTTCAGTTACTGTTAAATGCAGCAATTCTTTCTTTTGTGTTTCCGCAACGGCCAAAAACTCTGCATTTCCACAATATGGGGACTTAGCTGCAGGAACATGTCAATTTTACCTGTGGAAACGCTTGTGTTTTCCCTATAAGTTTAATAAGGGAAGAAAAAAATCGAAGAGAAAAACGCAGCAAAAATGTAATGAAAAAGATGAAAAAACATGAAGCTTTTCCTCTACATTTTTCTCTTTTCTCAGATTTTTGAACCAAAACCAAGAGTAGATGTGGCAGTAGAGAAGTATAAGAGCTTCCCTTTCCTTTAGTAGCCACTCTTGGCTTTGGCTCAAGAAAACGAAGCAAAATCTGTAAGAAATAATGCAACTTTTCTGTTATCTTTTTAATTACAGAATGTGAAAGGCAGAATCCAACAATGTAATAGTATTACAAGACTGAAGAACCCAAGAAATCCAACCCTGAGCAGCACAGGAATAGTCAATGGAAATAAAACCAGGTACGAACTGATAGGGGGTGAAAATGGAGAATTTTATTGAATTTACAGTTTTAGTAATGAGAGGACGGATGATCTGATGTAATGTACATATAAAAGTCAAGGATATGTTAAATCCATTGACTTTCATTGATTCAGGGGAAGACGAAAAACCCTCAGTAAGGGATAAAAATTCCTTCCCGACTCCACTTCGGGCAGTCAGACTAGTTCCCTGGATCAACTATAATAGCTGTCATTAATCCAGGGGAAGGCGAAAAAACCTCATTGAGCCATTTGCCAATTCAGCATCAGATGAGGAAAAATTCCTTCCCGACTCCACGCATGGCAGTCAGACTAGTCCCTGAGTCAATTACTAAGTGATGTGTCCCTGAAAGATCGGCCAAATTGTATTATTGATTAGGGGACCGAATTAATTGGGGGTGGGGCGCCTGTCTTGATCCAGAGGAAGGAAAGAAAAAACCCCTTTAAGACCTGTGTCCTGTTATAAGGGGAAAAACAATCCTTCCTGGTGCCAGATATGGCAGTTGTTAAATAAAACCTGGATCAAATGCTCATACCGATACTCACCTTATACTCACCAAAGCTGGATGTGGTTGATCCGGAGCAAAGGGTATCGGCGTCGTCAAGGGAGGTCGCGTCGATGCCAGAGGGTCAGAGGAGTCAGAGCCAGAGTCAGAGTGGGGCAGCGATGACATTTGCGGCAGATGGATGGTACACGAGCAGAGAGAGACAGTCCGGAGCAAGCCAAGGTCAGGTTCACACGCAGCGGGCATAGGAGGCACGGGGTTCTGGGCAGGGGGCACGGGTTCGCTCTACTCTGACCAGCTTGGTGACACGAAGGAAAAGTCTGGCACAGGGTGAGAAGCTGGTCCACAGTCCGGCCAATCCAGGTGTTGTAACTTCAGAATGTGCTGCATGGGAAAGAAGTGTACAGAGATATAAAATATATCATGTTCTCTTCTGCCCTACATATATAACGACTTACCCTACCATAAATCACCCCTCATTCACATGAGCCTAGTCAGAACACCCCTCACTGGCCCATACAAACAATTCTCCATCCATTTACTGAAGTCTGGAGGATTCTGCTATCAGTGTTAGGTGTAATGTAATGTATATATTAATAGCAGCAGTTTACTTGTATGTGACAATTCACTAATGTACAGTCATTGGACACCTACAACATTTACATCATTACTTGCTAAGATCTGCTACATAAAATTACAATAAAGGGACTTTTCCTTTAATCTCCAAATCTCCCTACGTAATAAGCCTTCACTCACATGGAAAGGTGTAAATGGGGCCCGTGCTCTTCCTGTCTCCAGTTCCTCCCAGCAGATGGTCCTGAATAACGGCTGGTCTCTGATGTTTCCGGACACTCCCAAGCGCTTCTCTGGATCCTTCTGTAGCAGGTTGACTACAAGATGTTTCGCGTCTACATTCATCCATGGTGAAAACCTTGGCTCATCTTTGATGATAGATTTGTAGACGTCCTTCCTCAGAGAGCTGTTGGAGAATGGATAGGGTCCTGATGCCATGATGGTCACAACTATCCCAAGGCTCCACCAATCCACTGCTACGGTGTAAGGTTTGTCCAGGTGCATCTCTGGGGCCATGTAGCGGAATGTGCCCTTCCGTCCATAGATCTTACTGGACGCCGTCAGACCGTCTTCTGCAATCCCCAGGTCTATTATCCGGATGTGACCATCTGCATCCAGCATGATGTTGGCTGGTTTAAGGTCTCTGCCAGAAAATAAGAACATATCTAGATCAGTCTCTTTAAAGGGGTTGTATGAAATAAAAGAAAATATACAGATGTTTTTCGAAACAGTGACATGTTTGTGTATGTCTGTAAGTGGAGTTGCTGCTCTGCCGCATTGAAGTGGACCTGAGCTACAGTACCAGACACAGGCCATGGATATTAGAGATGCCCCAAAACATGTTCTTCTTACCGATGGGCGATGCCATGGCCATGAAGGAACTGGATGCCACAGATCAATTCTGCTGTGTAGAACCTGAAAGAGACAGGAGAGTGTCAATGACATGAAATAATTCTTTATCAGAAGAGCAGAGCTCTTGCAGAAGACCACCACCATTAACCCCTTCACTATCACAAGCCATATATTAATATCAACTATATAGCTGTATAATACTTAATGTTACCTACTGAACCACCCTAGACCACTATGAGCAATTGATATTAACCCAGTCTTTGCCCTAGACTACCAGAATTACTAGGGAACACTTTACAAATTTGTGTGTCACCCTTTGGCAGAGGCCAGGCTCTGGATTAACCACTAAACCCCTCTAGACCACTAGCAATATTACATGAATATTACCATCAATGTCCTATGTGATACAGTGTGATGTAATGAATGTACGTACAAGCCCCCATTTATTAATGCCCCATATTTCCTCCCTCCTTCAAGACATTTTTTCCCCCATAGTTTGCCATGGCTCTCATGGTTAGCTACTCGCCGTATAAAGTCGATGTCCAAGGTCCCGCACGTATTCAGTAGAGACTCTAGGCTTCCTCCGGACAGGTACTCCATGATGAAATAGTAGTGGCGTGGAGACTGCAGTGCGGCACTAAGATGACTGATGAATGGGCAGCCTCTGGACGCCAGGAGTACCCGTCTCTCTCGCTGGGCGCTGGCTGCATTATTTTGCCTCTTCTGGATGATCTTTATGGCTCTGTAGGTGATTCGGCCGGGGACAGATGCCAGCACCACCTGTGGAAAGAAATGCAAAATAAGTATCTAAAGAAAACAATGGAGAGCTAATAAATAATAACTGTAGGTAACATACCGTAGATCTTGGGTTTCCATTCATATCTGAGATATAGAAAAGCGTACACTTACTTTGCCGAAGCTGCCTTCACCCAGCACCTGATGGAAAACAAACCTGCTGATGGAAAGTGGGGTCGTAGAGCTAGATGTTATGGCGGTGCTGGGCTCTAAAGGAAAATAATAAGGAATACAGGAATAAGACAGGGAGATAACATGAGATTATTCTATAAAGGTGCTAAGGTCATTTTATCTAAAGACCAGTATAAGCAATATACAATACAGTATATAACAATATACTCTCCACACCACCCCTTGAGAAGACCCTCCCTTTTACATACCATTTTATTTCCTATGTCCATTTTTCCTCCCATTATACTCTATGAATGATGTCTCTATAAGCAGACAACCCCTTTATCCCCCAAAGACCACTTAAGGCTCGCGCCATACGTGGCAAAAACCATAACATTACAGCGCCTGCAAATTGGTTGGGATTCTAGCAAATGCCATCCATACTGTAAATTGCAGAAACATACGTGCAGCGGAAATGCTGCGATTTCCAAAACCGTTGTGTTTTGGGAAATTGCAGCATTTCAATTATACTTACAGTAACTCCAGCGGATTCCTTATAGGTATAATTGAAGCGGAAAGTCTGCAGAGGAAACCTTTAGTGCAATTGTCAGGGGGCCCCTGGGGGACATTATTACTTATCAGGGAGCCACTCAGGCAGGGCCGCACCTCTAATGAGGCGATGTGAAGAGCCCGCTTCGGGCGGCGGCCCGGGCGTTTTTTTTTTCCCCCTCACAACCAGCACAACCAGCTGGTTCAGACATCTACGTGTCAGCGTAGGCGGCGTCATCACGCCACCTACGCTGATACACAAGACGTCCTGTGAGAGAAGGGGATGCGGCAGCGGGAGCAGCAGCGGGAGCAGCAGCGGTCGGTCGGTAAGTATAATAACTGTTTTTTTGGTTTATAATAGGCCGCTGCCTGTTGGAGTATCTACCAGCAGGCAGCGGCCTATTTACCAACCCGGACCTGCTCACTGCCGCCCCTGCTTCCCCTTGTACTTTAGGCCCGGCGGGTGGTAGTGAATAGGCCCGGGCCAGGCCGCGATCCCACTGCCGCTATTATTATATTCGGGGGTCTTTTCAGTCCCCCGAGTATAATAATCGGAGCCCCAGGGGAGGTGAGAGAACATAATAAACACTGATACTCACCTCTCCCGGATTCGGTGTTAATCCAAGCAGGCTTCGGGGCTATATGGTAATGTGTCAGACATCACATGGTCTGGGATACTACCATATAGGCCCGAAGCCTGTGGTAGTAGTAATAATCTGTTACTGCTAGCACAGGCTTTGGGCCTGTATGGTAACAGGCTGTTACTGCTACTACAGGCTTTGGGCCTATATGTTACTGCTAGCACAGGCTAGCAGACCACGTGACGTCTGACACATTAACATATAGGCCCAAAGCCTGCTAGGAGTAACATCAGATCCCAGAGAGGTGAGTAACAGTGTTTATTATGTTCCCTCACCTCCCCTGGGGCTCCGATTATTATACTCAGGGTCTGAAAAGACCCCCGAGTATAATAATAGTTCATGGGTGTACAACTGTGGCGCATAATAGAGCTTGAAGGGTCCACTGTGGCCCCTGTAACCTCTATTATGCCCCACAGCGGCCCCCCTGCAACCTCTATTATACCCCACAGTCTATTGTGCCACTGTGGGAATATATATATTGCATATATAGATATATATATATATATATATATATATATATATAAATATTTATAGGGGTTGGATGTGTGGAGAAGTGAGGAATCAAAGATGTCTGTGTTGCAAACTTTACAGAGTCAAGTCACAGCTGGAAGAAGTGGTCAAGGCGGTCCCAAGGGAAGAGACGGGAAATGTGGGAAGACGTCTCCTGTGAGTATTGCTGCACAAAATATCACATTGCCACTGTGGGGCATAATATAGGCTGCAGGGGCTGCTGTGAGATATATATATATATATATATATATATATATATATATATATATATATATATATATATATATATGGGTTGGATGTGTGGAGAAGTGAGGAATCAAAGATGTCTGTGTTTCAAACTTTACAGAGTCAAGTCAGAGCTGGAAGAAGTGGTCAAGGAGGTCCCAAGGGAAGAGACGGGAAATGTGGGAAGACGTCTCCTGTGAGTATTGCTGCACAAAATATCACATTGCATTGTATTTATTGTAATGTTGTAATTCATTGTAATGGTACTGCTAGCACCCCCAATCCCCCCGCTGTCTGAGGCGGACGATCGAAAGATGAACAAGCCCCCCCCCCCCCCCGAACTCAATACGGGGGGGGGGGGGGGAGTCTTTTGATCGTCCGCCTCAGGCAGCAGAGAGGCTAGGTTCACCACTGCACTCAGGGACATTATTACTTGTTTGGGAGCCACTTGGGGACGTTATTATTTGTCTGAGAGTTGTTGGGGGACTTTATTAGTTGCTGTGGGTCACTGGGTGACAATTTGAGATGTCAGGGGGTCACTGGGGACATTATTTAGTTGTCAGGAGGCTACTTGGGAACATTATTAATTGTCAGGGGGCTACTGGAGAACATTTCTACTTGCCTGAGGGCCACTATTGAATATTATTACTTGCCTAGGGGAACTGGGGAGCATTATTAGGTGTCTGAGGACCACTAGGAAGAATTATTAGTTGTCTGGGGTCCACTGGGGAGCATTATGAGGTTTCTGTGGGACAGTAGGGAGCATTATTAAGAGGCCAATGGGGACATTACACTTTGCGGTAAAAAGTGTGGTGCGGAAACGTCACGACTTCCAAAACTGGTGTGGTTTTTGGAAATCGCAGCATGTCAACTATACCTACAGAAATGCCGGCAGATTCCCCATAAGTAAAATTGTAACAGATAAGTCCGCAGAGGACACATCTGCAAACTTTTAGTCTAAAGCGCTGCAGGAAGAACCGCGATGCATTGCTGCCGCGGTTTTTCCCGCAGTGCTTTTTTGCTGTGGAGGATCTGCAAAACGTTGCAAAAACAACACTGGAGAACAAAAAGCTGCGAAAACACAGGTTTTTTTCCCGCAGTCTTTTTCATCGAGCTTTTCTGAATTTTTCTCTGCCCTTACTTTCCCTATTAAAATATGTGGTAATTCTCGCAACTTCACAGCTAAAATTAAAGAGGACCTTTCATCAGATTGGGCACAGGCAGTTCCATATACTGCTGGAAAGCCGACAGTGCGCTGAATTCAGCGCACTATCGGCTTTCCAGATCTGTGCCCTGGGTAAAGTGCTATCGGTCCCGGTACCGTAGCGCTTTACAGTCAGAAGGGCGTTTCTGACAGTCTGTCAGGAACGTCCTTCTCCACAGCAGCGCCTATCGCGCTGTACAGTGTGAGCGGGAAGGAATGCCCCCTCCCCTTCCTGATAATACTCGTCTATGGACGAGCTGTGTGAGCAGAGGAAGGGGGCGTTCCTCCCCACTCACACTGCTGGGTTTTCGCAATGTGGGGCTCTGACCTTTCACCACCTGGGGCACATGCGGTTTTACTGAATTCAGCGTACTATAAGACTGACCCCTTCAATAAACACCATGAGGATATTCGCATCTTTATAGGGAGGGAGGGAGGGAGGAGCTTGATTGAAGGTCTTGACGAGCTGCCCCAGAAACAGCTGATTTGCCCTTATTTATACTCAAAATTCCCGCCATAAAATCATCAGCTGCCAATCAGCTGTCAAGCAAGGCTGATCTGGGGGTCTTTTACATTCTGACAGTGAAGAGCGACGGTACCGGCACTGATACCTCTTCACCGGGGGCACAGAACGGGAAAGCCGATAGTGCTCTGAATTCAGTGCACTGCTGACTTTCTAGTGGTGTATTACACTGCATGTGCCCCAGGAGGTGAATAGTCCTCTATAAAGATCTGAGGAACACTCTAGTAAACAGCAGTGATAGGCAGTGCAGTACATCAACTTAACAATAAGATTATGTAGTAGGTACAATACTTAAACATTTGGGGCCCCACTTTTAATTTTGCCCAGGGCTTCACTTTTTCTAAATACCGACCCGGCATATATGTCCCGAAGGAAGAGGAGCCACATGGCGGTCCAAAGGGAAGTGACGGGAAATGTGGGAAGACGTCCTCCTGTAAGTATTACTGCACAACATATTACTGCATTGTATTCACTGTAATGTTACCTTTAGCAACCCCCCTCCCCCGCTGTCTGAGGTGGGCGATCAAAAAATGACCCCTCCCCCCCTGGTATTCAGTCAGGGGTGGGAGGGTGTCTTTTGTTCATCCGCCTCAGGCAGCAGGAAGGCTAGGGTCACCACTGCTAGGGACTACCGAAGAAAATTACTACTTTCATGGGGGTTAGTGGGGAGCATTATTAGGTGTTTCGGGGTGAATGGAGAGCATTATTAGGTGTCTGGGGGCCAGTGAGCAGCATTATTACGTGTCTGGGGGCCAGTGAGCAGCATTATTAGGTGCCTAGAGGCCACTTAGGACAATATTACTTCTCTGAGGCTCGCAGAGATCATTATTAGGGGCTACTAAAGAACATTACTATTTGCCGGGGGGGGGGGGGGGGGGCTTTATACTATGTGTGGCCACTAACAGAGCTTGGTGATGGAAAAACGTGAATTTTTGTATGTGCCGTGTGGTAAGTGTAGGATGGTGCAACTTTGAGTATGCATTCACATGTCGCAGTTGTGATGCAGTTACAATTGCATCAAAACTGCACTAGAAAAATCCATGCAGTTTTGGTGCGTTTCCAGCAGTAATGTCAGAAAAACACTAAAAAAAAAAACACTAAAAAACTGTAGTTTTCTTTGTCTTTTGGTAAAAATTATTTGGTAGAGGAGCCCCGGAGAATTTTTTTTTTCCAGGGGTTGGGAAACTCGGCTGTAAACTGTCACTAACAAAGCTGTAATATACATAAAGACCCCCCCAGGTAAATACTGCAGCAGCAACTTCCCTCTCATTGCAATGTCTGAATAGTGCTTAGTGATAATAATACAATCACAGTTTTTCGTGGTATTTTTTATTTACTCATTTTGACAAGCTCTTTTTTTTTTTTTTCAAAGAAATTAGGAGAAAACACTTGAAAACACAACTCATAAAGCATTAAACCACTATAAGTGCATTAGACTGTGGAGCTCACACCCCCTGCCACCAAGCCCCACACACTGTATTAAGTGCAGCATTAAAAATATAATTTTTTAACTCCCAACAACCATATAAATCTGCAGTAGCAATGTCTAATACACAGAACTTGTATAACCCTCCTCATATTTATATGGGGACATTTATAATAAAGAAATCCATAACTAGAAACACATTGTGGATGAAAAAGTGCCCTGTATAAATAAAGCGCCCCCTACCTGTTCTTGGCTCCTCCTCCTCCAACTCTCTGGCGTTGGGTCCAATCCTCTTCCTCTTGATGTCTTCCTCCAGGTAGTCCTCTTCTCTCTTCCTCTTCTTGTCCTCTTCTTTCTCCGTCTTCTCCTCCTCTTCTTCTCTCCTCTTCTTCTCATCTCCTCCCTCCATCTTCTCCTCTTCTCTTTTCCTCTTCTTATCTCCGTCTTGTCCATCGAACGTCATTTTGCGCAGAAATCCCCGCCGGGCAATCCAACTCTCTTCTACTCGCTGCAGTCGACAGTTGAAAAGTGAGCGGCAGTTGAGCGTGCGCCAGTCACATGACCTCAGAACAGGAAATGGAATCTTGTGTTGGCACCTGCCATGTAGGTGCTTCATGTATCTGCTCTGCCACATGCAATGTAATGGAGGCATCTAGTGTAGATGGATACAGAAAGGCATAGATGGACTTTCCACATATAGAATTGTAAACCATAGAAGACAGGCTTCAGATAATGTGACTGCTATATCTGGGTGCTCAGCTGTCATTTCAGTCTCTTATGGGGTTTGGTGATCACAAACATAAATGGAAATTCACCCCTGCGGCTTATAAGAGGGACAGCTTTAGTGTTGATACTTACCTCTTCGCTCCCCAGCATCTTCCACTCTTTTACTCTGCTCTGGGCATACCGAGGTTACATATGTGCACCTGGAGTAAAGAACGGGGGCGCAACCAGGCATAGTGAGGGAATTACTTGGGCCACTGCTGTGGGGACATTAAAATGTATGAGGCCAATGCCGGGGGACATTAAAATGTATGGGGCCAATGCCAGGGGACATTAAAATGTATGGGGCCTCTCATGAGGGACATTAATCTGTATGGGGCCAATGCCGGGGTGATATTAAACTGTATGGGTCCAATGCCGGGGGGATAGTAAACTGTATGGGGCCAATGCTGGGAGGATATTAAACTGTATGGGGCCACTGCTGGGAGGATATTAAACTGTATGGGGCCACTGCTGGGAGGATATTAAACTGTATGGGGCCACTGCTGGGAGGATATTAAACTGTATGGGGCCACTGCTGGGAGGATATTAAACTGTATGGGGCCACTGCTGAGGTTATTTAACAATATATCTGAATGTGGCCTTTCAACTTCACATTTTTTCTATGTGCGGCTTATTTGTGCTGCAGCATTGGAGATTCCTGGACTAGGTGAATATATCCTATTAATATTATAAATGTGAAAGTTTGTGGGTTTGTGGGTTTGTGTGTTTGGATGTTTGCATGTACGGATGTTTGTTCCTCAATCACGGAAAAACCGCTCCACCGATTTGGCTGAAATTTTCCACAAACATAGTCATTACACCCAATTAAACAATAGGCTACTTTTCGTCACAATAGCGCACATACGTTTGTGCCAGGACCCCCACAAAACCCAAACTCACACCACCATCTCTGCAATCTCACACACTTTGGACCATAGCAAGCCACAAAATTCATATTGCCCTCTACAGCCTCGCCCCTAACCCCACACAATCTCATATACATATACTTTACCACTTTGCCCCTCACCTTAACGATACTCCAGGAGGCGCTCTTTAACGCTCCGGAGCAGCCATGTTTGCCGACCCCCACCGCTCTGACAATCCGCGACACCGCCCACCTATGTCAATACCCCTAGGTGGTCTAATAAATGCAAAAAAAAAGTTTAAAAAAAGTAAAAAAAATAAAAATAAATAAATAAAAAGGATTAAAAATTCAAATCACCCGCCTTTCCCTAGAACACATATAAAAGTAGTTAAAAACTGTAAAACACATACATGTTAGGTATCCCCATGTCCGAAATCGCCCGCTCTACAAAGCTACACAAATATTTTTCCTGTTCGGTAAACGCCGTAGTGGGAAAAATGGTCAAAAGTGCCAAACCGCCGTTTTTTCACTGTTTTCATTCTGATAAAAATTTGAATAAAAAGTGATCAAAGCAATAACATTTCCCGAAAATGGTAGAACTACAAAGTACACCCAGTCCCGCAAAAAAAGACGCCCTATTCATCCCCGTACACGCACGTATAAAAAAGTTACGGCTGTCGGAATATGGCGACTTTTCAAAAAAATAATTTTTTAACACAGTTTTGGATTTTTTTTAAGGCGTCAAAATGTAAATAAAACCATATAAATTTGGTATCCCCGGAATCGTAACGAAACACAGAATACAGGGGACATGTCATTTTGGTTGCACAGTGAACGCCGTAAAACCAAAGCCCGTAAGAAAGTCGCAGAAATGCATTTTTTCTTCAAATCCATCCCATTCTGAATTTTTTCCCTGCTTCCCAGTACATTATATAGAATAAATAATGGTGGCATCATGAAGAAAAATTTGTCCCAGGAAAAATTAAGACCTCATATGACTCTGGGAGCGGAGAAATAAAAAAGTTATGGGGTTTAGAAGGAGGGGAGTCAAAAACGAAAATCAAAAAATGCCATCGGCGGGAAAGGGTTAACTTCAAATACTTCTGTCCCAAAGTCACTATGTAAAGTTTCGCACCACAACGTATATATAGCAGCTCAAATACAAATTACATCCAACACAAAAGTCTCACGTATGAATTACAGCAAAAACAAGATACAAAGTTACATTTCATATCCCATACCTTATACAAAGTACGAAAACATTATCCACACCTGTATATACCCACTTCTACAATCACCGCAGACGAAGTCGCGGGTACCAGCTAGTAGTTCATAATATGTAGAGGCCTCAAGGCTATGGAGGGAATTAAAAGGACTCCTTTACTTTGTGGTAACAACTAAAATGACTCTATTTCTGTAAGGGGCACCAGTACTGTTACGGGGTAATAAGTGGGCACTCATACTGTGAATAGGCAGTAAAGAGGTGCCAATACAGATGAGGCAATAATGGTGGGATGACATAAATTCTAATCCTCTATATAGCCACTGAGCAGAGCCACTTCTATTTCCAATTCCCTGTATAGACAATACACAGTACCACTTCCATTTCCATTGCCCTGTATACACTGCACAGTATCACTTTTCTTATCCTGTATGTTGGATGTAGTTTCCAATATCTGTTCTAGTGTAGTAGTTCTATGTATGATATGGAGGGATCAGTGTAGTAGTCCTGTGTATAATATGGAGGGGTCAGTGTAGTAGTCCTGTGTATAATATGGAGGGGTCAGTGTAGTAGTCCTGTGTATAATATGGAGGGGTCAGTGTAGTCCTGTGTATAATATGGAGGGGTCAGTGTAGTAGTCCTGTGTATAATATGGAGGGGTCAGTGTAGTAGTCCTGTGTATAATATGGAGGGTCAGTGTAGTAGTCCTGTGTATAATATGGAGGGGCCAGTGTAGTAGTCCTGTGTATAATATGGAGGGGTCAGTGTAGTAGTCCTGTGTATAATATGGAGGGGTCAGTGTAGTAGTCCTGTGTATAATATGGAGGGTCAGTGTAGTAGTCCTGTGTATAACATGGAGGGGTCAGTGTAGTAGTCCTGTGTATAATATGGAGGGGTCAGTGTAGTAGTCCTGTGTATAATATGGAGGGGTCAGTGTAGTGGTCCTGTGTATAATATGGAGGGGTCAGTGTAGTAGTCCTGTGTATAATATGGAGGGGTCAGTGTAGTAGTCCTGTGTATAATATGGAGGGGTCAGTGTAGTAGTCCTGTGTATAAAATGGAGGGGTCAGTGTAGTAGTCCTGTGTATAATATGGAGGGATCAGTGTAGTAGTCCTGTGTATAATATGGAGGGGTCAGTGTAGTAGTCCTGTGTATAATATGGAGGGGTCAGTGTAGTAGTCCTGTGTATAATATGGAGGGATCAGTGTAGTAGTCCTGTGTATAATATGGAGGGGTCAGTGTAGTAGTCCTGTGTATAATATAGAGGGGTCAGTGTAGTAGTCCTGTGTATAATATAGAGGGGTCAGTGTAGTAGTCCTGTGTATAATATGGAGGGATCAGAGTAGTAGTCCTGTGTATAATATGGAGGGGTCAGTGTAGTAGTCCTGTGTATAATATGGAGGGGTCAGTGTAGTAGTCCTGTGTATAATATGGAGGGTCAGTGTAGTAGTCCTGTGTATAATATGGAGGGTCAGTGTAGTAGTCCTGTGTATAATATGGAGGGGGTCAGTGTAGTCCTGTGTATAATATGGAGGGGTCAGTGTAGTAGTCCTGTGTATAATATGGAGGGGTCAGTGTAGTCCTGTGTATAATATGGAGGGGTCAGTGTAGTAGTCCTGTGTATAATATGGAGGGGTCAGTGTAGTCCTGTGTATAATATGGAGGGGTCAGTGTAGTAGTCCTGTGTATAATATGGAGGGGTCAGTGTAGTCCTGTGTATAATATGGAGGGGTCAGTGTAGTAGTCCTGTGTATAATATGGAGGGGTCAGTGTAGTAGTCCTGTGTATAATATGGAGGGATCAGAGTAGTAGTCCTGTGTATAATATGGAGGGGTCAGTGTAGTAGTCCTGTGTATAATATGGAGGGGTCAGTGTAGTCCTGTGTATAATATGGAGGGGTCAGTGTAGTAGTCCTGTGTATAATATGGAGGGGTCAGTGTAGTCCTGTGTATAATATGGAGGGGTCAGTGTAGTAGTCCTGTGTATAATATGGAGGGGTCAGTGTAGTAGTCCTGTGTATAATATGGAGGGTCAGTGTAGTAGTCCTGTGTATAATATGGAGGGGTCAGTGTAGTCCTGTGTATAATATGGAGGGGTCAGTGTAGTAATCCTATGTAACTATGGAGGTGTCACTGTAGTAGTCTGTAGTAGAGATGAGTGAACAGTAAAATATTTGATATTCGTTTCGAATCGCCCCTCAATGTTTGACTATTCAAACGAATATCGAACCCCCTTATAGTCTATGGGGAAAAATGCTTCATTTCAGGGGAACCCACAATTCGACTCAGGAGGGTCACCAAGTCCACTATGACACCCCAGGAAATGATGCCAACACCCTGGAATCCATCTGGGACAGCAGGGGAAGCATGTCTGGGGGCATCTAATATGCCTAGGTCACTGTATTACGTCAGGATCCCTGTCAGCTTGCGATATGCGGGAGCTGACTTTTTCCCATAGGAATGCATTAACCAGCGTTGACTGGCCGAATGCCCAGAGTACAGCATTCGGCCAATAAACGCTGGTTCTCGTCTGTGAGGAGGCAGAGTCTAAGATCGGTCCACAGCAGTCTCGATTGTGGTCCGATCTCAGATGTAGCAGCGTTGCGCGCACGCTGAGCTCTGCTACACCCTCAGATGCAGCAAAGCTGACTGTGTGCTGAACCCTGCTACATCTCAGATGTAGCAGAACTGGCTGTGACTGGAGTATAAGACATGATGTAACAGCAGAATAGTGACTGCAGCTCTAGAGGTGACTGGAGTATAAGACATAATGTAACAGCAGAATAGTGACTGCAGCTCTAGAAGTGACCAGAGTATAAGACATGATGTAATAGCAGAATAGTGACTGCAGCTCTGGATGTGACTGAAGTATAAGTGATTATGTAACAGCCAAATATTGACTGCAGCGCTAGAGGTGACTGGAGTATAAGACATGATGTAACAGCAGAATTGTGACTGCAGCTCTAGAGGTGACTGGAGTATTAGACATGATGTACAGCAGAATAGTGACTGCAGCTCTGGATGTGACTGGAGTATAAGTGATGATGTAACAGCAGAATAGTGACTGCAACTCTAGAGGTGACTGGAGTATGAGACATGATGTATCAGCAGAATAGTGACTGCAGCTCTAGAGGTGACTGGAGTATAAGACATAATGTAACAGCAGAATAGTGACTGCAGCTCTAGATGTCACTGGAGTATAAGACATGATGTACAGCAGAATAGTGACTGCAGCTCTAGAGGTGACTGGAGTATATGACATGATGTACAGCAGAATAGTGACTGCAGCTCTGGAGGTGACTGGAGTATATGACATGATGTAACAGCAGAATAGTGACTGCAGCTCTGGAGGTGACAGGAGTATAAGACATGATGTATAGCAGAATAGTGACCGCAGGTCTAGAGGTGACTGGAGTATAAGACATGATGTACAGCAGAATAGTGACTGCAGCTCTAGAGGTGACTGGAGTATAAGACATAATGTAACAGCAGAATAGTGACTGCAGCTCTAGATGTCACTGGAGTATAAGACATGATGTACAGCAGAATAGTGACTGCAGCTCTAGAGGTGACTGGAGTATATGACATGATGTACAGCAGAATAGTGACTGCAGCTCTAGAGGTGACTGGAGTATATGACATGATGTAACAGCAGAATAGTGACTGCAGCTCTGGAGGTGACAGGAGTATAAGACATGATATATAGCAGAATAGTGACCGCAGGTCTAGAGGTGACTGGAGTATAAGACATGATGTAACAGAAGAATAGTGACCGCAGCTCTAGAGGTGACTGGAGTATAAGACATAATGTACAGCAGAATAGTGACTGCAGCTCTGGATGTGACTGGAGTATAAGTGATGATGTAACAGCAGATTAGTGACTGCAGCTCTAGAGGTGACTGGAGTATATGACATGATGTAACAGCAGAATAGTGAGTGCAGCTCTGGAGGTGACAGGAGTATAAGACATGATGCATAGCAGAATAGTGACTGCAGCTCTAGAGGTGACTGGAGTCTAAGACATGATGTAACAGCAGAATAGTGACCGCAGGTCTAGAGGTGACTGGAGTATAAGACATAATGTACAGCAGAATAGTGACTGCAGCTCTAGAGGTGACTGGAGTATATGACATGATGTAACAGCAGAATAGTGAGTGCAGCTCTGGAGGTGACTGGAGTATAAGACATGATGTATAGCAGAATAGTGACCGCAGCTCTAGAGGTGACTGGAGTATAAGACCTGATGTAACAGCAGAATAGTGACTGCAGCTCTAGAGGTGACTGGGGTATAAGACATAATGTACAACAAAATAGTGACTGCATGTATACTCCAGTCACATCCAGAGCTGCAGTCACTATTCTGCTCTTACATAATCACTTATACTCCAGTCACATCTAGAGCTCCAGTCACTATTCTGCTGTACATCATGTCTGATACTCCAGTTACCTCTAGAGCTGCAGTCGCTATCCTGCTTTTACATTATGTCTTATACTCCAGTCACCTCTAGAGCTGCAGTCACTATTCTGCTGTTACATCATGTCTTATACTCCAGTCACCTCTAGAGTAGAGCTGCAGTCACTATTCTGCTGTACATCATGTCTTATACTACAGTCACATCTAGAGATGCAGTCACTATTCTGCTGTCACATTATGTCTTATACTCCAGACACATCTAGAGCTGCAGTCACTATTCTGCTGTTACATTATGTCTTATACTCCAGTCACCTCTAGAGCTGCAGTCACTATTCTGCTGTACATCATGTCTTATACTCCAGTCACAGCCACTTCTGCTACAGCTGAGATGTAGCAGGCTGCAGCACACAGTCAGCTCTGCTGCATCTGAGGGTGTAGCAGAGCTCAGCGTACGCTCAACGCTGCTACATCTCATATGTAGCAGGGTTCAGCATACACTCTGGTAATGGAGCGGGTGTACATCTCACCCAGACTACTACGGTGGGTGAGATGAGAAATCTCCAGAAAGAATGTTTCTCAGCAGATAATTCTTTCTGCTGAGTGTAATTTCATAGTTCCGGAAACTGGGTTGGATTTTTAGGAATGGCAGGTAGATTGGTAGTGGGACCTGTCATTCGACCCCCCCTCCAGTCCACACTTTGGGGATGTTCCGGCAGCGACTCAGCTGTTGAGAGTCTCCTCGTCAAGGAGGCTTAAGAAGTCAGCTCCAGCAGCAGACTGCGGGCAGAGTGTGGCTGGAGAGCTGACAGAGAGGTCATATTTTTTGGAGCTGTGCCCTGACTGACTCTACTGGATTTTGGATTTCTGTTATTCTAGGTGAGGTAACCTAGTCTATGTTTAGTTAGATCCTAGCCGGGCAGGGATTTATTTTTGTATTGTTTCCTTTTGTTGCTGCGCTACGTCTATGAGTGAAAATAAACTCTACCTTTGTTTTGGACTAAAGAATCTGGACTTGTGTGTCTATGCCACTTCAACTAGCAACCCCAGACCCTGACAATTGGTGGCGGACGCGGGCATGCAGCGGTTACTAGAGGCAACAACACGTCCACTCCTTGCTGGAGAAATTTTTTTTTATGTCCTGGGTGAAGGCTGCTGCTGCTATACAGACCCAGAATATGGAGGAGATACTGAAGCATATCGTGCAGTCCAATGTGCAGCAACAACAAACGAACCGTTTGCTGATGGAGCAAATTGCGCTCCTTAAAGAGACTGTAGTCACTAGCCCGCAAAGACCTGTGGAGCACAGAGATGAGAAGCGGGCTGTGCAAAGAGCTTTGCAAAAGATGACCCCAGATGATGACGTGGAGGCCTTCCTGACTGTGTTGGAGAGAGTGGCTGAACGGGAGAAACTGCCAGCTGCTGACTGGGCAGACGTCATTGCACCCTATTTGACCGGTGAACCCCAGAAGGCCTATTATGAACTCTGCCAGCAGGATGTCCAGGAACTATGACAAATTAAAGGCGGAAATTCTTGCTCGGCTGGGGGTAACCACTGCTGTCGGTACCCGGCGGGTACATACCTGGAGCTACCATAAGGACAAACCTACCAGATGACCGACCTGATTCACCTAGTGAGAAAGTGTCTGGAACCAGACACCTGTACCCCTGCAAAGATGATGGAGAAGGTGGTCCTAGACCGATTCACCAGAGCTCTTCCTCCTGTGTTGCAGCACTGGGTTGGACATGGAGACCCCAAAGATGCCAACCAGCTCGTCAGCCTTCTGGAGAGATACCTGGTGACTGAGGCTGAACTCCGTGATGACCCTACAGCGCGAACATCCCCCAAGAACACCCGGTGGAGGGCACCTCCCGGTAAGACTGTTCCGTTATTTGAGAGCTGAGGGAAAAGAGCTCGTGATGGGTTTTCTAGGCAGTCCACCAGCCCAAGAAGGGAATCTCTGTTGGTGGAAACCAGGGCTGGTACAGTGTTGGAGATGCCATATGGAGATGTTGGAGATTACATATTGCTGCCCAGTGCCCATTTACATCTGAGCCAATGGACTGTGACGCTGGTAGGTGTCAGTCATTATTTGCCAGACCTGTCTGTGCTGCCGCACCGGGACTAGAGACTGGGCCTCAGGTCTGCCAAGTTGTGGTGAATGGCCATTCTGTCCACGTGTTGTTGGACTCTGGTAGCCTGGTCACTCTGGTGCCTACTGTGGAGAGTAAGTTCTTAGCAAAATGGCAAGGCCCATATGAAATTGTGGAAAAAGTAGGGCCAGTCAACTATAAGGTTCACCAACCAGGGAAAAGGAAGCCTTTTCAAAACTACCATGTCAACTTGATTAAGCCCTGGGACCAGAGGGAATCCTTGGTGGCCTTAAATACAGAGGTGGGTGATTCGTTGCCACCAACCCCTCCAGTCCGTGTAAATGAGACCCTCTCAGTGCTCCAAAAAGAAGAGGCAAAATAGTTCCTGCAGAAGAGTAGACGCAAGTTCTCTGATCTACCAGGGCGTACACACCTGATAGAGCACCATGTAGAGACAGACCTGTGAGGAAAGTAAACCTCAAACCCTACAGAATACCAGAGGCCCAGAGGCACGTAGGGAGGTAGTGTCAGCTGAGGTTAAACGTATGCTGGAGTTAGGTTTCATTGAGGAATCCAAAAGTGAGTGGTCTAACCCATTTGTTTTGATACCAAAGCCCAATGGTACTTGGCGGTTCAATGATTTTCGAAAATTGAATGAGATTTCCAAGTTTGACGCTTATCCCATGCCCAGGGTTGATGAACTGATTGAGAAGTTGGGTAATGCCAGGTACATAACCACACTGGACCTGACAAAAGGTTACTGGCAGATACCTTTGTCTAAAGAAGCCGAAGGGCTGTTCCAGTAAAGGGTTATGCCATTTGGTTTGCATGGAGCTCCTTCTACCTTTAAGAGGTTGATGGACCAGATCTTGCGGCCACATCGTGACTACACAGCGGCTTACCTGGACGATGTGGTCATTCATAGCCCAGACTGGAGAAGTCACCTCTGTAAGGTGCAGGCAGTACTGGACTCCATAAGTGAGGCAGGCCTTACTATCAACCATGAGAAGTGTGATTTAGGGCTAGAGGAAGCCAAGTACCTGGGCTATGTCATTGGCAAAGAGTTAATAAAGCCCCAAATCAATAAGGTGGAGGCAATACAGACCCGGCCAAGACCACTGACCAAGAAGCAAGTCAAGGCATTTCTTGGCATTGCGGGCTACTACCGGAGGTTTGTGCCAAACTTTGCCTCTATTGCAGCTCCTCTCACTGAACTGACGAAAGGTGGGAAGTCAGTGATAATCCTCTGGACACCAGAGGCAGAGGAGGCGTTCCAGAGGTTAAAGCAAGCTCCATAGCAGCAGCCAGTGCTGATAGCCCCTGACTTTAGGAAGGAGTTCCTGGTGCAGACAGATGCCTCAAATGCAGGTCTAGGAGCAGTGCTGTCCCAGGTGGTAAATGGTGAGGAGCATCCAGTGATGTACCTGAGCAGGAAACTGTCCCCTGCAGAGAAAAATTACGCCATTGTGGAAAGGGAATGCTTGGGCATTAAGTGGGCGCTGGATGCTCTGAGGTATTACCTCCTGGGGAGAAAGTTTAAGTTAATAACTGACCATGCTCCCCTTACATGGATGAAAATCAATAAGGACAGAAATGCTAGGGTTACCAGATGGTTCCTATCCTTGCAAAATTTTTCTTTCAGTGTGGAGCATAGACCCGGGAAATTATTGGGAAATGCTGATGCCCTGTCACAGGTCCATTGTATGATGGCCACAAATGCCCAGCCCTCCAGTCTGGAGAAGGGGAAGGGGGGGGAATATGTAAGCCGATGACTGGTCAGCTAATGGAGGGGGTGTACATCTCACCCAGACTACTCAGGTGGGTGAGATGAGAAAACTCCAGAAAGAACGTTTATTAGCAGATAATTCTTTCTGCTGAGTGTTATTTCAGAATTCCGGTTACTAGGCTGGAATGGCAGGTAGGTTGGTAGTGGGATCTGTCATTCCACCCCCCCTCCAGTCCACACTTTGGGGATGTTCCGGCAGCGACCCAGCTGTTGAGTCTCCTCGTCAAGGAGGCTTAAGAAGCCAACTCCAGCAGCAGACTGCGGGCAGAGTTTGGCTGGAGAGCCAACAGAGAGGTCATATTTTTGGAGCTGTGTCCTGAACAATTCTACTGCCTTTTGGATTTTTGTTATTCTAGGTGAGGTAACCTATTCTATGTTTAGTTAGAGCCTAGACGGGCAGGGATTTATTTTTGTTTTTTGTTGCCGCACTACCTTTTTGAGTGAAATTAAACTCTACTTTTGTTTTGGACTAAAGAATCTGGACTTTTGTGTCTATGCCACCCCACCTAGCAACCCCAGAGCCTGACAAAGGCTATTATATAAGTGACGTGTATGAGTGACATGTATGAGTGACATGTATGAGTGACGTGTATGAGTGACGTGTATGAGTGACGTGTATGAGTGACGTGTATGAGTGACGTGTATAAGTGACGTGTATGAGTGACGTGTATGAGTGACGTGTATAAGTGACGTGTATGAGTGACGTGTATAAGTGACGTGTATGAGTGACGTGTATGAGTGATGTGTATAAGTGACGTGTATAAGTGACGTGTATAAGTGATGCGCTAGTTGCCTGTTTTCAGATTTCTTTACTCTGCTTCCTTGTGAGTAAAGTTCCAGTGTTAGTTTCTATGTCCACCTTGCTCATATCTTGTTGTAACTACCCTACAGTATATTCCTCATGTACATCAGCGCCTCATGTAAAAAATATTGAAATAGTTTTTAGATTTCAGGGATTTCACATGTATATGACTTTCTTCATCTCTGTCATGTATTTCTTCACCTTCTGTCCACCACAGGACACAGGTCACACGTTACATATTTCTGCATGTGTTTCTGTAGATTATGAGCTGTAATTCTGGTTTCTAGAATGGGCGAGCTCTCTTACAAACTCCAATATTCTCTTATATGCTGCCACCTAGTGGTGAATAATCTACTGGCTACTGGTTGTTGTTATTACTATTTTTTAATAAACCCTTTGTAAAATAAACTTCTCATTGCTTTTCATGACTAATGATAAAACCTTTCCAGCCCATGGATCTTTGATTTAGCATGGTAGCACAAGCTGCCGCTGCACGCCTCTGCCACTTCTGCCCAAACTTCTCTGCCAGAGAGACGAGGGGTTGGCAGTGGCACAGGTAGTAAATAACTGTCTTGTCGCTGGAAAATGATACTGTGTGAGGCCACTATGAAGCATTAAAATGTGTGGGGCCTCTATGGAGCAGTATACTGTGGGGGGCTCTGGGGAGCATCTTATACCTTGTGCACCATAGAGCAGTATACTGTGGGGGGCTCTGGGGAGCATCTTATACCTTGTGCACCATAGAGCAGTATACTGTGGGGGGCTCTGGGGAGCATCTTATACCTTGTGCACCATAGAGCAGTATACTGTGGGGGGCTCTGGGGAGCATCTTATACCTTGTGCACCATAGAGCAGTATACTGTGGGGGGCTCTGGGGAGCATCTTATACCTTGTAGGCGGCACTGTGGAACAATATATACCATGTGGGACCACTATGGAGCAGTATACTGTGGGGGCTCTGGGGAACATCTTATACCTTGTGCACTATAGAGCAGTATACTGTGGGGGGCTCTGGGAAACATTTTAAAACTTTCAGGGGCCATTGTGGAACATTATATGCCATGTGGGGCCACTGATCTTTATACCCTGGAGGGACTGGGGTACATATCTCACAACTTTTGAAGAACCGAAAGAGGGACAAAATGTGCGGTGTGCGTAGCGCGCTGCTGCAAATTTAGCCCCGCCCACTTTTGTGTTGACTCCGCCCAATCATTAATTTTTCATGTGCCCGCACACAGTATAATCCTCCTACAGTCACCCGTAAATTATATGTCCCTCCTCTATCTCTCCCCCAGTTTCATATACACCCTTCATCTGCCCCCAGTTTCATGTCCCCCCTCCATCTCTGTTCCCAGATTCATGTCCCATCCATCTCTGTCCCCAGATTCATGTCCCCCATCTCTACCCCCAGTTTCATGTCCCTCCATCTCTGTCCCGTTTCATGTCCCCCCCATCTCTGCCCCCAGTTTCATGTCCCCCCTCCATCTCTGCCCCCAGTTTCATGTCCCCCCTCCATCTCTGTCCCCAGATTCATGTCCTCTCCATCTCTGCCCCAGATTCATGTCCCCCCATCTCTGCCCCCAGATTCATGTCCCTCCATCTCTGCCCCCAGATTCATGTCCCCTCCATCTCTGCCCCCAGATTCATGTCCCCTCCATCTCTGCCCCCAGATTCATGTCGCTCCATCTCTGCCCCCAGATTCATGTCCCCACATCTCTGCCCCCAGTGTCATGCCGTCCTCTCCTTCATCTGCCCCCAGTTTCACGTTCCACCTTAGTGTACACATTACACTTACCTTCTCCTTCGCTCTCTCGCCGCTCTCCCTGCGCCTCTCTCTCTCTCTCTCTCTCTCTCTCGCTGACACAGTTGTAGACGCGATGTGACTTCATCACATCGCGTCTACACAGCCAGTAGGCAGCGGCAGCGGCAAAGCAAGGAGCTGAGCTGTGACAGCTCCTTGCTTTAACCGCGTATGTGTCCTCTGGATGCAGATCTGAGTTGAAATCGGGACATACCACCCTCCAACCAGGACCGCGGGACACGTCACCGGAATCGTGAATGTCCCGCGGAAATCGGGACGGTTGGGAGGTATGGGGGTATATTATCCTGTGTGCAATTCCCCATAGAGAACGGCATAGAAAAATGCAGTGTGGAAAAACCCTGCTGCGTTTTATATTGTGTTTTTCTTTACCTCATTATTTATATAGGGAAAATGCGAGCAATTCTTTCTGCTGTGTTTTCGCAACAGTCAAAAACTCTGCGTTTCCACAATATAACTTGTCAATTTTACCTGTGGAAACGCTTGTGTTTTTCCTATAGATTTAATAAGGGAAGAAAAATCGAAGAGAAAGCAGCAAAAATGTAATGAAAAAACATGAAGCTTTTCCTCTACATTTTTCTCTTTTCTCAGATTTTTGAACCAAAACCAAGAGTAGATGTGGCAGTAGAGAAGTATAAGAGCTTCCCTTTCCTTTAGTAGCCACTCTTGGAATTGGCTCAAGAAAACGAAGCAAAATCTGTAAGAAATAAAACAACTTTTCTGTTATCTTTTTACTTACAGAATGTGAAAGGCAGAATCCAACAATGTAATAGTATTACAAGACTGAAGAACCCAAGAAACCCAACCCTGAGCAGCACAGGGATAGTCAATGGAAATGAAACCAGGTACGCACTGATAGGGGGTGAAAATGGAGAATTTTATTGAATTTACAGTTTTAGTAATGAGGGGACGGATGATCTGATGTAATGTACATTTAAAAGTCAAGGATATGTTAAATCCATTGACTTTCATTGATTCAGGGGAAGACGAAAAACCCTCAGTAAGGGATAAAAATTCCTTCCCGACTCCACTTCGGGCAGTCAGACTAGTTCCCTGGATCAACTATAATAGCTGTCATTAATCCAGGGGAAGGCGAAAAAACCTCATTGAGCCATTTACCATAAATCACCCCTCATTCACATGAGCCTAGTCAGAACACCCCTCACTGGCCCATACAAACAATTCTCCATCCATTTACTGAAGTCTGGAGGATTCTGCTATCAGTGTTAGGTATAATGTAATGTATATATTAATAGCAGCAGTTTACTTGTATGTGACAATTCACTAATGTACAGTCATTGGACACCTACAACATTTACATCATTACTTGCTCAGATCTGCTACATAAAATTACAATAAAGGGACTTTTCCTTTAATCTCCAAATCTCCCTACGTAATAAGCCTTCACTCACATGGAAAGGTGTAAATGGGGCCCGTGCTCTTCCTGTCTCCAGTTCCTCCCAGCAGATGGTCCTGAATAACGGCTGGTCTCTGATGTTTCCGGACACTCCCAAGCGCTTCTCTGGATCCTTCTGTAGCAGGTTGACTACAAGATGTTTCGCGTCTACATTCATCCATGGTGAAAACCTTGGCTCATCTTTGATGATAGATTTGTAGACGTCCTTCCTCAGGGAGCTGTTGGAGAATGGATAGGGTCCTGATGCCATGATGGTCACAACTATCCCAAGGCTCCACCAATCCACTGCTACGGTGTAAGGTTTGTCCAGGTGCATCTCTGGGGCCATGTAGCGGAATGTGCCCTTCCGTCCATAGATCTTACTGGACGCCGTCAGACCGTCTTCTGCAATCCCCAGGTCTATTATCCGGATGTGACCATCTGCATCCAGCATGATGTTGGCTGGTTTAAGGTCTCTGCCAGAAAATAAGAACATATCTAGATCAGTCTCTTTAAAGGGGTTGTATGAAATAAAAGAAAATATACAGATGTTTTTCGAAACAGTGACATGTTTGTGTATGTCTGTAAGTGGAGTTGCTGCTCTGCCGCATTGAAGTGGACCTGAGCTACAGTACCAGACACAGGCCATGGATATTAGAGATGCTCCAAAACATGTTCTTCTTACCGATGGGCGATGCCATGGCCATGAAGGAACTGGATGCCACAGATCAATTCTGCTGTGTAGAACCTGAAAGAGACAGGAGAGTGTCAATGACATGAAATAATTCTTTATAAGAAGAGCAGAGCTCTTGCAGAAGACCACCACCATTAACCCCTTCACTATCACAAGCCATATATTAATATCAACTATATAGCTGTGTAATATTTAATGTTACCCACTGAACCACCCTAGACCACTATGAGCAATTGATATTAACCCAGTCTTTGCCCTAGACTACCAGAGTTACTAGGGAACACTTCACAAATTTGTGTGTCACCCTTGGGCAGAGGCCACGCTCTGGATTAACCACTAAACCCCTTTAGGCCACTAGCAATATTACATGAATATTACCATCAATGTCCTATGTGATACAGTGTGATGTAATGAATGTACGTACAAGCCCCCATTTATAAATGCCCCATATTTCCTCCCTCTTTCAGGACATTTTTTTCCCCATAGATTGCCATGGCTCTTATGGTTAGCTACTCGCCGTATAAAGTCGATGTCCAAGGTCCCGCATGTATTCAGTAGAGACTCTAGGCTTCCTCCAGACAGGTACTCCATGATGAAATAGTAGTGGCGTGGAGACTGCAGTGCGGCACTGAGATGACTGATGAATGGGCAGCCTCTGGACGCCAGGAGTACCCGTCTCTCTCGCTGGGCGCTGGCTGCATTATTTTGCCGCTTCTGGATGATCTTTACGGCTCTGTAGGTGATTCGGCCGGGGACAGATGCCAGCACCACCTGTGGAAAGAAATGCAAAATAAGTGTCTAAAGAAAACAATGGAGAGCTAATAAATAATAACTGTAGGTAACATACCGTAGATTTTGGGTTTCCAGTCATATCTGAGATATAGAAAAGCGTACACTTACTTTGCCGAAGCTGCCTTCACCCAGCACCTGATGGAAAACAAACCTGCTGATGGAAAGTGGGGTTGTAGAGCTACATGTTATGGCGGTGCTGGGCTCTAAAGGAAAATAATAAGGAATACAGGAATAAGACAGGGAGATAACATGAGATTATTCTATAAAGGTGCTAAGGTCATTTTATCTAAAGACCAGTATAAGCAATATACAATACAGTATATAACAATATACTCTCCACACCACCCCTTGAGAAGACCCTCCCTTTTACATACCATTTTATTTCCAATGTCCATTTTTCCTCCCATTATACTCTATGGATGATGTCTCTATAAGCAGACATCCCTTTATCCCCCAAAGACCACTTAAGGCTCGCACCATACGTGGCAAAAACCATAACATTACAGCGCCTGCAAATTGGTTGGGATTCTAGCAAATGCCATCCATACTGTAAATTGCAGAAACATACGAGCAGCGGAAATGCTGCGATTTCCAAAACCGTTGTGTTTTGGGAAATTGCAGCATTTCAATTATACTTACAGTAACTCCAGCGGATTCCTTATAGGTATAATTGAAGCGGAAAGTCTGCAGAGGAAACCTTTAGTGCAATTGCCAGGGGGCCACTGGGGGACATTATTACTTATCAGGGAGCCACTCAGGCAGGGCCGCACCTCTAATGAGGCGATGTGACGCGGCGGCAGTCCGGGGGGGGGGGGTGTTTGCCGCTCTCCTTGCGCTGGTACAGACATCTACGTATCCTGTGAGAGAAGAGGATGCGGGAGCAGCAGCGCGCGACGGTCAGTAAGTATAATAACTGTTTTTTTGGTTTATAATAGGCCGCTGCCTGTTGGAGTATCTACCAGCAGGCAGCGGCCTATTTACCAACCCGGATCTGTTCACTGCCGCCCCCGCTTCCCCTTGTACTTTAGGCCGCGCGGGCGGTAGTGAATAGGCCCGGGCCAGGCCGTGATCCCACTGCCGCTGTTATTATATTCGGGGGTCTTTTCAGACCCTGAGTATAATAATCGGAGCCCCAGGGGAGGTGAGAGAACATAATAAACACTGATACTCACCTCTCCGGGATCCGGTGTTAATCCAAGCAGGCTTCGGGGCTATATGGTAATGTGTCAGACATCACATGGTCTGGGATACTACCATATAGGCCCGAAGCCTGTGGTAGTAGTAATAATCTGTTACTGCTAGCACAGGCTTTGGGCCTGTATGGTAACAGGCTGTTACTGCTACTACAGGCTTTGGGCCTATATGTTACTGCTAGCACAGGCTAGCAGACCACGTGACGTCTGACACATTAACATATAGGCCCAAAGCCTGCTAGGAGTAACATCAGATCCCAGAGAGGTGAGTAACAGTGTTTATTATGTTCCCTCACCTCCCCTGGGGCTCCGATTATTATACTCAGGGTCTGAAAAGACCCCCAAGTATAATAATAGTTTATGGGTGTGCAACTGTGGCGCATAATAGAGCTTGAAGGGTCCACTGTGGCCCCTGTAACCTCTATTATGCCCCACAGCGGCCCCCCTGCAACCTCTATTATACCCCACAGTCTATTGTGCCACTGTGGGGCATAATATAGGCTGCAGGGGCTGCTGTGAGATGTATATATATATATATATATATATATATATATATATATATATATATATATATATATGGGTTGGATGTGTGGAGAAGTGAGGAATCAAAGATGTCTGTGTTTCAAACTTTACAGAGTCAAGTCAGAGCTGGAAGAAGTGGTCAAGGAGGTCCCAAGGGAAGAGACGGGAAATGTGGGAAGACGTCTCCTGTGAGTATTGCTGCACAAAATGTCACATTGCATTGTATTTATTGTAATGTTGTAATTCATTGTAATGGTACTGCTAGCACCCCCAATCCCCCAGCTGTCTGAGGCGGACGATCTGGGTGACAATTTGAGATGTCAGGGGGTCACTGGGGACATTATTTAGTTGTCAGGAGGCTACTTGGGAACATTATTAATTGTCAGGGGGCTACTGGAGAACATTTCTACTTGCCTGAGGGCCACTATTGAATATTATTACTTGCCTAGGGGAACTGGGGAGCATTATGAGGTTTCTGTGGGACAGTAGGGAGCATTATTAAGAGGCCAATGGGGACATTACACTTTGCGGTAAAAAGTGTGGTGCGGACACGTCGCGACTTCCAAAACTGGTGTGGTTTTTGGAAATCGCAGCATGTCAACTATACCTACAGAAATGCCGGCAGATTCCCCATAAGTAAAATTGTAACAGATAAGTCCGCAGAGGAAACATCTGCAAACTTTTCGTCTAAAGCGCTGCAGGAAGAACCGCGATGCATTGCTGCCGCGGTTTTTCCCGCAGTGCTTTTTTGCTGTGGAGGATCTGCAAAACGTTGCAAAAACAACACTGGAGAAAAAAAACTGTGAAAACACAGGTTTTTTTCCCGCAGCCTTTTTTTTTTTTTTTTTTTTTTAAATGTAGATTGTGAGCCCCACATAGAGCTCACAATGTACATTTTTTTTTCCCTATCAGTATGTCTTTGGAATATGGGATGGAAATCCATGCAAACACAGGGAGAACATACAAACTCCTTGCAGATGTTTTTTTTTTGCCCTTTGGCGGGATTTGAACACCAGGACTCCAGCGCTGCAAGGCTGCAGTGCTAACCACTGAGCCACTGTGTGGCCCCTTTTTCCTGCAGTCTTTTTCATCGAGCTTTTCTGAATTTTTCTCTGCCCTTACTTTCCCTATTAAAATATGTGGTAATGCTCGCAACTTCACAGCTAAAATTAAAGAGGACCTTTCATCAGATTGGGAACAGGCAGTTCCATATACTGCTGGAAAGCCGACAGTGCGCTGTGCCCCGGGTAAAGCGCTATCGGTCCCGGTACCGTAGCGCTTTACAGTCAGAAGGGCGTTTCTGACAGTCTGTCAGGAACGTCCTTCTCCACAGCAGCGCCTATCGCGCTGTACAGTGTGAGCGGGGAGGAACGCCCCCTCCCCTCCTGATAATACTCGTCTATGGATGAGCACTTTGAGCAGAGGAAGGGGGCGTTCCTCCCCACTCACACTGCTGGGTTTTCGCAATGTGGGGCTCTGACCTTTCACCACCTGGGGCACATGCGGTTTTACTGAATTCAGCGTACTATAAGACTGACCCCTTCAATAAACACCATGAGGATATTCGCATCTTTATAGGGAGGGAGGGAGGGAGGGAGGAGCTTGATTGAAGGTCTTGACGAGCTGCCCCAGAAACAGCTGATTTGCCCTTATTTATACTCAAAATTCCCGCCATAAAATCATCAGCTGCCAATCAGCTGTCAAGCAAGGCTGATCTGGGGGTCTTTTACATTCTGACAGTGAAGAGCGACGGTACCGGCACTGATACCTCTTCACCGGGGGCACAGAACGGGAAAGCCGATAGTGCTCTGAATTCAGTGCACTGCTGACTTTCTAGTGGTGTATTACACTGCATGTGCCCCAGGAGGTGAATAGTCCTCTATAAAGATCTGAGGAACACTCTAGTAAACAGCAGTGATAGGCAGTGCAGTACATCAACTTAACAATAAGATTATGTAGTAGGTACAATACTTAAACATTTGGGGCCCCACTTTTAATTTTGCCCAGGGCTTCACTTTTTCTAAATACCGACCCGGCATATATGTCCCGAAGGAAGAGGAGCCACGTGGGAAGACGTCCTCCTGTAAGTATTACTGCACAATATATTACTGCATTGTATTCACTGTAATGTTACCTTTAGCAACCCCCCTCCCCCGCTGTCTGAGGTGGGCGATCAAAAAATGACCCCAACCCCCCTGGTATTCAGTCAGGGGTGGGAGGGTGTCTTTTGTTCATCCGCCTCAGGCAGCAGGAAGGCTAGGGTCACCACTGCTAGGGACTACCGAAGAAAATTACTACTTTCATGGGGGTTAGTGGGGAGCATTATTAGGTGTTTCGGGGTGAATGGAGAGCATTATTAGGTGTCTGGGGGCCAGTGAGCAGCATTATTAGGTGTCTGGGGGCCAGTGAGCAGCATTATTAGGTGCCTAGAGGCCACTTAGGACAATATTACTTCTCTGAGGCTCGCAGAGATCATTATTAGGGGCTACTAAAGAACATTACTATTTGCCGGGGGGGGGCTTTATACTATGTGTGGCCACTAACAGAGCTTGGTGATGGAAAAACGTGAATTTTTGTATGTGCCGTGTGGTAAGTGTAGGATGGTGCAACTTTGAGTATGCATTCACATGTCGCAGTTGTGATGCAGTTACAATTGCATCAAAACTGCACTAGAAAAATCCATGCAGTTTTGGTGCGTTTCCAGCAGTAATGTCAGAAAAACACTAAAAAAAAAACACTAAAAAACTGTAGTTTTCTTTGTCTTTTGGTAAAAATTATTTGGTAGAGGAGCCCCGGAGAATTTTTTTTTTCCAGGGGTTGGGAAACTCGGCTGTAAACTGTCACTAACAAAGCTGTAATATACATAAAGACCCCCCAGGTAAATACTGCACCAGCAACTTCCCTCTCATTGCAATGTCTGAATAGTGCTTAGTGATAATAATACAATCACAGTTTTTCGTGGTATTTTTTATTTACTCATTTTGACAAGCTCTTTTTTTTTTTTTCAAAGAAATTAGGAGAAAACACTTGAAAACACAACTCATAAAGCATTAAACCACTATAAGTGCATTAGACTGTGGAGCTCACACCCCCTGCCACCAAGCCCCACACACTGTATTAAGTGCAGCAGTAAAAATATAATTTTTAACCCCCAACAACCATATAAATGTACAATAGCAATGTCTAATACACAGAACTTGTATAACCCTCATCATATTCTTTATATGGGGACATTTATAATAAAGAAATCCATAACTAGAAACACATTGTGGATGAAAAAGTGCCCTGTATAAATAAAGCGCCCCCTACCTGTTCTTGGCTCCTCCTCCTCCAACTCTCTGGCGTTGGGTCCAATCCTCTTCCTCTTGATGTCTTCCTCCAGGTAGTCCTCTTCTCTCTTCCTCTTCTTGTCCTCTTCTTTCTCCGTCTTCTCCTCCTCTTCTTCTCTCCTCTTCTTCTTATCTCCTCCCTCCATCTTCTCCTCTTCTCTTTTCCTCTTCTTATCTCCGTCTTGTCCATCGAACGTCATTTTGCGCAGAAATCCCCGCCGGGCAATCCAACTCTCTTCTACTCGCTGCAGTCGACAGTTGAAAAGTGAGCGGCAGTTGAGCGTGCGCCAGTCACATGACCTCAGAACAGGAAATGGAATCTTGTGTTGGCACCTGCCATGTAGGTGCTTCATGTATCTGCTCTGCCACATGCAATGTAATGGAGGCATCTAGTGTAGATGGATACAGAAAGGCATAGATGGACTTTCCACATATAGAATTGTAAACCATAGAAGACAGGCTTCAGATAATGTGACTGCTATATCTGGGTGCTCAGCTGTCATTTCAGTCTCTTATGGGGTTTGGTGATCACAAACATAAATGGAAATTCACCCCTGCGGCTTATAAGAGGGACAGCTTTAGTGTTGATACTTACCTCTTCGCTCCCCAGCATCTTCCACTCTTTTCCTCTGCTCTGGGCATACCGAGGTTACATATGTGCACCAGGAATAAAGGAAGGGGGCGCAACCAGGCATAGTGAGGGAATTACTTGGGCCAATGCTGGGGGGATAGTAAACTGTATGGGGCCACTGCTGGGAGGATATTAAACTGTATGGGGCCACTGCTGGGAGGATATTAAACTGTATGGGGCCACTGCTGGGAGGATATTAAACTGTATGGGGCCACTGCTGGGAGGATATTAAACTGTATGGGGCCACTGCTGGGAGGATATTAAACTGTATGGGGCCACTGCTGGGAGGATATTAAACTGTATGGGGCCACTGCTGGGAGGATATTAAACTGTATGGGGCCACTGCTGGGAGGATATTAAACTGTATGGGGCCACTGCTGAGGTTATTTAACAATATATCTGAATGTGGCCTTTCAACTTCACATTTTTTCTATGTGCGGCTGATTTGTGCTGCAGCATTGGAGATTCCTGGACTAGGTGAATATATAATTCATAATATGTAGAGGCCTCAAGGCTATGGAGGGATCTAAAAATGACTCCTTTACTTTGTGGCAGCAACTAAAATGACTCTAATTCTGTAAGGGGCACCAGTACTGTTACGGGGTAATAAGTGGGCACTCATACTGTGAATAGGCAGTAAAGAGGTGCCAATACAGATGAGGCAATAATGGTGGGATGACATAAATTCCAATCCTCTATATAGCCACTGAGCAGAGCCACTTCTATTTCCAATTCCCTGTATAGACAATACACAGTACCACTTCCATTTCCATTGCCCTGTATACACTGCACAGTATCACTTTTCTTGTCCTGTATGTTGGATGTAGTTTTCAATATCTGTTCTAGTGTAGTAGTTCTATGTATGATATGGAGGGATCAGTGTAGTAGTCCTGTTTAATATATGGAGGGGTCAGTGTAGTAGTCCTGTGTATAACATGGAGGGGTCAATGTAGTAGTCCTGTGTATAATATGGAGGGGTCAGTGTAGTAGTCCTGTGTATAATATGGAGGGATCAGTGTAGTAGTCCTGTGTATAATATGGAGGGGTCAGTGTAGTAGTCCTGTGTATAATATGGAGGGGTCAGTGTAGTGGTCCTGTGTATAATATGGAGGGGTCAGTGTAGTAGTCCTGTGTATAATATGGAGGGGTCAGTGTAGTAGTCCTGTGTATGATATGGAGGGATCAGTGTAGTAGTCCTGTTTAATATATGGAGGGGTCAGTGTAGTAGTCCTGTGTATAACATGGAGGGGTCAATGTAGTAGTCCTGTGTATAATATGGAGGGGTCAGTGTAGTAGTCCTGTGTATAATATGGAGGGGTCAGTGTAGTAGTCCTGTGTATAATATGGAGGGGTCAGTGTAGTAGTCCTGTGTATAATATGGAAGGGTCAGTGTAGTAGTTCTATGTATGATATGGAGGGATCAGTGTAGTAGTCCTGTTTAATATATGGAGGGGTCAGTGTAGTAGTCCTGTGTATAACATGGAGGGGTCAGTGTAGTAGTCCTGTGTATAATATGGAGGGGTCAGTGTAGTAGTCCTGTGTATAATATAGAGGGGTCAGTATAGTAGTCCTGTGTATAATATGGAGGGGTCAGTGTAGTAGTCCTGTGCATAATATGGAGGGGTCAGTGTAGTAGTCCTGTGTATAATATGGAGGGATCAGTGTAGTAGTCCTGTGTATAATATGGAGGGGTCAGTGTAGTAGTCCTGTGTATAATATGGAGGGGTCAGTGTAGTAGTCCTGTGTATAATATGGAGGGGTCAGTGTAGTAGTCCTGTGTATAATATGGAGGGGTCAGTGTAGTAGTCCTGTGTATAATATGGAGGGGTCAGTGTAGTAGTCCTGTGTATAATATGGGGAGGTCAGTGTAGTAGTCCTGTGTATAATATGGAGGGGTCAGTGTAGTAGTCCTGTGTATAATATGGAGGGGTCAGTGTAGTAGTCCTGTGTATAATATGGAGGGGTCAGTGTAGTAGTCCTGTGTATAATATGGAGGGGTCTGTGTAGTCCTGTGTATAATATGGAGGGGTCAGTGTAGTGGTCCTGTGTATAATATAGAGGGGTCAGTGTAGTAGTCCTGTGTATAATATGGAGGGGTCAGTGTAGTAGTCCTGTGTATAATATGGAGGGATCAGAGTAGTAGTCCTGTGTATAATATGGAGGGGTCAGTGTAGTAGTTCTATGTATGATATGGAGGGATCAGTGTAGTAGTCCTGTTTAATATATGGAGGGGTCAGTGTAGTAGTCCTGTGTATAACATGGAGGGGTCAATGTAGTAGTCCTGTGTATAATATGGAGGGGTCAGTGTAGTAGTCCTGTGTATAATATGGAGGGGTCAGTGTAGTAGTCCTGTGTATAATATGGATGGGTCAGTGTAGTAGTCCTGTGTATAATATGGAGGGGTCTGTGTAGTCCTGTGTATAATATGGAGGGGTCAGTGTAGTAGTCCTGTGTATAATATAGAGGGGTCAGTGTAGTAGTCCTGTGTATAATATGGAGGGGTCAGTGTAGTACTCCTGTGTATAATATGGAGGGATCAGTGTAGTAGTCCTTTGTATAATATGGAGGGGTCAGTGTAGTAGTCCTGTGTATAATATGGAGGGGTCAGTGTAGTAGTCCTGTGTATAATATGGAGGGGTCAGTGTAGTAGTCCTGTGTATAATATAGAGGGGTCAGTGTAGTAGTCCTGTGTATAATATGGAGGGATCAGTGTAGTAGTCCTGTTTAATATATGGAGGGGTCAGTGTAGTAGTCCTGTGTATAACATGGAGGGGTCAGTGTAGTCCTGTGTATAATATGGAGGGGTCAGTGTAGTAGTCCTGTGTATAATATGGAGGGGTCAGTGTAGTAGTCCTGTGTATAATATAGAGGGGTCAGTGTAGTAGTCCTGTGTATAATATGGAGGGGTCAGTGTAGTAGTCCTGTGTATAATATAGAGGGCTCAGTGTAGTAGTCCTGTGTATAATATGGAGGGATCAGTGTAGTAGTCCTGTTTAATATATGGAGGGGTCAGTGTAGTAGTCCTGTGTATAACATGGAGGGGTCAGTGTAGTAGTCCTGTGTATAATATGGAGGGGTCAGTGTAGTAGTCCTGTGTATAATATAGAGGGCTCAGTGTAGTAGTCCTGTGTATAATATGGAGGGGTCAATGTAGTAGTCCTGTGTATAATATGGAGGGATCAGTGTAGTAGTCCTGTGTATAATATAGAGGGGTCAGTGTAGTAGTCATGTGTATAATATGGGGAGGTCAGTGTACTCCTGTGTATAATATGGAGGGGTCTGTGTAGTCCTGTGTATAATATGGAGGGGTCAGTGTAGTGGTCCTGTGTATAATATAGAGGGGTCAGTGTAGTAGTCCTGTGTATAATATGGAGGGATCAGTGTAGTAGTCCTGTGTATAATATAGAGGGGTCAGTGTAGTAGTCCTGTGTATAATATGGAGGGTCAGTGTAGTAGTCCTGTGTATAATATAGAGGGGTCAGTGTAGTAGTCCTGTGTATAATATGGAGGGGTCAGTGTAGTAGTCCTGTGTATAATATAGAGGGGTCAGTGTAGTAGTCCTGTGTATAATATGGAGGGGTCAGTGTAGTAGTCCTGTGTATAATATGGAGGGATCTGTGTAGTGGTCCTGTGTATAATATAGAGGGGTCAGTGTAGTCCTGTGTATAATATGGAGGGGTCAGTGTAGTAGTCCTGTGTATAATATGGAGGGGTCAGTGTAGTAGTCCTGTGTATAATATGGAGGGGTCTGTGTAGTGGTCCTGTGTATAATATAGAGGGGTCAGTGTAGTCCTGTGTATAATATGGAGGGGTCAGTGTAGTAGTCCTGTGTATAATATGGAGGTGTCTGTGTAGTGGTCCTGTGTATAATATAGAGGGGTCAGTGTAGTCCTGTGTATAATATGGAGGGGTCAGTGTAGTAGTCCTGTGTATAATATAGAGGGGTCAGTGTAGTAGTCCTGTGTATAATATGGAGGGGTCAGTGTAGTAGTCCTGTGTATAATATAGAGGGGTCAGTGTAGTAGTCCTGTGTATAATATGGAGGGGTCAGTGTAGTAGTCCTGTGTATAATATGGAGGGGTCAGTGTAGTAGTCCTGTGTATAATATGGAGGGATCTGTGTAGTGGTCCTGTGTATAATATAGAGGGGTCAGTGTAGTCCTGTGTATAATATGGAGGGGTCAGTGTAGTAGTCCTGTGTATAATATGGAGGGGTCAGTGTACTAGTCCTGTGTATAATATGGAGGGGTCTGTGTAGTCCTGTGTATAATATGGAGGGGTCAGTGTAGTGGTCCTGTGTATAATATAGAGGGGTCAGTGTAGTAGTCCTGTGTATAATATAGAGGGGTCAGTGTAGTAGTCCTGTGTATAATATAGAGGGGTCAGTGTAGTAGTCCTGTGTATAATATGGAGGGGTCAGTGTAGTAGTCCTGTGTATAATATAGAGGGGTCAGTGTAGTAGTCCTGTGTATAATATGGAGGGGTCAGTGTAGTAGTCCTGTGTATAATATAGAGGGGTCAGTGTAGTAGTCCTGTGTATAATATGGAGGGGTCAGTGTAGTAGTCTTGTGTATAATATGGAGGGGTCAGTGTAGTAGTCCTGTGTATAATATGGAAGGGTCAGTGTAGTAGTTCTATGTATGATATGGAGGGATCAGTGTAGTAGTCCTGTTTAATATATGGAGGGGTCAGTGTAGTAGTCCTGTGTATAACATGGAGGCGTCAGTGTAGTAGTCCTGTGTATAATATGGAGGGGTCAGTGTAGTAGTCCTGTGTATAATATAGAGGGGTCAGTATAGTAGTCCTGTGTATAATATGGAGGGGTCAGTGTAGTAGTCCTGTGTATAATATGGAGGGGTCAGTGTAGTAGTCCTGTGTATAATATGGAGGGGTCAGTGTAGTAGTCCTGTGTATAATATGGAGGGGTCAGTGTAGTAGTCCTGTGTATAATATGGAGGGGTCAGAGTAGTAGTCCTGTGTATAATATGGAGGGGTCTGTGTAGTCCTGTGTATAATATGGAGGGGTCAGTGTAGTGGTCCTGTGTATAATATAGAGGGGTCAGTGTAGTAGTCCTGTGTATAATATGGAGGGGTCAGTGTAGTAGTCCTGTGTATAATATGGAGGGATCAGAGTAGTAGTCCTGTGTATAATATGGAGGGGTCAGTGTAGTAGTCCTGTGTATAATATGGAGGGATCAGAGTAGTAGTCCTGTGTATAATATGGAGGGGTCAGTGTAGTAGTTCTATGTATGATATGGAGGGATCAGTGTAGTAGTCCTGTTTAATATATGGAGGGGTCAGTGTAGTAGTCCTGTGTATAACATGGAGGGGTCAATGTAGTAGTCCTGTGTATAATATGGAGGGGTCAGTGTAGTAGTCCTGTGTATAATATGGAGGGGTCAGTGTAGTAGTCCTGTGTATAATATGGATGGGTCAGTGTAGTAGTCCTGTGTATAATATGGAGGGGTCTGTGTAGTCCTGTGTATAATATGGAGGGGTCAGTGTAGTAGTCCTGTGTATAATATAGAGGGGTCAGTGTAGTCCTGTGTATAATATGGAGGGGTCAGTGTAGTAGTCCTGTGTATAATATAGAGGGGTCAGTGTAGTAGTCCTGTGTATAATATGGAGGGGTCAGTGTAGTAGTCCTGTGTATAATATGGGGAGGTCAGTGTAGTAGTCCTGTGTATAATATGGAGGGGTCAGTGTAGTAGTCCTGTGTATAATATGGAGGGGTCAGTGTAGTAGTCCTGTGTATAATATGGAGGGGTCAGTGTAGTAGTCCTGTGTATAATATGGAGGGGTCTGTGTAGTCCTGTGTATAATATGGAGGGGTCAGTGTAGTGGTCCTGTGTATAATATAGAGGGGTCAGTGTAGTAGTCCTGTGTATAATATGGAGGGGTCAGTGTAGTAGTCCTGTGTATAATATGGAGGGATCAGAGTAGTAGTCCTGTGTATAATATGGAGGGGTCAGTGTAGTAGTTCTATGTATGATATGGAGGGATCAGTGTAGTAGTTCTGTTTAATATATGGAGGGGTCAGTGTAGTAGTCCTGTGTATAACATGGAGGGGTCAATGTAGTAGTCCTGTGTATAATATGGAGGGGTCAGTGTAGTAGTCCTGTGTATAATATGGAGGGGTCAGTGTAGTAGTCCTGTGTATAATATGGATGGGTCAGTGTAGTAGTCCTGTGTATAATATGGAGGGGTCTGTGTAGTCCTGTGTATAATATGGAGGGGTCAGTGTAGTAGTCCTGTGTATAATATGGAGGGGTCAGTGTAGTAGTCCTGTGTATAATATGGAGGGGTCAGTGTAGTACTCCTGTGTATAATATGGAGGGATCAGTGTAGTAGTCCTGTGTATAATATGGAGGGGTCAGTGTAGTAGTCCTGTGTATAATATGGAGGGGTCAGTGTAGTAGTCCTGTGTATAATATAGAGGGCTCAGTGTAGTAGTCCTGTGTATAATATGGAGGGGTCAGTGTAGTAGTCCTGTGTATAATATAGAGGGCTCAGTGTAGTAGTCCTGTGTATAATATGGAGGGATCAGTGTAGTAGTCCTGTTTAATATATGGAGGGGTCAGTGTAGTAGTCCTGTGTATAACATGGAGGGGTCAGTGTAGTAGTCCTGTGTATAATATGGAGGGGTCAGTGTAGTAGTCCTGTGTATAATATGGAGGGGTCAGTGTAGTGGTCCTGTGTATAATATGGAGGGGTTAGTGTAGTAGTCCTGTGTATAATATGGAGGGATCAGTGTAGTAGTCCTGTGTATAATATGGAGGGGTCAGTGTAGTGGTCCTGTGTATAATATAGAGGGGTCAGTGTAGTAGTCCTGTGTATAATATGGAGGGGTCAGTGTAGTAGTCCTGTGTATAATATGGAGGGGTCAATGTAGTAGTCCTGTGTATAATATGGAGGGGTCAGTGTAGTAGTCCTGTGTATAATATGGAGGGATCAGTGTAGTAGTCCTGTGTATAATATAGAGGGGTCAGTGTAGTAGTCCTGTGTATAATATGGAGGGGTCAGTGTAGTAGTCCTGTGTATAATATGGAGGGGTCAGTGTAGTAGTCCTGTGTATTATATGGAAGGGTCAGTGTAGTAGTTCTATGTATGATATGGAGGGATCAGTGTAGTAGTCCTGTTTAATATATGGAGGGGTCAGTGTAGTAGTCCTGTGTATAACATGGAGGGGTCAGTGTAGTAGTCCTGTGTATAATATGGAGGGGTCAGTGTAGTAGTCCTGTGTATAATATAGAGGGGTCAGTATAGTAGTCCTGTGTATAATATGGAGGGGTCAGTGTAGTAGTCCTGTGTATAATATGGAGGGGTCAGTGTAGTAGTCCTGTGTATAATATGGAGGGATCAGTATAGTAGTCCTGTGTATAATATAGAGGGGTCAGTGTAGTAGTCCTGTGTATAATATGGAGGGGTCAGTGTAGTAGTCCTGTGTATAATATGGAGGGGTCAGTGTAGTAGTCCTGTGTATAATATGGAGGGGTCAGTGTAGTAGTCCTGTGTATAATATGGAGGGGTCAGTGTAGTAGTCCTGTGTATAATATGGGGAGGTCAGTGTAGTAGTCCTGTGTATAATATGGAGGGGTCAGTGTAGTAGTCCTGTGTATAATATGGAGGGGTCAGTGTAGTAGTCCTGTGTATAATATGGAGGGGTCAGTGTAGTAGTCCTGTGTATAATATGGAGGGGTCTGTGTAGTCCTGTGTATAATATGGAGGGGTCAGTGTAGTGGTCCTGTGTATAATATAGAGGGGTCAGTGTAGTAGTCCTGTGTATAATATGGAGGGGTCAGTGTAGTAGTCCTGTGTATAATATGGAGGGATCAGAGTAGTAGTCCTGTGTATAATATGGAGGGGTCAGTGTAGTAGTTCTATGTATGATATGGAGGGATCAGTGTAGTAGTCCTGTTTAATATATGGAGGGGTCAGTGTAGTAGTCCTGTGTATAACATGGAGGGGTCAATGTAGTAGTCCTGTGTATAATATGGAGGGGTCAGTGTAGTAGTCCTGTGTATAATATGGAGGGGTCAGTGTAGTAGTCCTGTGTATAATATGGATGGGTCAGTGTAGTAGTCCTGTGTATAATATGGAGGGGTCTGTGTAGTCCTGTGTATAATATGGAGGGGTCAGTGTAGTAGTCCTGTGTATAATATAGAGGGGTCAGTGTAGTAGTCCTGTGTATAATATGGAGGGGTCAGTGTAGTACTCCTGTGTATAATATGGAGGGATCAGTGTAGTAGTCCTGTGTATAATATGGAGGGGTCAGTGTAGTAGTCCTGTGTATAATATGGAGGGGTCAGTGTAGTAGTCCTGTGTATAATATAGAGGGCTCAGTGTAGTAGTCCTGTGTATAATATGGAGGGGTCAGTGTAGTAGTCCTGTGTATAATATAGAGGGCTCAGTGTAGTAGTCCTGTGTATAATATGGAGGGATCAGTGTAGTAGTCCTGTTTAATATATGGAGGGGTCAGTGTAGTAGTCCTGTGTATAACATGGAGGGGTCAGTGTAGTAGTCCTGTGTATAATATGGAGGGGTCAGTGTAGTAGTCCTGTGTATAATATGGAGGGGTCAGTGTAGTGGTCCTGTGTATAATATGGAGGGGTTAGTGTAGTAGTCCTGTGTATAATATGGAGGGATCAGTGTAGTAGTCCTGTGTATAATATGGAGGGGTCAGTGTAGTGGTCCTGTGTATAATATAGAGGGGTCAGTGTAGTAGTCCTGTGTATAATATGGAGGGGTCAGTGTAGTAGTCCTGTGTATAATATGGAGGGGTCAATGTAGTAGTCCTGTGTATAATATGGAGGGGTCAGTGTAGTAGTCCTGTGTATAATATGGAGGGATCAGTGTAGTAGTCCTGTGTATAATATAGAGGGGTCAGTGTAGTAGTCATGTGTATAATATGGGGAGGTCAGTGTACTCCTGTGTATAATATGGAGGGGTCTGTGTAGTCCTGTGTATAATATGGAGGGGTCAGTGTAGTGGTCCTGTGTATAATATAGAGGGGTCAGTGTAGTAGTCCTGTGTATAATATGGGGAGGTCAGTGTACTCCTGTGTATAATATGGAGGGGTCTGTGTAGTCCTGTGTATAATATGGAGGGGTCAGTGTAGTGGTCCTGTGTATAATATAGAGGGGTCAGTGTAGTAGTCCTGTGTATAATATGGAGGGATCAGTGTAGTAGTCCTGTGTATAATATAGAGGGGTCAGTGTAGTAGTCCTGTGTATAATATAGAGGGGTCAGTGTAGTAGTCTTGTGTATAATATGGAGGGATCAGTGTAGTAGTCCTGTGTATAATATAGAGGGGTCAGTGTAGTAGTCCTGTGTATAATATAGAGGGGTCAGTGTAGTAGTCCTGTGTATAATATGGAGGGGTCAGTGTAGTAGTCCTGTGTATAATATAGAGGGGTCAGTGTAGTACTCCTGTGTATAATATGGAGGGGTCAGTGTAGTGGTCCTGTGTATAATATGGAGGGGTCAGTGTAGTGGTCCTGTGTATAATATGGAGGGGTCAGTGTAGTGGTCCTGTGTATAATATGGAGGGGTCAATGTAGTAGTCCTGTGTATAATATGGAGGGGTCAGTGTAGTAGTCCTGTGTATAATATGGAGGGGTCAGTGTAGTCCTGTGTATAATATAGAGGGGTCAGTGTAGTAGTCCTGTGTATAATATGGAGGGATCAGTGTAGTAGTCCTGTGTATAATATAGAGGGGTCAGTGTAGTAGTCCTGTGTATAATATGGAGGGGTCAGTGTAGTAGTCCTGTGTATAATATGGAGGGGTCAGTGTAGTAGTCCTGTGTATAATATGGAGGGTCAGTGTAGTAGTCCTGTGTATAATATGGAGGGGTCAGTGTAGTAGTCCTGTGTATAATATGGAGGGGTCAGTGTAGTGGTCCTGTGTATAATATAGAGGGGTCAGTGTAGTAGTCCTGTGTATAATATGGAGGGATCAGTGTAGTAGTCCTGTGTATAATATAGAGGGGTCAGTGTAGTAGTCCTGTGTATAATATGGAGGGGTCAGTGTAGTCCTGTGTATAATATGGAGGGGTCAGTGTAGTAGTCCTGTGTATAATATAGAGGGGTCAGTGTAGTAGTCCTGTGTATAATATAGAGGGGTCAGTGTAGTAGTCCTGTGTATAATATGGAGGGGTCAGTGTAGTAGTCCTGTGTATAATATGGAGGGGTCAGTGTAGTAGTCCTGTGTATAATATGGAGGGGTCAGTGTAGTAGTCTTGTGTATAATATGGAGGGGTCAGTGTAGTAGTCCTGTGTATAATATAGAGGGGTCAGTGTAGTAGTCCTGTGTATAATATGGAGGGGTCAGTGTAGTAGTCCTGTGTATAATATGGAGGGGTCAGTGTAGTAGTCCTGTGTATAATATGGAGGGGTCAGTGTAGTAGTCCTGTGTATAATATGGAGGGTCAGTGTAGTAGTCCTGTGTATAATATGGAGGGGTCAGTGTAGTAGTCCTGTGTATAATATGGAGGGTCAGTGTAGTAGTCCTGTGTATAATATGGAGGGGTCAGTGTAGTAGTCCTGTGTATAATATGGAGGGATCAGAGTAGTAGTCCTGTGTATAATATGGAGGGGTCAGTGTAGTAGTCCTGTGTATAATATGGAGGGGTCAGTGTAGTAGTCCTGTGTATAATATGGAGGGGTCAGTGTAGTAGTCCTGTGTATAATATGGAGGCGTTGGTCAGAGTAGTAGTCCTGTGTATAATATGGAGGGGTCAGTGTAGTAGTCCTGTGTATAATATGGAGGCGTTGGTCAGAGTAGTAGTCCTGTGTATAATATGGAGGGGTCAGTGTAGTAGTCCTGTGTATAATATGGAGGGGTCAGTGTAGTAGTCCTGTGTATAATATGGAGGGGTCAGTGTAGTAGTCCTGTGTATAATATGGAGGCGTTGGTCAGTGTAGTAGTCCTGTGATAGAGCTTGCAAGTAATATATAATACTGCCATATACTGACTATAAAATACTGCTTCTTAATACTCCCAGTAATGTCCAGATAGTATCAGCAGAGGTGGCCCTATCAAGGTCATCTGTTGTGTCCAGTAAATCTGATTTCTATACGCTATTTCAAGCAATTCTTTATAAGTTATTATAAAACATATTATTTTCCAGGCATTCAGTTTACTACATCAGTGTGAAGAATACTCTAGAAGACAGTGGAGTCTTCCTAACACGGCGATGGACCCTTCTAGTGTTTCCTAAAGGGGAGGGTGTAAGATAGGGCACCCAGCAGCTGTTCCTAAAAATAGGAATTGTGAGTGACGTTTGGTTGTGGTCATACGAGCAGTGCCTGCAGTTCTTCACCTACCACAGTAGTTCAACCATCTTCTCGGAGCATTACGTGGATTTCACAGGACTATCATGAGGTATGTTAAGGAACGACTTCAAGAAACTGAGGTTTGGATCCAATCTGGATGACCTCTGGAAAGAAAGCCTTGCTGGGTTGTCTTCTCTTCAGATGTGGGTTTTTTCTTGCTTACAACTGTATAACTAAGGCTTATACCTTATACAATACTTGGACTTTACTGTACATTTGACATATATATGCTGGGAAATGTTCTGTTTATAGGCAATTGTACAGCTCCATGTATGCCAAAAGAATGTCCAGCTAGGATACGTTTCTCTGGTATGTGATATTTGTTCTTGTTTCATCTGTACTGAATGGGGTAGTTGACAATGCCTTTCATACAACTATGTATAAAATGCATATTGTGCAGTGTTTTTATTTTTCTGTGGAAGTCACCTGTTACCGTATCCCTGTATAGTTGTATACAACTGAGGCATACATGTTTCACACATGACCAAATGTATTTAGAAACAAGTCTTGTGCCTATCCATTAGGTTACTGTCAACTGTCCCAATCAATAGGATTCACTATCAATCTAATGTGTATGGATGTCCCTGACCTGGGATGTAGCTACAGGGGGTGCAGAGGTATCAGTCACTACCTGGTCCTGGCCCTGCAGGGACCTCAAGAGTCCCTCTGCCCTATAAGATAAGCAAGTAAATGGCACAAAATGGAGATTTTGCATTGAGGCTTCTGCTCCTGACTGTCCCCCATTGGTAGAGTTCTGGATTGGGCACATTTAATGATCATCACAAGAGTACTGAATCACTTTTCATTGTATAATACAATACCGCTTACTGACACTACAAATGCTTAATACACTATAGTTAACAGTTATATTTTAGTAGTAGGGAGGAATCGTAGGCTCAGGTTGCCAGTCGGCATATGTTGTGGAGTTTGTGAATTAGCCTAAATCACCTTGCAAGTTCTTCTATTTGTTTTTGGGCTTATGATGTCACATAGAAATAATATATGGCAGTTCATCCCCTTATGAAGGCAAGGCATCTTTTCTATGTAGTAGGAGTGATGCCATGTTACACCCTCTGTCTTAAGAGTGCAGTCTTTTACTTTGTGGATTAGCGCACTTCTTGGTTACCTTTACTAGTAATATGAGAGTAACCTTTAACTATAAAAACCTTGTATTATGCCTTTCCTTTATTTCCAGGCAACCCTGCAAAGTCCTTTGGTACGACCGGGCAAAATATGTGTTTCTTGAATTCTGTGTTGAAAACAGTCGGGACGTTAAGGTGGACATAGAAGACCATAAGCTCATATTCAGGTGGGTAGTAGTGTGGATAATATATTACATGTCCCATAAGCTGATATTCAGGTGGGTAGTAGTGTGAATAATATATTACATGTCCCATAAGCTGATATTCAGGTGGGTAGTAGTGTGGATAATATATTACATGTCCCATAAGCTGATATTCAGGTGGGTAGTAGTGTGGATAATATATTACATGTCCCATAAGCTGATATTCAGGTGGGTAGTAGTGTGGATAATATATTATATGTCCTTTAAAAAGAAAATTGTATCTAATGTCAAATTAGTTTTAATTTATCAAAAGTTTTTCTTCCAGCCCACAGGTTTTTTTTTCACACTGATGACTTGTCTATGGGATAAATCAACTCTTCAACATCTGATTAGTGGGGTCCGAAACCCAGACCTGCACAGATCAGCTGATTCAGCTGCCTTTGGGTACTGGAGGCTCCTGCACTGGATAGGACCAGAAGCAACTGTTCCTATTCAAGTAATAGATACAGAGCTGCAGCACCCCAGCATGACCGCTATAGCTTTTGGTCCCATTCACTGCTGTATATTTTGGAGCTGGATCAGCTGGGTGTGGGGCCCAGGTGTCAGACACCTACTGATCAGATACAGATGACCTTTCTGATGGATCATATTCTTTGGAATTTCTTTGGTCAGAGGCATAGACATAATGGATACCAAGGTAGAACTTGCACTTAGTCCCTGATGCTTGAGGAGTCCCAAAGACCCCCTCTGCCATATAAGAAGACACTAACATTAAAATTGGTACATGATTAGATGGAGAGTCTTTTGTAGAGTCTTCAGAAAGTTTTGTGCACGTGGACAGAATGGGGCGGAGAACAAGGCAGGTTGGGGTGGAGGCCATGATCATTCAGATGCAGTTAGCGCCAGTCTGGGACTTCATTAATAGTGACATACAGAATACCAGTCTAATAAATTCCTTCCATTGTAATCCCTCCAGTTATAATCATCAGAATAACCAGAATATTTTTTTCTCTTCTATTTCTGTACAGTTGTCTAAATGAAGATAACATTCAGATATATAATGAGATTGAGCTGTATGACAGAATACAACCAAAGGTAAGGCGGCACTATGACAGATGGCAGGATGGATTACTTACTATTCAGCTCTGTAGGATCATTGTGAGGGCACATAGGACTTGTACTGGGGGATACCCTGATGGCTATTAGGAGACCCTATCCAGCCATTAGATTCATGTAGGTTCCTCTTTTAAAGTCTAAAAGAGTCTCTGATATGATTTTCTCCATAACTTGCACAGACTTCAGTGCATTATAATCAATTTTCCTACACAATTTTCCTATAGGGGGTCAGATGAGGTTCATGTCTTGCTGTATATTTTGATCACGAGCTGCAACCAACCTCAACTCAACCTGTTTTAAGCAATGTTTCTATATTTAGGATTCCAGGGAGAAGCGTTCAGACCGGTCGATTACTTGTTTCCTCAGGAAGTGGAAGGAGAAAGTGGCTTGGCCAAGACTAACCAAGGAAAACAACAAGGTGGTATCTCATGGTCGACAAAAATGTGATGGTAATACTTGGTCAGTCTAATATTCCCTGAGCTCTGTGGACCTGTGGCATGACCATACCAAGTGTGCTAATGATAATGTGGGAGCATTTCCCATTCAGTAGCAAATTGTGTAGTGTGTCGGCTTTACCATACCACCTATCCATAACGGATTTATTTCCACTTTTTCCCATTGAATAAGCTGCCATAAATGTATAAAAGCATTACCTTTATCTAATAATGAATTGATGGCCTTTCCTTTGTAGTTTGCCTGGTTGTTTGTAGACTTTGACAACTGGAGAGATTGGGATGGAGAAGAGGAAGGAGAGATGGCAATGGCAGAACATTACATGGATGTAAGTCAAATAATATAGCATGTCATTATATGGCCTTATAAGGCTCCATTCACAATAGGTGTTTATTTGGATTGGAAAGAAATTCGATCCTTTACTATACACATCCATTATATCTTTCTTGGAATCCTTAGAAATGAAAGCTGTGATGCAAATGGCAACAGAGCCTTATATTTACAACATAAACCAAAAGTTTTTTTTATTTTGATGGCCTATCCACAGGAGGTGATGTATTGGGAGCTGACAACTGGCCCCTACACAAATCAGCTCTGCCTACTGCATAGTAATACTGCCGGGGAATTGTAATGTGGCTCCTACTACTTGAACAGAAGCGGTGCTGCAAATGCTACCCATCCACAAGCACCTTCCAGCACCTGTGGACTGTCAGAACTGCTGATCTGTGCAGGGTCTGGGTGTCGGCCTCCCACAGATCACATACTGAAGACCTGCCTTGTAGGTAGATCATCAGTAGCAAAAATCAGTTTGGGGATGTAAAACCCTTTGAAACACTGAAAAATAATGATTTTTTTCCTACAGCTGATCAACAAAGTGAAGGACAAGGGAGAACCTCCAAGTATGGACGACCTGGATGATTTGGATGTGAGTGTATCACAGTTCATGGAATAATTTATACATCATTCACAGAGTGCAAATGGAACAGTTGAGGTTATTAAAGGGATATTGTCAAGTTCTAATGTTACAGCATATTGAATATGTCATGTATTGTGACTGATGGGGAGGCCAAAGTGACAGAAGTTTAATTGTAGGGGAATGTGTTGTAGTTGTATTTGCACCTCCAATCAAAGATTTGTGGGGGTTCCAGCAGTCGGATCCTCATTGATGGGTAAAGAATGGTATACCCTAGCATTATGCTGTCATGTGCTTTAGTAGTAAACCCCCTTAACCCACTCATGCTGGAGGTTATATATTTTTGAGTTCCAATAATGGAACACTAGGCATAAATGGATTAAAGCTGGGGCCCCACATTGCGAAAATGCAGCTTTTTTTGTTACAGATTTTGTTGCGTTTTTTTTGAGCCAAAGACAGGAGTAGATTGGAATTAGAAAGGAATGGGAAATATATAGGAAGCTTTTATACTGCTCCCTGTTCAATCCAGTCCTGTAAATGGTGGACAGGAGAAATCTGGTTCTTGACACTGTATGTGTGTAACGTGTAACACTTTGAAATCAATGGGTTGAAAAGCCTCCCATTGATTTCAATGTGTTACGCGCGCTAAACGGAACCCATTGAAGTCAATGGGATTCTGTTTTGCAGCGCTGACTCTGACACGAGTTTACGTGTCAGAATCAACGGCGCGTTACATCGTGTGAACGGACCCTAAGAGGTCAGAGTGATCTCTCCTTCCACCTGCTTAGACTCCCTGAAAGACTTAGTATTAGGAGATATTTTTTAAATTAAATACAGCAGGGTAAAGATGATGAAATATCTTAGATGTCATAATATATATTACATGAAATAATAATAATAACAATACATTTCTTTTACCAGGATGACATATGAGATATGTGAATGAGTCTGTCCCTGCTATAGGTAAGCTTAAACTTATAAATGGAAATAAATGACCATTTTACTAAAAAACACAAAACTAACAATATAACTGGCCTATTGCAGGTGGGAAAGTGGACCCTGTCTGTAAGGGCTTACAATCTATATACAGAATATGCAAGTAGTGCCTAATTGCTGGTGGTCTCACTCCTGGGCCCTCATCAATCATGAGAATGAAGGTTTTGGGTTCTGTTTACCAATAAACCAAGGATTTGATACCCCTGTTCTTGTGATTGGTTGGGTACCCCGCAGTGAGACTCTTATCATGCATCATGTGAATAGGTGATACGTTTTCATGGTAAACCACCCCCTTTAAGGAAAATTAGAATATGGTGCCTACCAACCATATGCAAGTTATATTATTGGTATATGTAACAGAGAGAATGCCGAGCCTCCTCGGGTATCAAGGACTGGGTTCAGCTGCTACCTCTGCATTAGTTACGCCCAATCCCAACCAGGAAGAGCACAAAAGAAGATAAACGCATCAATGGGCTCTCATGAACGAGGAAGGAATTAGGAAGGAATGATCACTACTGCAATCGCTCTTCATCCATTAAGCTGCACAGGTTATTGGTAGCACACATACATAATCTGTATATGCATAAAAGATGCTGTCAGCTCGCCAAGGAGCGATTCTAATAACGATTGTCCCCGATAATTGCCCAGATTATCAGGCTGACTAATAGGACCTTTGTAACTACTTCCCTGAGGGAAACATCCACATTTGTCCAACATAAAGGAAAATATTTCTGTACCTTTAATAAAAATTACTGGCCAAGTAGGAGCGACCTATTGTATATCCACCCTCTATATACACCTTCTACATGGGCGAATAGTTTCATTTATGGAATCCCCAGTGCATCGGTTAGTTGGCAGTCTCAGGCTATCAAACGCCCTGTTGCCCAATGTTATCATCAAATAAGGTGACATCAGGCTGTATAGGAATTTTTTGCCATATGGAATTGAAGCATATGCATTTTTACTTTCAGAGCCCAAATTCAGAACCAAATAAATGATGCTGAAGAAGAAGAGAAGAGAGAAGTTACTGTGTCATTCTTCCTTTTTGTAACTTTTTGTGTTTAATAAATTATGATTTTTTTTAAATCTATTGTATTTTTTATAAGAATTATATAACTGTCCAGTGGGTAATGTAAGGGAAAAAGCCCTAGGACAGCACCGGACTGGGGTACCTTCATACAATGATGCAATAAACTCCAGAACTGCCCTTGGAGGTCTTTTGTTTCCTTCAATAATCTTATTCACCGCTCCAGAAGGCATATTGACTCGCAGCAGCTTTTCTTGCACTTGGATTCATGGTATAGCTGGGAGTTGTTTCTGGTAAGCCATAGTTTGCAGACCCTTGGTCTAGATACCTACGATTCGTACATATGTGACCGATATCAATGGGGGTCAGCCATGCTCGCTTCAGCAGCACATATGCTAAAATTGGAACAATACAGTGAAGATTAGCATGGCCCCTGCACAAGGATGACACACAAATTTGTGAAGTGTTCCATTAAAAAAAAAAAAAGGGGCGCAGCATTGACTTTATAATCTCCATAAGAACCTATGTATTAGGCCATATTCTGAGCTCTACCCAAAGGGGTTGTTTCATGACAAGCAGAGCTGACGTGATCAGACCGAGCAGGGACATAAACACCAAGTTGTCAGGTCCTTACTTTAAAAGGACTACCTGAGTACATTATTGAGGTTTGTTATCTGCTTATCAGTCATGTGATACATAATATTCATTCATAGAAAACTTTTAAACATTTATGGACTTTATAGAATTGCTGACAGCTTAGTATCTGCAGCTTCAGGATGTGAAGACTTCCATACATTGCTGACGGGTATATGATGGAGCTATTACTAGAGCTAGTAGACACAAATCTATAGCATACTGGTCACATTCATCTTATGGTAGTATTGTTGTGTATGGTACAAGTAATATAATGACCACAGGGTCATGGGGGGGGGGGGGGACACTAAAAAAAAAGTTTACATTTAGCATTAAAACAACAAAAATAGGCCAATTGCCTTTTTACCTCCCTCAATTTTTTTAAATAAAAATAATAAGCAGAATGGTGATTTGTTCTCTAGAGTGGTATACTTTGAAACTACACCTTGTACCAAAAAAGACACATTAGAAAGCATCGTACGGGAAAACATAAAAAAGTTACATGTTAAAATACGACGGCTAAAATAATTTTTGTATATTAGTAAAATTATAAATGGGGTTATTGTTTTATCCTTAGGATACACTATCAATAATAGATCTATCGTGGGTCTGTGCCAAGTGTCAGACCTCTGCAGATCTAATACACTGTCTACCAATAAGTGTTTGGACACCCATGCAAATCAAGATATCTGCGGTCGTGATGTACGTCATGCCTTCCGCCGTTAAATAGGAAACAGCATTGGCATTAGTCTAAGGGTTGGTTCATACTAGCGATTGTAATGATTCGGTTTTTTTGGCAAAAAATAAACCCTATATAACTATGTGAGACGAAGATTAAAAAACGCATGGCTTTTGGAGTAAAAAAATAAATGAAAAATTAAAAATGTTTGCAGCAGGAAGGGGTTAAAAAAGTTGCCTCAAGTCTGAAAATTCCTGTCCAAATGCCCTATTAGGATATAAGAACATCTAGTGGGGAGGTCGCATAATAAGGAAAGTCGCCCTACAACCCTATTAATGTGAATACTGCACTTGTGAAACTGTCATTTGCTAACATAAATCTTCATCCTAAGAACGAGCTGGGACAATAAATATTTTATAAAATAACACAATACATCCATTTTCCTCATAACCCCACAGCTCCAGCTTTTATTAGTACATATATAAGTCCAGTATCAGAACTATCCCTTCTGACCACAGTAACGAGAGGTAGAACAGCCGCATGCGCAGAAACAGCTGTAGTGAAATGACCCAAGATGGCCTCCGTAGGGAGGAAGTTGCGAAGTATTCTGGGAGTTGTAGTTTTGTGCTGTGCTCGTCACCCGGCATGGCAGCTACTGGATTAATATAGACAGAAGGCTGACTTCTCGGGTGAGATGTGTGTCGGGGTGTTGTGTGTGAGACAGGCCTGTGCACATGCGCTGTATGAATGAATTGTGCATGCTACTACATAGCCTTGTACTTCTCTATATAATGTACCTGCTAATGTGAATGGCACCTGACAGATATTTTGCACTTGCATATACTACAACCCCTGAGTCTCTATCTGCTAAATGTTCTGCAAAAAGGAGCCAGTTCGTCTTGTACATTTGACCCCTTATGTGTCACTGACTGTGGGAAAGCTGGGTGACAACCAAAATGGCCATCAGTCCAGCTCCGAGACAGGTTGTCACCCACGTTTCCAATACTGCTCAGATCTATGAAGTCGTGCAGTGATAGATCCTTTAAGAAAAAAAACAAAAAACTTGCTTTATCGCTGAAGAGGTTTGCCACTCTGGATTTTTGGAAAGCTGGGTGACATCACTTGCAAATGACATCACCTTTGTTGTGATCTAATGTAGACCGGGGTCATATTTATTGTTTAGCCCTTTCTTCTGGTCTGTTGTAATGACGGACAACAAGGGAACCCATTGACTATAATGGGGTCTATCAGGTATCTGTTATTCCAGATGAGAAAGTTCTGCTTGAAAGATTTTTTTTCATCCACAATTTTAAGGTCACATCTAGTTTTTTTTAGTCTGGATCAGAACAATGGACTTTAAAAGTAAAGTAGTGACAGATAAATGCAGAAGCATTGTGTCTCTATTCATTACCATTCACTGGAATGTGAAAAACAAGATGGAAGTTTATTCCATCTTATTTGTTGTCGTAGACAGAAGATTAAAGACTTTACCTACTGTTATAAATGCAGACAGAGTTTGTTCTCTCTGCATCCATCATCACGTCAGGCTTCAGTCCATTGTGCTGATCCTAGGATGAATTAGAACAATTGACTTCAAGGTGTTATACAGGATCTGAAGATAATTCAACCAAATGACTTATCCACAGGATAGGATATCAGCATCAGATCAGTCGGGGTCCAACACCTGGACCACATGCCTATCAGCTGATGTGACCCCGTAAGAATCATATAAGGCCAGAAGCAGTCCTAATCATATCCAAGTGATGGAAGCAAAGCTGCAGCTCCAGGCACCATCTGTACACTGTAACAGCGGCACCAGAACCTGCAGCTCTATTCGAATAGTAGCTTCAGGTCAAATACCTTAAATATGGCTTACATTGGCTGTTTCGGCTGATCAGTGCAGGGTTCGGGTGTCAGAATAGGCCATCGGTATAAATTATCCTCAGATCCTGGACAACCCCTTTAAAAATACAGATGTGAATGTAGCCTGAGCGACATATACACGACTGTGTGCATGTAGTCAGGCTGTGATTAAACGGAAAAGATGGCACATGGCTGACATCCATATACCGCCTGTACCGCCGCAGTCCCATTCAGTTAGCAAAGTCTGTTTGTAGTTCGTATCTTATACCTGTATTCTTTTTACCATTCTCAGGTGGAGTCCTTGTGAACAGCTGCATGAACAGAGACTGATATTACAGTAACCAAGGCTTCCATCTTGTACAGATAAAATGGCGTTCTTCTGCCAGAAAGATAGCTATGCCACAGAGGTGAGTGTGTGATGGCGAGGGGCTTCTGTGGTCATTTACTGCCTCTTGTAACATTCCAGTTGCTTGTGTGTCCTATGCTGTACATCTATTGCTGTGTACCAATGTCGCCTGCTGTTAATCGGAGGAGGACTAACCTCTGGTCTCTTCAGTAGGTTGGTTTTTAAGCTGTGTATTTCCTTATCTCTTCTGAAGATGAGCAGTACGAGATTCATGTGATGGCCACTAATTCCTGTATTAAAGTAATATACATATTTGGTTTGTCTAATGGTTACATGTTAAAGAAACATTAGTATTTAGGGCACGTCAAATAGTGGCTGTGACCATGTGGTCTGCTTAGACTAAAAGATTTTGTCTAAAGACCAATGATCAGCTATAAAACCTGCTGATCAGCTCTTGTCCTGCAGAAGAAAACGCTTGTCCATCAGTGATGTGTTTAATACTCTGTTACTATTTAGGGACCTATGTTTATACTGTACACGCTCTTAAAGGGGTTTCTCGGGACTTTTACCTATCCTTAGGATAGTTTGTTATTTAAAATTGGTGGGGTATATCAAGTAGCACCCCCATGGATCAGCTGTTTGAAGTGCCGCTTCCACTTCACAGGCCATGTGACATCACGTTTATTGGTCATGTTCTGAATATGTCTCAGTCCCATACAAGTACCGGTAAATGGGCTGAGATGCAATACCATGCACAGCTGCTATACAGTGTACGACGCTGAAAAAGCCGCAGTGCCCATGTGGATCTCACAATCTCTTCAAACAGCTGATCGGCTAGGAGCCTGGGTGTCAGACCTCTGCTGATCTGAAAACCAAGCACAGCTCCATACATTGCATAGCAGCTGTTATTGGTATTGTATCTCAGCCATTACAAATGTCATGTGACCGATTATTGTAACATCACATGACCTGTGAAGCGAAACGCCAATGTTGCAGATCAGCCTATCTGGGTGATGGACGCCGACAAATGACATACTGATGACCTGTGTGCATAGCTATCAGTACAAAAAAAACTATTTTGTGCCAGAAAACCCTTTTAAGCTGACAATACATTTTACATAGCTGCCAACTAGATGAAAGCTATTCCTCCTAACCCCACGTTTACATGAACCCCTGGCTCAGCTAAGTGTACACGTGTTTCTGAGTGGAGAGAGGGAACTATCCTTAGAATGGCCAGCTGATAAAAGGGTCTGTGGCTCCTATTGTCCACCAGTCACATCTTTGTACTAGGACTGGGTGATTATAACCTAAATAGTGATTAACCAAGCATTTTACCCCAATTACAATTGAGGTACCCCACAGTATAATAAGCGAAGGCTCAGATGAGGTAAGTAAACATGAAAAATAGTGTTACTCATCTCCCCTGGGCTCAGACACTGCTTGTGGTCCACTTCAGACCTGTTAAATGACAACAGGGACCGCTGAGGCCTGTGACTGATGTCGTCACACTTGCGTCTTTGCGTCATGACGCCACATGACCACTGAGGCTCAATAACAGGCCTCAGCGGTCCCTGACGTATAATAGAAGTTCCAGTTTGAACATTTTCAGTCTGAATGAAACTGTAGGCAAAGGCTCAGAAATAATCGGATAACTGACATGCACAAAACACATTGGTAACCAGATTGATGGACAGTTTTGGTTATTTTTCAATGAATTGCCCAGTTCTATTCTGTACATTGTTTTAGTTGAAGTGGAAGCCGAGACGTCTTCAGCTCTATAAGCAAGGTGGTCACTCCAGAGAAGACATGAGTAGCTCCCCATATATGTGTCAATTTTCTGATGATGTTAGGTAGTTTGGCTGTTTGAAGTTTAGTCATTTTACCCTCCATTACTAAAAATTCAGTACTCCATACACTTCTAGTAGGACGTGTTTTATACACAGCAGCCAGTTAGAAATAAGAAGAGCTGTAGTGTAAAGCATGTGGGAGCCATTAAGCATCAGCCTGAGCCTTATAATGGACAAGAAGTACACTTCGGACTAGATAATGTGAGGACAGATTCTCTATAACTAAGTTCCTCATCACAATTTTTATTTAGATATGGCTATTAATAGGAAAAAATTGTAATATGCTTTTTGCTAAGGCTGATGTTTTATCGTGGGACTGCGTGTGGTTGGCGTGTAAGTCCTCGCTGTTGTGTACTCCTGTAATACTTTTCCTGTGGTTATGATTTATTCATATTATTACAGATTTTATAATACATTTCCTTTTTTTTGTCAGCTGCTGACGGAGGTGGTGTCCTGCAGTCCTGATAAACTGAAGACAGAGAATGGAGGGAAGAAGGGGACGCTGTCTGGATACAGTGTTATATTGAAGGACACCGTTCTGTTTCCTGAAGGGGGAGGACAGGTAAAGATTTATTTGCAAATGTCATTCTAGAAATGTTTTGCATAGATAAACCTTGTCCCCCAAAATTGGAGCTGTTTCTGGCCATAATGGGTATTATGACCAGGGAACCTCAAATTATATATTGTCCATATACCCTAATAGGATAGAAATTTCTGAGTATACAGTATATGCTGACTTTTTCATTCTGTGTACACTGTTTAATAGATACATATGCTTGCACAAGTGCTTTAATATACAAATCTTGTAATCCTTTATCATGACAGCAGACAGGGCCATTTGGTGGATACAGATCCTATTTAATATGTGTAGTAAAATAAAATGGTGGTGAATATGTTGCTCAGGGCATAAAATTGGTATACATAATAAATGGTCATCCTCTTCTCTACCAGCCTGATGACAGAGGATTCATCGGCGAGGTTCCAGTGCATCGTGTAACCCGGCAGGGCCCAGAAGCTGTACATTTTGTATTGTCTCCATTGGACCCAGGATCAGAAGTATTAGTGAAGGTAGATTGGGGCCGTCGGTTCGACCACATGCAGCAACACTCAGGTGTGCACTTCTTTACTACTGCTTGTCTGTCTCTTTGACTTAGGTATATAAAAGATTCAGTACTACCCCACAGTGGCTTCACTGTATATTACTCTCTTCTATCCCTCTCCAGCATGTTCTTGTGTTACATTCTTATGTCTGTTTACTCCAGGCCAGCACCTTATCACAGCCATTGCAGACTCTTTGTATGGGTTCAAGACAACTTCATGGTAAGAGATATATCTTGAAGTTTTTACTTCTTTATTTTTGTAACATTACATATGTCAGATACCTTTAATTCTGCTGGGGACACAGACCATAGTATGGAGGGTTATGTACTCCTTCCACCTGCTTACCAAGTCAGGTAGATGGCTCCTTGAGAGGAATTTTTGACTACTATATGGCAATTGGCATAGGTGAGAAGACTTGCTGAGGTAAGTGAGGCATGCACGTCCTCCATTACACTTCTCTGCCCATGTGATTGAGTTTTTGAGGAGCTGGAAACACTGTGCAGCCCCATGGCTCAGGTGGCAATGTAGGGGGACAGGTTTGATGCCCACTGCTTACATTCATAAAGTAGTCAATAAATTGTCTGTGTGAGGTTGTGTGGGATTAGGAAGATAAAGGATCTGCTTTGTTTTTTCAGAAACAGTGCCACTTATGTTCATGATTTAAGTCTGGTACTGCATCTTGCTTACATGAATGGGGCTGAGCTGCAGTTACCAGACACAACCAATAAACAGAAAAGGAACCTCTTCTCTCTAATTTGCATCCATCATGATAGAAGCATGTTAAAGCAAAGCCTAAGCTGTCAAAAAAGTGAATCTAGGAATACCATAACTATTGGCAAAGATGATGGGCACTGCTGGACCTGAGACGCAAACCAAAACTTCTCATTTGTCAGATTTTAGTGTCAAAATTGTGTTCGCCATACCATTCATTCAAATGTGTTTTCTGCAACTGGGCTATTGAAATATTTTGCATAGAGTGCCACTGTGCGTGCTCTTTATGTGTGTAAATTCTCCATTGAAAAGAGGAGGATAGGCCCCCTCTTTATAAATGCTACCCATTGTGTGGTCCTATGGCATACATCAAATCCCAGGCAAAAATCTGAGGGAAAATCTTTGACTTCTGTGGGGAAAAGCACAAGATTTTGTCCAACATGTGAGCATACCTTATCCATTTTCTGCTACTAGATCAGAGTTGTCACTTGTTTATTGTACCTCAGTTGTCAGCTCATTGATATTATAGTATTGGGAGTGGAAAAGTCACCCCCTTGTATGTGGCATTAATGTGACTTCTAGTACACTTCCAAATTTACAGGGAGCTGGGACGACAGCGCAGTTTTATTGAACTGGACACTCCTACAATGACCGGTGAGCAGATTGAGACTATAGAACAGCTGGTAAACCAGAAGATCCGCCAGCGTGTGCCTGTCATTGTCAGAGTTATTACTACTGATGACCCTGAATTTAACCAAGTAAGTTTACAGATATAATGGATGTTCAGTGACCTTGCTATGCCTCAACACTCCCGTATGAAAGACTGTGTGATTATTGATGTTAATACTAATATGCATTAAGATTGCTTTTAACTTACTTGCTTCTTTTGGTCCAGACTGTGAGCAACTAGAAACCAATTGTTAATCTGAGAAATATGAGAAATATAGTAATTGTTCTGTCTCTCTAGGTACATTCAATAACACTGCAGCTTCTGAATCTATAATCTATATCTATCTATCTATCTATCTATCTATCTATCTATCTATCTAGATATCTTGTAGTTGCTTTATAACTTCCTCAATTCTCCTTAGGTCAGAAGTCGAGGTTTACCCGATGACCATGCCGGACCAGTTAGAATAATTGATATAGAAGGAGTTGATGCAAATATGTGCTGCGGGACTCATGTTGCTAATCTAAGTGACCTCCAAGTAGGTGGAATTCCCAGTTAATACAGATGTATAATATTAGACTCACTCCAGCTTTGAGATATCTGTTGTTCTGGTCCATTGGAAGACCAAAACAAAGTATTGACAGACTGCTAAAATAGCAGACAAATGTGGACCACGATAAACACCATTGAATATAATGGAACCTGGTGTCTATTATTTTTAAACTAAAAGCAATGGATGAAAAAATTGAGTGTGCGGGTCTTTTTCGTCCACCAATTTCCAGCAGAAACGGCAACTGAGTCTCATTACACACACATGCTCTGTATTCTGAAAAGTAAGCCACTTCTACCCAAGAACATTGAAATTCACCATGCCTGAACATCATCTGTTTTGGAGCGGAGGGAGACCTCCCATATACATAAATAGTTGCCTGGTCAAACCGGAGTTAGTTGGCTCAGACAACCTATCATGAATATATATGGGATCTTTATTTCACGGTTGCCTTATATTGCCATAGTATTAAAAAAGGGGAAAAAAAGTGTCACCTCTGTTCCAGTATTTCTTGAGCGTTTGCTGGTTTTCAGTTACTGGTCTCTCTTGACACACACAAAATGACCTCTGTCAACCGAAAAAGTGATCCACTATAGTCATGGACTGGCTAAGCAGTCATTTTCAGCGTGTCAAGAGTAAGTAGAAGCCAGCAAGGCCCCGGGGAACATTAGCACAGGAATGTTGGATCACTTGGTTGAATACCATTTTTTGTGGGTATTGGGTGGACGTCATCATTAACTTAGAGGGTTGGGGACTAGGGTTGAGCGATCGGGACCGGCGATTGAGTAAATTTTGCAATCGGAATTCCAACCCGATCTTTTCCAACGGGAGTGAGATCGGAGGTTATCTCAAGATCGGCTCAACCCTAAAAGTGACTTTTCCCATAGAGAAGCATTGACTAGGGTTGAGGATCAGGATCGGAAAAGATCAGATTCCGATCGGCGATCGAGCAAATTTCACGATCGGGATCGAGATCGGCTGGAAAATGATTGGAAATCGGATTTTAAAATCGATCCTGAAGTCTCAAGATCGGCCCAACCCAATTGGGGACCTCAATGGCCTGATTCCAACCTAAATTATTAATACCCTGGTGATTGAGATTTAGCAGTATTTTTTATAAAAACAAGCTTTCCATTTATTTGAGGAGCCATAATATAACTGTGTGTGATATAAAGCTCCCTTGGCAAATTTTAATATTTCCTCTGTCCTTCTATAGGTGATTAAACTTTTAGGAACGGAAAAAGGAAAGAAGAACAAAACTAATTTAATATTCATTGCAGGAGAGAGAGTACTGAAATACGCAGCCCGCAGCTACAGTATGGAGAAGGCTCTGACCGCACTCTTAAAGTAAGAGCTATGTTAAGTATGTTAGGTTCCTAAATTCACCTGTCCTCACTATTGTAAATGCCACTTATAGGGATATTCTTGCAATGACCTGTTATATCCTATCCACTGGATAGGTGCTAGCTGCTAGATCAGTGGTTGTCTGATCAGTAGGGTGGCCACAGATTGCCAGGACAAGCCCCTATATCAATTGATTAGAACACGCACACTGCTACTCCATTCAACATACAGACTAGTGTGGCTGGACCTTGTAGTGCAGTTCTGCCACCATTCACTAGATTTGGACGAAGCTAGAGTACCCGAGACATGCACCTGTCTGGGTAAGGTGATAATCCATAAGGGGGTCACAGAAGCTTGTCCTTACAATGATACAACGTTAAATGAGTTTTAAGGACAAACCCCTCTGAGCCATTTTGATAGCATGTGAGTTTACTGATCCAATATACCATAACTCATCATTCTTTTACTCTGTCTCACCTTCCATCTTGTCTGCAACCAGAAATCGCCCCCTCTACTGTATATGATTCATGCTCATAATCACACTTCTGTGAAACTGACATTTTTATAGATCTTATTAAGATTCTCGGATTCTATATTATTTTATTGCCTTATTTGCACATTTTCACATAATAAAATCTTGTGTGCTTCGCTGTATACAGGAATGGTCCTGAGGAGCACATTGAAGCTGTAGAGAAACTGCAGAAATCAGTGAAAACTCTCCAGAAGGTACAGACGTGTGTACTTACCTGTGTTCTTTATAGTGATATAAGTCCTGATGTAAAAATACTTTATAAAAATAACCCCTGGACATATGAGCCATTGGATGACAGGGACACTTGGCCAACAAGTGTAATGTCAGTATGGAGGACAAGTCACAGTGGCCTTAGTGGGAGCAGCTAGGACTCTATCAGGGTTTGTGTAGAAGAAACTCTTCAAATTGTTAGAAAAGGAATTCTCAATATGATGCCGACCTGTACATAGTGCCTCCTGAATATAATGTCGCTACGTACTGTACCCCCTCTTGTCGCACGCTATGCCCCTGTATATAATTGTGGTAGTGTGCCTTCAAAATACACCACTGCATATGGTGCCTACTAACATAATAATACCACGATTAGTCCCTCTCTGAAAATAGTTCCAAATGTCGCTTCCTGAAAATAACAACTTGTACCCACAAAAATAATTTTCACCACAAGGGTACCTCCTAAAAATAATTGTGCCACACAAACTGCTCCTGAAAAACCCATAGCTACCTATAGTGTGCCCTGAAAATATTAATGCCACACAGTGTCCCCTGAAAGTCACAGTGCCGCCCATAGTGTTCCCTATAAATATTAAGGCTGCACCTTTTGCCCCTAAAGATGTCTGCTACCTGCAGAAAGAAGATTGCTAATTATTGTGACCTCTGTAAATATTAATGTCTTACTCTTTGCTTGTACCATTTAGGCTCATATGAAACAACACGTGTAAAGGGATGCACTTGCACCTCTCAATATTTCTTAATCTTATCTGCTTTGTATGGGGCCAAACATCGAATGTTTACATAGTCAGTCATTGTGGGACACAAAAGCAAAACGTGATGTGATTAGTTCCTTATGGAAAATTGGGAGAATCAAGGAGAACTTGTTGATTCTCAGTCAAGTCTTCAACCATAGCACTACTTAGAGGAAGTGACTGTGTGGACATTGGATGGTGATGATGATGATAAGATGAGGTCCGTGTTGTCTTTCAGAATAACCTGACTTTATTGAGAGATCTTGCTGTCCTCACAGCCCAGAGCTATAAAAACAACCCAAACAAAAGCAAAGTATTTTCCCTACACAGGTGAGTGAACCCCTAAACTTTGCATTCGGCAATCATTTTTCATTGACCCTTGTTTGCTTTGATCCATGTAAAGGAACACTAAACCTAGAAATTACTAAAAGTAAGATATAATATTGCTCACGATATCTGTCAGCCTGAAGGGGGTGCTGTTCAGCAGTCCATTTTACCTGCTGCGGAGGGGGAGGCTCCTGCTGCAGTCAGTTGTCTTACAGTCAGACACAGGGCAGTGACAAGGGAACAAGGTAGATACACAGTGAAGATAACAGTGACTAAGGCTCCATGCACACAAAGGTTTTTCACGGCTATCACTATATCCTAATGGCGCCATATACATGCCTCTGTATGTATGGGACTGTGAGCCTGGGCCAAAACCCAGCACAGGTTTTATACCTAAATATTTTGCAGACCGGGCTCACTAAAGGAGATGAATGGGTCCGTGCAGGCACGGAGGCACATGGATATCATCCGAGAGTCATCTGTGCCATTGAGCCATGGACCTGACACATGCACACAAATGTGAGAGAAAGGACTACTTGTTCTCTACATGAGTGTCACTACTTGGAAAGCGCTTTACCCTGTACATGCCCTATACATCTGCCTGCTTTGTGATCTCCCACCCTCCATGATGTTATTGCATATCCCTATACTTGTATGTTATATCATGTATTATAATACAGGCCTGATCATTATCATCTTATTTCTTGACCAGAAAAGAGGGAGACAATGAGTTTATGAATATTATCGCCAATGAGATTGGCACAGAGGTGAGTAGAATTGTCTCTAAATTACATAGCATTGTCTCTAAATTACAAGGTAGTTCAGAATCCTTCAAGAACAGAAGCAGAAAAATGAGGAAATAAGTTATTTTATTATTAGACAGGATCATTACGTGACATTACTGTGTGCGCCCTTGACTTTGCTTTTGCCGACAACTATTCCATGATGCTTTTCTTCTCTTACAAGAAGCCCGCACGGCCTAATGAAAGAAGCCGCAATCTTTCCATATTGCCCCCATGTGTTTTGAATGATCTCTTTCCTATTATACTTGGTTAGCAGTATTATTAGATATAATAAGGCTGCTTTTTTGTTTAGTGTTGATGCACACTAGGGTCTGCTAGTCAAGTAGGCTGTAATATTGTATGATGTACACCAAACAGATCCCACCACCAGTGTTACCGCCCATTTGGCTAATATACTGTAATTTGGATCAACATTTTGAAACAGATGAATGGATTTGAATAAACAAAATACCAAAGTGCTCATAGAGTGACCGCGCCTATTAGATGATGTATGTCAGTGGGTGGTAACATTGTCTGCTTTGTCCTGTATATCATTTAGTGTTACCGCCCACTTGACTAGTAGACCTTAATTTGCATAACATTAAAATTCTGCTCTGACTGATGGTCTGACTTTTCAGCGCCATAGATCCTTAGGATTCCTTGAGTTTGGGTCATTAGATCTGTGGTCAGGACAGGATTTGCGGATACATTATGTCTGTCTACATATGGACTAAGGGCGATTTTATTCTGATATTCAAATGGTGGGAAGGAATTTTCCTCCTACTATGCAGGTAAATTGTCATCTACCTTTTCTATATAAAGGTCCTACCATGGTGATCAACTGTTTACGGTGGGTCCGGCTTTGCAAACCTCCAGTGATCAAAAATTCCTGGTTCATCGTGGTGTGTAGAGTGGAAGCTATATTCATCCTTGCTCTATATACGTTTATCAGAAATGAGATGTGATTCTCCTCTGCTATTTTTTAGTCTGACCACTAGAGGGAAGTGTTTACCTGGCACATGATGGGAATATCATCATAAAATCTTAAACTGACACACATTTCCGTAGGCAGGATGATGTGGAGGCGAAAATGTGTCCTGCATTAAGTATTAGGCAGATTATTTTGTCATATTTGTGATGTTGTTATAATGATGTTAAAGGTCAGAAAGAAGATGACCATTACACTCGCCTCAGTACCTTATCACACGGCGTACACTGAGCACAGTCCTGTAATGAGTTGGCAGAATGGTTGCTTGAATTTTGTGAAAATTATGTTTACTTCTATATTAGATAAAAGTTCACCAGAGGCCAAGCCTGGGCGCACATCTGAGTAGGATCGTCTTCTTATTGCAGTCAGTGACATCAATAGCGCTGTCTCCTTCTGAGTCTTGGAGATTAGATTTGTGGGGCACGCTGAAGCTTGCCTCATGTCATCCTACACCCCGAAATAGAGAGTCCGGCCTGCTTCTTCAGCATGAAGCCGCCATCTACGAAACCAGAACAAAATATCATTTTTGCTAAATTCCTTCTAAACCATAGCATTTTGTAGTAATTCTGGCCAAGAAAAACTTCTGAAATAAAGCATGACATGAGAGCACCTGGATAGGTGCCCTACAAAAGCTGCAGATCCAGAGCTTCTTTATCACTGTGTACCTTCCTCCTGTACTCCTTCTTTTTGTCTCTACCTTTTCTTTAAGAGATTTATTATTTAGGGATTTAGTAGGCAGCCGGTACAGTAAGTTCTTGAAACCGATGCGTGCAAGCAGCAGAAATGGGCAAGCGTAAGGATCTGAGCTACTTTGGCAAGGGTCAAACTGGATCAGAGCAACTCCAAAAAAATCAGAGTGTTCCCAGTATGCAGTTGTAGTGTCTGCCAAAAGGGTACAAGGAAGGAGAACTGTTGACAAGGCTTATAAAGATTGTTGCAGATCGGCTACACCTCTTCATGCTAATGGTAATCCCTAAGACCTGATTCACATCTGCATTCGGTATTCCATTTGGAGAGTCCGCATGGGGACCCCTCAAACGGAATACCAACGCATTAAAAAGCGGTGAGCAATGAAGGTACACGGACCCCATAGACTATAATGGGGTCCGTGTGTTTTCCGTGTGGTGTCCGCACGAATCATGTGGGGAGAAAAGTAGTTCATGAAGTACCTTTCTCTCTGCATGACTCGTGCGGACACTGCTCGGAAAACACACAGACTCCATTATAGTCTATGGGGTCTGTGCTTTCATTGCTTACCGTTCGTCAATGCGTTCGGTATTCCGTTCAGGGGATCCCCAAGCAAACTCCCCGAATAGAATACCGAACGCAGATGTGAACTAGGCCTAATAGTAATGATGCCTTTAGCAGAATAAACCATCCTTCCACAAGGCAAAAATTGTACAGCTATGATTTAAGAAACATAACAAAGAGTTGAAGGCGATGACTTAAAGATGCCCACCTTACACCACAAGGATGTCCTGGAGAGGAGTGTTGGAAGATGAGTAGGAGTATTACTAGTATTATTCTTCTGCACCAACCCTGGTCTTGCATTATTATATTCTGGGGTCTGAAGAAACCCGAGAGTATAATAATGATTTGTTGATTGCGGTTTTCAAGGTTTTTGGAAAATTTGTAATGAACTCAGCCGCTATGAACTGATTTGCTGATCTCTAGTTCAGAGCTGTGCTGGTAGGCTGACATGGACCTGCACTGTATCGGTAAGGTGGTTTTAATGTTAGGAGTGTTTCAGTTAAAAGGCACAGTGTTCAGACAGCTTGTTTCCTATTGTAATATGGTCACTGGGACAATACGGCTCGATTCTCAGCACGTTTTGTTAGCTAGGTGATGCATAAACTATTCATCCGACATTGGGAATAGTCTATTAGACCCGGCTGTGTATCCTCAGGGCTTATGTATAATGTACCTTGGATGGGTTGTATGCAGCCAGTCCTCTTACAGTGCGCTCTCTGTCTCCTGTAAGTCTGAATTAATTTAGAATGAAATTTTAATGTCAACCAGATGCTTCAAGTTACAGGTTTACTGCTATGTAATAGAGTCCAAGAGCACAACACAACGAGCCTCATGTACAGGGAAGGGGGGTATGTGGCGGATACATCTAAATGATCATACTGCCCCTGCTGCTTCTCATCATTGACAGGGATTGAAAATGCTTCTGATACGAGATGATCCGGGAACTTTCATAGCATTTATTGTAACACCATCATGTTGTTGCATACTTTCATTAAGTCAGTGGGCGATAACTCATGGACCAGCTATAACAGTGGCCATATTGCTTGTCACTGGAAATGGTTAACTTTACAGAAAAGTCAAAGACTGACTTCATTATTTTCGAAGGATCATTACCTCCATAAAAGACACTTTAAATCAGTTACATGCTGAATCAGTAACTCTTATGTGAGGCACACAGGGGGTTAATGTGAGGGACATGATGGGGTTAACTGCTATTACTATGATCCCCATGGAGTTACTAAGCTGCAGTGCACATGACCAGACTTTTTATCTGCAATGGTGGATTCCCTCCCCCCCTCGGCTTAATAAGTCAATAAGTTTTCCCAGTTTTTTTGTGGTAAAATTAGGGGTCTCGGCTTATATTCGGGTCGGCTTATACTCTACTATATACGGTATGTTGACTTAAAGAGTGCCAAGTTTTGCAAGCTTTTCTGTATGCTGACTTTACGTATATCCTTATTGAAAATATTATTTCGTGTGGGTCGGTGCAGATGCTCCAGACTCGCCTTTGTGCACCCGTAGATCTGACCTGACTTTGTAAGGCTTGTTTTTATGTAATAAGCGACAACATTCATCAAATCCACCCCTTATGTTCCCCACTACACGGCCCAGGTGTCAGGTGATCAGTGCACCTAAAAATTTGTTCTTGGTGTCTTTTGACATCTATGAAAGCAGGAAGAGCATGGAATATAAAGAGAACATTGTGACCTCTCATTTATTTATATTGTTCTAGACGGGAGGGTAGTGCGGTGTTTGTATGACCAGCGGTCAAGGCGGAGAATCATTATTTGGACAGCTTGTAGAATGAAGTCTGATATCCCTGTTTTCATGTGCTTTTAAAGAAGATGGACACCCTGTAAAGACCTAGACCTCCAAGACATAACCTTTGGGTGGGAAAGCAGTGTAATTCCAATCTTTCAGTTGGCTTATTCCCATAAGAGCAGACTTTGTTAATTATGTTCTTCAGGTTATGATCTCACTGGTGTTTCTACCAAGCCATTGGACCAAACTATTGTATTGATTGTAATGGGGTGGGGTATTTATTTGTACCTATTGTTAAGAAATGTGAAACTGTAAACTGTGGAGTGAATGTAAAGTGTAATATATTCCATATTATAGGACACCATTGTCTTCTTAACTGTTGGAGATGAAAAGACATCAGGATTATTCCTTCTAGCTGGTCCTCCTGAAGTCGTTGACCAAGTAGGACCAAGGTATGTCTTCCTAATGTATCTTCTTTAAGTTTTATCTTAGAATGGAGACCTCCGCCTGGTTTTGATCCACCCTGCCAATCTTTAAGATCTGGACCAGGAGTGTAGGGTCTGGCACTTGTTGTCCCCATCCTCTCCAACCCTTATTGAGTGTACTGTATATTATATATTATGCCCCTGTGGATGTGTTATATCTAGCTCCAGGTACAAAGTGGTATTATACAGAACATGGCAACATTTTATTGGCGACCATAATAGTTTGCCTTCTGTGCTGTGATATACAAAGTATAAAATTTTTATTACACACCTTTATTGCACAGAAAGTCTTTTCATCTCTTTATCAAGCCCTTGCCCTTGACAGCAGTGACCTAGTGGTTGTGTAACTGGGCCTGCGGTCATAGTCATCTCTGGTCACGTGTTACCTTTATTGCCATTGTATGTGGGAAATACGAGAGTTGCCCTCTTACTCAAGCATCTTAGAACCTGTTCATACTTGTCAAATAAAATGAGGATTTTAACACAGATTCCTTACCAAATTCATGTGTATATTTTTAATAAATAAAAAATAACTAGTGAAACATTCTATATAAAGTGTAACTGTTGCTTTTACCTATTGTGCAGGGGGTGTTGGGTGAACATTTTTGTGACTTTGTACTTTATTAACCTAATTTACTTCTTTTTATTATAAATCGGGCTACAAAGTTCCCCCCCCCCAGTAACAAGTCTCATTGCCTGGGACAGTCCATCCTTTACACATTTGATGTATTCGTAGCTGGCGTAGGTTTCAGGTATGATGATGATGATGATGATGATGATGAAGAAACTGGTAGGGCCATTGGCCGTTCTCCGCATGCCTTCACCAGGCGTCTTTTCAGGAAAGTGTTGATGGTGGCATTAAAATAACACTTGCAAAAAGTCGGAATGAATCTCATGCAGGATATTTTCAGTATGTACAGATGTAAGAGTTGTCAGAAAAGGGAGGGTCACATCAGCAAGCTGTATCTTTGGTTTCATACCACCTAGAACAGTAGATCAAGTGTCGTATAAAAACTGCTACAAAGTTTACAATACCAGTTTTGTCTTTAACAAGTGATATCTTCAGTTTTTAAGCTGAGAATCTTAGCTTACATATGACACCAGAACCAGTGTTGCTATAAAATCATAGATATGGCTTTTCTGATGTAATCCACCACCTCTTTGGCAATTGCTACATTTTTACTTACTGCCAATACACAGTTTGTACAGGATGGACTCTCATTGACAACTCTTAAAGTGTTGCTGGAGAGAACATTATAGTTTGTTTCCTATTATAAAGAAATTAACTAGGTGAAAGTGTTTATCCAACTTCTTATAATTGATGCTGTATCCATGGGATAACACATCACATTTTAGATCGTCAGGGGTTCAACTGCTGTGATCCTGGCAGATCAGCTATTTCACACTGTGAGCTGCAGCACTGGCTGGACTCTTAATGGCTGCCGTAGTGAGTACTGCCATGGTGGTCCTACAGACTTCAATGGGACAATCACTGCAGTATTCACTACGACTGCTATGACTAAGGGCTAGTTCACACGGGGGGGGGGGACAGCCTGCCACGACTGACGTAGTCGCGGCTCACCGAGCCATGGAATCCGCCTGATGAAAGGGCAGCCCACTTCTTTTGCTGCCACTCACGAAAAAAAGCAGCCTGGCAGTCTACATAGACCACCATTGTGAGGGGGCAGACTATGACGTGGATTACGCGCCATAATCCGCCCCCTCTGTGCCCGTGTGAACGGACCCTAAAAGTATGGCAAGTGAGCCCCCTCAATGTGGAAACAGCTGATCTGTGGGGGGTCTGAGAAATGCAGATCATTTCTACAAAGCTGGATAACCCCTTTAGTAAAATAGTATGTATAGGTATAATATAATAAAATATTATATTGTTCATCAAACATCCCTTCTCAATACATAAGATTTTAAAAAAGACGACTGGTGCACTTTAAGATGGCTTCTGGAGCTGGTATGGAAGTTTATGAGTTGTTTGAGTTAGAAAGAAAGTCTCAAGCTGGGAAGGAAAAATCTCCCAATGCCAAGCAACGACCTAACCTTAGTGGATAGTTTGGTAATACATAAAGGAGAAGCATGGGCAGCAGTGGTTAGCACGGTGCCTTGCAGTACTGGAGTCCTGGGTTCAAATCCAACCAAGGATAACATCTGCAAGGAGTTTGTAGGACCTCCCTGTGTTTGCAAGGGTTTCCTCACACCCTCCACATACTGATAGGGAATTTAGTTTGTGACAGTATTATCAATATCTTTAAAGCACTGAATGATCGGATGGAACTATGTAATGATATATAACCTTGATATGATATCTTATCACTTTTTATCTTTGCAGAGCTGCTAACATTCTAGAAGGGAAAGGAGCTGGAAAGAAGGGGCGATTTCAAGGCAAAGCCAATAAGATGAGTCAGAGAGGAGAAGTAGAAAGTCTGCTTCAAGAAGTCATAAATGGCTCTGCACCTAAAGAGGAATGAAGTGTTAGATGCTGTCCTGTACAAACACATGGTTTACCACTAGGTGGTGCTACTGATCCAGTGTAAAGCATGGAGAACTCCTATCAAAGATCACAGACTTAGCACTCAGTCATGAATAGACACATATTAATAGATAGTTATGTAGTTGCCCCCGCTTAATTGTTAGTTGCCTTCAAGGAATACGGTAGACATGATCATAGTCCACCCTGACGGTTCTTCTGTGGTTCAGGTATCAGAATGAACAATATGCTTGAAAAATCCATCCAGAAACTGAATGTGGTATTGTGTGTACTGATAGCTGCGTACACATCTCTAGGAGTACACAGAGTGTCAGAGCAAAATCTATTGTTTAAAGGGGTATTCCCATCTGAAGGATCAAGTATTTATCCTGCTCAGTTTTTCAGATACAGCTAAGGGTTCATTCACATCTGCGCCCGGGGTCTCCGCTTTCAGGTTTCCGCCTCCTGCCCGAAAATGGACAGGAGACGGAAACCTGCCGGCTTTTTTTAAAAAAAAAGTATGAGCACCATGCTGAAAACCAGGGAGTGAAGGGAAGAGGAGACGGAAGGGCAGCTGAAATTCTGAAATGAGAAAACCCCTTTAAGCTGGAAGTATACAGTCTATAGTACTGGAGTTGTATAGCTATGTACTTTACATATCTATGTTATTTATTGCAAGGGCTTGTACAGAATCGGAAGAAAGTGCTCTTCTAAACCTATACTGCGCCTCTCTTGGCCATGAGTTGATTCTGGTATTGCAGCCAAGCCCTTCTTATTCAGATGGCAATGAACCACAATACTAGAAAAAGCCAAAAAGCAAGAAAGCTGCTGTTTTTGTAGAAATACACCTTTTTCTTCTAATCTCGAAGAAACCCTTTTTGTTCATTACACCCAAAATTTATGTATGTCTTATCTACAACCACAAAAATACAATAAGTGACTAGTGCAATAAAACAACAGAACAATTATTTTATTAGTATCATGGTGTCTAGATGTGCGTTTCTTGGAGAATGTGTTGTTTGTCTACATCTTGTCTATGAGTCTTTGTAGGCCATTCTTTGGGGTCCAGCAATGTCCTATACATTTTACATGCCAGTGCCCATGGACCATGCTTATTTACTAGTGACTAGGCTACAAAGTCCTTCTGTCTCATTGGACGTGTAGGTTGCTGCTGTGTCCTTCGCCATTCTCTACACTGCAACTTTGACTTTATAACTTGGCTTCTGAATATAATCTGCAGCTTTGGAGGTTTGTATGTAGAAATTCAGTTATCATGATGGCAAAGTCACCAGTGAGTAAAATATTATTAGGTTAGCTGCCACGTGTACACTGGGGTAAATGAAGGACCAGGCGCTGGACACTGATCAACAAATGCAAGACTTATACTAACACATTTCTACCATGGTGATCTGTATCCTTTACAATGATTAAACCCAACACCAGTGAATACATTACTATTCACCCCCTCCAAGTCAGTATTTTGTAGAAGTGGCTTTGGCAGTGCTCCATATGTCCACGTGGAAAGGTCTCTATTAGAGATGAGCGAGTACTGTTCGGATCAGCCGATCCGAACAGCACGCTCGCATAGAAATGAATGGACATAGCCGGCACGCGGGGGGTTAAGCGGCCAGCCGACGTCAAAGCGGAAGTACCAGGTGCATCAATTCATTTCTATGGAGCGTGCTGTTCGGATCGGCTGATCCAAACAGTACTCGCTCATCTCTAGTCTCTATTAACTTTACACACATGGACTGTTCAGGTTTTCTTTACTTTTTGCTGAACTATTCAAAGGGGCTCTCCAAGATTCTAAGAGGTTTTGGTTTTGCAACTCAGTCTTGTTTACTCGGCAAAACATCACCTGTTCGTATGTCCTATTAAAGATATAACTGTTACGATTTCACTCTCTCCCCGTTTGAGACCTAAAATGTTGAGGCACTGTAGATAAGAAAGTCATATTCTGGTGGTCTCTAGTTTTCCTTGTTACATGGATATTTCTTCCTCTTATAGGAGTTTTCCAGTTTCTAATATTGATTATCCTTATTATTTCTCATCAATATTAGATATGTGAGGGTCTGACCCCCTGCAGATCAGCTGTTATGGAACAGCTCATCTCCTCAGTAAGGTACAAAGCGTAGCAGACTTCAATAGGCCGCACTACAGTAGCTAAAGCTGCAGCTACATTTCGTATGGTTGTAGGCAGCACTGCTTCTAGCATGTAAATATTACCATGAGCTGTGCTGTCCTGAAGGCAGCTGATCTGCAGGGGTGCCGGGTGTCCGACTCTTGCAAATCTAATATTGGTGACCTATTCTAACAATAGGCCATTAACATTACATAGGTGGATTGCCCTTTTAATGAATGCCATCTAATACCACATTTCCCTGGCAGTGGGAACTGTGACCGCATTCTGGAAGGGGTAGATGTGCAGTGACTAGCTTATCACCTCAGTGGCCCCATTCTGGAAGGGGTAGTCTCAAACAGCCCCATGAGATCAATGGGTGGCATTTCTGGAGAAGTGCTGTGTCATAGATAATACACCCCGGCCAATGTTACATTTGAATAGTAGCTAGAACGAGTCAGGAAAACAGTAAATCTGAAATTCCATAATGCTGGATATAATAATATGTGACCGCTCCCTCCTCAGTGAGGCATCCAAATGTAGCAACAGTCCCATAGGATCATATTGAATGCAGGTCTTACATTAGTCATTGAATTTGCTGACATCAACCTGGCTGTAAATGTCATGTTTTGGCGCTGTAAATAATACATTTACTGGAAATATTTTTCTGACCTAGTTCTTGGAATGGACACCAGTGATTATAGCTCATGTCCGGCCAAAAGGAAAAAAAGTTTTTCCAAGGGAACAGAAGACTTTTAGTTTAATTTGACCCTAATAAAGGGTTTTTCTGAGATCATAAGAGGCATTTAGTACTCCAAGCCTTAAGCTATACTTTACCAGCCTTGTCAGTCACTGTCCCATATAGGGCTCACAATCTATATTCCCTATCAGTATGTCTATGTTGTATAGGAGGAAACCCACGCAAACATGGGGAAAACATACAAACTCCTTGCAGATGGTGCCCGTGGCAGGATTCAAACCCAGGACTCCAGCGCTGCAAGGCTATAAACGTTTCCACTGTTCTGTAAGGCCTTTAGGGATAGGTGTTGTCAGACTAGTCAAGGTCTTCTGCCTAAAACCCAAGACATCGCATTAGGTAAAGTAATGGATAAGTTATCAACAGCACCCTTTTTCCTTTCTTGGAGAAACTCTGGAACCTAACTTTTCACTCTAAACCAATGACCTCCAAGCTTCCTCTTACTATGCACTGTGACCCTCCATGGCGCTGTTATGGTCTGGCAGCACTGACATCACGTCGACAGATCCCACATCCTCCTAAGCACTACGTGACTACCACTACCACTGACTTAACTATAGGGAAGCAGTGGAGGCAGCGGCAATTGGGCGCAGAAGCCAAAGGGATCCACGAGTCATTCTACCCACTCAGGCTGTTAACATTTCTATGATTTCCTTTGATGTTTGGCAGCCTGTGCATCATAAATGTATTACCTCTGCCCTATAATGCACTAGAGTCAGGCAATTTGTAACACACAACCTTCCACTGTCAGAAAGGAGAAAATTAACTCTTTCATTGTAAAAATAGAAGTTAGTCAGCAACATATAGTCAATGAAGAATTCTGTGGGGAGACTGTGACGTAATATCCCGCATGGCTTTTTTTTAATATCAAAGAGTATCTATGCAATACACAAATTGGCCAGGTCCACTACAACACTGAATCGGCATCCTGTGGTGGGTAGCTACGCCAAAAAGCCACATGGCGGAAAAGGTTTCCGCTGTGTGTACTTACCCTTTAAAGTAGACATCCCATTTATTGCTATATCTGCGTCCATCTTTGATACTACTGAAAGGTGATCACAAATAATTACGTTTTGAAACACTAAATTGTATCAATCTGTTGTTCTTTTTGTAAAGATATTTGGCCATGTCCAGTTGTTTTTCTGTTGCCTTGTTCATGTCCTGACAATTGTTTTTCATGACAGTGAATGAGTTCTCTACATTCTAAGAAAGTAGGTGACAGGTGAGAGATATCGGAGTGTTTCAGGGTGAACTTCAAAGTAAGCCAATTGTACATGACACAAGGCAGGAATCTGTTCTCTGGCCTTTTAGCACAAACATGTTTTTACTCCAATGACTTTCACTGTAAATCGGCCAAATGCCGGCTCCAAGAAGCGGAGGACAAAGCTGTCAAACACAACATGTCCTCGCTGGAAAGTTAATAAAGAAATCATTGACTAGTATAGAGAAGAGGCCTGTTCTGTGCAAAACACTGAAAGGGAAATGAACTTCTATCTATCTATTATTTATTAACTATCTATTAACTGTCTATCTATCTATCTATCTATCTACTTATCTATCTATCTATATCATCTATCTATCTATCGTATCTATCGTATCTATCTATCTATCTATCTATCTATCTATCTATAGTATCTATCTATCATCTATCTATCATCTATCGATCTATCTATAGTATCTGTCTATCTATCTATGAATATATATATATATATATATATATATATATATATATATATCCCCCTATTGTTCTAATAGATAAGTCACTAACCTTATTAAGAGTATTCTTTACACCGTATACAATGTAATGTCAGGACAAACCTTGTCGACCATGACTTGAGGTAGCCATGAGGAAATTTTAAGTGCTGTCCAAAAACAAAGACTATGTCATAGAAACAGACTATGTAACTGCTATGAGGCCCAGGAGGTGATAGCCATAGCCCTTCTTATATGTCACTTACCTATACCAAACCTGGATGGGGGCATGTTATCTTTGCCCACTCTTCCACACAGACAGGGGCATAACTAATATTCATAAGGTTTATTAACCAAAAATGGGTTCCCCACTTTGTTACAAGCTAAACTGTAGTAATGTGAACAGCAGCATATACTATCATATATAAAAGTGGATAGAATTCCAATAGCGAATCTTCCTTACAAGAAAACCTAGGTATTATAGCTAGACAGCTGGAGACCGCCATGTTTTATATTCCCCCCCCCCCCAGTCCTATACCTGAGTGGGACCTCTCGGCCACAGGGACCCATACTCAGCTCTATGGATGGCTACTGCAGTTACACCCATATATCATGGTTTCCAATGAAAACCGTGTCATATTGAACTGTTTCACTCACTACTCCATCCATACCATCATATAGCATGGGTACTCCATGGGTACTTCAGGTTGGGTATACCTCTACAATATGGAACGTGATATAGGACAGATTGTCTCAGAAATACGTTTGGCTGGCCACTATTTCTTCTAACAGACCAAGCCTGCATGGGTAAGCTTCTTCCAGACATCTCTGGTAGTGACTGTTCTCCCAAGGAACAAAGGCTCAGTCAAGCTGACTTGAGCTGGTCCTTCCTTTCCCCTAGGTTAAATTTAGATTTGAGCTGATTTTTCATTTCTCCTAAATCTGCTAAGTGAGGAAAATTGGGAGATCTCACTAAAATAGGAGGGTTCGGGCGACTTATACATGAAGGTTAAGACATTAGCTGTACAGTACATGAACCCACAGATCTCAGCTGGACTGGCCGACGCTCCCCTTACAGATATTGGGGGAATATGACATCTTTTATCCTCTGGGAAATAAGAGGTGTATGGCCGCAACTTCCTCCTCAGTCCCCATATACAGCACATAGTCAATAGCATCTAGTATTAGTGACCAACGTAATTGGTATGGACACCCAAGTGGGAGAAGGTGATAGTAAATTTAGAGATGACGTCCCTAATTTATTCTCCCTGATGGCACCCATTTATTATTATAACTGCTTTACCTATTTTTATAATGTGTTACGGATTATTATTACTAGTTATTATATATTAATATATTATTATTATACCGCCCAATCATGGTATTATATGGACCCATCTAAAACAATGGAAAAAAATGAATAAACCTTTATATTACAAAACCAATATTTATTATAATAATTTTAACAATATGAACGATACAATAAAAATGAGATGTTACCACCTTTGATCTTCACGTGTGACAAAAGAAAATGGTTATTTCATCCTATGACAAATACTTTTCACGTCTACAAAAATGGAGACAAAGACAATTGGATTGGCTATTTTTGGGTCAGATATGGAATGGACATGGCACGGTAATACTGGATGGCACTTAGCACCTTTAGTTAGGCAGGCAGTGGCTTTTTTAACCATTTTGTCACCACTTGATCAGTCCATCATTCTTAGGTATTGAGAACAGACCGATATAAAAAATATATAAAAGTGTAACGTGTTTGTATGGGATTAAAATAACATTGCTGCTTTCTTGCAGAAATAGTACCACCATTGTCCATGGGTTGTTTTTGGTACCGAAGTTCTGCTCAAATGAAGAGAAGGGAGCTGAGCTGCAGTACCACGCATAACCTGTTGACAGATGGGGCACTATTTTTGGAAATAAATAGTTTGTCTAATCCAGGACACACCTTTTAAGGCTTAAATATGAAATGCAATTGTTGTGTCCATATTACGTTACCCTCTTGGCCGATCCTGACTCTGGACCAGCCCTATACATAAACATTAGTCTTTTTCTGATTTCCTACCAGTAGTTCATGTATAAAAGTTGTGGCCATAATGTCAAGTTTTCCTTGATTCTGGTTCAGGGAGCCGCTTCATCCCAAGATTGACCTTGTTCCTTTATCGAAGCTCTGTGACTTGTGATCACAAGTAAAGGTATGTTCCTTCACTGTAGTCTTCTTAAGAGTGTGTATGGGACATGTCAACCATCTTGAAAAAGTCTCCTTTAAATGTCCAATGCAAAATGTACACAATGAATTGTTGACCAACTCTTATAGAACCTTCTCTTTTTTGTTCATAATTTGGGATATACAGTATGGGACAATCCCTACACATGCTAAGGGAACAGCGGCACTCTTGCAGAAGGAGAGGAGGTAGAAGACCATCTCAACTCTTGTTGGTGGTTTGAAGCTGTCAAAAATATGGAGAACAAACAGGGAAGTTGCTATACAGCAGAGACGGAAGGCGAATTGGCGGGAAAGCTTCCCTTGGCAGCTTTCCTTATACATCTGGGAGTTGAGTGCTAGGCCTAGTCCAAAGAAGATACCAAGATTCCTCAGAAGTCCAGCAAAAGGAGTGGTGTCGATGTGGATCCATTCAGGTCGGTCACACCATCTCTTGGCCTTCTCCAGTGTCCACAGGAGATCCACTCCCACTGCTTTCAAGACCAAATAGAAGCCCAAAGCAAAGGAGAACAGGAACAGAGTCGTATACACATATTTCTTTAAGCTGGCCTTGTAGATGGATTGAACTTTTCCAAAAACTTCAGCTACCAGCATTCCTACAATAAGAATGGACAGTACGGTTAGTGGCCAACATCTTGAGCGAATTAACTAATAAGATTTCAGATTCCTTTGTATGTATATTAGTCATATACTGACCTGATATGACTCCGCACACAACTTGATGGGGAAAATGAGCAGCAAGGAATACTCGCGATAGGCAGACGCAAATCTGGACGGCCCAGAATCCAACCCAGAGAGTGGCCTGGAGACATCTAGAGAGGAGAGGACTGCTATCAATACACCATGGCACAACTATCTATCCATATCTGTCTATCATGTATGTTTCTTCATCATCAGTATTGTTATATTATTTACCTGCTTTTAAAGGTGACCAAATGCTTCTTGTTCAGCATGATAGTCAGCAGTGATGTCACCATGACATAGTAGACTCCAGCCGATCCCATAGCATGGCCTGAAGGACTTCCTAGGGGGGCACAATTTTTAAAAATATTATTTTACATCCTAGATTTAATAGTACACATTATATCATCTATATATCCTGATATCTGGAAACATCTAGGTGATAATCCTAATAATATCTGAGTGTACCAGGACATCTTGGTGTGATGTAAGTTGATGTAGTATATGTATAGTGAGGGGCTTCTAGATATGCTATTATATGACCTGTGTTTTGTCTACTTGCTAGCAATAAGACACCGACATTGAATCTGAGATAAGAGATCTTCTCACCTGGGCCGGTCTCACAGGTAACTGGAAACTGCTGGATGATGGGGGCCGTCATGTTGTTGTAATAGTCGGTGTCGTGTACCCACCAATATGGCCTCTGGCCAAACAGAATCCTGGAGATGAAGAAAAATGCCTCATAAACCACAAAGGATTATCAGATGAACCTTACAGAGGACAGATAGATATATTCCTAGAGTCACAACCCAGAACTTGCGGAAGTATGGATAGAACTAAGAAGTATACGGTATAATCCTGCATTATGTATATTCTCCAGCACCATCATTATGTAGACAATAGAATAAGGAGAAGAATGAATGAACAAAGTTCTGAACTTCCTTTGACTTTCGAGCAATCTGATCACAGCCTATGGAGTGTTCATTACACTCTATAGCCTACAGTATGTACCATAGACATAAATAGAGGTCTTAGACAAAATCTAAGGACAGCCATAGGAAATTTCACTTTCCTGCATGCAAGGTCCATAAAAAACGAACGGCAAATAGTATATTAATATATTAGGACACTGCTCATAGTAATATTAATATGGTATTGTAGTCAAAGAACCAGCAGTGGTGACCTAGGGTTCTCTAGTTGTTGCAAAACTATAAGCTGCCAGAGTATGCTGGGAATTGTAGATTCGGAACAGCCGGAGAGCCACAGGTGGAACATACAAAAAGGATACGTGACTAATAAAACAGACCATAGTTGAACCCCCAGTCTATAGTAAGAGCATGATATCGTACAAGACATCTGCGACGTACTCACCACTTGAAGACAAGGTTGAGCCAGTCCCCAATGACTGCCACCCAGATGAGTTTGATGCCCACTGACTCGCAAAGATGGAACCAGATGGGGAAGAAAATGAAGAAGGTGTTTCTTAGATCAGCAGCAAAGGAGATGAACATGAACCAGTCTTGGGAACTCTTGTAGTTCATCTGGAGGTACTGGACCATTTGGACCCCAGAGTGGTGGAGAGCATCCATTCCGTTCTCCATCTCTTTGTCGAGCTCTTGGATGGTTGTTTAGTTGCCTTGAGTCTCTTGATCTGATGTCTGGCTCCCTGCGGCTGCCTATTATATGGTCTACAGCTCAAGCCAGCCACTATGATCTTTGACCCCTATGAACATCCCTGTAGCAACACATTGTTGACAAAATTACATGGATGACGCAGGTAGGGGTAGGGGGAAAAATCTGTTGACCAGTCTCATATTACAATGAAATGATGAAGAAATGGTGAAAATAGACTTGTTGACAGTGCAGGGGGCAGAGTCCTCCTCATGGAAGAACGTCAGAATACAGGTAATACTGAAAATGCTTACTAAGCTCTCCAGGTTATGCTTGCGTTCCTGTCTGTTTGTTCGCGGAATTAGAAGGTTATGTACCTGCCAATAATAGACACGGCTTTTCTGTCTGCAGATGGAGTGGAATGAATTGCATTGAATATTCCACTTTATCCTTAGCCATTTGCCACAATTAGATGGTATGGTGAAAAAATTACTTCCAAAAAATTACATGGATTTTTATTATATATTCAGCATTCTTTTAGCTTAAAGGTTCCTGTTCCATGATAGTCACCGCTACAACCCCTGCTAATCATGAGAATGGTGAAATTCTGGGCCCCCTTGTATGAATTGAGCAATGGTCAAGCATACATGCCATTGTTCCATTGAACGCTATGAGTTTTAGTAAGATAGCTGGCCTCTCTCCCACAGTTCCATAGAGATGAATGTGGCTACAGCTTGCACTGATCTATTCATACAGGGGCATGTAGGACACCATGTTAGTCACTGCTGGGGTCCTATTGGTCAGATTCCCACTTATACTTATCATCTATCATGTAGATACATTTAAATCAAGAAGCAATCCCTTTAATAAATCAGTGGACAGTTAGCGCCCCCTAGTGATGGCTGCAGGCTACCAGAATTTTATTATGATGTCACCTCTCCTGACCATGTCTGTTTTAGTAAATTGTTGCATTTACCATGAAATAACAATCCTGGGGCATCTTTTCTTAGAACTCTGAGTTACTGTTCCTCTATGTCGCCTATATATATATATATATATATATATATATATATATATATATATATATATTGACAGCTAGATGTTACCACTAGAGATGAGCGAACACTGTTTGGATCAGCCGATCCGAACAGCACACACCCATAGAAATGAATGGAAGCACCTGTGACGCTGACTTTACCGGCGGTCGGCTAGCGTCACAGGTGCTTCCATTCATTTCTATGGGTTCGTGCTGTTCGGATCAGCTGATCCAAACAGTGTTTGCTCATCTCTAGTTACCACTACATGTCTCTGCTCTGGCACTGTCTGCACTGCATGTGTAGTGTCTGTGGAGGGACACACCCCTAATGGGTAACACCTACTTGTCCATTTATACATTTCTTGGAGGAACAACAGAGGAACAGTGGAACACGGTAATGCCCCAGAAATTCATTGAGAATGGGGCATGACTATTTTATGCCACTTTGTCAATTTTCCGATTCCTGCATTTTTGGAAAAAGTGGATGGAGCAGGGCAGGGATGAAGACAAGCTGGAGTGGATCGGACCCCTCAACCTGTCTGCTATCCTATAACTGGTTTGACTTATACCTGAAATCTAGCGTAGATTTCATTTCTGAAGCACTAGACTTACCGTGGTGCACCAGAATTATTAAGAGGCCGGAGTCTGCCGCTAAAGTTGAGAACATGAAGACCAGCGCACAATGTACCCATGTGGGATAAATTTGTCCAGGGTCTCTTCAAGGGGTTTGGATCTCTGCACTAGAGTAACGGACCTCAGACAACAGTGTAGATACAATAAAGAAACATTCCAGATAAAGCTGATTAAGGCTGAGGCCCCACGTTGTAGAAACGCAGCTTTTTTATTGTAGTTTATTGAGCTACAGCCAGGAGTGGGTTGAGCAGAAGGTAGAAGTATAAGAACTTCCTATATATTCCTCATTCATTGTAGCCATTCTTGGCTTTGGCTCAAAGAACTGTAACAAAATCTGCAGCAACAAAAACTGCGTTTCCGCAACGTGGGGCCTCAGCTTTACTGTGTTCTGCTTGTTACAAGGGCTGAGGGGTGGAGCATGAAACAGGAAACCTCTCTTTAAATTTGTGTGTCAGGCTCCTCCTCTTCCTTAGAGCCTATAACTCAGTAAATCAGCTTTGTCCGGAGTCTTCCTTTAAGTTATTCATCTCTGCAACACTGTTTTAGTTTCTCTTATAACAGTATCTGAGCTGAAATAAATAAAATAAAATAACTCAAATGATTTTCCAGGTACCTACAAAGTACAAAGGTAGACCCGGAATTATCATAGATCAGATAGAGGGGCTCAAAAGTCCTGATGAAGGTCACTTAGTAATCTTTGACCAGTTTTAATGGATTTACACCGCTCATTGACCTGACACCCTGACGACCATTACTGATTTTTTTTTTTTTTTGGTACAAAAAATCTAAATGACGAATCTACAACTTAGAGGACGATAACATCAACATCGGAAAATATTTTCATTCTGAAATAAGATGCTTCTTTACTAGAGTAATAAAGTTTTCCAAAATTTGTAGGGTAAAAGTACAAAAACAGTAGTCACGATCAGCGCTCAGCTTTGTCCAATAGCTCTGTATTGGCTCCATAGAAATTAATAGAGCAACAGGACATGTGTATACAAATGTGGTCATACAGCGAGCAGGGGATTTTGCAGCACTGTTCCCCTGATTATGGAGATCCCACTGGTAGGGCCCCCAATGATCAGAGACTTATCACCTATCCTGTGAATAATTGCTGAATGTTCTTAATGGGATAACCCATTTAAAGTACTATAGAGATTTCTTCTGGTGGTTCCAATCTACGTAAGGCCCGGTTCACATCTGCATTCGGTGTTCCGTTCAGGGAGTCAGCTTGGGGACCCCCCTGAATGGAAACCTATACATATTAAAAAGCAGTTAGCTAAGAAATCCCGCGGACCCCATATACTATAATGGGGTCCATGTGGTTTCCGCTCAGTGTCCGTACTAATCATGCAGAGAGAAAAATACACTTTCTTCTCTGCATGATTCGTGCGGAACCCACACGGACGCCATTATAGTATATGGGGTCCGCGGGATTTCTTAGCTAACTGCTTTTTAATACGTATAGGTTTCCATTCAGGAAGGGGTCCCCCAAGCCGACTCCCTGAACGGAACACCGAACGCAGATGTGAACCAGGATTTACCTATATTGTTAGATCTGCATAGAATACCATCACATGAACATGCTAACAGCAGATATTCTACAGATAAGATGGGTGGATTTGAACAGGATTTTGTTTATCTCAGCAATAAAGATAAAGGGATTTTCTGTTTTTCCAGATAAATCCCAAGTTCCTTCTTGTCCCCGTTTTGCAGGTTTCCGTTTCCTGCCCGAAACTGGACAGGAGACAGAAACCTGCCTATCAGGCAGGTGATCCCAGACTATCAGCTACAGCACAGGACCACCCACCTTACAGTAAGTGAACTTTAGTATATTGGGTACCAAAACTAGCTCAGAAAATGTGTGGGCTAGAGAAAAAATGCCAACAGTGCTGGAATCAGAATGATGGCATCTATTGAAGGATGCAAAGAGCTGGTGGTGGAGATGATGAAAGGTCCTGTAAAGGAAAAATACAAAAATGTTGTCAGACCTAACACTGGATATACGTATTAATCCTAAAAGTAGTGACGAAGTCCTGGGCACAACATGATCGTTCTGTGATGCATTTTAATACTTGCCTAACGTCTTGTGCAATTATTTGTGTTTTACACAATCTATGACTTGTGTCATCGCTCGCCGATCCTGACACATCACATGAACTTGTTTCCAGCTTATGTAAACATAAAATAATTATTCCACTTGTTCAGCGTCCGTTCTGTGTATTCATGGTTTCTGTTATTGAACCAAGTAAAATGAACAGAAGCCCCCTGGTCTAGAGAGATCTTATTAAGGTACGTTTGGTACCTATAGCAAGGAAGAAGGAGACAAGAAAGAGGGTGATACCAATTAAAAAGTTTCCACAAGACAAGCACAAGAGTCTCTACATTCTTTAAAAAGTCTTAATAAGTCTTAATCTTGATAACATGAAATGGGAGAAGTGGCTAGAAGAAGAGGATTGTTTACTCAGTAGGAGGCCTTATGTTACATTACCAAATTTCTGTTCACATTGTGTTTGGGTTCCATATTGGAGTTATGCACTGGAAGTTTTCCCCTACATATTATATACAGTACCTCTGACATAGAGCACTGTAAGTCCTTACAGCAGAATATGTTGGCCATTGGTTACAATACAAAATACAATGGTTTGTGGCATATAGATTGACTTCTTGCATGAGCCAAAGACCTTTCTAGCACATACACTAAATGCAGTCTGAATACAGCTATAAGCTGGATAGATAGTCCCATTCTTTTCAAGTGAGACACTTATTTTTAGTTTTAGTATTTATTTTGTATGCTTCATTTCTTGACGTCTCCTTTAGTAGACTTATCTAATGTCACATAGGATCATATGTCCATTTCCCACAGGAGCCTCCAGCAGTGATTTAAAAGAGCTTTTCACAAGCCTTACTTCTTCCATTGTCCATATGTCTTATCCGAAGCCTCTCCACTCCCTCATGTCTGTGAGGGGGGTATTAGAAGACGCCACTCTGCTATTTAGCTTTTTTTTTTGGCACCCGACACTTGTTATGTTCACTTTCCTAAAAAGGAAAACTTCCAGATCAAACAGGATTGTGCAAAAAAAAAAAAAAAAAAACAAAACCAAAAAGCAGAAAAAACATTGTGTCTGTAGTTTAGAAGTAATATGTATCTGACCAACATAACAAGGTTTTTTCTTAGTTTTTTTAACAGAGGTTTTTATTTTATTTTTTTAAAGGGGAGTGCCTGGGGTCTGTCCTAAAGTCATAACTGTGCTGTCAGTTCAATGCCTCCCTGTTACATCTCAGATAAACACTTTGCAGAGAAACATATTACTGATCTATTGTATATTGGCCAGAGAATTTCTGCTGAACTTGTGAAACTAAACAGAACCTGAGGATCCTCTGAGATATTACAATACCACATTTTTTCCTACCCTATGTTAAATTTCAACAAGGCCAATAATGGGCAGCAACTTCTAATATGACTATTAGCTTAGATAAGTCCATCATATAGTGGGTCCCCTTTTTAGCAGATGATCCCAAATAAGTGGTCTTATGGCTCTTATCTTCCATGGTTAGGTCTTATGGCTCTTATCTTCCATGGTTAGATCTTATGGTTCCTATCTTCCTTGATGATGTTTTATAGCTCCTATCTTCCATGATGAGATCTTATGGCTCCTATCTTCCATGATGAAGTCTTATGGCTCCTATCCTCCATGATGAAGTCTTATGGCTACTATCTTCCATGATGAGGTCTTAAGGCTCCTATCTTCCATGATGAGGTTTTATGGCTACTATCTTCCATGATGAAGTCTTATGGCTACTATCTTCCATGATGAGGTCTTATGACCACTATCTTCCATGATGAGGTCTTATGGCTACTATCTTCCATGATGAAGTCTTATGGCTCCTATCATCTATAATGAAGTTTTATGGCTCCTATCTTCATGATGAAGTCTTATGGCTCCTATCTTCTATAATGAGGCCTTATAACTCCTATCTTCCATGATGAGGTCTTATGGCTGCTATCTTCCATGATGAGGTCTTATGGCTCCTATCTTCCATGTTTAGGTCTTATGGCTACTATCTTCCATGATGAGGTCTTAAGGCTCCTATCTTCCATGGTGAGGTGAGGGAGTTCAGCATGAATATTTATATATCATACTGAGAGTTAGAAATTATGACTATTCCTTGTTTTTTGATGGACTCTTGCTGTCAATAGTAAACATGAATATGGGATTTCCATTTGGTACTGGTTGCCATTACTGGGACACAAATAGCCATCTTGGACAGGATAAACTAAGGCTTGCTTGACCCCAATCTCTTTGTTTTAACCTACCCAACCATGATTTGTAACACTCTGCTCTATAGAGATTTCTGATCAGGTTTTAGCGTCTTCAGGGGAACCATGTGCTGCTTCATTGGTACCTATGTGTCCTTTCTAACATTTCATCTTGGCTTGACATATCCTGAGGTGAGAAGACCTCCTTATAGAAATAAATAACATAACATAATATAACGATGCTCCGTCAGGAGTAGATTGTGTTATATGTGTCTATATATGGCCACCTATTGGTTGTGAAGTGAATTGCAGCCTGTCAAGGCTTTTACTAGCATGGTGCAATATTATATTAGATTTGTGTCAAGAGAAATTGTGCGAGTCCTTAACAAACTTCAAGAAAACTAAAATATGAACACATATGTGAGTACAAACTTCCCTATGATCCAACAGAGCTGAAGCCCATGAATAAATGTTCACTAACTTTTCAAGAAAACTCTGCCTAAATGTACAGGCGATTATAAGAAACTGTGTAATGTATGTTATCAGAGAAAAATGCTTCTATGTGCTCTTAGGCTGTTTGAATATTAATATTAATGGAAGGATACTCCGTTGTTTTTTTGAACACCACAGGTTTTCCTGCGGCCGCTCATCAATATCATCAGAAAAGTTTTGTGTATCTTCTTCAATGGTGAGTACCCATATCAATTCATATACTGTACTGTACGTAGACTATTTTGGATATGAACAGTATTGCAGGACATCCCCTAACATGAGATTAAATACTGCATCTCCACTTTGCGGAAATTTGACTTTCGCGTTTGGACTTGGAACGTAACCCCCGCGAAAGTCAAGGGACCACTGTATTCTTAGTATTAAGCACCATCCCCTTTGTCCCTTTGTTCCTCTTCAAACCATGCTGGTTAGGATTGCATTTAGGCGAGACATATTTAGTTACTACTTGGACTATGCAGCAATAACAAATGCCAAGGGAAAGGGTACGTTATCTGCCAGAGGTCACTTTAAAGCCCTTTTAGGTGCGATTCAGTGACTGCCGGAGCCTTGGCTTAGACACAGACATCTTGGCCATATGCCCGTCACCTTGTAGGTTGGCCACTTATAGACTGCAAATCGCTCTACCCAGGGTTCAGGACGATGGTAGGGCAGTGTTCCTGTCCTGCCCAGGGTTTAAGACTGTGCCATTCTCCCCAGTTCTGCAAAACGGCAGAAATTTTAACAAGTGAGTCAGCAGAACCAGGGAGAACTGACTGTATCCCACCCCTGAGATTGCTGACCTAAGGTTTAGTGTTATAGATTCCTACTAATGTACACCCTGGCAAAATGCTCTACCCTGATGTGAACAAAGACTTATTGTCACTGCAGTTTTTCACTGTCTCTAAGTGTGATTTACAGCCAAGTTCATTTTAACAAGTAAAAAAGCGATTACATGTAATGCTGAAAAACAGATGGGAAATCAATATGGACTGACTCATAGGAGTCTGGGCCATGGGTCACTGAACCTGGAGAAGTGATATCAGCAGCAGGCATAGATGATATGAGATTCTCATCAGTAACATCTAGTGCAAGGTTCTTCCTATATGTCTAGCTGCAGCAAAAATAGCTTAACCCCGACCCTAAGTGAGTATATGGATAAACAGGGATAATCTGCTATTTATTATCCCAATAATTTTATTATCCCACATGTAAAAGACAAAATTAGCTGTGACTGCAAGGTAAAAGCAAAAAAAACCAAAATGCAGCAGCATCCTGATGGGGGCGCTATGATATAATGCAAAACATGTAATAGTTTTATTCTTTCAAGATGCAATACTATTGTTTTACTTACTTATAAATTTGAGCTTTCTTCTGCTGTAATATAAATTAAATGAATGTACGACCAATATTTCAATAAAAGCATAAAAATATCTTATGTATCTATTTATTAATCACCCACCGTCAACCGATAAAATTCAGGCAAGGCCCATAACACAAAGCCTTATATGATATAGATGTAGTAAGATGGTCACTGCTGGTGAAAATTCTTATTATATGTTGTCTTAGGCTATCTTTATATGAGGGCATAAAAAGCCATTGATGGGAATGAACAATGCCAAAATGGAAGTGGATGGGTCTGGGGGTGAGTCTTATGATATGTAAATTCATTGCACATTTTGTCCCCCTTTCAGTCCTTTGAAAGTTGGGAGGTATGGGACTACCAATCACCTGTTAATTTATGGACAGGGCTGTAGTGTCCAGCAGAAAAAAACACTGAATCCCTGAAAATGTATTAGGGGCTGTGCAATCTTGGGTCTTGGGTCTTCTAGTAAGGTCACTGCAGGGGCTTCTAGCGGCTGTCACAGAGCCCGGGAGATTAGGGGGCCCAGCGGCAGCCACTACCGCTGCAGAATTTTTTTTGTGTGTTTTTTTAAATAGGCTGTTATGTGTTAGAGTAACTTCAGCAGGTAATGGGCCCTATTTATTTACTGATTCTCGCTCCTGCTCACGGCGCCGGCGCTTCCTCTTCTGCGGAGGTGGCTGTGAGCAGGAGCTGGGATTGGTAAGTGAGGCTGCGGGTCCGCGAACCACACATACACTATCATTATACTCGGGGGTCTTTTCAGACACTCAAATATAATGATCAGAGGCCCAGGAGAGGTGAGACAACATAAAAAAAACACTGTTACTTACCTCTCCTGGCTACAAAAGGCTTCAGGCCTACTTGTGTGACGTCCCAGACGTCATTTGGGCTGGGCTTACATCCTGAAATTTCCCCATTGTGGGACTATTAAAGGATTATCTTATCTTATGTGTTGCAATGCAAGCCCTGGCTCAAGTGACGCCACTTTGAAGATGTCCGACATCAATGCGCTGGAGCCAGGGAGAGGTAAATAACAGTGTTTTTTATGTTTGTATCTTCCCCTGGGTCTCCGAGGGGGGCAGTCGGGGTCTTCATGCGTTTACTGGTTACTGCTACCACTCAGGACCATTATGGAGCAATCCTGCAAAATTGCTGACAAAGCTATATGCATCTAAACACATCACCCATCTTTCCTAGGATGGGACCGTGATTAATTAAAGTGCAACCATATTATCTGCTTGGGTGGAATGATATCATGTGCTCACTATAATTGGATCCCCTAACTTCTCTATAGTGTGACTATCACATTGCGGTGCAGCTAGGATTTTTTGTACTAATATACTTTATAGGATAATATATAGACTTTTTTAAGCAATTGGTTTTATGTTTATTTTGTATATACTGTATATAGTCTATTAATAATAATAACGTATTCTAAGACATCTTGAGAGGCGGCTATATTTTACTTATCTGGCCAGTGCACTCAACAGCAGGAGATTTTCTTTCTGAGTGAGTTACATTGACTGTTCTATAGTAATAATTAGAGATGAGCGAACACTAAAATGTTCGAGGTTCGAAATTCGAATCGAACAGCCGCTCACTGTTCGTGTGTTCAAACGGGTTTCGAACCCCATTATAGTCTATGGGGAACATATACTCATTAAGGGGGAAACCCAAATCCGTGTCTGGAGGGTCACCAAGTCCACTATGACACCACAGGAAATGATGCCAACACCTCTGGAATGACACTGGGACAGCAGGGGAAGCATGTCTGGGGGCATCTAACACACCAAAGACCCTCTATTACCCCAACATCACAGCCTAACAACTACACACTTTACACACTCAATACCACCTCTCTGACAGTAGGAAAACACCTTGAAACATGTGTATTTGGCACTTGCAGTGAGGAGAGCTTGTCACCAGCAGTGAATTTGGCCCTTGTAGTAAGTTGAGGTTGGCACCAACATTTGTTTTGAAAATCAGGGTGGATTGAGCCTCTAACCAGCAGAGTTTGGGCAAATTTATGGTGGAGGGAGCCTCTAAAAACCCCAGTTTGGACCAATTCATGGTGGAGGGAGCCTCTAAAAACCCCAGTTTGGACCAATTCATGGTGGAGGGAGCCTCTAAAAAACCCAGTTTGGACCAATTCATGGTGGAGGGAGCCTCTAAACAGCCCAGTTTGGACCAATTCATGGTGGAGGGAGCCTCTAAACAGCCCAGTTTGGGCAAATTCATGGTGGAGGGAGCCTCTAACCAGCCCAGTTTGGGCAAATTCATGGTGGAGGGAGCCTCTAAAAACCCCCGTTTGGACCAATTCATGGTGGAGGGAGCCTCTAAACAGCCCAGTTTGGGCAAATTCATGGTGGAGGGAGCCTCTAACCAGCCCAGTTTGGACCAATTCATGGTGGAGGGAGCCTCTAGAAACCCCAGTTTGGACCAATTCATGGTGGAGGGAGCCTCTAAAAACCCCAGTTTGGACCAATTCATGGTGGAGGGAGCCTCTAAAAACCCCAGTTTGGACCAATTCATGCTGGAGGGAGCCTCTAAACAGCCCAGTTTGGGCAAATTCATGGTGGAGGGAGCCTCTAAAAACCCCAGTTTGGACCAATTCATGGTGGAGGGAGCCTCTAAAAACCCCAATTTGGACCAATTCATGGTGGAGGGAGCCTCTAAACAGCCCAGTTTGGCCAAATTCATGGTGGAGGGAGCCTCTAAAAACCCCAGTTTGGACCAATTCATGGTGGAGGGAGCCTCTAAAAACCCCAGTTTGGACCAATTCATGGTGGAGGGAGCCTCTAAAAAACCCAGTTTGGACCAATTCATGGTGGAGGGAGCCTCTAAACAGCCCAGTTTGGGCAAATTCATGGTGGAGGGAGCCTCTAAAAACCCCAGTTTGGACCAATTCATGGTGGAGGGAGCCTCTAAAAACCCCAATTTGGACCAATTCATGGTGGAGGGAGCCTCTAACCAGCCCAGTTTGGACCAATTCATGGTGGAGGGAGCCTCTAACCAGCCCAGTTTGGGCAAATTCATGGTGGAGGGAGCCTCTAAAAACCCCAATTTGGACCAATTCATGGTGGAGGGAGCCTCTAAACAGCCCAGTTTTGGCAAATTCATGGTGGAGGGAGCCTCTAAAAACCCCAGTTTGGACCAATTCATGGTGGAGGGAGCCTCTAACCAGCCCAGTTTGGGCAAATTCATGGTGGAGGTAGCCTCTAACCAGCAGAGTTGTGGGAAAGCAGGGTGGAGGGAGCCTCTAACCAGCAGAGTTGGTGGAAATCAGGGTGGAGGGAGCCTCTAACCAGCAGAGTTGGGGGAAATCATGTTGGAGGGAGCCTAGTATTAGCAGAATTGTGCAACGCTTATGGTGGATGAGTATGAGGATGCGGAGGAATTGGAGAGGTTGAGTACAGACATGGAGTTTCATGTTGGGGTGCTTTACACAGGTGGGCACAAAAATGAAGGCTCTATCCAGTGGTGGTTCATTTTTATCAAAGTGAGCCGGTCGGCACTCTCAGCTGACAGACGGGTGCGCTTGTCAGTGATGATGCCACCGGCTGCACTGAACACCCTCTCAGATAGGACGCTGGCGGCAGGACAGGACAGCACCTCCAAGGCATATAGGGCAAGTTCAAGCCACAGGTCCAACTTCGACACCCAATACGTGTAGGGCGCAGAGGGGTCGGAGAGGACAGGGCTGTGGTCGGAAAGGTATTCCCGCAACATGCGCCTATACTTCTCACGCCTGGTGACACTAGGACCCTCTGTGGCGGCACTTTGGCGAGGGGGTGCCATCAAGGTGTCCCAGACCTTAGACAGTGTGCCCCTCGTTTGTGTGGACCGGTGAGAACTTGGTCGCCTACTGGAGGAACTGTCCTCCCTGCCGCCAACGTCACATGCTGGAAACATCTCCATCATATTCTGCACCAATTGCCTGTGGCAAGCATTGATGCGATTGGCCCTCCCCTCTACCGGAATAAAAGACGAGATGTTGTTTTTATACCGGGGGTCAAGGATAGCAAAGATCCAGTACTGGTTGTCCTCCATGATTTTGACAATACGCTTGTCGGTTGTAAAGCACCCCAACATGAACTCAGCCATGTCTGCCACAGTGTTAGTTGGCATGACTCCTCTGGCCCCACCGGAAAGTTCAATCTCCATTTCCTCCTCATCCTCCATGTCTACCCATCCGCGCTGCAACAATGGGACGATTCGAAGTTGCCCGGAAGCCTCCTGTATCACCATCACATCATCGGACAACTCTTCTTCCTCCTCCTCCTCCTCCTCCTCCTCCTCCATTAAACGCGATGAAGCGGACAGATGTGTGGACCTACTCTCCAGCTGTGACGGATCGGATGCTATCCCTGACTCCTCTGTGTGATCTGAGTTATCCCTGATGTCAATCAGGGATTCTCTCAGAACACACAAGAGCGGGATTGTAAGGCTCACCATCGCATCCTCAGAGTTCACCCTCCTTGTGGACTCCTCAAACACCCGTAGGATGTCACAAAGGTCTCTCATCCATGGCCACTCATGGATGAGAAACTGAGGCAGCTAACTTTGTGGCACCCTAGGGTTTTGTAGCTGGTATTCCATCAAAGGTCTCTGCTGCTCAACCACTCTATTCAACATCTGAAACGTTGAGTTCCAGCGTGTGGGGACGTCGCACAAAAGCCGGTGTTGTGGCACATGCAGGCGTTGCTGGAGAGATTTTAAGCTAGCAGCGGCTACTGTCGACTTGCGAAAGTGGGCGCACATGCGCCGCACTTTCACCAGTAGCTCTGGAACATTGGGGTAGCTCTTTAGGAAACGTTGCACCACTAGGTTGAAGACGTGGGCCAGGCATGGAACATGTTGGAGTCCGGCAAGCTCCAGAGCTGCTACCAGGTTCCGGCCGTTATCACAAACGACCATGCCTGGGCCCAGGTGCAGCGGCTCAAACCATATTGCCGTCTCATCGAGGAGGGCATCCCTCACCTCGGAGGCAGTGTGCTGTCTGTCCCCCAAGCTGATCAGCTTCAGCACAGCCTGCTGACGTCTACCAACGCCAGTGCTGCAACGTTTCCAACTCGTAGCTGGGGTCAATCTAACAGCGGAGGAGGAGGCGGTGGCGGAGGAGGAGGCGGTGGCGGAGGAGGAGGTGGTAGAGGAGGAGGAGGAGGGGGGTGTTCTTCTCGTGTCCCTGCCAGGAATGTTAGGCGGGGAGACGAGGTACACCGGGCCAGTTTGGGAAGCAGTCCCAGCCTCAACTACATTCACCCAGTGTGCCGTCAGTGAAATGTAGCGTCCCTGTCCGCATGCACTTGTCCACGCGTCGGTGGTCAAGTGGACCTTTGTGCAAAGCGCGGAACTAAGGGCCCGCCTGATGTTGAGTGACACGTGCTGGTGCAAGGCGGGGACGGCACACCGGGAGAAGTAGTGACGGCTAGGGACGGCATAGCGAGGTGCCGCAGTTGCCATCAGGTCCAGGAAGGCGGGAGTTTCAACAAGCCGGAACGCCAACATCTCCTGGGCCAGCAGTTTAGCGATGTTGGCGTTCAAGGCTTGCGCGTGTGGGTGGTTAGCAGTGTATTTCTGCCGCCGCTCCAATGTCTGAGAGATGGTGGGTTGTTGTAAAGAAGCGCCTGATGGTGCCTTTGATGGTGCAGGAGAAGGAGATAAGACAGGAACAGGGGAGGATGAGGGAGAAGTCAACAAAGTGGCGGAGGCAGATGAAGTGGTGTCCTGGCTCGTCCTCTGGAGTGCATCGCCAGCACAGTCAGCAGTGGCAGTGGCAGAGGCAGAGGCAGTGGCAGAGGCAGTGGCAGTGGCGTGAACGGCAGGCGGCCTTTGTCCTGCCGTTGCTGCCTGCCACTGATTCCAGTGCTTGGATTCCAAATGACGGCGCATTGAAGTGGTGGACAGGTTGCTCTTCTCAGAGCCCCTAATCAATTTCGAGAGGCAAATTGTGCAGACAACACTATATCTGTTCTCGGCGCATTCCTTGAAAAAACTCCACACCTTCGAGAAACGTGCCCTCGAGGTGGGAGTTTTTCGGGGCTGGGTACGAACTGGAACATCTTGGGAGATTCCGGGTGTGGCCTGGCTTCGCCTAAGCTGCTGACCTCTGCCTCTGCCTCTAGCTACCCTTTTTGGTGCTGCACTTGCCTCAACATCCACACTACTTTCCCCGCTTGACATCCCCCCTGTCCAGGTCGGGTCAGTGTCCTCATCATCCACCACTTCCTCTTCCAACTCCTGTCTCATCTCCTCCTCCCGCACAATGCGCCGGTCAACTGGATGCCCTGACGGCAACTGCGTCACATCATCGTCGATGAGGGTGGGTTGCTGGTCATCCACCACCAAATCGAACGGAGATGGAGGAGACTCTAGTGTTTGAGCATCTGGACACAGATGCTCCTCTGTTAGGTTCGTGGAATCGTGACGTGGAGAGGCAGGTTGAGGGACAATGAAAGGAGCGGAGAACAGCTCTGGGGAGCAGGGACAGTTGGGGTTATTGTTCTGTGAAGCTTGGGAATTTTGGGAGGAAGGAGGACAAGACTGTTGGGTAATAGGAGGAGAGGAGGCAGAGTCTGACTGGCTGCTGGACAATGTGCTGTAAGCGTTCTCTGACAGCCATTGCAAGACCTGTTCCTGGTTCTCGGGCCTACTAAGGTTTGTACCCTGCAGTTTAGTTAATGTGGCAAGCAACCCTGGCACTGTGGAGTGGCGCAATGCTTGCTGCCCCACAGGAGTAGGCACGGGACGCCCTGTGGCTTCACTGCTACCTTGCTCCCCAGAACCATTCCCCCGACCTCGCCCACGGCCTCGTCCACGTCCCTTTCCGGGAGCCTTGCGCATTTTGAATTCCCAGTTAGAAATTGGCACTATATACCAGTAGCAAAAATTGTGGGTGCACGTAACCCCAATATATTCTTTGAATTCCCAGTCAGACAATGGCACTATATACCAGTAGCAAGAAATGAGGGTATTTATAACCCCAATATATTCTTTGAATTACCAGTCAGAAACTGGCACTGTATACCAGTAGTAAAAATTGTGGGTGCACGTAACCCCAATATATTCTTTGAATTCCCAGTCAGACAATGGCACTATATGGCAGTAGCAAGAAATGAGGGTATTTATAACCCCAATATATTCTTTGAATTCCCAGTCAGACAATGGCACTGTATACCAGTAGTAAAAATTGTGGGTGCACGTAACCCCAATATATTCTTTGAATTACCAGTCAGAAACTGGCACTATATGGCAGTAGCAAGAAATGAGGGTATTTGTAACCCCAATATATTCTTTGAATTCCCAGTCAGAAACTGGCACTGTATACCAGTAGTAAAAATTGTGGGTGCACGTAACCCCAATATATTCTTTGAATTCCCAGTCAGACAATGGCACTATATACCAGTAGCAAGAAATGAGGGTATTTATAACCCCAATATATTCTTTGAATTACCAGTCAGAAACTGGCACTATATGGCAGTAGCAAGAAATGAGGGTATTTATAACCCCAATATATTCTTTGAATTCCCAGTCAGACAATGGCACTGTATACCAGTAGTAAAAATTGTGGGTGCACGTAACCCCAATATATTCTTTGAATTACCAGTCAGAAACTGGCACTATATGGCAGTAGCAAGAAATGAGGGTATTTGTAACCCCAATATATTCTTTGAATTCCCAGTCAGAAACTGGCACTGTATACCAGTAGTAAAAATTGTGGGTGCACGTAACCCCAATATATTCTTTGAATTCCCAGTCAGACAATGGCACTATATACCAGTAGCAAGAAATGAGGGTATTTATAACCCCAATATATTCTTTGAATTCCCAGTCAGACAATGGCACTGTATACCAGTAGTAAAAATTGTGGGTGCACGTAACCCCAATATATTCTTTGAATTCCCAGTCAGAAACTGGCACTATATGGCAGTAGCAAGAAATGAGGGTATTTATAACCCCAATATATTCTTTGAATTCCCAGTCAGACAATGGCACTGTATACCAGTAGTAAAAATTGTGGGTGCACGTAACCCCAATATATTCTTTGAATTACCAGTCAGAAACTGGCACTATATGGCAGTAGCAAGAAATGAGGGTATTTATAACCCCAATATATTCTTTGAATTCCCAGTCAGACAATGGCACTATATGGCAGTAGCAAAAATAGTGGGTGTATATAGCCCCAATTCTATTGCTAGGGGACTTGCAGGGTATTTCTGGGGTGAAGGTGGGGGGGCACACCGTTGGAACGGGTATCGGGGGTATATATCGGGTATACGGGAATACACTGACAGTGTATTCCATTCAGGATCCTGGGAAAGCTGGGTTGCGGCGATTGAGCCCGTCAGTGCCACGTTACACTGACAAGCTTCTCCCTGGAATTTAGCTCTTACAAGAGCTGTTGTGGTTGTCTTCTCCTTCCTATCCTAGCCTGTCCCTGCCTACCCAGAATCTAAGCCCTAGCTAGCTGGACGGAAACCTCCGTCCTCGGTGAATTGCAAGCTCAGAATGACGCGAACCTGGGCGGCGCTGTTCTTTTAAATTAGAGGTCACATGTTTTCGGCAGCCAATGGGTTTTGCCTACTTTTCTCAACGTCACCGGTGTCGTAGTTCCTGTCCCACCTACCCTGCGCTGTTATTGGAGCAAAAAAGGCGCCAGGGAAGGTGGGAGGGGAATCGAGTAATGGCGCACTTTACCACGCGGTGTTCGATTCGATTCGAACATGCCGAACAGCCTAATATCCGATCGAACATGAGTTCGATAGAACACTGTTCGCTCATCTCTAGTAATAATAGATTATTCAGTAGTAATTTCTAAAAGACGTCTTGCCCGGTACAGAAGGGTAAACACACGTGTAGGTGGAGCAGCAGCATTGTTGCCTGCAGCTATTGTGACAGTCCCTAAACACAGGCGTGAAGGCAGCGTGCAGAGAGGATGCACAGATCACGCCTGTTCTGCCTGAACCTCATTGCCTGCAGCATGAAACTGATCTCATTCATAGAACAGATGGTCCAGACATTGACTACTCAGGTGACCCATGAACAGGTCACATTCTGTACAGCACATGATATTGCACCATACATCTATTTCCCACACCTCTTATATGGAATAAATGGAGTGATCACCAAAAAGTATATTTATCCTCTATCTATACTGTAAGACAGTATACATACTGTAAGATAAATGGCTGATTGATGGGGATTGAGACCTCAATGATCCTGGCAATGATCCTGTTTTACCCCTGTCATGAATTCAACCTGCATGCAGCCATTTTCGTTGGTCAGCGCGCCAGAGATAGCCAAGTGCTATATTTCGACTATCTCCTGTGCTTCCATTAAAATAAATAGGAACATAGATATGTTACATCCAACATGAACATGCCTACATTCAGCTTGGCTGTATTCAGACAGAATTCACAGTGGGGGTAACACACCACCCGTTCTCACGATCAGAGGGGGTCTCAGTGGCATAAATCCTTTTGTGACTAAATAATTGAAGGAAAAATACTTCACCATTAAAAATTGAATTTCAGCCAACAAAACAAAAGGTATACACTGTATGTGTTGCACATATATTGTTACATATTTACCCCTATATTGTTTTAATGATTGACTAATGTCTGATTCATAATAGTCTATAAAGGTTTTCAAAGTAAAGTATGATTAGAAATGGTGGTCAGATCCTGTTGAGACAATTGATCAGAGAAGGGAAAGCCAACTACAGGCGGAAGATGAAACTACAGATGGGGGAGGGTAGAATCTCAGAGGTGTGGGACAGTCTTAAGGCTATATCAGATTAATCAAAAAATGTTGTCGCACACACAGGTTTTGTTGCCAAAAAGGGAAATAAATTTATTTACAACACCGTGTACATCATTTGTTGTGCCTTTGGACATAGGGGTCGCAGTAATATGAAAAAGACTAATAGATCACAATAGTTGACGTTTCGGTCGTGTAGACCTTCATCTGAACTGATCTATAGTGTGAATACAAGGCATGTAGGACGCATCCTACATGCCTTGTATTCACACTATAGATCAGTTCAGATGAAGGTCTACACGACCGAAACGTCAACTATTGTGATCTATTAGTCTTTTTCATATTACTGCGACCCCTATGTCCAAAGGCACAACAAATGATGTACACGGTGTTGTAAATAAATTTATTTCCCTTTTTGGCAACAAAACCTGTGTGTGCGACAGCATTTTTTGATTAATCTGATTGTGGGGTCGAAGGACCCTTTGACGTCTGCACCACACTTTCTAAATTTGTGAGTGTGCGGCACCATTGCCTTTTTTTCATTAAGGCTATATCAGGACACAAGCAAAAGACAGCTCATCAGATAAGAGGGGACAGGAAGTGGCTTAATGAGCTTAATCTATTCTTCAATAGATTCGACTCCAAGCCAATGCTCCCTCCACCAGCATGTCAGCCAACCCCCCTCTCCTCACACACCAAGACCCAACCCCCACGGACCTGCGGTCAACTGCAATCTGACTATCTGATCCTCAAGGAGTCTCTGGTGTGTCGGGAAATGAAGAAGATCAAAGCAGACAAAGCTGGAGGACCTGATGGTATAAGCGCAAGAGTTCTTAAAATGTGCAGTGACCAGCTAGGTGGCATTATTACGCACTTGTACAATATGAGTCTAAAGCTGGGAGTGGTACCTCGACTGTGGAAAACATCTTGCGTGGTACCAGTCCCAAAGAAACCCAACCCAATGGGCTACAATGACTACCGACCTGTAGCACTGACATCCCACCTGATGAAGGTCCTAGAGAGACTGGTCCTGACACACCTACGCCCCCTAGTGAGCTCCGCTCTGGACCCCCTCCAGTTTGCCTATCGGCCGGGAATTGGGGTAGATGACGCCATCATCCACCTTCTTCATAGAGCTCTCTCTCACCTAGAGAAACCTGGGAATACTGTGAGAATAATGTTCTTTAATTTCTCCAGTGCGTTCAACACCATTCAGCCAGGACTACTGAGGGAGAAACTGAACCTTGGTGGTGTGGACCATCACCTGTCCAACTGGATCCTAGACTACCTGACAAACCGCCCTCAGTATGTGAGAGCCCAAGACGGTGTGTCTGATACTGTGATCTGTAGTACGGGGGCACCACAAGGTACAGTTCTTGCCCCATTTCTTTTCACACTGTACACTGCTGACTTTAAGCACAACTCATCCAGCTGTTACTTACAGAAGTACTCCGATGACTCTGCTATAGTAGGCCTTATCACTGATGGCAACGATAGGGAATACAGAGACTTAAACCGGGATTTTGTTGAATGGTGCCAGCAGAACCAGCTCAGGATTAATGCTGGGAAGACCAAGGAGATGGTGGTGCACTTTAGTAAATGGAGAAGTACTCCGACCCCAGTGGAGATCCAAGGAACATGTATTGACATAGTCAGGACCTATAAGTACCTGGGCGTGATCCTCAACAATAAACTAGACTGGGCTGATCACCTGGAGGCGCTGCACAGAAAGGGCCACAGCAGACTCTACCTGCTCAGGAGGCTGAGGGCCTTCAGAGTCCAGGGGCCATTTCTTAGGGCCTTCTTCAACTCTGGTTGTTTCAGCCATCTTTTTCGGTGTGGCCTGCTGGGGGAGCAGTATATCAACCAGGGACAGAAATAGACGTGACAGGCTGGTTAGAAGGGCCAGCTCTGTCCTGGGGAGCCCCTTGGACCCAGTACAGGTGGTGGGTGACAGAAGGATACTGTCTGTGGTGACCTCCATGCGGGAGAACAAATCCCACCCCATGTATGGGACCCTGAAGGGACTTGGCAGCACTGTAAGTGACCGTCTGCTTCACCCCAAGTGTGAGAAGGAGCGCTATCGCAGGTCCTTCCTTCCAACCGCGACCAGGCTGTATAACCTACATCAGACCAAGCAAAGATCTCTCCGCACAGAGGACTAATGATTATGACGATGACCATGAGGTTTTCCTCTTTCTCTTCCGTTTTTTCCTTAGCTGCTATGGACTCCTAGTATATCTTCTCTTCTCAGCTTATGTGTGTCTACGTCTGTAATATATTAATCTGTATTATCCTGTATCTGTATTACTATGCTGCTGTAACATGCTCTGAAATTTCTCCAATGTGGGACTATTAAAGGATTATCTTATCTTATCTTATCTTTCATGAAGTTCTAAATTTACCTGGGATTAGTCTATTCTCTACTACAGTCTAGTAAGGTGCCCTTGCTGCAATCATCCTTGGATACCATGACAGATCCAATCTGATATAACCAGGTAGACTGCTGCCATTGGCGTAACTAAAGTCTTGTGAGCCCCGATGCAAACTTTTGTCCGGGCTCTCTACCCCCTCCCTACAGCAAATTCTACAGTATAGTATGCTCCACAGTGGCCACCACATAGTATTATATGCTCAACAGTGGCCCCCACACAGTAATATATGCTCCATAGTAGCTCCCACACAGTGTTATGACCACAGCGGCACCCACACAATATTATATGCTCTCCACAGTGCCCCCACATTATACGCTGCCCACAGTGTTCCCCACCCAGTATTATATGCTCCACAGTGGCTCCCACACAGTATTATATGCTTCCCACAGTGGCCCCCACATAGTATTATATGCTTCCCACAGTGGCCCCCACATAGTATTATATGCTCTGTACAGTGGCCTCCACACAGTATTATATGCTCCCCACATTGGTCCCCACCCAGTACTATATGCTCCCAACACCCCACTCCGCTTCGGCGTTATAATTATACTCTGGGGTCTCTTCAGACCTCAGAGTATAATAATTGGAAACCCAGGGAAGACGACTAAAAATAACAAAGACTTATACTCACCTTGCCTCACCTTTCCTGGGTAGCCTCGCACTGCTAGGGCCCCTTTCCATTAACAGTATGTATAGCGGTCAGAAAAAACAGGCTTTCCCTGACCGCTATCATACGCCGCCGGACCCGATTGTTATGCCACTGACCACTTCGCAGGTCACTGCTGAATGCCAATCACAGGTCTCACTGCTAAACCCTGGTTGATGACATTACAGAAGAGCTCTGGACCTGCAAGGAGGCCAATGAGAGGTAACTGAAGCTGAGTATGAGTAATTTCTTTATTTTTGTCAATTTCCCTGGGCCTTCACCTTTTATACTCTGGGATTTGAAGAGTACTTAGAATATAATGTGACGGTGATTATTAATTCGCCGAGATGAATGTCCATTTTTTTGGATTTGTAAAACACCAAACAATTTAGAATATTTGGGGCAAATCCCATTCTCCTTTTATAACCAACAAAGTACAAACCAGTCATAACTAAAATTAACCCGTGCTACACCACAGGCATGCCATTTATCGGTCCATTACATGACACCAACGCACTTCCACAACTATATACAAAATGACTCAAAAACCAGCCTGCTTTGTACATTGCACTAAAACTCACACAACTTGGTGGACAGTCTATCATGCGTAGTGACCATCTTCTACCTCTAAACCGGATATCTACTTGGGGCTGCAGTATTAAGGGGTGACTTCCACCAGCTTACTAGGAAATCCCTATACCCATTAGATGGCTGGCCAGTCTGAAATTGTTGGTTTGACCGATGCTCCTTCAAGCTATACGGGCACCAGAGGCGGGCAATATACACTGTATATCACACAGTACAGCGCTATAGGCGCTGCTGTGGAGAAGGACGTTCCTGACAGACTTTCAGAAACACCCTTCTGACTGTGAAGAGCTACAGTACCAGGACCACTAGCCCTTTACCCGGGGCACAGATCGGGAAAGCCGACAGTGCGCTGAATTCAGAGCACTGTCGGCTTTCCAGCAGTATATAAAACTGCCTGTGCCCCAAACCATGAAAGGTCCTCTTTATATAGTGGTGAGATGGGTCTACAGCTTCCTTACCTCATTCACTAGTTGTCTATCTTAGGTTACAGAACAAAGCAAAGATCATTCTGTTATGGTAATGTCCTAATGTCCTCAAGAGCAACAAGAACAACAACCCTCACAGTTATTTAGATAGTAACCACCATATAAATGCAGGGCTAGCATTTCCAAAATATGACTATTGTCCTACATGTGATGTACAGCAAGTTGTGTAACGTGCCAACTAGAAGATGGCCATAAGGTCATAAGAAGCAAGTGTCTTGCAAGGTGTAGAGGTCAAGAACTAAAATGACCTGGGAAATCAGCCCGAGCAGATCACAAAGGAAAAGTTTTGCCCCAAGGTTTACCAGAGACAAACATATGCCTGTAAGTTGAAGCTTACGTGTTCACACTCATGTCCACAGCGCTAACAAATGTCAATAAATTCCTTTTTTGTGTTGGGAACTGTTTGCCTTGAGACTTTACAAAGACATGGCTAGGCCTTGGGCTACCTGAAAAGGTGCTATCTGTTGGTCAGCAGCATGTCATTCTGTGAAAACAGTGAAGGTGCTGCCAACAATAATGGATTGTACATTATGAGTGACATTCGTTTCAATGTGTCACATGGTTCACATGGTTGTCTATTTGATGGACTATCTTTAACAGCTGTCAAAAAATTTACATGCTCTAACTCTAACTCTAACTCTAACAGTCCTATTGTTAATAGACCCATTGGGTTCTATAATGGCCATTAATAACGGCCATTACTCACTACCATGTGAATAAATCCCTTCTGTGGACTGGAACAAGACAACACAACCATTTTTCATGGGTGTTAGATCCCAGAGAAATGGCATTGTCACGTGAATAAGGCCTAAGGCTACATTCCGACAACTTAAGGGCAAAGTGGACTTCACGACTATCTTGCTCCCAAGGGCTACTTGTCTGCACAGATCCATCACACATGTATGTTTAAATGTCGCTTACAAAGATAGATTCATCCTGTCAGTATTTGGTGGATTATATTTAGGCTACATTTACATGAACACTGAAGAAACAGCTCAGAAAAACAGAAAAAATGGTCCTTTTTTTAATAACCGTTTTGAATCCGTGGGTCATCCATTTTCTTGGACCTTTCATAGACTTGAGTGTATTGTATGAAAACGGACAAAAATAGGACTTGTGCTACGTCTTGATGGTCTGTTAAAACAGACTGTCAATGAGAACTGCCCTGTGTATAGATACATTGAAATTAATGTGTTCTAAATAAGGCCGTGTGACCGCTGTTTTTGATTTTCGTATGAATAAGACCTTCTACTTTTTCAAACATTTTATAAGACAGTTTAGCACTGTCAGGGCTTCCCGGACTCTTTATGATCCCTCTCTAATGCAAACACAACCTTTGTAGTGTCAAAGTGACAACGCAAGGGATATGACTATGAGTAACTGCTCGTTCACATCTGCGCCCGGTCTCCGTTCTGCAGGTTTCCGTTTCCTGCACAAAACAGAGGCAGGAGATGGAAACCTGCAGGACTCTAATACCCATTCATTTGAATGGGTGAGAAAGCTGTCCGGCCGTGAGCGGCAGTGAGCGTTTTATGCTCTCCGCCACGAAACCGTTTTTTTTAAATCCGGACACAGAGTCGGACATGCAGTACTCTGTGTCTGGATTTAAAAAAACGGTTTCGCGGCGGAGAGCATAAAACGCTCACCGCCGTTCACGGCCGGACCCAGTCTGTGGTTTCCGTCTTCTTGCATGCAGAAGACGTAAACCACAGACCGGAGTGACGAACGCAGATGTGAACCTAGCGTAAACGGATGGGAGCCAGTGGTGACAAACAGCCTGTTACAATACACAGCACTGTAGGAGTTTTCCTATTTCATTTATTACATTTTATATTTCTAATGAAGCACAAGAAAATATACAAAACACCGAACATAACAAACGGTTTGTGTGACTGGTACATGGCTATGGAAAATGTCAGCAGAGCTTATCTAATATATGACTAGTGTAAACATTAGATATGACTGTAACATCATCGTCACGTTACATCATATATCAGATTATCCTTATATCACACCAGTCATTCGCTATAAACACGGTTACATCATTCTGAAGTCATTCGTCATTAGATCCCTTTATTAATACTCAAGATACATCTTCTACTTGACCCGTACAGCTGGGCCAATTCCCACATCCTTCCAGACTGTTACTTCTTACTAGCCCTTGTAGTTTTGGTACTATAGGATTGCTTTAGGACATAACATTGTGGTTATATCAAGTTTTTCTTGGTCTTTTTGTTGACATGAAAAAACAGACATAGTGCCCTGCTATCTGTGACAGTCCCATAAAGTTATATGAAATTTCAGCACACATGCCTAATATTCAGGGACGGTCTATTTGTCTATGCACAGACCACACACTGCAGCACATTGTGTCCCTATGATTGTGTATTGTGTATGTACCCTGTGTGCTGCTATATAGAAGCCGTGCTTCTAGTGGAGGATACCGCAACATCTGGGGGCACAAACCTTCACGTGAATCCATGTATATCCAGAGGCATCAGCAGGCACAGTATGGGCTGATAGCAGCCTGTGGACTAGGGAGTAATTTGAGGATACAGTCGCACCCAATCACAGGAGTCTCAGAGGGCCCATAAGTATAACTTTAGGGATTGTAATGGTTCCAGCAAGAAGGGCCCACAGGTCATTGTCACTACACTAGGTTTGGTTAAACCTCTTTGATCTCCTTTCTGATTTCCAATGATGGCTGTCAGTCTGTCTGTTATAGCCCCACCCCCAACGACATCATACAAAATTAAAATTACTGTAACGGAGAGGAAAAACTGAATGATTCATGTGGGCAGTGCATGGCAGGCACACGGACCCCATTATATTATATGGGGTCCGTGCGCTTGAACTGCAAGCGCTTGCAGTTGCGCTTCTATTCCATCCGGGAGGGTCCTCATGCGGAGGGTTGAGCGATCAGGATCGGAAAAGATCGGATCTGGATCGGTGATTGAGCAAATTTCATGATCGGGTTCGGGATCGGCTGGAAAATGATCGGAAATTGGATTTTGACATTTCAAGATTGGCTCAACCCCAAAAGTGACTTTTCCCATAGAGAAGTATTGGCTAGGGTTGAGCTATCAGGAAAGATCGGATGCCGATCGGCGATTGAGCAAATTTCACGATCGCAATCGGCTGGAAAATGATCGGAAATCAGATTTTAATATCGATCCTGAAATGTCAAGATCAGCTGAACCCTACTTACTATGTAGCCAAATGTGTTCTCTACTGTTAGTCGCAGTATGACTGACACATCATCACATACTTTTTTCTAAATCCTTTTTAGTGCAGTAAATAATTTGATGAAGGGACAGACGTGAACAACACCGAAATGACATAACTCCATGAACTGTGGTCAAAAGTAAAATTTAATAAAATCTATAGGTAAATAATAACATCTTATTGTCATTTTTCTGAAATTGTAATCCAAGTATAAAAAAACCTAAATAAAATATGCAACAGCTTGTTAGTATGTTTTAGCATCTATAAAAACCTAGGAAAAAAAAGCAGGCGGCATAGAAATGTGCATAGACATTGGATTGCTATCACCATATGGCAGATTGACTATTTGGGGTTCCTACAGTGCTGGAGGATACATGGACGGGACGGGGCTCTAGTCAGTTGAAACACTACATAAATCCTACGTAACCATTCCACCCAAGTGTTTCCAGACTATAGTGATTGATAAGTGAACACCAATGCCCAGAGACCCCATAGCTTGCATGTAGCCCATATACCTTCAATAGCTGAATGCCTACTTTGCCGATAGCTATTCCTCCCAATCTCCCCTCACACATGGACACACACAGTTTGGCCAAACATACTTTTCTTATCAATGGGAAGAGTAAGCCATTTCTAGACATGGCAGCATCTACCAGATGAACAGGTAAAATCCAACATGCTTGATGCCTGGAATAAACATGTATATTCTAAGATAAAATGGTAATAATATAAGGATGGACTAGATGGACCAGAGGTCTTCTTCTGCTGTCAATCTTCTATGTTTCTATATTTTTCCCAGCATCATCTGTCTGGCAGAAAGTTGGGAGACCCACATATACATATGATAGTTGTCCAGTTCCATCTCTAAGCCCCGTTTCACATCTGCATTTGGGTTTCCATTAGGGGAGTCCGCTTGGGGACCCCCTGAATGGAAATCTATGCGTATAGAAAAGCGGTTACTTGGGAAAACGCATGGACCCCATAGACTATAATGGGGTCCAAGCGGTTTCCGTTCGGTTTCCACACAAAACATGCTGCTTGCACTTTAGTTCCCTCCTAGTTAGACCTAATAAACGGATTGTATGAGATTACTTTCCTACACAAACAACGCTACTTTTGTCCATACTGTACACGGTCCATGGGCGAAAGTGGCACTATTTCTAGAAAAAAAGCTGCCATGTTTTTTTTAAAGGGAGTCTAATAGAGATGAGCGAACACTGTTCGGATCAGCCGATCTGAACAGCACGCTCCCATAGAAATGAATGGAAGCACCTGTGATGCTGACATTGCCGGCGGCCGGCCGGTGTCACAGGTGCTTCCATTAATTTCTATGGGGGCGTGCTGTTCAGATCGGCTGATCCGAACAGTGTTCGCTCATCTCTAGAGTCTATCATTTGAAAATCACTATTTTAGGTAGTGCCATGTTAGATTAGCCTTAATAAAGACTATTCTACTGATAGCTTTCTTTCTCTTGTGCTCCCAGACGTTTCTGTGAATAAACATTTATTTTCATATGCAAATTATGCTCAGGGAGAACAGGGGGCATTCCTCCTCTGCTCCGAGCACAGCAGCGTCATTACCCTGATCGCCGCCCCTTGTTGCATCCTGTTCACTTCCTCCTGTATCTTCTCATCTTCTCAGTCTTGCGTAGCATCTGATACTGTTCTGTTCAGGATTGAAATCCTGCGTATGCTAAGTCAGCTTTGCCATTTCGAGTTTGAGTAGATCCGACTGTGCATGCTCCATCGGCTTATTCTGTGGTGGTCTCTTACACAAGCAAACTATGCATGCTTCGTCGGCTATTTTGTAGTGGTCTCTTACACGAGTTACTACGCATGCTCCGTCGACTATTTTTCGGTGCTCTCTTATAGAAACAAACTGCGCATGCGCAGTACGCTTAAGTAAGAGACCACAGCAAAATAGCGTTTTGGATGCTACGCAAGACTGAGAAGAGAAGATACAGGGGGAAGTGAACAGGATGCAACAAGGGACAGCGAACAGGGGGATGACACTGATGTGCTCAGAGCACAGGAGGAACACCGCCCTGTTCTACTTGAGCATAATTTGCATATGAAAATAAATGTTTTTTTCACAGAAATGGCGGGGAGTACAAGAGAAAGAAAGGTAGGAGTAGAATAGCCTTTGTAAAAGGTATTCCAATGTGACATTATTTAAAAACGTATTTTTCAAATGGTAGACTCTCTTTAATCTCATCCAATGCCTTAAGGACAAACATATTTTGACTGTAAGATCTCTTTTGTATATGATATTAGAATGCAGGAGGTGCGTATGCTTTTCATCAAGTGAACCTGAAATGTACAATATCTAAACACTGGGATAAAGAGATGAAGATCTAGGAGGAGACAGCCTACACCACATCCATAACACGCATTCCATATGGCGACTGCTGCATACAAAGAATCACCAAATCTAACAAACACTTCCCAAAGATACTGAAACATTTACACAACATTACAGGAAGTATTCTTGTAAATGTCTTTTCAAGTAAGCACATAAAACTGTTGTTTAAAAGACCTTCTTATCTTGTCCCCGTAATACATGCGATACACAATAAGGAACAATTCCTACAGCTGTTACAGGAACAACAATGCTCTTGCAGAACGAGAGGATATAGAAGACCATCTCCACATCAGATGGAAGCTCAATGGAGTCAAAGAGGTGAAGAACAACTAGAGAAGTTATGATACAGCCAAGACGGAATATGAATTCAGTTCCTTGCTTGTCCTTGCAACAGTTCTTATACATCTGGGTGTCTAAGGCTATTCCCAAGCCAAGGAACATGCCTAAGTTCCGGATCAGGCCAGCAAATGGTGTAGAGTCAATATGGATCCACTCTGGCTTGGCACACCAATGTGCTGCCTTGTCAAGGGTCCACAAAAGGTCCACGTGAACTGTTTTGAGTAGTAAGTAGAAACCCAAAGCAAATAAGAAGAAGAACAGCGTGGTATAGATGTATTTCTTCAGGCTGAGGTTGTATATAACTTGTAGATGGTTAAATGCTTTGGCCACAATGATTCCTGGAGGGAAAACAAAGATGTAATGTTACCAGGCAAACCTGATAACTGAAATGTCATACAAATGTCCCAGGAAAAGCAATCTCTAGGACTATAATCATATTAGTTGAATCTACAACATTAAGACATACTGCTATCTCGTGTAGGGTCTAACACCCAACTATGTACTTTTTTTTATTCCAATATAAAAGTATTTACTTACCAGAAATGACACCTGCAATGACCTGATGGGGAAAATGTGCTGCCACAAAGACTCTGGATAGGCAAACATTGACCTGTACTGCCCAGAAGAAAGCCCACAAGGCCCAACGTTGGCATCTGGTGTTGGGATGAAGCAAAAGGTCATCACATTCGCATTAGACCACACTCACTCTCATGTCTTCTGCTACTGGTCATATGTTGGACCCACCACAAAATCATACAGAAATTACATATACATTTATTGTCAAGTTGAACTTTGTTACCTCTGTACATGGTCACATAGACTTTTTAATGCAGGTATCTGACTTACAAGACCTGTCTCAAATACTATACAGTAGGAGAGGAGTGGACATCTACATTCAGGACTTCCATCTACTACTGTACTAGAGTGGACAAGAAATGTTTCTTGCTATGGAGACTCAGAATGTTCATGCGGTACATGCACAGCCAGGGCCATTTTAACACATTGGTGGGCCCTGTGCAAAGATTTCATTAATGGCTCCCCTCCCTCCCAATCACCACCACCTAGAAATACCGGACCTGCACAAATTATAATGCTCCTTCAATGGCCTCCACATTGTATAACGCCCCTTAGTGGCTCTCACACAGTATAACGGCCCCATACAATATTCCCCTTCAAATGTCCACCTCCAGGTTGCCCCCCAACAGATTCATTTCCCCATCCAGTTTGCCCCCACAAATTCACATCTTCCCAACTCCCTGGCTGCCGCTAACGTGTCATGCCCCCTCAGGTTGCCCCCACAGTATCATGTCCTCCACACTGACATACCCCCATCAGGTTGCCCCCATAGTATCATGTCCTCACCCCAGGTTGCACCCACAGTATCATGTGTCCCCACCCTCCAGGTTGCCCCATAGTGTCATGCTCAAACCCACCCCGTATCATGTCTTCACCCAAGGTTGCACTCACAGTATCATGTCCTCGTACACTGGCATGTCTCCCTCAGGTTGCTCCCACAATATGATGTCCTCACTCCAGGTTGCTCCCATAGTATCATGTAACTCCATCCCCCAGGTTGCCCCCATGGTGTCATGCCCAGACCCCCCTCCCATATCATGTTCTCACCCCAAGTTGCCCCCACAGTATCTTGCCCCCCACACACTGACATGCCTCTCTCAGGTTGCCCCCACAGTATCATGTCCTCACCCCAGTTTGCCCCCACAGTATCATGTTCGCCCACCTCCCATTGCTACTCACAATTTCATGTCCCATCCCCATCCCCCAGCTTGACCCCACAGTTTCATGTCCCCCACTGTATATATCAATGAAAAAAACAAACCTTATACTCACCTTTTCCTCTTCCCCTGCTCACTCCTCTCTCTGGTCCCGGAGTCTTTAAGGAGTAACAGGCAGTCTGAGTAACATCACTACATCGCGCCTCCTGCTCCCAGGACACTGGCAGCAAAGAAAGCGGCTAGATGGTGAAGCAGGGAGCTGACCCTACTTCATCACTGACTATAACTCTTCAGTGTCCAGAGGACAACGATGAGTTCGGGTATCTTGGACCCACTGTGCTAGACAGCGGTACAGAAAATGTAGGATTGTCCCGCTGTCTAAAGGGGGTTCCTGCTACCAAAGGGCCTGGTGCAAATGCCCCATTGACCATATGGTTAAAGTGACCCTGTGCACAGCCATTGATTTAATCCTATCCCACCGATGGCATTTTTTGATTTTCGTTTTTCGTTTTTGACTCCTCTCCTTCTAAACCCCATAACATTTTTATTTCTCCGCTCCCAGAGCCATATGAGGTCTTAATTTTTGCGGGACAATTTTTTCTTCATGATGCCACCATTAATTATTCTATATAATGTACTGGGAAGCAGGAAAAAAATTCAGAATGGGGTGGATTTGAAGAAAAAATGCATTTCTGTGACTTTCTTACGGGCTTTGGTTTTACGGCATTCACTGTGCAGCCAAAATGACATGTCCCCTGTATTCTGTGTTTCAGTACGATTCCAGGGATACCAAATTTATATGGTTTTATTTACATTTTGACCCCTTAAAAAAAAATCCAAAACTGTGTTAAAAAATTTTGTTTTCTAAAAGTCGCCATATTCTGACAGCCGTAACTTTTTTATACGTTGGTGTACGGGGATGCATAGAGCATCTTTTTTTGCAGGGCCGGGTGTACTTAGTTTTCGGGAAAATGTTATTGCTTTGATCACTTTTTATTCAAATTTTTATCAGAATCAAAACAGTGAAAAAACGGTGGTTTTGCACTTTTGACTATTTTTCCCGCTACGGCGTTTACCGAACAGGAAAAATATTTTTATAGATTTGTAGAGCGGGCGATTTCAGACACGGGGATACCTAACATGTATGTGTTTCACAGTTTTTAACTACTTTTATATGTGTTCTAGGGAAAGGGGGGGTGATTTGAATTTTTAATACTTTTTATATTTTTTTTTACTTTTTAAAAAAAAAAAAAAAAAATTCTATTTATTAGACCCCCTAGGGGTGTTGAACCCCTGCATAGCAGCCTGCAAAAGAAAGAATTTGCAGACAAGCCTGGGAGCCTTGTAAAGGCTCCCGGCTATCATGCCGTGACATCTGCCCTGGAGCATGCTCCAGGAGCCGGCGATCACTGGCAAAATGGCAGCGCCCATGCGTCGCTGGGAAAATGGCGCCTCCGGCGCCTTTGACCGTGGCACCAGAGGGGTTAATGCCTCCGATTGGTCCGGGGACCGATCGGAGGCATTAGAGCCGGTTGTCTACTGCTTAAAGCAGTAGACACCCGGCGGCTATGGCAGCCGCCCGGCTCCCGGGCGGTCGCCATAGTTACACACCCGACATGCTCTGTATTATTATGGCGCATGTTGGGAAGGGGTTAAAGTGGTATTCTTATATATGCCATAAATTTCCACTAGATGAAGGGACCCACATCTGTTTTTAGAACGGCATCCCCCAATCGCTATCTCACACCAGCTGAGAGTGGAAAAGCAGCCTGTGGATACCTGTCCATGATGAGAATACCTCTTTACATAAGAGACCCTATGTGATAACACAATACAACATTTAGCGATTGGTTTTGAACAACTACCCATCAGTTATAGTTGAAGGTATAGGGTCCACGATGCAGGATCTCTCATGATCTCAATTAATTGTGCTTATTTCTATGTGAGCGTGCTATTCGAAACGGCTGTTTCAGACAGGCCCGGGGAGCCTTCACAAGGCTCCCAGCTGTTGTACCAACGTGACGTCGGCCCCGAAGCTTGTTCCGGGTGCCCATAATCAATGGAAAAATGGCGGCACCCATGTGCTGCCAGGAAAATAGTGCTTCGGTTAGCTTTGACTGAGGCGCCAGAGGGGTTAATGCCCACGATTGGATGTCTGAAGGGGTTAAAAACACACCGGGGGCAGTGTGGTGCCCATGTGTCTCCAACATTAATAATGCATTATGTAAATATCATAAATGATTAATATTATTATATTATTTAATATAGATTGACTCAACTTATATTGGATCATTGATTATTGTGTGGGGCAATATTTGCTTACGGATTTTATTTATATGGTTTATAGCTTGAGGAATACTTTAAAAACAGCCTTTCTACGGCCATTCTTCACTATCATGTGAATAAGGTCTTCCACTTCCACTCTTTTTAGTGATGACACAGTCCAGGAGGGTTTACATGATCATCTCTGACACCTAATGATCATTCCTAGAAGTTCTCTCCCGCCAGGGGTTTAACTTATATTGTAAACTTGTAACGCACAGTAAATAAGACATTTATTAGGTGAGCGGAGGAACTGTTCATATCTCACATAGCAATAAGTTCAGCCAAAGTTTCCTCATCACTCACCGGCTCTTGAAGGAGGTGTGATTTTGCAGAAGAGAGAGCGCAGCACATGTCATCACATAATATACCGATGAGGAGCCCATAGCGTGCCCCGATGGACTTCCTGTGATTGGAAAGAAAGCAGGAAATCCTTACAAGAAATACTCCATGCAGGATGGGAGGGTTGATGCCAATCTAACTTAAAGAAAGGGCTTTTATCTCAGGATGTTTATGGGTTCTGATACAAACATACTTGTGAGAAAGTTTTGGATACGGGTCCTTATTGTTTTTCGAGTGGTCAGCGATATAGAAAAATTATTATGGACAAAGGCGAGGAGGGCAGACAGGAAGCAAAAATTTCAACAACAGAGTAAGAGGACTTGGACTCTGGTACCAAGTCAACTAAGGCCTAGTTTACATCTGTGTTCGGTATTCCATTTGGGGAGTCCGCTTTGGGAGCCCCCAAATGGAATACCGAACGCATTAAAAAGCAGTGAGCAATGAAAGCACACAGAGCCCATAGACGGTGTCCACATGAGTTATGTGGAGAGGAAAGTAGTTCTGGAAGTACTTTTCTCTCCGCATGATTAATGTGGACACCGCGTGTACAACACACGAACCCCGTTATAGTCTATGAGGTCTGTGTGCTTTCATTGCTCACCGCTTTTTAATGCGTTCAGTATTCCATTCGGGAGGTCCCCTAGTGGGCTCCCAGACCAGAATACTGAACGCAGATGTGAACCAGGCCTAAGCTGCAGTACTCAATGTCAAGCAGTTGCTGCCAAAGCAATAAAGATTTTAGGGAATGTAAAAAGAGAGATCCCAATGTATTATTGCCTTTCCTTTGTAAAACCACATCTAGTGCCCCACATTCTAAAAATATGATAGGAGAGCTAGAAAGAGCTCAAGGCGGGCAACTTGATTACTAAATGTCATGGATGCCAGGCTACAAAAAAATGGGTTGTTTAACTAGGAGAAAAGACGCCTTAGAGGTTATCCTGATTTACATGTACAAATATATGCACGGGCTGTACTAAAAACTGCCCCATAATTTATTCTGTCCTTGTGTACCAGATTACATTATAGGCGATTTAGACATCAATATAGGATAGGGTTCTTTACAGTTAGAGTAGTAAAACTATTGCATGCCAATCCAAGGGGGTAGTAATGGAAGATACCATATCAGCGTTTAAAAAGGACTATATGCTTATTTGTTAAGAAATAACCTGAGGTTTATAATTACCATATTCCCCAACTGTCCCAGATTTAACAGTACTGTCCAGGATTCCGGGTTCTGTCCCACTGTCCTGGTCATTGACAGATATGTCCTGGACTTAACTTATCTGTGTCTGGCAGATGGGGTTATTTATAGAGATGAGCAAACACTATTCGAAACAGCCATTTCAAATAGCACACTCCGATTGAAATGAATGGCCACTTCCATTCATTTCTATGGGAGCGTGCTATTCGAAACGGCTGTTTCGAATAGTGTTTGCTCATCTCTAATTATTTACAGTTACATACATTGGTGAAGCAGGTATCGTTCACTCCCTGCTTCACCACTGTGGCCCCTGTGTGCTCTGGAAGCTGTAGGCGCGATGTGATGATGTCACACATATCACGTCTACAGCTCCATGAACTAAACTTTGGGGGCAGATAGAGGGGAGACATTAAAATGGAGGCAGGTGGAGGGGGACATTAAACTGGTGGTAGATGGAGGAGGGGACATTAAACTGGGGTGGGGGCAGATGAATAGGGACATTAAACTGAAAGGGCAGATGGAGGGGGACATTAAAGTGGGGGCAGCTGGAGGGGGATATTAAACTGTGGGGGTCACTGGACAGGGACATTAAACTAGTGGCAAATGGAAAGGGACATTAAACTGAGGCAACTGGAGGAGGACATTAAACCTTGGGGGTAGCTGGAGGGGGACATTAAACTGATGGCAGCTGGAGGGGGACATTAAAATGGAGGGCCGCTGAAGGGGGACATTAATGTCCACCTTTAGTTTCCCCCAGTTTAATGTCCCCCTCCAGCAGTTAAAGGTAGTTTATTATCTCCTCCAAGCATATTCACCTGTCAATGCCATGTTAAAGAACACATTACATTGATAAACATCATACTACTTTAATGTAAGTCACTTTTGAAAACTTTGGTGCCCTGGGGGCGCGCCTTAAGGTTCCTGGAACACTGCTCTGACTACTCAAGCAGGAAGGGAGATGGGGAGGATCAGTCTTTACTGTACAGAGTGGTGCAACCAAGGATTATAGAGGTCTAGGTAGCAGCAGCGCCGACTTGCGCATGCGTTGAATTTTGACCCCCTGCGCGCCGGAAGAAGACGCGTGAAAAGGCTGTTGCTGAAGAAGATGGAGGCAGCGCTGGAGAGAGTTCTCTCGTAGCATTGGGGAAGCCCCCAGTGCTGTTTGAGCGCTGGGGCCCGCCCCCAGTGCTGCAAGAGAACTCATTTGCATACCAACAAAAAACGGGATTTCAAGCGAATGGCGGTGTGGAGAAGACATCGAAAGGTAGGAGAAGTATAGTGTTTCTTAAGGCTATTCCGATGTGTTAGTGAGAAAAAAATGAGTTTGAATGATAGCATCCCTTTAATAAAACTTCAAAGTAGTTTTTCTGTAAATCTGCAAAAGTGATATACCTGACAAAGGTGAATATGCTTAGTGGAGGTGGTAGCCTCCCTTTAAGACCCTCTGTGATATAAGCAGTCTCTAGTCTTAGGGTATTCTAGGCAGACCTGGCACACGCTGTGATCATGCCAATGCAGACTCTTCTTACCTGGTCCAGTCTCACAGGTTACAGGGAACTGCATTATTTCTGGAGATAAGGCATTGCCATAATAGGAGGTCTCGTGTACCCACCAGTAGGGCCTTTGTCCAAAAAGTATCCTGTAGTGAAAAACAGCAATTCAATTTTATCTTTCACTTTTATTTTATCAGAGACTTGTATAACTATATACAGCACTTGCTCTTTGTTGTTCTCTGCTGTCAGCCATTATCACAGGATTGCACTTGTTTGCTGTTGTTCTCTGCTGTCAGCCATTCCTAGAGGATTTTGATTGTATTTTATTTCCTACACTTTCGTGATGTGGGATTAATAAGTGTATTGCACCTTATATTTTTGGGGTGGGGGCCAGCTGTGACCTCCTCCTGTCTTTTAGTTTCTAGCTTTGTGATCATGCATTAATTAAGTTGTGTTATTAGTTATTCATTTTGTGACTTTGGTGTATTTTATTGTGTAAAATTTGTTGGATCATTTCTTCTAGCAGGAGCTTCATTGAAGTGAATGTTCCATGCTGTAGTACCATGCCTGGCCTGTGGACAAGAGTGGCGCTGTTTTCATGTTTTCTAATCCTGTAAACCCCCTTATGGTTGACACCACATGTTACAAAATGGCTACTTTTTTGTTGCAGATTTTGCTGCGTTTTTTGAGCCAAACCTAGTAGTGGCCACAGACGGAAAGTGAAATATATAGGAAGTTCTTATACTTCTCCCTCTGCTCAATCCATTTCTGAACCTGAGCCTAAATCAGGAACATTTTAATTTCTAAAGTTACATATTAGATCTCATATTTTGGCCTTTGAGTTACTTAAATCTCCTAGACCCCAGTACATGATCTGTCACCGAGCACCCACTTACCATGGAGTATTTATAGGTTTCTTATGTGACAGATTTTTAGGGCAACTTCAACTTTCGGATGGAAAAGTACACAAGCATGAAGAGATAACCAACACGGTAAGCAGAGGTTTATTGTTCCGATTCTGCAAGGCTACTGACATAGAGCACAGCCTTTAGCTATAGATAAATAGAACAGATGATAACAATGCCATAGATTCATGACCGAGTATCTTTTTATTCTGCTGTTTTTGCCTTGCACCAAGATTTTGATGATGATGTGGAAAATAAGGGCCATCCTGCAGAATCTTCATTTCTATTCTTGGAACTGAATAACAATATTGTGTTTGGCCCATTAATTCTGCTCAGCTGCTATTTATGGATCCACTTTATCAGCAGTCTCTGAGAGCGTGCTAAGTGTATGCCCTAAGTACATGAAGGTGGTATGTCACACATGTGCGCTGCCTGGGTCACCTGGACAGGCCAGATAGTAAGTCATGCATATTGTCACTGGCAAATGTTATATAAACTAAGCACACAATGATAACACACAGCAGATCAGTCCCATTCTAGTCAACAATAGGGTAATGTTGCGTGACAACTCCTTCATTGTGTTAATCCGTAAGAGCCCCAGCGTTCAGTCAGCTGCCAGTGTTAGCCATATTCCTACAGTAGCTACGTGTTTAGCCATCAGATGTTCCTCGGCTCCTATACATACATGCACACTTGGTTTGGTCAAGGGAAATATATCAATGCCTGACACTTTTGGCTGCAGTTAGCCTTCCTTGGAAAAAAGGATTGGGCATCCCTACTTTCCCTAAACATCAGTTGGCACCCCCCTTGCTTATATACAAAGTTGGCTGGTTGTGCCAAAATCAGTTGACTCCACACTTATGTGTATGGCACCTTAAGAACATGCTATCGCCTAGTACCAACCTCTCATTCCTTAGTCTTTTGGTAGGCACAACCCATATCATAGATGCACCCATTGGTCTAACCCATGGGCATCTGGAGTGGTTCATGATTTTTGACATTTTTTGATATATACTATCAGGTTAGTGACTTTTATCCTACAATGATGTGACAAAACATATTTTGAGTACATTGCACTAAAGGTTTTAAAAGTGTGCCAAATGTATAGTTGACCATCAACGTTAATTTTTTTGATGTTTCCCATGTTGGATTTTTCATTACATTGCAACCTCAACTGGACTCTACTCACTACTATACAGCACCAGAGAATATATTCTCCCATAACATATATGGTTCAATATATTGGGATACCCTATAATGGAAGTGTCACTGCAATAGAGTACTTACCATTTGAGGACAAGGTTGAGCCAGTCGCCAACCACAGCCACCCATATCAGTTTGATACCCACAGACTCACTCAGATGGAACCATATAGGAAAGAAGATGTGGAAGGTATTCCTAAGGTCAGCTGCATGTGACACAAATACAAACCAATCTTGGAAACTTATAAAGTTCTCCTGAAGATATCGAACTATAGAAATCCCTGTAGAATGAAGCAAGTCCATGCTCCCCTCCATCCTACAAACCTCTCTTGTGTTCTGTGGCAAACCAAAGTTCATGTATGCCCCCAGGCTTATATAGCCTGTCGTCCATGCCCCCCTCCATCTCTTCAAACAAGAGATATCAGACAAACATTTCACCACTCCATTTTCCAACATATCTTCCCATTTTGGCCGAAGGTTGTCCTCTTCCTAATCAATGATTACCATGCTGTTCCCCTCCACTTAGATACGGACTTGTTTTTGTAATCCTGCTTATGCGCTATGGTCTTTATCTGTTGAACCATTCAAAGGATGGGACTTTGAGATTATACATCAAATAATCCCAATGGAAACCACTTCCTGTAATCTTCCTACTTGTCTGCTGACATAGCAGAAGAGCCAAAGTAGGCATTATAAGGAGTGTGCTTAGGCTTCGAGGCATCCTCATTTTCGCTAACTCTGAATAATAAAGGGTATGTGTGTCTCTAATTAGAAAATCTCCTAAATCCTAAGATTAGAGAAACACAATAACTTGGAATTCATTCATTCTTTCTAATGGTTTGGTCCAACAAAAGTTACCACCCAGTAGAGGTGGTGGGTGACAGAAAGATACTGTCTGTGGTGAGCTCCATGCTGGAGAACAAATCCCACCCCATGTATGAGACCGTGATAGCACTGGGCAGTACTGTCAGTGACCGACTGCTTCACCCCAAGTGTAAGAGGGAGCGCTATCGGAGATCCTTCCTCCCAACCGCGGTCAGGCTGTATAACCAACATCAAGCTAAGCCAAGATCACTCCGCACAGAGAACTAAATGACACACACCGGACGGACCCCGTGATAGTCAATGGGGTCTGCCATGCTTCGTGTGTAACCGCTATTACAGCGCTCCAATCTACATGTTTTTCTAGTCCTTTGTCAGCTGGAACCTAGCGCCAGCTGTAATGTGTCAATGCGACTTACAGTATCATGCATAGGCAGAGATTACATGCTGCAATAATAGTGAATAACAGTATCATACCATACCACAAAGTTGGACATGCACGACTTTGAGTCTGTTCAAAAAAAGCGGATTCACAGCAGAGAGGCTGCAAATAGACACCTGCGGATTGCTCTAAAAACCCATTGAAGTGAATGAGTTTTTACATGCACCATTTGCAAACCGTTCCCAATCTGTTTTACTGCAATTCTGGTTGGATTCATGAAGGACAGCAGGAGCAAATGTGAACGCCCACTAAATTATATTATATTTTAATGATATTATAATAGATTTATATTGAGTGTTATCGCTATGTGTAAGTTATATAAATGACTTTAGAGGGTTGTTGTTTGCAGTGCATTGTGGTCCTGTAGAACACAGTGTCCCTTGTACTTCATGTCCTGGAATATGTTGTCTTTGTGTTTCTATAAATAAGAGGTTGTGTCCTTATTACAGATCATGATTTTTGGACAGGTGATATGAGTGGAAATATACTAGGTTATAGCTACTAACATGACACTGTCTTTGGTTTGTCCTGTGCTATAATGCTCTTGTCCTTCATGCCATGAGTGGCTTCCACCCTTCTAACCAATGGTAAAACCAAAGGGGGCAGACCATGCAGTGGCTATGGGTTTCAGGGGCAAATGACCCTGCCCTCTGTCCAGGTAGTACGCCAGTGCCAGGAGCCAAAAAACTTAAATTCTGCACTGAATGATAGGTTGGTGTCTGGGATTGGTGAGGAGAGTCCAGCTCTGACCCCATAAGGTCTATAATCTATTTTTCACTTCGCAGGCATGCAGACCTGCCCTGGCGCTTAGACAGATATATAAAACATGACGTTGATATTGACCTTATCAATATTAGAATCCCAGGCCATAGAAATTCCTAGGAAGAAGTAATTAATATGCAGAGAAATTATGCGTAAACAAATAGAAAGGTCATTAGGGAGGCAAAAAGTGGTGAAAATAAGTACAAGGTATCAATGAGATCTCCGCTTACGTGTAGCATTTGAGAAAGTGATAACATTGATCTATAAGTGATAGAAGGTAAGTTATTAATAGTGTTGCACCAACCTCGGCACATATGACTTAAACATTCACCTTGGCATCTCTTACACTGTGGAGCACCTTCCTCCTTTTTTTTCTATTCTTGTAGCCTATCATATACTAATATCATATGTCCATACATATTAGATTGAAGGGGTTTACCAGGACCTTCAGTTGCTGACCTATCGTAAGGCTAGGTCATCAATAATTCCTGGAAAACCCCTTTAATGTTGGCTGAACCCACTGATCTTGGTGGGAATGGCTGTTCATGTAAGGGGACGTTCACACTTTCACCCCGTGTCCACTCTCCGGGTCTCAGTCCTAATCCCTGGAGAAACTGGATAGGGAACGGCTTGCCGGCATTGATTTGAATTAGTTTTAATTGCAACCTGCCAGTGTCCGTATGCAGCCTCTCCATGTTCAAACCTTTTTTTTGCACAGACACATAGTCAGACATGAAGAACTTTGCATCGGGTCCAAAAAAAACTTTTCCAGGTGGAGAAGCTGCATACAGACCCTGGCGTTTTGCAATTAAAACCCATTCAAATGAGTGGGTTTTAAAACTGACCGCTGGCAAGCCATGCCCTATGCAGTTTCTCCGGGTATTAGGACAGAAACACGGCAGACGTTCAGGGGCGCAAGTGTGAATGCCCCCTAATGTGTATGAGGCCTCTAGTATCTTCTTGATGGCAAATGTCAGGGCAGATAGGAATAGGATTGCTATACTTTATCATGGCTGATCCTGTTTATTGTGCTGCAGCCAAATGTGTCCGTGGTTTCATCTCCTTTCCCTACTGAGAAGACATGCATGCTCGGTCACACTAAGCCAACATGTATGATATAAGAGTGCAGAGGGTTGGCAGAGATAGCCAGCTTTTGGCCAACATCTTCTTATCTGTATGACCAGCCTTAGAGATAATAGAGATCATTTGCTCAAAATCTCCTTGGTAGGAAGGGTTAATCTAAAAGATAAGGGGCTTAGCTGGTCCGGAAGGCTGTGGGACAAAGTTTGTGAAATGTGAGTGAGACAATACAAAATGTCTTGCTTCTTCTCTGCTGTATGCTTAGTGGAAATCTAGGTCTTGAGTTGGGGACATAATACATTGTCATGCAGAGCTACAGAGGCTCCATTTCTTCTAGGCCTAGCAAGTTGTCTAAAGCCTTTCCATGTGTTATTAACCTGAGCAACTGATCTATGTCATATGATTCAGCTGTCAATCTCATAAATGGATTAACATTAGGCCTACAACAGTAAAGGAACGATGACGTCACTCACTTACACCACCGCTTCCTTACCATTGACTGTTGAGGCCACTTATTGGTCTCATCAGCCATGTGAACCTTGCGGTTTTTGGCAATGCCAGTCCTAATATGCAAAGGAAAGTGGACCAAGAGCGCACGGAGCACCGAAGATAGATGATAGGTGCCTTTTTTTTGTTTTCCCCATTTATCCCCATGTATTTCCCATGAATTGAGCAAATAACCGAACAAAACCATTTGTGTATTTTCTTTTTTTTAATTCAAAAATATCTAATTTTTTCCAAAAAAATGTTCAGTGAAACTTTACACAATTAACAATTTCTGTCGTGGTCTCAATAACCAAATAACATCAGGTGCTAATGTGTGAATAAATATATATATTAATAAAGATGCTAAATATAAAAAATGCAATGCTAACATGCTACGACCTGGCAACAAGTTACATTTTAGGCTCTTTTCACACCGTGTCGCTATATTCTCCCGGAAAGCTTCGGGGCACATATGTTAGACGGATTCCCCACCAGACAGAAAGAGTGTCCTCAGTCTGGCCTGTATACATTTGGGTTTGGTACCATTAATATATGGAATAGTGCAATGGACTATGATATTCAGTATACAGTGGCTTCCAATAAAAAATGTATCCTGTGCAATATGGGAGCCTATAGAGTCTAAGTCTGACAGTAGTAACCATGAAGTACATATGATTGAGGTTACTAATCTGGAAATATTCCTGATGGAAACCTCAGAATGAAAGACCAACGCAATGTAAAAAGAGTCTTACCCATTCATACCATTACATCTCAGTATAGGGCTATACTATTAGATTGCTTACTAAAAGTCCCATTGATCCAGCTCCGTCTACTAGTTAGAAGCCCAAGATGGGAATTGTAGTTTCAGAACAGCTTGATGGTTACAGATAACAAACTCGCTCAATACCAAACTTCAAAACTTCTAGTCTTGTTATGTGTAGAGATGGGACGACAGTGCCATAGAATACGGTTTTCTTGAAAGGGATTGTGGGTTTATATGAAATGTCTTTGTTCGTAAGGAAAAAAGTAACCGAAGGGGATCACGCCTCTTCTGAAAATTGAAAAAAATCTATAACATGGTAGTCACTGAAAGCTTCAATGACTTCTATAGTCTCTACTATTAGAATTTGATGCTCCAAAGGTTCCTCAACAAGTCCATGCCACTTTTGGGCCACTTGAAACTCCACTGATGACACCAATGACACGGAGACGGTCACAGAACTTTCTATTAACAGTGACATTGCCAAGCAATAGATCTCTTCATAGAGTCATATTTGTTCCAAACAGTTGATGGAAGAGTCTTCTATGGGTACCAATGGCTCATACTTTGGTTATTCTTTAAAAAAAACTATGAAAATGCTACAGTCTACAAAAACATAAAAAACTAAAACAGCCTAGAGAATCTTTTTACTTTGTTGGTAAAGAACCTGAGAAACGCAATAAGGGATAATTCCTACAGCAGCCAGGGGCACAGCAGCGCTTTTGCAGAACGAAAGGGCATAAAAGAGCATCTCCACTTTGGTGGGTGGCTTGAAAGAGTCAAAGAGGTGTAGAACAAAAAGGGATGCAATGATACAGCAAATTCGGAAAGCGAACTGGCTTCCTTGCTTGCCACAGCAGCTGTCTTGGTAAAGTTTGGAGTTAAGAGCCAGTCCTAAGCCAAAGAAGATTCCCAGGTTTCTGAGAAGGCCAGCAAAAGGGGTGGTGTCGATATGGATCCATTCAGGTCTTTCACACCATTTCTTAGCTTTCTCCACTGTCCACAGGAGGTCCACACCCATGGCTTTAAGAACGATGTAGAATCCCAAAGCGAAGGAAAACAGGAAAAGGGTGGTAAGGATGTATTTCTTAAGACTGGCCTTGTAGATAGTTTGTGTGTGATGGAATGCCTCAGCCACGACCATGCCTGTTTGGAAGAAAGAACAAGAGTTATGATTAGATCTTGGTAGAAATTCTTACTCAAAAATAACAGGAAACATTTTACTAGAGCGGAATAAAGTTCATATAGGTCTTTCAGGGCCATGTGCTACCTACTCAAAGATTTACACAATGGTATACACCCGGCCTAAAAGATTCACTAGGTCGCATTATAGTAGATAAAAAAATTCAGGAACAAGGCAGACGGCGTTCCTTGAGACTATTTCATCTACTACGTAGGTAAATCCAAGACGTAATGGCCAATATACAAAGTTTGGACCCCCTTATTCAAGTTTAACTCTACAAATGTTAGATGAGGGGCATAGAACAAAATGAGTTTCCATATAGGAACAATATTCGGGTAGTTTTCTTTTTCTGCACCAACTGCGAATTTTCTAAATAAGTACAAGACATTGGATCTTGACCATAACTGGATCAAGTCACTTCCACCCCAAATGACAACAAGTAAGACTTTAAGACTTTAAAAAAACTCAAAGAAAGCTATGCTTACATACCTGAAATAACTCCGGCCACAACTTGATGGGGGAAATGTGCAGCCAAGAAAATTCTAGATAAGCAGACACAGACCTGGACGGCCCAAAACACAGTCCAAAGGGCTCCACGCAGGCACCTGAAATACAAAAAGTATTGAAATTTAGTAATAAGTTCACAACTATATTGGCTTAGTCCTATACTTTTATACAACTTATATTGTAGTATAAGGAAAAGAACAAGGTCACAAGTAGATCTGGACAAAAAATAAAGATATATAGTAGCTACTGACTGTACGACAATCACAGTAACTGTATTGGTGATCTAGCAGAGGGCTGAAGGCATGGGAAAACTTTTTGAAACTTCTTAAAGTTAATAGTTTTTTTTGGGGGGGCAGGTTACTAGTTAATATCGGATCAAAATAATTCTGAGCTGTTGAGCATTGCAGTATCATACATGTGCATACTATTATAAATGTATACAGGTACATCATAGAATGCCTCTGGAAAAGCAAACTGGCATACATTTATATTATGCTGATCACACTGGCACAGGTGGTGTTGGGTGATAGCTGGATATTCAGTGAGGTGTCTATAATTCCAGGCCATTTAACCCCTTAGAGATGTATCCCAAAATAGTTCAATAGTTCAAAAAAAATTGGTATTGGCATAATTTTACCAACCTGTACAATAAAGGCGACATGCTATTATGCCGCAGGTGAATGGCATACATTTAGAATGCAAAAAATAATGGTATAATTTTATTTTCTCCAAAGAGAACTTAATAATATCAGTTACATATGTATCCCTATAGGGTGTCATGTTATGTACCCTTAAAAGGCTGTCTGAATATGGCAAATCCAAAATTAAAAAATTCCTACTGACTTTAATGCAAAAATAACTTTGGCCATTTTGGGGTTGGAGGTCTTGTTAAACTCCAATACAGTTTTTTGGTTTTTTTTTACATTGTACATGGTACTTGAACTTACCAGCTAGTAAACATGGATTCCTTTTTCTTTAACATGATAGTAAGTATAGCTGTAACCATGACGTAATAAATTCCAGCAGAGCCCATAGCATGACCTGAAGGGCTTCCTACAAAGTGAAAAACAAAACACATAAGTAAATTGGGTAAGATGTAATTGTTTTTACTCTTTCTCTATCTATCTATCTATCTATCTATCTATCTATCTATCTATCTATCTATCTATCTATCCTAGATATAATATATGTATATATATATAATTCTAGGCTAAATGAAGAGGTTTTGAGAAGAAGTAGAAGTCTAACCGCCCAGATCTCCCAGTTCTAAGCCTAGTATGTCATGTATGCTCAATAATTACATGTTATCTACAGAGGCAAACAATGGACAATGGAAGAGATGGATCGATGTCTCACTTAAAGTGTCATATATATATATAGTTTGTTACCTGGGCCCGTCTCACATGTCACAGGAAACTGTTCAATGACTGGAGCTGTTGTATTTCCATAGTAATCTGTATCATGAACCCACCAATATGGTCTTTGTCCAAAGAGAATCCTAGAAAATAAAAAGTAATAAGTAAGCTTGAAGTAAACCTAATAAAAATTCTTATAGGTACAGATGTTTTTGTCTTTAGTTACATGTCAGTGCTTTACCAGTAGGAATATCCCAACATGTACTGGTGTCATTGGGTAAATATTCATATCGTGTGTGATAGATTTCCATCACTAGTAGAATATAATATATTATTATATTCTAAATATTATATTTTATATTATATTCTAAATTCTAATATTATACTCTAATTTATTGTATTCTAAATATTTATAGTAATTCATATACTACACATTTGGAGAATGTTCTTGAAAAAGTTTTAATTCAGATATTGGTAAGTTAAATATTTTGTCAAGATAATATTAATTCAATATGGTTGGGGTAAAAAGACACAAAAAGTTCAGGGGTGCTGAGGATATAAATACCCAAGGACCTTTGTATCCCATACTGTCATGTTCTCTTAGTTTGTACTACAAGTATAAGGAACAAGTTGTGGCATAAAAGGATCTTTAAAGTATTAAACCCAATATTCTACATAAAATACTTAAAATGGACTGACCCAGGAGGTCAATAACAATGGTATAGAATAACAGTGGTCAATGGTAGGGTCAACATAACCAAGCAGTGTTATCCACCTGGTCAAGGAATGACGTATACGACACAAACCCATTTGTTACTATTACTATAATATTACTGTATATTGTATGATGTACTCACCACTTGAAGACCAAGTTGAGCCAGTCCCCAATGACTGCCACCCAGATGAGCTTGATGCCCACTGACTCACAAAGATGGAACCAGATGGGAAAGAAAATGAAAAAAGTATTTCTTAGATCAGCAGCGAAGGAGATGAACATGAACCAGTCTTGAGAACTCTTGTAGTTCTCCTGTAAATATTGGACCATTTGGACTCCAGAGTCGTGAAGACCATCCATCCCGTTCTCCATCATTGAGTTCATTGTATCACTAGTCTAGAGCTATTTGAGGTTGTCTGTAGCTCTATGAGTACTGTGTGTCACTGTGTGCCTTCAGCAATATTTATACTGTCCCGGGCCTCCTGTTTACCACTGAAAAACCTGCTTTATGACCTTTGGACCCATAGAGTAAAAAATACTTTGGTCGAAAGAAAAAAAAAAAATCTCCTGTCGATCAAAGGTAATGTCACAAACATGTTTGGTACAATGCAACTGAAAAACAGCTCAATAAGCCAGTGCTGTGTTCCAGGGACGCATTACTCAACCCTGACCCTCTGGCACCTTTTAGGATATTGGGAGGGTTATTACGTTATCGCTCTGTCAATGCAAAATCAATGGTACAAGTGTCTACTGATAAGTATTACTATTCTGAGAATTTACTATTACACTGTAGAACATTTTATTATTTATTACTTTATCATTATATAAATTGTCAATTAGTTCAAGAATTTTATTTATGGAGATATGCCGCCATTTTATTATTTTATACTTTATTTTTTATATTTTTTTATTATTTTATACTTATTTCTTTTGATTTTTTTTCTTTTAGAGATGTTCGCTGTTCCCTTTCCCTTTCGATGGCAAGAAAAGTGTGGTGTTAAGCACAATTTTATGTTAAAATGGGTTCCATGAGGTCCAATGACGTCTATTAAACACCATTTGGACCCATTGTAGAACAAATCTGTCACATGTCTTCTAATGTCCCTTTTAAATGGAAGTCAAAACAACAGTGCGGACATAGCTTTAAGCAGCCGATACATATTAGATGTATGTTGAACAGACCCTCTAACTTGGGTGTGTTTGGCCAACCATGAAATTGTATGAAGTCCTCCAGATGTTTCCCCAAAATCTGCCATCGTTTGAGATTAGGATCGTCCAGTTGGGTTTCACCTGCCCGATCCTTTTGTTCATAGGGAGGTAAGCCACTGCCAGAGTAGTCTACTAGAAGTTTCTCCCTTCTCCTTGTCAGGCACCGCTCGGGTGAGATAGCTGTCAGCCAAATGAGTGTTTGGCCAAAAGCAACCTCATGCGTATGGATGGCTTTAGTTATATCTGTTACTGCCCAGGTTTGTCATCAGTACTGACACGGACTGTAGCACTGCATAGCTAGGCAGATTTTCAATGCAGGAGTATGGTGACACTGCTTGATGATACCAGTTGAAGCCATTATCATGGCCATATAAGTTACTCTTGGTTTTGTGTGTATCTAAAGGGGGAGACCATGGGAAGGAACTCACACAACCATGACTTACATGGGCAGCCTACAAATTGACTCTAGAATTTTTGCTACAAAATTGAGCAGTTTGGTGGTGGTGGTCTTCCAGCAGTGAGATAACCTGTGATATACCTAGTATAGGACCTGGGGGCAGTGCACTACTTAGGAGTTTAAAGAACCCCAAAGAGAGACTCCATGTGTCATGCACTGCACTATCAGTCAATGCACTAGGTATTTTAGTTTTGCACAGACTGTTCCTTTAAGTGAGTAGAGGTTTTATCTCAGTTGGCATGATCTTCTGTTTTTTGCAGCAGTTGCAGGGATTTAACTAGGGCTACATATTGATATTAAGACATCTTTTATGGCCTACAGTAAAACTATATTGTGTGATTAGAACACAATGTAATAGGTCTTTTCTGGCTCATGGTTTTATGTAACATGACAATAAGTCTGATTTACCTTCTGCAGGTGCAATGAAGCTTTCAGGGACCCTACAAGTGTCACTAAGTTTGGAAGCAGGAACGGAATCTATAATACATTAATGCTGCAATGGAACTTGATCTCCATGTACTGACTGCCTAGTTAACTACAATGAGGGACAGTCTGGCCAATGATGATGCATTAGGTATGTTTCAGACTACCTCAGACTCCCTGTAGTCACAGGTCACAGAAGAAGTCGAGGTAAAAAGCATTCAGGGGGCAAAATCTAAGAAAACTACGGAGTAGGTCATCATCCCTGTGACTACTGGCATATATATCAGTTTTGATCTTCTAGGGCACCTAAAATATTGCACAAGTTTTGATTTTCTGGCGGCATTTGAGTTATAGCTCAGTTATATATTCTATAGCACAAAACCATGGTTCTGGAGTCATATGAAAAATGAAATTCACATTTCTACATGTATTATTTCCAGAGATACCACCAATTGAAAATACATCCAGGATTGGAACATTTGTATGCAGCTGATCCCTGTTGTGTACCAGATAGATACCTAGAATATAAAGAGTGGAGGCCTATGGGAGGTTCAACAACATAATAAACAGTTATACAGCATCCAGTGGTCCCTTGGCATCCATATTCTGAATCCTGCATTATGATCTCGGCACATCCCAAGTGTCGACTATGACCCAACCGCTGGGCTCAGCAGTGTCCCCAGGGTCCATTAAATAAGCAGGATGTCAGAAGAAGTTGGCAAGGGACATAATGAAGGATCCTATGAGAGGAGAGGCAAGGTAAGTATTAATGTTTATTATGTTGGTGCACCTCTCCTGGGCCTCTACTTGTTATACTCTGGGAGTTTTAGCTCTTAAATGGTCACTAACTTTTCAGACAGTTAACTCTCAATAAATAAAACATGTGATTCTGGACTAACATGTAATTCACTGTAATTGCAAATGTGTTTGCTTTTTGCCTGAAAACCTCTCTAAAGTTCCTGCCACTATGTGACTCCCTTCTAGGTAATTTACAGTTTACTTTCTGTTGCTAGGTTAGTAGCATCCCATAGATGTGAGACAGATCACAATGAGGGGAAGGGAGGTGGGCTGATCTCTTCACAAAGTGAATTCAGGTGGGAGGGGCTGATTCTCCTCACAGCATGTCTGGAAACTGTTGCTCTACAAAGGATTGAAGATTCTGCCCAACTCACAGCTTACAAGTCTTCTATGTACTTTCTTCTTCTGACAAACTTTTTTCTTGTGTCATGCCTGCACGGTAGATACTAGTAGTGGAGTGTGTACCTTCATGTATCTGTCATATAGTTGCAGTTCAGTGTTCTTGGACCACCTATATGATGATCACTAGGTCTTTTCTCAGCTATTTGTTAGCTCTTGTACAGTTACTTCTGGCAGAATTACATGTAACTTAACCAGAAGTAGTAGTAATGGATAGAGAATGGGGGACTACTCCTTTTTGTACATGTCCCCATAATCTGATTATTAGCTGCAGAAAAACTGATAGGACATTAAATATTTAGGCTTATACAGTCATAGAACAGACTGTCCAGTACACATATTTCAACTTTTCATGAAAACTCTGATATCTTTTACCCGAATCTCAGAAATATCTATTGAAATGTATCTTCTAAGGTTCACCCATAGACAGTAGTTCAATGTCTTAGGAAATTTTTAAAGGGGTTGTCCAATTCTTAACATTTGTATCCAGTCAGAAAACTGATGAATTGGAATGTCTTCACTGGTCGTCTGGCAGGGAACCAGAACTAGATGGGAGCTACATTGTATGTATTGTTCTCATGTATAGTTCTCATGCTTCCCACATTATAAGGTCCAGTAAAGGAAATTTGTCAGTCACTCCTACCCTCTAGAAATACTTCAATCGAACCAAATCTACATCTTGTTGGGGGTAATATTTATTGCTGTCCTGTGTTTTGGTCTGCTTTATATCTGGGCTGGAGTCCAAGTTGTTCTGTTACTATATCGCCTCTTCTGTTGTAGTTACAGCTCTAATATTCTAGTACGTACCACATTAGATAATAGCCAGATGCCCATTTTACCTAGAAGAAAACGCTTCTTCCCACAAAGTCACAAATAACATATTATATCAATTATGTAATAAATCTGTAAAACATTCTGACTAAATCTTAATTGGTCTTGTAGATTAATGAATGATATTTTACTCATTTGTATTCCATTAGGACTTGAAGTGGGTTGAGCACTGGGATCAGCACATTTACACTGCAGGGCAGATATCAAAGCTTTCTATTGTCGATATTCATCAACCAGATTGGCCAAGAGTCTAATGGACGAAAGCCCAAAACCTGACACAGCATGAGTGATACACAACGTAAAACAGACGCTTATCTTCTCGGCACAGCATATTTTAATCTACTAGCTGTTCTGCCAATTGTAGTTATGACATCTGTAATCTGGAAGAAGTTCATTCAGACGACAGCTAGCACCAAATTTTTTTAAAAAGTTTGGAACGTTAAACTTTTATGTAACAACTTTTACTTTTATCTTTTCACAAATGTTGACTTTTTCGGTACCGATAAACTCTGGTGCTGAACTCTACAGAGACAGCAAATGGAACAAGTTATCAGTCACCAGAGACATGAGATCCTGGGGTTAAAAACAAGAGGACAGTGTCCCCCATGTTACCGGCACCAAATTGTTATAATCTTTAGGATACGGGCAAGCTAAATTTAGAAAACCATCTGGAGTACTGGATATTCTACGCAGAAGTTATGGCTGGTATGGATGGACCAAGAAACAAGTCATATTCAAGAAGTAGATGAAAGCTGAAGAATGTTCATGGTGGCACAAGCTCCATCTAAATAACCTAAATAACCAAAAAGAAGATACAGACAAGCATCTATTTATTAAGGGTAACAATTTACAGATCATTAAATCATCTGCAATAACTGCTTACTATGTTCAGGTTTCTGTTCGGGGAGTCTGCACTTTTCTCTCTGCATGATTCGTGCAAAACCGAGCGGAAACCCCATTATAGTCTATGGGGTCCGTGTGGTTTCCTTAGGTAACCGCTTTTTAATGCATATAGGGTTCCCTAAGCGGACTCCTCGAACGGAAACCCAAACACAGATGTGAACCAGGCTTTAATTGAGATTAAATTTCATAAACCATACAAAATAATACAAAAATAAAATAAATTTCTTAAACCACAACCAATTCTAGAATCTTGCTAGGACATATTGCCCTTCTGAAGAAACACTGTGACAGTCCATTAAAACCAAGGCATGAGGGCAGAAAGTAGAATCTTCTTAAAACTCTGCGACCCCGATGATAGTAACTTCTTAAATAGGTCCCATTTTTCCTCCGCAGACACATGGCTGCCAATCGGGACGCCCAAAGAAAGGAACTTCCAATAAGACATGATGCCACGATGAAGGAAATACCATACTGAAAATATAAGAAAGAAAAGATAGGGGGGCAGGTAGAATAACAAATAGTCCAGAGTTTTTCCAGAAAACTGAACTCAAATAAAAGAGGGCGGTGGTACATCCATGTGTCCCCCAAATGTGTGGGGCGATCTCCTAGCTACAAATGTACAAAGTAAGAACAAGAGGAATTTATTATTGTTTTAAGCCAGTTTTTTTGTACATGACATAATTGCACATCGACAATTTGAGACTTTTAAAAAATATAATAGTCACAAGCGGCATTTTTGTGCCAGCCCCATTACTTTTAAGAAAATGGGCAGAGCCATCACCCACGTCACATTCATCATCACTTATGCCAGTTTCGTGGCTCAAATGACGACAGAATCTATTTTCCCCTAGACACAAGGACACCAGGAGGATGTACCTAACTCATGATGAGGCAATGCTTCATGGAAAATTATTATGTAAACTAGCTGACCCAAGCTTCACTGGTAGGTGGCTACCCTGTAGGTCAATGCTTGACCCATGACATAACTAGTGCTATCGGCCACACCAGACCCATCTGTACGCAGCTGTTCCCAGGTACTGTCCCCTTATCAGTACAATACAGGATACTACATGGCTAGACTTTGCCTGTGACGCAGCTATGGGGGGTGCTAGCTTTCATGGAGGAGATCCAGCTGGTGTCTTACAGGCAATGTTACATGGGTCTCTCCCCATAAAAGAACCTTGAGCCTCAGTTCTAGATTAAAATAAATTTGTCATCATCATTGTACCATCCATCCTCCGCCATGTAGTGCTCTATGCACCATCTGCACTATACATAAATATCTATATCAATGACTGTTTCTATTTTCTGAGCTTTGGACCGGATGTGATATTTCCAATGTTACCAAATGGAAATAAATTGTATTATGTTTGTATCTATGTTTTTCAAGGACTAAAGTCACTCCGCCAGTAAACTTGTTTTGTCCACGTGTCATGAGCTGGAGTTCACATAAGTCGCTCGCTTTCCTTATAATTAATGATTACTCTCCCAAATAACGTCATGTCGTCTTCCATCACCCCCGCTTACTAAAATTCACAAGGCAAAGTTCAACCCACTGTTCCTGTTTATATTGTGCTACCATTTGTAACAGTGTTGCTTATCAACAGGACAAGGACCGTATTAGGGCAAATAATCAGAAAAGCCCCTGTGTAAGGGTCCAATAGGACTATTGTGGGTCCAACTATCTATCCTATATACATTGATAGTCATATATTTCTCTATTTATGCTATTATTAGCAGTAGTATTAACATAAGTTATCATATTATTGGTATAATTATACCTATTGCTTATGATACTTCTATATTATGGACAGCACAGTGGTTCAGTGGTTAGCAATGTTGCCCTATAGCAGGAGATCCTGGATTTGAAGAAAACCAAGTGTAATAATTCCACCCAGGGCCCAGAATTTAACAACTCCTAGTATCTTGTGCTGCGGGTTTTTAATACACAGTATGTCAGTTATTGCTGTGTACTGGGACATGGATTTCATCCTGGGCTAGTGCATGCAAAACCTGCATGGGATGCTTGCGGCAATGACTTTTGCGGCTTTTTCCATGATCGGGTCCGCCGTGGGATGTCTGGTACTTCTACACTAAGTTAAGAATTTTTGCTGAGTTGCAAATTTTCCAAAAAAATGAGTCGATTCACCTACATGCCTGTAACACGTGCATGTAATAGCCGCTGCTTACTCATTCCCTGTGAACCATCAATCATGTTGTTTTTTGCACTTGGAATGCTACCAGTTCTGTCTTGAGTTATCTCTGAAGGAAGTTAACCCTTCTTTGTTTTATTTAGAAGAGATACGGACTGTGTTTCCCTCCCCCTATCGTCAAACCTTTTACTAGACTGCTGAAAGAGAGCATAGTTTGACTGACACTTCCCAATGTAGGTGAATGGACAGAAAAACAGCCGGGTGGGTTAATAATTATCCATTACCGAAAACACCTTCATCCAAAGAAAAGTGGCTGGTTGAAGACCTTGAACAAGAGATCAGATGTGACGGAGTGTTTGTGTCCTTCAGAGAATAACAGGTTGTTGTGTAGATTCCTGGGTTTTCCAGGTACTATGTTGAGTGAACTCACGCTAAGGGAATTTTATTTATAAAAGCAGAAGACAAAGTTCTCCATGAATTCTTCAGTACACAGTGGTTATCTGCGTGGATGTCTATGTAATCCCAGTGTTTGCTCTGAGATCTCTCATTTCCTCCCAATACTGCTTAAATATACATAGAATAATTGTCATCCTGTTCCTTTGTCACGAGCGATCCCCATGACCTTCCCATAAACTTGGTCAGTCAGTTTATTCTATAGGGGAGAGAGACTCCATCTTTTCTTCTAGTAAGGAGAATGGCCATTGCTAAGGACACAGATAGAGGTTGACCACTATATTGGAGCACAAAGCTCCTTGCTCCATTATTAAGCCTTCGGCTGATAATGTCCACGTCAAGGAAGCGCAATGAGCTCCGAACAACAGACATTACAGTCGGAGTTTACAGGTCCACAGGAACAGTAAGTATTCGTTTTTTGGTTGAGGGGGGCAGGAGAAATTAAGTTATGGGGGTTATTGGGGACCCACTTTCAAAAAGTTTGCAGAGGGCCCCCAATACATTAAAACGGTTCTGTCTATTGCACCAAACGTGGCCTCGCTATCCAGGCAGAGCTTGCACCCATGATCTAACACTTGGTGGTGACAATACCAAGATCAAGGCCTTGTATGGGATACAGTCTCATTCCCTAGTTTATTGGTTGGTCAATGTTATGCAGGGTTATTTAGGCAAAAAATATTTTTATTCATTCCACTGTATAGTATGGAAATTTTTGGAATTAGTTGATTATTTTAAATATACATTATATAGAATTAGTATGGAGGAATCTTCCTATTTTTGCATAATGTAAGAGAACACCTAGACAGCGGCCATTACCCCATCCGTACACATTCCCAAAGGGCTCAGACTGGATTATAAAGTTACTGGCTGGATGTACAATGGTAAAGAAAATGGAAAAGCTGACTGCTGCTTTTCCAGATCCTACAATGTGTTAATATAACAGAGCACAGTATCTATAGCCATATGACCTAAGGCCTCGTTCACATCTGCGTTGGTAATCTGTTAGGGGGAATCCGCATGGGGACCCCCCAAACGGAGTGCTGAACGCATTTGCAAGCGCTGTGCAGTGAAAGCACACAGACCTCATAGACTATAATGGGGTTTGTGTGCTTGCTGTGAGATCTCCGCAGGGAACATGCAGACAGGAAAGTGCTTCACAATCTACTTTACTGTCCGCCTGACTCGTGCGGAGATCTCATGGCAAGCACATGGACCCCATTATAGTCTATCGGGTCCATATGCTTTCACTGCATACTGCTTGCAAATGCGTTCGGTAGTCCATTGGGGGAGTCCGTATACGGATTTCCCTAACAGATTATTAAATGCATATGTGAACGAGGGGTCAGCATGCTTTTGACCTGGATAGGAAGACAAGCTGACACTTGTTTCTTGTCATTCCAGTAGAGATGGAAGACCAGAACCCTGCAAGGAAATGAGAGCGATTTCCTCCATGGAATACTATTGTGTTACAAATTAAGGCTATGAATACTCTGATCAACCCCCCCCCCCCCCCCAAAGTAAAACCTAAAACTAAATTGTTGGTGTTTCCAGATCTGTATTTGTTTTGCCAGATATTTATCGGATGTTATATAGCTTTCACCTTTTACCACGCTTACATATATTATTGAAAATATTTTACAGCCACTTCTACCAGAACTGAACAAAACAAGTACAGGCGTCAAAGTACAATGTACATGTACAATAAGTTACAATGAAGAACATTACATAGCACTGTAAGATACTTCCAAGAAATGACACATGCTTTCACATAAAGCTTAAGGAACAAGGTAAACATCATAAGTTATAGCTGGGTTTAAGACACTGGCAACAAATTTAAATAAGACCAAAAAGCTGGTCATAGGACTGTACCAAAGTCTGTAGGAGCCCCCAGGAGGCCCTTGTGGGTGGAATTCTTTATAGTACAGTTTAGATAAGAGTGTTATATAGTGCAAAAATAATACCACCATATGGTGTATCATAATATTGCTACATGGTGCCTACATAATACTCCTATCCAGTGAACCTATACATTGGCAAAAATGAGAGTGGTACTGGTAAGATCTCAATGGCAATTGTCCTGTGCCCATGTACAATCCTAAAGGGGAAAAGGGAAAGTTCATGGGGATTTGTGTCAATGAAAGAAAATATTCTTTTGTTTACATGCAGAATCTGAAATTTAGTAATCATGTCCGGGTAAAGCTGACCCTACACATTAGACATTAGTCATCAGACCATTGGGACTTGAGGATGAGGGGATGGTACCAGTGGCATAACTAAAGTCTTGTGGGCCTGGTGCAATCCTTTGTCTGGGGCCCCCTACCTCGTCCATACAGTGAATTCTTGATAGTGATAGTTATGGGTGGTAAGGAGTTTATACAACCTTAGTGTGGTTAGGGTAATCTGTGGGTCTCCTTGGTTTATGGGCCAGATGGAAGCTGCAATCTCAATACTGATGCCAGTGCTTATGGGCCCCTTAAGGTTCCTGGGACTTGGTGCAACTGCACCCTCTGCACCCCCTCAAGTTACACCCCTGGATGGTGCCAATGACCCCACAAAAACATTACCAACTAAACTCTCCAACCAGAGTGCAGTTTAGTTGTTAAAGAAAAACAGCAAAAGTAGTCTGATTCTTGACTGAAAGTGGACAAGCATGCCAAATAACGGTATTTCACCTGACAACTGGCCAAAGATTTCCAAACTGTCTTCCATTGGTGAACCACAAATGGCCGCGCGCGGCATGTACACATCAGATTTCCGGCCATATTGCGGCTTGTGTTTTCAATGGAGAAAGAAAATATGCCAGGTTCAGGCATGACAAAAATTCAACATGCCCAATCTTTTTTCCCACTTACCTTATCTGTAAGAGGAGAGTAGGATGGCCCCCTTACATATAAGACAGTTGGCCTGTGCCACCAAAATCGCCAGGTTTAGCCAACTTTTCTCTTACGTGTATTATAGGCTTCAGTCTACATAATAAACTACAAAGGAATATTCTTTACAGACTTTGTCATAAGACCATAAATCATCCAAAATAAGGGTTAAAATGAATAGTGTAAATATGATATTAAGAAAAACAGATACATTTCTAGGGGCCTTCTTGAAGCTAAGGAATGGATTATGTCCAAGACGTGATAATAAGGTGAAATTACAAAATTCTCCATCTGGCTTAGTGATGTGTGTCTGGAAGGCTACAACCCTTATTTATAACTGTATTCTTTCTGGCCAAGTACAGGACGGGGTGAACATTTTTAACCTCTTCCTTGTCCTTTGGTCCCAGCACCATGACATCCGTCTGTATCATAATATTTTAGACTGGACCTTGGCTGGAATCCCAAGTCTTGTCTAACTGCAACTGCCTGGATCGGAGAAAATACAATCCCAGCGGTTAACCATTTCAATGCTGTCCATCAAACATGATTACATGAGATGGACTGACTAATTGATTGGTCGATATCATCATGAGGACAGCCCAGAAATTGGTTAAGGTCGCCTGGGTTGTCTCTAGCTGTTTTGCAAAAACAAATACCAAATTTTAAAAAGATACAAAACTTTTTTATATATTTTTTTAAAAAAATATGGAAGATAAATCAAATAAAATATATGTAATTATATAAGGTGCAGGGGGTGCGGATGTAGCAATCCTAGAAATAGAAAAGGGGACTAGAAAGCTGAGATTAAAAAATTCTTTTACAAGTAACCAAGCCTTGTTTGTTTGTATCATTACAACAAAAAAAATGACTGTTCTTAAAGGGGTATAAAATAAGAGAAGCTATACTTACCTGCTCTTGGCTTAACTGTTCTCTGTTCTGGAGATCTCCACCAGTCACTCATTTCAGGAACGCAGCAATGATGTTACCAACTACTTCAACAAACAGAGTATTTGGGGATTGTAGCAATGAGATCCCAAATACATGACCACTTGGATGGCTGTAACAGTCACTTAGAGTTGTCGGGGACATCATCGATGCAGAGCGGTAAATAAAGATCAGCAGGGAGCACTGGAATGGTGGGGCAAAGAACAGGTGAGTAGAACTTTTTTTTACCTGTTTTAGGCTAAGTTCCCACATTGTGGAAACTCAGCTTTTTTTTTTTTTGAAGATCTTGTTGCGTTTTTTTTAGCCAAAGCCAGGAAGAGCTACAAATGGAATCAGAAATATATAGGAAGCTCTTATACATCTCCCTTCTGCTCAATCCACTCCTGGCTTTGGTACAAAAAACTGCAGCAAAATCTACAACAAAAACTGTGTTTCTGCGACACAGGGCCCCAGCCTTATACTATTCTCTGGATGTAAGTGATATTCCGGGTATCTTTAAGGGTTAAATACTATAGCAGTAGCATGATACTATAAGACACTGATCTTTATGATTCCATGAGCCATACATAGGTACAGTACACTGTGTGTCATCTATTATCACGCCACCAATCACTGCTGTCCACACATGTCCCTTTAGCACTACACATAGTCCACTGTCAGCCCCGGTTGTGCAGTAACAAATCCCCGGGCTATGACATGAAAGTCCAGCCCATCAGCTGTTGCTTTCTGATAAAGATTCCATTGACCTTGCCTTATACAGCTTCCAGGTATTGCTGCAGAAAAACAGATCTATTATTGCCTTCACACAAACAACACCTGATAAAGGAAAGAAGTAGTAAACTTAGACTTCGCAACTAAATAAAACCATCATGCAAAAACATGTTGTTATAACAAAATCCACAAAACAAACATTTTATTTTTAATTCTGAGTTATAGAAACATATACAATGCAATGCAATGGTCAACATACTCAAGCATGTATACAAGTAAAAAGCATTGAGAAGGCCCCTGCAAGCTGCTATGGGGCCCTTGGATCCATTCCTCAGATGCATGTTATATTTATGCATGCACAGATATTGTGGTTGACTGGCTATATTGTTTTATAAAAGATGGCTGAAACATTGTACAAAACAAGTGTCACCCTGTGTCCTCATAGACTGTAAACCCTCCTGAGGGTTAAAGCCTAGTGCAGACAGTTGATTCCCCGCCATGTGAAGTATCCTTTCACTATGGGTTATGGTTGGGCTATTTATCATGCCATGTTGCCCATGTAATGTAGCACCAGTTTTCCCCTCTATATGCTAGTACATTCTGTGCCCTAACACAGAGCTCAACTGCTGAGGCTGGAGCCCACGTCATGGTTCCCTGTATGTAATGAATGTGCCAATCCAAGCCAGGTGCATGCATGGTACTCTCTCTTTTCTTGGACATGAGGTTAACAGCAGTGCCACACATGCCTTGGACTGATCAGCACATGCCAGCGAGTACAGACAAGATGATAATCTCTGTGTTAGAGGGCATTTGATGTGGTATATAAAGAAGAAAAATGATGTTTCAGCAATTGTGGTCATGCTTTGTCTGCACTGGGGAGATAATTTGCATAGAGTACAGACCAAAAGTTTGGACACACCTTCTCATTCAAAGAGTTTTCTGTATTTTCATGACTGTGCAAATTGTAGATTCACACTGAAGGCATCAAAACTATGAAATAACACATGTGGAATTATATACTTAACAAAAAAGTGTGAAACAACTGAAAATCTGTCTTATATTCTAGGTTCTTCAAAGTAGCCACCTTTTGCTTTGATTACTGCTTTGCACACTCTTGACATTCTCTTGATGAGCTTCAAGAGGTAGTCACCTGAAATGGTTTTCATTTCACATGCGTGCCCTATCAGGTTTAATAAGTGGGATTTCTTGCCTTATAAATGGGGTTGGGGCCATCAGTTGTGTTGTGCAGAAGTCAGGTGAATACACAGCTGATACTCCTACTGAATAGACTGTTAGAATTTGTATTATGGCAAGAAAAAAGCAGCTAAGTAAAGAAAAACGAGTGGCCATCATTACTTTAAGAAATGAAGGTCAGTCAGTCCGAAAAATTGGGAAAACTTTGAAAGTGTCTCCAAGTGCAGTTGCAGAAACCATCAAGCGCTACAAAGAAACTGGCTCACATGAAGACCGCCCCAGGAAAGGAAGACCAAGAGTCACCTCTGCTGCGGAGGATACGTTCATCCGAGTCACCAGCCTCAGAAATCGCAGGATAACAGCAGCTCAGATTAGAGACCAGGTCAATGCCACACAGCGTTCTAGCAGCAGACACATCTCTACAACAACTGGTAAGAGGAGACTTTGTGCAGCCACCGGCCTTCATGGTAAAATAGCTGCTAGAAAACCACTGCTAAAGACAGGCAACAAGCAGAAGAGACTTGTCTGGGCTAAAGAACACAAGGAATGGACATTAGACCAGTGGAAATCTGTGCTTTGGTCTGATGAGTCCAAATTTGGTTCCAACCACCGTGTCTTTGTGCAATGCAGAAAAGGTGAAGGGATGGACACTACATGCCTGGTTCCCACCGTGAAGCATGGTGTGGGGGGGCTTTACTGGTGACACTGTTGGGGATTTATTCAAAATTGAAGGCATACTGAACCAGCAAGGCTACCACAGCATCTTGCAGCGGCATGCTATTCCATCTGGTTTGCGTTTAGTTGGACCAACATTTATTTTTCAACAGGACAATGACCCCAAACACCTCCAGGCTGTGTAAGGGCTATTTGACCAAGAAGGAGAGCTATGGGGTGCTACGCCAGATGACTTGGCCTCCACAGTCACCAGACCTGAACCCAATCGAGATGGTTTGGGGTGAGCTGGACCGCAGATTGAAGGCAAAAGGGCCAACAAGTGCTAAGCATCTCTGGGAACTTCTTCAAGACTGTTGGAAGACCATTTCAGGTGACTACCTCTTGAAGCTCATAAAGAGAATGCCAAGAGTGTGCAAAGCAGGAATCAAAGCAAAAGATGGCTACTTGGAAGAACTGAGAATATAAGACATATTTTCAGTTGTTTCACACTTTTTTGTTAAGTATATAATTCCGCATGTGTTACTTCATAGTTTTGATGCCTTCAGTGTGAATCTACAATTTTCATAGTCATGAAAATACAGAAAACTTTTTGAATGAGAAGGTGTCTCCAAACTTTTGGTCTGTACTGTATGTCTAAAAATTTATTTTTCTAAATTTGAAAACTTGAAGGCCAAGTTTAGAAAGCCTGAAAATTGTTCCATGTAACACTGGTATTACTTGTCTGGTGATTTGTGACTTATGGGCTTCCTTGAAGACCTCCACTTTCTTGTTAATGCTCTTTATACCACTGATTATCAGAGGGTTGTTATCTTAAACAAATTTAAGGCTGAGGGTCCACGTTGTGGAAACATAGCTTTTTTTGTTGCAGATTTTGCTGCGTTTTTTGAGCCAAATCCAGCAGTGGATTGAGCAGAAGGAAGAATTATAAGAGCTTCCTATATATCCCATTCCTTATATAGGTACACTTGGCTTTGGCTCAAAAAACTGTAGCAAAATCTGCAACAAAAAAGCTGCGTTTCTGCAATGTGGGGCCTTAGCCTAAAGGGGTTGTATTGTGTGAAAAATTATATAATTTTCCAATATACCATGTATACCAACATATTCATGATCACTGACAGTCTCTAAAACTTTTTTTCAAGGGGTTACAGTGTAACATACCCATGTGTCTTCCGGGAAGTTGGGAAGAAATTGCACCAAAGTGGTCCAGAAATGCATGCATCAAGATGCTCCTAAGATGGGCACATTTCCCACAATCTATGTGTAGCCACAATAGTAAGTGTGGGTCACTGTGCGCATCAGAGGAAGAGCTTCTTCAATCACAAAGTGTATATTTGATCAGCTTTCAACTTACAGAAACTGAAGCTTTTAGGTCCCAATTCAAATCTGTACCTTTTATGACACTGTTGTCTTATTGTGCATCAAGGAGCCTGGCAAAGAAACTGCTCAAAGAGCAACGCCCAAGTGCAAATACATCCTATAGCCCTGGCCCAAAGGAAACATATCATTATGTTTATTAAAGCAAATAATAATTAATAACATTTGTATCAAAGTCAGCATTTAATCTATGTTATGAGGCTATGTGACTGAACGTCCTGCTTCATACCTGTGATATCAGTGTCAGACAGCGCCACCTTCTGACTACAAGCTATAAAGCAGTCAGGTGGTGAAGCGTCCATATGTTCTGCACCAGGTTCCTATAATAATCTTTGAGTCAGGACCAAAGCTTCCAGAACTGTTACATTTCTTCTTTTGTCCTATTTTTTTTCAATGAGTTCCTTTAAACATGTAACTATTAGTAGATTTTAGGGCAGTTACTTATGTTCAATATGAGGCTGTGTTCAGTGGCGGATCCAGGGTTTGCGGGGCCCTGGGCAATTGACTTTGGCGGGGCCCTACGCGCAGCGCGCCACAGCAAATTAGGCCCCGCCCACTTTTATGTTGACTCCGCCCATTCTCATTCATTTTTCATGTGATTCCACACAGTATAATCCTCCTACAGTCACCCGTAAATTATATGTACCCCCTCCATCTCTCCCCATTTTCATATACACCCTTCATCTACCCCTAGTTTCATGTCCCCCCCTCTATCTCTGTCCCCAGTTTCATGCCATTCTCCCCCTTTATCTGCCCACAGTTTCATGTCCCCCCCCCGTCTCTGCCCCAGTGTCATGCCGTTCTCCCCCCTTCATCTGCCCCAATGTCATGCCATTCTCCCCACCTTCATCTGCCCCAGTGTCATGCCATCCCCCCCTTCATCTGCCCCAGTGTCATGCCATTCTCCCCCCTTCATCTGCCTCAGTGTCATGCCGTTCCCCCCCTTCATTTGCCCCAGTGTCATGCCGTTCTCTCCCCCTTCATTTGCCCCAGTGACATGCCGTTCTCGCCCCTTCATCTGCCCCAGTGTCATGCCGTTCTCCCCCTTCATCTGCCTCAGTGTCATGCCATTCTCCCCCCCTTCATTTGCCTCAGTGTCATGCCGTTCTCCCCCTCCATCTGCCCCAGTGTCATGCCGTTCTCCCCCCTCCATCTGCCCCAGTGTCATGCTGTCCCCCCCTCCATCTGCCCCAGTGTCATGCCGTTCTCCCCCTCCATCTGCCCCAGTGTCATGCCGTTCTCCCGCCTCCATCTGCCCCAGTGTCATGCCGTTCTCCCCCCTCCATCTGCCCCAGTGTCATGCCGTTCTCCCCCCTCCATCTGCCCCAGTGTCATGCTGTCCCCCCCCTCCATCTGCCCCAGTGTCATGCCGTTCTCCCCCCTTCATCTGCCCCAGTGTCATGCCGTTCTCCCCCCTCCATCTGCCCCAGTGTCATGCCGTTCTCCCCCCTCCATCTGCCCCAGTGTCATGCTGTCCCCCCCTCCATCTGCCCCAGTGTCATGCCGTTCTCCCCCCTTCATCTGCCCCAGTGTCATGCTGTTCTCCCCCCCTTCATCTGCCCCAATGTCGTGCTGTTCTCCCCCCCTCCATCTGCCCCAGTGTCATGCCGTTCTCCCCCCCTCCATTTGCCCCATTGTCATGCTGTCCCTCCCCTCCATCTGCCCCAGTGTCATGCCGTTCTCCCCCCTCCATCTGCCCCAGTGTCATGCTGTCCCCCCCTCCATCTGCCCCAGTCTCATGCCGTTCTCCCCCCTCCATCTGCCCCAGTGTCATGCCGTTCTCCCCCCATCCATCTGCCCCAGTGTCATGCCGTTCTCCCCCCCTCCATCTGCCCCAGTGTCATGCCGTTCTCCCCCCCTCCATCTGCCCCAGTGTCATGCCGTTCTCCCCCCTCCATCTGCCCCAGTGTCATGCCGTTCTCCCCCCCTCCATCCGCCCCAGTGTCATGCCGTTCTCCCCCCCTCCATCTGCCCCAGTGTCATGCTGTTCTCCCCCCCTCCATCTGCCCCAGTGTCATGCTGTTCCCCCCTCCATCTGCCCCAGTGTCATGCCGTTCTCCCCCCTCCATCTGCCCCAGTGTCATGCCGTTCTCCCCCCTCCATCTGCCTCAGTGTCATGCCGTTCTCCCCCCTCCATCTGCCCCAGTGTCATGCCGTTCTCCCCCCCTCCATCTGCCCCAGTGTCATGCTGTTCCCCCCTCCATCTGCCCCAGTGTAATGCCGTTCTCCCCCCCTCCATCTGCCCCAGTGTCATGCTGTTCTCCCCCTCTCCATCTGCCCCAGTGTCATGCCGTTCTCCCCCCCTCCATCTGCCCCATTGTCATGCTGTTCTCCCCCCCTCCATCTGCCCCAGTGCCATGCTGTTCTCCCCCCCCCTCCATCTGCCCCAGTGTCATGCTGTTCTCCCCCCAGTTTCTTTGGGCCCCCTCCATCTCTGTCCCCAGTTTCATGCCGTTCTCTCCCCACCCCCTTCATCTTCCCCAGTGTCATGCCGTTCCCCCCCTCCCCTTCATTTGCCCCCCAGTTTCATGGGCCCCCTTCATTATGTTCCACCTTAATATTTAATACAAAACAAACACTTACACTCACCTTCTATCACTCACCTTCCATCGTTCCCCCGACGCTCCTCTCTCCAGTCACATATGCGATGCAGGAGCTGTGACCTCAGCTGCGGCCCGGCTTGCGTGTGTAAGCGTGATGTGATGACGTCATTGCGCCTACACACGCAAGCCGGGCCGGAGCTTTAAAGCAGGAGCTGAGCTCACAGCTCCTGCTTTACTCGCGTATGTATTCAGCTCATCGGCGGACGGACGCCGATGAGCTGAAATCGTGACAGGCAAGTGCCGGGGGGTCCCCAGAGGCTCTGTGGGCCCCGGCACTTGCCCGACTATGCCGAGGCTCGCCCGGCCCTGGATCCGCCCCTGGCTGTGTTCACACCTCATTGGGAGAATCTGTCACAATATGTACCTGAAATCGGTGGATGAAAACAAAGGACATCCAACGGACCCCATGATAGTCAATCAGGTACGCCAAGCATTGTATGTAACTGCTATTTTAGAGATCCTTATGTCCATTGTTCTGATCCTTCAACCGACCAGAAGAATGGACATCCAATGCTAGTGTGAACCTAGCATCAGGAATGAATCACTGCAAGAAAGGTCCAGTACTGCAATATATAGGGGGTGTAGAGTTACTGTATACTGTATATTGGGAAGGAGTTTTAATATTGCTGTGGTTGAGTATATGTCCTACCGATCCTTTCAATAGCTACGACACTCTTCATAGGCCTACCCTGGGGAAATAATTGTCTGGTCCATAATAATTTTAGTCCATATTGGTCATTGCCTTTAATAGTTGTCAGCAGTGGCGTAACTAGGAATGGCGGGGCCCCGTGGCGAACTTTTGACATGGGGCCCCCCCTCCCCAAACCGATGCCGAAGACCTCGACTGACCCCCTCCTCCGCACTCTATTATGTCCCTTAGTAAGCCCTGCACACAGTATTATCCCCAATAGTGTCCCCTGCACACACAGTATTAACCCCTATAGTGTCCAATGCACACACAGTATTAACCCCTATAGTGTCCAATGCACACACAGTATTAACCCCTATAGTGTCCAATGCACACACAGTATTATCCCCCATAGTGTCCCCTGCACACACAGTATTTACCCCTATAGTGTCCCCTGCACACACAGTATTATTAACCCCTATAGTGTCCAATGCACACACAGTATTAACCCCTATAGTGTCCAATGCACACAGTATTATTAACCCCTATAGTGTCCAATGCACACAGTATTATTAACCCCTATAGTGTCCAATGTACACACAGTATTAACCCCTATAGTGCCCCTGCACACAGTATTATCCCCCATATTGTCCCCTACACACAGTATTAACCCCTATAGTGTCCCCTGCACACACAGTATTAACCCCTATAGTGTCCCCTGCACACACAGTATTAACCCCTATAGTGTCCAATGCACACACAGTATTAACCCCTATAGTGTCCAATGTACACACAGTATTAACCCCTATAGTGTCCAATGCACACACAGTATTAACCCCTATAGTGTCCAATGCACACACAGTATTAACCCCTATAGTGTCCCCTGCACACACAGTATTTACCCCTATAGTGTCCCCTGCACACACAGTATTATTAACCCCTATAGTGTCCAATGTACACACAGTATTAACCCCTATAGTGCCCCTGCACACAGTATTATCCCCCATATTGTCCCCTACACACAGTATTAACCCCTATAGTGCCCCTGCACACACAGTATTATCCCCCATAGTGTCCCCATATGTCCCACTGTGGACACCTATAAACATTTATTATACTCTGGGGTCTGAAAAGACCCCAGAGTATAATAATCGGAGACCCGGGGGATTAAAACCATTAAAAGAACAGAGACAGTTGCTTACCTGTTCCTGTCGGCTGTCCTGTCCGCTCTTGTCCAGCTTTAATGACGTCAGACGTCACATGACCCGGGAAGCTGGCCTGGGTCATGTGACGTCAGAGACGTCAGACACAAATGACGGAGGCCTGGCAGGATCGCGGAGAGGTAAGTAACAGTGTTTTTTATGTTTATTACCTCTCCCGATCCGCCGATCATTATACTCGAGGGTCTGCAAAGACCCCCGAGTATAATGATAGCCTCTGTGGGCCCCGCGGTGTCACTTGCCGATCCCGGCCTAGCCAGGATCGGCAAGTGAATGGGGCCCGTAACGGACTTTTAAAAAAAAAAAAAAAACCGCAGCGGTAGCGGCTGTCACCGGGCCCCCTAATGGCCCGGGCCCTGTGGCAGCTGCTACTGCTGCTACCACGGTAGTTACGCCCCTGGTTGTCAGCCAAATGCTGGTTCAGCTATTCCTCTGGACTCTTCCATACACATGCATGCTTGGCTAAGTGTGCAGAAAAGTGAGCCACCGTCAGATACATTGTGATTGATCCTTCTTTCTCCCAACATCATCTTTCCAGAAGAGTTGAGAGACGCCCAATCATAAATCATACATTATAATATTTATAGGTATATTTAATTGGAATACCATCCCTTCAACCAGTGGCGGATCCAGGGTTTGCGGGGCCCTGGGCAATTGACTTTGGCGGGGCCCTACGTGCAGTGCAGCGCAGCAAATTAGGCCCCGCTCACTTTTATGTTGACTCCGCCCATTCTCATTCATTTTTCATGTGATTCCACACAGTATAATCCTCCTACAGTCACCCGTAAATTATATGTCCCCCCTCCATCTCTCCCCATTTTCATATACACCCTTCATCTACCCCTAGTTTCATGTCCCCCCTCTATCTCTGTCCCCAGTTTCATGCCATTCTCCCCCTTTATCTGCCCACAGTTTCATGTCCCCCCCCGTCTCTGCCCCAGTGTCATGCCGTTCTCCCCCCTTCATCTGCCCCAATGTCATGCCATTCTCCCCCCCTTCATCTGCCCCAGTGTCATGCCATTCTCCCCCCCTTCATCTGCCCCAGTGTCATGCCATTCTCCCCCCTTCATCTGCCCCAGTGTCATGCGATCCCCCCCTTCATCTGCCCCAGTGTCATGCCATTCTCCCCCCTTCATCTGCCTCAGTGTCATGCCGTTCTCCCCCCTTCATTTGCCCCAGTGTCATGCCGTTCTCTCCCCCTTCATTTGCCCCAGTGTCATGCCATTCTCCCCCCCTTCATCTGCCCCAGTGTCATGCCATTCTCCCCCCCCTTCATCTGCCCCAGTGTCATGCCATTCTCCCCCCCTTCATCTGCCCCAGTGTCATGCGATCCCCCCCTTCATCTGCCCCAGTGTCATGCCATTCTCCCCCCTTCATCTGCCTAAGTGTCATGCCGTTCTCCCCCCTTCATTTGCCCCAGTGTCATGCCGTTCTCTCCCCCTTCATTTGCCCCAGTGTCATGCCATTCTCCCCCCCTTCATCTGCCCCAGTGTCATGCCATTCTCCCCCCCTTCATCTGCCCCAGTGTCATGCCATTCTCCCCCCCTTCATCTGCCCCAGTGTCATGCCATTCTCCCCCCTTCATCTGCCCCAGTGTCATGCCATTCTCCCCCCCTTCATCTGCCCCAGTGTCATGCCGTTCTCCCCCCTTCATTTGCCTCAGTGTCATGCCATTCTCTCCCCCTTCATTTGCCCCAGTGTCATGCCGTTCTCGCCCCTCCATCCACCCCAGTGTCATGCCGTTCTCCCCCCTCCATCTGCCCCAGTGTCATGCTGTTCTCCCCCTCCATTTGCCTCAGTGTCATGCCATTCTCCCCCCTCCATCTGCCCCAGTGTCATGCTGTCCCTCCCTCCATCTGCCCCAGTGTCATGCCATTCTCCCCCCTTCATCTGCCCCAGTGTCATGCTGTTCTCCCCCCTCCATCTGCCCCAGTGTTGTGCTGTTCTCCCCCTCCATCTGCCCCAGTGTCATGCCATTCTCCCCCCCTCCATCTGCCCCAGTGTCATGCCGTTCTCCCCCTCTCCATCTGCCCCAGTGTCATGCCGTTCTCCCCCCCTCCATCTGCCCCAGTGTCATGCCGTTCTCCCCCCTCCATCTGCCCCAGTGTCATGCTGTTCTCCCCCCTCCATCTGCCCCAGTGTCATGCCATTCTCCCCCCCTCCATCTGCCCCAGTGTCATGCTGTCCTCCCCCTCCATCTGCCCCAGTGTCATGCCGTTCTCCCCCCTCCATCTGCCCCAGTGTCATGCCGTTCTCCCCCCCTCCATCTGTCCCAGTGTCATGCCGTTCTCCCCCCCTCCATCTGCCCCAGTGTCATGCTGTCCTCCCCCTCCATCTGCCCCAGTGTCATGCCGTTCTCCCCCCTCCATCTGCCCCAGTGTCATGCCATTCTCCCCCCTTCATCTGCCCCAGTGTCATGCTGTTCTCCCCCCTCCATCTGCCCCAGTGTTGTGCTGTTCTCCCCCCTCCATCTGCCCCAGTGTCATGCCATTCTCCCCCCCTCCATCTGCCCCAGTGTCATGCCGTTCTCCCCCTCTCCATCTGCCCCAGTGTCATGCCGTTCTCCCCCCCTCCATCTGCCCCAGTGTCATGCTGTTCTCCCCCCTCCATCTGCCCCAGTGTTGTGCTGTTCTCCCCCCTCCATCTGCCCCAGTGTCATGCCATTCTCCCCCCCTCCATCTGCCCCAGTGTCATGCTGTCCTCCCCCTCCATCTGCCCCAGTGTCATGCCGTTCTCCCCCCTCCATCTGCCCCAGTGTCATGCCGTTCTCCCCCCCTCCATCTGTCCCAGTGTCATGCCGTTCTCCCCCCCTCCATCTGCCCCAGTGTCATGCCGTTCTCCCCCCTCCATCTGCCCCAGTGTCATGCTGTTCTCCCCCCCTCCATCTGCCCCAGTGTCATGCCGTTCTCCCCCCCTCCATCTGCCCCAGTGTCATGCTGTTCTCCCCCTCTCCATCTGCCCCAGTGTCATGCCGTTCTCCCCCCCTCCATCTGCCCCATTGTCATGCTGTTCTCCCCCCCTCCATCTGCCCCAGTGCCATGCTGTTCTCCCCCCCCCCTCCATCTGCCCCAGTGTCATGCTGTTCTCCCCCCAGTTTCTTTGGGCCCCCTCCATCTCTGTCCCCAGTTTCATGCCGTTCTCTCCCCACCCCCTTCATCTTCCCCAGTGTCATGCCGTTCCCCCCCTCCCCTTCATTTGCCCCCCAGTTTCATGGGCCCCCTTCATTATGTTCCACCTTAATATTTAATACAAAAAAAACACTTACACTCACCTTCCATCACTCACCTTCCATCGTTCCCCCGACGCTCCTCTCTCTCACTCCAGTCACATACTAGATGCAGGAGCTGTGGATGCAGGAGCTGTGACCTCAGCTCCTGCTTAGCTCCGGCCCGGCTTGCGTGTGTAAGCGTGATGACGTCATGGCGCCTACACACGCAAGCCGGGCCGGAGCTTTAAAGCAGGAGCTGATCTCACAGCTCCTGCTTTAATCGCGTATGTATTCAGCTCATCGGCGGACAGACGCCGATGAGCTGAAATCGTGACAAGCAAGTGCCGGGGGGTCCCCAGAGGCTCTGTGGGCCCCGGCACTTGCCCGACTATGCCGAGGCTGACCGGGACCATTTTATTAGGGCCGGGCCGCGGGGTCCCGCTAAGCGCGGGGCCCCGGGCGGTTGCCCGGCTCGCCCGGCCCTGGATCCGCCCCTTCAACACACCTAATTCCTGCAGCCCGCAGGGGCCAATGACTGTACCAATTGCCTTCACACTTGAGCTACCATTGCTGACCAAAGATTTGGCCACACACTGCTGTTGTAAGGATCCCCAACCACCGGTCCGCGGACCAGGATCGAGCCATTGTTTTTTTGGGGGTTTTTTTGCCAGTCCGGAGTGTGATGGGCTGGCCTCAGTCTTAGTTGGATACTTTGCACTGAGCCATGTTGCTATGGTAATGTGCAAAATATCAGGTAGCGCAGCCTCCTGTAGCAGCTACAGGACACCATGTTACCCGATAGTTTACACGTTACCATAGCAACATGGCCTAGCACGAAGTATCCATCCCCGTTGTCTAGCCAGGGGTGAACCTACCCCTTTCGCCGCCCGAGGCGAACTACAGAAAGCCGCCCCCCCCCCCGGAGGAGGGGGCGGAGCGAAGGGGCGTGGTAGAGCGAGGGGGCGGGGCTTAGCGCCGTTCGCAGGCAGAGAGCAGGCGCGGAGAAGACCTGCTCTCTGCCTGAGCGTGAGGGGAGGCTACTGGATCAGCGCTGCTCCAGTGACCGCCCCAATCCACCGCTCGGTGCTAAGCCAGTCCAGGACAGCTTGTCCTGGACTGGCTTAGATAATCAAAAATGCCGCCCTCCCTGGGGCCCTGACATATTCTCCATGTCCGCTCAGATGCCCCCCAGAGCATCCCACAGAGAGCCTTCCTGTCTACATGGTGGAGCCTGTCTATAACTTCACCCCCCATATGACCAAAGCCCTGCATCTGCCCCACCCCCACAACGCCCTGCCCAGCCATGGAAAAATGGTCTTGCTTGAAGCAAACAAAGTTAGGGACCACTGGTCTAATAAATCTGTTACTAAAGTATAGAACAAAGTAACCTTATGGAAGGACTGCATAGATAGTATGTGTTCCGGAGTTCTATGGAATTCTAAACATTTGATGTAAATTCCCAGATTATTTTAGAACTATTCATCCATGAAGTCAGGATAGCTAAATCACCAGCGTCCAACAAATTCCCACATTATCAGTAATGATGGGAAAGGAACCAAAGCCATTAGCTGAGGTTTACAAGCTCTCCAGCTGGGGCTAAGCGCTTGGTCAAACAATTAAGTACTGGCCTCTTTAGAACAGTCCGTCTGCGGAAATCCTGCTTATATAAAATGACCTCTAGCAATGATTTTCCTCCAGACTTTCTTCTCTTCATACATAACTATTTATTCTGGGTCATGGAGACCACATCAGCTGCAATGAATAATCTCAGCTATGTTATTTCTGCTCCTCCACTGTTATTCTTGGGATGATCTATGAATAATATATCCCTTCAGGCTTCAGCTTTTTCTCTTTCACAGTTTATACTTCCCTTTGTTTTATTGCGGAATGTTTTAGTTCCTTAAGAATATATTAAGAGGGGCACTTGGTATAAGGTTGTCTACTTGAATTGGATGAATAGCCTTAGAATTGTCGAGGCTTCTGGCTTCCTGCTTATCTCCCCATTCCACATTGACAAGCTGGCTCCATTGAGGCCAAATGTCCTAAGTTGTTTTATTTATGCATTTTCTTCAGCCCCCCAGAATGTAAAATAATGTTATGGTCCATGGGATTAATGACTATATATCATTGGGATGATTATATTTGGTGGGGGCCCCATTCTACATATGGGACATAGACCAAATGACGCCTTATGGCAGTCAGATACGACACATGGTCAATCCTTGTTTTCCTGAAAGTAGTAGAGGTTCCCTGTGATGCATTCTCAGATACAAGTGATTCTACAATAAATATACAGTACAAAAAGCAGTTATCTGCAAAGTATGTAGTAGCCCCCCAGGCATGTCAAATCACCCCGTGAACAGTCATCGGTTTATTAATATTCACTGAACAGTGATGTCACCTCAGTGCAGAGAATAGTAATGATGGGGTTGCCTGGAGATCTCTCCAATAACTTAAAAAGGACCTTTCAAGTCTATGGACAAGTACTGTCAGAAGGGGCATTCCTTAATGCCCAGCAATTATGCTTGGCTATGAGGAACACCCTTCTGACAGTGGGGAGATTTTGGAGCCGAAACTAATGTCACCTATATCTCCACCTTCGGGGCACATACCAGAAAAACAGGCGATGAATTCAGCGCACTGTTGTCTTTCTAGCAGTATATAAAACCTCACATTCATGAGAACATGAAAGGTCCTCTTTAAAGACAATCATATCCAGGGCATGAACCCAGCATATGGTGTTTACAAAGCTGTCAGCTACTTGCTGAGCCACAGGCACCATTACCTGTAAAAGGAGTTTTTTCTTGTCACCTCTTTCACTTTTCTCTTTCTCAATAGTATACTTTCACCAGAAATATTTGGATTTGCCTATTACATATATATTTTTAAGCATACAATGTACTGGAAAGTAGAGAAATTTTTCAATATGTCAATACATTATGTAGGGAAAGACATACTATTGAGAAGGAGAAAAGTGAAGAAGGTAAGAGAGAAAAATCTCACTATGCAACTAATGGCACCTGTGGCTCAAAAAGTAGGACAACAGCTTTGTATATATATCATGTCCTATCCTAATTTGAATAATAAATAAAATAAAGCTCTAAAGGGAATGTGTCACTAAAATGGCTTTCCTTTTAAGTTATTTTTTTAAAGAATTTCTAATGATTTTATTTTTAAAGTGTACCTGGGTTTACATTAAAAGTTGAAATATGTATTGAGTTTAATATGTGATGTTCTATTGGATTTTTCTGTTGCTAATAAGGAAATTATGCCTAAAACACATTTAAAATTTGTTGCTGAGGCTGTGTGGGTGTACAATAAGGAGCAGTCTGCCCCTCTCCTCTATTCATTACTGATACTGTTCTGCCATTCTGCCAGGAGTAACTGTACAATAGCAAAGAAGTAGCTTAGAAAAGCCCAAGTAACCATAATATAAGAGATCCAGGAACACGGGACTGTAAATACAGGCAAGCAGCTAAAACATAGGTAGAAAAAAACACAATCTATGAGCACAGTCAGTAAAACTGCTGCTATCTGTGAATAATATCCCATCTGTAATCATACATAGAAAATTTTTCTTATTTTTAAATTTTTGCAAATCTCATAGTCTTTTGCACACAGCAACAGTTTGCAGACATGTCTGTGCAAAATATGAGGAACATCAACCTATCCCCTCTTCCTTGTAACCAATAGGAATTACACAATAAAATTAATACAATATTTAACATAATCACTAAATGGTGTAAATAACAAAAATGTTACATGAGGCCTACTAATATGGAGTCTGAAAATATGTAGCTATCACCCGTTCTAAAGGCCACACCCTGTGATCTGCCATTCACGAATCACCATGTGAAGGCCTATACAAGGTTAACATCTCTGCATATACAGTCCTATGAAAAAGTTTGGGCACCCCTATTAATCTTAATCATTTTTAGTTCTAAATATTTTGGTGTTTGTAACAGCCATTTCAGTTTGATATATCTAATAACTGATGGACACAGTAATATTTCAGGATTGAAATGAGGTTTATTGTACTAACAGAAAATGTGCAATATGCATTAAACCAAAATTTGACCAGTGCAAAAGTATGGGCACCTCAACAGAAAAGTGACATTAATATTTAGTACATCCTCCTTTTGCAAAGATAACAGCCTCTAGTCGCTTCCTGTAGCTTTTAATCAGTTCCTGGATCCTGGATGAAGGGATTTTGGACCATTTCTTTCTACAAAACAATTCAAGTTCAGTTAAGTTTGATGGTCGCCGAACATGGACAGCCCGCTCTCAAATGATCTGAAAACAAAGATTGTTCAACATAGTTGTTCAGGGGAAGGATACAAAACGTTGTCTCAGAGATTTAACCTGTCAGTTTCCACTGTGAGGAACATAGTAAGGAAATGGAAGACCACAGGGACAGTTCTTGTTAAGCCCAGAAGTGGCAGGCCAAGAAAAATATCAGAACGGCAGAGAAGAAGAATGGTGAGAACAGTCAAGGACAATCCACAGACCACCTCCAAAGAGCTGCAGCATCATCTTGCTGCAGATGGTGTCACTGTGCATCGGTCAACTATACAGCGCACTTTGCACAAATAGAAGCTGTATGGGAGAGTGATGAGAAAGAAGCCGTTTCTGCACGTACGCCACAAATAGAGTTGCCTGAGGTATGAAAAAGCACATTTGGACAAGGCAGCTTCATTTTGGAAATAAAGATTGAGCTGTTTGGTTATAAAAAAAAGGCGTTATGCATGGCGTCCAAAAAGAAACAGCATTCCAAGAAAAACACATGCTACCCACTGTAAAATTTGGTGGAGGTTCCATCATGCTTTGGGGCTGTGTGGCCAATGCCGGCACCGGGAATCTTGTTAAAGTTGAGGGTCGCATGGATTCCACTCAGTATCAGCAGATTCTTGAGAATAATGTTCAAGAATCAGTGACGAAGTTGAAGTTACGCCAGGGATGGATATTTCAGCAAGACAATGATCCAAAACACCGCTCCAAATCCTCAGGCATTCATGCAGAGGAACAATTACAATGTTCTGGAATGGCCATCCCAGTCCCCAGACCTGAATATCATTGAACATCTGTGGGATGATTTGAAGCGGGCTGTCCATGCTCGGCGACCATCTAACTTAACTAAACTTGAATTGTTTGTCCAAAATACCTTTATCCAGGATCCAGGAACTGATTAAAAGCTACGGGAAGCGACTAGAGGCTGTTATCTTTGCAAAAGGAGGATCTACTAAATATTAATGTCACTTTTCTGTTGAGGTGCCCATACTTTTGCACCGGTCAAATTTTGGTTTAATGCATATTGCACATTTTCTGTTAGTACAATAAACCTCATTTCAATCCTGAAATATTACTGTGTCCATCAGTTATTAGATATATCAAACTGAAATGACTGTTGCAAATACCAAAATATTTAGAACTAAAAATGATTAAGATTAATAGGGGTGCCCAAACTTTTTCATAGGACTGTATGCAATATCCTCCATATATGCAACAATCTCTCAGATACAAGCAAGTCTCCTCCTACCAAATATGTGTATCTGAGGGGTTATTGCAAACTTGGTGATGGAGAATTACTCATGTATAAGGGATTTCTCATATTTGGTGGAGAACTGCTTGTATATGAGGGGTTATTGCATATGTGAAGCATAATTGCTTGTGCCTAAGGAGTTGTTGCATACTTGGTGTGTAATTGCTCATGTCTGAGGAGTTATGCATTCTTAGAAGAAAATGTTTTGTGTCTAAGCGGCTTATTGCTTCCCTAGAAAATTGCTTAGTCTCAGGGGTTATTGCATTGGAGGATAATTGCTTTTTCCTGAGGGATAATAACATATTTGGTGGAGGATTTCTAGTATCTGAGACCATATCCTCTAACTGGATGATAATTGCTTGCAACTCAGGGGTTATTACATACTTGGAGGAAAATCACTTGTCTGAGGAGTTATTGCACACTTGGCAGATTATTACTTGTGACTGAGAGTCTATTGCAATGTTGGAGGAGAATTGCTTGTCGAGCGGTTATCACATACTTTGTGGAGAATTATGTTATGTTCTAGGGGTTGAATACATACTTGGATGAAAATTGGTGGTGTCTAATCTAAGTATTATATAAGTGGAGAATTGTTCTTATCTAAGGGGTTATTGTTGAGCTGGAGGAAAATCGATAATGTCTGAGGGGTATTTTCAGAGTTGGAGAAGAAGTGAAGAAGTGTTCATGTCTGAAGGGTTATTGCAAAGTTGGAAGAAAATTGCTCATGTTCGAAGGGTTATTGTTGGGGGAGAATTGTTCCTGTCTGAGGGGTTATTGGAGAGTTGGAGAAGAATTGTTTATGTCTGACTGGTTATTGCAGAGTTGGAGGAGAATTATTATTATTATTATTATTATTATTATTTATTTATATAGCACCATTAGTTCCATGGTGCTTTACATTTGGGGGTTACATACAATACACAGAATATACAGGTAGATATAATACTAACAATGACCAACTGGCACAGTGGGGTAGAGGGCCCTGCCCGCGAGGGCTTACAATCTATGAGGGAAGGGGGGAGAGACAGAAGGAGAGGGGGAGACTGTACAGATGGGGGTGCGGTGATAGTGTTATTGGAGGTTGTAGGCCTTCCTGAATAGGTGAGTCTTCAGGGCCTTCTTGAATCCTGTGATTGTGGGGATCAGTCTTATGTGTCGTGGTAAGGAGTTCCAGAATATGGGGGATGTACAGGAGAAATCTTGGAGACTGTTGTGTGAGGAGCTGATGAGAGCAGAGCGGAGTAGGAGGTCATTGGAGGATCTGAGGTTACGTGTGGGCAGGTAGCGGGAGATTAGGTCAGAGATATATGGAGGGGACAGGTTGTGGATGGCTTTGTATGCTTAAACGGGTTTTATTAAAGATTTTTCAATAAAATACAGAACGAACAGAAAAAAATACAGTCGAGCAACTATGCAGGAGCATACAAATCAGCGGGCAGGGAAACCTGGATGGCTTTGTATGTTAGCGTTAGTAGCTTGAACTCAATTCGCTGGGCTATAGGTAACCAGTGGAGGGACTGGCAGAGGGGAGCATCTGATGAAGATCTGGGGGATGAGGTGGATTAAGCAGTTTAAGGTGGACTGGAGGTGGACTGTTCAGTTTGAGAAAGCGGGAGGAGAGGAAGGAGGCTACGGCCGCTAAGCAATCTGGAACTCTGGCCAGCAGGGAGGTAATGTCTGGTCCAGAGATGTATATTTGGGTGTCATTGGCATAGCAATGGTATTCAAAACCATGAGATTCTATGAGTTGGCCCAGGCCAAGGGTGTAGATGGAGAACAGGAGGGGTCCTAGGATGGAGCCTTGGGGGACACCTACGGAGAGAGGGCATGGAGAGGAGGTGGTGTGCGAGTGGGAGACGCTGAATGTGCGGTCGGTGAGGTATGAGGAGATCCAGGAATGGGCCAGGAATTGTTCCTGTCTGAGGGGTTATTGCAGAGTTGGAGAATTACTAATGTCTGGAGTCCACATTACCTTTACCCCTTGTTCCCTTGTAGCCATGTTTCTTTTTGGCATTAGTTCCTTTGGTCTACTGCTATTCTGGCCACTATTTTATGCTACTGCGACTTTTGATATACCCCTTTTTATGGTGACAGACCCTTAAAGTCTGATTGTGAGAGCCAACTCCTGGGACTGTAAGGTGATGGGGACCACCACAAAAGGCAGTTTCACTCAAGGACTAGTAGGGCTCTTCAGCTTTTGCCTAAAACAGTCCCTTTTTACATGGATGGGACTTTGCTTCAAGACCTAACACAGAAAGTGATCAGAAAAGGCCTTGTTTTGGAAAACAGAAAAAAGTCTGCATTGGAATCATGGCAGGGCATATGCTGAAATACTCGTGTGATATAATATTATCTATATTTAACAATCTTGGAACATTTCTGATCTTAAACAATTGCTGACAAAAAGTACACAAAAGCTGTAATAGTTCACATCGCTCCCATTCTAAAAAGGAAGGAACACAAGAAAGCAACTCTGATAATGTACAGTTATTTACCCATGGTCCAGCGCTCCGAAGGTCAAAGGAAGTCTCTGGGCAAAAAGTTTGGTGAGGAACTCACTGTGAAAAATAGTATCATATTAATGTGGGGTTAACTGAGGGGATCTCATAAGATTATATTACAGAGCTACAAAATCTGAAAATAAAAACGTTTCCAATATACAGTACTTGGAAACAGTAAACAATACTGCTCCGCCAGCCAGTGGCGTAAATAGGAATGGCTGGGCCTCAAAGTGAACACTTGACATGGGGCCCCTGCCCCTCCCCCCATGCACAAACCACATTCCTGCACACACTATTATGCCCCATAGTGGACCCTGCAAACAGTATTATGCCCCATTGTGGACCACCCATGAACAATTATTATACTCTGGGGTCTGAAAAGACCCCAGAGTATAATGATCAGAGAGCCAGGGAGGATACACTTAGTTACCTTTTCTGGGCTTGGTGCACTCCCCGCTACTTTCGTCCCTCTTCAATGTTGATAGAGATGTCACGTGAGCCAGTCCGGTGTCATTATGCGTAGGGATGTGGCCCACGTGACATCTGGGACATCACCAAATAGGCCCAATATGCCACATAGTGGCACCTGCATACACTATTAAGCCCCATAGTGGACCCTGCACACAGTATTATGCCCCATTGTGAACCAGGCATGAACAATTATTTTCAGACCCCAGAGCATAATTATCGGAGACCCAGGGGAGGATACAAACAATGTTACTTATCTCTCCCTTGCTTTGGCACACTCCATGTTACTTCCGGCCATCTTCAATGTTGGACCAGATGTCACCTGAGCCAGGCCTGCATCGCAAAGAATGATGCCGGCCTGGCCTAAACAGGGCTGAATACTGCCAGAGCACAGGAGAGGTAAGTAACAGTGTTTGTTATGTTCCCTCAGCTCCCTTGGTCTCTGATCATTATACTCTGGGGTCTGGCCCCCTAATGTCCTAGGCCTGTGGCAGTGGCTACAGTTGTTACCCCTTTAGTTACGCCCCTGTTGGATAGGTTCTCAACATATAAGTCCCATAAAACCCCTTTGAAACATATCAAATCTGATCAGAGAAGACAACATGGCAAACAGTGATCAACCAGACGGCATCATAAAATTTGTGCTATTATGAAATGCTGAAAAAATGAAAAATATAAGAGTGTTTGTCTCATGGAGGGTTAATCTGTGTGTCTGTGACTGATGTAACAGTTTCTCATTCTGTCAGATATGTTATCAGACCAGGGTGAGTAAAGGAAGCCTGTGCTCTATGGAGGTTGGAGTCTTGCTGACGAAGCCATAGCTTTCCCTCTAACTCCTGGAATCCCTCTGTAAAAAATAAACCTTTCACCTTTCTACTGAACTGCACTAAATGTCATTATACTAGGAGATAAGATATAGCAGTAACTATATCCATGGTATTGGACATGGAGGTAACTAGCGGTTAAAAAAACACTATAGTATTTTTCATGTGCAGAAATTGATCAAATTGTACCAGAGATACCCCAAATATACAGTAATGTAAAATACATAAAAACATACATAATATAATCAGAATTAATGACAAAGGGAATATAATGTCCCATGTACTTGACCTAGCGTGCTTCCATTATAGGGCCAAGTTTGTAGCGGAATGTATTCAGGTGACACTTGGAGCCACATCTGAGTATCATCTGATTGTATTCCGTGATGCATTCACATCTATGGGGTCTTCAGATCCATTCAGTTCCGATGACATAGAAGATTAGACCCCATGCGCAAGACCGAATGTCGGTCCAAGTTTGTAGTGGAATGGATTTGGATCAGACTCGGAGTGACATCTGAATGACAACTGAGTACATCAAGGTCTACGGGAAGTGCTTAAATTGGGCCGGAATGCACCAGAACTCAGTTCAGGCATAAAGACAAACTATCTTTCAGCGTTGCGGTATAAAGAACCCCACAAACACCACTATAATTATACCTGGGGGGTCTTTTCAGACCCCCGAGTATAATGATTGGAGGGCTAGGAAAGGTGAGGGAGCATAAAAAACACTGTTACTTACCTCTCCTGGCTCCAGAAGGCTTTGGGCATACTCTGTGGTGTCCCAGATGTCACGTTGGCCAAGCTTGCATCCATATGCGTTGCGATGCAAACCCAGCTCAAGTAATGTGTCTTCCATCATTGAAGATGGCTGACATCACCCAGGAATGCTCCGGAGCCAGGGATAGGTAAGTAACAGTGTTTTTTATGTTTGTATCCTCCCTAGGTCTCTGATTATTATACTCTGGGATCTGAACATGGATGTCCACACTGGGGCGTAATACTGTGTTCAAGGGCCACTATTGGGCATAATATTTTGTGCAGGGGCCACTATGGGGCATAATATTATGTGAAGGGGCCACTATGGGGCATCATACTATGTGAAGGGGCCACTATGGGGGATAATACTGTCTGTAGGGGCCACTATAAGGCATAATACTGTGTGCAGGGGTCACTATGGGGCATAATACTATGTGCAGGGGCCACTATGGGGTATAATACTTTGTGCAGGGGCCACTATGGGGTATAATACTGTGAGCAGGGGCCACTATGGGTCATAATACTCAGTGCAGGGGTCACTATGGGGCATAATACTGTGAGTAGGGGCCATTATGTGGCATAATACTCTGTGCATGGGTCACTATGGGGCATAATAATGTGTGTAGAGGCCACTATAAGGCATAATACTGTGTGCAGGGGCCACTATGGGGGATAATACTGTGTGCAGGGGCCACTATGGTGGATAATACTGTGTGCAGGGGCCACTATGGGGCATAATACTGTGTAGGGGCCAGTATAAGGCATAATACTGTGTGCAAGAGCCACTATGGGACATAATACTGTATGCAGGGGTCACTATGGGACATAATACTGTGTGCAGGGGTCACTATGGGGGATAATACTGTGTGAAGGGGCCACTATGGGGCATAATACTGTGTATATCGATTTTAGGTTAAAGATGGATCTGCGACACTCCTCTTCATTGATAAAACTTTTACTTTATTCCATTATTCAAGACAATACAAAAACTCCATGTAAAAGGTAGAAAAAACAAAAAATACAAAAAGACGCAATAAAAACCGCTGTCAGTAAAGCATAGCTGACGCGTTTCAAGACCGTCTAGGTCTCTTATTCATAGCTGTTTGAGGTCTGGTCAGACCTCAAACAACTATGAATAAGAGACCTAGACGGTCTTGAAACGCGTCAGCTATGCTTTACTGACAGCGGTTTTTATTGCGTCTTTTTGTATTTTTTGTTTTTTCTACCTTTTACATGGAGTTTTTGTATTGTCTTGAATAATGGAATAAAGTAAAAGTTTTATCAATGAAGAGGAGTGTCGCAGATCCATCTTTAACCTAAAATCGATATATACACTATCCTGGTCTTGGAGTCCCAAAGGCAGCGGATCGTGCACCTCCCTAAGAAATTTGTGCAGGTGAGCTTTTTTATGACCAAAGTTTTTTGCATATTGGACATAATACTGTGTGTAGGGACCACTATAAGGCATAATACTGTGTGCAGGAGCCACTACGGGGCATAATACTATGTGCAGGGGTCACTATGGGGCATAATAATGTGTGTAGGGGCCAGGGGCGGATCCAGGGCCGGGTGAGTCGGGCAACCACGCGGGGCCCCACACCGAGCGGGGCCCCGCGCCATATGAGGCACGACACAGGCCGGACAGGCCTCAGCCAAGCACACGCTGGAGCCGGCCTTCATGAGATCCGGGCCCGAGCCAGCCCTGAAGCACCCTGCACCCTTCCTCCTCTACCTCCGAGCAGCCCGAGGCCCCGCGGCATCAGACACTGACAGTGACAGACAGTCAGCTCATCAGCGCTGCCTGCAGATGCCCACCGTCCACCCGCTCCAAGTATCTGATGCGCAGCGATACCTAGAGAGGGGGGAGGTGGTACAGGGGGAGTACAATGATCGGGGCCCCCTGTTGGTGGAATACTTTCCACCAACAGGGGGCCCCGAAGCTGCAGCAATGGCTGAGACACAGGAGCTGCAGCTCTGGCTCCTGTCAGCGCTTCTGGACGCTCCCTCTCTCCCCCCTCCCTTTCTTTGCCTGTCCTCTGCCCACCAATGAGAGGGCTGAGGAGAGCCCAGGAGGCGGGGCTTATCCCTGCCGAGCTCCTGCCGTCCTGCAAGAGAAGAAGAGGAAGAAGGAAAATGAAACTGAAGAAAGAAAACAAGTCCACAGGTACATACTGGGGTTACTTATTAATGTCAGGCATATGGGGTGATTACTTTTGTTTTAGTAACGCCATGTGCCTCATATTAGTAGCAATTAACCCTATCATGTCCCTCACATTAACCCCTGTGTGCCTCACCATAAGAGTTACTAATATGTGAGACATATGGGGGTAATAATAATGAAGATACTTTATTATTACCTCCATGTCTCTCACATATCAGTAACTCTTATGGTGAGGCACACAGGGGTTAATGTCAGGGACATGATGGGGTTAACTGCTATTAATATGAGGCACATGGAGTTACTAAATTGTAATGCACATGACCAGATTTTTTTATCCACAATTGTCCTGGTATAGAGGTCAGTGGGTGACGTGACAGTATTTAGTCCTGCAGGGGCCACTATGGGACATAATACTGTGTGCAGGGGCCACTATGGGACATAATACTGTGTGCAGGGGCCACTAATGGACATAATACTGTGTGCAGGGGCCACTAATGGACATAATACTGTGTGCAGGGGCCACTATGGGACATAATACTGTGTGCAGGGGCCACTATGGGACATAATACTGTGTGCAGGAGCCACTATGGGACATAATACTGTGTGCAGGGGCCACTATGGGGGATAATACTGTGTACAGGGGCCACTATGGGACATAATAGAGCGCGCAGGAATGTGTAGGAGGGACTCGGTCGAGATCTTCGGTGTCGGGGGGGCTCCATGTCAAAAGTTCGCCACAGGGCCCCGCCATTCCTAGTTACGCCACTGTGTGGATCGCTCACTAAATAACAGGGAATCCAATTCGATTCCCTGATAGTGAGCGGATCGCTGCTGTGCTTTCAGTTCTATGCACAGACATAGAACTGAAAGCTGTCAGTGTAGTCAGGCCGACGCAGGCGCAATGACGTCATCGCTCCAGTCCTGCAGTGCAGTCTGAAGGAGGAGGATTCTCGGCTGTGGCCTGTGGCTCTTCACATGGGTAAGTCAGTGTATTACAGTATGATGTGTTTGTTGTACTGAGGACTGGAGTATATAATACAGTGGGGGGTACTGAGGAGTATATAATACAGTAAAGGGGTACTGAGGCGTATATAATACAGTGGGGGGGGGGGTACTGAGGTGCATATAATACAGTGGGGTGGGGGTACCGTACTGAGGAGTATATAATACAGTGGGGGGTACTGAGGAGCATATAATACAGTAAAGGGGTACTGAGGAGTATATAATACAGTGGGGGGGGGGGGGTAAAAAAAAGCCTCAAAAACGCATTTTTAGGGCTAATTTTTTCAAAAAATTACCCCCCAGACCCCCCGGTAACTAGGGCCCCGCAAAAGTCAATTGCCCAGGGCCCCGCAAAGCCTAGATCCGCCACTATAAGGCATAATACTGTGTGCAGGAGCCACTATGGGGCATAATACTGTGTGCAGGGGCCACTATGGGGGATAATACTGTGTGCAGGGGCCACTATGGGGTATAATACTGTGTGCAGGGGCCACTATGGGGTATAATACTGTGTGCAGGGGCCACTATGGGGTATAATACTGTGAGCAGGGGCCACTATGGGGCATAATACTGTGTGCAGGGGCCACTATGGGGGATAATACTCTGTGCATGGGTCACTATGGGGCATAGTAATATGTGTAGGGGCCACTATAAGGCATAATACTGTGTGCATGGGCCACTATGGGGCATAATACTGTGTTGGACGTGGGGTTAATTATTCCATAGTTCGCCCTAAAATTTTGGTACGGATGATTATAGAGCAGGTCAAATTCTGCTCTGTGTCACTGGAACAGAACATATCAGAAGCCCCCATAAATATGAATGCCTCATGGGATGCACTTGGACATCACTCTGAGTGTCAGCTAAATGCATTCCACTGCAAACTTGGAAAGCACACTTGGTCATGTATTGTATAGGCAGAAGATGGGCCTTCTGAATCAATATTACCTCTGGTAGATCCTCTGTATTTTAGTCTGACACTAGTCTGACACTAGTCTGACACTAGTCTGATACTAGTCTGATACTAGTGAGGTGCTACTGCTCAGGGACTTTTTTTATTTTTTTTTTTTTGCACATTTATTATATAGTTTTCAGCATTTAGGTGTTTTGTATGTGTTTTTCTGTGGTTAATGAATCCTTTTAATCCACAGTCTTAACACAAGGACACGTATCTTGTTCCTGGAAAGCTTCGCTTACATTTTGAAATCAACAACCTCTAAGCCCTCATGATCCCTGTCCCCTATCACTCCACTTCAAAGAACCTTGTCTGGACGGAAATCACTTGGTTGTAAAGCAATAACTTCTGCAGATTTCTTGCTTGTTTAAATCACAGAAAAAATACAGATAAGTAGGCTCCCTGTAATTTCCCCTTACTCTACACAAACACCAACTATACAACAACACAACTTGTAGGGGCCGTGCTGTAAGGACTGTGTGCATTAGTGTAGGCTGTGACATGAACACCAGTCACAGCAGACATACTAGTAATCTATGTATTATATTTTAATGACTGTATATAAGTGTATGGGTAGTCCACATGTTATAGTCACTAGAGATGAGCGAACAGTGTTCTATCGAACTCATGTTCGATCGGATATTAGGCTGTTCAGCATGTTCGAATCGAATCGAACACCGCGTGGTAAAGTGCGCCATTACTCGATTCCCCTCCCACCTTCCCTGGCGCCTTTTTTGCTCCAATAACAGCGCAGGGTAGGTGGGACAGGAACTACGACACCGGTGACATTGAAAAAAGTAGGAGAAACCCATTGGCTGCCGAAAACATGTGACCTCTAATTTAAAAGAACAGCGCCGCCCAGGTTCGCGTCATTCTGAGCTTGCAATTCACCGGGGACGGAGGTTTCCGTCCAGCTAGCTGGGGCTTAGATTCTGGGTAGGCAGGGACAGGCTAGGATAGGAAGGAGAAGACAACCAACAGTTCTTATAAGAGCTAAATTCCAGGGAGAAGCTTGTCAGTGTAACGTGGCACTGACGGGCTCAATCGCCGCAACCCAGCTTTCCCAGGATCCTGAATGGAATATACTGACAGTGTATTCCCGTATACCCTATATATACCCCCAATCCCCGTTCCAACGGTGTGCCCCCCCACCTTCACCCCAGAAATACACTGCAAGTCCCCTAGCAATAGAATTGGGGCTATATACACCCACTATGTTTGCTACTGCCATATAGTGCCAGTTTCTGACTGGGCATTCAAAGAATATATTGGGGTTACAAATACACTCAAGTCCTGCCACTGCCATATAGTGCCATTGTCTGACTGGGAATGCAAAGAATATATTGGGGTTACAAATACCCTCATTTCTTGCTACTGCCATATAGTGCCAGTTTCTGACTGGGAATTCAAAGAATATATTGGGGTTACAAATACCTTCAAGTCCTGCCACTGCCATATAGTGCCAGTTTCTGACAGGGAATGCAAAGAATATATTGGGGTTACAAATACCTTCAAGTCCTGCCACTGCCATATAGTGCCAGTTTCTGACTGGGAATGTAAAGAATATATTGGGGTTACAAATACCTTCAAGTCCTGCCACTGCCATATAGTGCCATTGTCTGACTGGGAATGCAAAGAATATATTGGGGTTACAAATACCCTCATTTCTTGCTACTGCCATATAGTGCCAGTTTCTGACTGGGAATTCAAAGAATATATTGGGGTTACAAATACACTCAAGTCCTGCCACTGCCATATAGTGCCAGTTTCTGACTGGGAATTCAAAGAATATGTTGTGGTTACAAATACCCTCATTTGTTGCTACTGCCATATAGTGCCAGTTTCTGACTGGGAATTCAAAGAATATATTGGTGTTACAAATACACTCAAGTCCTGCCACTGCCATATAGTGCCATTGTCTGACTGGGAATTCCAAGAATATATTGGGGTTACAAATACCTTCAAGTCCTGCCACTGCCATATAGTGCCAGTTTCTGACTGGGAATTCAAAGAATATATTGGGGTTACATATACCTTCAAGTCCTGCCACTGCCATATAGTGCCAGTTTCTGAGTGGAAATTCCCCAAATAATTTGGGGATTCATTCACCCTACATCTCAGGCTCTTGCCATATTCACCCAGGTTGTCAGTGCTGCACCAGCTCGTTCCCAGACAGCTCGGCCTGAAAAACACACTACCTATATAGAGGATTTGGACAATGAAGACAACATGTTCTAAATCTAATGTCTGCACCTTCTCCAGAATTAAAATGAAGGCAGCGTTTAACTTTCAAATAGCACTGCACAAAGGAAGATCTTATCAGCTTGTCTCATGACATGCTACTAAAAAGTGTCATTTGTGTATCTTAATGTAAATATAGTTGTATAAGCTTTTTGGGTTTTAGGCACTGCCAAGTTATTTATTACCACCAGCTCCCTTATAATGATGATGACGCCAAAGTCACTGTGGGTGTTCAGAGCTCACACCTTTGGTTGACATTTGTCTTGCTCTCTGTCGGTACAGCTGTCTTTTTGGATACCGTAAAGTTATGTTGACTTTATTAACAGCTATAGAAGCTTTAGCCAGGTTGTGACGGTGTGTAACCCTAACAACACTAAGTGGGATACACATTAATAGTCAGTCTATGTACGCTAAACGTATCACTGAAGTAATTTTTTTTCCCTCTCCCCTAATATAAGAAAGGAAAAGACATTAGACCTAGACCGGGGTTCGAGGCTTGTAAAAATCCAGTATTATTTGTTCTCCATGATGTGAAATATGTGTTAGACTCTTGAAAAGCAACCCAAGATGAAGTCAGCCATGTGTGCCAGTGTGTTATTTGGCATGCCTTTGCTGGCCCCAACTGTAAGGGTCACTCTCCATTTCCTCCATTTTCCACTCCCCTTCACACCATTTGTGGTGAAGCAATGGGATGCACTGAAGTGCACCCTCTAGCCTCGTGTGGGACAGGGACATCAGATGCCACTCCAACCCCCTCGTCTTCCTCCGCCAGCCAACGGTGCGAAGATGAGAGGAGTGTGCTCTGAATGTTTTCTGCCTAGCAGAGGCTAGTTCTCACTTATGAAAATGGCCCCACTTTGACCTGTATATCAGGCACCATGGTGTAGGTTTCAAAGAAACATGGCACCAACAAGTTGAAAACGTGTGCCATGCGTGGACCGTGTTTGAGTCTGGCAAGCTCCAGATCTGCTACCAGGTTCCAGCCATTATCACAGGCGCAAAAATGCCAGGCCCCAGGTGTAGCAGGGAAAAAAAAATGCCATCTCAGCCAGGATGTCATCCCTGACCTCGGAGGCACTGTGCTGTCTGTCCCTGGGGTGGAGGTTGCAGCGTCGTAGGATTTCAGTCTACTCCTGCCATGAATTTTGGCCTGGGAGAGGAGATAGGCCACCCCAGTTTGCACCCGGGGACCAGACTCCACCACATTCACCTTGCCTGTCATTAAAGATAAGCACTGCAGCATCCCTGACCACAGGCGCTTGTCCATGTGTCGGTGGTCAAGTGGACCTTGCAGCAAAGCGCAGAGCTCTGGGCCCGACTGATGTTATGGGACACATGTAGGCGCAAGGCAGGAACAGCACACCAAGAGAAGTAGTAACGGCTAGGCCCAGCATAGGGAGGTGCCCCAGCTGCCATCTGCTGACGGAAGGCCTGGGTATCCAGAAGCACAAACAAACACCAACATCTCCAGGGCCAGCAGTTTATCGATGAGGCTGTTAAAGGCTTGGGCATGGGGGTGGGTTGTGTTGTACTTCTGCCTGCAATGAAAAGCTTGGGAGATGTGGAGTGGCTGGGAAGAGGCGCATGATGGTGCAGGCCAAAAGGGCGCATGAGGGTGAACTCCACAATGTGTCAGAGATAGGTGTGTAGGTGTCCTTGCATCATATACTTGCACCATACTTGGCTTTGGAAGTTAATTTTGTGCCAAAAAGTGGTTAAGACAGCGATACCTCAGCTACTCCCGTTACACTGTCTATTGACAACACCAGCACTAAAATTACCACCTTTGGAAGTGGACCACCACTTCTAAGATCCCAAAGGAAGTAGGCAAGAGATGTGCAGTGCAGAAAAAAAGATGAGAAAATAAGTGTAGGCTGTAGAGCACAGAGGGATCGGAGAGGACAGAGCTGGTGTCGGCCAGATATTCCCACAACATGTGCCTATACTTGTCCCTCCTGGTGACACTAGGCCCCTGAGTGGCAGTAATTTATCCAGGGGGGGCCATTAACGTGTTCCAGACCTAGGAATAAGTCTTCCAACAGGGTAGAGTTTTGCATGCCTTTGCTTCTACCCACTGTTTTTGCTGCTTAGCTTCCCTCCACGTCTACACTGCTTTCGCCCCTAAACATCACCCCAGTTTATGCATCTGCCTGTTTTTTTGTTGAATTAGCTTCCCTCCACATCTACACTGCTTTCGCCCCTAAACATCACCCCAGTTTATGCCTTTGCTTCTACCCTGTTTTTTTGTTGAATTAGCTTCCCTCCACATCTACACTGCTTTAGCCCCTAAACATCACCCCAGTTTCTGCCTGTGCTTTTCCCCAGCTTTTTTTGTTGATTTAGCTTCCCTCCACATGCACACTGCTTTTGCCCCTAAACATCACCCCAGTCCATGCCTCTGCTTTTACCCCCAGTTTTTTATGCTTAGCTTGCCTCCACATCCACACTGCTTTTGCCCCTACACATTACCCCTATCCATGCCTGTGCCTCTAGCCATAACTCTGCCACCCATGGAACTTCATGGTGCAGAAAGTGAGGGAGCTGACTCTGAGGAACCCTTGGGTTTTGTAGCTGGTACTCCATCAAAGGTCTCTGCTGCTCAACACCCTGCTCAACATACGGTATCTAGGGTTTGAGCGTGTGGTGACCTCGCACAACAGTAGGTGCTTCAGGCAGATGTAGGCCTTGCTGGAGTGTATTGCGGCTAGCTCCAGGTACTGTAGACTTGGGAAAGTGGGTGTCCAAGTGCCCCACTTTCACCCTTATCTCTGCTAATTTGGGGTATGTTTTTAAAAATCATTGCACGTGTTGGAGGCTGGCAAGCTCCAGAGCCCTCCAACAAGACAAAAAAGCCTGGCCCCAGGGGCAGCGGGGATAAATAAATTGCCATCTCATCCAGGATGGCATCCCTGACCTCAGAGGCAGTGTGCTGTCCATCCCCCAAGCTGATGAGCTTCAGCCCGGGCTGCTGACGTCTCCCCACACCAGTGTTGCAGCGTTTCCAGCTCGTAGCTGGGGTCAATCTAACAGCGGAGGAGGAGGGTGGTGTTTCAGCCCTCCTCCCAGGAATGTTGTGTGGGGAGACAAGTCAGTCTACCACATTTTGCGACCCGGTCCATGCCTCAAGTACATTCAACCACTGTGCCAAGATTAAAAGTTAGCGTCCCTGTCCGCATGCACTTGTCCATTCATAGCTGGTCACGTGGAACTTTTGGGCAAAGCGCTGAACTTAGGGACCGCCTCATGTTTGGGGAAAAGTGCTGGTGTGGACGGCACAGTGAGGTGGCGCAGTAGCTAGCAGGCCCAAAAAGGGCAGTGTCCACAAGCCGGGACCCCGACATCTCCTGGGCCAGAATTTTTGAGATGAGGCCATTGAAGCCTTGGGCATGTGGGTGGGTTGTGCTGTACTTTAGCCTGGAATGAAAGGCCTGGGAGATGGGGAGTCGCATTGCAAAGCATGTAAACCACTCTCAGTTTGTCCTCGACCTATACATTTAGAAATTATCTCCCCCAGCGAGGAACGTGGCCTCGATGGGGGAATTTTTCTAAGGAAGCTAGAAAAGAGGGCATCTTGGGCCTTGCTGGCTCAGGTCTAGCTTCTGTCATGCAGCTGTCTTCTGCCTCTGGACATCCCTTTGCCTCTAGCCACCTTTTTCCCTGCTTAGCTTGCCTCCACATCCACACTGCTTTTGCCCCTAGACATCACCCCAGTCCATGCCTTAGCTTGTACCCCCAGTTTTTGCTGCTTAGCTTGCCTCCACATCCACACTGCTTTTGCCCCTAGACATCACCCCAGTCCATGCCTTAGCTTGTACCCCCAGTTTTTGCTGCTTAGCTTGCCTCCACATCCACACTGCTTTTGCCCCTAGACATCATCCCTATCCATGCCTCTGCCCCTAGCCATAACTCTGCCACCCCTGGAAACTCATGGTGCAGAAACTTTGGGAGCTGACTTTGAGGAACCCTTGGGTTTTGTAGATGGAACTCCATCAAAGGTCTGTGCAGCTCACACACCCTGCTCAAGATATGGTATTGTAGGGTTTCAGCGTGTGTGAATGACAGACAACAGCCTGTGTTTGGACAGATGTAGGCCTTGCTAGAGTGTTTTTAGGCTAGCAGCGACTCCTGTACACTTGCAAAAGTGGGCGCACAAGCGCCGCATTTTCAACAGTAGCTTCGGTACATTTGGGTATGTTTTCAAAAAACGTTGCACCACTAAGTTAGACGTGGGCCAAACATGGAACGTGTTGGAGGCTGGCAAGCTCCAGAGCCGCTACCGGGTTCAAGCCATTATCACAGGCGTAAAAATGCCAGGCCCCAGGTGTAGCAGGGAAAAAAAAATGCCATCTCAGCCAGGATGGCATCCCTGACCTCGGAGGCACTGTGCTGTCTGTCCCCCAAGCTGATGAGCTTCAGCACCGCCTGCTGACGTCTCCCCACACCAGTGTTTTAGCATTTGCCGCTAGTAGCTGGGGTGGAGGTTGCAGCGTCGTAGGGTTTCAGTCTCCTCCTGCCATGAATTTTGGCCTGGGAGAGGAGATAGGGTACCTCAGTTTGCACCCCGGGACCAGACTCCACCACATTCACCCTGCCTGTCCTTAAAGATACACTTTCTTGAAGTCACCATCCAGCACACATTTCTCAAGTTTGAATAAAACTCAGCCTTTATTTTTCCATTTTAAAGTAGGGAAATATCCATTACAAAATTTAAAAAGCGCTCAGCATGGCCAGCATAAGAAGGAAAAACGCAGCGTCCGGCTGACGCGTTTCGGAGCTCTTATACTAGCTCCTTACTCATAGCCTGATACAATGTGAATGAGTGTCTCAATATATAACAGAAATCGACGCCCTCACACACCTGCGCTAATTAAAATTAACCCCATGAGTACAAACTCAAAACGGGTTCAAAATACAAAAAGACATATGCACATAATAAACACACACAAAATACAATTACAATTTGCAAATACAGATAAAACCTAAATCCTGAGAAACTGAAGGAAATAATCATATGTCATATAATATTCTTTTGATCCATAAAAGACTCATATCATATATAATTCCATGGAAATCCGGCAACAAGATATGGTTGGGTGATGCCCTCAACAAAGATGGACGGTAGGATGTCTGTTACGCATGCGTGTCACATGACCTGATGAAACCTATCAAGGACTTGTTGCGATCCTGAAAGGAGAGAACAAATACATCAAAGAGAAAGCTCTTGCAAGGTAGCAAATTGAAGCATACCCTACAACTGAACTTACACTAAATAGAACGCCAATATAATTTCAAGCATAAACCACATCTTGCATTAACAGATAGGTTATATAAAAATCTTATGTGTTCATTGGAAATATATAAGCATGATATTTTTAATTGTTATCTTTCTAAACTGAATGAAACAATAAAATATAAACTATTGATGTAAATCTCCAGCTGATTACTGCTGTGATGTTAATATTTGTAAATATAAGATAGATCACTTCTGTGGTTCATGCCTGTGGGTATCCTCGTCCCAAGTGTGAGGATCCAGAAAGCCTCTCTTTCACGGACCAACTGATCCCAATTGCCACCTCTCTTGGGTTTCGTCACCTTTTCTATAGCCTTAAAAGTGAAAGATGTCAAATCCCCTTTATGTAATTCCCTAAAATGTTTGGTTACCCCTGTGATCTTAGTTGAATTTTCATTAGTGACCGATTGTACATGTTCTGAGATCCTTAATTTTAAAGATCTTATAGTACTTCCTATGTATTGTAAATTGCACATGGTGCATGAGATCATATATATAACGTGATCTGTAGCGCAATTCATATGTCTATCGATTTTAAAATTTTTTGTGCCTGTACAATTCATAAAAAATGAACTTTTGTCGGCAAATCTACAAACTTGACATCTAATTGCGCCACATCTGTAAAATCCTTTGATGTGTAACCAAGTTTCAGAACTAGATTTATTATTGGTTGAGAGCAAGCTGGGGGAAAGATGGTTACCCAAGGTTTTGCCTTTTTTAGATATAAAGTTCACACCCTCAGAAACAATACTTTTCAAAGTTTCATCCTGATTAAGTATTCCCATATTGTTTTTAATAATATGTACAATACTCTTAAAATTACCACTGTATCTGGTGGAAAAATATAATTTCCCTTTATTTTGGTTCTTATTCTTATGTTTATTGCTATTGGTTATTAACAAGGACTCTCTATCCATCTGATCTACTATTTGTTTGGCCCTATTAATGGACCACTGTGGGTAATTCCTTTTTTTGAAACGTTCACACATACCTTCTCTCTGTGACACAAACATCTTGTTATCACTACAAGCCCTCTTAAGTCGTATTAACTCACCAACTGGTAAGGAACGCTTGGTATGTTCCGGGTGAGAACTTCCATAATGTAACAGGGTATTCCCTGAGGATTCCTTACGAAAAAGAGAGGTATTAACACTTTTTGTTAGGACATCTCCCACCAAAGTAATGTCCAGAAAATGAATAGTATTCAAATTAACACTGTGTGTAAATTTTAAATTAAGATGATTACTGTTGATATATTCAATAAATTTCTGGATTCTCTCTGTGTCCCCCTCCCACACAATTAACAAATCATCTATATATCTTCCATACCAGTGGATGTTATTTCTAAAAGGATTACTGGCATGGAAGATATGATTACTTTCCCACCACGACATTACAAGGTTAGCCAATGAGGGCGAGAACCTCGCCCCCATTGGCACACCCTGCACCTGTAAGTAACAGACGTCATCAAACATGAAGTAGTTATGGTGAAGAAGATATTCCACCACATCCAGAATAAACTGACATACTTCATCTGTAAAATCCGAAAATTTTTTCAAATGATATTCCAATGACAAAAGAGCCACATCATGTGGTATGGAGGGGTACAGCGCCGAGACATCACACGTCAACCATTGGAAATCCTCCCTCCACTCAAACCCATCAAAGACTCTAAGTATCTCCTTTGAGTCCCGTATGTAACCTGGTGCACGCACCACCAAAGGTTGTAATATTTGGTCCACCCAGTCACAGAGTCTCTCATTCAGAGACCCTATGCCAGATACTATGGGTCTGAGTGGAGGGGGGATAATCCCCTTATGAATCTTGGGCAACCCGTGCATGATTGACATTACAGGATGTTCATTAATGAGGTATTTAGCCTCCTTAATTGAAAAAACTCCCAAATCCATACCATGAGTGACGAGTTTTCTAAGGGATATGGCAAATTGATCTGTTGGGTCCTTTGGCAGTTTTCGATATGTAGATGTATCCCCTAAAATATCAAGGACCGATTTGACATAGTCATCCTTATTCAGGACGACTATTTTACCTCCCTTGTCCGCCATGCGAATAATTAGATTACTATTCTTTTCCAATCGGTTGAGTGCTGCTCTTTCCCTCTTGTTAAGATTGTCTTTAAAAAACATAGGTGTCTCATACAATTTAGTTAAATCCCTCTCCACCACTGAACGAAACTGTTCTAAAATGGGGATTTTAGAAGACAAGGGATAGAATTGTGGGTTTTTTTACCTGCATCTTTAAATCCGCTAAATCACAGGTTTTTGGTAAATCTCCCTCCAAGTCTTGCAATTCAAGAAGACAACATTGTTCTTTAAACTGTAAATTCTCATATTCATTAGTGATAAACCTGCTTTCGGAAACAAAGTCATCATCAGGCATATCAATGAAATGCTTTCTTATTGCTATAAGTCTAATGAATTTATTAAGATCCATTAAGGTATCAAAAAGGTTAAACTTGCTGTTAGGAACAAAATTTAAACCACGTGACAATAGACTTATATCATCTACTGAAAGCACCTCATTGGATAAATTCAACACATTCAATTTATCATTACATTCTACTGTCTCAAATGTTGAAGATATAACTTGCTTGTTATCCTCTATACAGGGGGAAAACAGACCCAAATTGTATTCCATAGGAGAGTCATTTAATCTCGATGTTTCCGTGTGAAATAACGAGGCTTTGCGTTTGTGCTTGCGACCTCCTCTGTGTGTCCTGCCTTTCCTCTTTTCTTTTGTGTGTCCATTGACCTGTTCGATGGTTTTTCCAGAGTGTTGTCTCTGTATCTGTGTTTGTTGATGTCCTCCGAGTTTAAAAAACTACGAGAGTCACATGAAATATCATCATTGTCCGAAAAATCCGTCTCTCTATCCGTTGAGCTGAAGGATACCTTCCTCTTAAATTGATGAAATTTACGTTTTTTATTTCTGTTTTTGTCATTAGATTTTAAAATGGATTTCGGTGTAGAAGTAGTCTGTTTATTCCACCTGTAAATTTCCCCTGTTTCAAAGTCGTCTTTGTCTCTTTGAAACTTGCTTTTTTTGATTGTAATGATATCATCTTCCAAGTTTTTTATTTTATCTTGTATTTTTTTGTAATCCTTTTCAAAGTCAGGTTTATCTTTATATTTAGTAAGATCCTGTTTGATGTTATTAATTTCCTCCTTCAACATGAGTAATTTTTCCTCCTCATATTTTATTATAATTTTCATCAAATTCAGGGAACAATCTGTGAGGGCATTTTCCCATTCATTTTTAAACTCATCATTATAAATTATTGTGGGAAATTTATTAAGCCGTAGGCCTCTCGGTACCATATTTTTTTCCAAATACGATTTTAAAGACTCACAATCCCACCATACTTTGGTTTCCTGTTGCCAGGATTTAAAAAGCTTAGAAAATAAATTCCGACAGTCCTGTACATTTTCTCCAGGTGCTTTGGTTAAAGGATCATTAAAAACTTCCTTCAGTCTCTCATTTCGTGCATTGTCTGAATTCACTTCTAGCAAAGCCATGCTGCAGCTTATATCTCCCCCAGCGAGGAACGTGGCCTCGATGGGGGAATTTTTCTAAGGAAGCTAGAAAAGAGGGCATCTTGGGCCTTGCTGGCTCAGGTCTAGCTTCTGTCATGCAGCTGTCTTCTGCCTCTGGACATCCCTTTGCCTCTAGCCACCTTTTTCCCTGCTTAGCTTGCCTCCACATCCACACTGCTTTTGCCCCTAGACATCACCCCAGTCCATGCCTTAGCTTGTACCCCCAGTTTTTGCTGCTTAGCTTGCCTCCACATCCACACTGCTTTTGCCCCTAGACATCACCCCAGTCCATGCCTTAGCTTGTACCCCCAGTTTTTGCTGCTTAGCTTGCCTCCACATCCACACTGCTTTTGCCCCTAGACATCATCCCTATCCATGCCTCTGCCCCTAGCCATAACTCTGCCACCCCTGGAAACTCATGGTGCAGAAACTTTGGGAGCTGACTTTGAGGAACCCTTGGGTTTTGTAGATGGAACTCCATCAAAGGTCTGTGCAGCTCACACACCCTGCTCAAGATATGGTATTGTAGGGTTTCAGCGTGTGTGAATGACAGACAACAGCCTGTGTTTGGACAGATGTAGGCCTTGCTAGAGTGTTTTTAGGCTAGCAGCGACTCCTGTACAGTTGCAAAAGTGGGCGCACAAGCGCCGCATTTTCAACAGTAGCTTCGGTACATTTGGGTATGTTTTCAAAAAACGTTGCACCACTAAGTTAGACGTGGGCCAAACATGGAACGTGTTGGAGGCTGGCAAGCTCCAGAGCCGCTACCGGGTTCAAGCCATTATCACAGGCGTAAAAATGCCAGGCCCCAGGTGTAGCAGGGAAAAAAAAATGCCATCTCAGCCAGGATGGCATCCCTGACCTCGGAGGCACTGTGCTGTCTGTCCCCCAAGCTGATGAGCTTCAGCACCGCCTGCTGACGTCTCCCCACACCAGTGTTTTAGCATTTGCCGCTAGTAGCTGGGGTGGAGGTTGCAGCGTCGTAGGGTTTCAGTCTCCTCCTGCCATGAATTTTGGCCTGGGAGAGGAGATAGGGTACCTCAGTTTGCACCCCGGGACCAGACTCCACCACATTCACCCTGCCTGTCCTTAAAGATAAGCAGCATCCCTGACCACAGGCGCTTGTCCAAGTGTCGGTGGTCAAGTGGACCTTGCAGCAAAGCGCGGAACTAAGGGCCCACCTGATGTTGAGTGACACGTGCTGGTGCAAGGCGGGGACGCCACACCGGGAGAAGTTGTGACGGCTAGGGATGGCATAGTGAGGTGCCACAGTTGCCATCAGGTCCGGGAAGGCGGGAGTTTCAACAAGCCGGAACGCCAACATCTCCTGGGCCAGCAGTTTAGCGATGTTGGCGTTCTAGGCTTGCGTGGGTGGGTGGTTAGCGGTGTATTTCTGCCGGTGCTCCAATGTCTGAGAGATGGTGGGTTGTTGTAAAGAAGCACCTGATGGTGCCTTTGATGGTGCAGGAGAAGGAGATAAGACAGAAACAGGGGAGGATGAGGGAGAAGTCAACAAAGTGGCGGAGGCAGATGAAGTGATGTCCTGGCTCGTCCTCTGGAGTGCATCGCCAGCACTGTGAGCAGAGGCAGTGGCATGAACGGCGGGCGACGTTTGTCCTGCCGTTGCTGCCTGCCACTGATTCCAGTGCTTGGATTCCAAATGACGGTGCATTGAAGTGGTGAACAGGTTGCTCTTCTCAGGGCCCCTACTCGATTTCGAGAGGCAAATTGTGTAGACGACACTATATCTGTCCTCGGCGCATTCCTTGAAAAAACTCTACACCTTCGAGAAACGTGCCCTCGATGGGGGAGTTTTTCTGGGCTGGGTACAAAAGGGAACATCTTCGGACATTCCGGGTCTGGCCTGGCTTCGGCAAAGCAGCTGACCTCTGCCTCTGGACATGTCTCTGCCTCTAGCTACCCTTTTTGGTGCTGCACCTGCCTCAACATCCACACTACTTTCCCAGCTTGACATCTGCCTTGTCCAGGTGGGGTCGGTGTCCTCGTCGTCCACCACCTCCTCTTCCAACTCCTGTCTCGCCTCCTCCTCCTGCACAATGCGCATGTCAACTGGCTGCCCTGACAGCAACTGCGTCTCATCGTCGTCGATGAGGGTGGGTTGCTGGTCATCCACCACCACTCGTCTGTTAGGTCAGTGGAATCGCGAAATGGAGGGTCAGGTTGTGGTACAGTCAAAGGAAGGGAGAACAGCTCTGGGGAGCAGGGACAGTTGGGGTTATTGTTCTGGGAAGATTGGGAATTTTGGGTGGAAGGAGACCAAGACTGTTGGGTAAGAGGAGGTAGAGGCTGACTGGCTGGTGGACAATGTGCTTTAAGCATTATCCGACAGCCATTGCAAGACCTGTTCCTGGTTCTCGGGCCTACTAATCTTTGTACCATTCAGCCTAGTTAATGTGGAACTTTTGTGCAAAGCGCAGAACTTAGGGCCCGCCTGATGTTAAGGGACACACGCTGGTACAAGGCTCAACTCACCCTAAGTGCCAAAAACACTGCTGGTGCAAGGCTCTACTCATGCCAAGGGCCTCAATCTCTGCTGGTAGCTCAGCTTAAGGTCCTGTAACTTTGTTTGGAAGGGCTCATGTCAAGGGCTAGAAAAGTGAATTTTGGAAGGTCTTACCACATCACACACACACACACACACACACACACACACTCAAAATGACAGTTAAGGGTGAGGGCTTTTGGATTTCCCATTGTCTATTCCATCCGTGGTTGTCATGGAGAACGTGATTTAAAGGGGTGGTTGTTACTGTTTGTTGAGCTTAAATTGGGGTTTGTGTCCATCCATTTGGGGAGTAAAGAAGGTTTCCAGGTATTTTCCCACTTTGATAGAGGTTTTTTTGAATGTGGAAAGTGTGTAGTTGTTAGGCTATGATGTTGGGGTAATAGAGGGTCTTTGGTGTGTTAGATGCCCCCAGACATGCTTCCCCTGCTGTCCCAGTGTCATTCCAGAGGTGTTGGCATCATTTCCTGGGGTGTCATAGTGGACTTGGTGACCCTCCAGACACGGATTTGGGTTTCCCCCTTAACGAGTATATGTTCCCCATAGACTATAATGGGGTTCGAAACCCGTTCGAACACACGAACAGTGAGCGGCTGTTCGAATCGAATTTGGAACCTCGAACATTTTAGTGTTCGCTCATCTCTAATAGTCACCACTAGGGGTGCTCTTGGTCCTTCTGCTGCCTGAGGCGAAAAGCAAGTGGTGACCCCTCTCCTAAGGCACTCATTCCACAGAAGAGAATAATACACACAAAATTACGCGAGTTATACGCCCGTAATGACCCAGGATCTGTTTTGAGCACTCACATTCTGACACGTGTATACATGCCAGAATGCGAGCCCGTTAACTCCGTGTGAACTGGCCCTTAGGTTTCAGTGCTGTCTGGTGCTCCATCTCTGTAAGGAGCTGAGTTCATAAATACTGCCATACAGATGGCCAGGATCAGGTGTGTGGGCACCTATAGGAGCAGTCAGGGACAGACGTGGTCAATAAGACTCAAGCAGACAATAAATTAACACTAATGAAGACAAGGCCATGGACTCACTGTATATATATAAAGAATAAAAACAGGTAGGACATACAATACAGGACAAGAGAAGAGGTACTGTGCACTGTTTAGCCTCTCATGCTAACCTACATATAGAACAGGAGGGGGTAAATGGAATAGTTACATGCGACTGCAGGACAAACTGCACATAGTCTGTAGTCTGTATCCACAGATACACATAAGTCTTCATATGAGCTGTATACACAAAACGGTAAGGCATTTATGACAAACTATATTTGCATGGATGAATCATTTTTATCAAATCTTTTGCAGCAAAACAGAAATGAGCACAAAAGTGCATACGATGGCATACAGGAGGCTCTTACTATAACTTATGGCCTCAGACGGATAACAAAAACCACAACCCAAATAAACATATCAATAAAAACTCGGACTCAGGGTTGGGATGACGCTGGGGGTCAGGCACAGCATTTATTCAGAAGAAAACCCAACAATTGTAGGACCCATCCTTGTGTCACTCACATTAACAGAGCAACATTATATAACAAGCATTATATGGGGATATTATACTGGAGTGATGGGGATGGGCCCACGTGTTATACCTTTTCACTGGGCCCTCCAATGTGTTTAAACACCCTGGCTACCTCTTCCCCCTTAGTGCTATACCCCTGGTTATACGTACTAGCTCTGTACGCAGGTGTCCTTCTAGTTATACTGTAAGCCATAAACATGTTTGTTTCATACATTTGGAGACTGATTGTAAAGTAATAAATGATGAATGATCAATGTATGATTTCTATTGTGTAACCCTGCAAATGCAGCAATATGCACATAGTACAGAGATCACCTCTCTCCTCTACTTCCCCAAAGTCCCTGTTTGGAAGTTATAAGTAATTTGGGTGCCTGTTTATCCTTCATTAAAGTTCATTGCTTTTCACATTAAAGCACTGTCCTTATTTTACAGAAGGTGGAGGAGTAGGAATTCACTGGAAAACAAATATACTATTACCAGAAATGCCGTCGACGCTGCCAACGCACAACACTGAAGAGCTTGGCACAACTCATGGTCATAGAATGATGTGTTATTATACATTTATATAGAAGAAAACAGTTGAATCCCATCTCAGACCTGCTTTGGACCTATTTGGACTAGAGATGAGCGAACACTAAAATGTTCGAGGTTCGAAATTCGATTCGAACAGCCGCTCACTGTTCGAGTGTTCGAATGGGTTTCGAACCCCATTATAGTCTATGGGGAACATAAACTCGTTAAGGGGGAAACCCAAATTCGTGTCTGGAGGGTCACCAAGTCCACTATGACACCCCAGGAAATGATACCAACACCCTGGAATGACACTGGGACAGCAGGGGAAGCATGTCTGGGGGCATAAAAGTCACTTTATTTCATGGAAATCCCTGTCAGTTTGCGATTTTCGCAAGCTAACTTTTCCCCATAGAAATGCATTGGCCAGTGCTGATTGGCCAGAGTACGGAACTCGACCAATCAGCGCTGGCTCTGCTGGAGGAGGCGGAGTCTAAGATAGCTCCACACCAGTCTCCATTCAGGTCCGACCTTAGACTCCGCCTCCTCCGGCAGAGCCAGCGCTGATTGGCCGAAGGCTGGCCAATGCATTCCTATGCGAATGCAGACTTAGCAGTGCTGAGTCAGTTTTGCTCAACTACACATCTGATGCACACTCGGCACTGCTACATCAGATGTAGCAATCTGATGTAGCAGAGCCGAGGGTGCACTAGAACCCCTGTGCAAACTCAGTTCACGCTAATAGAATGCATTGGCCAGCGCTGATTGGCCAATGCATTCTATTAGCCCGATGAAGTAGAGCTGAATGTGTGTGCTAAGCACACACATTCAGCACTGCTTCATCAAGCCAATACAATGCATTAGCCAGTGCTGATTGGCCAGAGTACGGAATTCGGCCAATCAGCGCTGGCTCTGCTGGAGGAGGCGGAGTCTAAGGTCGCTCCACACCAGTCTCCATTCAGGTCCGACCTTAGACTCCGCCTCCTCCGGCAGAGCCAGCGCTGATTGGCCGAAGGCTGGCCAATGCATTCCTATGCGAATGCAGACTTAGCAGTGCTGAGTCAGTTTTGCTCAACTACACATCTGATGCACACTCGGCACTGCTACATCAGATGTAGCAATCTGATGTAGCAGAGCCGAGGGTGCACTAGAACCCCTGTGCAAACTCAGTTCACGCTAATAGAATGCATTGGCCAGCGCTGATTGGCCAATGCATTCTATTAGCCCGATGAAGTAGAGCTGAATGTGTGTGCTAAGCACACACATTCAGCACTGCTTCATCAAGCCAATACAATGCATTAGCCAGTGCTGATTGGCCAGAGTACGGAATTCGGCCAATCAGCGCTGGCCAATGCATTCTATTAGCCCGATGAAGTAGAGCTGAATGTGTGTGCTAAGCACACACATTCAGCTCTACTTCATCGGGCTAATAGAATGCATTGGCCAGCGCTGATTGGCCAGAGTACGGAACTCGACCAATCAGCGCTGGCTCTGCTGGAGGAGGCGGAGTCTAAGGTCGGACCTGAATGGAGACTGGTGTGGAGCGATCTTAGACTCCGCCTCCTCCAGCAGAGCCAGCGCTGATTGGCCGAATTCCGTACTCTGGCCAATCAGCACTGGCTAATGCATTGTATTGGCGTGATGAAGCAGTGCTGAATGTGTGTGCTTAGCACACACATTCAGCTCTACTTCATCGGGCTAATAGAATGCATTGGCCAGCGCTGATTGGCCGAATTCCGTACTCTGGCCAATCAGTGCTGGCCAATGCATTCTATTAGCTTGATGAAGCAGAGTGTGCACAAGGGTTCAAGCGCACCCTCGGCTCTGATGTAGGAGAGCCGAGGGTGCACTTGAACCCTTGTGCACCCTCAGCTCTGCTACATCAGAGCCGAGGGTGCGCTTGAACCCTTGTGCACACTCTGCTTCATCAAGCTAATAGAATGCATTGGCCAGCGCTGATTGGCCAATGTATTCTATTAGCCTGATGAAGTAGAGCTGAATGTGTGTGCTAAGCACACACATTCAGCTCTACTTCATCGGGCTAATAGAATGCATTGGCCAGCGCTGATTGGCCAGAGTACGGAACTCGACCAATCAGCGCTGGCTCTGCTGGAGGAGGCGGAGTCTAAGATCGCTCCACACCAGTCTCCATTCAGGTCCGACCTTAGACTCCGCCTCCTCCAGCAGAGCCAGCGCTGATTGGCCGAATTCCGTACTCTGGCCAATCAGCACTGGCTAATGCATTGTATTGGCTTGATGAAGCAGTGCTGAATGTGTGTGCTTAGCACACACATTCAGCTCTACTTCATCGGGCTAATAGAATGCATTGGCCAATCAGCGCTGGCCAATGCATTCTATTAGCGTGAACTGAGTTTGCACAGGGGTTCTAGTGCACCCTCGGCTCTGCTACATCAGATTGCTACATCTGATGTAGCAGTGCCGAGTGTGCATCAGATGTGTAGTTGAGCAAAACTGACTCAGCACTGCTAAGTATGCATTCGCATAGGAATGCATTGGCCAGCCTTCGGCCAATCAGCGCTGGCTCTGCCGGAGGAGGCGGAGTCTAAGGTCGGACCTGAATGGAGACTGGTGTGGAGCGACCTTAGACTCCGCCTCCTCCAGCAGAGCCAGCGCTGATTGGCCGAATTCCGTACTCTGGCCAATCAGCACTGGCTAATGCATTGTATTGGCTTGATGAAGCAGTGCTGAATGTGTGTGCTTAGCACACACATTCAGCTCTACTTCATCGGGCTAATAGAATGCATTGGCCAATCAGCGCTGGCCAATGCATTCTATTAGCGTGAACTGAGTTTGCACAGGGGTTCTAGTGCACCCTCGGCTCTGCTACATCAGATTGCTACATCTGATGTAGCAGTGCCGAGTGTGCATCAGATGTGTAGTTGAGCAAAACTGACTCAGCACTGCTAAGTCTCTGCATTCGCATAGGAATGCATTGGCCAGCCTTCGGCCAATCAGCGCTGGCTCTGCCGGAGGAGGCGGAGTCTAAGGTCGGACCTGAATGGAGACTGGTGTGGAGCGATCTTAGACTCCGCCTCCTCCAGCAGAGCCAGCGCTGATTGGTCGAGTTCCGTACTCTGGCCAATCAGCGCTGGCCAATGCATTCTATTAGCCCGATGAAGTAGAGCTGAATGTGTGTGCTTAGCACACACATTCAGCTCTACTTCATCAGGCTAATAGAATACATTGGCCAATCAGCGCTGGCCAATGCATTCTATTAGCTTGATGAAGCAGAGTGTGCACAAGGGTTCAAGCGCACCCTCGGCTCTGATGTAGCAGAGCTGAGGGTGCACAAGGGTTCAAGTGCACCCTCGGCTCTCCTACATCAGAGCCGAGGGTGCGCTTGAACCCTTGTGCAGCCTCGGCTCTGCTACATCAGAGCCGAGGGTGCGCTTGAACCCTTGTGCACACTCTGCTTCATCAAGCTAATAGAATGCATTGGCCAGCACTGATTGGCCAGAGTACGGAATTCGGCCAATCAGCGCTGGCCAATGCATCCCTATGGGAAAAAGTTTATCTCACAAAAATCACAATTAAACACCCGATAGAGCCCCAAAAAGTTATTTTTAATAACATTCCCCCCTAAATAAAGGTTATCCCTAGCTATCCCTGCCTGTACAGCTATCCCTGTCTCATAGTCACAAAGTTCACATTCTCATATGACCCGGATTTGAAATCCACTATTCGTCTAAAATGGAGGTCACCTGATTTCGGCAGCCAATGACTTTTTCCAATTTTTTTCAATGCCCCCAGTGTCGTAGTTCCTGTCCCACCTCCCCTGCGCTGTTATTGGTGCAAAAAAGGCGCCAGGGAAGGTGGGAGGGGAATCGAATTTTGGCGCACTTTACCACGTGGTGTTCGATTCGATTCGAACATGGCGAACACCCTGATATCCGATCGAACATGTGTTCGATAGAACACTGTTCGCTCATCTCTAATTTGGACCAGTGTTGCAAATACAGTAAGGCCGCCTCAAAATCCGCCTGCCAAAACGTCTGCCATTGACTTCAATGGGAGCCGCTCGCTGTTGTTTTCTGCTAGGTAGGAGTGGAAAAAGGAAGAGACATGCCCTATCTTGTCGCGGATTCCGCAGCTGAATCAGACACGGTGTCCGCGGCCTGAGACACGCTCCTGTTTAGGCCAATTCATTCGCGCCTAATCAGGAGCGGTATGCTGCGACGGAATGCAGATGCTGCATCGGCATCCCATAGTGGCTAGCCGCGCGTTATTGTTCACACGGCAGAAAAGGTTTCCGCGACCTTTTCCGCCGTGTGAACATACCCTAAGAGGTCAGAAGGAGAAATGTCTCTTATCAAACTGTGCATGTCCTACTAAGAATTTTAGGTAAAGAATATATTATACACTCACCGGCCACTTTATTAGGTACACCATGCTAGTAACGGGTTGGACCCCCTTTTGCCTTCAGAACTGCCTCAATTCTTCGTGGCATAGATTCAACAAGGTGCTGGAAGCATTCCTCAGAGATTTTGGTCCATATTGACATGATGGCATCACACAGTTGCCGCAGATTTGTCGGCTGCACATCCATGATGCGAATCTCCCGTTCCACCACATCCCAAAGATGCTCTATTGGATTGAGATCTGGTGACTGTGGAGGCCATTGGAGTACAGTGAACTCATTGTCATGTTCAAGAAACCAGTCTGAGATGATTCCAGCTTTATGACATGGCATTGCATTATCCTGCTGAAAGTAGCCATCAGATGTTGGGTACATTGTGGTCATAAAGGGATGGACATGGTCAGCAACAATACTCAGGTAGGCTTTGGCGTTGCAACGATGCTCAATTGGTACCAAGGGGCCCAAAGAGTGCCAAGAAAATATTCCCCACACCATGACACCACCACCACCAGCCTGAACCATTGATACAAGGCAGGATGGATCCATGCTTTCATGTTGTTGACGCCAAATTCTGACCCTAGCATCCGAATGTCGCAGCAGAAATCGAGACTCATCAGACCAGGCAACGTTTTTCCAATCTTCAATTGTCCAATTTCGATGAGCTTGTGCAAATTGTAGCCTCAGTTTCCTGTTCTTAGCTGAAAGGAGTGGCACCCGGTGTGGTCTTCTGCTGCTGTAGCCCATCTGCCTCAAAGTTCGACGTACTGTGTGGCGTTCAGAGATGCTCTTCTGGCTACCTTGGTTGTAACGGGTGGCTATTTGAGTCACTGTTGCCTTTCTATCAGCTCGAACCAGTCTGGCCATTCTCCTCTGACCTCTGGCATCAACAACGCATTTCCGCCCACAGAACTGCCGCTCACTGGATGTTTTTTCTTTTTCGGACCATTCTCTGTAAACCCTAGAGATGGTTGTGCGTGAAAATCCCAGTAGATCAGCAGTTTCTGAAATACTCAGACCAGCCCTTCTGGCACCAACAATCATGCCACGTTCAAAGGCACTCAAATCACCTTTCTTCCCCATACTGATACTCGGTTTGAACTGCAGGAGATTGTCTTGACCATGTCTACATGCCTAAATGCACTCTGAGTTGCCGCCATGTGATTGGCTGATTAGAAATTAAGTGTTAACGAGCAGTTGGACAGGTGTACCTAATAAAGTGGCCGGTGAGTGTATATATATATGATATCCTTGTTTGAAAGGAGGAACTAAAAAGCCTAGACACTACTTCACCCAGCATACTCTATCACTGCTTGTTTTTATTGTCACCTTAGTTATTGGGATGTTATACTCCTTATTTGTAATTTGTTGAGCTTTGAAGACACCAATCTTCCCCTGCTGTGTTATATGGCCCTGTACTCCCCACTTTTCTTACCTGATCCTTCCCTGTCTCTGACTCTATCGCCACATGTATCCTCACCCTTGTTCACACCTCTAGCACAGACTACAATTCATTCTTAGCGTTTGCTAGTATAAATCTAAGTGTAAAGGTCAGTTTTGACCTTGGTCAGTTTATTGCAACATCCTCAGGACATGCATGATCTAATAAGTCCCTGTGCCATTTCTCCCTATAGAGACATAGTACTGCTTCTAACCCTGGAAGTGTAACTTAATTAAAAAAAAAATCAAGATGTAAGTATTAAGACTATAGATTAGGACATATGGACATCCTTTGATCCTTGGCACGGCAATATTAGCTGGTGCTGCAAGCTGCTAACAAAGAACTGCTCTTGTTCTATCAGCAAGGGGCATTGAATAACTGACCCAGTGCTAAAGCTCGATATATGGGATTTTTTAATGCTTTTCTTTGGACCAGCTTTGCAAGAGAACATGATGAACTTTTTGTTGATTTTTTTTTTAACCTAAGCAACTACACTGTTGGAAAAGTTCAGTTCCCAACATGCTCAGACAGCAAGACCGCAGCTTAATGACCACTTAAGAGCAAAAAGAATGACTTTACACATGCAGAGATCTTGACCTTTACCCTTATCTGAATACTCTGACACTGTAGTGCCAGGTACTGGAGGATCACAGTAGTCAGTTGTCAGTAGTCAGTTGTCAGTAGTCAGTTGTCAGTAGTCAGTTGTCAGTAATCAGTTGTCAGTAGTCAGTTGTCAGTAGTCAGTTGTCAGTAGTCAGTTGTCAGTAGTCAGTTGTCAGTAGTCAGTTGTCAGTAGTCAGTTGTCAGTAGTCAGTTGTCAGTAGTCAGTTGTCAGTAGTCAGTTGTCAGTAGTCAGTTGTCAGTTGTACTAGTGATCAAACGCAGACACCCTTGTGTGCAAGAAGACAAATGAGAAAAAACTCACGGGTAGTCACCTACTAAAAAGAAATGCTACCACCACCTAGTGGATTGTACGTCAACAAGTGCACAAGATCTGATATAGACACATACACCATGGCACTGCTAATTCAATCTTCTGTATAATCAGGTTGTACAGGTATAGAATAACATGGCTACAGAAATTGTCAATGGCAAGGCTGTGGAGTCAGAGATGGGGTCGGTGAGTCGGGATAGTTTTATGTGGAGATAGAGTCAAAAAAGTTACCAAAACCAACCTGGCTTCAAAATAAAATAATAGAATGAATTATATTATACAATTATTAATATTGTACAATTAATTAGATCTATAGTTTGTTGTAGATTTATGTTCACAGGAATTTAATCGCTAGATTTTTTGTGAATTACATGAACTTTCCTGCTTTTTCCTGACCATGTCTGACAGCCACTTATGAAGGATTCAGAGATGGAGTAGGAGTTGGATTCGGGCTTTGTAAAAATGGCGGTGGTCAAGCCTGCCAGCTCCACAGCGCCAGTTAATGGATTGTGTCTGGTATTGTGGTTGAGCTCCAGCATGGGAAAATGGTCAAGAAAATGTTATTACATGCAGAGAATTGCTTCTGACAACTGCAAATACTTAAAAAGTAATCATAAGACGACAGAAAGAATTCATGACCGAGATCCTCAGCTGCCCTCTGAGACAATGTGAGAGACAAAAAACAAGGTTCTGACTTTCAGGCGTCACAAGTGCAGGAGATTTGGAAATGGGAACGTCTTGGTGCGTGACTAACAGAGAATATATGTTTTACTGTCAAGCAAACATTTATATTTGTATTTATATTTATCCCCCAGATAGTCAACTAACCCCAAAACTTTAAAAAAAAAACTTCATACAAGAAGGAGGCTAAAGCCCCAGGTTCCATAAACGCAGATGAGCTGCTATATCACGCCACGGCCACAAATCAATGCTAGACAAGCCTGGGAGCCTTCAAGGGTTCTGGCTGTCTTGGGAACAGACCTCTGTCCCTGGATCTTATTCAGGGGGCCGACAATCATTGGCAAAATGATGGCACACAAGTGTCGCCACAAAAATAACCAAACCTGGCTGAGGAAGCTACAGACAGTAAATTGCAAAATTGTCTACCTTTTTATTATACAAACAAGAACACTTGTCTTTCAATATGGAATGTGGACAACTCCTTCTAGCAAGCTTTATAGGGGTCTTCTGGGACTTGAAGATGAATTGAAGATGCATGGAGTTCGGACACTTGGGACCCCATGGATCATCTGGTTGAAGAAGCTGCAGCACTCCCTGTGAACCGCTTCCACTTCCCAGGCCATGTGATATCACATTCATTGGTCATATGCACTGAACGCATGTTGGAACATTCAAGTGAATACAAGGAACTGTGATACTGCACCGAGGAGGCTGCAGCACTCACCTTAGGTTCCATTCACACGGAGTAAACATGCGCTCATTTTGGAAAAATACACATCTAAAGAATACACGTGTAAAAATAAGACTCCCATTGACTTCAATTACATTTTACACGTGTATTTTGACATGTTTTTTACATGTTTTTTACACGTGTAAAAACATGTAATTGAAGTCAGTTATTTTTACACGTGTATTTCGCCAAAATGTGTGAATGGACCCTTAGAGCATCAGCCCCTTCAAAAGGTTGCTCGGCAGTGACCCAGGTGTCACATCCCTGCTGATCGTTAATTGATGAGGATCAATTATGTAGCCTGGAAACCCCCTTTAACTATTGTGTTTTTGTTCCTTCATTATTACAATATGATTAGACTATAGACCAAGGGTCTGTCTCTGCCTATACTCACTGCGTATTTCTGAACCTATAATATTGCATAGATAATTGGAAAATGTTGGTAGTATGCACTGCTAAAAACATGCCACAATTTTATTCTTACCAAGGGATACATGCACTAGGAAGATAATGAGAAAGATGCAGAGTTGCACCTGGGCCTTTCCAATTGTTCTTGTTACCCATCATTGTGCTCCTGCACTTTATAGGCAGCAGTTCATGCTGCATATAAAAATCACATTCTCCACTATGTCTTTAAATAATAATATCTCCATTTATTTATTGAACTGTGATCTTGTTAGTTTATGAAATCTTATAATCTCTGCTTTCATATGACACCAGAACCACCTATCTATGTGATATAAAAACAGAGGTACAGATGTGGTTTTTTTTAACTTTAACTGTAGATTGTGAGCCCCATATAGAGATCACAATGTACATTTTTTTCCCCTATCAGTATGTCTTTGTAGAAAGGGAGGAAATCCACACAAACACAGGGAGAACATACAAACTGCTTGCAGATGTTGTTCCTGGTGGGATTCAAGCCCAGGACCCCAGCGTTGCATGGCTGCAGTACTAAACACTGAGCCACCATGTTGCCCCAGAGGTACAGATGTTTGAAGTGCCCTCCATTTCCCTTGGTAACTGCTATATCTGTACATACTGTTAATACAAAGGTATATAATTCCTCTGACAACAGCTTAGTTAGGGGGTTGCTAGGAAGAACTTTAGAGCCTTTCTGCTACAAGGAAGCAAAATACACACCCAGATAGAAATGTTGAATTATCAAATTCTGCATAGTTGTCTCAGGAGGAAGCTGGTGAGAGCTGGGATACTGAGTCTTATCACAAGACGACAGAGGTTTTTTTTGTAGAACTGCAGTCTTGAGAATCTCTGCTTTCATGTATCACCAGGACCACCATCTGTATAATACTAAGGATACAGTTATCCCCCTTTTGACAAGTGCTGCATTCTATATTGATTTAGATACCCAGCTTATAAATATTTAAAATAACTAGTTAAACTCCACAAGAACACACTAAAAAAATAAAATTTATCAGTACTCAAGTTTAAAATAGGAAAAATGCTCCTTAAAATATTGCACACATAGATACTTGGACAGCATGAGAATGTGACTCTAAATCTAGGAGAGTCTTATATATTTGTCTATTACAGCCACATCTCCCACAGTCATCTACTGAGCATGTCCAAAGTAATAGGGGGATAATCTGTCTTAAATTTTGCCCACTGGTCTAGTAGAAACGGGGTTCAGGTGATACCATTTGGATCACAGGTCCACCTAGCCTCACACCTGGTTATAACCAGTAATAGAGGAAGTGTAGCAAAATAGAGAAATAAAAGGTCCCATTGACCATGCAGCATTTATAAGATGTTACTATTACAGCGGCACCTTACATCTACAGCTAACGCGTTTCTGCAGTCAGTGTTACCTATTGACAGTTCCATCAGGGGTGTCTTATCTAAACCTGCCACACTAAAGCTAAGTGTAAGCTGTTGTTGGTACAGCATAGTATTTTTTGCTCCCCCATCGGCACTACTTTTGATATGATAATTCTTTTCACTAGATACTCAGCTTATACAGTAATGCCGGGCTCCATATGCTGTAATGGGAGAACAGTTTGTCTCTGTAATAATAAACAGATGGAGGGAACATAATCCAGCGCTTTGTCTCTGTAAAATCCCAAGGCCGGCTCTGACTGCTGTGTATACAGAATGTCTGGAGATGTTATTCATTTGGATTCTTTTTCTAGAAAGCAATACAGTCTCATGGGTTAACCGTAGACCAGAATTGGACACATCTGGTGATATACATGAATGTCATGAAATATATTGTATCGGTCACTGAATAAATACATGGGATTTATGAAAACAGAATTGAAAAACAGACCACTGTGTCCTCGCACTTCCTAAAATGCATTCCATTGTGCTCCTTTGGAGGATCAAATCTATGGGGGTTACTTAGGATAGCTACATCCATTTTCTATTGTTTCATTTAACTTTTCAGAATAGGCTACCATGTTTGTATATGGGCAATAACATTTCTGAGCATTATATGATATATATTCTATAGTTTTTAGCACTTTTCCTCTTTGCATTTTTCATGCCTCCCTGAACTGGTGGGTTCAGACTAGTTACCATATACTGCACACAGTGAGTAGAGGAGAATCTGTCCTATAACCTTCTCTCTGTCACTCACAATCAGCCCCAGTACCAGGTATTTCTTAACAGTCTATATGTGTGATCTGTTAAAGAATAGAACATTTCATATAAAGACTGTTTTCACGGATTCTTTGAATTTACATTGATTGTGAGAAATGTATTGATTTCTGACCAAGTCTACGGCTCCGGTATGTGATTAAGTGTATGTACTCTGCCAATACATCATTCTTCAGCCGTTCTGCAGTCCATCAATAATGCATAACATTGTCTCTAGCCAACTTCTCAAAGGGGCCCAGATAGAGAAGGGAAAGGAAATGTAAATGCTGCCAAAATGTACGGATGGAACGCGGCTGTTGGTTGTGAGGCGAAGTTGCGCAGGAGAATCCAAGCTGAGCTTTTGCACCTGAGGCTGTGAGTCTTATGTTACACCCCTGAAGATAGCCTCTTCTTTATACCTTGGCTAATAGATATCAGTTCTGAACTGGAGATTCCCTCTGTGTTATATTGGATATATTTTAGAACGCTTTATAGGTTACGCAAAGTGAAATTCGATTTTTCCACTGAATGATTCATTTAAGGAGTTCTAGAGAGAGCATGCCTATAATGTACTGGACTCGGCTTTTGTGGGAAGGCCATTCTTGATAAGAGAACAAGATGTTGAGAAATTACTCTCCTAGATTATTTGGGTTACCTTGCGTTGTCTGCTTGTAGGATGGTTAACCTTTAACTGTGTGGAGGTGTCCCTTGGGATAAAATGATCAACTAGGATGTTTAATATACTATCTTGTTCTTGTTATAGGTTACCCTGGACCTTCAAATTGTCTTAACTGTTTATAAGCACGAGAGTACCATTGCATGTGGGGAAGGTTGTGTGGTTCCTTTAAGGTTGGAAATAGAGAATTGTGCTGACTTCTATGTTGTATTATCTAGCCATGGGAAGATTGTGTTGCATGTCTCTTTATGCCTGAAACCAAGGAGTGGGTTCTGTTGAATATACTGTAAATGTTTAACATCTTTGCTTGTTCAGGTTTCTATGCCACCCTCCGCTTGCACGCTGCGGCGCAGGAGGCCTGTTCAGTTATGATTCCTTGCTTTAGGTTCTTGTTGCTCTGTCTAAACACTTCCCTATTCCCTCATTTCTGTCATTGATTTCCACCACACCCATCTCTAACACCTTTTTTTCCCTCTACTCCTGAAATGTTAATCTTAGCCTTACCTATGTGATTGACAGCCTATCTGCCAATCAAGTCTGGGGCGGGTTCTGGACTTCCTATGAACAGGTCATCTACCCACACAAGTCTGCTGGCTATTGTGACTCTGTCCTCGCTAGCTGTTCTCTTTGCTATTGTGTTTACTGACTTCTGACATTTGGCTTCCCTTGTGACTACTCTTTTGGATTACAATTTGGTACTGCTTTGTCTCTCTGGCTTTGACCCTTGGCTTCCTGACTCGTCTTCTGTGTTGTGTTGTCTTGTCCGCATTTTGGGTTTACACTTATCTAGAGAAGGGATTGTCACCCAGTTGTCCTTGTTTAAGTATGGAAAGGTTCTGGGCCAAGTTTAGGACTCATTGTCTCTGTCTTTCTCTTCCTCCCAGGTTTCAGCTGCAGTACTGGGGAATTGCTCAACTAGCAATTCCATTACAGTATTTTTATATTGTTTATGCAGTAGCTGTATTACATTTTATACACAGATAATGGTGGTTCTCTGTTTCTTGACATGATTATGGGTAGTATGGCCTAAGATGCCAAACTTGGTTTGGAACAATAGTGTTTGATTCATGCCAGCATGGAAACACAGAGGTGTAAGAATGCTGCATTGGCCACTTTGAGTGAAACCATGAGTAGACTGATTTGGCTACCATTTAGCTGGTGCCCTGTGTTTTAGTAAGGTGAAGCACCCAGTTGTTGCCACAGTTTAATCGTGAATTGGTGATTTCAGTGCCTGATCTGTGAATCTGAGAACTACAAGGTGGCCATTGGCACCATTATGATGCCCTTACAGAGGCACTGCTGAACTTGTTTGATATTGTTCTTCTTTCAGGGATATATTGCAACTGTCCCATTGGCAATTTTTATTATCAAAACACTGTATACCTTCATTGTGGCCATTACCGTCTGTGTGAGCATTGTACAGAGGAAGCTCCTTCTGGTTGCACCTGGCTGTGTATATGGTACTTGTGACTCATTCACATTCACTTTATTGCTTTCTATCATATGGCATATTATTGGGACCTAATGACTTGCCCATCATAAAATAATAAACATTCTCATTGTTTTCAGTCATCTGTTCTCATCCTTGATTTGTCTTTGGTTCCTTTGCCAGCAGTGTTCCAGTGTCATCTTGACTTTACAATAACTGGAAATTCCTCTTAAATGTCACCAATAATGATCCAAAGGCTCCTTAAAATTGGGCAAAAGAATTGCTTATGAAGTTTCAAGAAAATTAACTCCATTTGTTATTGATGTAGACTGTAGAAATATGCTTTGGATCTAAGCTGTTTTCTATGAAGTGCCCCACAAGTATGTACTAGTATCTGTAAACTATTAAAGGATTGGGCCACCCTGCTCAGGACTGACAAATTCCTTGAGCAGTGTCCTGACTCACAGAACCTAAAGCCAGTCCAGTAGACCTACATTGGGACAATATTTCAGAAGATTGGAGGGTGTTCCGTTATGTTCAGAATAATAGGTTTTACAAAAAGTAAGAAGTATAGAGAAGTATGAAGAAGGAACTCAATGTATTGAATGGAATCCACTTTTTTTTAATGTTGGCAAAGGCCTCATTAGACGGGAATAAGGCAACAAATTCTAGTAAAAATGACAGCTATATGCAAGTGTTCCCATGCTCCTGCACTGACAGCTATTTGTACGGTACTCGTGACCCGCCATATACATGCACTTTTATTTTGGCCATACATTCATGTGTTCAGTGGTTTATCTTCACCGAAAACAAAAGATCGGGACTCTGAAATTCAACATGCACAACTCTTCTCTCACCCGATATAATCTGTAAGGAGAGTTATGAGACCCCTGTGCGCCTAAAATAATCTACTGATCCTATTGAAATTTTTGGGTTTGGTAAACTTTACTCTAATGTCTATGGGGCCTTAACACTACATGATAACTTCCATCCCTGCTGGAGCCATGACATCTATGTTTTATACAAATAGAGAACAGTAAATCCTCATAGGCCAAAAACCTTTACCAACCCCCCTATAGGAACATTCCTTTATAAAGTGAAGCATCAGGCATTTCCAGCATATTATATTTCCCTCTTTCACATGTGACCTACATGATTTCATGATGTTGTTGTAGCAGTGCAGTATAACCTTCTCCGCATCTGTTAATGGTTTATCATTGTCAGTTAACCACACGGTCCCTTGTTGAGTCATAGATTAATACCAGATAGAGCAAGGATACACATTTATTAAAACCACTCATGGACTCATGGATGTAAAGAATACAGAAAGAGTTTTCAGCCAAAAATGAAATATCTGAAGGATCTTCCTCATCAGTTTGTTCTATGACTGTATAAACCTTCATTATAGCTATTATAACCAGAAGTAAATGTAAAATAGCAAACAGATGTCTGGGAAAAGCCTAAGTGACCATATTATCGGAGATGGACACTGGGCTGCAGATCCAGGTTATGATACAGCTGAAAAGATCCCTGACATGACAAAAGAGAGAAATCTGAGCACAATTGGGAAAGTTGCTGGCTGACCAAGACTAACATCCCATCAGTAATAACACAAGCAGCTAGTCAACAGTAGGCAGAACTACATAGACTCTCCTTACACTCTTTGTGAGTGGTGACAAGCTGCAGACTCAACTCTAAGCAGCATACAGTGTGTTATCACAAGTCCTTGTAGGCGATCTTAAGCTTGCAAAACTTCTATTCCTGTCCTTTTTTGTGGCCTAGACTCACTGCAGTAAATGAATGGGCCTCTGGAGGGCAGGAAAAGCACATGGGTATCATGTATGCGTTAACTGCGCCATTTTCCCATGAACCCTACAATGCATTTAGATGTAATCGTAGATTATATATGAAAATGAGAATAGTATATTTTAGAACTACAGATTTGTATGAAAGTAAAGGATAGATCAGTGGTTCCCAAACTGTTGGTCAAGACTCCCTGGGAGGTTGTGTGACGACTGTCGGGAGGGTCACAAGACATCCATGGTATTTAGGCTGTGCAGCGATGTGCTACAATCCCAATATAGCGGCTGTTTTTTTATCATATCTGTAGCAGAGCACTGCACAACCTTCAACAGTGGGCCTGGGAGAGGTGAGCAAAAATAACCAACACTTCTAGCTTATCACCTCTCCTGGTATTCCAGCGAAGTCCTGGCATCTTCTTTGGCCTCTTGTGATGTCACTCACCCTGGGGAGGGGGTCACAGCTGAGGTCTGTGATTGGGTTTCAGGTCTTACATGCAGTGCAGTGATGTCATAATGCTGGGTTAAGGTGTCATGGCATCATCGCACCACATGTGACTGCTGAGACCCAATCACAGGCCTCATTGGTGACCCCAGGGGCATGTGACATCAGAAGAGGCCTGAAGAGGACAAGTTTGTTAGATTTCCTTACCTTCCCTGGGCCTCCACTTGTTATACTCCAGAGTCTGATGAGAAAACAGAGTTCAATAATTTGTCAGAGCGAACCAGGAGGAAGTGAACCTCATAAAATTCCATCAAAACATATAGTTTTTTTGCCCATCTCTATTAATAAAGCTTGTAGGGCCAATGTGGAGCGTTATACTGTAGGGGCTACAGTGGAGCATTATACTATGTGATGCAGAATAGAATAATAGGCAGAATACAGTGCTAAAGGCAGAATATGAGAAGGATTGCAGAAGAATCAGAGACAGAATACAGGCAGGGGCACTTATTTATTAAATGCAGCTAAGTATGGTAGAGGGTAGTCCCCAGCAAAATTCTCGTCCGAAACTGGCTTTTCAAAGTTAGTTTCTATATCCCCTGCAGTGGCAGAAGGTGCCAGCCCCATCCCAGGGAAGGGGCAAGGGCGATGCAAAGATAAAAAAAACAGTAGAACATTTTTTTTACCAAAAACCCAATTTGTGCAAAAGATTGCAACTTATTCTACTCCAGAAAAAATGGCATAGAAGGTGTGATAAATCTCCCACACGGTACAACCTGTCATTCATCCATTGAAATCTGTATACTTTCTATGTTGAGACATCAAGGAGGCAGTCCTAACAGTGACTGACATCTCTCTCTGTATGTCATAGAAGGAAGGCTGTCATTCACTGCTAGAACCACTCGACTTTTAACCCTTTCCCGACATTCACTATAATAGTATGGCGGAAGCAAGGTCTTTAAACAATTGCTGCCAGGGTTTTTTGGGGGGATATTTTGCACTTCTGGTAGACAGGGCAATTTTCACTTTTGAGATGTACAAATAAAACCTAAATTGTATAATTAAAAAACTATAATAATCCCTCATACCTATATATTTTCTGAAAATATACACCTGCACTGTTGTCAGAATGCTACTTGGCATTGTATACGAACAGGCAATTTTGAAATTGTTAAAAAAAAGTCTCATACTATAAAATGTAGAGATTACACACTGAGAAAAGCAAGTGCACATCTGAACCCTATATATTTTAAGTAGACAACCTGAGATTTACATGGGCCTCAATGAGTTCAATGAGTTATCAATAGCCATATCTACCTTCATGTAACTTTGTGACAAACACAATTTTTTATTTTTTTTAAAAATGCACTAAAACTTAAATTTGCACCTAAAACTCCTATTCAATGGTACATTCACACCAAAAAACATATAAAATAATAGATCAAGGTGTATGCAATTGATATATACCGCAAACATCAGCTGCAACAAGAGCTCGTACTCTCAAAAACACAGATACCGAAGACCTTCAATATTTTACTCCCATTCACTAATATGTTAAAAATCTATACCACACATAGCAAATTGACTTTCATACCAAAATCTAACTTTTTTGAGATTGCATAGCATACATATATAAAATCACAACTTAATATTTCATATATACAACCACCTTCATGCAATTTTGCAGCAAACAGAGATTACAATCAAAAACTGCACACAAAAAATTTGAAAAAAAAGGAAAAACCAACAAAATAATTTGATATCCTTTATTAATACTATATATGGATTGTACATAAGGAGTTTAAGTGGACAAACAATTGTACATTAGATGGTTTTGCATCAATATTTTTTCTACATGGAAGTAAATATATACTTAATGCAGGTATATTCCAGCCATATGCTTCTTGGAAATAGAGGCTTGCTCTAGGGGGTGCAGAGGTAGAATTTGTTCCCGGGCCTTGGAACCTCTGAAGGGCCACTTTTTAATATAATAAGATACCAGTATTGTAGACAGCAGATGGTAAGAGGGGACCCCAGTACAGATTCTGCATTGTTTTTGCACTGGGGCTCAGTATCTTAAAGTTTCACCTCTGTAGGGAATGATATATATGGTATATAATCTGGTGATCTACAAAGGCACTATATGGTGGCATATAGCTGTATGATCTCCATGTGCCACAGTAGATCTGTGCACATGGAACGATGTATTAAAGTGTACCACCAATTCTAAAAACAAGTTTCCTTCTCCAGTTCTTAGTCTCTCTTTTCCTCTCCTCTTTACCTTTACTGAAACTGTTCACATGTATAGAATCTGTATTTGTAGTCAGCTAACACACAGAAGTCTATGGAGAGGGGATGGGGAAGAAGAAGCTGTTAATTGTCTCATTCTGTGCAGTGGTAAGAGAGAGAGCAGTGTGTCACTCACAGTACAGCAGAATGTACCTTTTCCAGCACCCTGCTCCTCCCCCATCCCCATAGACTTCTATGTAAAAAGTAACTCAAACTGATAAATGAAGAAGGGAACTTATTTCTTTAATAAGATATATTACAAAGTTTCTTATGTTCACCTGTACTATTTATAGGTGGAGGTACACCTTGAAGGGGTTGGCCACTTTCAGACCAATATTGACAAACAAATGTACAATAAAAAGATATACAATTTTCCAATATACTTTCTTTATCAATAACTCACGGTTTTCTAGATCTCTGCTTGCTGTCATTCATTCTATTACTTCTAGTGGATGAAACTCTGACCATGGTCATGTGATGTACGGTCCATGGTCATGTGATGTACGGTCCATGGTCATGTGATGAGCACACAGGTGCTGCTTGTTATATTCACAGCACAGTAATCAGACATCTGTATGGTAATCAGCTGTGCACCTGTGTGCTCGTCACATGACCATGGACCGTACATCACATGACCATGGTCAGTTTCATCCACTAGAAGTAATAGAATGAATGACAGCAAGCAGAGATCTAGAAAACCGTGAGGAATTGATACAGAAAGTATATTGGCTGCCTATTCAATATAGAATAAAATATAAAGTTATCACCCTCATCCACAAGACTCTCCATAATGCTGCACCTCCCTACATTTCCTCCCTCATCTCTGTCTACCGCCCAACCCGTGTTCTCCGCTTACTCAATGACCTAACACTTACATCCTCTATTATCAGAACCTCCCACGCTCGTATACAAGACTTCTCCCGAGCTGCACCACTTGTCTGGAATGCTCTACCCCGGACAATCAGATTAACTCCCAATTTCTACAGTTTCAAACGCAAACTAAAGACGCATCTTTTCAGACAGGCCTATCACAATGTCTAACGTAAACCCTTAACCCTCCTCTGTCCCCGCTCCCACATTTCCCCACATGATATGATGTCATCTCAGGCTAACTTTATAGGTCCAAGCTCCATCCACATGTTAAAGGACACGACTGTTGACGGCTCATAAAGTTTTAAGTTTGTGTAATGCCAGTAACCTCTATTACAAAAGTGTCTGACCACAGTATAAGCAATGCCGCCCCTGCTACCTCTTGTGTCACCCCCTCTACCTCATAGATTGTAAGCTCTTGCGAGCAGGGCCCTCAGTCCCATTGTGTGAAACAACTTTCTTTGTAATGTATCTTTCTGTCTGTATTTGAACCCTACAAATTGTACAGCGCTGCGGAATATGTTGGTGCTATATAAATAAAATTTATTATTATTATTTATTATTATATTGGAAAATTGTATTTTTTTTTTTATTGTACATTTGTTTGTCAATATTGGTCTGAAAGTGGCCAACCCCTTTAAAGGACATATGTTGGTTGGTTAGTATCCTTTGTCAGGCTTCTTGGATTTTATGTTTCTAAGTCAATGACCTTTCCTCATTCTGGGATCAGTCGAATATTTGTCTCATGTGTTGATTTTTTTATTTGTGGTGAAAACTGTAAATTATAGTAAATTTTAGGATAAACTGAGGATATTACAGTCTTTCTCTCCCTAACATTCCCCCAAGTTCATTAAGTTCTCCCAAGTTCATTAAGTGGCTGTATAAATCAGTTTTGATGGAAAATTGTAAAATTTTATGATCATGATACTTCCTCCAAAGATTTATAATTACAGAAATTACTTACAGTAAAAATTTTCATTATAAATTCACCAGATTTTTAAAGCCTTCGTAAGTGAACGGAGGAATCTTGGGAGCACAGGATGCCGTTTTGGATAAGCAGGCAAGCTGGTTCACTTCACATGATGCATAGTCCTGTTCACTATGGAAATAAACTCCATCTGATGAATGTACAGAAGGATCTATGTCAAAATAATTGTAGGGCCTGAGAAAAAATCCTACAGCATTGCCTGGAGTGGCTGTGTTTGGAAGGTCCTCAGAGTGTGGAATGTGAAGGAACCCAACTGTGATCCAGGCGACCAAGTCCTAAGAGGAAGGAGACAGGGACAGTAGGTTGGACTCCATATAGACATGATTATATTGATACATATATATATATATATATATATATATATATATATATATATATATAAATATATATATATATATATATATATATATATATATATATATATATATGTAAGATTTATGAATAGAAGAATGTTAGACATATAGTAGCAATGTGACTACCACTCCTGTGCAGATCTATGCATTTTAATGGGTGCAGACTGCAAACGAATCCTCTATAGCCAGATCCAGTAGTCATGCTCCCTTCCATCCGTTTCTAGTTACAGACAAGAGATACAAAGAAAGGATGGACTACTTAATCAGACTACACAGGATTTGTTTGTAGTCTGTAACCATGAAGACCAATGATCCTATTAGTATACACAAAATATTTATACAAAAGTGATACGTGGTTTTAATTGTAAAAGGTTTTGGGCAATAACACAATTATTGTAAAAGTGCACATGCCCCTTAAAGAGAGCAGTGAACGTTAGCAATCCTGAGGGTAGCATTCTATAAATCAGCATTAGGTAAGTAGATTGTTACTTAGGTTTGCAGGGAAAGATTGAGTACAACATGTAATGTATTCATGTCCAGTAGGATAACAGTCTATCTTGTGTAAGTGTGCATATAGACATAACCAGAGGTGTAAATACCGCAGTAGCACCGGTAGTGGCTACCACAGAGCCTTGAACATTAGGGGACCCAGCAGGCCCCTGTTTTTTTTTTAATAGACCGTTACCTGCTGAAGTAACCCAGCAGGTAACGGGCCCTATTTACTTACTGATCCTCGCTCCGGCTCACGGCCGTTTGCGCCTTTGCGGAAGTGGTCGTTAGAAGGAGTGGGATCAAAAAGTAAGGCAGCGGGCCAGCGAACCCCACAAACACTGCTATCATTATGCTCTGGGGTCTTTTCAGACCTCAGAGTGTAATGATTGGAGGGCTAGGAGAGGTGAGGGAACATAAAAAACACTGTTACTTACACTTGGTGACATCACAGACGTCACTTGGGCTGGACTTGTGTCCTTATGCATTGCAACGTAAGCCTGGCTCAAGTGACATCTCTACCATCATTAAAGATATCAGCTGGGAGAGTGCCCGATCCCAAGGGAGGTAAGTAACATTGATTTTTATGTTTGTCTGGGTCTATCATGGTTATCTCTGGAATCCCCCGGTGGGCCCCGAGCTCCGACCATTAGTCCTCATTTTGCGAATGCAAATGCATTGTTTAGGGGCCTGATCTGGATGGTCATGGGCTGGGCCCCTGACAATCCCAATAGAGCTCCTGACCAATGCATCAGCATACCTCCCACCGTCACGGTTGGCAGAAGGTATGTCCTGGTATCAAATTACCTGTGTCTAGGGCAAGCAGATGCATTGGCAAGTGAAGCAGGAGGTATAGGCAGACAGCTCCTGCTTCACCACAGTCCATCGCAGTAAGCGCAATATGATGACGTCACTCACATCGCACCCACAGCTCTGTGACTGAGACTGCACACAGAGCAGCAAGGGAGTGAGGGAAGGTGAGTATTTGTGTTTTCTATCTTAAACTGAAGGCATATTGAGGGGGAACATGATGAAGGGAACACATGAAACTAGGGGCAGATGAAGAGGGGGCACATTGAGGAGGATATTAAACTGTTGGCAGACAAAGGGGGGGCATGAAACTGGGGGCAGATGGAGAGAGGACATGAAACTGGGGCAGAGATGGAAGGGAACATTAAACTGTGGGCAGATGACGGAGGGACATTAAACTGGGGGCAGATGAAAGGGGGCACTTAAACTGGGGGGGACATTAAGAGGGACATGAAATTGGGGACAACTAGAAGGGGACATTAAGAGGGACATGAAATTGGGGACAACTGCAGTGGGACATTTAACAATGGGGGGGTCACTGGAGAAGGACATTAAACTGTGGGAGTAGCAGGAGGGGGGCCTGTCCGCCTCTAGTTGCCCCCAGTTTAATGTCTCCCTCCAGCTACCCCTATGGTTTAATGTCTCCCTCTAGTTGCTCCCAGTTTAATGTCCTGCAGTGATGGAAGCCAATAGCCTGGGGGACGTTAAATAGGTTGTGCAGGATAAAATTTTTTTTATTTAACTACCGTTGAAAAAAAAAACCCCTAAACTTTCTCTCCTGTCCCCAGGGTCTCCCAACACGGTTTGGTCCTGCAGCTCTGTTGTTTTTTTCCCTCTGCACGTGACTACCTGTGACGTCATGTTACCCCTGAGGCCAATCCGCAGCCTAAGGGAAGGGACCTGGGATGTCACAGCCTGTGAAGACTTCAAGAAGACAGCAGAGCTGCAGGACTGTCGCAGTCTGACACTGCTTATGATACAATATTCATGTTATTTGCCCCACATTTTCTTGCTTCTTTACCTGGTTTTGTATATTCTCATTATTTATAAACTTAGAGAATGCAACAGTGGGAGTCCAAGGATCATTTTGATTGTAGATGGAACTACTTTCAGCCTCCTCGTCCTTACGTTTGGTCACTGCTAACTTGTACCTTAAGAATCATGACAATGTAGACAAGACATCACATGTCAGAAATTTTCAGTGTGTGCACAGACCCATATTGATCAAACTATGGTTACTTTCAGTGCTGCTTTGTGAATGTAGACTATAACAGAGCAATGGAGTGCAACAAAGTCATAAGTATATACATTACACTTAATCCTAAACAATTAAAGGCATATACTTTTTGGGTGATGACCAATAGTTTGGCTCACCTGCAACTTGACAGATGTTCCACCAATGATTGAACAACTTCACTTGGTTTTTTTTCTGGGCAGCTCAGCTGCATGGACCATCATGACTATAAAAACAAAGGAACAAAACTTACCTGGCCCATCCCATTGCTTCCTGAACTGGACTTTCTTCTGGTAAAAAGTCTCCAGCAAAGCTGACCATCTGGACCCTGTAGGAACGAGGATGACCCCATTTGTTGGTTTTGTTGCTTGAGAAGTGGATATAACGGGGCGTCATGGTGTTCTGCTCAAATGCTGCCTGGTTCTCGGTCTCCAATACGCTTCGTACCACTTTTGGTCGTTGTATCTTGACCTCTGGTTGCCATGGTATGTTTAAAGGATTAAACTTCATATCCTGAGTCATAATTGAATTGCCAATTCCTATTAAAACAAATTCATTAATATGTTACATCTTCCAGAAATAAAGATTTCTGGGGGTCCTCAGAGATGACAGCTCATGGCTGAGGGTCCCAGAAGGAGGACATCCTTTCACCAACTTCTTTTTTGAGATGCATCTAAAAATAAGGAATTGTGAAAAGTGGACAGTCTCTTTGACTGGTCTAATCTATTTGACTTGTTATGGCCACTTTAATCATCCATTTACAATATTTTATAGTAATAATTTTATTATATATATATATATATATATATATATGTATATGTATATGTATATATTTTGTGTATCCCGTTTGAATCTTGTTTGTATTTTTAACAATTATAAAAGTACTAGCTGGTACCCACGACTTCGTCTGCGGTGATTGTAGAAGTGGGTATATACAGGCGCGGATAAGGTTTTCGTACTGTGTATAAGGTATGGGATATAAAATGTAACTGTGTATCTTGTTGTTGCTGTAATTCTGAGAGCACATGAGACTTTTGTGTTGAATGTAATTTGTATTTCAGCCGCTATACGGTGTTGGTATAAACTGTACATAGTGACTTTGGGACAGAGGTATTTCAGGTTAATATACTTCGATATACGACATTGTATGATTTGTTATTTTCCGCCAGTACATGTAAGTTTTGGGCACAGGATACTTTTGAGTAAGCAACATAAAGTCTGGCCCTGTGCATGACAGTTTAGTAACTCCATGTGCCTCTTATTAATAGCAGTTAACCCCATCATGTCCCTCACATTAACCCCAGTGTAAGAGTTACTGATAGAGATGAGCGAGTACTGTCGGGATCAGCCGATCCAAACAGCACGCTGGCATAGAAATGAATGGACGTAGCCGGCACGCGGGGGGTTAAGCGCGCTGGCTACGTCCAAGCGGAAGTACCAGGTGCATCCATTCATTTCTATGGAGCGTGCTGTTCAGATCGGCTGATCCCAACAGTACTCGCTCATCTCTAGTTACTGATATGTGAGAGACTTGGAGGTAATAATTAAGTATCTTCATTACTGAGGTCTTTTATTAGTACCTCCATATGTCTCACATATTAGTAACCTTTATATGGGGCACACAGGGGTTAATATGAGGGACATGATGGGGTTTATTCCTATTAATGTGAGGTACATGGAGTTACTAACACTAAACTAATAACCCCATGCCTGACATTAATGAGAATAGGAAATAAAGGAAGGGAGCTGTGTGTTTCTTACTTTCAGTTTGCTAGCAGCTTCGGCAGGAGCTATCACTATAGCAGGCAGAGACTTGAGCGATTAAGCTCCACCCCCTGGGTTTCCTGCACCCCTCTCAAAGGGGAGTGTCCTTATGCCTCAGCTCTAGCAGAGACTTTATTTAACTCTTTCAGGTCCTGTGCTGCTGGCATGCCAGTGAAATATGGCAGGAGTGCCACTCTTGGCATGTGTGCCAGGGGTTGCTGACCTCTGCTGTAGGGGGTAATATGAATTTTGTGGCTTGCTATGGTCCAAAGTGTGTGAGATTGCAGAGATAGTGATGTGAGTTTGGGTTTTGTGGGGGTCCTGGGAAAAACATATGTGCGCTATTGTGACGAAAAGTAGCCTATTGCGCAATCGAGTGTAGGGACTATGTTTGTGGAAAATTTCAGCCAAATCGGTGGAGCGGTTTTTGCGTGATTGACCGCCAAAGATCCGAACATCCAAAGGGTCCTGGGAAAAACGTATGTGCGCTATTGTGACGAAAAGTAGCCTATTGCGCAATCGAGTGTAGGGACTATGTTTGTGGAAAATTTCAGCCAAATCGGTGGAGCGGTTTTTGCGTGATTGACCGCCAAACATCCGAACATCCAAAGGGTCCTGGGAAAAACGTATGTGCGCTATTGTGACGAAAAGTAGCCTATTGCGCAATCGAGTGTAGGGACTATGTTTGTGGAAAATTTCAGCCAAATCGGGGTCCAAAGTGTGTGAGATTGCAGAGATAGTGATGTGAGTTTGGGGTTTTGTGGGGGTCCTGGGAAAAACGTATGTGCGCTATTGTGACGAAAAGTAGCCTATTGCGCAATGGGGTGTATTAACTATGTTTGTGGAAAATTTCAGCCAAAACGGTCAAGCGGGTTTTGCGTGATTGACTAACAAACATCCGAACACACAAACCCACAAACATCCAAACTCACAAACTTTCACATTTATAATATTAATAGGATAAAATTTAGATAAAACCATTACAAAATGAGGGCGGGTCTACACCTGCGCCCGGTTTGTGGGTTTCTGTCTTCTGTCCGAGAATCTGGACAAGACACAGAAACCCGGCAGTCAGTGTCTGCCCGTAAGCGTCTTGAGCCTCTCCACGGCGAAACCATTTTTTTTTTAACCGGACATAAAGTCTTGCATCTCCGACTTTGTGTCCGGTTAAAAGAAACGGTTTCACCGAGGAGATGCAGAAGACGCTCAAGGGTGGACACTTTGCAAACCCATTCAAGTGAATGGGTTTGAAAAGTGACTGACGGTTTCCGTATCCTGTCCAGTTTATCAGGCAGAAACTTTTCAGACCCCGTGGAGGTCTGAAACCCAGGGGAGGTGAGGGAACATAATACACAGTTTTACTCACCTCTCCGGGATCCGATGTTACTCCTAGCAGACTTCGGGCCTGTATGGTAATGTCCCAGACGTCATGTGGTTTGGGACATTACCATACAGGCCCAAAGCCTGTGCTGGCTGTAACATACAGGCCAGAAGCCTATGCTAGTAACAGCCCATACCTCCCAACCGTCCTGATTTCCGACCGGGACCGCAGGACACTCACGATTTTGGTGTCCTGTCCCGCGGTCCCGGTCGGAAATCAGGACGGTCCCAGTCGGAGGGAGGTATGTCCCGATTTCAACTTATTGGCATCCTATGGATGCCGATGAGCTGAATACATAGGCCAGGGGTCCTCAAACTGCAGCCCGCCAAGCACTTCTGTCCGGACCGCTGACAACTCCAGCTGGCGTGCATTTATAATGAAGCTCCTGGGGAGATCGGGCCAGGCGCACTTCACTTTACCTATTGGAGGGCACCGCTCCTGATTCGACCTGTGCGACCTGCTCTGCCTCTGGTGTCCGCCTCTGTCCTCCTGCCACATCCCTTGTATGCGATGTAAGGAGGATACAGGAGGCACCGCTCCTTATGTCTGCGTCGCCTGATCTGCCTCCAGTATCCTCCTTGCACTGCATACATGCGATGTGACAGGCGGACATCAGAGGCAGAGCAGGTTGCACAGACATCTGGAGCGGTGCCTCCTGTATCCTCCTTACATCGCATACAAGCGATGTAGCAGGAGGACACAGGCAGACACCGGAGGCAGAGCAGGTCGCACAGACATCAGGAGCGATGCCCTCCAATAGGTAAAGTGAAGCGTGCTGTCTCCATGGCCTAGCCCAATATAGTCAACTGTGCCCCTCCGTCACTTCGTCAGTCAGGTCACCCTAGCAACGCGACCTAACCTGACGCAGCCCAAATTACAGTAAGTAAAGCCACTACTGTCCTACAGTTTGCTGTGCCGCTCAGCAGTGGTCTCACTGGTCAGGTTCAGTGCCTGCTGCCTTCCTGGACGGACCCTACCTGCGCCCCCTGAAGTAAGCAGTATAATATCTTACTGTAGGATAAATAACACCTCAGAGGGCGTTCACACTTGTGCTCGGTGTCTGGTGTCTGCATTCTGTCGGGTTTCCATCTTCAGTCCCAGCGAAACTGGACAGGGGACAGAAACCCGGCAGTCACCTTTAAAACCCATTCAATTGAATGGGTTTGTAAAGGTGACCACCAGTATCCGCTTGTGGCGTGTCTGCAGGGAAACCGTTTTTTAAGCCGTTTTTAAGCCGGACACAAAGTCCTGCATGTCTGACTTTGCATTTGGCTAAAAAAAACGGTTTCCCCGTGGACAGGCCACAGGCGGACACTGGTGGTCACATTTACAAACCCATTCAATTGAGTCCTAATCCTATTAATATTATAAATGTGAAAGTTTGTGAGTTTGTGGGTTTGTGTGTTTGGATGTTTGCATGTTCGGATGTTTGTTCCTCAATCACGGAAAAACCGCTCGACCGATTCGGCTGAAATTTTCCACAAACATAGTCATTACACCCGATTAAACAATAGGCTACTTTTCGTCACAATAGCGCACATATGTTTGTGCCAGGACACCCACAAAACCCAAACTCACATCACCATCTCTGCAATCTCACACACTTTGGACCATAGCAAGCCCCAAAATTCATATTGCCCTCTGCAACCTAGCCCCTAACCCCACACAATCTCATATACATATACTTTACCACTTTGCCCCTCACCTTAACGATACTCCAGGAGGCGCTCTTTAACGCTCCGGAGCAGCCATGTTTGCCGACCCCCACCGCTCTGACAATCCGCGACACCCCCCAACCATGTCAATACCCCTAGGCGGTCTAAAAAATGCAAAAAAATTTTTTTAAAAAAAGTAAAAATATATATATATATATATATATATATATAAAAAAAAAGGATTAAAAATTCAAATCACCCCCCTTTCCCTAGAACACATATAAAAGTACTTAAAAACTGTGAAACACATACATGTTAGGTATCCCCACGTCCAAAATCGCCCGCTCTACAAAGCTATACAAATATTTTTCCTGTTCGGTAAACGCTGTAGCGGGAAAAATGGTCAAAAGTGCCAAACCGCTGTTTTTTCACTGTTTTGATTCTGATAAAAATTTGAATAAAAAGTGATCAAAGCAATAACATTTCCCGAAAATGGTAGAACTACAAAGTACACCCAGTCCCGCAAAAAAAGACGCCCTATACATCCCCGTACACGCACGTATAAAAAAGTTACGGCTGTCGGAATATAGCGATTTTTCAAAAAAAAAATTTTAAACACAGTTTTGGATTTTTTTTAAGGGGTCAAAATGTAAATAAAACCATATAAATTTGGTATCCCCAGAATCGTAACGAAACACAGAATACAGGGGACAGGTCATTTTGGCTGCACAGTGAACGCCGTAAAACCAAAGCCCGTAAGAAAGTCGCAGAAATGCATTTTTTCTTCAAATCCACCCCATTCTGAATTTTTTCCCTGCTTCCCAGTACATTATATAAAATAATTAATGGTGGCATCAGGAAGAAAAATTTGTCCCAGGAAAAATTAAGACCTCATATGGCTCTGGGAGCGGAGAAATAAAAAAGTTATGGGATTTAGAAGGAGGGGAGTCAAAAATGAAAATCAAAAAATGCCATCGGCGGGAAAGGGTTAACTTCAAATACTTCTGTCCCAAAGTCACTATTTAAAGTTTCTCCCAACACCGTATATATAGCAGCTCAAATACAAAGTAACTGCAACACAAAAGTCTCATGTATTGTCTGAATTACAGCAAAAACAAGATACAAAGTTACATTTCATATCCCATACCTTATAAACACTACGAAAACTTTACCCGCGCCTGTATATACCCACTACTACAATCACCGCAGACGAAGTCGCGGGTACCAGCTAGTAATATTATAAACTAGCTTTTACCCGTGACTTCGTCTGCGGTGATTTGAGAATTGGGCGGACACAGACGTGTGAAACTGTAAAAGTGCTGTAAAAAGTTTGGTGGCCTAGCAAATGTGATGTGATGTGATGTGTTGTATTGTGTATGTCGTGATACAGACAATGTGATGTGTTGTATTGTGTATGTCGTGATACAGACAATGTGATGTGTTGTATTGTGTATGTCGTGATACAGACAATGTGATGTGTTGTATTGTGTCAGACAATGTGATGTGTTGTATTGTGTCAGAAAATGTGATGTGTTGTATTGTGTATGTCGTGATACAGACAATGTGATGTGTTGTATTGTGTCTGACAATGTGATGTGTTGTATTGTGTATGTCGTGTTACAGACAATGTGATGTGTTGTATTGTGTATGTCGTGATACAGACAATGTGATGTGTTGTATTGTGTATGTCGTGATACAGACAATGTGATGTGTTGTATTGTGTCAGACAATGTGATGTGTTGTATTGTGTATGTCGTGATACAGACAATGTGATGTGTTATATAGTGGGAAGCTATATGTAAATGTGAGTGAGTAGAGTGAGGGCTACTCCTGAGGAGACAGTAAGGAGTGTGCAGGCAGGTTGAGGCAGGAAATGCCAGGCAGTGTGTGTGAGTCTATAGCTGGGGCTAGGAGTCCTGCTTTTGTGAGTCTCCTGCTAGGAAGCCATGTTGTTTAGTGGCGCCAAAAGTAGCCTGTGACTCAATCCTAAGGGAAAACTATGTTTGTGGAAAATTGCACACAAATCCATCCAGGCGTTTTAGCGTGATTGAGGAACAAACATCCAAACTCACAAACATCCAAACATCCAAACACGCAAACTTTCACATTTATAATATTAGTAGGATGTGAAAGTTTGTGAGTTTGTGGGTTTGTGTGTTTGGATGTTTGTGTGTTCGGATGTTTGTTCCTCAATCACAGCCAAACGCCTGAATGGATTTTGTTGAAATTTCACACACACCGACATATTGCCCAGGAAGGAAGAATAGGCTACTTTAAATGTGGGTCACTCACCCCAAATCGCCACCGCGACCCTCCAAAGTTCTCTCCTGCTCTGATGTAGGAGCTGGCATTACGCCAGTCCAGGTCTTTCCACGCACCTCCTATGGCAGGGTGTGGGCGGGCTATGGAGCCAGCGCTGCAGAACCATACTACACCATACTACTACGTTGCCGGCAAAGTGTGGGCGGGCCAATTGACCGGGAACACCGTAGTCAACATGGCGGCAGCCCATATGCTCCAGCCGCCGCTGCCATCCCAGCCCGCCTACACACTGCCGGCATGCCGGCCGGCTACACAGGACCGGCAGATGTTGCGGACTACACACCATACACAAGGTGAGTCCAGCGGGGTGGGGGGTGGCCAGTGTCCGCAACGATCATCTCCATTAACCCTAACGCCGCCTCAGTCACAGCTGACCTGTCCTGATGTCCTCTGCCGGTGCGTGGGCGCTGCGCTGCTCCTTCTCTGCTATATTCCTTCTCCGCGTCGGCACCCGGACCAAGCTCCAGGGCCGGCGTCATGTTCCTATGGCAGCCGGGAGCCTTGCACAGGGTCCCCGTCCTGTCGGTCTTTTGCTCCTACTGCAGCCTAGGCTACGTAACCTGCAATAGAAGCCCTGTTATAGCATAGCATAAAACCGGCGCTTCTACTGCAGGTTACGTGCCATAGGCTGCAGTAGGAGCGAAAGACCGACAGCCCGGGGACCCTGCGCACGGCTCCCAGCTGCCACAGTAACGTGATGCCGGCCCCACAGCTTGCTCCAGTGCGGAACACGAACATAGAAGTGCCGGCAGAGGAAATGCCGTCTTAGCTGTGCTGCGGGAACAGGGATCGCCGGCTTGCTTAAGGGGGAGAGGGGTGGTGGGGCATGGGTGATCGGTAGGGGGGTTGCTGGTTTAGGGGAGGTGCTGGTGGTAGGGGTTAGAGAGGGGGCCGGGGGGTCGGGTTTCACACCAGAGGGCAGAAGGCAAGTGGGGGGGGGGGGGGGGCAGATTGAACATGTGGAAAGGGGGGGGGGGGAAGGTAACCAAGGTCAAGGGTGGGTGGTGCTGGGGGAAAGAGGTAGATGTAGGAGGTGACTGCCACTCGAAAGGGGGCCGGGGACGCGGGTGGGGGGTAAGGGGAGAGCCGAGGGTGAAGGTGGAGGGAAAGGGGAGGGCCAGAGGTGCAGCAGCGGGGCCGTGGGGTCCTGGCCCACGACGCTGTGGGAAGTGACCGCGCTGGCCACAAGGAAAGGGCCATGGAGGGCCACGGGCCGCGCTGCAGGTGGATCGCGCAAGGGTGAGGGGACAGCGGACGAAGTCGCGGACTATAGCTAGTGGTTTATAAAGGTGACTGCCGGGTTTCCGTCTGTTTCGCTGGGACTGAAGATGGAAACCCGATGGAATGCATACACCAGACACCGAGCACAAGTGTGAACGCCCCCTAAGATTGAAAATTGAGTGTCCCCCTCCACCCCACGGTTGCATTCATCTCCATTTTTTCTCAATAACACATAGGAATAGCCTTAAGAAAGACATCTAAAGGTAGGAGAAGAATAGCATTTCTTAAGGCTATTCCTACGTGTTATCGAGAAAAAATGTGATTTTAATGGTAGAATCCCTTTAAACTATATTTCGGCCCTCCAATGGTCCGAGGGACAGTGAACTGGCCCACTGTTTAAAAAGTTTGAGGACCCCTGACATAGGCGTTTAAAGCAGGAGATGTCACAGCTCAGCTCCTGCTTTAACGCTGAGCTCCGGCATTTGTAGCCACAATGTGATGACATCACATCGCGCCTACAACTATGTGTATGAGTGAGAGAGTGGAGAGAGCGGCTGGGGAGTGATGGAAGGTGAGTGTAAGTGTTTGTTTCTGTTAAACATTAAGGTGGAACATAATGTAGGGGGCCTATGAAACTGGGGGCAGATGAAGGCAGGGGAGAACGGCATGACACTGGAGCAGATGAAGGGGGGGAGAACGGCATGACACTGGGGCAGATGAAGGGGGGAGAACGGCATGACACTGGAGCAGATGAAGGGGGGGAGAAAGGCATGACACTGGGGCAGATGAAGGGGGGAGAACGGCATGACACTGGAGCAGATGAAGGGGGGGAGAACGGCAAGACACTGGGGCAGATGAAGGGGGGAGAACAGCATGACACTGGGGCAGATGAAGGGGGGGAGAACAACATGACACTGGGGCAGATGAAGGGGGGAGAAAAGCATGACACTGGGGCAGATGAAGGGGGGAGAATGGCATGACACTAGGGCAGATGAAGGGGGGGAGAAAGGCATGACACTGGGGCAAATGAAGGGGGGAGAACGGCATGACACTGGGGCAGATGAAGGGGGGGAGAATGGCATGAAACTGGGCAGAGATGGGGGGACATGAAACTGGAGAGATATGAAACTGGGGACAGAGATGGAGGGGGGACATGAAACTAGGGGCAGATGAAGGGTGTATATGAAACTGGGAGAGAGATGGAGGGGGGACATAATTTACGGGTGACTGTAGGAGCATTATACTGTGTGGGAGCACATGAAAAATGAATGAGCCAAATTTGCCACATTTTGTCCCTCTTTCTACTTTTCAAAAGTTGGGAGGTATGACAGCCTGTTACTGCTAGCACAGACTTTGGACCTGTATGGTACTTCTAGCACAGGCTTCGGGCCTGTATGGTAATGTCCCAGACCACGTGACATATGGGACTTTACCATACAGGCCCGAAGCCTGTGATAGCAGTTCCATACAGGCTCAAAGCCTGTGCTAGCAGTAACAGGCTGTTACTGCTAGCACAGACTTCTGGCCTATTTGTTAATGTCCCATACCGCATGCCGTCTGGGACATTACCATACAGGCCTGAAGCCTGTAGCTAGGATTAACTTCAGATCTCGGAGAGATGAGTAACACTGTTTATTATGTTTCCTCACCTCCCCTGGGGTTCCAATTATTATACTCAGGGGTCTGAAAATACCCCAGAGTATAATATTAGCGGTAGTGGGATCGCAGCCTAGGCCCAGGACTGCTCACTCCCCCCCCAAAAAAAAGTATGTTACTCACCTACCACGCAGCTTCTCCTGCTGCTGTTGTCTCCTCCTCCTTTCATCCGGCAATAAGACGTCTGTGTCTCAGCACAGGAGGCGCGATGACGCTGCCTGCGCTGAGACGCAAAGGTCTAAACCAGCTCAGAAGAGGGCTGCTCGGTTTGTTTTTAGAGCGACCCTCTCCAGCGCTAGTTTAGAAGAAAAAAATAAATTGCTGTGGCTTCCACCCCTTCCATAGTGCTGCCTGAGGCCGCCTCATTAAAGGTGCGGCCCTGGCTTTATCACTTTTTTGGCCAGGAGAGGTGACTGAGCAAACAGCAATTAAGCCACTGTAAATGTATTCTTTTTTTTTCAGATTTTCCATTACAGAATTCATTGTTTGGACATTTTCAGATGTGATAATACCAATAATAGTTATTTATTATTTTTGTTAAGTTACTCTAATTTAGTCCCACCAGAGGTCTTGAACATCCAGTGTCTTTACAATATACTACTATTAATGTAGTGTATTGCACCACTGGCAGTTTCCTGATGGATAACCTCATTATGAGGAGGGGTATACTTGAAGCTGCTGGTGGATATCTGCTATGTAACGCATGATATACTGTCACTTAAAATTTCCATCATACACATTCAGAGAATACCAAGAAGGTGGTTAAGGAGGATTCCAGTTTAGAACACTTTTTGTACCCCATTAAGGCCCTATTGGCAAATATTCAGGTAAATTATTGACAACGAGCGCTCCAAGGAACGATTGTCGATTGTCAGTGCAGCCAAATGGGGGTGGAATAATTGCAGCAGAGATTGTTCCTCCCCCATTCACTTTGCATTGGCCTGTGTTATAAAGTTGCTGCAAATGAATGCTGACCAACGCATTCGCTGATCAGCACTCGGATGGGGGAGATCTGGCTGTGCAATACATACTTAATAGAGGAAGTTCACAGTTCAAGGCATTGTCCAGGGCTAAACATCAATCACATTTGTTATTGAAGGAAGTGTTGACACCAGAGAAGGATTGGTAGGATAAGTTCTTTTATTATTTTAACCCATTCTAAGTTGTTTTGATTTTTTTTTTTCAGAATACCCATTGGCTGGCCACAGACAAGAGTGGTTACAAAGATCTGGAGGACCCATCCTATCCTGCAATCTAAAGGCATCCCATTGATTTGATTGCCCAATATGTAATGCTTATTTTCCCCTTTGGTGGTGCTTTAAGAAAATTGAACACTTTATGCCAGGTTTTCTCATAGGTTCCAGCTGATCAATGGATGTCCAACAGGGACAGTTCTAACTAAGAGGAATTGCCAAATTCAAGAACCTCTTGCATCACTTATATCATCATATAGATTCTAACACAAGTCTCACTATACTAAACCTATGCACACTACTTACAATACCAGTAAAGGCATACATTGCCATATTTGTACTATGTATAGAAATTGAAATTTTGCTATATGTCTTACCTCCAACATCCAAATCCACTTTGTAATTGATAAAATGAGTGTGGAGTGTTCCTAATGTATGCTCACCCACCCTTGACCCATACTCCTTTCCATCAGCAAAGTAGAATGAAGAGCTGATATATCCCGTGGCATGTATCTTGGCTTCAATGACTCCATTTTGATAGAAGATGAAATCCCAAACATAATCATAATTAATGAGAGTTGAAATGGCTCGAACAATTAATACAGTGCTGGCAAGTCCACCATAATACATGGAGTGCATATTGGAATAGTGTCGTCGAAGAGGTACACCTAAATTTTGCTCGAAGATGCATATGGCGTTCTTAGTCGTTTCAGGGGTTTCAGATTCCATCAGAAAATGAGCATCGATGTACGTGGCAAGATAAGGGCAGTCAACACCCCTCACTAACTCAAATGAGAATCTTCCAATGCCAAAGCTACCATCCAGGTATCTAGTGATCATTCCTCCAGGTGCATTAGATCCATAAATTGCAATGGCCTCTTGAGTACTAATTTCGTAAGCAATACGTTCATTATTAAATTTGATATCAAAAAGACGCAAACCGGTGTTTACGTTCATGCCATAGGTAAAGCTCCATGATTGGAAAGTAACTTGGTTCTTGTCAATTGTGTACCGATTACCAGATGGGTCAAACTGCTGTGGTGCTCCTGGTTGAGGAGTAACCTTTGGTTTCATAGAGCCAATATCATTTTCCGGTGAAACCTTTTTGATTTCTATCACTTCAACTTTACCTGCATTGAACTGCTTTTCCAGATCAGCCATATTCGAGAAGTAAGCACCATTGTAGAAAACTTTTGTTACTTTCCACTTTGAGACCTCCAAACTTTTGTGATCCAGAAGTAGCTCCAGTCCAACTGGTTGGACAGCAAAACAGCTTTCTGTCATTTTGAGAAATAAAACAAACCAAGTGCTTCTATCTCCAGATTTGAAACCTCTCGGGACTGTGGTAAGAGCAGCAAAATTGGTTCCATCATACCCAAGGGCTCGTAAAAACTTTGGTGCCATAGAAAATTCATTTTGATACACCAAATCATAAGCATCAGCATACTCTTTTCCAATCACGGGACGACGGTGGTAAGGAACTTTTTCTTTGTATTTTTCCAATGTAATGTCATGGCTGTATGATGGGTTGGGAAGAGGACCGACCACATATTCTGTAATGTTAGGTTCCTCTTGATCTCCAAAGAAGACAACGGCAAAAGCCTCCCGTTTGGGTTTTTCTCCTCCTTGGTCTAAGTAATTTAGAACCTGTTGTTTGGGGGGGTATTTTATATCAACATAGTAAATGCAATTTTCTGTAGGCTTTGCATCAGCTGCAATGACCAGTTTCTTGCCAAGATTTTTTTTCAGGTAGTCAACGGTTGCTGAAAACTCTTCTGGTGTTAGATCGGAAAATACTGAGCCTTTGTCACTTTTCTGCCGGGCAACATTAGATTTAAGATTTCCATGTTGCGGTTGAGAAGAACAGCTTTCGGAAGACTTTCCTGCTCCTGAGAGTAAAACAGAAACCAGTGCCAAAATAGTTACCAATGCCACAGCCAAGAGTACGAGCACAGCCTTCAGGTTCATGATAGCGAGGAAAGAATATGTGCTAAGAAGGAAGCAAGACGTCCTTCAAACACACAGAATAAATTGTCTAAAATACAAAACGGTTGTGTAACTTACGATGAAGGGGGAGGAGAACTCTGAAAATAGCAGAAAACCATATTGCAGTGGGCAAAGTTCCCAGTTTCAAGAGGATAACACGGATGATTTTAATTGAAACCATTCTTGAAAACTATTTTGGTGAAATTAAATTTAATCAAATAAAATTATATGTGTGCTGTTCTCCTCATATTTATTAGTTAAAGGGGTTGTCCCATCACAAGGATCCTATCTATACTGCTTGTTAATGTGAATGTAAGACCTTTCCTAAATACACTGCTTCAGACAAACTGCTTTGTTTGTCCACTATATTACTTTATTCAATTCATTGTTGACACAGCCCTTGACTTATCTGCTCAAAAGTCAAGTGATGTATCTGCCTGCTCTCAGGGGGGAGGGAGGAGGGGCTAAGTGCAGGGAGCGAGCCTGTGTATCTAGCTATTCCTGTGTCTACACCATGTGACCTACCTTCCTGCTATCAGATAGAGGAGAGGAGCTGCTTTCATTTCTTCTGTTCTCCCAGTTATCAGGCTAGCTAATTCAATTGTGTTCATTATGGCCGAGACAGGCAGTCTCTGTATGTAACACAGAATGGAGTTGCTGCTGCCTGTACTTCATAGTCCAATATGGGTGGGCGGAGCTACATGCTAATTTGGGGGCGGAGCTAAACGGCAGGTTGCATGTGAAACCCCGCCCACCAAATGATGCAGGAAACCAGGAAGAAAGAAGATTTTACAGCATGAAGACTGGTGAGTATGTGACATGGGAATACCCCTTTAAATGTCCTATATTACTAATTCCTTTCCATGTTATTTCAGTGCATTGTTGTTGCTGCCATCTGCTGGCCAGAATTTGCATGCTGCACGCCCTTGTTCTTGTTAATAAAGTTTTTTCTCTCTGGGCATGGTTTTAGGCAAAGCCCTGGTCCATGTCACTCCCTGCAGCCATTTTAGTTTTTCATAGCTGTGTGACAGGACTGGTTTATACTTGGGCTTGTGAAGGCATCAGTTTTTGTCCAGCAGTTAGCCTCAGGAAAGACACCAACAGGACTGCATTTAATACCACTACTGCCAAGGCTATTACAGTAATTATTACAGTATTATCACTTGTCGCTGCTCTTGGGTCAAATAAACCCACGTGGGTTCATCATATTATCGTGTCTACATTTGAATCCATCTATCCTGAGCTCCTGCCAGTCCGGTCTGCTCCACTGCTTGGATACGAAGATAGGAAAGTCACACTATTAGTTTTTATGCGAGTACTCGCTCATCTCTAAAAACTATCACACCATGAAAGATGAGCTATGCGATAACCTGAAAGAGCAATGGGAACGAGTGTCCTCCCTCATGTCAAGACTTAAAACTTAGAAATTCTGCTTTGTTCTCCTGCTGTGTGACTTTATTCCTCCCATTGTTTACAGTGTTGCTATAACCATGGACCTATAGGACAAGTGACGTCACTCACCGCTCTGCTGGCAAGACAATTGTTCAGCGAATTGCAGTTTACTTATAAAGCCTGGTCTGTTATCTCTCTATGTAAACACATAGATAACTCTGAGTCCATTCTGTACAAGCATCTGTATATTATCTGATCTGTATAAGTGTTGTGAGACTTCTCCTACCCTCTTAGCTAGAGGGCGGAGAAATACAGGAAGTGAGATGAAAAGACTGTAGCCAGACTGCTGAAACACTGAGATGGGAAAACCCCTTTAAGGCCATATTGCATAGCCAGGACTCCACTTGCAGAAGTGCCTATCAATAAGAATCACATTGTTCGCCACTAGTTTGCATTACACAGACCAATGCAAACTGAGCTCTCTACTCTGATTTTCTCTCCCCATGCGGCCGCATGGTTTACAGAGATGCTGCTGATAATCTGCTTCATTTATCCTGCATAAAAGATGACCAGAAAGCTGAATATCGTCCTGTCTAATAGGGCCCATAGGCATACATGGAAAATCCACATAATCTGGCAAATTTACCCCTTACCCTCTCAGGCCTAGTAACTGCTAGCCGCAACAGTCAGGCTGCAATTAAATGTTGAGGGGTCTGGGATTACAGAAAACGGCTAAGCTTACTGTACTACACCTGGCAACCTATATATTCAACTGCAGCCTTAATATAGCCAACAGAGACCACTTAACCAGGTAGAATGGGGTCAGGGGACCTTTGTTCATTAAATGGGTGTGGGTCCAGAGATGGAAGGTCTGACAGCTTGGTCTGTATGTGTGCCACATTTATCAGCCTGCACACTTTGCCTGGAGCTTAACCTCCACCATTATAGTTATGTATGATGCCAGGAGTCCCTGTGTCCCAGCAACATACTGTCCCATAGTGTAATCTGTAAAGGACAGTATGTCGCTGGGAGGAAGGGACTCCTGACATAATACATAACTATATTGCTTGGAGTCCCTCTCCCAGCATGGCCAATAGGAAACTCAGTCCATCGAGCAAGCTGTAAGATTGGGAATAACCTTTTCCATGTAGTCACATGGCTTCTCCAGGACTCGCTTGTCTAGACTACAATGGATAAACCAGCTGTAACAGAATACTTATAGTTTACTATTTACGAATTTCAATAAAACAAAAATACTGAATTATAACTATTGTTGGTATATTCTTTTATTTGGCAAGGAGAAATCTACAAACATACTGCATAGTGTCCAATATCCTTAATATCTATACCTCTGAGTTCATTTTTTCAATTGCATTTCTTAAAGGGTTTGTCCAGTTTCAGACAAATATTGAACGACAAATGTTATTGTTTGTATTAAGAAACGTTGTACAATTTTCCAATATACTTTCTGTATCGATTCCTCATGGTTTTCTAGATCTCTGCTTGCTGTCATTCATTTTGCTTACATCCAGTGTCATGTGATGGACAGTCCATGATCATGTGATCGTCTGATTAATATGTTATGACTGTAACGAGCTGTGTGTTCATCACATGACCATAGACTTTACATCACATGACCATGGACTGTATATCACATGACCATGGACTGATTTTTATCCACTAGAAGTAAGCAGGGATCTAGAAAACCTTGAGGAAGTGATACAAAAAAACAACTGGAAAATTGTAGAACTTTTCATCATACAAATAAAAACATTTGTCTCTGAATATATTTCTGAAACTAGACAACCCCTTTACTTGTTCTATAACCCTTTTGATTCCTCAGCTGTACCTATGCACCTTACTAGAGCCTTAACCAGGGATATGACTAGTTCAATCCAAGATGACAAAGGGGTACAATGTCTCCCTAAATAATCAATTTATTTGATATGTTAGTAAATGTGGTCAGAATGTAACAGCCAATACCACTGGATATTTCAACATAGTACGATGAGGATTAAGAACAAATACTGATGGTTTGCAGTTATCAGTACAGTATGATCTAGCAAACCATGAATTTCTGAAATATCTGTATGATTAAGTTAAATTTGAGACCACATTTGGGGCCAAAACCCTGCTGTACCTGATACAATAGTCCAAGGATAGGCAGATATCTACCCAACCGTTGTGGTTGGTGAGACTTCCACCAATATGTGGCTGCCTTAGTCTATAATAATGGAATTCCCTATGTAATCTGAGATCCAATGAATATATCTGTTATCTCCAATGCGGTCAATTCAGTGATATTATAAACACTTGTATCTGTCCCCATCAATTGTTATAGTTTACCTTCAACAACTAAAATTCATACTTTACAGCCCCCCAAGACATCAAATTTGCTAGAGTATGATATATTTGTTATCAAACCCATTATAGGTAAAGGGAGGTGTTTTAGGAGCACATGAGGCAGTTTGAGACAAACAGGCTAGAGGATTGGCGCTACACGAAGAGAGGTCATCATCTGGCAGGAAATATACAGCGTCTTCTGAAAAGACTGAAGGGTCCTCGCTGAAGTAGTTGTAGGGTCTGAGGTAGAAGCCCACTCCATTTCCTGCTGTCACTGTGTTGGGGATGTCTTCTGCGTGGGGAATGTGCAGGAAGCCAGTTGTTATCCAAGCCACCAAATCCTATGAATGAAATGAGATTAAACACCAATGGTCATATATTAACCTTCTAAGTGATATGCCAGAGTGATAGTGCATAGACTAGTGCACCAATGGATCTAGTGTAAACTCAGTTACTACCGTAGAAGTGTTTTCTTTATAGAACATTATTTGTGGAAAGTCACTTGTTATGGTAGTGCAGTCACTGTGGGGGGGAGAATATGGGAAGCAGCTTGTGAAAGGGGAACAATGGGCTGCGAAAATGGAGGGGTGTGTAGGCAGAGTCATGGCAAGCAAACAGTTTGAAGTGAGAAGGAATCATAGGGAGCAGTCTGTACTGGAGGAAGGACCATGTGGAAATGTGGGTGAGAGAGAAGGTACCATGGATGCAGTCTCCAAGAGAGATTGGGGGATGGTAAACATCTTGTATAACAGAAGGGGGGCATAAGAAGAAGTCAGTGCCAGTATGGGAACTATGGGGAGTAGTCTGTGGGAAAAGCGGGGGCAAGGGAGTAGTCTTTGAGAGGTCATCTAGAGAAGTCTGTTTAACAGAGTGGGAAATAAGGATCCATCTGTGTGAAAGAGATGACAATGAGCAGCAGTCTGTGAGAAAGATGATGGCATAGGGAGCAGTCTGTGTGAAGGGGAAGCATGAAAGCAATTTTCAAAAAACAATAGAGGCATGTAGATCAGAATGTATAACAGAGAGGTACAAAAACAGCACCATGTCTGAGAGGAGGACCATGTTGGCATAGAGAGCAGTCTCTGTGAGAGGTATGGGGAGCAGTCTGTGTGAGAGAGGTATGGGGAGCAGTCTGTGTGAGAGAGGTATGGGGAGCAGTCTGTGTGAGAGAGGTATGGAGAGCAGTCTGTGAGAGAGGTATAGGGAGAAGTCTGTGTGAGACAGGTATGGGGAGAGGTCTGTGTGAGGGAGATATTGGGAGCAGTCTGTGTGAGAGAAGTATGGGGAGCGGTCTGTGTGAGAGAGGTATGGGGAGAAGTCTGTGTGAGGGAGGTATTGGAAGCAGTCTGTGTGAGAGAGGTATGGGGAGCAGTCTGTGTGAGAGAGGTATGGGGAGCAGTCTGTGTGAGAGAGGTATGGGGAGCAGTCTGTGTGAGAGAGGTATGGAGAGCAGTCTGTGAGAGAGGTATAGGGAGAAGTCTGTGTGAGACAGGTATGGGGAGAGGTCTGTGTGAGGGAGGTATTGGGAGCAGTCTGTGTGAGAGAAGTATGGGGAGCGGTCTGTGTGAGAGAGGTATGGGGAGCGGTCTGTGTGAGAGAGGTATGGGGAGAAGTCTGTGTGAGGGAGGTATTGGAAGCAGTCTCTGTGAGAGAGGTATGGGGAGCAGTCTGTGTGAGAGAGGTATGGGGAGCAGTCTGTGTGAGAGAGGTATGGGGAGCAGTCTGTGTGAGAGAGATATGGGCAGGCAGTAGTCTGTGTGAGAGAAGTTAGGGGAGCAGTCTGTGTGAGAGAGGTATGGGGAGAAGTCTGTGTGAGAGAGGTATGGGGAGAAGTCTGTGTGAGAGAGGTATGGGGAGCAGTCTGTGTGAGAGAAGTTAGGGGTGCAGTCTGTGTGAGAGAGATATGGGGAGCAGTCTGTGTGAGAGAGGTATGGGGAGCAGTCTGTGTGAGAGAGGTATGGGGAGAAGTCTGTGTGAGAGAGGTATGGGGAGCAGTCTGTGTGAGAGAAGTTAGGGGTGCAGTCTGTGTGAGAGAGATATGGGGAGCAGTCTGTGTGAGAGAGGTATGGGGAGCAGTCTGTGTGAGAGAGGTATGGGGAGAAGTCTGTGTGAGAGAGGTATGGGGAGCAGTCTGTGTGAGAGAGGTATGGGGAGAAGTCTGTGTGAGAGAGGTATGGGGAGCAGTCTGTGTGAGAGAAGTTAGGGGTGCAGTCTGTGTGAGAGAGATATGGGGAGCAGTCTGTGTGAGAGAGGTATGGGGAGCAGTCTGTGTGAGAGAGGTATGGGGAGAAGTCTGTGTGAGAGAGGTATGGGGAGCAGTCTGTGTGAGAGGGGACAAGGGAAGAAGTCTCAGTATTCCCACTGTAGAGACAATGCTGGAATGTGAAAGCTTAAGTATCCTACTGATTTACAACATTAACCCTTTTTCTGCATTAGTCCAGGATACTGACATTAACTCTTTTGATTGCCCTTGACCTCCATGGCTGCAATGATTATCTATTTCTGTGCCAAAAACACAAGGAATGTTATCAAAACCCAATTAACGGTTTATTCCCCTTGCAGCAAATTGCTGGCATGGTGAAAATATCTGGATGCAAGTCTCGACTACCACTTTACAGAAACAGTTGAGTGGTGCTGCTCTATGCTGTTTCTGTGACTCCCATAGAGGTGAATTGGAGGTACAGAAACAGCGTACACAGCTGTCCTAGACTTTTTTTTGTTTCTTCACAGTTACAGCAACAGTATAGCTAAATGTGCTATATTACTTTCATAGATCCCATTCACCTCTACGGAAACAGCATAAAGCAATGTTGCCTGTTTCCATAAGTTCCATCTTGGCGTTTAGCGTTTGTGGTCAGCTATTCCCATTTTGGCAGCAATTTTCTGAGATGGAAATACCCTTTAATTATGGTAAATATTTGGCACTATATAGGAATATTAATTTGCCAGTGTTCTTGGATCCACCATTATAGAAGGTAGTGACTTCTCTGCTCACTTGCTATGTCTATTATGTATGGCTGGTATTTATTACATTGCAGATTACACCTCATAAACCTATCTGTACATTGTTCAGACCATGTTCACATTCTGAGGTGTGTGCGGGAAACAGCACCAGCAGGCCTGAGATGGTGTTTTTATACAAAATTTTATTCCCAGTTCTTTAGATCTGTTTTTAAAGGACATATTATGGAAAGTTCACCAGCGAACATGGACATGGGTGTAGATTCCCAAATACTCACCTCATCTTGAATATTTTCGTTGTCAATAAATTTAGAGAACTGAACAGTTGGCGTCCACGGGTCATTCTGGTTATAAATGCTACTGCTCACACCTTCCTCTTCCTTGCGTTTGGTTACAGCTAACTTGTACCTGGAAGGGAAAAGAAAATACAGTAGTACAAAGCCAATATGGCGGGATTCACACTAGTGTTGGAGACTCTGTCGCTGAATGTGCCTAAAATCGGCGCAGAGAAAACTGCTACAGCTGCTTCTCTGGTAGTGACACCCATGATTGGAGTCCTTTTACATATATTGCATTGCTTCAAGGGTTGTCTCTGAACCTTGTTATCATCTGAAGCTCTCGAGTGATAGACAGTTTCTATGTTTAAGGTGGAAAGTGCAAAAATACTCATATTGAAAGTATTAAATAGTTACACAAGGGTGTCTGGATAATCTCTACATGTTAGAACTATCCCCTTACAATATACTGGTCACTAAGTGCCCCCTGCTGGTAGCACAGTGGTAAATCCGGGGAATTCTAGTATTAAGATTTCAGTTTCTCTGCAGTGCCACCCCTGAAGAAATACAGAATTACATTTTGACCATTCAAATTAAAGGGCTGTCTCTGTAATGCAGGACAAGACAGGTCCTACAGTGCAAGAAACTGAGTACTCCATACTCTAGCCAAGAGATTACAGACCTGAACAGTGAATTTTATTTTCCGCACTATCAGTATGTCTTTGGAGTGTGGAAGGAAATCCACAGAAACACAGGGAGAACATACAAACTCTTTGCAGATGTTGTCCTTGGTAGGATTCGAATCCAGGACTCCAGCACAACAAGGCTGTAGTGCTAACCACTGAGCCAGAGAGCTGCTTCTAACCAGTGAATTTCTGCTTCCCTAACCCCCACGACTACCCTGACAGACTACACCGTATATGAAAATTAACTTTATAAAAATGGACGACCATTTTAAGGCTATACCATTGCTCATGTGGTATTTGCAGGCTTTTGGACGTAGGTATAATTTTACCACTAAATCCAGGAGCTTTAAGCTCCATATTGGAAGGGAATGGAACATGACTACTGGACATGGCTAAATAATAACCAAAATGTGCCAGAATTCCGGTGTAATTTGCTCCAAAAAGCTTGCACCACTTTTAGACCCACATTGCCGAAACACAGATTTTGTTGCGTTTTTTTGAGCCAACGCCAAGAATGGATTCAAGAGGAATGTGAACTATAAAGGATGTTCTTATACTTCTACCTTCTCCTCAAACCACTCCTGGCATTGGCTCAAAAAAACAGCAGCAAAATCTGCAACAAAAAAAAACTGCTACAAAAAAAGCTGCATTACTGCCACGTGGGGCCTTAGCCTTAAAAGGGTTGTCCTACCACAAGGATCCTATCTATACTGCTAGTTTATGTGGATTTAAGACTTTTCCCAAATGCATTGCTTTATCAAAACTGCTTTGTTTGGCCCCTATCTTAATTTATTCACTTCATTGTTTACACTCCGTTTCTATGGCCCTTGGGATTATCTGCTTATTTGTCAAGTGATGTAGCTGCCTGCTCTCAGGGGGGAGGGGCTGAGAGCAGCTCTGAGCTGTTTGTGTCTGATAAGTAGCGGAGCTTCTCAGATAGGGGAGGTGAGAGCTCCAGGATTTCTGAGTCTCTTATCAGTCAGTTTAATTGAATTTGGCTGACAAGGGCTGAGATAGGGAGTCCATTACCTCTTTATGTAATGCAAACTGACTCAAATCCAGCTCTGCTACATCAGCTTCACATTGTGGTAATTCATTTACAACCAATTCCGTGCAATTGAAACCCCGCCCACCTATGTGCCGAGAAAAGCAGGAAGTGAAGAGAGCACAACAGCCTGCAGGTTAGTGAACAAGCGTCATGGGAATACCCCTTTAAGAAATATCTTCGACCTTTTTTAGATGCACTTATCCCTTGTACAAAGAAAAGGCGTGATTTCATTGGAAAGGGATTGGCTTACTAGAAAGTGGGTGTGGCCTAAGTTGTGGCACCAGGCGCCAAAATTTTAAGGCCATATAGTTTACACTTTCTAAGACTTAGGCCCTTTCCATCATCAGTTCTGTCCAATTCCTAACGCTAGATATTATAGGACCTGGTGCCATTTTACTTACTTAGCCCAATTCATGGAGTTGTGGACAGTGCTCTTCTCTGGAAGATAGTCTCCTGCAAAACTGACCATCTGGATCCTATAGGAACGCTCATGATTCCACTTATTCTTCTGTTTACTGGCAAACTGCATGTAGCGAGGCATGGGGCCATGCTGCTGAAAGGCGGCCTGGTTCTCAGACGCCAGAACCTTCTTGGTGAGCTTAGTTTGTTGTAACATCCGTTCCGGATTCCAGGGAACATCCAGATCTTCAAACTCCATATCATGAGCAACCAGAGAATTATTTACTCCTGCAACCAGGGTTAATAAGATATCAAATTATCATAAATTATGCAAAACAAACCTTTTTGCACAATTTTCTCCTATCGCACATATCAACTTTCCTATAATATCTGCAATTTATAGGCAGCACCTTATAGAACAGGGGGAGCAGATTCATATATAGTTTGATTCAATAAGAATCAGTAAAATTTGTCATGTATTCAGCCACATCCCTGCCCATTCTGGGCTTAGGAGTCCAGTGGGCGGTCCTACTCAGTAACTACCCTGTTTACACAGTCATATAGGAAACTTTTCTTACACCCTTATATGTCAATGGGCTCAGCTTCTCCTGCTCTGTAAACATGCCTAAAGATAGGACTGCGTTTTCCTGTTACAGGCTATCTTCATGGGATTATAAAAGCATGGCTGTTTTGCAGTGCCACGACTGTCCACAGGTGAAGTGCAGAATTACATCTCATTCCATACACTTCATCAAACTGAACTGCAATACCAGGCACGACCCAGACAGGTATGTTGCTGTGTCTGACAGACGTCACGTTGTCTAAACCTGTACAACACCTTTAGGGCTAGTTCACACGGGGGCAAAGAAGCTGATTTTGACAGCGGATTTTGCTTCAAAATCCGCCTCTTTACAATAGTGGTCTATGTAGACTGCTAGCTTTTTTTTCTGCTAGCAGAAAAAAAGAAGCAACATGACCTTTCTCCAGGTGTTTTCCGCCTGAAGAAAGCAATAGAAGTGAATGGGAGGCGAAAAAACATGACACGACACGTTTTTTTGGCCCATTCATTATACGGGAGGGGAAACCGCCTGATGTTTTTTTGAAGCGGTTTTTACAAAAAACGCTCCAAAAAAAAGCTCCAAAAAGCGCAGCAAGGTCCAAAAATGGCTTCCTAATTAGGAAGCGTTTTTTTCAGGACCAAAATAAGCCACACGTAATTTACGTGTGAACTAGCCCTTAAGATAACCACAGATCAGAGAGTCAAAAAACCCCAGTAATGAGCATTAATACTGATAATATATGGTCATGAATATCTAGTCCATTAGATGAACATGATTGCTTTTCTGAAGGGGTTATCAGGAATTTTCACCCTATAGCTGGGGGGCGGTACCCACTACAAGGGAACAGAAATCTGCATGTAATTCTGATTGTGTGTATGTACCCTAAGATTCCCTTTACATACAAGTGCCTGGTCCAGTAGACCTGAACCTTAAGGGGTCTGATCTCCTATACAATATACTGCAATATTAATGGATTGCAGTATATTGCAAAGGCCACTGACTTCTATTAAACATGTAATAGAACCATAGTACTGATAGGCCTGGGAGCCTTTAACAGGATCTCATCTGTCAACCAATTGTTTGATTATTACAATATGGCGGCTCTTATGGCTCTGTTTTTCCTTATGGCTCTGTAATTCCTAGACAACTCCTTTAAGATAACCCTAACTTATGAAGGATCTAGTAATGGCATCTATACGGATAAAACATGGTTGAGCTGAACATGACTAATTTCCTGAAGGTGGGTGCTTAGGAATTTTCACCCTGTAGCTGGAGAAGGCCCAAAACCAGCATGTGGAAATCTGCACGTAATCCTGATGGTGTGCATGTACGCTTAGATCCCATTTACATACAAGTGCCTGAGCTAGTAGACAGAACCTGCACTTTCCACATATTGTGTTTCTCCCCTTTATCCATTTTTGGTGCGGGGCCAAATCTCATTTTCCCTGTTTACTGCTTCCCCTGATAGCGATGCGCTGCAGAATAAGCTGGTGCCATGTAGATAGTTGTTATTATCTGCATTATTACAGAAGTCTATGTATTCTTTCTTAGGTTTCAGAATGATAATAAATATCTTTTCATGTAATGGAGGGTCTGCATTGACCAGTCCTGAGCGCCTCTCGGTACATCTATGAACATGTAAATATAGAAGGTCACTTACCTCCAACATCCAGGTCCACTTTATAGTTTATAAAATGTGTATGAATGGTCCCCAGAGTATGAGGACCCACTCTATGTCCATGCTGTACCCCTCCATCCATGAAGAAAGATGTACTTATATATCCTGTTGCATGAACTTTAGACTCAATAGCCCCATTTTGGTAGAACATGAAGTCAAACACATAGTCATAGTTTCCAAGAGTGGCGATGGTTCTTATAACCAAAACAGTGTTGGCCAAACCACCATAGTAAGAAGAACCAAGACTGGAGAAGTGTCGTCTCAAAGGAATGCCAGTGTTGAGTTCAAAGATGCAAATAGATCCCTTGTTGAGGACTGGGATGTCTGAGTCAAGCAAATAATGGGTATCTACAAATGTAGCAAAATAAGGACAGTCAATGCCACGGACCAACTGGAAGACAGAACGACCAATGCCAAAGTGTCCATCCATGTACCTTGTTGACATCCCAGTTGGAGCATTGGACCCATAAACAGATATGGCTTCTTGGATGCTAAGCTCATAAACTATCCTTTCACCTCTGAACTTGATGTCATATAACCGGAGTCCTCTGTTGACATTAACCCCAAATGCAAAACTCCAGTGCTGGAACAACACCTGGTTATTTTTCACGCTATATCGAGCTCCTTGTGGTTCATATTGCATGGGGATATCTTGGACTGAATTTTTTGGGGGATTCAGAGAAGCAATGTCTTCCTGACGTTGTGGCTTTTTCATCTTAACTACCTTCAATTGTCCCTTCTTATATTTATCCTCCAACATAGACGGACTATCAAAGTACTCACCATTATAAAATACCTTTTCCACACTCCACTTCTTATTGTCAAGGTTTTTATGGTTCATCAGAAATTCTAACCCAGTTGGATGCAGGAAAAATCCACTACCACGTGTGTTAAGGAAGAGCCCAAACCAGGTTTGCCTTTCTCCAGATGCAAAGCCCCTTGGAGCACTGGTCAAAGCTGCAAAATATTCCGAGTCAGACTCATTATAGCCTAATACATCCTTAAGGAAACTTTTTGCCTTGGGATATTCTTTCTCAATAAAGTGCTTTCGTATCTGAAGGTACTCGCTGCCAATGACTGGTCTACGGTGGTAAGGCAGTTTGCCTTTATATCTCTGAAAGGTAACATCTTTCTTGTATGTTGGGTTTGGAAGAGGTCCTACAACATACTCCAGAATTTCAGGTTCGGTATGACTTCCAAAATATACAATAGCCAATGCTTCTCTCTTGGGCTTAGGTCCTCCTTTATCCAGGTACAATAAGGCGTCTTGCTTGCTTGGAGGCAGTAGTTCCACTGAATAGATGCAGTTAGAAGAAGGGTCAGCACTGGAGATGTCTACCAGATTCTCATTGATATTCTTCTTAAGGTATTCCACCACCTGCTGAAGTTCTTCAGGTGTCAGGTCCGCAAACACCAAGCTTTGGTCATTGTGCTTCAAAACAGATGTTTTTTGGTTTCCAGAAGTACAAGATTTAGTTTTGTATCCAAACAAAAGTACAGAAACCAAAGCTAAAATGGTGGCAACTGCAAGGATCAGAAGTGCAGTGACTACTTTAACATTCATGTTTGCATTGCATTAAACCATCAGTTCCTCCAGTGTAAGGATTGAAGTCCGTGCCTTGGCTCAGAAGGAATGTTTTTCACTCATTACTGTCTTTTTAACTTGCTGGATCCCATGAGGAAACTGGAAAAGTGGGAGGAGACAAGAAACTGGATGCTGAAGAAAAGATTAGGATTTATTTTGGAACCTTCTTAACCCTGAAGCCTCCACATAGCTTCTAAGATATCTAGCTCGATTTTACACATGCAGTGTCTTCCGTGGAGTGTGTTAGAGAATTTCCTTGAAGCTGGAGAACAGGACCAGACACATTTTCAGGTTTTTTCGTCCATGAGGGGCTATGACAATCTTTTTTTGTTATTTCAATGATTTTTCCTCCTTCACAAAGGGCTTTATTTTTAAGTTGTTAATTATTTTGCTATATTTCTTCTTTATTTTAATGCCTGAGAAAATAGTAAACTGAAAAGAAAGGTAGACATGTCTGTTTTTCAAATTTTTTAACTAAAAAAAAAAATAAAATAAATTAAACTAGCTCTCCATCTTCCTTATGGTATTTCTTTACTAAGATGACACATACTTTGACATGGGGGTGATGCACAAATTTTTTTTATGCATTTATTTATTCTTTTATACATTATACTTTCCCATGCATATGCTCATAATAGACCTTTGGGGGGGCATTTTAAGAATACTTTTCTCTGCTGATTTCCCCTGTAACTGGGACTGATACAATAATCGTAGATATAGGAGGAATGCAGCCTCCTAAGCCATACTGTAGAGCTAATGTGGGTCCTCATGTGACCACCGGGCTGGAACTGGAGCCCCATCTTGGGAAGGCAGGGACCGTAATAAACTGCCCTTGCCTTCCCTATGGGAGGTCTGTTTGGACTGTAGTAACAACAGCATCTCTATCGCTGCATGATTTCGTGCAGCTGATTAACCTCACCAGGATGTATGTATTGTGGGGATGGTAGCTCGGTAGCAGCACTGGTGTGGACCCAACCAGTCAGAGACAGGGACACAAAATCTGGTGCACACAGGTCTATTTAGTAAATATAGCAAAATAAATAAACCTTCAGGTCAAGTACAAAAATAAACAAAATAAAAAAATAGCCTTAACTTCATACAAAACAAAACTCCTGCTTGTCCGAGCTCTAACTAATACAGAATAAGGCTAACAGTACGTGTGGCTTACTATCGGTCACACGATCAAATAAAACACAAGTCCCAGTTTGGTCTCATACCAGACAATGGTAAACATCTGGTTCGCAGCGCCAATAAACTTCCTGGTTATGTTCAGACATGTATTACATTATCCTTATATGTGACAATCAGAGACAAAAGTATAGTATGCACTCTGATTGATAGGAGAGGGGATAACATGGACAGAAGTCCTTGCTATCCCTCAACCCGTCACATACAGGTTATGCAGTGACAAAGAGTATGTATCAACTCTGTGCAGTCTGCAGCTCCTTCACACAGCTCTAAGATGCTGACTGAGGCAGGATTTGTTATTAGGAATATGATGACCTTGGATTCATTTTAAACATGAGCGATTTTCTGATAAAAACGCTGTCAGGAATTGAGAAGTGCATTGGGATCTCATTGACGAACATTGTTTTTGTCAGCAAATTGTTTCGGCTCTGTAAGGGCTAACGTGATGATCTTGGTATCATGTGAAAGATGAAAATTGGCACTAGTAGCAAGGACGTATTACGTACATCTTCTGCAACTAAATTACCAACCAGGAAAGGGTTAAAGTCCCCCTGCAGTTGTTCCCACAGTTTAATGTTCCTCCCTTAACACAAAAAAAAACAAAAAAACACACACACTAATACTCACCTCTCCTCTCACCCCTGTTATCCCAGGCCTGAGTCTTCAGGAAGCTGCAGGCGCTATGTAAGTGATGTCATCATAATGTGCCTGCAGCTCCATGGAAAGAGAGGATGAATGATGAAGCAGGGAGTGGATGGCTTCCTGCTTCATTGTTCTATGCAACTAGGGCAGCCTGGCAGGACAGCATATGTAGGCTGTCCCAACGGGGACGCCGCTACCATAAGGTCTGGTGCAAGTGCACTGTTGGCCCTATGGTTAAAGAAGCCCTGCCCACATAGCAGTGGTTTTGTTACCTCACGAACAACAGATGCCAGATGAAGACAGGGCTACACTACATCCTATATAAGTCTGTATCTGGAGGATTCTGTCACTAAGCAAGGGAGCCTCTAGGGTCTCCACCAGTGCCGTAAATAGCAAAGACTGGGCCATCCAGCAAACTTTTACATTTACACACACTATAATGTCCCAAAGTGGCCTCCAGATAGTATAATGTACCAGGGTAGCCCCTGCATACAGTAAAATGTACCACCATAGCCTCTGCACATACAGTATTATGCCCCATAGTCGCCACTGCACACACTATTATGTCCCATAGTGGACCACCCATGAACAATTATACCCTGGGGTCTTTTCGGACCCCAGAGTATAATGATCAGAGACCCAGGGAAGGATACAAACATAAAAAACACTGCTACTTACCTCTCCAAGGTTCAGTGCACTCCCTGCTACTTTCAGCCCTCTTCAGTGTTGGAAGAGATGTCGCATGAGCCAGGCTAGCATCGCTACGTATAATGATGCCGGCCTGGCCCATGTGATATCTGGGACATCACCAAATAGGCCTGAAGGCTGCCAGAGTGCAGGAGAAGTAAATAACAGTAGTTTTTATGTTACCTCACCTCCCCTGGCCCTCCGCTTATTATACCACGGGGACTTACCGATTGCAGTTACTACTCGCAGCCGCGTCTGCTTCCCAGGCGGCCATGAGCAGGAGCGAGGATTGGTAAGCAAATAGGGCCCGTTACCTGTTGGGGTTACTCCAGCAGGTAATGGACTATTAACAGAAAAAAAAAATGCATTGGGCCCCACAAGGCCCTCTAATGTCCTGGGCCCTGTACAATCCGCTACCTCGATATTTACACCACTGGTGTCCACTCTGTACAGGTATTATTCTGTTTTACTCCCTTTTATTTTTATAGCTGTTGGTGTGGTATTTCATTTGTTACTTAGTCCTTATAGCACTGAACCATCTCAGCATTAAAGTGTTAACTTTAAAGTCAATGTGTTTACGCTCTATTACCTTTTTGAGTGTGTATGTGAGTGAGGTTTCTGCTGGACCTGAATCAGCAGTGGTGGCTGTATTTGGGGGTGCATGAACTGTGATTTACATTCAATTTGCAGCCTGAGAGAAGGGCGAGTGCAGGATTGAGTGAGTGGAGTGAACTGACCTGGCAGCCGCACCCGTGTCAAGTGCTAAGACTGCCTGTACGTGACATCCAGGATACCCACAGTTTTAATATGAAGTTGGAGAAGGTAACCCCCCCCCACACACACACACTCCCCAAAAACACAAAACACATACTCACCTGTTCTCACTGCTCTGGTATCTCTGTGGTCCAATCCTGCTGCTCCACTGTCTGTTTTGGTAGAATTCCCTGCCGCACTGTGACCTCCCGTGTCCCTTTCCTTAGCCCGCCGATCGGCCTCAGTGGTCATGTGCAGGTGTTTTGCCGGAAAAAAACCCCAAAACACCGAAGCAGCAGGATCAGACTACACTGGTAGACAAGTGATCATATTTTTTTTTTTCCCCACGACCTCATAAAACATGTGGGCCACCTGACATATATAGTCAACAGGCAGATCAGAAGTAGTTAAGAGTCCATATAAAGAGCTTTTCTATGCAAATAAAATACAAAGGTTGTGGCGGTGGAAGGAAGAAAAAAAAAAAAAAAAAAGACCTTTATGTTATGAGAACCATTTTTTTTGAGAATGGGACTGTGTGATACAGTATCATGTGAGTACAGGAACAGATAGCCGTAGTAGTTCTGTATCTCATAGCAGTATGATGGTGGGTTCAGTTCAGACAAGCCAGGCCAGGAAATGCGGTAAGGTTTACGGTTATCTATATAGGTGCTTAATGCCGACAGGCAACCTATTAGGCTCTGCCATATAATAATAGCTAACAGGGTTTAGTCGCAGCTGCCATTGCAATCCATTAGAGATACAGTCCTATGAAAAAGTTTGGGCACCCCTATTAATCTTAATCATTTTTAGTTCTAAATATTTTGGTGTTTGCAACAGCCATTTCAGTTTGATATATCTAATAACTGATGGACACAGTAATATTTCAGGATTGAAATGAGGTTTATTGTACTAACAGAGAATGTGCAATATGCATTAAACCAAAATTTGACTGGTGCAAAAGTATGGGCACCTCAACAGAAAAGTGACATATTTAGTAGATCCTCCTTTTGCCTGTAGTCGCTTCCTGTAGCTTTTAATCAGTTCCTGGATGAAGGTATTTTGGACCATTCCTCTTTACAAAACAATTCAAGTTCAGTTAAGTTTGATGGTCGCCGAGCATGGACAGCCCGCTCTCAAATGATCTGAAAACAAAAAGATTGTTCAACATAGTTGTTCAGGGGAAGGATACAAAAAGTTGTCTCAGATTTAACCTGTCAGTTTCCACTGTGAGGAACATAGTAAGGAAATGGAAGACCATAGGGACAGTTCTTGTTAAGTCCAGAAGTGGCAGGCCAAAAAAAATATCAGAAAGGCAGAGAAGAAGAATGGTGAGAACAGTCAAGGACAATCCACAGACCACCTCCAAAGAGCTGCAGCATCATCTTGCTGCAGATGGTGTCACTGTGCATCGGTCAACTATACAGCGCACTTTGCACAAATAGAAGCTGTATGGGAGAGTGATGAGAAAGAAGCCGTTTCTGCAAGCACGCCACAAACAGAGTCGCCTGAGGTATGCAAAAGCACATTTGAACAAGCCAGCTTCATTTTGGAAGAAGGTCCTGTGGACTGATGAAACAAAGATTGAGTTGTTTGGTCATACAAAAAGGCGTTATGCATGGTGTCCAAAAAAAACAGCATTCCAAGAAAAACACTTGCTACCCACTGTAAAATTTGGTGGAGGTTCCATCATGCTTTGGGGCTGTGTGGCCAATGCCGGCACCAGGAATCTTGTTAAAGTTGAGGGTCGCATGGATTCCACTCAGTATCAGCAGATTCTTGAGAATAGTGTTCAAGAATCAGTGACGAAGTTGAAGTTACGCCAGGGATGGATATTTCAGCAAGACAATGATCCAAAACACCGCTCCAAATCGACTCAGGCATTCATGCAGAGGAACAATGACAATGTTCTGGAATGGCCATCCCAGTCCCCAGACCTGAATATCATTGAACATCTGTGGGATGATTTGAAGCGGGCTGTCCATGCTCGGCGACCATCAAACTGAACTGAACTTGAATTGTTTTGTAAAGAGGAATGGTCCAAAATACCTTCATCCAGGATCCAGGAACTGATTAAGAGCTACAGGAAGCGACTAGGGGCAAAAGGAGGATCTACTAAATATTAATGTCACTTTTCTGTTGAGGTGCCCATACTTTTGCACCGGTCAAATTTTGGTTTAATGCATATTGCACATTTTCTGTTAGTACAATAAACCTCATTTCAATCCTGAAATATTACTGTGTCCATCAGTTATTAGATATATCAAACTGAAATGGCTGCTGCAAACTCCAAAATATTTAGAACTAAAAATGATTAAGATTAATAGGGGTGCCCAAACTTTTTCATAGGACTGTAACTAGTTGTGAATCTGCATTGTGTGTACTTGGTTTATTGTGGTGTATATGGAGGCAGCTCAAAGCAATGATATCACATATAACATCTCAGCACATAAAAACCTAAGGCTATCATACACGCTTCACAACACTTCTATATTAGAACACATTTAACCCCTATCATTATTCCATACACACACGTGCAATGCCTCAGGCAGACCTTCCGATGAATAATTCTCACTTTAACCCAGCAGTGACCTCCATTTTCTTTCACAATTATGTAATCTACTGATCTGTATTACAATGGAGGAGAGAGCGGTAATCGGTTATTATGTGAGGAAGGAAGTTGTATAAATCCTGCACTGATAGTTATAAAGAGCCTTCAAGCTCCGCATCGCTGCATGTCAGCATCCTGTCCCCTTGTGGGATCTGGCATCACTACTGGAGCCAAGGGAGCGTGGAGCTTAGAATCATGTTCTTGTGCTGCCCCCTGGTGGAATCAATAATGAATAGCACAGTATAAGTATATAGCAGGGAGGATTAATTAAGTAATTTGCTACCCCCTGGTGGTTAACATCAGTACATACAGCTAAAACCAAAGATTACATGGCAATTTTGCAGAGTCACAATGCAGTCACATTTCCCATCTTTAGTAAAGATGTAGTTGTAAAAGTTATTCAGGGACGTTGGTTCAATTTCATGTCACTCTCAAACAGTTTCTGACTAAGGATCATGTGATCAGAATTGGCACCTGACTTAATCCACCTTTTCACAGGTATTACCTGCACTAAGGGGGCTTCCAGACTATATAATCGTAAAAGCAGCCCCCATTAGTACAAGTCGCCACACATACTTGTCCGAATCTACACAAACCCCAACAAGAATCTCTTTAGGTAGAAATAAAATGCAACTTTATTTGTATCAAAAGTAGAATCACATCTATTAAATTTGCCTTTACAAATAGAAAATAAAACAATCACATTCATTAGACAAGGAAGACTGTTACCAAAGTGATGTGAGTGTGCATGTATAGTAACCAGGAAAACAGGAGCCAGAGGAAATGTTGACTGTACTGGTGCCATTCCTGGACCAATGTGTTTGGTGACTGCCAGCTCCATTAGCGTAAAATGAATATACAGCGCTAGCATTAAGGTATTTGCAGTCCTCGGTGCGAAGAAAAGGTAGAAAAAACACAAAGTAAATGCCAAAATTATTATTTTTTTTTTTAAAAAAAGTGCAGTCAGTGAGGGTCACAGCTTAATGTGCCCCATATATGATGGAATAGTCATTGGGGGATCTAAGGTTTCCTATAGATACCCAAGTAATCCATCAATTTTTACCAGTGTATCCATATCAAAATGATATAAAGCTTCATTCACATTTTATTGTATATATTCTGTAGGCAACACCCTATTGCAGTTCTATTGAACCATACTTGTGGCACCCATAGGGATCAGGATGTTAGTGTGGTGTAGGCACATGTGAAATACAGACAGATGGCAGGCTGACTAATCAAACATTGATGGACCGTTCTAAAAATATGGCATCATTGTTAATGGGATATTCTCATTGTCAGTGCTGCTATAGCAGTGCTCTGTATACTCCTATAGAACTTCAAAAGCCCAGAAAGTGTGTTTGGTTGTTTAAGGAGCTTATGTGACAAGGATCAGACAAAGCCATGCATGTGCGACTACCTCTTCCCTCACTGCCGCACAAAATTCAGGGCCTGCCCTGCAGTAGGTACAATAACCTGACAGTATATGGCCAGGTTTAATCTTCAAGTGTTGAGATTAATCTGTACGGACCTTATAGAGCACAGTATACAACTACATCCCCCAGCATGGCCTTATACATACAATATAATAAGTAGACCTGTCTATAAAGAGAGTGACACCACAAGCCATTGAAGGAGACTAAGCCAACCCACAATAGTACAAAACAATTCTGGCATCTCTTTGGATAGAAGCTTCCTTACAAGTATACACACAATGCATTTATAGATGTGCTGATTTAATAATATATAAGGTGCATCTCTCCATTGTACATGAAATCATCCGACGTGTCAGGACCGTCACATTGGACTCCGCAGACCAGTTTGTAAAGTTACAGATCTGACTCCACAGTAATATTACTATCCCCATTAACCCCTACTCATCCCCGTAACCTTACACGTAATGAGCGGGACACACGTCATACATTGGTATTAGTTATAATTGGTGCCATTTGTGTTACTCTTCACATTCATGAGACCACTGTCTGCGGCTCTTCACAGTGTATCTCCCATACAAGAATCAGCAAGATCATGTCAATAACAATCCATTGCTTTACAAGTGCCCACATCGTCCATTTCCATGGAATTCTTCAGTCTCAGAGTATTCAGGCTAAAGCGTGGTGCGTGATAGGATTTAATGTGGGACTGAAGAGTTGCTGTGACAATCCAGGTACTCATAACCATCAAATGATATCTGCTCCAGATGTCCAAGGTACGAACAATTCAGGGAACCCCTGCAGGGACAGACAGCAGCATTAATATTTGGAAATGATCACTGACCCCGCACTGATCTGTTTACTTACTCAATACTGTCTAGGGGTCATTTGTCCCATAACTGGATGTCATGTTGTCACATAATAAAGTCACATGCCATGGAGAAATTATTAGGGAAGAAGCAAAGCAGAACAAACATTGACACAGCTAAACTGCAGCTCTGTAAAGCAATGTGCACTGAAGCTAGTGGATCCATCCGACGTTACCCCTTCTCTGCCTTAGACCACCAGGGTTTTTGGAATAGACATTAGAAAACAATTTATCTAAATGCTGTATAAGTTATTTATTACACTGCAGACCACATGGCACAGTGTCCATCTATTGTATGGTAATTGTGCAATATTTATTTCATGCCAATACACGTCCTTGTTTTTAGGGAAGGTCTCACTATGCAGACTGCCAAAATCTGTGATCATGCAGAGGGCAATGACTAACAAGAACAATGTTAAAGACTAAAGGGATTACAACTATAGATAGAATTTTTTATTTATTTTTTTTATCCTAGACCACCATAGATCTAGTAAATCAACCCCTCCTTTGTTCTAGACCACCAGGGATATAAAAAAGAACCCAGTCACTGGCCTACTAGAGATGTAAACATTACCCATACTGTGCCCCAGACCACCAGTGGTGTTGGGATAGATACTATAAAACGATTTATGTTGATGCTCGGAAAAGCTATATACTTAAAGAGGACCCTTTCATGTCCTTGGGCACACGCAGTTTTATATACTGCAAGAAAGCAGACAGTGCACTGAATTCATTATGTGCCCCGGGGGAGGGGAGTGGGGGGGAGAAGAGCTAACGGTGCCGTTACCAAAAGCTCTTCACTGTCAGAAAGGCGTTACTGACAGTCTAGCTGGGAATGCCCCTCCTTACTGCCCAGTGAGTACTAGTCTATGGACGAGTTCTGTCAGGAGGAGGCGACCTCACCATTCAGCATCATGGAACACCCCCCTCTGACAATATAGAGCTACACACAGTACTGTCAGGAGGGGCATTCTAAGCCAGACTGTCAGGATCACCCTTCTGACAGTACAGAGCTATCAGTAATGGCACCAATAGCTCTTCACCAGGGGCACATAACAGGAAAGCTGACAGTGCACTGAATGCAGCGCACTGTCGTCTTTCTAGCCATATATAAAACCGCATGTGCCCAGGACATGAAAGGTCCTCTTTAAAGTGTACCTCCAGTTATAAACAACTGCTCATAAATGAACAGTTCAGGTTAACATAAGAAACTTTACAACATATCTTAAAGAAACACGTTTCCTATAAGGTAGGTGTGTGTGTATGTGGGGAGTTAGAAAAGACACCCAATTATTTGCTGCGGTTACACTATTACACCCCTCCTTGCTTCATATACAGTCCTATGAAAAAGTTTGGGCACCCCTATTAGGGCTAGTTCACACGTGGGCAAAGGGGAGGTTTTTGACAGCGGAATTCGCTTCAAAAACCTCTCCTTTAACATGGTGGTCTATGTAGACCACTAGCTTTTTTTTTTCCTCCTAGCGTTTTCCGCCTGAAGAAGCGACATGACCTTTCTTCAGGCGGAAAACGCCTGAAGAATTGCATAGAAGTGAATGGGAGGCGAAAACCGCGCGGTAAAAAACCGCGCGGTTTTTTGCACACAAAACCGCGCGTTTTTTTGCAAAAAAACGCGCGGTTTTCGCCTGCAGTTTCTATAGCACATATAGGAAAAAAAAACCCTAGCGAAAACCGCTAGCGAAAACCGCGTCAAAAACCTCGTCAAAAACCGCGTGGAATGCAAAAAAACAGCGTCAAAAAAACTCCTCGAGGTTTTTTACCTCGCACAAATAAGCTAGGCGGTTTTCACGTGTGAACTGACCCTTAATCTTAATCATTTTTAGTTCTAAATATTTTGGTGTTTATAACAGCCATTTCAGTTTGATATATCTAATAACTGATGGACACAGTAATATTTCAGGATTGAAATGAGGTTTATTGTACTAACAGAAAATGTGCAATATGCATTAAACCAAAATTTGACTGGTGCAAAAGTATGGGCACCTCAACAGAAAAGTGACATTAATATTTAGTAGATCCTCCTTTTGTAAAGATAACAGCCTCTAGTCGCTTCCTGTAGCTTTTAATCAGTTCCTGGATCCTGGATAAAGGTATTTTGGACAAACAATTCAAGTTCAGTTAAGTTAGATGGTCGCCGAGCATGGACAGCCCGCTTCAAATCATCCCACAGATGTTCAATGATATTCAGGTCTGGGGACTGGGATGGCCATTCCAGAACATTGTAATTGTTCCTCTGCATGAATGCCTGAGGATTTGGAGCGGTGTTTTGGATCATTGTCTTGCTGAAATATCCATCCCCGGCGTAACTTCAACTTCGTCACTGATTCTTGAACATTATTCTCAAGAATCTGCTGATACTGAGTGGAATCCATGCGACCCTCAACTTTAACAAGATTCCCGATGCCGGCATTGGCCACACAGCCCCAAAGCATGATGGAACCTCCACCAAATTTTACAGTGGGTAGCATGTGTTTTTCTTGGAATGCTGTTTCTTTTTGGACGCCATGCATAACGCCTTTTTTTATAACCAAACAACTCAATTTTTGTTTCCAAAATGAAGCTGCCTTGTCCAAATGTGCTTTTTCATACCTCAGGCAACTCTATTTGTGGCGTACGTGCAGAAACGGCTTCTTTCTCATCACTCTCCCATACAGCTTCTATTTGTGCAAAGTGCGCTGTATAGTTGACCGATGCACAGTGACACCATCTGCAGCAAGATGATGCTGCAGCTCTTTGGTGGTGGTCTGTGGATTGTCCTTGACTGTTCTCACCATTCTTCTTCTCTGCCTTTCTGATATTTTTCTTGGCCTGCCACTTCTGGGCTTAACAAGAACTGTCCCTGTGGTCTTCCATTTCCTTACTATGTTCCTCACAGTGGAAACTGACAGGTTAAATCTCTGAGACAACTTTTTGTATCCTTCCCCTGAACAACTATGTTGAACAATCTTTGTTTTCAGATCATTTGAGAGTTGTTTTGAGTAGCCCATGATGCCACTCTTCAGAGGAGATTCAAATAGGAGATCAACTTGCAATTGGCCACCTTAAATACCTTTTCTTATGATTGGATACATCTGGCTATGAAGTTCAAAGCTCACTGAGGTTACAAAACCAATTTTGTGCTTCAGTAAGTCAGTAAAAAGTAGTTAGGGGAATTCAAATCAATAAAATGATAAGGGTGCCCATACTTTTGCACCGGTCAAATTTTGGTTTAATGCATATTGCACATTCTCTGTTAGTACAATAAACCTCATTTCACTCCTGAAATATTACTGTGTACATCAGTTATTAGATATATCAAACTGAAATGGCTGTTGCAAACACCAAAATATTTAGAACAAAAAATGATTAAGATTAATAGGGGTGCCCAAACTTTTTCATAGGACTGTAGCTCTATGTGTGAGGATGAATACAGCGATGGATATAATATAAATAAAGTAGTGAGACTGAAGAGAAGGAGCAGGAGAAGGAAACCGATCTACTTAATGAGATAGATTACAAAGTTTATTATATCAACCTGTGCTATTCATTTATGGAATGTTGCTTATAACTGGAGGTAATTGACGCTTTAACTGCTACGACACACTGCATATGTCTAATGTATAGAACAGGAAAAAGGAAACCGCTTAGTGCATCCTATGCCACACACATTATAAATAGTTATATCTATATAATATAGAAGTATAGTCATTGTTTTTTAGTTGCACAATTTCCTGAGATCCATGTGGGGAAAAGTATGGTTTTGATTCAGACAAAAAGCAGAAATGAAAAATAAAAAGATGCTGTCTCTAACCTTTTCAAATAATGCTGGTAAATAACAAAATTTCTTGCACTCCACTCTTCGTTCCTCTGGTGATCCTGCACAGATGCTCCCTCGGTCAGCTGGTGACACTGCACCTGACCAGGGCTCATGTGCTGTAATACTGGCATCAGTGCTCAAGAGACCGCCACAGTATCTGTGCTGGATTGCTGGAGAATTGAAGAGGCGAGTATTGGATTTCTGGTTTTCATCTTATTTTGCAGCATTTGCTGCCCCACTTTTTTCCCTCTAAGATAACAATCCCTTTGACAAGACAAAGGCAGTTCCAGACGTGTGTGTTGCGATCTGGGCAACTAAATATAGCGCTGCATGATAACATTTGGTCAATTAAAGTGACCGCGATACCAGTCTTGCCAGCTTGTGTAATCTCTAGATAACATCTTTAAGACGCACCCAGGTTTTAGAGGAGAAAAATAGGGAAAAAAAATTTTCAGGCAAAAAAATGGTAAAATATTTAATATATGGGAGTTGTAGTTTTGGAACAGCTGCAAGGCCACATTGACAGGTGACCCTGCAGCTGTACGGGGATGTATAGGGCGTTTTTTTTGTGGGGCCAGGTGTAGACAGGGCATTTTCAGACACAGGGATACCTAATGTATATGTTTCACAGTAATGTTATACTTTTATATGTATTCTAGGGAAAGGAGGTGAACTTTTATTTATTTTATTTTTTATTATATTTTTTTAAGTGTTTTTTTTTTTTTTTTTTTTTTTTTTTTTTTTTACTATTTTAATATCCCCCGCCTAGGGGGCTTGAACCTGCAATCATTTGATTGCAAGTCCCATAGACGGCAATACAAGTGTATTGCCGTCTATGGGAGATTCTATACATTACTATCGCGGAGGGTCATAGACCAGCTGCGATAGTAATATATATCTATGACAGGCCTGGGAGCCTTCATTAGGCTCCCGGCTGTCATCGGAACAGGTCGGCTCCTGCGGCCTCGCCGTGCAGAAGCCGGCCTGCATCACTAAAGGTATGGGGCCGGGGGGGGGGGGGGGGCTAACTGACTGTCGGGACCTGCTAAGACAGTCCCCGGCATCTGCTGTAATAGACCGGCGGATGCCGGGGAGTGTCTTAGCTGCCGGGGCCTGCAGTATTGTCACACTTCTGCCGCTGAAGAAAACCAGCGGTGGCAGTAGCGCGGCAATCTGCAGGCCCCGGCAGCTAAGACACTCCCCGGCATCCGACGGTCTATTACAGCAGATGCCGGGGACTGTCTTAGCTGCCGGGGCCTGCGGATTGCCGCGCTACTGCCGCTGAAGAAAACCAGCGGTGGCAGTAGCGCGGCCATGCTGCAAACCCACATTCAGACTATAAGACGCACCCTCATTTTCCTCCGAAATTTGGGGGAAAAAAAAGTGCGTCTTATAGTCTGAAAAATACGGTACATGGATGGTCATTATTATTATTATTTATTTATATAGCACCATTAATTCCATGGTGCTTTACATTTGGGGGTTACATACAATACACAGAATATACAGGTAGATACAATGCTAACAATGACCGACTGGCACAGTGGGGTAGGGGGCCCTGCCCGTGAGGGCTTACAATCTATGAGGGAAGGGGGGTAGAGACAGAAGGAGAGGGGGAGACTGTACAGATGGTGGAAGATGGTGGTCAAGGTTATCATGGATACAGAAATTCACTAGCTGCAGAGCAGAAGGCAGCAGGGAAATGAGATGACTGTATGAGATCCAGTCCCTAGCCGAAAAGAAGATTTAGAACATCTGAAGTAGTAATAGCAGGAAACCATTATACAGAAACAGAGAACCTTAAAGTCATCTGTCTATATCTATGGATATTATTGCAATCTGATACAGAAAAGCCATGTGACTTACTATTACATGTTATAGGTGGAGGGTCTCAAATCAGAAAACAAAAAGGAAGTACTGTATATACTCAAGTATAAGCCGACCCGAAAATAAGCCAAGGCCCCTAATTTTACCACAAAAAAAATTTGAAAACTTATTGACTCGAGTATAAGCCGAGGGGGGAAATGCAGCAGCTACTGGAAAATTTCAAAAATTAAAATGGTTGGAGTTTTTGGCTGCAGTAATTGCTCGGTGCTGGGGAAGGGGAGGGGGTGTTTTGGTTGTCTGTCTGCCCCTTCCCTGAGCTTGAGGACTGAGGTTTTTTTCTTCCCCCCCACTTGGAATTCAGCCTGGCTGAATATAGGGTATCTGCAGTGCTCCTATTAACCCCTTCCTGATGGAACAGGAGCACTGCAGATCCCCTATATTCAGTAGACCGGGCACTGTCAGACACTGGGATACCTAATGTGTATGTGTTTTGCAGTAATTTTCTACTTTTGTATGTATTCTAGGGAAAGGAGGGATTTAGAACTTTTATTTTTATTTTTATTTTTTTTTGCACCATTTCATGGGAGATTCTATACATTGATATTGTGGCTGGTCATAGAACCCCCCCCCCCCCCCTTAAATAAAAAAATAAAAATTTTTTTTTCTTTTTGCTGACTCAAGTATAAGCTGAGGGGGGCTTTTTCAGCACAAAAACTGGGCTGAAAAATTTGGCTTATACTCGAGTATATACGGTAGTTCTCAATCTTAAAAGGATCTAAATGACCCACGCATCTTAATGGCAACTGTGTAATAAATTCACTTTTTGAGGAAGGAAATTGAATAGTTGCTATTTGTTGGTGGGATGCCATATAGACAACAGTTGATCATTGGGGTTCCAAGTTGTGATAAAATCTTTTAGGGGATCCTTCTAAAAAAGTGACTAACCTATTGTGAGAGCTACTAAACTACTGTGCATTGTGTACTTACTGCACATGAAGCAGAATATTGTGAACGTGTATTCGATCCCAAGTGCAGACATCACTGAAATAAAACAAATGGAGTGTAACACATCAAAGAGACAAAAATGAAAAAAATCTTACAAAGTATGCAGACAGGTGATTTCAGTGTGTATTACTTAAGGCTTGGTTTGCCCTATGGGGGAGCTGCGGAGAAATCTTACAGATCTCTTTCAGACTGACCTACATATTACAGTTGACTGCTATGGGGGAGGGGGGCATTCAACTGAAGATTATGGACAATCCCACCTCCCTCCCCTTTAAGAGAAAAAATAAATATTGTTTTTAGGGAATACTCCTTTTTTTTTATTATTTGTAAAGATTTCACGAACATCGCCAAATTACTATAAATGAAAGCGATTTGGCATGCAAGATCTGTGCATTTATGCATTAAAGTTTATAGACATTCTAGCCATTAGGATTCCCAATACTTTGTTATTACACTTTCCTTCTGTATACTTCTAGCCAGCAGTAGTAAATAGGTGACATATACAGAAGCTGTATATGGCTTGCTCAGAGGTTGCCATGAAAGTCACAGTGAACACTAGTCCTAGAATGTAGGCCATTATACAACAATATGGTTTCTCACCAACCTTCTGTCTATGCATATATGTATATAATATAATAGATCTATAAAGTTTTAAAAAGATAGTAGCTTAGCCTCTTGAAACTGTCTTTTGGACATACAAGACCCAGTTGGTCCACACATCACAGGCTTTCACATCCACACAATTTCTTACTTATTGCCCCATGGCTTGACTTACTAGGTGCTTATGTCCTGGACAACACTATCCACAGTATAAAAGATCTGTTAGACAAAAGAAAAACAGATGAGCAACTAAACACATTCCAAATACATAATTAAACGTTAAAACAACTGAAGATTTTGATTTAATACATTTTGTAATAAAAGTTATATAAGTTTGGCTCCTTTGTGTGAAATCCTGCGTTTCTTTATTCTTTCTCTTGCTTCTCCATTTAGACCTGTACATGGCTTCTCACGGTGTATGGTATAAGAGCTTGTAAGGGTGGGTCACTTCAAAAAAGTCCTCTCCCTTTAAGTCTATGAAACTGAGAAATTTGCTTCTGATCGATTCTTATCTTTTATATGACACCAAGGTTGCGGTTCTATCTGTATTAATTCCAGTGAGATCATGGCTTGAATACAGTCGGTATTGAGATATTTACATGCAGCTTCTCCCAATGCTGACTGTATTTTTGATGGATGACATCTCTGGAATCACAAATAGGACTGCAGTGCCATATGACAGGTTTCATACGATACCAGAGGCAAGTTTCTACGTCTTTAATGGATAAGATATAACTGTTTGATGTGACCCTCTCCCTTATTTTATTCATTTCAGCATTACACACAAGCCCATACACCGTGAGAAGCAGATGGAACAGCTCTCTATAGAGAAGCAAGAGAAAAACGCAGGATTTCACACAAAGGAGAAACTACAACATGTATAAATATTAAAGTTTGTTTGAAGGTTTAGTTACACTTCAAGTATCCATTAAATCATCTACCAAAATACTTGGACAGGAGCCACAAAACAAGCCCGTCAAAAACATTTCCTGAAGAAGACTTCTCAGCCTGCAAAAAACCCATTGTGACCTACCCCAAGGCTGACCGCATATTGCACAAGTCTTCAGCAATTAAACCAATATTAATAACTATATTAATAACTATATAGCGCCAATATATTCCACAGCACTTAGATCAGAGGGGACATGAACAGATCATAATAGACATTATAATGTGACAAAAAATTAACATGTCATACAATAGGAGTGAAGGCCCTGCTTGCAAGATATTACAATCTAAGAGACCAGATTAACATGGATGTTCTCTTCGGGTTCCCTAAAATGGATGGTAACCTAAAACCATATCGTATATAGTTTCTTGAATTTGAGCTCAAGATGTGACATGAATCAAGACTACAGGGTAATGACAATCCGCATTATGAGGCTATATACAATTACCTGGTCAGTGACTAATGGACCGATCTTTTTAACTTCCTTCAGGTTAAGCGTTCCGACTACCACAGACATGTGAAGAAACTCCACGTTCAGGCTTAAAATTTCAATTCCAAACATGTTGTTATTGCTTATGTTCAGTTTATTCTGTAAAATAAAAAAGTCAGGAATTAGTTATTGTGCCAAATCTGTATGTACAGGACCAATAACTCCAGACACTCCTCAACCGCAAGAACGAGAACGCTGAGGTACTGCGACATCAAACGTCCTAGCTGTGAGCAGAGACACCGTTACATTTGGGCATCTTTAGTATTTGCCCCTTCATACAATCCATCCTTTACCCAGTACGGCTGGTATCACTTTGAGGGGTTTCTTATTGACTTACACCTGGTCCGTGGATGCACTTCCAACCTCGTGATATTGTTTTATTTTTTGGAGAATTATTATTATTATATACAAGGTGTTTGGGGTGGGGCGAGAGTCACCATCTTATCCCTATAACTCCAAACTTGCAAAGGATTAAAAAAGGGATAGATGTGCAGTGTACTACGCACACTAAGGGCGAATGACGTGTAAATGATTCTCCTCCCGCCCCATCCACTTTGGCTCCACCCATCCCCATCAATGTGTCTGTGCTGCCAAACAGTGTAATGCCCCTATATGCCCCAACATTAATGTGCCCCCCTTCAATTGCACCCACAGTATACAGGCCCCATTCCAATCCTTCTTATTGTACGTCACAGTAAGGTCGCTCAAATGAGAAAAAAAAGATAAAACAAAACACACACATATGATCGGGACGGCTTATAGTGAGATTGTTCATTACACTTACTGTAGTATGAAGGTTCACAGTTGATTTGCTGGTGTCATATGTAACCAGAGAGGAATTCACACCGGCGTGGTGCAGTGTTACAGAGCGTGGATACAGAAAGAACACGACAATGAAGAAGATCGAGATGCAAGAGAAAACAGCAAGAGCCACATATAACTTCCTGCAGATAAAAGGAAAAGTAACAATGTCCATCAGTGATTCCATAAGTCACTAAATATACAGAAGAACCCAACCAGATATTGGTGGTCGCACACTCCCACTAGTGGAGGCTACGTGTAGCAAGAATGTTCTTTTTAGGGGTATTTCCATGTGGGATATTTATGGCATATTTACAGTATAGGCTACAAGTATCCAAAAATTAAGAACAATTTTTAAAAGGCGGTGATAGTAAGGGCTTGTTCACATCTGCGCCCAGTCTCCGTTATGCAGGTTTCAGTTTCCTGCCATGAGCGCCGGTGAGCGTTTTATGCTCTCCGCCGCTAACCTGTTTTTTTTTTTTTTTTTTTAAAGCTGACACAGAGTCGGACCTGCAGTACTCTGTGTCCGATTTTTAAAAAACTGTTTCGCGGCGGAGAGCATAAAACACTCACTGGCGCTCACAGCCGGACCCGGTCTGACAGCTTTCCGTCTTCTGCATGCAGAAGACGGAAAGCTGAGAACGGACTCCGGGCGCTAGTGTGAACCTAGTGTTATGTAAATAAACGAAACTCGCTGATCCTTAAAACGAATAAGTCAATTTATTTTATTTTTTTTTAAATAGAAACCAAAATATAACCTATTTTTATTTTCTGTTTTTATTATCTCATGGCCATGGGTAGCAAGGCTCGAGATGACTCACTGAGGTCTATAGGAGAATTTTCTAGAGGGGGAGCAGATAACCTGTAATATCATCCGCTGTCACAAGTGTTATTAACAGATCTGTTATCTTCTACTGTAATGCTTATAGAAGTGTTATCTTCTATTGTTATGCTACATGTCTTATCTGTGAGTAAGTGAGCGGCCATTTTCTTGTGGCCTGTGGGCATGCGCAGTCGGCTCTGGCTGAGGCCTAGAAGTTTGACTCCCAGCGCCGGAAGAAGACGCGTGAAGAGCACTTCTCCTGAAGAAGATGGAGGGAGTGCTGGAGAGTTCTCTCGCAGCATTGGGGACACCCCCAGTGCTGTTTGAGCACTGGGGACTGCCTACAGTGCTGCGAGAGAACTTATTTGCATACGGACAAAAACCAGTATTTGTACCGAATGGCGGCCCGGAGAAGACATCTAAAAGGTAGGAGAAGAGTAGCCTTTCTTAAGGCTATTCCTAAGTGTTAGTCACAAAATTTTTTTTTTAATGATAGGAACCCTTTAAAGGGTGTTAAGAGCAATGTGGCAATGAATGAACAAAGAAATAAAAGTTATTTACGTTCTTCGTGGCTTCAGGCGTTGGTCACTGTAGGGGATCAGAGCCACCAACTCCTTTTCTTGGCCTAAAATGAGTGCAGGGATAGAAGTTACCATTGTGTTTCAGTGCTGTTTACACTAACCCACATAGATACCATGTTCACATTTGTATTGGCACCATGACATATCTGCATGCAGTTTTACGGTACCTCTGGGAATCCTTCCTGTCCCTCTACAAGTGGGGCAGGTGGCTGTAGCCGTCTCTTCTACGTAGTTACAGGATACAGAGGGATCACTGGCGTTTATAGTGATATAGGTTGGAGTACTCTCAGGTCCATGTCTCTCCAATATCGGTTTGGTCTCTTCATTTTCTGAATTCTTTTTGAAAAAAGAAAAGGCTTTCTGCATGTTGTCCTTGGATGGTCACACCACCTAGAAGAATGGGCAGAAAACAGACAACGACTTAGACAATACACAGCTACATATGCCCCAGTACTGTGTGCACTGAAGAGCCAGAACTAGGCGTTCCTTCACCTAGGGCACAGACGTTGGCACCAGACTACATCACTTATAACCAATCACTTGGAGGTTATTGTTACACTGTACCATAGGGAAAGAAGCCATGAAGATGTGTTGTATATGTCGAGTGTTTGGGGTGGCCTATTAGGTAACACAGAATAACAGTATAAATATTTATACACATTATTTTGCTAGGCGAGGTCTAAAAGTTGTTAAACCAGTTATACCAGAACTATAGAAGGTTTTAGAAGGTGGCACACTTACACACACTAGAAGTCCCTACAGTTTGGAGGGTGTTTAGCTGAAGTGATAAAGAGCATAGGTTAAAGGGGTTGTCTAGCCAAAGAGTTACCCTCTATCCACAGGACTGGAGGCAACTTGCTGATTGGTAGGAGTCATAATGCTGGGACCCCCATGGGTTTGGAGAACCGACACCTTTTGCACCCTAGTTTTGAATGGAGCGGCTGGTCAGATAGCACATGCTCCTCCATACATCTGAATGCGGACGGCCTGAGAGAGTGTTTACTTAGATATCTCTACTAGTGCCCATTCACAGTCCAACGAGTCGCCCCGGTTTTGAGAGACCTGTGGGGGTCCCAGCTGTGGAATACCCACTGATCAGCAAGTTATTCCCAATCCTGTGGACAGGGGCTAACTTGCTGTTACTGGACATCCCCTTGAGCGTTTTACTAGTAAATTCACCTGTCTACCCCTGAACCTCAATTAAAGGTGGTTGTTTTTTTTATTTTTATTGATGCCTACCCCTAAGCCAGGCCTTAAATATCTGAATGGTGGCGGCTGACAGGCAGCCCTTGTATGGGGACACTTCCATTGCCTGCGCTATACCTTGCATACAGCTGGCTCCAATCTAGGGCTGGAAGATTATGATACAAATCACGATAAATGAACGCTCATTTTAGGACACCCCCATTTTACATGTCACGCCCTCTATTTATAGCTCACTGAATTTTGGTTTCAGTTAATTCTCCATCGGCAATCCCGATTGGATATTGTATAGTGAGTGACATAGTATTTAGCCAATGGCAGTGTGAGATGAGATTGTACAGAAGCAAAATAATTGAAATAGTCACCGCCAGTAAGTTCATATCCAATAATTGAGTTGGCTTTTGACTTAGGTGATTTGATTTATTGCCCAGCCCTACCCCAAGCCATGTATAGTGGCTGGGTGGCAGTACAGCAGCACAGGTCCTACTGACATCACGTGTGTGCATTGTCACCTAAAAGACTTGGATAACTTTGCAACTGTCTACTTATTCTATTCCAGAGCTGAACTCCTAATTCAGCAGCCTCCAGTACTAAAGTCTCACATTATTCCTTTTTACATTTACCTATATAACCCACACTTTTCTGTGGGTGAAATCATCGGTGGAAAGTTTGGATTCTGTTCATGTCCATATACAGTTAATAGACACAACCCTTATCAGAAACAGGAAGGAATCTGATAAACTGGTTCCACTTTCTACAGTTTCAGTTGTTAGTTATGATTAGAGAGTAACATGACAAAATACAACATAAACTACTGTCTTGATGTCAGTCTGGGCAGAGATCAAGCTACTGAGAAAACACTACAAGACACATTCTCTTTATGATGGGTGCCATGGGCACATAACTGTATAGAGACGTCTACAATGGCACAAGACATGGCAGGAAGTATACACAGCATGTCACAGGACCACATATGACCAAAGCCACAACTGACATCTCACTTGATAAGATATTGTAAAAATAAGCCAGCTAGACTCAAAGTCTCCATATATTAGTGGTGTTCGCTACATGCAGTGCAAAGGTAACAATTGTATATGTGCCCTGGTGTCTGGTGGAGCTTAAACACCACACTGCCACGTAAGTGGATAACGGGCATTGTTGAAGATCTTGCATTAGCGCCCAGGGGTAGCAACATGCCGGGACTCGTGGGCAACATGATGTTGTGGAGCCTTAGGCCCCATGTACACAACTATTATTACAGATTTGTAATAACATAGTATCATTTATATGGGCCTATATACCCATATGGATCTATGGAGGTAATAGGCTTAAGCCAAAGGAAAAAAAAAAGTAGAGTACGTCCTATTCCTGACTGTTTTTCAGGCTTAATCTGTCTATTTATAACCAAAACAAGAGAAGTGTGAACACTGCCCAACTCATGTCCAAACTCCAGATATAATCAGGATTCCAATCTCCTCGGCTGGAGACAGTAGCAAGCTCAAAAGAATAAAAATTTGACAAACCAGCCTGCTATGACTAAGGGGCTTGATGTCCTGAAACGTGTAGTGTAAGAGGTTTGTGATCATTTTTCACTGGTCATTTTTGTATGTATACATTTTCTCTAGGATTAATTCAATGCATTGGTTTCATTAGATATGTTTCGGATACCTCCTTGGATTACTGGATTTTAAAACCTTTATTCTTTTGAACTATTCTAGTTATAGTTTAGTCTGAGGATCACACGGACTGTAAATTGATACCACCAGTCGTGCTTTCCAAGGATCCACGCATATGGTAATATGCATAGGGCAATAGTGCGACAATCCTCATACCCCATTGGGGTAATTTGATGCTGCATAATCAGTGACAGTGCCCCTCACCATCACATCAGGCTCTGGCTGTAGTGAGGTCACTCATCGTGCCTGCCTGCCTGCCAGACTTCACCACTTGAAACCTGAATGGTAGAGCAGAGAGCCGACAGCAGTTCAAAAAAAAAGTAAAATAAATAAATAATGCCATGCGATCGACCGGTAGATCGCGATCGATGTACTGGGCACCACTGCCATAGACTATGCTTGCAGGACTTTTCTTTCCGTATCTTTAAAGCGGAATGGGGGAACGGAATTCCCAGGTGCAGACCAGGCGCAGGTGTGAACCTAGACTAAATGGTGACAGTCTGTTATCTTGATTGGTTGCCAATGGATAAGACCATGAATGCAAAAACTTTGTGGTTCGGGACTTGTCAGGAATCCAGCCATGATTTTCTTATTGTAGCTGGGTTATCAGTCAGGGATACTACATGTATGAGAAGATATCCCGGCCACAATAAGGAAATCATAGCTGATTTTCGGACTTTAGAAAGGTCCTGCATTCATGGTCAAGTTTACTGGCAACCAATCAAGACTACTTGTGACCACTATATATTTATTTATATTGCATATATTTTTTCATATATATTTTATTTAGAGAAAATCTGTAAAACTCTGCAGAATGTTTAATCACTTATATTCTTATATTTGCAAAAGTGTTTAACTTTTAATAATCTGCAAATTTACAAATGGTTACTTGTGGGAATACCCCTTTATGGCTATCAATAGGATAAGCCATGAGTATTGTACCTGCGAGGGTCCTTGCAGATTAGCTGTACAGGGACAGCGTGGTTTAGGTTCTGAAACACTACCCAAAGTCTTCCAAGCTGCCACTACAGTTTGTATGATGAGTGAGTTGTGCGACTCCGCACGTGTAAACCTTACCTGCAGCCGCTTTGTCTCAGAGAAGATCATCTGCAGGGGTCTCGGGTGTTGAACCCACACAGATCTAATATTGAAGGATTAATCTAAGGACAGAACATTAATATTAGAAAGTGAGTAACCCCTATAAACTACTGCTTGGCTGAGAGTTCATGTCCTCACCTGCAGATATTCCCCAGATACCCCTTCTAATACTGTACATGCCCTACAACTAGGCTTGGGCTAAAGGGCGTCAAGTGTTGTGACAAAAAGTCACATCAGATAAAACAATTGCGAGACTTGCTGTTGTACAAATTCTTTAGAGCGGAGACTTGGCTGTAAAAACACTGCGGAGTCACAGACATGCGAGTTATTTATTTATCTTACTTGTATAGCGCCCACATATTCCGCAGTGCTTGGCACTGTTCCATACAGGGCTCACAACCTATACACCCTATCAGATCTTTGGAGTGTGGGAGGAAACCGGAGTACACGGAGGAAATCCACACAAACTTGAACTCTATGGGGTAAAAATTTCCTCAACTTGCGACCATAACCCAATAGGCTTGAATTTTCTGCAATTGTTGCGTCACGCATGGTTCCACATGTTATAATGTGACACCTTAAGGATTCATTGAAATTTTTGTCATGTGACCAAATTCAGTGCGCTGAATTCAGCTTTCCTGACATGCGTCCGGGTGCAAAAGATATGTGTACAATTCGTTTCGGCACCAATATGTACCACCCTCCAGACAGTACTCTTCCATAGCATTGTAGTGTCAAAGGGGATGTTCCTTACCACCCAGCAATTAGTTTGATCATTAAGGTTTCTGATGGTGATGGGATATCGGTGCCGAAACTAACAGCACCGATATCTCCAGCACCCGGGTGTGTAACGTCTAAGCTGCTTCCACCGGTGGATAAAACAGTCAATGCCAGAGGATGCGAAAGGGCATCTTTAGGCCAGGGCCCCAAGGGTCGGAGAGCCGTGATTTGTAATGCCCACTTTGTGGTAAAAACCACGGTGCAGATACAGCACGATTTCCAAAATCAGCGTGTTTTTTGGAAATTACAACATTTCAATTAGGTCTATAGAAACATAGGCGGTTTCCCCATAGATGTAATTGTAACAGAAATTCTGTGGAGGAAACTTCACAAACTTTCTGTCTAAAGTGCTGCGGGAAGAAATGTGATGAGTTGCCGCTGTGGTTTTTCCCGCAGCACTTTATTGCTGCAGGACGTCCTGTGGGGCCTTAGCCTCAAGAAGAGTTTTTGTAGCACTTGTGCTATTAAAACAAATGTGAAAAGTCAACAAGCTTGCCCTGATGAGAAAAGAAAGCCATGCAAAAATAAAAACATCATAAGAATAAAGCCCTGCATCTGAGGCCAGGATCACATCTGCGTTCGTATTCCTTTTGGGTAAGCCCCTGAACGGAAACCTATAAGCATTAAAAAGCATTTAGAAATGAAACCACACGGGCCCCATAGACTACGATGGGATCCATGTGGTTTCGGTACAAAACAGGCAGAGAGAAAAGTGCTGCTTGCTGTACTTTTCTCTCTGAATGATTCATGTGGATACTGAGCGGAAACCACACGCACCCCATTTCTTAGCAAACTGCTATTTAATGCATGTTGGTTTCCATTCGGGGGGTCCCAAAGTGGACCAAAGTCCCTGAACACAATACTGAACACAGATGTGAATCAGGGCTCACTGGGAGAGGTACAAGTTATTTAAATAATCCAATTTAAAAAACAAAACAAAAACCTAATAGCCCTCAAAACCGCATGTATGAAAAAAAAAAATCCAAAATGAGTCATGTCTAGAAGTGGTTAAAGAGATTGTCATGTGACTCCTATCCATCAGGGCTCCCATGTGCACAGTGCCATTGCATTGGAGCAGATATACAATGTATACAACACAGGATATAGCATAATGGAGGTGCAAAACACTCTGATGGATCTAAAATCTGGCAGGGTACAGCAAGCTATATCACTTAGGACAAGACTTTAGTGCTAGCAATATCTACCCCTCCATTTATTTACATGAAGCTGCCCCATCCCCCCCTGTTGATAAGGTGTGAAGGTTTGGTTTCTGCTCCGCTGCACAACATTCGCCTCCACCTGCAGCACCTGGGCGAGGAAACTCCATTACTGCAGCTTGTGATGAGCACAGACAAGGCAGAGACTGCTAGGAAGCCTTAGCTTATACGTGCAGGCATTAGCACGGAGGGGATAGGACCCAGAGGACAGTGCGCACAATACCTGAGGCTGGAGACTCCGGACCCTGCTGACCAGGCACTCACAACAGCAGCCAGGCTAGTGCTGAGGACACGCCCCCTGAGGGGAGGAGCCTGAGAAGAAGGAAGTGAGAGGGAGGTGCAGCTCTGGTGAGGACTAGAGGATAGAAGTGCTGTGTATACGTATATATACAGTATATAGCTTAGTACTGTGCTTGTCAGCACCAGCATGGTCCTACTATTGTTAGAATTCTTATATAATAAGATTAATTCCATGTAAACACATGTATAGCATACACCTCTCTGCTGCCCTGATACTTTGTTACAGTGTATCAGTGCAGGTAAATTGTATCAGCCTGCAGAGGATTGCCTTGGATTACATGGATACCATATAGCTACAGTTATACAATGACTTTGATTGACATGCAATCTTTCACCTATGTATGTAAGTGAATGGAGTGACATTGCGATTCTCAGTCAGAGAGAGACTCCATTACCTTACACCGGTGAAGACGTCGCCGGATGGCGGAAGGTACAGCTAAGGTTGTAGTGTAGCCCCATCATTATAACAAACCTCCCACTCCAGAACATATACGGCCATTTTCACAAGGTCAGGATTTGCAGAAGAAAATACCGCTGTGGATTTTGTACTGAGATCCAGGGATAAAGCTCAGGATCTCTGCCTTGGATTGGCAACCGCTTTTGCAAACGCATTGCCAGCAGGATTGCAGGGGTTTCTGTTTGATTAGAAATGGTGAGGGCCTATCCTAAAGACAGGTCACAAATATTAGATGGGGGGATAAGTCTGCAACCCCATCAACTAGCTGTTTTCTGCACTGATACACAGAGAGTAGCGCAGGAAGCAGATAGTGCTGTTCTCTCTGTAGTGGCAGAATTGAGTCACTGCAACTTAGGATCCATTGAAATGAATGGGAGCTGATCTGCAGTACCTGGCCTGGCCACTACACAGAGAATGGAGCTATCTGCTTCCTTCCCCTGTTCTCTCTATATTAGCTGTCATACCCTACTAATTAGGCATTGTTAACCTTTCCCTGGGATAACTTGGCCCTCTGCAGCTGAATACATATGAATAATTGACAGGCTGTGTACTGAAAACTCACAGACACTTTGCATTGTAGGTTTTTTTCTGCAGTGTGTAGAAGTGAGTTGCTTTAATCCCAGCCACTACACTGCATATCGCAGCAGGTTAGTCACTGATGGTTTCACAGTAACCCCTCGTTCACATCTAGGTTTGGTAATCCGTTTGGGGAGTCTGCATGGCGATCCCCCGAACGGACTACTGATCGCACTGGCAAGCGGGGTGCAGTGAAAGCACATGGACCCCATAGACTATAATGCCGCGCAGTGTCCACACGGAACATGCGAACAGAAAAGTACTTCATGTTCTACTTTCCTGTCTGCATGATTTGTGCGGGCAGCACACGGAAAGCACAGGGACCCCATTATAGTCTATGGGGTCCGTGTGCTTTCACTGCACACCGCTTTCCAGTGCGTTCGGGAGCCTGTTCAGGGTTCCCCATTCGAATACCGAACGCAGATGTGAACGAGGGGCAACAAACCTGCTACATCAATATTATATGGACCATGTTATAGCCACAGATCGAATTACCCAAACGTACAACATCATAGGGATCTATCATGCTGTAAACTTGGGGTGACGGTAATATCCAAGTGAATCCAGCCTAAAGTATTTTCATTTGCATACTAATTAAAGTTGATTATCTCAGCAGATAGATTGCAGTTTGACAAAGGAAAGGTATATTCACTATGCCACTAACTGCGGCTGCACACTTCCCAACCATCCCCATTCAGCAAGTCAGTCCCAGATTTAAGGAAGTCAAATCAAATCAAAAAAGCTTTATTGGCACGTCCAAATATACATTTGGCATTGCCAAAGCAAAGAGAGTGGTTGGGGGTGTGGGCAGGCGTGGAGTAAGTGGGAGGGTGGATTGGAGGTTCAATAGTCCTTGGGGTCTTGTGGGTATGGGCAGGCATAGGGTGGGTGATTAGGTTGTGTGATAATCCTATTAATATTATAAATGTGAAAGTTTGTGAGTTTGTGGGTTTGTGTGTTTGGATGTTTGCATGTTCGGATGTTTGTTCCTCAATCACGGAAAAACCGCTCCACCGATTTGGCTGAAATTTTCCACAAACATAGTTAATACACCCGATTAAACAATAGGCTACTTTTTGTCACAATAGCGCACATACGTTTTTCCCAGGACCCCCACAAAAACCAAACTCACACCACTATCTCTGCAATCTCACACACTTTGGACCCCGATTTGGCTGAAATTTTCCACAAACATAGTCCCTACACTCGATTGCGCAATAGGCTACTTTTCGTCACAATAGCTCACATACGTTTTTCCCAGGACCCTTTGGATGTTCGGATGTTTGGCGGTCAATCACGCAAAAACCGCTCCACCGATTTGGCTGAAATTTTCCACAAACATAGTCATTACACTCGATTAAACAATAGGCTACTTTTCGTCACAATAGCGCACATACGTTTGTGCCAGGACCCCCACAAAACCCAAACTCGCACCACCATCTCTGCAATCTCACACACTTTGGACCATAGCAAGCCACAAAATTCATATTGCCCTCTACAGCCTCGCCCCTAACCCCACACAATCTCATATACATATACTTTACCACTTTGCCCCTCACCTTAACGATACTCCAGGAGGCGCTCTATAACGCTCCGGAGCAGCCATGATTGCCCATGTCAATACCCCTAGGCGGTCTAATAAATGCAAAAAAAAATTTTTTTAAAAAGTAAAAAAAATATAAAAAAAATAAATAAAAAGGATTAAAAATTCAAATCACCCCCCTTTCCCTAGAACACATATAAAAGTAGTTAAAAACTGAGAAATACATACATGTTAGGTATCCGCGCGTCCTAAATCGCCCGCTCTACAAAGTTATACAAATATTTTTCCTGTTCGGTAAACGCCGTAGCGGGAAAAATGGTCAAAAGTGCCAAACTGCCATTTTTTCACTGTTTTGATTCTGCTAAAAATTTGAATAAAAAGGTGATCAAAGCAATAACATTTCCCAAAAATGGTAGAACTACAAAGTACACCCGTTCCCGCAAAAAAAGACGCCCTATACATCCCCGTACACGCAAGTATAAAAAAGTTACGGCTGTCGGAATATGGCGAGTTTTCAAAAAATAATTTTTTAACACAGTTTTGGATTTTTTTTAAGGGGTCAAAATGTAAATAAAACCATATAAATTTGGTATCCCCGGAATCGTAACGAAACACAGAATACAAGGGACATGTCATTTTGGTTGCACAGTGAACGCCGTAAAACCAAAGCCCGTAAGAAAGTCGCAGAAATGCATTTTTTCTTCAAATCCACCCCATTTTGAATTTTTTCCCTGCTTCCCAGTACATTATATAGAATAAATAATGGTGGCATCAGGAAGAAAAATTTGTCCCAGGAAAAATTAAGACCTCATATGACTCTGGGAGCGGAGAAATAAAAAAGTTATGGGGTTTAGAAGGAGGGGAGTCAAAAACGAAAATCACAAAATGCCATCGGCGGGAAAGGGTTAACTTCAAATACTTCTGTCCCAAAGTCACTATGTAAAGTTTCTCACAACACCGTATATATAGCAGCTCTAATACAAAGTAACTGCAACACAAAAGTCTCACGTATTCTCTGAATTACAGCAAAAACAAGATACAAACTTACATTTCAGATCCCATTCCTTATACACACTACGAAAACCTTACCCCCGCCTGTATATACCCACTCCTACAATCACCGCAGACGAAGTCGCGGGTACCAGCTAGTGGGGTATAATAGTTCTTGGGGTCTCATCTTCCTCTTGTTTGGTGACAGCTGGACACGTATTGGGCAGCGATCTCCACAGTGGCCTCCTCTTCTCCCAGTAGGATGTAGAGTTTCCTCTTCTCGTCTGTAGATGTGAAGTCTGGGATGTGGGCAGAGAGTCTTTGTAAAGTAGACGGCCCTCACAGCTGAGTATTTGGTGCAGTGTAGCAGGAAATGGGTCTCGTCTGCTAGGTGTCCTGCTGTCTTAGTGGCAGGTGGTATTTTTTATACCAGTGTTATATGCATCCTCCATTAAGCCCTAAGCCTATTGCAGCTGTCACTGCCTTGAATGCGGGCAAGCAAAATGTAGTAACTGTAAGGGAGATGTAGTGCACCAATCTGCAGACATCGGAGTGATCTTCAGGAGGGCACGATGAGATGAGAATTACTTTTACTTACCAATAATACCTTTATGTTTAATGATAAATGGTACAAACAGACAGGACTGCTATGGGCACAACTATAGCATGCACAAATGCAAAAAAATTTTGGCATATTTTGTAGAAGTATATTTATACTCTTTGACAAATAGATTTGCTCAATATATTCACCTATATTTTCCATACGTGGATGACGTGTTCAAGTTGTGTTCAGGATCCGAAGAGCAATTTGATGACTTTGTCACTTATCTTAACATGGCCAATTCTACGACTATGATTTTTTTCCTGTAAAATAAGTAGTACAATATTGGGGTTCCTTGACGTTTTGGTCACAGCAACTGAGAGAGGTGACATATCCGTGGAGAGAAGCGGCTAGCCGCTCCCATGAAGATGGTGTAGGGGTATGTTCAGTGTGGGTTGGACACTGGTTGCGGCATGCACGTAAGAGGGACAAGTGGCCGTGTTTACATTTTATTAGGAGGGTCAGAAGATCATCAATGAGTTTCTTACAAGGCTCTGCTGGAATTTTAGACCATTCTTCTTTGGCAAACTGCTCCAGGTCCCTGAGATTTGAAGGGTGCCTTCTCCAAACTGCCATCAAGAGATCTCTCCCCCACAGGTGTTCTATGGGATTCAGGTCTGGACTCATTGCTGGCCACTTTAGAAGTCTCCAGTGCTTTCTCTCAAACCATTTTCTAGTGCTGATCTGAAGTGTGTTTTGGCATACCTCCCAACTTTTGAAGAACTGAAAGAGGGTCATAATGTGCGGCGTGCGTAGCGCGCCGCTGCAAATTTAGCTCTGCCCACTTTTGTGTTGACTCCGCCCACTCATTAATTTTTCATGTCCCGCACACAGTATAATCCTCCTACAGTCACCCGTAAATTATATGTCCTCCTCTATCTCTCCCCCAGTTTCATATACATCCTTCATCTGCCCCCAGTTTCATGTCCCCCTTCCATCTCTGCCCCCAGATTCATGTCCCCACATCTCTGCCCCCAGTTTCATGTCCCCTCCATCTGTGCCCCCAGATTCATTTCCTTCCATCTCTGCCCCCAGATTCATTTCCCTCCATCTCTGCCCCCAGATTCATGTCCCCCCTCCATCTCTGCCCCCAGATTCATGTCCCCCCTCCATCTCTGCCCCCAGATTCATGTCCCCCATCTCTGCCCCCAGATTCATGTCCCCCATCTCTGCCCCCAGATTCATGTCCCCCCTCCATCTCTGCCCTCAGATTCATGTCCCCCATCTCTGCCCCCAGATTCATGTCCCCCCATCTCTGCCCCCAGTGTCATGCCGTCCCCTCCATCTCTGCCCCCAGTGTCATGCCGTCCTCTCCTTCATCTGCCCCCAGATTCACGTTCCACCTCCACATTAAACTTACCTTCTCCTCCGCTCCCTCGCCGCTCTCTGCGCGCCTCTCTCGCTGACACATGCGGCTGAAGGAAGGAGCTGACACAGGTCAGCTCCTCGCTTCGCCGCTGCGTGTCTCTCTCGCTGACACATATGCGGCTGAAGCGAGGAGCTGACCTGTGTCAGCTCCTCGCTTCGCCGCTGCCGCCGGCTACTGGCTTGTCAGACGCAATGTGTCACATCGCGTCTACAAGCCAGGAGCCGGCGGCAGCGGCGAAGCGAGGAGCTGACACAGGTCAGCTCCTCGCTTCAGCCGCATATGTGTCAGCGAGAGAGACACGCAGCGGCGAAGCGAGGAGCTGACCTGTGTCAGCTCCTTCCATCAGCCGCATGTGTCAGCGAGAGAGGCGCGAAGTCGTGTTCTGGACGCAGATCTGAGTTGAAATCGAGACATACCTCCCTCCAACCGGGACCGCGGGACATGTCACCCAAATCGTGACTGTCCCGCGGAAATTGCGACGGTTGGGAGGTATGGTTTTGGGTCATTGTCCTTCTGGAAGACCCATGACCTCTGAGGGAGACCCAGCTTTCTCACAGTGGGCCCTACATTATGCTGAAAAATTTGTTGGTAGTCTTCAGACTTCATAATGCCATGCACACGGTCAAGCAGTCCAGTGCCAGAGGCAGCAAAGCAACCCCAAAACATCAGGGAACCTCCGCCATGTTTGACTGTAGGGACCGTGTTCTTTTCTTTGAAGGCCTCTTTTTTTCCCTGTAAACTCTATGTTGATGCCTTTTCCCAAAAAGCTCTACTTTTGTCTCATCTGACCAGAGAACATTCTTCCAAAACGTTTTTGGCTTTCTCAGGTAAGTTTTGGCAAACTCCAGCCTGGCTTTTTTATGTCTCTGGGTAAGAAGTGGGGTCTTCCTGGGTATCCTACCATACAGTCCCTTTTCATTCAGACGCCGACGGATAGTACGGGGTGACACTGTTGTACCCTCGGACTGCAGGGCAGCTTGAACTTGTTTGGATGTTAGTCAAGGTTCTTTATCCACCATCCGCACAATCTTGCATTGAAGTCTCTCGTCAATTTTTCTTTTGCGTCCACATCTAGGGAGGTTAGCCACAGTGCCATGGGCTTTAAACTTCTTGATGACACTGCGCACCTTAGACACAGGAACATTCAGGTTTTTGGAGATGGACTTGTAGCCTTGAGATTGCTCATGCTTCCTCACAATTTTGCTTCTCAAGTCCTCAGACAGTTTCTTTCTTTTCTCCATGCTCAATGTGGTACACACAAGGACACAGGACATAGGTTGAATCAACTTTAATCCATTTCAACTGGCTGCAAGTGTGATTTAGTTATTGCCACCACCTGTTAGGTGCCTCAGGTAAGTAACAGGTGCTGTTAATTACACAAATTAGAGAAGCATCACATGATTTTTCAAACAGTGCCAATACTTTTGTCCACCCCCTTTTTAATGTTTGGTGTGGAATTATATCCAATTTGGCTTTTTGACAATTCTTTTTGTGGTTTTCCATTAAAGACAAATTAAATGAAGATAATAATAACAAAGAATTTGTGATTGCAATCATTTTCTGGAAGAAAATGAGTATTATCTGACAGAATTGCAGTGGTGCCAAAAGTTTTGGCCAACACTGTATGAGTATTACTTTTATTTTAGCATTTTACTGTGTGGCCACAAGGGGACATTATATTGTGGTGGGCGACGAAAAGGGGACAGTATACTGTGTGGGGTTAACAAGGGGGCATTATTCTGTGTTGGAGTGATTAGGGGATGTTATACTATGTGGGGGTCAAAAAGAGCGAGCATTATACTGTGTGTGGGGTTCATAAGGAGGATGATATGCTGAGTAGGAGTGACTGGGAAGATATTATACCATGTGTGGGCCAAAAAGAGACATTGTAGGAACTTGGGAGCCACTGGATGACATTATACTGTGTAGGGGTCATAAGGGAACGTTATGTTTTATGAGAGTCTCTGGGGGGATGTTATATTGTGTAGGAGTCACTGGGGGATATTATACTATGTGGAGAGCCACTAGAAGGGATCTTATATTGTGAGGGGTCCACAAAAGGGCATGATACTGTATGGGGGCATTATGCTATATGAGGGCATAAATGGACTTGGTCAGACTGGGAGGGGTCAAATGGCGCAGGGGCATGGATCAAGGCGTTGCTTATCATACATAAATTTGCCAAGGTGCACTGTTCACATCGCAGCTTCTGTCATCCGAAAGTTAGGAGGTAAAGCACATAAGTGGTTATAATGTGATTTGATGGTGGTACTGTAACTTTAGGCCACGTGCACACAAGTTACACGGGTTTTGCTGCTAAGTTCACTTCTCTCATTGAAACAGATGAAATCCACATGGTGTACATCAGAGTGATTCACTGTATTTCCCCGCAGCTGCCACTAGAGATTTTTACAGCTATTATTGAGTTGAATGCAAACTATATTAATTGCTATGCACTGAGCTACCCCTAGTGGTGGCTGCTGCTCAGTGCAGTATAGGGGAGATCAATTGTGTTTATATTGGTCGCCTGGTGTAAATACATTAAAACATATGGGCCCAGATTTACTATTGTGGTTACAACTAGACAGTGACGTAAACATGGTCCATCTAGTTTGGGCTAAATTTTTTTGACTTTCTAGACACGAGGTGTGGATTTTGAGAAAAAGGGATGTGGCTTAAGTGCACCGCAGCTGGTAAACAAGTGGTAGTATATATGTAGACTAGATAGTCAAAAGATGGGTCAGATTTATCATCAGCGACTTTACCATGACATCTTCCACACTATTCGTAAATCAATATATCCTCCTTCCACAGCGACACAGCTCAGTATCCTCTATCCAAAGTGCGCAGCTTACTATCTGGATATACAGTAGGTTGAGTTGAATTTGGTTACCTATAATAGGTTTTGTTGTAAAAAAAAAAAGAAAAAAAAAGCCAAGACACAAGTATGAATATATCCCGAGTGTAGGCATAACATATGCGGTGTGTATAGTTATTCATACTGTATATAGTTTTTTTTAGGTGTATGCATAGCGTACATATTAGTGTTTATAGTGTATGTTGTATATCCATATTGCATGTACTGTGTGTATATACTGTGTATGATTTGTGTGTGCATAGTGTATTTGATGTATGTACAGTGTATGTATTGCATGTAGTGTAATTTGTACAATTTGTATACAGTTTATACATAGTGTAACTGGCTCATGTAAATGTGTTTACAGTGCGATCCCATGTTTTATGCAACATAAAATATTCTAGATTGTCAGCAGCGTATTTCCCCTGTAAACAGGAATATGTGCAGCCAACATATGCAAACTGTATCAGGATGAATGACTCCTATATGTCCATATAGTAGTGATAAATTCTGTATTACAACAGAAAAGAGTGAGCAATGATTGGGAATGAGCCCCCTGGGTACGTCCCTTCCTGATCATTGCCTGCTGTGTTGCATTTTAACAACACCATGTCCTCATGTCGGAAATCCCCAGCCAACCCACAAAAATCACGACTGATTCTTATCATATTACTTGTAATACAGTTTTTATTGCTTCTAGTTGATGTGCAGACATTAGAAAGTTTGTGTCTTCTTTGATACTTGAAACCTGGTCCAGATCCTGTCTTTATTCCTCACCACTGCTGGTTATACTGCACAGACTGTAAAGAAAGCACATTACATTAGATCAGGGGTCCTCAAACTTTTTAAACAGAGGGCCAGTTCACTGACCCTCAGACCACTGGAGGGCCGAAACATAGTTTTTTTTAAAAAAAAAAAATAATTAAGATTATATGCTCCACAGTAGCTCCCCCCACAGTATTATACGCACTACAGTAGCACCCCCCCCCATTATATGCTCCTCAATACGCCCCCCACACACAGTATTATACGCTCCTCAGTACACCCCCCACAATATTATATGCTCCACAGTATGTCCCCCCCCACACACAGCATTATATGCTCCTCAGTACATCCCCCCACAATATTATATGCTCCACAGTATGTCCCCCCCACACAGTATTATATGCTCCTCAGTACACCCCCCACAATATTATATGCTCCACAGTATGTCACACACACACACACACAGTATTATATGCTCCTCAGTACACCCCCCACAATATTATATGCTCCACACACAGTATTATATGCTCCTCAGTACGACTGACACACACGCAATCACACTATTATACTTACCCATGAAGAGCCGCCAGGCATCCTCCTTCTTCAGCCTGCAGGTGCTGATACGTCATCGCGCCTGCATCGGAGCAGAGGTCACACTCTGCAGTCAGTGTAGACCGCAGTTGTTTGGACCGCGGCGTACACTGACTGCTTTCAGCTGTATGTACATTTGCACATACAACTGAAAGCAGCGATCGCTTTCTAACGGGAAATCCAGTACTGAACCGCATGTGGCCCGCGGGCCTTAGTTTGATGACCCCTTCATTAGATCATAGGAGAAGCACATATCATCTTCACCCACAATGTAAGTCCAGACCCTGAAGTATAATGAAGTGTTAATATAGGATCAGAAGTGGAAGCTGCAAAGAGACTTTCTGAGCAGAAATTTATCTATTGTTCATACACCTTTTTTTTTTTTTTTTTACTATTCCGTAAACAGTTACTGCGGTATATGTGCCATAGATAAGGTTCCTGCTATGAGGCTTAGTCAAAGGGTAGGGCCCAGTACAAGGGCACTGTAACCTTCTGCAGGGGTCGTTGAAACCTGTTCAGCTGCCCTGACCCCTATACAAAGAATATACAGTATTGTCAGCAAACAAGTACAAAGAACTGACCTGAGGTTCTGACTCCCCTATAAGAAATCTTCTAATGTCACATAATAAATCGTATATTAGCTATAGTTGTTTTTGTTGGTGGTACTAATATGGGGCTGGCAACTTTAGGGTGCTCAATTGCTTCCCTGCTGCTCTCTTTTTTTTAATAGATCATTACCTGATAGATTACTCCAGCAGGTACCGGCTGCTATTTACTTACCAGTCTCCGTTCCTCCCCATGGTGTCCTCTGATTCCCCTTCAGAAGCTCCCATGATGTCCTGAGGCTATTCAGCATCAGAGACATGATGGCGGCACCTACTGTAAAGAGCGCATTTACTGCATGGGGACCAATAAAGGAGCAGTATACTGTGTTTGGGAACAGTAAAGGGGGCATTTACCACGTGGGGGGCAGTAAAGGTGGCGTTATACAGAGTGGGGGCCAGTAAAGGAAGTATTATATTGTTTGGACACCAGTAAAGGGGACTTTATACCATGTGGGTGCTGGTAAGGGGGACATTATAAAATGTGGGCGCCAGGAAAGGAGTGTTATACTTTATGGGGCCAGTGAAGTGGGCTTTATACCATGTGCACTGTAAAGCAGGTTTTATACCATGTGGGACCCAATAAAGGGGGTGTTCTAACATTTGGTTACCAGTAAAGGGGGCTCTATACTGTGTGGGGCCGGGTGGGCCCCAGTTAAAAGTTTGCTATGGAGCCTGGTCTTAGCTAGTTACAGCCTTTTAGTTAGTGTAGTTTTGACTTTTATCACAGGGCCTGATCCTCTACATATATTCTTGGACTTTCACACTACTATAAGTAGGTGCCGAGATTCTTTAGACCTAAAAGCATCCTGTTCTGGTCAAAATTTTTAGGGGAAGTCATTATTTTGTAACACTTTGTTACAGGATTAATAGGGTTGTATAGGGTTAATGAGACATGGCTGCTTTATTCCAGGAACACATCACACGTGTCATTCGTTTGTTCCTGGTACTGTAAATCCGCTCAACTGAAGTGAATACCACTCACAACCTGTATACACGTGTATCTTTGCATATTAAAGTAACCTGATCCTTCTGATCTATGCACAGCTAGCCTATGATCTAGATTCTAATGTGTATGGTGACAGCCCAAGAGTCTCAGAGGGTGCAGGTACTTTGAGTGGTGAAGGTATTCTCCAATAGGGTTGAATTTCTTATGTTGTACGCAACTTTCAACCAAATTGTAGGAGAGCCTTCTCCTGAGACCTGATACTGTGGTATGTGACATCACTGTGTGTATTATCCCTGTACTGTGACATCACTGTGTGTATTATCCCTGTACTGTGACATCACTGTGTGTATTATCCATGTACTGTGACATCACTGTGTGTATTATCCCTGTACTGTGACATCACTGTGTACGTATATTATCTCAGTACTGTGACATCACTGTGTGTATTATAGCTGTATTGTAACATCACTGAGTGTATTATCCCTGTACTGTGACATCACTGTGTACATTATCCCTGTACTGTGACATCACTGTGTGTATTATAGCTGTATTGTAACATCACTGTGTGTATTATCCCTGTACTGTGACATCACTGTGTGTATTATCCCTGTACTGTGACATCACTGAGTGTATTATCCCTGTACTGTGACATCACTGTGTACATTATCCCTGTACTGTGACCTCACTGTGTGTATTATCCCTGTATTGTAACATTACTGTGTACATTATCTTTGTACTGTGACATCACTATGTGTATTATCCCTGTACTGTGACATCACTGTGTTTATTATCCCTGTACTGTGACATCACTGTGTGTATTATCCCTGTACAGTGACATCACTGTGTTTATTATCCCTGTACTGTGACATCACTGTGTGTATTATCCCTGTACTGTGACATCACTGTGTGTATTATCTCTGTACTGTAACATCACTGTGTACATTATCCCTGTATTGTAACATCACTGTGTGTATTATCCTGTACTGTGACATCACTATGTGTATTATCCCTGTACTGTGACATCACTGTGTGTATTATCCCTGTACTGTGACATCACTGTGTACATTATCCCTGTATTGTAACATCACTGTGTGTATTATCCTGTACTGTGACATCACTATGTGTATTATCCTTGTATTGTAACATTACTGTGTACATTATCTTTGTACTGTGACATCACTGTGTGCATTATCCTATACTTACATCACTGTGTACATTATCCCGATACTGTGAGATCACTGTGTACATTATTCCTAATCTGTGATATATGTGTGATATATGATAGATTTTGTTTATTATCCCTGTACTGTGACACCACTGGAGTGGCTGATCTAAAATTCATCACCTATCTTAAAGGGGTTATACCACAAAAAGACCCCAATCCAGAGAAGAGGGGTCCACTGAACACCCCCTTCCCTACTGTGCATTGAACCTGACCGCAGCCAGGCTGAATATAGGTGTGATCAATGGTGGACGAAATACAGCACTTGACTATTTCTAGCACTTCCATTGAAATGAATGACGTCACGTCCATCTTTAGGCCGGGCCCCACGAGCCGGAAATGCCGCGATTTGCCTGCGGGAAATATCGCAGCGTTTTACAGTATCTGCAATGTGGATGGGATTCATGCGAATCCCATGCCCACTTTGCATTTCAAACTGCAGCGCAGACGCTGCAAAAAACGCGACCAAAAATGAGACACGTTTTTTTTACGGTCCATTCACTTTAGGGGAGGGGAAAACTGCCTGGCGTTTTCTGAAGCCGCTCCAGAAAACGTTCCAAAAAACACTTCAAGGTCAAAAAAACGCTTCCTGATTAGGAAGCGTTTTTTTTCCGGACCAAAATAAGACAGGCGGTTTTCACGTGTGAACTAGCCCTTAGAGTTCATTCAGTCCGCAGAATGGACAATGACCCTTATCCTTGGTCCTATGCAGCAGAGCATTATACAGTAAATAACTACGGTAGGTAAGGGTCAATGCGCCCAGAGTTTTTTGGCGCTGATTTTGACGCTGAATATTGGGAGCCTTTTTTGGAGTCTGATTTTGAGGCGGATTCAGTGTCAAAATCAGCGCCAAATAACTCTGCACGCACTGACCCTAACACTGTCATACTCACATTATATCGGTTTTGCATCTTTGCTGAGTAATCGTCATCACAAGTTGTCGGTGGGTGGTACGTCCCCTGGGAGCAATGCTTACAGTACTTCTCTGCTGCAAAATTCAATACATAGTTCTTGGATTATTAATATTGATCTTGCCGGTCTCAGGTACTATCCTGTGCTAGGAGTTATATGGTTTCCTCACCTGGAATTCTTTTGTTGAGCTCGGCAACAATTTTCACTTGTTTGGAGGAATCTGCAGGAGGCTGGACTGTATTTCCCCCCTACCAAACATAATTATATTATGGCATAGGACACAAACAGGATATACAGGGGCAAAATAAAAATTGTACTGCTATAAAATAACATAAAGCGTAGGAAAGTGAGGGTAAGTACACAGAGTTTTTTTGCAGGTGGATTTTGAGGTGGATTACACCTTGGAACCTGCCTCAAAAACACCTCGCAACTCTCCCACTTATTTTAGGTGCAGTTCTTATTCTTCTAGCATTTTTTTCTGCCTCCTATTCATTTCAATGGGGTTGGCAAAGTAGAATATGCCTGAAAATAGGTCATGACACTAAAAAAAATTTCTGCCTGACTCCCATTGAAGAGAATAGGAGAGTTTGGGAGGCATTTTTTGAAGTGGATGTTTTGGAGGTCATTTCCTTTACCTTCTGGTGCTAATTTTTAATGCCCAAATATTAGCAAGAAATATTCTTAATGTTTGGGTAAAAAAAATGCCAAGTGTGGATGAATTATGACTATTTGTACTTCTTCAATAGGCATAGCATAGTTCTTGGAGCAGTAAATGATAGCGCTCCTGTTATATTGTATGTCACAGCGCTTTGTTTGCTCGGGAGGCTAGGTGCTATATTGGAACAATGACTGAAAGTGGCATGGCTTGTAATTTCATGCCGTGTCATTGTAACATAATTCCAGCACTCAGGATGGCATGAATCATCTTACTGCAGTGATTGGCGCTCATGCCCAAACCATTCAATATAAATTAATCAGTTCGCCGAGGCTCAGTTACCTACTGGAAATGTCTTTTTATGTATATGTAACATTCTGAATGTGTAGTGGTGCAATGCACAGTCCATGTACTTATTATATATGTATACTGTAGTATAACATTCCCTCTTGTCTGGCTCATGTTTATTGTACTGAATAGTATCTGCGTCAGAGTCTCCGTCGGTCCTGCACGCACAACTTTTTCATCCGCTGCTTTCAGTTTAAAAACAATGGATACCTGACAGACCCCATTACAGGGTCTGTTGTGTTACGTAAATGTCCACCGTTGTAGTGGTCCACGTGTCCAGACAGCCCGGCACAGATATGAACTTAGCTTAAAGTATGGTTGTTTTTAGGGAAATACCTTCATGCAAACCGTGTGTCGTCTTCATTGGTTACTTGGATGCAGTGGCTCCTAACAGCACAATGAAGTTCCATATATCTAGTCCAGCTTACTGAGACTTAGTCAGGTGGCATAGGATCTGGGGATAATATCACTCCTTAAGGAGTGAGCACCTTCACAGGCGTATGGAGACTTACAAAGCCTTTTTCGTTTCACTGGGGAATTGGGGGAAAAATATGCAAATCTGTTTTCCAAGATGTAAATAGGAAAACAGTGCCTCTGCTTGCTGTCCTCTAGGGGCAGCCCCCTTAAACATCATGCACGACTTTTTCAACAAGCCTTAATGCTATGATGCATGGTTTAGCCAAACCAGTGAATCTATTCCAAAAGGAACAAAATCCCAGCATAGTCATATATAGACCTTTCATTGAGCTGGTCAGAGAAACCTTTCAAGAGGTTGTGCCAAGTTTATAACTTATCATCTATCTACAGGATGAGTAATAAGTAGGTCTGTGGACTGACCTACAGAGCAATGAATCCCCCGTGGGCCCCTGAATTGTACTGGTGGGCCCTAGGCACCCCAGTTTGATATTGGGGACCCCCACTTATCACAAAAACAGAGCACCCTTGAACCTTGCTTCTTTTCAGCAGTCCCATAGAGTGTAACTGCTGCTCTATTCAGACAGGGTGAAAATGACACCCATTCTTGTGATCCTAGGAATCCCAGTAGACAGACGTCCACTGATCAGACAGTTAAATTGTAGACTTGGCATTACCTGCAGTATCTAAAACGTTTCCACTGCAAAAAATTTGTGTCGAGTGAACCCTTAGAGATTAAGACCGGGGCCCCACGGGACGTAAACTTCGCGATTTGCCCACAGCAGAGACGCTGTGGGAAAAATCGCGGCCTTGTACAGTGTAGGCAAAGTGGATGGGATTCATGCGAATCCCATCCCCACTTTGCGGAAAAGATCACATCACGAACATGCTGCGATTTGCAAAGCCGTTGCGGCATTGCAAATCGCAGCATGTCAATTATATCTACGGAATCACCGGCGGCATTCCCGTAGATATAATGTTAAGAGAGAGTACGCAGAGGAAAACTCTGAACTTTCTCTTAAAAGCGCTGCGGAAAGAACTGCAATGCATTCATTCTTTCTTTAGCGCTACGATTACGGCCCATGGGGCCTTAGCTTAAATGAGGTTTATGTGAGGTGTTGCCAGGAAATGACCTACTGTTTAAATCATATTATTATATTAAATATATTTTTCTAAATAAATTTTGGTGGCATTGTTTTAAATTTTCCATGTTATTAATTATATCTTTAAAAAGATTCTAAAAATCTTGCAATTTCCACCCTTGCCACTAAGCCTAAAATACTTTGTGACATCCTGTTTCGTGAAGTTTCACCATAAGCCATAGACACAATGCTCTGGAGCAAACCCTATTTACTTCTATAACAGAGTCTTGCTCTGTGACCTGCATAGAAGTCATTGTTTAGAGAAGACAGTAGATAAGTGGTGAATCCCTCTAATGTGATTGGTGGATTCTATGTCTTATCTACATATACATGGTAGTTATGCTGATAAGTGAGATGGACACTGCAAAAAAATTTCCTATAGAAAACATAAAGTCTCTTTATTATTTAGCTTAGTGGCCAGAGTCAGAATTGCAGGATTTTAAAGAACTTTTTAAAATATAGTTGACATAAATTTTTTTATAAACCTCACCAAAAATCCTTTAAAACTTAGGTCATTTTCTGATGACACTTTCCCTTTAATGCACATCCGTTGTGGAATAGGGTATTTCTTACAGGTTATTCCCTAGAAGCACAAGTAGGCGGCCACCACTTAATCTGCATGGAACTGCCAAGGCGATGCAGAGTACATTGCAGACCCATAAATGGCCACTCCACTCATATAGGGCACACAGGACCCTGTCCTCAGAGTTAGTGGGGGTTTCTATTATGAGATTATGTCCATTACGGACAATTATCTTCTATTTTGGAAAGGGGAAAACTTGTAATTGCCAAATCTTCACTTTCAGTATACAAGGCTTTACCTGCCGTAGCTCAGTGCCACACTGCACAGAAGACATCTGCACTTAGTGCAGAATTTATTTAACTATTACAAGCCTGGTCTGGTCCTTAGTCACAGTTTATGCCATTATACATGTGTTATGTTAGTCCTCATATACTATTATTTAATCCAATGTGTCACTATTTGCCTCACTTTACTGCTTATATACAATGACATGAAGTGATACCAATAGTGTCAGTGACGGCAGCAGATCACTCACCGCTTTCTCAAAATTGGATCTTCTTCTGTCCAGGACATGCTGCCTCCTCCTCGCCTCCCAGTGATAAGCTGACATAGTGTTTAGTGTCCTGTAAGAAGAGATACTGGCTTACACCAAGAGCTGTCAAACAAAAATGAGTAATACAAGAACTAAAATCCAGAAAATGCAAGATCCGGCGTGAGTGTTATTACCCCAAGAAGTGAGCTTCTAGGTGAATATCAGAGCCCAGTTTGCTAGCCATGAGCTTGCTGACTGTCGCCCTCCCCTCTCCTGCCACAGGCTGATCTCCTTGTAATTAACATCACAATGCAGTGTCCAAGCAACAGGACACAATGAGCAGCCCCAGGAGATAGCATGTGCCTGCTAAAAGAATACAAATGACAACCAAAGAAACTTACCTATGACGTACGACATAAGTCTTTCTCTAGTCAGTGCTTGTCTGTGTCATGTACCATAGCACAGGAGGGGGTAATAGAGTTTCAGCTCTTGTGAGCAGTGCACTCTCTTCTGTTATATGAATATCCTAGAAGCAGTCTGTGAAGCTTTTAGGGGGCCCAAGATAAGGGTAACCATAAGCCCCTTCCCTATGGGCTGTATGAACCTCCACAGTGCTCCCAAAATCAAAGCAAACACGTGAGGTGTCAATGGGCAAAGAATCATGGGGTGGCATAAAGGTGGAGTAAGGAATGGGGTGTAACTAGCAAAGACTGGGCTCCATAGCAAACTTTGGACTTAAAGGGGTTGTCCCATCACAAGGATCCTATCTATACTGCTTGTTAATGTGGATGTAAGACTTTTCCTAAATACACTGCTTCAGCAAAACTGCTTTGTTTGTCCACTATATTACTTTATTCATTTTTTTTTTTGACACATCCCTTGACTTATCTGCTCATGAGTCAAGTGATGTATCTGCTGCTCTCAGGGGGAGGGAGGAGGGGCTAAGTGCAGGGAGCGAGCCTGTGTTTCTAGCTATTCCTGTGTCTACACCACGTGACCTAGGTCCTACTGTCAGATAGGGGAGAGGAACTGCTTTCATTTCTTCTGTTCTCCCAGTTATCAGGCTAGATGTTCTTCAGTTGTGTTCATTATGGCAGAGACAGGCAGTCTCTGTATGTAACACAGAATGGAGTTGCTGTTGCCTGTACGTCATAGTCCAATATGGGTGGGCGGAGCTAAATTGCAGGTTGCATATGAAACCCCGTCCACCAAATGATGCAAGAAACCAGGAAGAAAGAAGATTTTACAGCAGTAAAGACTGATGAGTATGTGAGGTGGGAATACCCCTTTAAGCCCCCACACATAACATAGTGTGCCCTTTTCTGGCCCCTGCGTGGTATAACACCCCATTTACGAGCATTATAGTGTCCCAAAGTGGCCTCCAGACAGTATAATGTCCCATAGTGGCCCCTCCACACAGTATAATATCCTATAGTGGCCCCTGCACACAGTATAATATCCTATAGTGGCCCCTGCACACAGTATAATGTCCCATAGTGGCCCCTCCACACAGTATAATATCCTATAGTGGCCCCTGCACACAGTATAATGTCCCATTGTGGCCCTCCAAACAGTATAATGTCCCACATTGGCTCCTCCACACAGTATAATGTCCCATAGTGGCCCCTCCACACAGTATAATGTCCTATAGTGGCCCCTGCACACAGTACAATGCCCTATAGTGGCCTCTCCACACAGTATAATGTCTCATAGTGGCCCCTCCACACAGTATTATGCCCTATAGTGACCCCTGCACACAGTACAATGCCCTATAGTGGCTTCTGCACACAGTACAATGCCCTATAGTGGCCTTTCCACACAGTATAATGTCCCATAGTGGCCCCTCCACACAGTATAATGTCTCATAGTGGTCCCTCCACACAGTACAATGCCCTATAGTGGCCTCTCCACACAGTATTACGCCCTATAGTGACCCCTGCACACAGTACAATGCCCTATAGTGGCTTCTGCACACAGTATAATGTCCCATAGTGTCCCCTCCACACAGTATAATATCCTATAGTGTCCCCTCCACACAGTATAATATCCTATAGTGGCCCCTGCACACAGTATAATGTCCCATTGTGGACCTCCAAACAGTATAATGTCCCACATTGGCTCCTCCACACAGTATAATGTCTCATAGTGGCCCCTCCACACAGTGTAATGTCTCATAGTGGCCCCTCCACACAGTATAATGTCCTATAGTGGCCTCTCCACACAGTATAATGTCTCATAGTGGCCCCTCCACACAGTATAATGTCCCATAGTGGCCCCTCCACACAGTATAATGTCCTATAGTGGCCCCTCCACACAGTATAATGTCCTATAGTGGCCCCTCCACACAGTATAATGTCCTATAGTGGCCTCTGCACACAGTATAATGTCCCATAGTGGCCCCTCCACACAATATAATGTCCTATAGTGGCCCCTCCACACAGTATAATGTCTCATAGTGGCCCCTGCACACAGTATAATGTCCCATAGTGGCCTCTGCACACAATAACATTTTTCATAGTGGCCTCTTTACACTATAATATCACATATTTGGAGTACACCACCTACAAACTATTATTATACTCTGGGGTGTTTTCAGAAACCAGAGTATAATAACTGGAGGCCCAGGGGAGGTGACAAACATAAAAACCAATGTTACTTACGTCTCCTGGGCTCCAGCTAAATGACATCACAGTGGTGGATTACACAGGCGTCCTTATGCGTTGTAACACTGGCCAGACCCACATGACATCTGTGATGTCCTCAAAGAGGCCCAAAGACAGCAGGGAGTCCCATCGGAGCCCAGGAGAGGTAATTAACACAGTATTTTTATGTTGATCAATTCCCCATGACCTTCGATCAGTATACTATATATTAGTATACATTATAATATTATAAGAGACCTCCAAATATAATAATAGCAGGCCGTGAGCAGGATCGGCATGTTCAATTAAAGTTGACACTGCATTCGGAAAGACCCTTTCACTTTTTGTCACATTTTGTTCTGTTTATGTTTTCCCATCAATCTGCACTCAATTCTCCATAATGAAAAGGTGAAAAAGGAATTTTAGAAATCTTTACAATTTTAATAAAAAGGAAAATCTACCATTTTGCCTGGACATAAGTAATCAGACCCTTTGCTATGACACTTGATATTTGGCTCCTTGGGCTTCCCATTTCTCTTGGTCATCTTGGACTGGAGTCCACCTCTGGTAAATTCAATCGATTGGACATGGTTTGATAAGAAACACCCCTGCTATATGCATGTTCTCACAGCTGACAATGCATATATGAACAAAAACCAAGCCATGGGAGTGAAAAGAACTGCATAAATAGTTCAGAGACAGGATTGTGTGGCATTACAGATCTACAGAAGGGTACAAATAATGTCCAAATAGTTAAAGGTGCTCTATCAGCAAAATCATGCTGCTAGAGCCCCACATATGCGTGAATAGCCTTTAAAAAGGCTATTCAGGCACCGTAAAAGTTATATTAAACTACCCCCCCCCCCCCGTTTTAAAATAAAACCCTAAAAAAGAATGTTATCTACTTACGCATCGTGCACTGTGGGCGGGCATTCAGGGTGCGCCGTCTTCTTCATCCACGCCTCTTCTTCCTCCGATGTCCTCGGGTCCCGTCCTCCTCCGGCGCTTGGAAACTGACACTGATAAAAAAAAAATGGCCTGGACGCCTGCGCAGTAGCCGTAGTAGAAGCCGCATGCTACTGCGCATGCGCCCAGGCCATTTTTTTTATGTCAGTGTCATTCGCGAACGCCGGAGGAGGACGGGACCGGAGGACATCGGAGGAAGAAGAGGCGTGGATGAAGAAGACGGCGCACCCTGAATGCCTGCCCAGCGTGCACGATGCGTAAGTAGAGCACATTCTTTTTTAGGGTTTTATTTTAAAACTGGGGGGTAGTTTAATATAACTTTTACGGTGCCTGAATAGCCTTTTTAAATGCTATTCACGCATATGTGGGGCTCTATCAGCATGATTTTGCTGACAGAGCCCCTTTAAATAACGCCAGCTGCATCCAGGACGTAATAGATGAATCTTCACAGTAGAGTAAAAATTAACTTTTATTCCATCTTGTTTAAAAAAGTTACATAGTAACTATAAAGGGGTCATCGTTAACCAATAAGCATGGCGACTAGAGATGAGCGAACAGTGTTCTATCGAACTCATGTTCGATCGGATATTAGGCTGTTCGGCATGTTCGAATCGAATCGAACACCGCGTGGTAAAGTGCGCCATTACTCGATTCCCCTCCCACCTTCCCTGGCGCCTTTTTTGCTCCAATAACAGCGCAGGGTAGGTGGGACAGGAACTACGACACCGGTGACGTTGAGAAAAGTAGGCAAAACCCATTGGCTGCCGAAAACATGTGACCTCTAATTTAAAAGAACAGCGCCGCCCAGGTTCGCGTCATTCTGAGCTTGCAATTCACCGAGGACGGAGGTTTCCGTCCAGCTAGCTAGGGCTTAGATTCTGGGTAGGCAGGGACAGGCTAGGATAGGAAGGAGAAGACAACCACAACAGCTCTTGTAAGAGCTAAATTCCAGGGAGAAGCTTGTCAGTGTAACGTGGCACTGACGGGCTCAATCGCCGCAACCCAGCTTTCCCAGGATCCTGAATGGAATACACTGTCAGTGTATTCCCGTATACCCGATATATACCCCCGATACCCGTTCCAACGGTGTGCCCCCCCACCTTCACCCCAGAAATACCCTGCAAGTCCCCTAGCAATAGAATTGGGGCTATATACACCCACTATTTTTGCTACTGCCATATAGTGCCATTGTCTGACTGGGAATTCAAAGAATATATTGGGGTTACGTGCACCCACAATTTTTACTACTGGTATACAGTGCCAGTTTCTGACTGGGAATTCAAAGAATATATTGGGGTTATAAATACCCTCATTTCTTGCTACTGCCATATAGTGCCAGTTTCTGACTGGTAATTCAAAGAATATATTGGGGTTATAAATACCCTCATTTCTTGCTACTGGTATATAGTGCCATTGTCTGACTGGGAATTCAAAGAATATATTGGGGTTACGTGCACCCACAATTTTTACTACTGGTATACAGTGCCAGTTTCTGACTGGGAATTCAAAGAATATATTGGGGTTGCAAATACCCTCATTTCTTGCTACTGCCATATAGTGCCAGTTTCTGACTGGTAATTCAAAGAATATATTGGGGTTACGTGCACCCACAATTTTTACTACTGGTATACAGTGCCAGTTTCTGACTGGGAATTCAAAGAATATATTGGGGTTACAAATACCCTCATTTCTTGCTACTGCCATATAGTGCCAGTTTCTGACTGGTAATTCAAAGAATATATTGGGGTTACGTGCACCCACAATTTTTACTACTGGTATACAGTGCCATTGTCTGACTGGGAATTCAAAGAATATATTGGGGTTATAAATACCCTCATTTCTTGCTACTGCCATATAGTGCCAGTTTCTGAGTGGGAATTCAAAGAATATATTGGGGTTACATGCACCCACAATTTTTACTACTGGTATACAGTGCCATTGTCTGACTGGGAATTCAAAGAATATATTGGGGTTATAAATACCCTCATTTCTTGCTACTGCCATATAGTGCCATTGTCTGACTGGGAATTCAAAGAATATATTGGGGTTACGTGCACCCACAATTTTTACTACTGGTATACAGTGCCAGTTTCTGACTGGGAATTCAAAGAATATATTGGGGTTACAAATACCCTCATTTCTTGCTACTGCCATATAGTGCCAGTTTCTGACTGGTAATTCAAAGAATATATTGGGGTTACGTGCACCCACAATTTTTACTACTGGTATACAGTGCCAGTTTCTGACTGGTAATTCAAAGAATATATTGGGGTTATAAATACCCTAATTTCTTGCTACTGGTATATAGTGCCATTGTCTGACTGGGAATTCAAAGAATATATTGGGGTTACGTGCACCCACAATTTTTACTACTGGTATACAGTGCCATTGTCTGACTGGGAATTCAAAGAATATATTGGGGTTATAAATACCCTCATTTCTTGCTACTGCCATATAGTGCCAGTTTCTGACTGGGAATTCAAAGAATATATTGGGGTTACGTGCACCCACAATTTTTACTACTGGTATACAGTGCCAGTTTCTGACTGGTAATTCAAAGAATATATTGGGGTTATAAATACCCTCATTTCTTGCTACTGGTATATAGTGCCATTGTCTGACTGGGAATTCAAAGAATATATTGGGGTTACGTGCACCCACAATTTTTACTACTGGTATACAGTGCCAGTTTCTGACTGGGAATTCAAAGAATATATTGGGGTTACAAATACCCTCATTTCTTGCTACTGCCATATAGTGCCAGTTTCTGACTGGTAATTCAAAGAATATATTGGGGTTACGTGCACCCACAATTTTTACTACTGGTATACAGTGCCATTGTCTGACTGGGAATTCAAAGAATATATTGGGGTTATAAATACCCTCATTTCTTGCTACTGCCATATAGTGCCAGTTTCTGACTGGGAATTCAAAGAATATATTGGGGTTATAAATACCCTCATTTCTTGCTACTGGTATATAGTGCCATTGTCTGACTGGGAATTCAAAGAATATATTGGGGTTACGTGCACCCACAATTTTTACTACTGGTATACAGTGCCAGTTTCTGACTGGGAATTCAAAGAATATATTGGGGTTACAAATACCCTCATTTCTTGCTACTGCCATATAGTGCCAGTTTCTGACTGGTAATTCAAAGAATATATTGGGGTTACGTGCACCCACAATTTTTACTACTGGTATACAGTGCCATTGTCTGACTGGGAATTCAAAGAATATATTGGGGTTATAAATACCCTCATTTCTTGCTACTGGTATATAGTGCCATTGTCTGACTGGGAATTCAAAGAATATATTGGGGTTACGTGCACCCACAATTTTTACTACTGGTATACAGTGCCAGTTTCTGACTGGGAATTCAAAGAATATATTGGGGTTACAAATACCCTCATTTCTTGCTACTGCCATATAGTGCCAGTTTCTGACTGGTAATTCAAAGAATATATTGGGGTTACGTGCACCCACAATTTTTACTACTGGTATACAGTGCCAGTTTCTGACTGGGAATTCAAAGAATATATTGGGGTTACAAATACCCTCATTTCTTGCTACTGCCATATAGTGCCAGTTTCTGACTGGTAATTCAAAGAATATATTGGGGTTATAAATACCCTCATTTCTTGCTACTGGTATATAGTGCCATTGTCTGACTGGGAATTCAAAGAATATATTGGGGTTACGTGCACCCACAATTTTTACTACTGGTATACAGTGCCAGTTTCTGACTGGGAATTCAAAGAATATATTGGGGTTACAAATACCCTCATTTCTTGCTACTGCCATATAGTGCCAGTTTCTGACTGGTAATTCAAAGAATATATTGGGGTTACAAATACCCTCATTTCTTGCTACTGCCATATAGTGCCAGTTTCTGACTGGTAATTCAAAGAATATATTGGGGTTACGTGCACCCACAATTTTTACTACTGGTATACAGTGCCAGTTTCTGACTGGGAATTCAAAGAATATATTGGGGTTACAAATACCCTCATTTCTTGCTACTGCCATATAGTGCCAGTTTCTGACTGGTAATTCAAAGAATATATTGGGGTTATAAATACCCTCATTTCTTGCTACTGGTATATAGTGCCATTGTCTGACTGGGAATTCAAAGAATATATTGGGGTTACGTGCACCCACAATTTTTACTACTGGTATACAGTGCCAGTTTCTGACTGGGAATTCAAAGAATATATTGGGGTTACAAATACCCTCATTTCTTGCTACTGCCATATAGTGCCAGTTTCTGACTGGTAATTCAAAGAATATATTGGGGTTACGTGCACCCACAATTTTTACTACTGGTATACAGTGCCATTGTCTGACTGGGAATTCAAAGAATATATTGGGGTTATAAATACCCTCATTTCTTGCTACTGCCATATAGTGCCAGTTTCTGACTGGTAATTCAAAGAATATATTGGGGTTATAAATACCCTCATTTCTTGCTACTGGTATATAGTGCCATTGTCTGACTGGGAATTCAAAGAATATATTGGGGTTACGTGCACCCACAATTTTTGCTACTGGTATATAGTGCCAATTTCTAACTGGGAATTCAAAATGCGCAAGGCTCCCGGAAAGGGACGTGGACGAGGCCGTGGGCAAGGTCGGGGGAATGGTTCTGGGGAGCAAGGTAGCAGTGAAGCCACAGGGCGTCCCGTGCCTACTCCTGTGGGGCAGCAAGCATTGCGCCACTCCACAGTGCCAGGGTTGCTTGCCACATTAACTAAACTGCAGGGTACAAACCTTAGTAGGCCCGAGAACCAGGAACAGGTCTTGCAATGGCTGTCAGAGAACGCTTACAGCACATTGTCCAGCAGCCAGTCAGACTCTGCCTCCTCTCCTCCTATTACCCAACAGTCTTGTCCTCCTTCCTCCCAAAATTCCCAAGCTTCACAGAACAATAACCCCAACTGTCCCTGCTCCCCAGAGCTGTTCTCCGCTCCTTTCATTGTCCCTCAACCTGCCTCTCCACGTCACAATTCCACGAACCTAACAGAGGAGCATCTGTGTCCAGATGCTCAAACACTAGAGTCTCCTCCATCTCCGTTCGATTTGGTGGTGGATGACCAGCAACCCACCCTCATCGACGATGATGTGACGCAGTTGCCGTCAGGGCATCCAGTTGACCGGCGCATTGTGCGGGAGGAGGAGATGAGACAGGAGTTGGAAGAGGAAGTGGTGGATGATGAGGACACTGACCCGACCTGGACAGGGGGGATGTCAAGCGGGGAAAGTAGTGTGGATGTTGAGGCAAGTGCAGCACCAAAAAGGGTAGCTAGAGGCAGAGGCAGAGGTCAGCAGCTTAGGCGAAGCCAGGCCACACCCGGAATCTCCCAAGATGTTCCAGTTCGTACCCAGCCCCGAAAAACTCCCACCTCGAGGGCACGTTTCTCGAAGGTGTGGAGTTTTTTCAAGGAATGCGCCGAGTACAGATATAGTGTTGTCTGCACAATTGGCCTCTCGAAATTGATTAGGGGCTCTGAGAAGAGCAACCTGTCCACCACTTCAATGCGCCGTCATTTGGAATCCAAGCACTGGAATCAGTGGCAGGCAGCAACGGCAGGACAAAGGCCGCCTGCCGTTCACGCCACTGCCACTGCCTCTGCCACTGCCTCTGCCACTGCAACTGCTGACTGTGCTGGCGATGCACTCCAGAGGACGAGCCAGGACACCACTTCATCTGCCTCCGCCACTTTGTTGACTTCTCCCTCATCCTCCCCTGTTCCTGTCTTATCTCCTTCTCCTGCACCATCAAAGGCACCATCAGGCGCTTCTTTACAACAACCCACCATCTCTCAGACATTGGAGCGGCGGCAGAAATACACTGCTAACCACCCACACGCGCAAGCCTTGAATGCCAACATCGCTAAACTGCTGGCCCAGGAGATGTTGGCGTTCCGGCTTGTTGAAACTCCCGCCTTCCTGGACCTGATGGCAACTGCGGCACCTCGCTATGCCGTCCCTAGCCGTCACTACTTCTCCCGGTGTGCCGTCCCCGCCTTGCACCAGCACGTGTCACTCAACATCAGGCGGGCCCTTAGTTCCGCGCTTTGCACAAAGGTCCACTTGACCACCGACGCGTGGACAAGTGCATGCGGACAGGGACGCTACATTTCACTGACGGCACACTGGGTGAATGTAGTTGAGGCTGGGACTGCTTCCCAAACTGGCCCGGTGTACCTCGTCTCCCCGCCTAACATTCCTGGCAGGGACACGAGAAGAACACCCCCCTCCTCCTCCTCCTCTACCGCCTCCTCCTCCGCCACCGCCTCCTCCTCCGCCACCGCCTCCTCCTCCGCTGTTAGATTGACCCCAGCTACGAGTTGGAAACGTTGCAGCACTGGCGTTGGTAGACGTCAGCAGGCTGTGCTGAAGCTGATCAGCTTGGGGGACAGACAGCACACTGCCTCCGAGGTGAGGGATGCCCTCCTCGATGAGACGGCAATATGGTTTGAGCCGCTGCACCTGGGCCCAGGCATGGTCGTTTGTGATAACGGCCGGAACCTGGTAGCAGCTCTGGAGCTTGCCGGACTCCAACATGTTCCATGCCTGGCCCACGTCTTCAACCTAGTGGTGCAACGTTTCCTAAAGAGCTACCCCAATGTTCCAGAGCTACTGGTGAAAGTGCGGCGCATGTGCGCCCACTTTCGCAAGTCGACAGTAGCCGCTGCTAGCTTAAAATCTCTCCAGCAACGCCTGCATGTGCCACAACACTGGCTTTTGTGCGACGTCCCCACACGCTGGAACTCAACGTTTCAGATGTTGAATAGAGTGGTTGAGCAGCAGAGACCTTTGATGGAATACCAGCTACAAAACCCTAGGGTGCCACAAAGTCAGCTGCTTCAGTTTCTCATCCATGAGTGGCCATGGATGAGAGACCTTTGTGACATCCTACGGGTGTTTGAGGAATCCACAAGGAGGGTGAGCTCTGAGGATGCGATGGTGAGCCTTACAATCCCGCTCTTGTGTGTTCTGAGAGAATCCCTGATTGACATCAGGGATAACTCAGATCACACAGAGGAGTTAGGGATAGCATCCGATCCGTCACAGCTGGAGAGTAGGTCCACACATCTGTCCGCTTCACTGCGTTTAATGGAGGAGGAGGAGGAGGAGGAGGAGGAGGAGGAGGAGGAGGAGGAGGAAGAAGAGTTGTCCGATGATGTGATGGTGATACAGGAGGCTTCCGGGCAACTTCGAATCGTCCCATTGTTGCAGCGCGGATGGGTAGACATGGAGGATGAGGAGGAAATGGAGATTGAACTTTCCGGTGGGGCCAGAGGAGTCATGCCAACTAACACTGTGGCAGACATGGCTGAGTTCATGTTGGGGTGCTTTACAACCGACAAGCGTATTGTCAAAATCATGGAGGACAACCAGTACTGGATCTTTGCTATCCTTGACCCCCGGTATAAAAACAACATCTCGTCATTTATTCCGGTAGAGGGGAGGGCCAATCGCATCAATGCTTGCCACAGGCAATTGGTGCAGAATATGATGGAGATGTTTCCAGCATGTGACGTTGGCGGCAGGGAGGACAGTTCCTCCAGTAGGCGACCAAGTTCTCACCGGTCCACACAAACGAGGGTCACACTGTCTAAGGTCTGGGACACCTTGATGGCACCCCCTCGCCAAAGTGCCGCCACAGAGGGTCCTAGTGTCACCAGGCGTGAGAAGTATAGGCGCATGTTGCGGGAATACCTTTCCGACCACAGCCCTGTCCTCTCCGACCCCTCTGCGCCCTACACGTATTGGGTGTCGAAGTTGGACCTGTGGCTTGAACTTGCCCTATATGCCTTGGAGGTGCTGTCCTGTCCTGCCGCCAGCGTCCTATCTGAGAGGGTGTTCAGTGCAGCTGGTGGCATCATCACTGACAAGCGCACCCGTCTGTCAGCTGAGAGTGCCGACCGGCTCACTTTGATAAAAATGAACCACCACTGGATAGAGCCTTCATTTTTGTGCCCACCTGTGTAAAGCACCCCAACATGAAACTCCATGTCTGTACTCAACCTCTCCAATTCCTCCGCATCCTCATACTCATCCACCATAAGCGTTGCACAATTCTGCTAATACTAGGCTCCCTCCACCCTGATTTCCCCCAACTCTGCAGGATAGAGGCTCCCTCCACCCTGATTTCCCCCAACTCTGCTGGTTAGAGGCTCCCTCCACCCTGATTTCCCCCAACTCTGCTGGTTAGAGGCTCCCTCCAACATGATTTCCCCCAACTCTGCTGGTTAGAGGCTCCCTCCACCCTGATTTCCACCAACTCTGCTGGTTAGAGGCTCCCTCCACCCTGATTTCCACCAACTCTGCTGGTTAGAGGCTCCCTCCACCATGAATTGGTCCAAACTGGGGTTTTTAGAGGCTCCCTCCACCATGAATTTGCCCAAACTGGGCTGTTTAGAGGCTCCCTCCACCATGAATTGGTCCAAACTGGGCTGTTTAGAGGCTCCCTCCACCATGAATTGGTCCAAACTGGGGTTTTTAGAGGCTCCCTCCACCATGAATTGGTCCAAACTGGGGTTTTTAGAGGCTCCCTCCACCATGAATTGGTCCAAATTGGGGTTTTTAGAGGCTCCCTCCACCATGAATTGGTCCAAACTGGGTTTTTTAGAGGCTCCCTCCACCATGAATTGGTCCAAACTGGGGTTTTTAGAGGCTCCCTCCACCATGAATTGGTCCAAACTGGGGTTTTTAGAGGCTCCCTCCACCATGAATTGGTCCAAACTGGGGTTTTTAGAGGCTCCCTCCACCATGAATTTGCCAAAACTGGGCTGTTTAGAGGCTCCCTCCACCATGAATTGGTCCAAATTGGGGTTTTTAGAGGCTCCCTCCACCATGAATTTGCCCAAACTGGGCTGGTTAGAGGCTCCCTCCACCATGAATTGGTCCAAACTGGGCTGGTTAGAGGCTCCCTCCACCATGAATTGGTCCAAATTGGGGTTTTTAGAGGCTCCCTCCACCATGAATTGGTCCAAACTGGGCTGTTTAGAGGCTCCCTCCACCATGAATTGGTCCAAACTGGGGTTTTTAGAGGCTCCCTCCACCATGAATTGGTCCAAACTGGGCTGGTTAGAGGCTCCCTCCACCATGAATTGGTCCAAACTGGGTTTTTTAGAGGCTCCCTCCACCATGAATTGGTCCAAACTGGGGTTTTTAGAGGCTCCCTCCACCATGAATTGGTCCAAACTGGGGTTTTTAGAGGCTCCCTCCACCATGAATTGGTCCAAACTGGGGTTTTTAGAGGCTCCCTCCACCATGAATTTGCCCAAACTGGGCTGTTTAGAGGCTCCCTCCACCATGAATTGGTCCAAACTGGGTTTTTTAGAGGCTCCCTCCACCATGAATTGGTCCAAACTGGGGTTTTTAGAGGCTCCCTCCACCATGAATTGGTCCAAACTGGGGTTTTTAGAGGCTCCCTCCACCATGAATTTGCCCAAACTGGGCTGTTTAGAGGCTCCCTCCACCATGAATTGGTCCAAATTGGGGTTTTTAGAGGCTCCCTCCACCATGAATTGGTCCAAACTGGGGTTTTTAGAGGCTCCCTCCACCATGAATTTGCCCAAACTGGGCTGTTTAGAGGCTCCCTCCAGCATGAATTGGTCCAAACTGGGGTTTTTAGAGGCTCCCTCCACCATGAATTGGTCCAAACTGGGGTTTTTAGAGGCTCCCTCCACCATGAATTGGTCCAAACTGGGGTTTTTAGAGGCTCCCTCCACCATGAATTGGTCCAAACTGGGCTGGTTAGAGGCTCCCTCCACCATGAATTTGCCCAAACTGGGCTGTTTAGAGGCTCCCTCCACCATGAATTGGTCCAAACGGGGGTTTTTAGAGGCTCCCTCCACCATGAATTTGCCCAAACTGGGCTGGTTAGAGGCTCCCTCCACCATGAATTTGCCCAAACTGGGCTGTTTAGAGGCTCCCTCCACCATAAATTGGTCCAAACTGGGTTTTTTAGAGGCTCCCTCCACCATGAATTGGTCCAAACTGGGGTTTTTAGAGGCTCCCTCCACCATGAATTGGTCCAAACTGGGCTGGTTAGAGGCTCCCTCCACCATGAATTTGCCCAAACTGGGCTGTTTAGAGGCTCCCTCCACCATGAATTGGTCCAAACGGGGGTTTTTAGAGGCTCCCTCCACCATGAATTTGCCCAAACTGGGCTGTTTAGAGGCTCCCTCCACCATGAATTGGTCCAAACTGGGCTGTTTAGAGGCTCCCTCCACCATAAATTGGTCCAAACTGGGTTTTTTAGAGGCTCCCTCCACCATGAATTGGTCCAAACTGGGGTTTTTAGAGGCTCCCTCCACCATGAATTGGTCCAAACTGGGGTTTTTAGAGGCTCCCTCCACCATGAATTTGCCCAAACTCTGCTGGTTAGAGGCTCAATCCACCCTGATTTTCAAAACAAATGTTGGTGCCAACCTCAACTTACTACAAGGGCCAAATTCACTGCTGGTGACAAGCTCTCCTCACTGCAAGTGCCAAATACACATGTTTCAAGGTGTTTTCCTACTGTCAGAGAGGTGGTATTGAGTGTGTAAAGTGTGTAGTTGTTAGGCTGTGATGTTGGGGTAATAGAGGGTCTTTGGTGTGTTAGATGCCCCCAGACATGCTTCCCCTGCTGTCCCAGTGTCATTCCAGAGGTGTTGGCATCATTTCCTGTGGTGTCATAGTGGACTTGGTGACCCTCCAGACACGGATTTGGGTTTCCCCCTTAACGAGTATATGTTTCCCATAGACTATAATGGGGTTCGAAACCCGTTCGAACACACGAACAGTGAGCGGCTGTTTGATTCGAATTTCGAACCTCGAACATTTTAGTGTTCGCTCATCTCTAATGGTGACGCGTTTCGGGAATAACTCTTCCCTTCTTCTCTTCAGCTGCTGAGAAGAAGGGAAGAGTTATTCCCGAAACGCGTCGCCATGCTTATTGGTTAACGATGAACCCTTTATAGTTACTATGTAACTTTTTTAAACAAGATGGAATAAAAGTTAATTTTTACTCTACTGTGAAGATTCATCTATTACGTCCTGGATGCAGCTGGCGTTATTTAACTATATGGATTTTCTATACCTAACACGGGTTGAGTTCACCCGTGTGCCGAGCTCTCTGGGACAAAGCTTTCTACTCATTCAGATACGGTGAGCTGAATTTATCTTTGGTTTTGTGGATCTACAAATAATGTCTTCTGCTCTGAAAGTTGCCAAGAGGACGGTGGCCTCTAATTCTTAAATGGAAGATGTTTGGAACAACCAGGAGTCTTTCTAGACCTGGCCACCCCACCAAACTAAGTAATCGGGGGAGAAAGGCCTTGGTAAGATATGTGACCAAGAACACAATGGTCACTCTGCTGAGCTCCAACGATTCGGATGGGAGAAACATCCAGAAAATCGACCATCACTGAAGCACTCCAATAATCTGGGTTATATATCATATGGTTAGAGAGAAGCCTCTCCTCAGTAAAAGACATGAAAGCCCACCTGGAGATCACAAAAATGCACCTAAAGGACTCTAAGACTGTAAGAAACAAGATTCTCTAGTATGAGGACAACAACTCAATACCATCCCTACAGTGGAGCATGGTGGTGGTACAATGTTGCTGTAAGGGCTCGTTCACATGGAGTAAACGTGGCGCGCAATGCGCCGCGGGTACGGGACGTTTGCACCGCGATTTTGACGGTGCATGTTTGCGGTCGCGTTAGCACCGCGTAAACACGCGTTAACACGACCGCAAACATGCACTGTCAAAATCGCGGCGCAAACGTCCCGTACATGCGGCGCATTGCACGCCACGTTTACTCCGTGTGAACGAGCCCTAAGGCTGTATTATTTCAGTGGCTGGGACAGGGAGACTGGTCAGGGTTAAGGAACAAGTAGAGGGAGATTCTTAATGAAAATCTGATCCAGAGTTCTCAGGACCTCAAATTCAGCCAAAGGTTCACCATTTAACAATACAGGAGTGGCTTAGGGACGACTCCATGAATGTTCTTGAATGGCCCAGTCTGCAGATAGGAATGACTGGAAATCCCCAAATCCAGGTGTACAAACCTTGTGGCGTCATACCCAAAGAAAAAGACGTCTATGAGTATTTATGGCAATGCAATGCTTCATTTTTTCCTTTGCAATAAATTAGCAAAGTTCATTAGCATTCACTTTATTAATATGGGGAGTAAGTGCAGAGTGATGGGGGAAAAACTTACTTAATAAAATAACACAAGACTGCAATATAACATCATGGGCGAAAATGAAATGAATGGGTCTGAGGGGTATTTCTAAGTTCATTATAAGTTTGGTCTTGTGATTATATGTCATATTTATTGTTAACAAATTCTGATCATTTTTCTAACATGTATTTATTATTATTTTCAGGACCACATTTCCTATTTTCTTTATATGTTTAAGTTAATAAGGGCTGGAGTGTTGGGGTGACAGTGATTCAATGGTTTACCCATGTTTTGTACTGCGCCATATATATGATGGTGCTATAGTTAATTCTGTAGCCTTTCTGGTGATAAAATAGACACTAAAGTTGGCCTTACACATTAAAGGGGTTGTGCAGGACTTTGAAAACATGGCTGCTCTCTTGTTAGGAAGCGACTACAGGTCCATTGGTCACATGGTAATGACATAGTTCCAACCCATTAAAATGAATGGGACTGAGCTGCAGTAATGACCATGTGACCAATTGGCATAATGCCACTTCCTGAAAAGAAGAAATCGGCCATGTTTTTGAAGTCCTGCACAACCCCATTAAATGAATGATGAATACCTGTTTGGCTGCTTCAACACATCTACTATAGAGATTTATCTGCCTTAAAGCAAAAGAACCAGACCATTGAAATCCAAATCCCAATCCTTACTACCCCATCCCCCAACATCTGTCATGAGGGGAGTTGGCAAGACCCCATTCACATTTCATAGCTATACATCAAATGTACATGGCCAGTTTATTGGGCAGCAGGATCCCAACCTATAGTGCACAAATTTATGAGAAAAAAACCCTTCTGCCATACTTGTAGGTTATGTGCATGTTGGTTTGCATATCGATAAGTTGTAAACCACAGACATGGTGTAAATCAAGTCTCGCACACTCCGTAGAGGATATCTACTACATGTCTGTCTATGCTTGTCTCCTGTCTGCCATATTCAGTATGTCTCACAAAAGTAACATCTGGTTTAAACAACGCCAATTTGTCTAGGATCACACCAAAATGTTCAATGTAGATATAGGTACGCTTCCTTTTGGCATACCATTGGTTTTACTTTTTTGAAAAGCGCAGTCATTTACACTTTTCAATGCAGTAAATTTTTTTAATGGCAGATGTATACAGCTAAATAGATGTACAATTACACACTCCTGGGCCTATGCCTGATGGATCAAACTGTTGCATAATGGCTGAATGTGAACCTAACATTGGAAAGCTGAGATATAATCCAGGGGGCATCATGGTAAACAACAAAAGAGGAAACAATATTAAGTATAAGGCTGCTATACAGTCCTATGGTGAGGCATTTTTAGGAGGAGGAATTTGAGTCAGTTTCCTGACCAAAAAACTCAGTGTGAACGCAGCCTAAAGGTAAGTTCACACTGGGTTTCTTTTGGATCGGAACCTGAGGTGGAGGCCGCCTCAGGTTCCGATCCAAAAACCGGGCAGCCGCGACTGAAAGCGGGTGCACTGGACCGGCAGCCAGTCGTGCACTCAATGAATGGGCCTAGTCCGGAGGAAGGTGTGTCTTCAGGCCGAATCGTGACTCAGCCTGAAGAATGAGCACCTCGGCTCCCAGAAAAAAGACCTGAGCGGATCCCATTGATTTCAATGGGAGCCGTGTTTTTGGTCAGGGTTTTGAGGAGGATACGGCCTCAAAACCCAGACCAAAAAACTCTGTGTGAACTTACCCTTAGGGTTAATGGGTTTAAAACCACATGGCTGCTTCCTTCCAGAACTGCCTTCCGTCCATGGGGAGTGCATGGTTCAGCCACATTTACTTCATTAGGACTTAACTGCCACACCAGACACTGCCCATAGAGTGGCGCTGTTTCTCAAAAGAATGTCATGTCCTTCTAATCTTATAAACCCCTTTCATGAGTTTACTATGGACTATACACTTGCATATTGTCTGCTTACAAAGTGTAAAGTGACAAGCAATGAAGGAACAAATAATGAATTTACCATCACACTTTGCATGTTTTCGTATTCATGCAGTCTTGGATTTCCAGGAATTTCTCTCTTGCAATGTGTCTATAAAGTAATGAGCACAGCTATACTGTAGGTGCTGATGAGGTAGGGGTGCTAATGAAGCAGGCACAGGGATGGTGCCAGTCACTATTGATACTAGGGACTGTCAAATCTGTGCAATTGGATTAGAGATTAGACCAGTCTCTGGTATACAGGGTCACTATACAGGTCTTATTAGCTCCCATTATTTGTCGACACATTGTCTACACCTTAATCCAATTGGCAGACAAAACTACTGTCCAGACAGAATAAAACTGATAAACTTTGGACTCTGCCATAATAAGGGAGTTATTATGGCAGAGTCCAAAGTTTATCAGTATCATTGGGATCACAGTTTGGTAATAAATGTAAATATATCCCCAGAATAGCTATCAGTACGGAATCAACACCCAATGTCTGCAGCCATCAGCCCTTTACGACTGCGGCTGGGTCCTGTACTATATACATGGCGCAGAGCCAGAAGCAGATGGCTCTCTACATATGTTAGGCCCTCAACAAGAAAAAGCCTGAAAAACACCTTTAAGTCTAGACTCACGTCTACGTTGGACTAAGTGCACATTTGGCCAATAACTTTATCTAACAACTCCGCCACAAAACATAGAAGTTCAGCGCAGCAGGAATGTTTTGTCATGGGGAGAGGAGAAGACCCTACTAGGCATATTAAAAGTCATGGTGTCCGATTCCTTATTCCCCCAATATATAACATAAGGAGGGTCAATTGGGCACCATAAACCTAAAGTTGATGGGATATAATGGGAGATTAGGACATACTGGAAGTGAACTTGGACTGTACTTCTGTCTTTTTAATGTCAAGTAATACTTTCTTACCATTAGATTACTGGTAAATGTCTCCATAACTGATAGGATTTTCCTTCAATTATCTATTGTGTGTGACCACAGACATGGAATTATAGGCTCATCCATAACCATTATGTAACATTACATATAAAGCGTGGCTTAAACAGGGCATGGTGTGCTCTTATGAGTTATATAAACACAATAGCTTACCTAAGTAACCAAAATATAAAGTTGTACATATAATCGTCATCCACCCAGCCCTGGAGCCCGACAACCTACTCAGAAGCCCACAGCACAACTTTATTTATTGTTCTTTTCGTTATGTTGCAGTTAGAATAAAACAGTTATGATCGGATTATTCTTGAGTGTAGATTGCAGTGTAGGCCTATGGGCCAGTGGAGGTTTCGACTGATTTATGTGGACTTGTGCACCTCAGCCGCATCTTCCACCATCATAGGAGTTATAAGAATGTCATTCTTCATAATTCTTCCATTGCTTAGTGCAGGGGTCCTCAAACTTTTTAAACAGTGGGCCGGAGGCAGAGCAAATCGCACAGACATCAGGAGCGGTGCCCTCCAATAGGTAAAGTGAAGTGCGCTCTATGGCTTGGCCCGAGCATGATTCATGCGGGCAGCGGGCAGCAAGCACACGGACCCTATTATGGTCTGTGGGGTCCGTGCGCTTTTACAGCACAGCGCTTGCAATTGTGTTTGTATTCTGTTCGGAGGGTCCCCATGTGGACTCTCCCCGGATGGAATACAAAAGCAGATGTGAACAACCCTAACACAAATATCATTAGCATTACACTTCAACGCCTTGCTACAATGGCACAGTAGTGTGCTGTGTAATAAAAAATTGACATAATCAAACAAGTTTTGCTGTGGTTTTGTGACGTGGTTAGAATGACAGACATGTTCCAAGCCTGATTTATAAAGCTACGTGGTCTGTTATATAATATGGTACATATATCCCAGACTGAGCTATGACTTTACAGGCATGATGAACACCATCAATATTCACAGGTAGATCATCTATATAACCTGATATATAATAGGCAAGATAATTCCATGTACAGATCTCTTTTACACTTTTGCTCTAGCACCCCCTGTGCTCTGTATACATGCTGATATAGGTTGTATAATCTTGGCATGAGTATACTGCCAATTTTATAACTTACTCTTCTATATAGAGAAGAAGCATTGAGTGACAAGAGTTTGGTGGACACAAGTGTCTGGTAACCGTACACCATTTTGTGTCCCCTGTTTCCATAGTAATAATGGTCGCCTGTACACGTCCTGCGACAGCTCATAATTAATGACAATCCTGAGAGGTGAGGAGACAAAGAGAGCGACTTCCAGCGCAATACATTGTGGTGTAGGCTGTGTAAAGTGCAAAGAAAAAGAACATATAATGGGAATGAATAGAAGACAAACAAAAGGATACAATAACGGTGTACGTTATACGGCATCTAAATGACAATAGCGGGTAGTAAAAGTGACCCTGTAATCACAGGAAACTATATACACTTGTAAACTAAGTAGATGAAATTCTAGAAGCGTAAATATAAGTATACAATATATACATCATGATTCCTCACGATAAAGAGTATAAACATAAAAATGGTGAAATGTGGAGATAGAAGATTGACACTGTAATACAGTTTATGGTATGTCAAGCAAATGAACAAATAAGGAATTCATTTATCTATAAGATGGCCATATACAGTACATGAGATGTGTATCGGCCGAGCCTGTCCATATCCATCTAATGTCTATCTATCTATCTATCTATCTATCTATCTATCTATCTATCTATCTATCTATCTATCTATCTATCTATCTATCCATCCATCCATCCATCCATCCATCCATCCATCCATCCATCCATCCATCCATCCATCCATCCTCTTATATATTAAAAGTAAAATGTCTCCATTAGAATATCAATTGCGGAGCATTTGGTGTGCAGTAAGAGGTGTATATTGCATATAATCATGAGCTTTCAGATAAAGATACATACAGTAGTTACATAAGTTGAAAGTAAACCCAGCTCTAACAAGTAATTGTTGTGTTATCTTTTAAGTCTTTCAAATGCAAATTGTCTTGATGCAAGCGGGAGACTATCAGACCATGACCAATGTACATAGATATGAAGATTATGGAGGGAATGTGTTTGTTGTGGGTTACATACACAGCCTATAGGAATGGCGATCTGTTACATCTCTATCTACATTTTTGGGTATGGGTGTCATGTGTAGCATCCAATTTTTCACTATTATCCATGGATGATATAATAGGATTATTATTTTTTTATTTCCAGACTGAGAGGCAGGTGACATTAGATACCCTGACCCATCGAGGGAACATTAAGGAAAAGAAAAAGATAATATATAGTAACAAAGACCAAAAATGTAAGACAGGTCTTTATACTTGTCCTTATGTTTGGGACCCCCATCTGTCCTTTGAGACCCAATAACATAGCTGTTTCCGCTTACACACGTGGACAATGAAAGAAAATCCTACATTGGTCACAGAAATAACTTGAATCAGACAAAAGTAATGATAACCAAACTACATGTTGACAAGCCACAAAGCTTCTGGGAGAATGTCCTATAGGCAGATGAGACAAAAATCAAACTGTTTAGCCAGGCACATCAGCTCTATGTTCACAGACGGAAAAATGAAGCCTATCTTGAAAAGAACCCTGTCCCTACTGTGAAACATGGAGGGGGCTCTGTTATGTTCTGGGGCTGCTTTGCTGCATCTGGCACAGGGTGTCTTGAATCTGTGCAGGGTACAATGAAATCGCAAAACTATCAAGGGATTCTAAAGAGAAATATGCTGCCCAGTGTCAGAAAGCCTGGTCTCAGTCACAGGTCATGGGTCTTGCAACAGGATAATGACCCAAAACACAGCAAAAAAACACCCGAGAAAGGCTGAGTGGAAAACATTGGACTATTCTGAAGTGGTCTTCTATGAGCCCTGACCTAAATCCTATTGAGCACACTTCAAGTCCGAGACCACAGGAGCAGTTTGCTCATGAGGAGTGGCCAAAATACCTGCTCAGAGGGGCAGAAGTCTCATTGACAGTTACATGAATCGTCTGATGGCAGCGATTGCCTCAAAAGGTTGTGCAACAAAATATTAAGTTACAGGAACCATCATTTCTGTCCAGGCCTGTTTCATGAGTTGTTTTTTTTTAAATTCAGTTAAAGCAAAAAGCAATGTCTGACTTTCATTTGTTAATTTTTATAGAATTTTTATATATTATTACTTTTGTCAGATTCAAGTTGTTTCTGTGACCATTGTGGGTTTTTCTTTCATTTAACGAGGGTACCAACAATTTTGACCACGTGTGTATGTTTATAGCAGTTATTGAAGCAGCTTAAAATCCTTTAAGATCATAAGGTGGTGTCTCCAAGGTGGTGGGTAACCCAAGGCATGTAGACTACGGTACCCTTGCTATAATCTGGCCATATATTTCAGCCAGATGAAGATTTGCTCATAACTGGGGCTTACCAATATGACTACATTCTTTTTTTCAAATGGACATTTTTAATGACATTTGTAATGAATTCACACTGAACTGTCCATGTTTTCCTAAATAGGAAATTCTCTGTCTCCCCAGTTGTACATTGCAGACACACGTGCCAGGAGGTACTTCATAGCCACACCATGCTTCTATAGCAATGCTTCTAGGGAAGAAAACCTCCTTACGCTAAGGAACCACATTGCCAAAAAGCTGCCTTTTTTGTTGCTGATTTTGCAGCTTTTTTTTTTTTTTATATAACTTTCCTTTATATCTCACATTCCATAGCTTAAAAATAGTCAGCTACACCACTCATTTCTGATCAGATCAGACAAAATCATATAATATAACCTAACAAGTTAACATTGTGTGACAATATGTGATATTGTGTTATTAAAACACAAGTGACATAGCATATAAGAACTAAACACTAGGTGGTGCCGGACTGTCGGTGCCGGATTGTCCTGCGGTACTTCCCTGTGTCTATGTACACATGCATGTTTTATGTGTAAATGATTCTGCATGTTAATACAAAGCCCCGTATAACGGATGTGACCACCCTACCTCCATATCCATTAGTACTGACATCAATATCTAATGTACTGTTTGTAATGACAAAGGAAGGGATAATGCAAGGAAATGTATTTATCTATTGTAACCTTCTCTCTGTCCACATTTACTGCCATTTACTAATGATCTGAAGGTTATCTGGATATTATTTATTAATCAGACAGTCAATGATAGAAGGTCACACCAGTGGGGGTCCAGGATCAGGGTCTCCTTCTGATGTCCACCATGGATGAGGGTGTGCCACATCTAGCCAGTGAAGTAAATGAGTGTCAGACATACGGTGTATAAGCAGATGACTACATAATATTAACAGTTCCAACACTAAATACATCTGCTCATCCACAACCCAGAATGTGCGGCCGCAAAATCACGCCGCGTTTACGATCCACACTCCCATTGAAATCAATGGGAGCGTATACGGCCCGCAAAATCTCACACGGCGTATACGTGCCAGGTCCTACTAGTGGCATTTTCAGAAGATTTGTCTGCCTGCTCTAGGGATGGAATTTAGAGGACAATATACATCAATTGTAATGTAATGAGTGAAGACTACATGTGAATTAGACTGTAAAGTAGCACAGGATATCTATGGGTCATTACTATGTATAGCACCTGTATGCCTTCCATGTGCTGGCATATGCTGCCACCGTATATATTCTTTCCTAGACATAATCCTCATGTATCCATTATATGTCATTACAATGACACTGTACTACAGAACTATGTAACTCAAAGATTGCACTCTGTAACTTAAACAGGTTTTCGGGGTCCAAAGCTATGACCTATCTTTAGGATAGGCCATCAGAATCTGATGGGGTCCACCTACCAGATCCCACACCGATCAGGTGTTCTAGGTTTCCTTTGATGTACTGGAAGCTATACAGGGGAGAGTGCTGGAAATAGAATGTACCACCCTCTGTATAGTGGCTGTTTTGGGGTACTGCAGCTCTGCCCCTATTGAAGTGAGTAGGTGCAAAGCTGCCAGAGCAGCCAGAGCCTTCTGATTCTGACAACATCTTCTGTATTGCTTTTGACATCTGAACAACTGACTAGTATCGAACCCCAATACTGCGCCAATACTGATGCTGTATCCTGACGATAGGTAGTATACAGTCCTATGAAAAAGTTTGGGCACCCCTATTAATCTTAATCATTTTTTGTTCTAAATATTTTGGTGTTTGCAACAGCCATTTCAGTTTGATATATCTAATAACTGATGGACACAGTAATATTTCAGGATTGAAATGAGGTTTATTGTACTAACAGAAAATGTGCAATATGCATTAAACCAAAATTTGACCGGTGCAAAAGTATGGGCACCCTTATCATTTTATTGATTTGAATTCCCCTAACTACTTTTTACTGACTTACTGAAGCACAAAATTGGTTTTGTAACCTCAGTGAGCTTTGAACTTCATAGCCAGGTGTATCCAATCATAAGAAAAGGTATTTAAGGTGGCCAATTGCAAGTTGATCTCCTATTTGAATCTCCTCTGAAGAGTGGCATCATGGGCTACTCAAAACAACTCTCAAATGATCTGAAAACAAAGATTGTTCAACATAGTTGTTCAGGGGAAGGATACAAAATGTTGTCTCAGAGAGTTAACCTGTCAGTTTTCACTGTGAGGAACATAGTAAGGAAATGGAAGACCACAGGGACAGTTCTTGTTAAGCCCAGAAGTGGCAGGCCAAGAAAAATATCAGAAAGGCAGAGAAGAAGAATGGTGAGAACAGTCAAGGACAATCCACAGACCACCTCCAAAGAGCTGCAGCATCATCTTGCTGCAGATGGTGTCACTGTGCATCGGTCAACTATACAGCGCACTTTGCACAAATAGAAGCTGTATGGGAGAGTGATGAGAAAGAAGCCGTTTCTGCACGTACGCCACAAATAGAGTTGCCTGAGGTATGAAAAAGCACATTTGGACAAGGCAGCTTCATTTTGGAAACAAAAATTGAGTTGTTTGGTTATAAAAAAAGGCGTTATGCATGGCGTCCAAAAAGAAACAGCATTCCAAGAAAAACACTTGCTACCCACTGTAAAATTTGGTGGCGGTTCCATCATGCTTTGGAGCTGTGTGGCCAATGCCGGCATCGGGAATCTTGTTAAAGTTGAGAGTCGCATGGATTCCACTCAGTATCAGCAGATTCTTGAGAATAATGTTCAAGAATCAGTGACGAAGTTGAAGTTACGCCGGGGATGGATATTTCAGCAAGACAATGATCCAAAACACCGCTCCAAATCCTCAGGCATTCATGCAGAGGAACAATTACAATGTTCTGGAATGGCCATCCCAGTCCCCAGACCTGAATATCATTGAACATCTGTGGGATGATTTGAAGCGGGCTGTCCATGCTCGGCGACCATCTAACTTAACTGAACTTGAATTGTTTGTCCAAAATACCTTTATCCAGGATCCAGGAACTGATTAAAAGCTACAGGAAGCGACTAGAGGCTGTTATCTTTGCAAAAGGAGGATGTACTAAATATTAATGTCACTTTTCTGTTGAGGTGCCCATATTTTTGCACCGGTCAAATTTTGGTTTAATGCATATTGCACATTTTCTGTTAGTACAATAAACCTCATTTTAATCCTGAAATATTACTGTGTCCATCAGTTATTAGATATATCAAACTGAAATGGCTGTTATAAACACCAAAATATTTAGAACTAAAAATGATTAAGATTAATAGGGGTGCCCAAACTTTTTCATAGGACTGTAAATATTCAGCCTGGAAAATACCATTCAACTAAAGCCCTGCGTTGCGGAATCGCAACATTTTTTGTTGCAGATTTTGTTGTGGTTTTTTCAGCCAAAGTCAAGAGTGGATTTAACAGAAGGGAAACACCTAAGAGCTTCCTTTACATTTCCCATTCTTTTTAAAGCCACTCCTGACTCAAAATCTGCAACAAAATACACTGTGTTTCCGCAACGTGGGGCCTTAGCCTTAAAGTATCAGTACATTCATCTGACCATAGCCAGATCTCTGTATTTATGCATTTAGTAATGAATGTTATATGTTTCTGCAATACCATACCGTCTGATACCGTCAATCAATATGTCTGCCATTACTGGGATTGTCATCCAATATCACATCTGTCTAGATTGCATTGTTCCTGTCTTACAAGGCAGATTTACCATTCAGGAGTCTGGGAGAGATGAGTGTCCTGCAAGAGACATAATAACAGACTCCATAATACTGGTTGTCACATGTATTTGCCAGTAACCCATATCACTTTTAGCATATTTTTAGTAACTTCACAGATTAGAGAAACTGAAGAAGATTTTGTGTGGTCTCCAGCTGGCAAGTCCTTTAAGAAGCAATGTATCATAAGGAACAGAAGCCTCCTGTCTTGCTACTGTGAGACACAACAATGGAGTGACTGACATCTCTGCGGCTACACCTAACAAGTGGGAATGCATAGCTTTCAGATGGAAACAACTATATTTCACCCCCCAGAGAATATACATCATGAAGTGTAATAATAAACAGGAACCTCTTTGTGTTGTGTCACCCTGTATAGGAGATCTTGCTGAAGATAGTATGGACACTTATTGCTACGTCTTGTGTCCAGGAAGCAGTCTCCATTACATTAGGGGATAATAAGATTATGTATGCTCACACATGGCAGATACCTTGCAGCAATTTCTGCAACTGAAAACCGGCCTTTTATATGTGAAAGGATTTTTGCAAACCCCATTAAGGCCTGGTTCACATCAGCGCTCAGTTTTATGTACAGCACCGCTGTCCCATTGAAGTCTATGAGACACCATTGCAATACCTAAAGCCACTGCCACACTTTGTACAGCGCTGAGCCCATCATGTAAACATTATTAGGAGGCGTGCTGTCACGGTGCAGCAAATCTGCAAGGATCCCGAGTATCAGACCTCCACTGATCTAATATTGAGGATCCTAAGTATAGACCATCAATATTAGAAAGTGGAGAACCCCTTTAACTGTCCACTTTTTTGACCTGGGGAATAGATCTACAGTAATAGATATACTAATGTACTTTTCCTCTAGGGGGCGCACATGTACTACTTTATGAGAATTCCTTAGTATTTTATTTGACTACAGTGTAGATGTCTACAGCACAAACCTATGAGAAAGTCTATAGAAATTGTTGTTTACAATCCCGGATGGCTGAAAACGCAACATGCATACCTGGACATGACCAGAGAAGGTATTCACTGCTGGATTTAAATGAAAATGCCCCTATGTCACTAAATGTCAGCAAGCAGAGAAAACTGCAAAACATATAGAAATACGGTAAGTACATAGAGGATGCAGACAGAGCAGAAAATATATGGGCAGAGGCTGCAAACCCACATTGGTACCAAATTGTACGGCACCACAGAATACGATGGCGCTATATAGATTATTGGACTATAAGAGAAAGCTCTGACTTTCTCCTTCCTCCTATAGCTGTCACAGAAGGAGCGGACATGTCGGTCTGTGTATGGCGGGTGCACAACCAGTTAGTCACCTGACTACTTTTGGCCTAAGTCACTACAGATATTTACCACTGCGGACAAAGATCGCCAGATGACGGAGAGCAAATAAAAAATAAATAAAATCGCCTGTCCGATGGCCTCGCGTTATCGCTGTCTACGACAGGTATATCAGTGATCTGTCAGTAGTGATACAACTACAACTCCCAGCGTACTCCAGTATATCAGTGTGTCAGTAGTTATACAACTACAACTCCCAGCATATTCAGACCGCCACCAGGAATAGCAGTGTTCTGCAAACTGTCGCTATACAATGGTTATGGAACTACAACTCTCAGCATGCTCTAAATTATAGTTTCAGACCAAGTAGTGCCTGAGCATGCTGGGAGTTGTAGTGTCACGACTATGACCTAATAGAGCACTGCTATATATAGAGGTTGTCTGAGCATGCTGGGAGTTGTAGTGCCAGGACTATGACCTAATAGAGCACTGCTATACACTGCACTTGTCTGAGCATGCTGGGAGTTGTAGTGCCAGGACTATGACCTAATAGAGCACTGCTATACATAGAGGTTGTCTGAGCATGCTGGGAGTTGTAGTGCCAGGACTATGACCTAATAGAGCACTGCTATACACTGTGGTTGTCTGAGCATGCTGGGAGTTGTAGTGCCAGGACTATGACCTAATAGAGCACTGCTATACATAGAGGTTGTCTGAGCATGTTGGGAGTTGTAGTGCCAGGACTATGACCTAATAGAGCACTGCTATACATAGAGGTTGTCTGAGCATGCTGGGAGTTGTAGTGCCAGGACTATGACCTAATAGAGCACTGCTATATATAGAGGTTGTCTGAGCATGCTGGGAGTTGTAGTGCCAGGACTATGACCTAATAGAGCACTGCTATACACTGTGGTTGTCTGAGCATGCTGGGAGTTGTAGTGCCAGGACTATGACCTAATAGAGCACTGCTATACACTGTGGTTGTCTGAGCATGCTGGGAGTTGTAGTGCCAGGACTATGACCTAATAGAGCACTGCTATACACTGTGGTTGTCTGAGCATGCTGGGAGTTGTAGTGCCAGGACTATGACCTAATAGAGCACTGCTATACATAGAGGTTGTCTGAGCATGTTGGGAGTTGTAGTGCCAGGACTATGACCTAATAGAGCACTGCTATACATAGAGGTTGTCTGAGCATGCTGGGAGTTGTAGTGCCAGGACTATGACCTAATAGAGCACTGCTATACATAGAGGTTGTCTGAGCATGCTGGGAGTTGTAGTGCCAGGACTATGACCTAATAGAGCACTGCTATACATAGAGGTTGTCTGAGCATGCTGGGAGTTGTAGTGCCAGGACTATGACCTAATAGAGCACTGCTATACATAGAGGTTGTCTGAGCATGTTGGGAGTTGTAGTGCCAGGACTATGACCTAATAGAGCACTGCTATACATAGAGGTTGTCTGAGCATGCTGGGAGTTGTAGTGCCAGGACTATGACCTAATAGAGCACTGCTATACATAGAGGTTGTCTGAGCATGCTGGGAGTTGTAGTGCCAGGACTATGACCTAATAGAGCACTGCTATACACTGTGGTTGTCTGAGCATGCTGGGAGTTGTAGTGCCAGGACTATGACCTAATAGAGCACTGCTATACATAGAGGTTGTCTGAGCATGTTGGGAGTTGTAGTGCCAGGACTATGACCTAATAGAGCACTGCTATACATAGAGGTTGTCTGAGCATGCTGGGAGTTGTAGTGCCAGGACTATGACCTAATAGAGCACTGCTATACATAGAGGTTGTCTGAGCATGCTGGGAGTTGTAGTGCCAGGACTATGACCTAATAGAGCACTGCTATATATAGAGGTTGTCTGAGCATGCTGGGAGTTGTAGTGCCAGGACTATGACCTAATAGAGCACTGCTATACATAGAGGTTGTCTGAGCATGCTGGGAGTTGTAGTGCCAGGACTATGACCTAATAGAGCACTGCTATACATAGAGGTTGTCTGAGCATGCTGGGAGTTGTAGTGCCAGGACTATGACCTAATAGAGCACTGCTATACATAGAGGTTGTCTGAGCATGTTGGGAGTTGTAGTGCCAGGACTATGACCTAATAGAGCACTGCTATACATAGAGGTTGTCTGAGCATGCTGGGAGTTGTAGTGCCAGGACTATGACCTAATAGAGCACTGCTATACATAGAGGTTGTCTGAGCATGCTGGGAGTTGTAGTGCCAGGACTATGACCTAATAGAGCACTGCTATACACTGTGGTTGTCTGAACATGCTGGGAGTTGTAGTGCCAGGACTATGATCTAATAGAGCACTGCTATACACTGTGGTTGTCTGAGCATGCTGGGAGTTGTAGTGCCAGGACTATGACCTAATAGAGCACTGCTATACATAGAGGTTGTCTGAGCATGCTGGGAGTTGTAGTGCCAGGACTATGACCTAATAGAGCACTGCTATACATAGAGGTTGTCTGAGCATGCTGGGAGTTGTAGTGCCAGGACTATGACCTAATAGAGCACTGCTATACATAGAGGTTGTCTGAGCATGCTGGGAGTTGTAGTGCCAGGACTATGACCTAATAGAGCACTGCTATACATAGAGGTTGTCTGAGCATGCTGGGAGTTGTAGTGCCAGGACTATGACCTAATAGAGCACTGCTATACATAGAGGTTGTCTGAGCATGTTGGGAGTTGTAGTGCCAGGACTATGACCTAATAGAGCACTGCTATACATAGAGGTTGTCTGAGCATGCTGGGAGTTGTAGTGCCAGGACTATGACCTAATAGAGCACTGCTATACATAGAGGTTGTCTGAGCATGCTGGGAGTTGTAGTGCCAGGACTATGACCTAATAGAGCACTGCTATACACTGTGGTTGTCTGAGCATGCTGGGAGTTGTAGTGCCAGGACTATGACCTAATAGAGCACTGCTATACATGGAGGTTGTCTGAGCATGCTGGGAGTTGTAGTGCCAGGACTATGACCTAATAGAGCACTGCTATACATAGAGGTTGTCTGAGCATGCTGGGAGTTGTAGTGCCAGGACTATGACCTAATAGAGCACTGCTATACATAGAGGTTGTCTGAGCATGCTGGGAGTTGTAGTGCCAGGACTATGACCTAATAGAGCACTGCTATACATAGAGGTTGTCTGAGCATGCTGGGAGTTGTAGTGCCAGGACTATGACCTAATAGAGCACTGCTATACACTGTGGTTGTCTGAGCATGCTGGGAGTTGTAGTGCCAGGACTATGACCTAATAGAGCACTGCTATACATAGAGGTTGTCTGAGCATGCTGGGAGTTGTAGTGCCAGGACTATGACCTAATAGAGCACTGCTATACATAGAGGTTGTCTGAGCATGCTGGGAGTTGTAGTGCCAGGACTATGACCTAATAGAGCACTGCTATACATAGAGGTTGTCTGAGCATGCTGGGAGATGTAGTGCCAGGACTATGACCTAATAGAGCACTGCTATACATAGAGGTTGTCTGAGCATGCTGGGAGTTGTAGTGCCAGGACTATGACCTAATAGAGCACTGCTATACACTGTGGTTGTCTGAGCATGCTGGGAGTTGTAGTGCCAGGACTATGACCTAATAGAGCACTGCTATACATAGAGGTTGTCTGAGCATGCTGGGAGTTGTAGTGCCAGGACTATGACCTAATAGAGCACTGCTATACATAGAGGTTGTCTGAGCATGCTGGGAGTTGTAGTGCCAGGACTATGACCTAATAGAGCACTGCTATACATAGAGGTTGTCTGAGCATGTTGGGAGTTGTAGTGCCAGGACTATGACCTAATAGAGCACTGCTATACATAGAGGTTGTCTGAGCATGCTGGGAGTTGTAGTGCCAGGACTATGACCTAATAGAGCACTGCTATACATAGAGGTTGTCTGAGCATGCTGGGAGTTGTAGTGCCAGGACTATGACCTAATAGAGCACTGCTATACACTGTGGTTGTCTGAGCATGCTGGGAGTTGTAGTGCCAGGACTATGACCTAATAGAGCACTGCTATACATAGAGGTTGTCTGAGCATGTTGGGAGTTGTAGTGCCAGGACTATGACCTAATAGAGCACTGCTATACATAGAGGTTGTCTGAGCATGCTGGGAGTTGTAGTGCCAGGACTATGACCTAATAGAGCACTGCTATACATAGAGGTTGTCTGAGCATGCTGGGAGTTGTAGTGCCAGGACTATGACCTAATAGAGCACTGCTATACACTGTGGTTGTCTGAGCATGCTGGGAGTTGTAGTGCCAGGACTATGACCTAATAGAGCACTGCTATACACTGTGGTTGTCTGAGCATGCTGGGAGTTGTAGTGCCAGGACTATGACCTAATAGAGCACTGCTATACATAGAGGTTGTCTGAGCATGCTGGGAGTTGTAGTGCCAGGACTATGACCTAATAGAGCACTGCTATACATAGAGGTTGTCTGAGCATGCTGGGAGTTGTAGTGCCAGGACTATGACCTAATAGAGCACTGCTATACATAGAGGTTGTCTGAGCATGCTGGGAGTTGTAGTGCCAGGACTATGACCTAATAGAGCACTGCTATACATAGAGGTTGTCTGAGCATGCTGGGAGTTGTAGTGCCAGGACTATGACCTAATAGAGCACTGCTATACATAGAGGTTGTCTGAGCATGTTGGGAGTTGTAGTGCCAGGACTATGACCTAATAGAGCACTGCTATACATAGAGGTTGTCTGAGCATGCTGGGAGTTGTAGTGCCAGGACTATGACCTAATAGAGCACTGCTATACATAGAGGTTGTCTGAGCATGCTGGGAGATGTAGTGCCAGGACTATGACCTAATAGAGCACTGCTATACATAGAGGTTGTCTGAGCATGCTGGGAGTTGTAGTGCCAGGACTATGACCTAATAGAGCACTGCTATACACTGTGGTTGTCTGAGCATGCTGGGAGTTGTAGTGCCAGGACTATGACCTAATAGAGCACTGCTATACATAGAGGTTGTCTGAGCATGCTGGGAGTTGTAGTGCCAGGACTATGACCTAATAGAGCACTGCTATACATAGAGGTTGTCTGAGCATGCTGGGAGTTGTAGTGCCAGGACTATGACCTAATAGAGCACTGCTATACATAGAGGTTGTCTGAGCATGCTGGGAGTTGTAGTGCCAGGACTATGACCGAATAGAGCACTGCTATACATAGAGGTTGTCTGAGCATGCTGGGAGTTGTAGTGCCAGGACTATGACCTAATAGAGCACTGCTATACATAGAGGTTGTCTGAGCATGCTGGGAGTTGTAGTGCCAGGACTATGACCGAATAGAGCACTGCTATACATAGAGGTTGTCTGAGCATGCTGGGAGTTGTAGTGCCAGGACTATGACCTAATAGAGCACTGCTATACACTGCGCTTGTCTGAGCATGCTGGGAGTTGTAGTGCCAGGACTATGACCGAATAGAGCACTGCTATACATAGAGGTTGTCTGAGCATGCTGGGAGTTGTAGTTCACCACTATGACCTAATAGAGCACTGCTATACACTGCGCTTGTCTGAGATGTCCTCTCATTATAGCACTGCTATACACTGCGGTTTTCTGAGTTTGCTGGGAGTTGTGGTTGCACGGCCAATACACAGCAAGGTGTGACTACATGTCTATAACCTCATTACTCTGCCGCCAGTCTGGGCGCCATGTTCCCCTCACAGGACATGGAAGTCCCATCATGAATAGTCATGTTGTGTCCCCGTTTCATAACAACAAAAGCCTCCTCACACGGCCACAACTACCCTGCACACGAAGGGTTAAGAGGGCTGGGCGGGAGAGAACAGGGGGGCGGGGATTAGTCGTGACGTCACATGACTGAAGGTAAGGCTTTGGGAGGTTGTGGAGTCGGGGCAGAGCTGAAGCAGCTGTGGTTGGGATTGGAGCTTAGTGCATGAGTGTGAGGGCTCTAGTGCTGGATACATACGGATATCTGTACACAGGGGCTGAGAGAGAACAAGGTAAATATCACAGCGTTATCTTTATCACTAGTCTGGACATGCCCTTTAATAGCATTGTCATTGCTTATTATATGATATTTTTGCAAGTGGGAGATTGCAATTGTACTGGTAACTCCTGCAATATGTATAATCTATCTATACACATACATACACTCAGCTGTAATCTGCATGGTATAATACACTAAATATAATAGATTTAATTAAAATATTGTATTATTTACGTATATTTTATATTAAATATTAGCACTGTGTATTTTTTTTAATGCCAGCCTGCGGCAAACTCAGCCCATGCCATGCACCATTTTGCGGCTTCTGCCCTAGGAGGGGGGCATTCTGTGACAGCCTAATAATAATCTGCCACTACGGATGGCAATTCATGTTTTGTGCAATGTGGTACTATTGGATGGCATTTGCACCCCTGGCATCGAGTCTCTACATATGTGACTGGATTTTCTGGGAGTGTTCCCCCTGTGATGCGGATGGTAATCCTATACTGCTGTTTTTCTCCTAAGACCTCTGACTATGTATAGCTGTGGGGCGGATAGCCGTATAGGGAGGACTGTGATCATAGAATTATCTGCTACAGCTGGGCATCTGGGTTTTATCCTGCTATGGCAGTCTGGCGATGGGATTTACACAGGAGACGGATGATGTGGGATTTACTTGTGTAGGTTTTTTTTTGTTGGTTGTTTCATGAATTAATGGTGCGGATCATCGGGACAAGCTGCAGAAATCTGATTTCATATCAGGGCTGGTAATTTAATAAGGGGCTGCTTCAATAAATTGAAATAATCATCGCCTGCTATAGTCGGTACATAGGTAATTCATATGTAAAAATTTAAGGGGCGGTATATTTTGCAGCACTGTGCTCCAAAAAAACCCTATAGCTTCTGTAGATCTGAACCCAAGACCCCTCTGCATCCTCTTGCATTAGCACATAGACATCTCATACTGTTATATGGCATTTTCTTAGATCCCCAGAGCACGACCCACCCATAAAATTAAAAGCTTTTGCAAAATATTGACTCGTGTACTACGTCCCATTAAGCTGTGTTATTGTGACTTCCAGTTGTGTCATTGATGTTTATTGCAGACTTTCTTTACAGCTGACTGGCTTTATTGACTAAAGGGCACCTGAGCCCGCAGCATTATCAATTCAATGTGGATGGTCTTTCCGGCAAAGTGCCCTTAATCCCGGTTATGGCTTCTTTTTTTTTTTTTTCGGATGTGCCAGGGTGTCCCATTGAACTCTGTAGAGCGGACAGAGTAAATTTGTTAAACATTAGCTTTCTCAAAGGCGTAACAAGGAGAATATACTCTTCACTGCTGCCCTTGGATACAGCAAACACACGGGTTATATTTGTCTGCTGTTTACCTTGTTCATGCAAACAAGCCGGTTGTGGGATTCAAGTCCATGTTGTAGGTCCTGGTGTCTTCTGTCTTTGAGGTTCTGCAGTTGACTTTTGATGAGGATTGTTTTTATGACGGAATACGTTTTTGTTTGTTTGAAGCGAATGTTGTGAAGGTTTGTAATCTGCTAGCCTGTGCATATTCCATACCTGCTCAAAGAACTTTGCATGTGCAAAGTCTTCTGCAAACAATGACCTCAGCCCGGTAAAAGTCGCCATACTCATATTTCATCATATTTGCAAACGGGTTCTAAAACAACCCTGTATAAAGTAGTGGTTAGGAGGTTGAACCTTACATTGTACTTCTAAGGGACCAAAATCTGAACTTGTTTGGTTGAAAGACTCTTTGTAGTCTCTGCACGTAGGCATTGTAACAATGGGGGAGGGGACTTAATTTTTTACCCTGCATGTTCTCTCTCAAGTCCTCCAGTTTTCCTTTAATTATTTCTTTATCAGTGCCAGATGTTGACTAATGGTCTCCTCTCTTTTCCCTTCCAGATAACCGTTTCAGAGTGGCATTCTCACCTACCCCTTTTGCTATGTGACTCCTTTGAAGAACTCAAGTACCATCTTTAAAAAGTGCTCAAGACATAATACACTTAAAAAGCCATGGGGAATCATCTTACCGAGATCGCACCCAACACTTCGTTTCTACCTACTTTTCAGACCCTACATGTGGTGGTTATAGGGTTGGACTCTGCTGGGAAGACCTCTTTGTTGTACAGACTAAAATTTAAGGAGTTTGTCAAATGTGTTCCCACCAAGGGGTTCAATATGGAAAAGATAAAGGCCCCAGTTGGGAACTCCAAAGCAATTACTTTCCAAGTCTGGGATGTAGGTGGCCAGGAGAAACTTAGACCTTTATGGAAATCCTACACCAGAAGGACTGATGGTATGGTGTTTGTTGTGGACTCTTCAGAGCAAGAACGGATGGAGGAGGCCAAAGTGGAGCTACACAAAATTACCAGGACTTCTGAAAACCAAGGTGTGCCTGTTCTAATCTTAGCCAACAAACAAGACGTAGCAGATGCACTCTCTGTAACGGAGGTGGAAAAGTTACTAGCACTACATGAACTTGGTACTTCTACCTTGAGTCACATTCAGGGCTGCAGTGCGGTGGATGGCCGAGGTTTGCATCAAGGACTTGAGAAACTTTATGACATGATCCTAAAGAGGAAGAAGATGCTGAGACACAGCAAAAAGAAGCGGTGAACGCGCTCTCCTTATTTTCCTTCTAGGTGTCATATCAATAGAGGAGAACTTCACTGTTTTAATGGAAGTTTCCACCTTGCTACTGTGCCAGCAAATGAACTATGGCTGTCTTGTTACTGGTTATGGCCGCACTGGTAAAATCATCACCATTCAGAAAAAGCACGTCCGCTGAAGGAGCCAGCACAACCTCACATGCAATCCATTTAAATTGGAATGAATCTATTTAGCGGTACATTTTTTTTTGATATGAGGATATGGACACACGGGGAGAAAGATGTTTTGTAGAAACGGAACACGGTTTTGTTTTTTAAGAACACGCAACGTCCAATGGCCTTGGCTGTCCTGTGCACGTGAAGACAGAACTATGAGGGACATTTACTTATTTAATAAAGACATGGGGTAGCATATACTGTTTATATACTTGATCACTATCGCTTAGCATTTTTTAAGAGTATTTGGGTATTTTTTTGTAATCCCAAGTCTCCTTAACACAAAATGAACAGTTTTGTTATTTTGTACAAGCCTTGTATATGTTTGTAGGATGGTCACTTAAGTTATTTATAGTAAATAAATGAAAAGTAGACTGCATCTGTCTTTTTGTGGTGTTTTTACCGAATATTTGGGTAAGATTATAAAGATGTGGGGGCGGGTGGTTCCCACCATCAACACTGAATCCACACGTATATCTTCTGCATTATATATGGTGACATAACCAGTAGTTATGTAATTTTTTTTTATTGCATTAACTGCGTAATAATAAATGATACCTTGTGACCCTTCCTTGGACGTTTCACAATGCAAATCATGTAGTGGGTAAACACATTCTTGCTAAACCAGTTCTGGGTTTGGTGGTTATAATCTTCAGATGTGAATTACATATTCTATATATAGAGGAAGCAAATGTTATATATATACACACACACACACACACACACACACACACACACACACACACACACACACACACTTTATTTTTAGTTTTTTCATGGTGCTTGGAAGATGGGGGTCATGTTTTAGGTAGTTAAAGTGACATATAATTGGGGATCTGTAGATGTCTATAGACTGGGCAGGAAGTTATATATAAAGAAGCAAACCTAATTGATATTGTATTATAAAGAAAAAAAAAATCGACTTTAGCAGAAAAACACTTGTGATTGGGAACTTCTCGTATAGGAGTTCTTTAACGTGATGTATATGTTAATGGATATTCCATGACTGGTGAATTGGCTGCCAGAACCAGTCCACATATTCCGAATGGTTGGGTTGGTTCGGAGCATTACTGTGCAGGACATAATTTCCACCCTCTATAACATGTCCAAGAACGCAGTGTCACGCTGTCTGCTTCACAGCTCACGTAAGTGAACTTGGTTGTGTTGCAACCCACAAGTGACATGACATCACCTTTCCCAGGAATCCACTAGAACTTTCATGGCACACATTCTGTGAAAAGGTGATTTATGACCTGCACATGTCCCGGCAGAAGAAAGGGACAAATAAAGATAATATCTGAAACGTTTCTCGCAGTGTATGGTACGTCATCGTGTGTAGGAGTTTCCTTAATAATTGCAGCAACTTGTGGATCACAATGCAACTGCATTCCCTTTCATTAGCTGTGATGTGTACTGTGGTCAAAGTCATTGTGTAGACCTGACTGGGCTTTCACTTGTACTGAATGGGTGGACACAGGTCACGTCTACAAGTAAAAGCAAGTATTCCACAGGAGAAGGAAGACCCAAGTGTCCTCAAGATACATCCAAATGTAGCAAATGATGAGTCTCTCGGTAATTAGTACAATGTTCCCTGACCAGTTGTTTCCAACAATACTGCCAAAAAAGAAGCCTGAAGGTAACCTATGTAAACCCATGTGGCTGTAAAGACTACAGATTATATGGGAACTGTGTTAGTTTGACCTTTGCCTTTGATGCCACAGTCAACGCAAACAAGTATACAGCTGGAATGCTGTGAGACTCACACGACATATCTTCACGTAAGAGAACCATGTGTCATCCATTCACTACTACCTTGGTTAACATGAAAGGAGATTAGTGAGTCACTGGGAGAGAATGGCATGTTGGCAGGAAGATGAACTTTAGTGACGGCTATTTCCTTTTCCAATCCATGTTTACAGGACATGGACAATACGCACAGCTATTGCCATGTACCACCCAAGGGTTGGACTGACCTGACCAGATTTCCGAATGATATTTTGGTGGGCCCAAACTGTGACATAATAGGTTTAACATTTATGCAATCCCATGTTTGGTATGGAGTCACTGAAAAATAACCTGTAGTGGTCGATCCTGCACATTCATTGGTGACAACAAAGTTTATGATGCAGATACAAGTGGATGTGGATATATTCTGTACAGATGGAGGATAAGCCGTCAATAATTTCTTCTTCATGCTTGCCTATGTCCATAGCTCCTGTAAATAGAGAGACGCACGTGTGGCCCCTTCCCATTCTTTTTTGGGAACAGACAAGGCCCTATGCTCAAGGTCTCAAATGTGCATTTTTTTTAATGTATTCAGGGAATATCCTATTGATAGGAATACCTGTTTATGTAACTCCTGACAGCAATACCATTCATGTGAAATCTCTACAATCTACTGTGTGTGGTATGGACAACACAGAACCTGATGGAATTATGTTGTCAATTTCCGTTACATCTAATTTTGAAGAACTCAAAGATTATGGGATCCTGTCCATACACGGGAATCCAAAATTACTTGTGTTAACCACATCATTTAACTTTTTATTTGTTCACACAAAATATCCCTTTAGTGACTGGCTTGATAATTCACCAACAACTTAAACAACTAAAATAATTCCTGGGATACATATTTATAAGTACATGAGATATAAGAAATTCTGCACATTCATGTCACTGCTGTTATTGTACCTTCTGTTTATGACATCCTCTATGGATGGTCCATTCACTTAGCACACAAGGAAAACTAAATGGGGTATCCATCTGTGGCACAATCTGTCATCTTGTCATGGTTGTTGACCACTATATCTGTCAACTCTAGTTGAGTATATATGCTTAATTCAATGTCGGGAGGAGAAGCTTATCTCCTGCAGGAACAAATAGTTCAACATGTTGAAATGTAAGTTGCCCAATTTCTCATTCCAGCACAACCAAAGCATGGGGGGAAGGAGCAGATCATGTCCATTTCACCTTTAGCTGACGCTTCTCTCCTGTGTATGGCTGGCATCATACTAGGTGACTAACAGATAGGGTATAGGGTTAAATCTGACTGGAGTTTGTATGTTCTCCCCATGTTTGCATGGGTTTCCTCCAATACTCCAACTGGGGACAGTGAGTGATGACGTCTGTAAACGTCATATAGGCAAGAGAAATAAATATCCAATGATGGAAATAATGGATCCTTAATGTAGAATTGGTAATGCTTATGTAATAGGGCAATCTACAGCCAAAACTTTATCTTAGTCCACAGGTGGCCTTATTTTTTGGTGGTCTGCATACATTGGTGTCTGATTTTTGTAACCTGGTTTGTGATATTCTCCTGTATCCAGTCACAGCCTTGGTCAATGAGACATGTCCGACCTCTAATCAGGTCAGTCGCTGCCGAACTTTGTTATAAAAATGAGTCTTTAAGTTACATCCAAGCCGGGAACAACTGCTAAAAGCAAAGCTAACAGTCTGTTACTGTCCCATCCTCATCCATATTAATGTCTTTCCCACAGAAACCACAATGCAATGGGCAAATAATACTTCTCCTTATCATTGCTGCAGTAACTGGTGTGCGGCTAATGTTTCCTCCAGGGTATCTTAGGGAATAAAAAGCTGGTAAGAGCCATTAACCATTCAGATACTAGAACCTCATAAATCCTGGGTTATATAAGACAATTGTTTATGCTCAAATTGATCTTTCTTGATCCTAACCAGGCATTGATGCACAAATGGGCAATGCGATAACAAATGCCCATGCCCACAACCAGTCTATCTGTGATAACAAAGCTGTGACCCAGATTCACTATAGTTAGACAATGTAAACTGTGTAGGCAGCTTGAAAATGCACCCGATTTATCACAGTGACTGATGATAAATCTCACGTATTTTTAGATTTTGGGTACATTTAAGCCACATCCCCTTTTCCGAGAAACTACACCCACATGTCTAGAAAGTCAAAAATTTTTAGCCCAAACTAAATGCACCAAAATGTGTCTAGTCATAACCTCAATAGTAAATCTGGGTCAGTGACTTCAGACGAAGGTTAATGCAACCGGCACAGTTGCGTGTGCAAGCTCTGCATGGCATGTTATGGACCTGCAGGCACTCTCTTTACTACCATGATACATGTCATGTAGTAGTGGAGCCTTTCCGCAGATTTTATATTCGGGCTCACAGCACAAGTACTATGTATTATGGAATGAAACATGTGGCATAGAAGATATGTTTTGTGATGTATATAGCATAAGTATGGACCAGAATTTTAGTAGGCAAGTCTTCAATTGGCGTAGAGTCTTGTGGAAGTCTTCTACTAGCACCGAGGTTGCCATTGTGACCTTATGGCATATGAACATAGGTACAGAATCTGTATGTTGCGCTTGTGCCTGACTTACCACACATTACTTTTATTATGTTGGGTAGACAAAACAGTAATATTATAGCTTTAAGGACCCCATACACCTTAAAGAGTTGTACGTGAATATTTGTTCACCCAATGGCCTTTCCTCCCCCTTGAGTCCCTAAATTCCCTGTAAGTCTGTCTTTGGAGTGTGAGAGGAAACTGGACTTGAGAACCACAAACATGGGGAGAACTTGTAAACTCTGTATGTTGTCCTTGGTAGGAACCAGGGCTCCAAGGCAAAAGTACGAACCACTGAGCCACCATACTGCCCAACTTGCAACGTTAGGGAATTTTAAGACTAGGCTACATGGTGATTTTGTGCACGACCAAAAATCTCCTTTACTCACGACCGTTACAAACAAGTCAAGCAATGTTCAAGTTTTTTTACGACTATAAGTCATGGTCATGACACCCTTGGGTTTGTAACGTGACTCCATTCACTAACATGAGTGAAAAAGTTGCAAGATGACCCGGTGAACTTTGGTCACATGGCAAAAGTTCTAACCAAAGTCACTATGTAGCCCTAGCCTTATCGTCCATATAGAATTTGCCCATATGTAATGTTCAACACATGGCACAGTATGAAATCGACCCCTTAAATATTCATATTCCAGAATTTATATTGCACTTTCACTGACAAGAATAGTTAAATTAAATCCACCGAAAAATGAAGCACTCCAGAAAAGCCTTGTGCAGACAGCCGCCCTCGGCCAGACCTGTGACCTCTTCTATAAATAGAATACGTCCATTACGTCTAAGGGAACCTTTCAAACAAACACTAGTCAATGTGTTATGTATTATAGATGATATGTATATGTACCCTACTGTTTACATTGTGCTGCAGGGTCATGGATTCCATTTCACAGTATTTATCTTTTATGTCTGTGTGACCTACGTATACCCTACATGAATAGCTACATTAACTCGAGAAGTTGTAGTCTGACCAGTAACACTGTCCCATATTGTCAAATATAAATGTGGTGAAGACGGACTATTGTATAGTTCTTATATCATAAAGTTTATGCAGCAGTTGTCGGAATTTCTGGCACAAGCATGTAAACACATAATGCATCAAACTGACCTGTATGAACACGGCCTTATAGGGGTTGTCTGGATTAGAAAACCCATTTCCAAATAAATTATTGAAAAATTCTAAGTTAAAGGAGTTTTCCTTGATTAGAAACCTCTCTTGTCCATAGACTCTGTGTAGCTCAGACTAGTTATTGGTATCAGGGGCAATACTAGACGCAGCCCCGTAAAAAAAGAGAGGTGCTGTTTCTTAAAAAAGGGAGACAACTTTTCCTAATTTTGGATAATTCAGTTAATAAAGGGGGTCCTTCATCCTCTGGTGGTGAAAGCATTGAAGAGACTCTCTTGGAACCAGCACATCATTACATTTCATAGACAGTCCACTGACTTTATAAACAACTGTGTAAGGGGCTTTTCCCATGAATATAGTTAAATTTGTAGACAATTAAAAGTCAAATGTGTTTGCAAATATATGTATTTGTAAGCTTTAAAGCATGTCCATATTTGTAAATTTTAACGCATGTCCGTCCCATTACGGAAAATGGCCGAATGGGCATGCGCAGTCAGCTTTACTCAATGCAACATGCCAGAGCCGACTGAGCATGCGTGGGTTTGGATCCTGAACAGAGACTTGGCGGCTGATGATGCAGTGGAGAGGTGTCTGCAGAATAAGAAAGAGGCAGCGCTTGATTTTCAGAAGAGCATCTTCTTTGAGCACAAGGGACACCCCCTGTGCTTTCTGAAGACTCATTTGCATAAAGAAGAAAACCAAAAATTCTCAGAAATGGCGGCACAGAGTAGAAAAAGAAAGATAGGAGAAGAATAGCCTTTCTAAAGGCTATTCCAAGGTGGTGTTTGTGGAAAATGGGATTCTAATGATAGAATCCCTTTAAGATTGGTGGGAGTCTGATCACATGAATACAGAGATTGATGTTCATACAACTTATTCCCTGCACAATGGCACTGTGAAGGGAAATACTGTTGAGTAGCAATAGCAGTCAGGACAGACCCCCACGTGACATTTTACAGTCCCTGCAAAGTGGATGGGATACAAGAGAATCCCATCCACACATTGGAGAAAAATATGGGTAGACGAAATGCTGCAATTTCCAAAAATGTTGCACCATATCTATTATACCTACGGAACTACCATGACATCTGCTTTACATCATCATCTGACCAGACAATGAGATTATAACCTATATTAAAAATAACGGTTTCCTATCTGAAATATCCTAGTAAGTGTTTATTACAGCAGAACCAGGGGTTTCCAGGGTCAATACACCAGGGGCTTCAAAGTTATTAGAATCATCTTGACTCTGACACATCTTTATTGATCCATTTTGTCTTCGCAGATAGAAGAGAGACAAGTGCAAATCTCTAGCAGGTCTATGTGAATGAAAGGTGCAGAGCCCAGTTGTCTGACCCAGCCATTATATTAGCCCCAGCCAGGAACCCGTGTCTGGAGACTTGGTCATTTCAAGGTCCAAATGTGTATAGTCACATATCAGACAGCGGTGTCTGTGATACTTGGATGATGCTCTCATCGTTGGATCATCTGGATCACCCCACGTCAGATGCACATTTGGCCATGTGCATGGAGTGTTGGAGTGGAGCACCTGTGTTCAGCTGATTGGTGGGTATTTAGGGATCAAATATCGATTAGCAATCCTAAATATAGACCTTCAATATTACATGTCCTGGAAAACCCCTTGTACTTGTAACCATTGCAAAATCATCAGTAACACAGCACAGTAGCAGATGGGATTTATACATATCCCAAAAAAGTATGCAATGCAAAGTGAGAGCACGCAGCATGTCAATTATGGTTTTGTGTTCAGTCATGGAAAGACAGACCAGCGCCCTGGGAATTGTGGCTGAGAGGCACAGCAAAAAAACAACTGATTTTGGTTGTTTGTCTAAGGCTAAGGCCCCATGTTGCATTATTTGGTGCATATTTTGTTGTGTTTTTTGAGCCAAAGTCAGGAGCGGAATTAACATAAGGGAATCGTCTAATAGCTTCCTTTACATTTTCCATTCCTTTTGTAGCCACTCCTGACTTTAGCTCAAAAAGCAGCAAAATCTGCAACAAAAAACACTGTATTACCGCAATGTGGGGCCTTAGCCTAAGGATAACATAGGCTTCTTTAATAGAGTAGAATGCAGGCAGTTGGAACAAGGTGACTTTTCCAGCAGAAATTTTAGAACTGAAGTGCTGGTGTAACTATTCACCAGATCTATAGGGAGTACTGCGGTACCAGTCACTACCAGCCCCGGGACCCTTAGGGAAAGGTTCCTCTGCCACATAATATATACTACTTTGTGAAATGCCACATATACAAGATATAGGGCCACACTGCAATTTTTGCATTGAGCCCAGGAGCTTCTGCTTTTCACATTTGGGCTGAATTTACACAGAACATTTGCATTGCTGCTACCATGTTTTACTGTAAGTATACTGTTGCTAAATGAGATTCCCATATTATAGTTCTACTGCAGTCTACTGGGATTTTGTAATGGTTTTAGAGCGTTGTAATGACTGAACATACAGGAATAAAGGAAATCAGAAGGGAATTCTCTATGGCATTAATATACATTATGTAATAAACAAGAACACATAAGCTTGAAATTATAATAAGACCATTTACAAGGCAGATGTACTTTTAGGAGCGGAAGAAGGGAAGCTGTCAGACTGCTTAGAAGAAGAGTCATTTAGGAGCACAAGGCAATAAAAGAGTTAATGAGAGCCCAGTAGGAGTCCTGGTGTAATCTCACACATAGGAGGGATGTGATTATGCAATATTGTCACCTCCATCTTGGTTTACTGTACAGCAGAGGAACTGTGATTCAGCTTCAGAGAATGGCAAATGTCAGGAAGTATTCATTCCAGTTCTCACCGGTCAGGACAGTGCATAAATCCAATGTACAACTATGTGCTAGATGTAGGGAACTACGAAATAGTCTGAAATTGAGTATCTATCTATCTATCTATCTATCTATCTATCTATCTATCTATCTATCATCTATCTATCTATCTATCTATCTATCAATCTCTTATCTATCTATCTATCATCTATCTAATCTATCTATCTATCTATCTATCTATCTATCTACAGTATCTATCGTATCTATCTATTGTATCTATCTATCATCTATCTATCTATCTATCTATCTATTATCTATCTATCTATCTATCTATCTATCTATCTATCTAATCTATCTATCTATCTACAGTATCTATCGTATCTATCTATTGTATCTATCTATCATCTATCATGTCTATCTATCTATCTATCTATCTATCTATCTATCAATCATCTATCTATCTATCTATTGTATCTCTCGTATCTATCTATTGTATCTATCTATCTATCTATCTATCTATTCATCTATTTGTAATGGAAAGAATAGATAGCCCCCAGGTATATGCAAATATTATAGTGGTTTCATTCCATACTGCTGCGACGTTTCAGTCCTAATGGTAGAGGACCTTTCTCAAGATTGATAATTCTCAATTTCCAGTACCGCCACACCTTCTCTAGTGGGATCTGAGGAATACATGTCTTCCTGAATTAGCTACTTGTCAATGACTTGTGTATGAGGACATTTCTTCATTAGGCAATGTACATATGTAATGAGGAAGAGATTAGGGCAGGCAACAAATTACCATAATTAACCTTATGCTGGCTGCATGCGGGCCTAGTGAGGAGGCTCTTAGCACAGCAACCTGCACCTTAAGATGGGTCATTGAATTATTACAATCCACTTGGCTGCCTCCAAATAGAATCCTGCCAGCCTGTCAGTCTGTAGGCGTCTCTTCACCCCCCTACAAAAGAAGAAAATCTGTTACCCTCAGCGCTAGCAGGCCCTGTACATGGAGTAGGATGCGGAAGGATCCTGTACAGTCTGTTAAGATTTCCAATGACACTTCTTAAGGTTTAAAGTTAATGCAGTAAAATATAGACTTCCATTTCTCAATGAGCACTTGAAGCCACGGCTGAGGAACAAGCTGACCTTTCCAAATGCTTCGAGCACCATGCAGTTTATTCCATTAGATGAGATGTGAGATCCTTAAAAACAATACAAGATCACATATGTCTAGAATATAATGCAAAGCTCTACACTGTATCTTATTTAACCCATTGTTCACACAGGTTTTTACAGAATAATGCTGCAAATATATTCAGTCTAGACAATGCTCTGCGAGCTAAACAGCTTGTACTTCACACTGATATTGGTGAAAGCTACCATAGCGAATTGTGTAGCATACTGCTGATGTATTTAGCTCACAGAGCATTGTCTAGATTGGATATAATTGTACATGTATGAGGCATGTATACTGGATATGCATACATGTACGTGGGGATGGGTAAATCACCACTTTTGCCATATAGGTATTTTTGGGAAAATGCAGGAAGGGGTAAACCAGGGAAGGGGTACTTGTTGTTTCTTTTGATTTTTAGGATAAACTGTTATGTGAGAATACACGAGGAGTTAGGCTAAGTTCACACTGTCATCTGTTTACACAATGTTCAGTGAAAGCCTGATAGAAATCACCCTCCATTTGTATCCATCACCATTCACTTTAATGCTAAAAGATGGAAGCTTTCTGCTGTCTTATTTACTTTTCCTGCATGCACAACTTTATCCTCTGTCCAAAAAAATAAGCAAGATGGAAGAAAGCTGCCATCTTGTTTTTAATATTATAGTGAACATTAAGGGATGCAAATGGATGGTGCTCAGGGACATACCGGACAACCCAGACCCACTACTCGGAACAGTGGGACAGTCCTCTAAATGCAGGACTGTCCCTCTGTTGCAAGCGGGCTCCCACTACCATAGGGCCCAGTGTAGGTTCACCATTTACTCTATGTTTAGAACAGCCCTGGTTGCTTTCTGGGCCGATGAGGGCTGACCAACCATTGAACTCACCACATTGACTTTAGAAAAGCTACAAAGGAAGAATAAAGCACTTTGGTCACAATAGAATGCTCCTATTTAGCTTCAGCCTTAGACTTCCTGGCGCCGCCCCCCTGAGTGGCTGGCTGCCTTGATGCAGTGCTCCAAGCTGGGAGCAAACTTTATCTTTCCTTTCTTACTCTTTTTCTCTGTATCTTCAAGAATCCTGTAACCAAGCAAACTAGCACTATGAATTAGCAACTATAAATCGAATGGAAGATCCTGTGGAGTATTTTGTTCCTTTTGTTTCTATTGTAAAGCATGGACAATGACAAGACCTGGTTCAGCTGGTTTCCTGTGTCTACACATGTGCCTGTTACCATCCCCCCAGGACAGCATGGACACCATGCAGCATGGAGGAAAACCTACATGGAAGTGTGGACTTCTTCTTCAAGGAGATGATTTTTGGAGTCTATTGCTGATGTGTGAAGATGCTACAGCTGACTGGTATTTCTTTCTTTTACTGTGGACACGTGGGACTCTGCTACAGCCTGGGAACCTACCATCACCCACCTACCCCAGGAGTTATGGAAGCTTGGCAAGAGAACAGCACCATGTATACCTGGATGGTTTCTGACTTCTTTGGGGCAGTCGAACACAGTGGTAAGAAGAAAGGAGGAGGAGGGCTTGTGATGAAGGACATTTGGGGCATTTTTTGTGGTTAAAAGGGCAATAGTGCTGATGCAAGATACCGAACTATCAGCTGTGAGAATGAGATCTCACTACGTACCAAAGAACTACCACATGTTATCATGATAGCTGACTATGTCCCCCACCTCTGCAAAAATTTCTGCTTGTTATATCCACATGCTGTGACCCCTCCTCGTGTCCTACAACCACATTTGGTTGTATTATCAACATCACTCCGCACAGAGAACTAAATGATCCTGCAGTGTGTCTTTGTTTCTTTCTTTTTAGTTGCTATGATTCCTAGGATTTCTCTATCTGCCATGAGCTTGTATGTGTTTCTCTTTTGTTATATACTACTGTACCATCTATGAAACTGTATCACTGAAATTTCCCCATTGTGGGACTATTAAAGGAATATCTTATCTTATCTTAGACATATGTAACCTTATGTGAACCGCAGTTCATCACTACTCTACACTGATGAGAAACTGATGAAAAACCTCGGCACTGTTTGCAGATGGGAACCTCTTTGATTGGAAGAGTTATACTGGTTCGGCAATTATTCTTAGATTTAACACTGATTTCTCTTAAAACTAGATATTGATCTATTGGCAGCTACCTTCCAATAGGTGGCGCTAGGAGAAAATTCCTCTTTCTCAGCAATGAGGCCTTATTCACATATTCCTTACCCAGAACTGGTGCATGGTGAAGTCCCTGCACCAGTCTCTGTCATGAGAGAGTTTACCCCTTATGAATCTCAAAACAGCAGAATTTTCAGAGTAAACCTCAGTTTGTTAGAAGAGCAGAGATATGATATGTTATAAGGTTTCTTATAGTCGCCTGGATTATTAATTATGTTTGTTGAAATGACCGATACTATATAACTATATGACGGATTGCTCACCTATCTTTCTACTATAGGGCAGTAGACTGCTTGGACTTGCTAGATGAGGGACCAGGAAAGGGAGACCATTATCTCAGAATTCACTAATATTTGAACATGAGTCGACCCAGTTTTGGCCACAATACAGACACGGAAGAGAATCCTGCTAAGCTTTGCCCACCCCCACCAATAGTCTGAAGCCTTAGGCCCTGATACAAAATCAATTTTTTTTAAATTAAACTTTTGCCATAATCACCGACCCCCTGCGGACACCAAATATGATAATCTTACACCATAGTGGATTTCTATCAAGCCAAATGTCTGCCTCCTGGCTTGAGGGGCTTCTTTGCAGTCCTCTCTGCTGGGTCTGCACAATGGCCGGGACAAATCTGTTACAATCATTGGGGGAAGATTTACTATTATTAGAATTTATAAAGTCAATTTTGCTGGTTGGTGTTTGCATTGGAATAACAAATTTATTAAATGTCATATGATGTCTGATAAATTTGCCACATCTCAACACTTTTGTCCTGAATTGTTACTCTACTTTCTACATTACATTGTGACAATTTTTGCAAATTTTTCAAAACGTTCTATTTGATATATTTGGAGTACGACAACCAGATAGACTAAGCATGCCCACTTTTCAAAAACTGGAGTAAGTGATATAAAAATGTTGCAGAAACCAAAAAAAAAAAAAAAAAGTTGCAGAATTTTTGCATAAACAATACCAAACAGACGCAAATTCGTATTCTTTGCAACTTTTTGCAGCCATGTCTTCCCTATTGTGGTCAGGGTATTTTCTCATACATGTAGTGTCCCTGATAACCTGTCTTCATAGCTGGGTTTCTGACAATTGTCAGACCATAGAAAGTTCCAGCATTGATGGTCATATCCATCAATAACCAAACAAGGCAACAGACGGTCACCACTAAGATGGTTGCAGAAAATCTTTGAAATTGCAAAATTTTGAATTATTTATATTTCCAAAATAGTTTAACTCCTAATGTTCTAAAAATTAATATATGGTGATGTTCGTGGAAATACCCCTTTAAGGGCTGATGCACATGGCGATATTACATAATGTTATAGCCTGAAGAAGTCCTTGCGGTCTCACTGTAATTCTATACGTCTAGGATTTGATGTAGCCATTGCTTCTGCTGTACAATATGTCTGTAATGATATATGCAGGCACACAATTGGACATGGGATATATACAGTCTCTTTATATCAAAGCTATACTGTGTGGCTTAATCTGTTTTTGGAAAATGAGACTATGTTGCCTGCTGGTGACCGGAACTAACTTACAGCACTGCATAATATGTTAGAGATATGTAAGTCATGAGTAAGAAACAATCATTAACCAATATTAATGTTCTTAAGAATTAAAGGGTACCTGAGTTTTCATGAAACGTTAAAATACTGTATGTGCAGGGTCTTGCTGGACAGTCTATTCTATGACTCTATAATCCTTCATACATGGTGTGCTATCCTTTTTGCTGCTAATAATCACATTATGGCTGAGGCACATTTTGCATTTATCTTTGTGTACAATAAGGAGCAGCCTTCCTCTCTCCTCTATCCATTATAACTGCTACTGGTTTGTTTACATGTAATTCTGCCAGTAGTAACTGTATAGTAGCAAAAAAAAAAAAAAATACCTATGAGATATACAGAATCTTCACTCCTGTGCACAGAGCAACAGTTTGCAGAAGTGTGAGGCTGTGAGGAGAATCATCCTCTCCCATCTGCATTCACTGTTTGAACAAACTAGCTCCTCCCCCTTCCCACTCATCTGTCTTGTACCTATAGAGAGGAAACTAATCTAGCAACAGGGAATGAACTGTAAATGAACTAGAAGGGAGACACCTAGTGGCAGGAACTTTACAGATGTGTTTCAGGTAAAAATCAGTCAGATTTCTAATTAAAGTTCATTACATTTTGGTCAAGAATAACATGTTCTATTAAACGAGACTAAATGGCCTGAAAAGTTATTGACCATATAAATGAAACATCAGTCTAGGATCTTAACCTATCCTTATTGGTGTTCATTAGGGGACAATATAAAATGTATATACTGTATATACTTGAGTATAAGCCGAATTTTTTAGTTCAGTTTTTGTGCCGAAAAAGCCTCCCTTGGCTTATACTCGAGTCAGCAAAAAAAGTAATTTTTTTTTTTTTTTTAAGGAGGGGGGGGGGGGGGTGTCTATGACCAGCCAAAATATCAATGTATAGAATCTCTCATAAAGTAGTGCAAAAAAAAAAAAAAAAGATTTAAAAAAAAATAAAAGTTGTAAATCACTCCTTCCCCTAGAATACATGCAAAAGTTGAACATGACTGTGAAACGCATACACATTAGGTATCCCTGTGTCTGAAAGTGCCCGGTCTACTGAATATAGGGTCTGCAGTGCTCCTGTTCCGTCGGGAAGGGGTTAATAGGAGCACTGCAGATCCCCTAGATTCAGCCAGGCTGAATTCCAAGTGGGGGACAAAAAACCCAGTCCTCAAGCTCAGGGAAGGTGCAGACAGACAACCAAAACACCCCCTCCCCTTTCCCATCACCCAGCAACTACTGCACCCAAAAACTCCGACCATTTTAATTTTTGAAATTTTCCAGTAGCTGCTGTATTTCCTACTAGGCTTATACTCGAGTCAATAAGTTTTCCCAGTTTTTGTGGTAAAATTAGGGGCCTCGGCTTATATTCAGGTTGGCTTATACTCAAGTATATACGATAATAAAGATTGTGCATTTGTCTCTTATTGATAGGATTGATTACCATTATAATAAGTAGGAGATAATAAGCATCATTCCCATATCTCATATTGACTATAATGCACACCTTTCCATTGGCATTGGCTGGAGCCTAGCCCTGCAGTCAAGACTATAAAATATCAGAAACGCTAAGTAAAAAATTGTATTTTGACCCCCCCATGGAAATTCACAAATACTTAGAATTAAAAGCGCGATAAATAAATCTATGAAGATGGAAGAGCAGAGACGGCAGATAAGAATAAATGAGATTAACCTAGGCCAGGAATCATATGCTGAATATGAATGAGGCGGCAGGCCTGGCAGGGTGATGGTGCCGCACAGCAGAGACGAGGGGCTGAGTGTCCATACTGACAGCACTTGTCTGTAATATGGTTTGCGTGACTACAAATTAGTGAAACACACAGATCAGAGTAAATGTTTGTTTGCTTCCATTGCAAATAATGAAGTTAGACCTGTTTAGGTTATCTATAGCTCCAGGGGACAATCCTTCTCAGCAATTGTCAGCTGTTTCCCATAAAGTGTTGCAGAAAACACGCTCGGGCCACTTACATGTCATATATGATGCTATTTTACCCCAAGGGCTGACAGTTCATGGACTCTACCACATAACACATTGCGGTTTATGTCCTAAACAACAATAGCAAATACAAGAATATCATCACTGTGGCCTACATAGTGTAAAGATAAACCTAAGCGATGGTTATGTATATTGTATTCACTATTCATAAGGACAACATACAATAGGTAGAAAAATATAAAAAATATAAAAATATATACTAGTAATAAAAGGCAATACGGTATCTGGTTTGGAAGTAGTGTTAGTATTTTATCTTTTTCATGTATATTATATTCAAAAACATTTTAAAAAAATTGCATGTATTTGAAAAAGATGAAACATTGCTCATTTTGCTAAGCCGTCAATTAATATTTTGCTAATTTTTACATTTGCTTACATGGGTAAAGCTGGCCGTTGGCAATGCACATTAGATTAATGATGGAAAAACCTGATTTTGGTCCCGCCACAGTGTGTATGGGGACCTACTGACTCTCCTCTGACAGCAGCTGTTGGGGAAGAGAAGGATCATATTGTTAGATTTTAATATGCTTATTTCTGTTATTCTCAGGGGGATAGGCAGAACATATGCACACTTGGCTGATAGCAAAGTACATGGGGAAAGGGATAGGACTTGTTATTGGAAGTGTATGGCCAGCTTTGGTATAATTCTCTAAAACGTTTCACATGGTAAGTCTAGGTTTACATCTGCACTGGGTGACAGTGGAGAGAAAAGCCCTGCAAGCAAACCGGGCGGACTATAATAAGACCCCATTATAGTCCACAAGGTTCTTAAGTGGATTTACTGTTTTGTGGGTCCTCAAGCGGATCTCAACTATGGAAAGCCCAACGCAGGTGTGAACCTAGCATCACATGCCATGTCTTGATATGTAGCTGTCCAGGTGTTGAAACCCTTACTCATGGCTGAAACAAATGAATAGAAGTCCTGAGTGCGGAGCTGTGCCCTTTTAGATCTGCTTAGCTTTTTGGCGTGGTAATACTTGGCTCTTTCAAGAACCCCAAAAACCTGATCGAAGGTGACATGTAAAGCTTCTGCCCATTCACCCCAGCAATTGGTCATGACAAGGGCATCGCCTAGTCGTTCCTCATATTAAAATAAAGACATGAGACAGAAATGGATTAAATGGCCACAGCAGCCGTTTATTAAAATAGCAAAATAAAATAATATTTAAAGGGATTCTACCATTAAAGCAACTTTTTTTCTAATTACCACGTCGGAATAGCCTTAAGAAAGGCTTTTCGTCTCCTACCTTTAGATGTGGTCTCCGTCACGCCGTTCCTTAGAAATACCAGTACTTACCGGTATGCTAATGAGGTCTCGGCAGCAATGAGGGCATCCTTTTTCTTCATCTGCCTCCTCCCCTTGTCTGTCGTCTTCTTTCTTCGTCATGTCTGACGCCTGCACAGTTGGCTGCGGAGGGCTGTACAGACCTTACTGAGCATGCACAGTACACTCTGTTCGGCAAAGATGTGAGGAGCGTACTGCGCATGTGCGCAATTGCAGCCTTGGAAATATGGCCGCTGGCATGCGCAGTCGGCTCTAACAGAGTCTCGCTGTCAGAGTTATCTTTTTGCTGCAAATTTGCCTTAGCATCAAATATGTTCAATAAATCCTCTGCAAAACATTGCAAATTTTGTTGCAGCTTTCCAATGTATAGGATGAATCTGCATTAAAACGACAAAAGAATTAGCATGCTGAGGATCACAATTTGCATCACTTGTCAATTTCAACGTAGCTTTTGTATCTTCACAGGGTCCAGGGTATGAATGAAATTTGTTAAAATCTGCTACTGCAATACACTGTGAACTTTTCGCAAAAAAAAATTGTATTGGAAATCTGCAGCCTATCTCCCATGTGTGAACATACCCTGACATATACAGTTCTTTTTGCTGGTTAATTTTTATAAGACTGATTCTAAGACTTCTTTGTGGACATTTTCTATTTTCTAGTACATTGTCCATAGATTGTAGATGCTGTTATTATGCAACGGCATTTACAACTTAAGTCGCTCAGACTTCAGACCTGTTGGGAAACAAGTAGCTTGGATGCAACTCAAGACGGCCCTTCTGCTGAACCATTGTCTGCACGTCTACCAGACGTTACCACTATACAGCTCGGTCTGTAACACCTGTCAGGGTTTATTTTGGACCTGTCTAAATGTCAAATGTGTTTGTTTGACTGCAATGAGCAGCCAAATGCACACACTTGTGGCGACAACCCTCACTGTTTGCTTTTTGACTTATACGAGTGACCTAGTTACCTAGTTTTGTGTGTATATATGAATAACGTCTTTTTGCGTTATTGTTACAGCTTAATATAATTAACAATATGGCAGCATCTGTACTTGGTAGACTGATAGAACGATAAAAGCTGGCTCCCCAAAAATTGAGAGTGTCACCTTTCTAGCAGCAATGTCCCGGTGATGTCAATGAGATCTGACAATAATGTATATAGGCCGGACAGCTGTCAGGGGTTGTGGTTGGGTAAAGACATCGTCCAACCGATTGGATTGGAATATGCTTTGGCATAGTTATCTGGCAACTTTTTATCTCCCCTCTCCCTATGGCACTAAACATGTACCACTGACCACCAGATTTCTTCTAACTAGTAGTTTCATTCACGTCTTGTCTTCTCTGAAGAACTAGCACTATTGCCTTGCAGCGCTGGAGTCCTGGGTTCAAATTCGACCAAGGATAACATCTGCAAAGAGTTTGTATTTTCTCCCCGTGTTTTTGTGGGTTTCCTCCCACACTCCATAGACATACTGATAGGAATATAGATTGTGAGCCCTATATGGGACAGTGACTGTAAAGCACTGCAGAATATTTTGGTACTATATGAGAAAGGCCCGGCTCACATCTGCGTTGAGATTTCCATTTGGGGAGTCTGCTTGGGGACCCCCCAAATGGAAAACTATGTGAACCGGGCCTAAGAGAATTCAGAATCAACAGGGTGATGGAGGCTCTTGGAGGCAATTGCCCTCCATGTAATCCCTCCCTGAATGCATCATTTTTAACACCTCTCATCGATGGATCACCACTCAGTCCTGGTCATCAATGTCCTATTGTCACTTTCCCATATTGTAGTAAGTGAGATCCAGTAAAAACATTCTGATGTCTATTGCTAGGTTAGTAATGCAGATAAAGGGTAGGCCTCTGTAGGCAAAACCAGTAATTCAGCCATATAACTGATGAACTACTGCTATATTGCATGCAATCCTAAGGCTGCCTTCACACGGAGTAACGCCGGGCTTGTAAAAATCCTCATTCACAGCCGTACACGTGAGCGCTGCGGAAGGCTCTCGAACACTTCCCATTCACTTCAATGGGAGCGCTCGTAACGCCGGCTTTGCTCCAATCCTTCTGTCTCTTCATGTAGTCCAAGACAGACTGGAGGACTGGAGATCAGAGCTTTGTGAGGGCCATTTTCTCACTTCCAGGACTCCTGTTCCAAAGGGCACTTCTTTTTCCGCTAGAGGAAAAATCCACCTCTGACTCTCATTCAAATGCTGAATTTGGAGCACAATCCACCTCAAATTCAGTGTCAAATTCCTCCATGTGAACTTACTCTTGTATGCTCTGAAATATATGTGACAACAAAAACATATTCTTTATGCGAGTTTAGTTCTCAAAAGTACTTTAGTAAAGGAAGGGCCGGAGCTGGAGCATTCAGCATAGGCCCGCATGACAGGGATTTTGCAAGTCATGCAGGTATAGGTTTTGCTACAGGGGTTAATATTTTGGCGGGAGTGGGTTTGTTTGGGGTTAGTGGCCGGTCAGGGGTGGGTTTGTTTACCATAAGGGGGGCTATTTAGTGTTTGTCCCTTCCCAGCCCCTTGTTCACTCCTCACCTGGAACTTTCCCCAGCGCTGTCATGTCGGACGAACAAATCCTGCAGGACTCCATCCGGCGTCTCTCTGCCCTTCATGGAGCGGCTTGGCTGCGCAGCACTTTGTTAGCGGCCTTGCCTGATTCACCTCCTGATGTCTCGTCCCCTCCAGCGGTGCCCCCTCCGGCTGCTTCATCCAGACCCGCCAGGCCGTCACGACCGCCGCAGCGCCTCAGCCCATCTGCCTCTCCGAAGCGTCGGCGCCGTGCCCGGAGCCCCTCAAGGGACCCGCCGCCTCCTGCAGCTGTCTCCGATGCGCAGACCTCCCGAGGTGAGACAGTGCGGAGCCGGCGGAATCCATCCGCACGGCGCCATGGCTCCCCTACCTCCGCGGTGGTCTCCGGCCTAGCTGCTTCAGCCCCTCCTACTCCCGGCGTGGTGACGTCAGCGGCTGCGTCGGGATCTCGCGATGCAGCCGGGCCTTCTGCAATTCTGGCCCCGCCCACCGGAAGACGCCGATCTGATGCCATGGCTACGGAGGCGGAGCCTCAGGATCGCGAGCTCCGCCTTCCAGAGCGCTCTCCCTCCACATCCCGACCCTCTGCAGGCCCAAGCCAAAGGATTAAGAGAAGGGCTGCAAAGAAATCTCGTGCAGCGGCTCGCCCACGGGGGGCGGAGTCTCGGCCTGCATTGTCCCCAGTGCCAGCTGACCAGCGCTCCTCTACACTGCCTGCTGCCCATCAGGATCCGGCATCTGAGCTTCAGCATCGTCACCCACAGCGGTCCACTACGGCCACGCTCCAGGAGCCAGATCTTCACAGACCTGTCCGCGGCGGCCGCCGTGCCTCCCACCATCATCACACCAGGTCTCCTCCTTCCTCCTCTGATGATGAGGTCGACTACCGGGATTTGGGCCACGTTCCAGACGAATCCGGAGCTGCGGCTGCCTCGGCGCTCCACCGGAGCCAGCCTGGTGAGTCACACCACCCCCTTCTTTCTTTGCGGTCAGGGCTTCTCCCCTCCCTGAACCCTTCTTGCCCTTCAGCTAATTATTCCCCCTCCCCGGACCCTTTGTCTACCCTATTTGCTAGTGTGAGGCAGTTTATTGATAGTTATGTACCAACAGTTAGTTCTCCATCTCCTGCTTCTGCTTGGGTTACTCCGGCCCCGGCCCCTCCTCCTGCGGCTGTTCCTGCACCTTCGCCTCTTGTGCCGATTGTTGCTGGCGCTGAGACGGCGGGGACGTCGCAGGGTGAGGTGGCGGTTGATCCGGTCAGATTAGATGATGCAGCGAAGGGCGAGATCTACCTTTGTTTCAGTGGCCCCTTAGGGGCGCATGTTAAGCTGGAGGTTAGAGAGAGGATATGGAAGGATGAATATGTGGAGATATTTTCTCTTTTGCCTCTTGAGAAGTTCAATTTAGACAGAGTCAAACTCACTGAGTCCAAGAAAGAGGAGGAAGAAGGACGCCGGTATCGCTTGATACCGCGTACTTTCGCAAATTGGTTACAGGCATTTCACATATTGGCCAGTATCATAGGTGAGAAGGCCCCTCAGCACTGTTCGGCTTTATTCTGCTATGAGGAATCTATAGGTGAGGCCTACCGGGTTTATGGCGGGACCGCATGGATTCGATATGACGAGCAGTTTCGTCAGAGGAAGGCGGTCCGGCCTTCAATCCGGTGGGATCACAAAGACATTAATTTGTGGATGAGTCTCATGGTGGCTGCCAGGTTACCGCCTCAGCCATTTCGATCCGGTGCAGGGGTGCCTTCTTCGGGACAGGCGTCCTCCGCTGTGCAACGTCCCGGTTATTGTTGGCAATTCAATGAAGGTCAGTGCCGGTTCGGCAGCACCTGCCGCTTTAAACACGAATGCTCTCATTGTGGGGGATCGCATGCAGGGTCACACTGTTTTAAAAAACTTAGAGCAAAGCAGTCTGATGCCGTTACGAAAAGGGATGACACCGGTTCAGCTAGACCCGATGCTTCCCTATCTAAATAGTTATCCTGATCGATGCACGGCTCAGTTTTTGTTGGACGGGTTTAGGGACGGTTTTGTCATCCCCTCTGAGGTTCCGTTTTCTGTACCATGTTATCGTAATCTGAAGTCGGCTCGCATGCGTCCTGAAGTGGTGTCTGAGAAGCTAGATAAAGAGCTGTCACTCAAGAAGGAGGCGAATAGATTTCGCCTGATCCACCACCTGTCGTTCCCTAAGGGATTGTCCGTTAATGACGGTATTGACGAGGAGTTGTGCTCTGTGTCATATGTGTCATTTGACAGGGCGGTGGATTGGGTGAGACGCTGCGGTCCTGGGGCCCTTATGGCCAAAGCGGACGTGGAATCTGCATTTCGCCTCCTTCCTATTCACCCTGACAGTTTATTTTTACTGGGTTTCCATTGGGAGGGCTCTTACTATGTAGATAGGTGCCTCCCGATGGGTTGCGCAATATCGTGTTCTTATTTTGAGCGTTTTGCCACATTTGTTGAGTGGGTCGTCAGGGAGGAGTCCAAGTTACACTCTATTTTACATTACCTAGACGATTTTTTGTGTATTGGTCCGGCAGGTTCTCAGGTGTGCTCGGTCCTTCTTTCTACATTACAGCACGTAGCCCGCCGTTTTGGCATACCTCTGTCTCCGGAAAAGACGGAGGGACCGACCACCAACCTTAAATTCCTGGGCATAGAGATCGATTCCATTGCTATGGAATGTAGATTGCCTATGGATAAGGTTGAGGTGTTACGCAAGGAGGTGGATCAGTTGGTAGCTTACAGGAAAGTTCGGTTGCGCCAATTGCAGTCTGTCCTCGGTAAGCTTAATTTCGCATGTCGCATCATCCCTATGGGGAGAATATTTTGTCGGCGCTTGGCGCAAGCGACGGCGGGAATTTCTAGCCCTGCCCATTTAGTGAGGATTACGGCCGAACACCGGTCTGATTTGCGGGTTTGGTCTTCCTTTCTCGCTCAGTTCAATGGCAAGTCGGTGTGGCAAGAAGACTGGTGTGACAATGTTGACCTTTCTTTACATACCGACGCCTCTGGCAGTCTTGGCTTTGGAGCTTATTTTCAGGGTCAATGGTTTGCTGACGAGTGGCCCATTTCTTGGAAACAGGCCGGTTTTACCCGTAAACTCACATTACTCGAACTCTTTCCTATTGTCGCTGCAGTAGAAGTTTGGGGTCCATTGTTTTGCAATAGGCGTGTTCGTTTTTGGTGCGACAATCTCTCCGTGGTGAATGTGTTGAACCATTTAACTGCTTCTTCTCCTCCTGTCATTCGTCTTGTTCGTCACTTGGTCCTTACTTGTTTATCTTTTAATGTTTGGCTGTCCGCTCGTCATGTTCCAGGGGTGACTAATTCTATCGCTGACGCTCTTTCTCGCTTTCAGTGGGATCGTTTTCGGGCCTTGGCACCGGAGGCAGAACTTCATGGAATCCCTTGCCCGGGTCACCTCTGGGATCTGGCGTTCGGACAGCCCTGACCTTGGTGGGTCGCTCCCTTTGTCCGTCCACGTGGAATGCCTATTCCCGGCTCTGGCAAGAGTGGTCGTGTGTTTGCAGTACGGTAGGGCATGACTGTTACTCGGGTGCCCCGGTTTCATTAGTACTTTCATGGCTGGGTTCTTCTTTTTCTCAGGGTAGGTCGAAGTCTGTCGCTTGCAGGAGCCTGTCGGCGCTCTCTTTTTGGCTAAAATTTTTTGGCTTGCCCGATACCACCAAGCATTTCTTGGTCCGACGGGCTCTTGTGGGTTTCAGACGTTCCTCGCACCCCCCGGACGCGAGGCGCCCGGTGTCTTTTGATTTGCTGGAAGCCATTTTTTCAAAACTGTTGGTTGTATGTAGGGATGTTTACGAAGCTCAGTTGTTTGGGGTCGCGTTTTCTTTAGCATTTTTTGGGGCATTTCGTATTAGTGAATTGGTCAGTTCTTCTACCCTAGCTCATGATGGTTTGTTGTGGTCTCACGTTTCGGTGGTCGGGGATGCCGTCTCTTGTCAGATCTCGCGTAGCAAAACGGATCAGGAGGGTAGAGGTGTCATCGTCCGTTTGTTCCCTGTCCCTTGTGCCTCTTCTTGTCCAGTTGCTTCGGTTAAGAGGTTTTTGTCCATGCGGCCCGCCTTCGGCGGGGCCTTTTTGATTCACGAGTCGGGTAAAGCCCTTTCTCGCTTTCAATTTGTTGCACTTTTTCGTAAAGTCTTGAGCAGTTTAGGCATGTCGCCTGATCAATATAATACTCATTCTTTTCGCATTGGAGCGGCCACTGAGGCCGCCAGATGCGGATTGCCGGAAGCTGCGGTCATGCGCATTGGCCGTTGGGCTTCTACACGCTATCGCCTGTACATTCGTCCTCATTTGCTGCAGACCTGCCCCCCGTCTGCTTCTGCAGATTGATTTGTTTGTTTTTAGTATTTCGGTTGCCTATTATTTCTGTTGTATTACTCTTGTTCCTTTTTACTGCATTTTCTTTCAGATGCTGCCCCGTGCCTGGTCTGGATAGTGGGGCACTCTTATGTGCATTGGGGAGCCCTCAGAGCCGCAGTTAGGCCTAATGGTAGGCAACTGGGTTTTCCCCGTACGCAAGCTGTAGTGAGATGGATAGGTAGGAGGGGCATGTTGTGGCAAGCATTGTTACCTATTTTGCATTTTCATTCCCTGATGGATCGACCCCCAAACGTCCTGGTGATTCATACGGGCGGTAATGATCTTGGCGTTCGTTCCTCCCGTGAGCTCATCAGAGATATTAAATATGATCTGCTTCGCATATGGTCCATGTACCCGGGTGTCGTGATAGTGTGGTCCGAAATAGTCGCAAGATTGTCTTGGCGCCATGCGCGATCTGTTGTTAAATTGAATAAGGCCAGGCGAAAAGTTAACACCTCTGTTTCGGCCTTTGTGGCTCGCAATGGGGGTATAGTTGTTCGCCATAAGGATTTAGAAGTTCCACACAGCGGCCACTTGAGTCGAGATGGGGTTCACCTCAATGATGTGGGGTATGACATTTGGATCTTAGCCTTGCAGGAGGGTGTCGAAAAAGCTCTGCGCGTTTGGGCGGACTATCATGTGTAAGGGATCACACATGATAGTGTTGGCGGTGGGAAGGTCAGGCAGGGCATGCTGTAATTCCGAGTTCCGGTGTACAATATGGGGGACCCATGGTGAAGGGTACCTCTGCCATGTCTTTGTTTAGCACGATAATAAAGTTATTAATGTTTAAGATGGAGTACAAGGCAGTACCAGGTTTTGTCCTATCCCGTGTCGGCGCGTTGCGGCTGGGAGATTGCGGACGGACTGCCCATTTTTACTATGCTGACCCTGCTCGACCTTCCTCTAATAAAGTGTTGTTGTTCATGATATGTGTAATTAATCAATAAATTGGCTGTTGTGGCCGCTTTATCCCATCGTACTTTGGTGTGTGCGTCCAGTTTGTTTTTTCCGTTGGGTGGGATGTTTTGTTACATGTTAATTCAATTTCAGTGACTTAATGACATGGGAATATCCCGGTCAAGGAAGGGCCGGAGCTGGAGCATTCAGCATAGGCCCGCATGACAGGGATTTTGCAAGTCATGCAGGTATAGGTTTTGCTACAGGGGTTAATATTTTGGCGGGAGTGGGTTTGTTTGGGGTTAGTGGCCGGTCAGGGGTGGGTTTGTTTACCATAAGGGGGGCTATTTAGTGTTTGTCCCTTCCCAGCCCCTTGTTCACTCCTCACCTGGAACTTTCCCTCCCTCCCTCCCTCTTTGGCGTTTTTTTTTTTTTTTCTTTCTTGTACCCTGGGGTCTTGTTTTGGTGTCTTGTTGTTTTTTCTTTCTTTTTCAGGTCAACCGTCATTTCTGTCACGACAGCCGGCGGTGGGAAGGTCAGGCAGGGCATGCTGTAATTCCGAGTTCCGGTGTACAATATGGGGGACCCATGGTGAAGGGTACCTCTGCCATGTCTTTGTTTAGCACGATAATAAAGTTATTAATGTTTAAGATGGAGTACAAGGCAGTACCAGGTTTTGTCCTATCCCGTGTCGGCGCGTTGCGGCTGGGAGATTGCGGACGGACTGCCCATTTTTACTATGCTGACCCTGCTCGACCTTCCTCTAATAAAGTGTTGTTGTTCATGATATGTGTAATTAATCAATAAATTGGCTGTTGTGGCCGCTTTATCCCATCGTACTTTGGTGTGTGCGTCCAGTTTGTTTTTTCCGTTGGGTGGGATGTTTTGTTACATGTTAATTCAATTTCAGTGACTTAATGACATGGGAATATCCCGGTCATGTCAGTCATGCTATGAGAACTAAACCTATATGCTTTTGGTCCCATGGCTTATTCCTGTCAAATCTCCTCTCTGCCATATCTATGCACCCACAGGGCAAAGTCATTGAAAACAAAGGTCGAGCTTTCGCAACCATGCAGAGGACACCGGCTGACAGGCCGACAGACAGATGAGGTTTCCACAAAATATAGATCACACATGGATAAGGGGACACATAGTGCTATATTGTATCTAAAACTAGTTATTATCTACAATATAGAGAATTTCTATATCATACAGTCCATAAAATAAGCCATCTTATATACATAGTGACTATGGAAATTTCTAAAAATGGATCTATAAACCCTGGCTCAGGAATATTAACTCTCTCTATATACCTGCCCAGTATAGAAAATGTCCGCTTCGGTGTTCTGCACTCAGTGTACTCCTTGAAAGTGGAGATGTTCTTTGAATAACATGAATGGTAGAAATAGAAACTTTTGTGATTTCAGTGGGTGGCTTGTCGTGAAAGATTCTCTGCATCAGCTCAGCACGAAAAAATTGACATTTAAGTTCCGCGATTCTGACAGCTAAGGCCCGGTTCACATCTGCATTCGGTATTCCGTTTGGGGAGTCCGCTTCGGAACCCCCTGAATGGAATACCGAACGCATTGACAAGCGGTGAGCAATGAAAGCACAGGGACCCCATAGACTGTAATGGGGTCGGTGTGTTTTCCGCACGCTGTCTGCACGAATCAGGTGGAGAGAAAGGTACTTCATGAACTACTTTCCTGTCCGCGTGACTCGTGCGGACTCCACATGGAAAGCACACGGACCCCATTATGGTCTATGAAGTCTGTGTGCTTTCACTGCTCACCGCTTGTCAATATGTTTAGTATTCCCCAAGCGGACTCCCCGAATGGAATACGCAAATGTGAACCAGGCCTAAGAGTTAATATCTATACAGATATTGTCCAATTCATACACTCCCTTTATTTTGCTACTGTTGCACCTTTCAAGCTGACTAAAACCAGGCATATGTCTTACCAGCACTGCTGCCGTCATACCCCAGGGGTTCAGACTTTCACAATCTTCCAAGACAATCGCCCGGAAATCTTCCAATTTATTAGAAAATCTAATTTGTGCAATGTTAGGAGCTCTGCCATACTCAATATTTCCCCCTAAACCATACAGTTATTGACCTGAATGTCATATCTGGATCATCTGGTTGTTTAGGACCAATTTCCAGATTCACAATATTGCCACACTAGGACAAAACTTTAATATCCTGAAGTGTTGCTAAGTCTATGACATGCAGGTTGGACCATGCAAACAATAAATTGGTAAGTTTAGCTAGCTGATCCAAAGAGGTGCTAAGAGTCATACGCTTGCATAATATGGCAACATGCCCGGCACATCTTTCCCTGAAATCTGCCATTGTGAGAGATATTAGGCCGATTTCACTCAGGGTATTTTGGTCAGGATTTTGAGGCCGTATCCTCCTCAAAATCCTGACCAAAAAGACAGCTCCTATTGAAATCAATGGGAGCCAATCAGTTCTTTTTTCCAGGAGCCATTTGTTACGGCTCCTGGGAAAAAGAATGCACTTGCTCACTCTTCAGGCTGAGTCGTCTCGCGAAGGAACCTGAAGACACTCCCTCCTTCCGACAAGGCCCATTCATTTGGGCCTAATCTGGAGCGGAGTGCGCGACTGGATCCATATGCACTGCACCGGCATCCAGTCACAGCTACCCGTATTTTGGATCAGAACCTGAGGCTGCCTCCGCCTCAGGTCCCGGATCAAAAAACCCCATATGAACCCGGCCTAATACCCCCATAGACATTAGATAGTCAGGGATCAGCCCACTGAAATCGGTGGGCAACAATCATCTAAGACTCTGTACACATTGATGGCTCCATTAAAAATGTAATCATGCTGCACTATTTTGTGTGACCCCATGACAAAAACCATTATAGTCAATGGAGTCCATTGAGTACTGTTGGTATCCCTCATGTTGGGGATCCTATGACCAGAAAAAACAGAATAAATAACCAAATCTAATGTGAATAGGTGCGATGCTGCATGGCGGCTACCATTGCTGTGATGCTGTGCATTTGGGTAGTGTGGCCCTGAGCCTGGGAGCTTAGGCAAACAGTGGGAGTGCTGTTAGACTGTTTAATTGCTCCTCCTATGGGAGTTGTGTTGCAGTAGTGCTCGTTGCCACTATAAGGACCCACTATATAGAAGTCACTGCAAAGTGGCTAGTGGATTTATACACCTTGATCAAAATGTATACCAAGAACCTCATGTTCGTTTTTGTAGATTTTGCTGAGAAGAATACATGAATATATGATATTAGGGTGTATGGTTCATGTTTTTTTTCTAAAATGGTACAAATGTGAACAGAGCCGTATATGTATGGCCACTTTTGATTATTATTTACATTGACCATAGTACTATTTTATGGATTTGTTACTAATTTTTAATGATTTGCAAGAATTACACATTGCTATGATTATAACTAATGCTGCTACAAAGAGTAAATTAACTGCAAGATTCCTGTTAACATCCTCATGACAAGGTGCGAATATACTAAGACAGCGGCAGTGGTCTGCAGGACTGTGAAATCTAACACAACATAGACATGGGATTACATTTACACCCTCACACCACAGGTGTCAGACTGAAGGAACTGTCTTTGAAGTGGTAACGGTCCTTTGATATGGGGCAGACCCCGGTACTCTGGTCTGCCCGACTGTCATTACATTATGTTAGGTTGTAATTGCTTTTAATATTCTACATAACTAATAAGGGAAGATAAAGCATTTCCTGAAAAAAATCTGACGGATAATATTAGAGAAGGTTATGGCGAATGATTTCTTATAATACTGCAATAATCTTAATGAAATCCATATATCAGGTTTAACTATTAGGATTACCCATCAGAGGCACATATAGACGGAATGGTGCAAAAACAAAATCTATATCTTGCTAATATTTTTGACAAATTCCAAGCACTGACTTTACCAGCTTTTATTCTTCCAAAGTATGTACCGTATTTTTCGGACTATAAGACGCACTTTTTTTCCTCCCAATATGGGAGGAAAATGTGTGTGCGTCTTATAGTCCGAATGCAGCGTGTGCAGCGTCTGTGTCCCGTCTGTGTGAATCAAAAGGAGAGCAGCACGGTGCCTGCCTGCTCTGCCCCTCCTTCCCTGTCTGTGTCGCGTCTTTGCAGGAGCGAGATCTGAGAGGCAGGGAAGTAAGGACGGGCCAGACGAGTGAAGGAAGCGTGGTTTCAAGCTTGCCGAGAAAACCACGCCTCCTTCTCCCGTCTGGCCCGCCCCTCCTTCACTGCCTCTCAGATCTGGCTCTGGCAATGAAGCCACACAGACAGGGAAGGAGGGGCGGGCCAAACGGGAGGAGGAGGCGTGGTTTTCTCGGCAAGCTTGAAACCACGCCTCCTTCACCCGTCTGGCCCGCCCCTACTTCCCTGTATGTGTGGCTTCATTGCCGGAGCAAGATGTGAGAGGCAGTGAAGGAGGGACGAGCCAGACGGGTGAAAGAGGCATGTTTTCAAGTTTGCTTAGAAAACCACACCTCCTTCACCCGTCTGGCCCGCCCCTTTTTCTCTTCTTGCATAGCTTCACTGCAGGGTGTCTCTTTCCATCCATGGATGAGATAGATTAGATATAGATAGATAGATAGATAGATAGATAGACAGACAGACACAGACAGACAGATAGACGGATAGATAGATAGATAGATAGATAGAGATATATGTTCAAATCACCCCCATATCCCTAGAATACATATAAAACAAAAACATTACTGTGAAACACATACACATTTGGTATCCCTGTGTCCGAAAGCCCCCGGTTCTATTTACATTGGTGAAATATTATATTATTAGGTTATTAAATATTTCACCAATTTTTTTTCCTTAAAAATTTTTTTTTTCCCTATTTTCCTCCTCTAAAACCTTAGTGCGTCTTATGGTCCGGTGCGTCTTATAGTCCGAAAAATACGGTAAATTTAAAGAAAGCAAATTTGCAAATAATATTTCATTAAAAATTCTAAGCATTTTATTCATTCAACGTTTTTGCAGACGTGAATCTCTGCTTCAAAAAAATGATGGGAAGTTGTTACTGTCTTCCATCTGCTGTTTTATTGATACCCCACAGGCAACAGAGGAGAGGAAACTCATTGGGAAAAGCACATGACCATAGAATCTGACTACACACAAGTTTGTGTATAGTCTGTAACAATAGAGACACATCTTCTCCCTTCTTATCATTAAGCAAATGTAGACAGCAGCAGAGAAACAGACCCATGTACTTGAAGGGCACTGCCACGGGGTTGTATGGTGGAGTCACTAGCAACTGAGACAAAGGATAGACATTGGCTGGGGTGAAATGATGTAAACTCATGGGGTCAGTGGTGTAACTAAAGTCATGTGGGCCCGTTGCAATCTTTTGTTCAGCGCCCCCTACCTCATTCCTACAGTGATGGTTATGGGTGCTAAGGAGTTTAATCCACCTTAGTGTGGTTAGGGTAATCTGTGGGTCTCCTTGGTTTATAAGCCAGATGGAAGCTGCAATACTCAATACTGACGCCAGTGCTTATGGGCCCACTAAGACTCCTGGGCCCTGCGGTGACTGCACCCTCTACACCCCCTCAAGTTACGCCTCTGCATGGGTTCATATATAGGCATTCCTACACCAGGGAGAAAGATTCAATTAGTTAGCTCAGCCCAGTATCTATATACCTTGGTCAAGGCAGAATAATTTGTTGGCCTCTCCTCTTGGATGGGGCTTTAGATAAAGGAAGGAAGGGACTGGCAGGTCATGGTATTTGCATGTTGGGCATCTTCCTTGGCTAAGGTATAGAAGCAAGATCATCAAAATTAATTTATGACCTGGGTGAAAAAGTGCAGCTACAATTCTTCATTGACACCCAGCACCTGGCCCACATGCCCAACCAGCCTTCCCCGTGTTATTCCCCTGACACAGGCATCCTGGCCGTATTCCTTTCTAGCGTCTCCCATGGTCACATACAAAGTTCCTTGTACAAATATAAGAACAAACTGCACTCTTAATATGAAGGCTAATAATAAAAATCTTAATAGAGAGAGGTAGGAAACTATACAAAACAGCGACAATATCATCTTAAATGACCTTGTTCAAACAATTATGTGAGTATGGTGGGCTTATAGATGAGACTATTACCCAGCAGACTCTTCCTTCCTTACACTTTATTAATAATGTATCCATCCTTTCTCATCCCAATGAACTTTTTATTATGGTTGACTGGTTTTTGTCGAATTTTAACAACGTTTGTCTGGCTTGTTCCTGTTATGTTTATGGAAGGCCTCAATCTCATCTTTATTTCATTTCTTAAATTTCCCCGCTGGCCAAATTTCACATCTGTCTCCTTATTTAAACTTGCATTATCTTTGTGGATTCCACTCTTATGGATTACTCATGCATCACTGAATTTTCATATCAGTCTTTTACTCCTAGGCATTGCAATAATGAATCAAAGCTTTGGCATTGACCAATTTGGTTGCTTTTTGTTATGAAAATAGGCCAAGCCCTTTTGACCAGTTGCACATAGTTGTTGAATCTGGGGAACAGGGAACAGTTTAGTCCCAATGTGGTTATCCCAATGCAACTGATGGATTCTGCACTATTAGATACTATAAGTAGCAATGTACATTAGATTAACACTGGCCAAAATTGCTGATAGAAACAAAATTGGCTGAGCATATATGTATGGTGAAGTCCCCCAACAACAAAGGTATTTCAGCATGCCTAATACTTTTGAGTCCAGCAAGATAGGCCATCACCAGAGGTATCTGCCAGTGACTCTCCCATGTATGAGAGGGTATTGGGGGGAGGGTGAAATGAGTGTTTGCTCAAGAGTGAACATGTAATCGAGTGGGGAGATTTATTAAACCCAGAAAACTGGCATTAAAAAGTCATAATTTTTTGAGCAAGTCAGTTGCTGTTTTCCAAAACGAGGCCATGGCAGGATTTGGTAGGAATGGGCATGGCCTCCTGTGGCCCGAGAAATTTGTTATATAGATTTGCATATGCCATAGTGCAACTCTACGCCAGTTCCTAACTGCCATAGATTGGAGTCTCTGGAGCATGGAGGACAAGAGATGAGCCTAATTTATTAAGATGGAATGCTCTTCTTAATAATTCAGGAGCTTATCACTCCAGTACAAAGCAGATCTCCAAAAATGCCCATCTTAATAAATCTGCTCCATTGATTCAATTCCATTTAGACACTTTTGTGAGTGTTGGATGATTTTTCATGAATGCCAGCTTATGGTCTTATGTGTATGGGGGTCTGCAGACCCTCCCTGAAAGATGATTTTGAGGTCCTTTGTTCTCCTGGGAGATGTGTTGTAGCACCTTCTTGTCTTCTACTCATTAAAACCCACTCAGTAATGAGTAATGTATGGGCAGTAATGTATGTGGTGTAGTTGGGCGGCATAGAATAAGCATTCACTCAGTAGTAGGGTTGAGCGATCGGGATTGGGAAAGATCGGATCCTGATCGACCATCAAGCAAGTTTCACGATCGGGATCGGCTGGAAAATGATCGAAAATCAGATTTTAAAAATAATCCTGAAATTTCAAGATCGGCTTAACCCCACTCCATAAACATAAAGTAACTAGGGTTGAGCAATCGGGATCAGGAAAGATCGAATCCTTAATGGCCATCAAGCAAATTTCACAATCAGGATCGGCTGTAAAATAATCGAAAATCGATTCTTAAAAGCGATCTTGAAATCTCAAGCTCGGCTCAACCCTACTCAATAGCTTCAAGGTGTATGGCCTGCACTAGATCTTCCAGTAAATACTAACTTATTGTGGCTGTAGCTTGGCAGATTCCTGGTGATTTTACCCTCATTTTTTAATTTTAAGGAATTCCATAGGTCTGAACAACAAAAGAAATCTCAATCAGTTATATATCTCATTATATATATATATATATATATATATATATATATATATATATATGTAAAACTGGATCCCTAAGTGCCATTACATCCACTTGAGTATGGGGGTGATGTGCAACATTGGACCCCAATGTCTCTGAGAGTTGGAGAAAGACATACCTTAGCTAGCCAATCCTATTATTTACCTGTTAGATAAATGGAACCAATGGAAATTCATGACTTCTTTAATATTTTTTTGATTATAATTCCTCTATAATAACCACTATTCTGCATAATATATCCCAATTGTCTCTGTCATGATTGTTATTGTGTTAATTCCTATTTATGCAAATATATTCCGTATTAAAAAGTAAATTGATGTTTTTTTTTAACATTAAAATAGCTGAAAACGTCAAAATTATAATTACCATAAATTTCATCATCAACAGCTAACGTGTATATGTGATGTAGAACAAGCAGAGTAAATTGTTCAGACTGCGGAGGTATAATAAGGATGTTGACATCTCTACGATTTACACTGTGCCTGCAGGGAGGGTGTATGTGAGACTGCTATTCACAGAAATATAATGAATTCCTTGTGTGCGATCCAGGCAGGTCTAAACAGAGATGAATTTTCTTTGCCCACGAGAGAGAGGTAACATGGGTCTTATTTCAGAAACCTAGAAGTTGAGCGCCGGCCTGAGGGACAACACTCCGGGAGCCGTCTTTGTTGTGAGAGTGATGTCACCAAACCCAGTGCTTCCAGCTAAGATCACATGATGTATTGACCATGATGGAAAGGACGTTTGTTTACAAGGGGTAACATCATATGACTTCAAAAGCCGCCCATTGTCCCCAAGAGTCAACTGAAAGAGTCATATATTTGTTGTAAAAGGTTCTTAATTATTCATAAAAAATCTCAATGGTCCGCAAGTTTCCCTAAACAATGAATTATATTTCAGGGTGTCCTTGCTTTGGGATTCTTCATCAAAAGAGTCGATTGTATATTAGATGTATATCTTTCCACCCACAAATTTTTGGCTGTAATTCTCAGTATATTAACCAAATCCTAGTCCATTAATATTTCAGATGACAAACTTAAGACATGTCCCCTTACGAAATGTACTCCATACGATATTGCTGAGGGGGTTCATACCTTAGTCCATCATTATTTCAGAGGACTAATCCAAGACATATCCCCTTGTGAAATGTACTCCATATAAAATTGCTGAGGCGGTTGATACCCTAGTCCATCATTATTTCAGACGTCTAACCCAAGGCATATCCCCTTATGAAATGTACTCCATATTGCTGAGGGAGTTCAAACCTTTCAAAATGAAAAACCTGAATATGGTTGGGTTGCCCAAGGGTGGAATCTCATTTTTAGGCAGGGCAGTGCTCCAAATTTCCATCAAAATTACCTTGAAGGTACAATGCGTACCTTAAGTGTTCTAGCCCAGTAGAAGTCAATGAAAGCACAGTTGGAAACAAGTGAACATCTGGTAAGCTCCATGAATTAATCTCATTAATGATTAGTCCCACAGCTACTGAAATTCTTCTCCAGAACCTGGCTGGTCACATCAGGCAGATAAAGTCTCCTTTTAGTAATCTTAATTAGCAGACACCACATCCTCAATCAATGGTGCAGAAGAAAAGATGGTTGGAGAGCTCTAAGCAGCAATGCTTCATCTGGGATACTTGTAAGGTCCCACTTCAATTTGTTTTCCCCCTAAGGTGGAATGTTAATGAGGACTCTGTTTGGTGGAGTGTAAAGAGGTTAAAGACATTTTTGGAAAATTGAAATCTAGGAGGGGACCTGTGATTTATGTGCTTTTGAAGGCTATTGTTCTGTGCTAGGCCCTTCTTAATTACTTATGGCACACCATCCCTAAATTACCCTTCTACAGTCTAGAGGCTCCTCAAGAAATTGTACCCTCTGGCCAAAGCCCATCTTTATTATACCTTATTGTCTTCCTCCTGAACACCTTTATAACAAGTAATAGCCATTTTCTTATCACATATTGGGGGAGTTCATCAATTCCTGTAGGCCAGTTTATTGGTGTACAGGGATGATATTGTGGTGAATGTTTGGCACAAGAAAACTGATGTCTTGGCATGATAGATTTATCATTACAGAAAACTGGCATGAGTTATAATGGAAATCTATGCCAGTTCTTAACTGGCTTCAATTTCCATTCTGGTGCAGAGACATCCAACTGAGACTTCATAAATCTCTAGCTCCATGCACTAGTCATTGCCTTTATCATGACTATAATATTTATTTACTTGTATAGCACCATCATATTTACAGACATTGTCAGTCACTGTCCCATATAGGGCTCACAATCTACATTTGCTATTAGGCCTTTGGAGTGTAGGGGGGAATCCACACCAATTCCTTGCAGATGTTGTCCTTGGCAGGATTTGAACTCAGGACTACAGTGCTAACCACTGAGCCACCATGCTGCCCAATATACCAGTCATAATAAATTTGCCCCATTGTGTTTATTTGTGCTTTTGTGCAAGAAAACATGTTTGGGAGGTACTGAAGCTATAGGCTGGCACTACCATGACACTACCCAGTAGGTACCATTTTGTATAAGTACAATATATAATATTAGGGTATGCAGTCTGATGCCTGAATGGGACTGCATTGTACCTCTTATTCATGTAATAATGCAATGTACCAGGTCACCCCAACCATCATATGTGCTTTATAGTACTGGCAGAGTGTGATAAGAGGGACCCCCCTATAGTTATACTGCTGGGCAGAGGTAAGTAGTTCTCAAATTTCTGCCAATACATATTGGTGAAAGGACGATACAAAATGCCCCCAGATCTAGCTTGAAGCAATGTTTCCGTCATAGAGAGTCATGGCATATCATTAGAACATGCCATCATATATTGAACCATGGGACCTGCATAGATCTCCACCGACCCTAGGAATCCTGACCTCTCCTGCATAATGATACTTCCACCTTCCTGTTCTTGAGAAAATTACCACACAGTCCATTTACTTTACAATTCGCTGCACATAGGGTAGCTGGAATTGCTGCTGTGTATTAGACTAGCTGCCGCTTTACAGATCAGTCAGGGTTCCAGAGGTTACTAAATAATATAGTCATATCCTACCATTCCGGGGTGTATCTACAGGGGGTGCAGAAGTAGAAATCACTATTGTAACCTGTAGCCTCCACGGGCCCAAAGGCATCTCTACAGCATAAGAAGACACCAGTATTATAGATAGTATATGGTAACCATTACAATTTTTGCACTGGGGCCTAGGCATTAGAGTGGCAAGTGTTGGAGAAGGGAATTTTTTTCCCATCCCATTACATGCTATTGGCCAATTTTTTGTAAATCCCAGATACCCCACTGGGATTGGTACTGGGTTATTTTTCACTATTACGGTGGTCATGGCTAAACTGGTATATATGGAAAAGTATGTGAAACAATAAGAACAATTCCTTGTGGAGAATGGTTCTCATCGTAGCAAGTAGTTTCCATGTTCTTTGCTGTATATGTGTACTCTTTATCCAATGAAATACCATAACTGAAGAATTTATCGCTGACAAGTAAGGAAAATATGACAGTAGATCCTAAATTTGACCCCTCTAAAATGGCTATAAATGGTCATTTGAGTCCCATAGGCTCAAGATTTATCGATAAGGGTAATATTTCATCTCAATTGGACTATCCCACCAGAGGATACTCTAATGGCTCAGATTCTGACTCAACTCCATTTGGACTAAACACTTGCCACTAAAGTCTACTCTTTTAGGTTGATGTACGAATAACCTATTTTACCTTATAGATTATATTGTATGTCCTATCTGTATACAGTGGTGGCAGCTAAGTGTACAATACAGTTGAACATGTTGTGTATAGATGGAGGATGAACCTTTGTTGGGCCCAAGGAAACCTTGTGTGAGTTTGCATCTATGCTGGTCCTCCTTTAAAAAAATCTGAAAAGCTGAATGTCTGAAGATGTGTTATTGAGGATTATTTTCTTGGTATTAAATAGATAAATTGGAGCCATGGAGTATTGTGACATGGAACTGCCAAAAACCTTTCTTATTAAAACGATTCAGTCGTGTCTCAGCGCAGAGCATCCTGTTCCTTATTGGCATTCCCAGAATCCTTTAGCATTTCCTACTGTTGAGGAAGAACTTGGCAAATCTTAATTCATCTCTTATAATGTTATGTAAGAAGCAATCTGCCTTACTGAATTAATACCAGGCTCCTCAAGGCTCATGACATTACAGCTCAATGTGCTGGAGACTCCTGATTCCAGTATGTTAAGCCCGCCACCATTGACTGAAACAGACAGGCAATTCTTGACATACTGGTTTGAGTAGAATGCTGAAATATATCTTGCCGGTTGAGACAGTGACCCACCCAGACAATTATTGTATTTTCTATAACCATAAATATGAAATATCCAAAGAATTCTGGGTAGTTGCATAACAATATCTCTAGGCTATAAAAGTGAATATTCATGTGATTGATGTACATTGTTAGTTAATTTTATATACTCGAGTATAAGCCTAGGGGGGAAATGCAGCAGCTACTAGAAAATTTAAAAAATTAAAATGGTCGGAGTTTTTGGGTGCAGTAGTTGCTGGGTGCTGGGAAAGGGGAGGGGGTGTTTTGGTTGTCTGTCTGCCCCTTCCCTGAGCTTGAGGACTGGGGTTTCCCCCCCCCCCACTTGGAATTCAGTCTGGCTGAATATAGGGGATCTGCAGTGCTCCTATTAACCCCTTCCCGACAGAACAGGAGCACTGCAGATCCCCTATATTCAGTAGACTGGGCACTATCAGACACAGGGATACCTAATGTGTATGTGTTTCACAGTCATTTTCTACTTTTATATGTATTCTAGGGAAAGGAGGGATTTAGAACTTTTTATTTACTTTATTTTTTTATTATATATTTTTAAAGCTTTTCTTTTTTCCCCCCACTATTTTATGGGAGATTCTATACATAACTATTGCAGATGGTCATAGACCCCCCTCCAACAAAAAATAATATATATATTTTTTTTTTGCTTGACTCGAGTATAAGCCGAGGGGGGCTTTTTCAGCACAAAAACTGTGCTCAAAAATTCGGCTTATACTCGAGTATATACAATTATATATATTCATAATGTTTGTTTTACCCCCTCAATCAGCTGTAATCTGTAAAGGAACTTGCGAGTGTTCAGTTCTGCTGCAGCACCTCCACAGGTAAAATGAGGCATCACATAAGTGAAGTCAAGCTATAGTCCAAGTAGTGGATAGACATGTTACGTCCTTCATTTTGGCTAATATATAAAGATACAAAACTATGATCCCCCCCCCATCCCATATTAGCTCAGTTTCCAATTGTGTGTGTATTTTTTAAAAATCAGACGACTGTGATAACTTATCCCCCAGACTTTCCATTTTACCGCATTTCCTCCATTCCACAATTCTAATAACACAAATCTGTCTTCTTCTTGGCTTCCCTAAGTATTTTCCCTTGCTCAATGCTGACTATTGTGTATTGTCTATGTCATCGTAGCCTAAATCCATCAGTCTTCAAACATTACATATGAATTACACATCTGTCCTATTCATTTCTGGATTAGGTGGATCATAAAACGTATTATGTTTGTCTGTACATAACATAATATTATCCTAATAGAGACTAATTCACACAGAAATCTTTGTAAAATCAAAAACTAGGAGTACAAAAGCGCTGAAAGGGGAGATAAAACACAAAACAACTACTGTATACACAAAAACGACAGAACTTGTATTGCATGTGTATTGTGTAACTAAATACATACCTTGCCTCATGCTACACATATAGCTCACACTATTATCTTTTTCCCTATTGGCAGATCCAAGCCCACATTAAACCCTGTCTAACTAACCATAGACAAAAGACAAAAGACCTCAGGATATAGGTTGCCCAGCAGTTCCTTCTTGGATGTTCACCAACTAAAATACAGTTTTGGCCTTCCTAAATATTCATAAAAAATCTATGGAGGTGGGGTAGGTAAATAGAGACCTCTGGTAGATGAAATGCTTTCAATATTTCAGTGTATACAAATAGAAAGTTGAACATTTTCCCCAAAAATATCAGCAATTAAAAATTTTGCAAAGTTTCATCAAAGTTCTCTCTAATCATTTCAATGATGACATAGGTTGTCATTGGAAATGACTGATTGTTGGAACTTTCTATGGTCTGGCACTTCTCAGAAACCCAGCCATGATTTCCTCATCCATGTTGTGTTCCTGTCTGATAACTCGTTCACAATAAGGAAATCATGGCTGGGTTTCTGAGAAGTGCTGGACCATAGAAAGTTCCTGCATTTATGGTCGTGTCTGGTCAGTAACCGATGAAAGCAAAAGACTTTCACCACTAAGATGGGGAGAAAAAACTTTTAAAATTCAGCCTAGTACTTAAAGGGATTCTACCATTAAAATCAAATTATTTCTCGTTGACACGTAGGAATTAGAGATGAGCGAGTACTGTTTGGATCAGTCGATCTGAACAGCACGCACGCATTGAAATGAATTGACGTAGCTGGAACACGAGGGGTTAAGCGGCCGGCCGGCGTCAAAGCGGAAGTACCAGGTGCTTCCATTCATTTCAATGCGTGCGTGGTGTTCGGATCGGCTGATCCGAACAGTACTCGCTCATCTCTAATAGGAATAGCCTTAAGAAAGGCTATTCTTCTCCTACCTTTAGATGTGTTCTCTGCGCCGCCGTTCAGTATAAATCCTGGTTTTTGTTGGTATGCAAATGAGTTCTCTTGTAGCACTGGGGGCAGGCCCCAGCACGCAAACAGCACTGGGTGTGTCCACAATGCTGCGAGAGAACTCTCCAGCGCCGCCTCCATCTTCTTCAGAAACCGCCTCTTCACGCATCTTCTTCCGGCGCTGGCGGTCAAACTTCTAGGCCTTGGGCAGAGCCGACTGCGCATGCCCACAGGCCACAAGAAAATGGCCACTTACTGTGTAAGCAGCCATTTTTCTAGTGGCCATGGGCATGCGCAGTCGGCTCTGCCCGAGGCTTAGAAGTCTCCCTTATTAATCGCTTAATAAGAATTATTTATATATTTTTTTCTTGATTTAATTTCCCGAAGAGTCAATAATTATTTATATTTGTAAAAATATTTATCTTAACTTTTAATTTTCTACAAATATTAATTGAGATTTTTTAATTATGTTTATGATCATGGGAAACCCCCTTTAAGTAAGATGACGATCATGGATTCACTTTGACACTTTTAACAGGTATATGCAACTGATGCATACTTAAGCTAGGTTCACACCTGCGTTCAGCACTCCGTTCTGTGGTTTCCGTCTTCTGCATGCCAGAAGACGGAAAGCACAGACCAGGTGCGGCGGTGAGCATTTTATGTTCTCCGCCGCGAAACTGTTTTTTTAAATCCGGACACAGAGTACTGCATGTCCGACTCTGTGTCCGGATTAAAAAACCCGGTTTCGCGGTGGAGAGCATAAAACGCTCACCGCTGCTCACGGCCGGACATCTTTCTCACCCATTCAAATGAATGGGTGAGAGAGACTCCTGCAGGTTTCCGTCTCCTGCTCTGTTTTATGCAGGAAACGGAAACCTGCAGAACGGAGACCAGGCGCAGATGTGAACGAGCCCTTAGGGATGGGGAATGAAGAAGACCTTATTAGTCTAATCTTTGATAGTCTTATAAGTTTATGTTTTAGGACACATTGGACACTTTTGGAGCTCAGGCCATGTGTCAGTATGGTACAGGGGTGACCATTTTTCCCATTTGGCTTATGGAGAGAGGTAGCTTAGTAACGTCAAAATTATACAAGTAAGGCTAGATTTACATGTACGCCAGAGTCTTTGTTGGAGATTCTGCCGCAGAAACCACCAGAAACACGCAGAGAGAAGCATACTGCACTGAGGACTTTTTTCTCTGATGGACACACCGATGGACACCTTGTGGACCCCATTATGGTCAATGGCTTCTGCAGGTAACCGCTGTTTTAGAGGTCAGACTCTCCGTCGTTTGGGTCCAGATGGAGAGGGACCAGCATAGATATGAACATAACCTATGGAGACTTATTGTCATTGTAGTAGGTTCCACTTGTAGCGATGACAATAGACAGGTGAAGGAATCAACAGCAAGCAAAATTTGTTTCTGTCAAGGATTATTGACTGCAAATAATTCCCCCCTTTTTCATGCTGTTCCATATAAGAAGCATTAAAAATTCAACGAGAAGTAGGATTTTGGATTATGAAGCAAGCACCATTACACAAATTATCGTTGAGTGAGGGCCCCATGTCTGACTGACACAGGCTGGCGGCCCAGGTTTAGTCTAGGCCTCGCAGTCAGACAGCAGATGGTCGGATGAGACACCCAGTTACAAGCACATTTCCGAAACATGAAAATGAATGAGACATTGCAGTTATCTTCCAGTTATTATGTAAATGGCGGCTGCTTGGGGGTTAAATATTTTTAAGAATTGATGTAAGATTTTTACATGCTGAGGCCTCTTTATGCGCTTTAATTGTATATTTTACTGTTACTTGATACTAAAACATGTTCAGCAAATTGTAAACACACTGAATACTTTTCATTCATAAAATATATTTAGAAAGGATAAAATGAGGAGCAAGATAAAGGCTATTTCTATAACATTGTACCCCATAAGTACATCTCCTGTTCTAGGTGCAGCCACCTTATTCAGTTACATGAAGATATACAGTAAAACCTTCCACAGATGATACAAAATAGTACCTATTGGATTGTTACTATTTGGCCCCTGGACCCCCATCTAATAGAGATCCATATCCACATAACACAGACAGAAGAGGGCCCTTGGAGAAGAACTCTATTTGGGCCCCTTTCTATTCAATAGCAAAGCTTAGGACACCAAGTAGTTGTGAACAGTAAAGTCCATTAAATAAGAGCCTCTAACATAGGGTATAATTGACAGTATAGCTATAAACGTTAGACGAATGTCAACCAAACCCGCCAATGTCTGCAGAAGTAGCCAACTAACTTATGTGTATGGCAGCCCCTTTAGTCTTCCTTGGCAGCAATGCTGAGGAAGAGAACAATCTAGCTTTAAGCCTTCAAAATATCGATCATCTTGTTCTCAGGAAACCCAACATCAGAGGTGTCTGGTAGCCATTCTCTCCTCTTGTACACTGTCTACCAATAAGTATTTGGACACCTGTGGTCCGAGCAGCAATTACAGCCTCAACCCTCCGAGGCATGCTTTCCACAAGTCTTTGTATGGCGGTTAGTGGTATTTTATTCCATTCAGCTTGGAGAAGACAGATAAGTTCTTTCACCGATTTTGGTCAGCTGTTGTACCCCTTAGTTCGGCGATCCAATGGTGTTAGGATGCGGAAGGCAAGGCAGAGAGCCCTGCTTACTGCTAAGAATAAGGGGCAGCCGCTGGAGCAGCACTGCTGCCAATAAGTGAGTGATGAAGCGGCGCTACGTCCACAGGGCCGCTCTTTCCCTGCCGTAACGCTAAGCCAGTCCAGGACAGTTCGCACGCAGCTTGTCCTGGACTGGCTTAGGTCAGTAAAAATGCCGCCCCGCGGCATAGCGCCGCCTGAGGCAGTTGCCTCACCTCACCTCATTAGAGGTGCGGAGCTGGGTGCAAGGGTCCCAGTCCATGCCAGGAGAAACACCCCAAACTTTACTGGGTGTCCAAACACTTATTGGTAGACAAAAACCATGGGAATGGGGGATGTCAGGAGAGAAAATGGTTGGTTGAATAAAGTTAAAGGGGTTGTTTTAATAACCCTATACATAAGATAAGGTATAGATATCAGATCGCTGGGGGACTGACTACTGGGGCCCGCAATGATCAGAGAAAGGGGGAACCAGAATTCCCCTTCCTGTTAATGAAGCACCTATGAATTAGCATGGTTCTTTATTCCCTTCTATGTTACTTCCAAGACGGCAGTCTCCGACACCCCTCATAGAAGTGAATAGACTGCCGTTCACATAGGCATACTGGTGCTTCATACGCAGGGAATCTTCAGGAGACTTCAGGGGGCTCCTGTGCCCCTCATCACTTATGTGGATAGGGGATAAGTGTCTGTAATGGCACAACCCCTTGAAGCTTTGCACCTATGTAAGGCATATGGCCAGCTATAGGAAATGCTTGTAAAGTGACAAAAGACCTGCATACTTCTTGGTCCCTATACAAATGCACAGGTTGCACGTACAGGTGGAGCAGAGTTAACCTGAATTTCTGCAATTGCTTAAACTCCTACAGCTTGAAATGTTATCACAGAAGACAACCAAAAGCAATGCAAAGTCATTGGAAACGGCATTTGTAATAACTTTTCATTGATCTTTGTTGTCTTCTGTGATAAGATATTGGAAATTCAGGTTAACTCTGCTACAACTGTATGTCTTTATCTTACCTGGGTATAAGGACACTTATTTTATAGCAGAAATGTCATCAGACTGGTACACATTGTACATTGGATTACACCTGACACAAGACCAGTGTGAAATACTCTCAGGTGCAATGTAAGGATATTAGTTACTAATACATCTTTACGCTATTTCCTTATTGCTGCACATTATCACATTTCATGTCGACGTGTAAAACAGATGAAAAACAGATATCATATCATATTGTAATGGGGCTGCTTTCTTCCAAGAACAACTTCTCTTCAAACCACACTAACTTCAGTGGAACTAAGTTGCAATACCAAACAAAACCACAGATAAGTGTGGCGCTCTTCAGATGTGAGCTATGTTCTGCACCCCCTTTAACTTGTCATTTCTATTCACAATTGCTATATTGTCATACTATTAATAAAAACAAATATCTTAATGTTATGCAAGTGCAGGAGATATAGATTTGGGGAGGAGGCCCAGTATCCCATCATATGCATCCAAATATATTAAAATAAAGAAAAAGAGCAGTGACAATTATAGAAAAAGGCTATCTTTATCTGGAATACAAGCTTGTCATACGCGCTCCCTTGACAATGTGCAAGCTTGTAAAATGCACAATAGGAAATCAGTTTCCAGGGGAAGCCTCTGATTAAGGCAATTACCTTTGTGATAAGTGTTGTAAGTGCAGATATTGTGCGCAAGGCTCAGGCCTCTAGTGACAGAAGGCGGGAAATTACCACAATCACATTTAATAGTCCTCAATTACAATGGAGTCTATTCAGATATGAAACAATGAAGAAGATTTAGCTCTAAATATGCTGGCAAATGGTGGAAGTGTCAAAAAATTTCCAAAAGCTTTGCCTCATATTCTATGCACTGCACTATGTCCGGCTTGAGGGAAACGTAGGATTCGGGTACATTTCATGAGACAGAGGAAATAAAGGCCACCTTCCACCTATATGGGCACATCTACTTTTAACAATCTCATAATTTTTGTTATCATTCCAACTGGAACACATATCACCAATAGGATACTTGTTGTTTAACCAGGGCAGCCATCAGGAATTTCAGGGCCTTGTACGTGCTAGGGGAATAGAGGTGGCAAAAATTAGAAACATGAACATTTACATGCCAGCAGCTTGTCCCCCTTTTGACCTGTGACCAGGCCCCTGACAACATTGCCACCACTACTGTCCTTATGGTGGTCCTTCCTCAACCAAACCTGGTGGCCATTGGCTCCAAAGTCAGTTTCAGATAGGATTGTATTTTGTTGGACCTTCTGTATAGGTACCCTATAACTTTTCAAGCAATGATTGTCCATTTTCAGCAAATAAATATTATTGTTAATACAATAAAAAGTTCTACAATTTTCCAATATACTTTCTCCATCACTTTCTTACGGTTTTCTAGATCTCTGCTTGCTGTCATTCTTTGTTTACTTTGAGTGAATAAAAATCAGTCCATGGTCATGTGATGTACAGTCCATGGTTATGTAATATGCAGCCCATGATCATGTGATGTACAGTCCATGGTTATGTAATATGCAGCCCATGGTCATGTGATGTACAGTCCATGGTCATGTCATATACATTCCATGGTCATGTGATGTACAGTTCCTGGTCATGTGATGTACAGTCCATGGTCATGTCATATACAGTCCATGGTCATGTCATATACAGTCCATGGTCATGTCATATACAGTCCATGGTCATGTCATATACAGTCCATGGTCATGTCATATACAGTCCATGGTTATGTAATATGCAGCCCATGGTCATGTGATGTACAGTCCATGGTTATGTCATATACAGTCCATGGTCATGTGATGGTCATGGTCATGTCATATACAGTCCATGGTCATGTGATGGTCATGGTCATGTCATATACAGTCCATGGTCATGTGATATTCAGTCCATGGTTATGTAATATACAGCCCATGGTCATGTGATGTACAGTCCATGGTCATGAAATCCGAGCTCTGTCTTATAACAAGCTGTTCACTTCTGCGTCCATCACATGACCATGGAGTGATTTTTATCCATTGGAAGTAAACAAAGATAGTAAGCATAGATTTAAGAAACTGTGAGGAATTGGTACACCAAGTATATTGGAAAACTGTATAACTTTTGCATAACAAAGATTTCAATACAGTTAAAAGTGGATGGGCATATGTTCTGTGTATTTGTAGGGTGGGACGACAAATATTTTCTCTGGTGGTTTCCCAGGAGTCCGAGTCTGACATTGTGACAACACCACTGTTTTTGCAATGATCTATATGGGGGGAAAATTGTCTCTGATGCCATATCTGATGGGCTAGTACTTGGCTTATATCAAGAACATCTACTACAAGAACATCTACTTCTGTAGGATATCACTGACATATTACTGCACTTGGAATTGGGACTTATGTATGAGAGTGAGCCCTAAGGCCCTATTCACATGACAGTGAAAAACAGCCTTGTGATGGATGTTTTTGTAATGGCCATCTCATAACACACTGATTTCGATGTCTATACACATGTCTGTTTTTTTGACTGATCATTTTCACAGCTCTCAAAAAAAGTGACATGCTCCATCTCTGTCCATTTTCATGGACACACGGACCCAATAGAAATCAATGGATCCATTTTTAACTGATGTAAAAGGCCATGTTACGACCCTTAAAAATAGAACAGTGAGTTGGGTCAAAAAAGAAAGACCAATGACACTCAGTCATCAAAACAGAAAAATGTAATGGAATTGATGTGTGAGTTAAGCCAAGGCCAAAAACTACATGGTAGGCTTCACTGGTCGTGCCTAGAAGCTTGGAGCTGCCCATATTTTGTGTATGCAGCTGCTATAGTATGTAATGCATCAATTTAATGTGGCGATATACCCCTAGAATACACTAAGTAAAATGTACAATGTAAAAAGTTACAATAAAAGCCATGATCAATGCTAAATTGCATTACACATAAAAAATTAATATTGTGGCATATGGGCTTTTGGGCTCCTTTCGTCACAGGGCCCGCTATGATTTCTATCTCTTATATACTTGTGAATATATAGTGGACGATAACTACTACTTTGGGTAGAGAGTGAAGCCGAGGCACCGGGTGTATAGTCTGCACATGGAGAAGCACAGCTGCAGAAGCCCTGGAGTTTGGGACCAGCTGTATTGGCCATTGTCACATCCCTGCAGTGAAGCCCGGCCAGCACATAGTAACAATATGTCATTGTTAGACACATCTCTGGCCTGGATGGAGCAAGCTCCAAAGTGGAACAGATGTGGAGAATTTGTTATGCAAATTAATAGCCATTCAATAAAGAAAAAAGTGCATCCTGGGAATAAGACCACTTGCTTGCACTCAAATTGACTTTTTTTTTTTCTTTTTCTGTGTTTAAGTCACAATCTTAGTTAACATTTTGTAAAAAAAACAAAAAAAACAAAACAACTATTATTATAGGAATGATTGGCACTACCTGTGGAAATGAGATTAGTAGGTTCCGCTAATTCATATGAAATGTTCGGATACTCCAAGACTAAGGTCTTTCGTTGGGGAAAAGCTGCTTCTTTTTTCTTCCAAAGCCAAGAGTGGATTGAGAAGAGGGAGAAGTATAAGAGCTTCCTAAATATTTCCCATTCCTTGTGTAGCCACTGTTAGGTTTGGCTCAAAAAAACCACATCAAAATTTGCAATAAGTCTAAGGCTATATTCACATAACCAAGGTGCAAAATGGCCGTGACCATCCATTTTTCACGGCCGTCTTGCACCCAAGGGGCACTCATTTTCATTGATCCCCCATACTTCTCAGTGTCCATTTCAGGTATACATTTGAGTTTATGGATGGGGCCTGTGAAAACTGACAGATATAGGACAAGACCTATATCTTGACAATCCATTACAACATAATATCAAAATAATGGTCATGTGGTTAGTCGCCTTTCACTTGCATTGAATGTAATGCTACTGTGTGATGTCCATTAAAAAAGATGTCACACGGTCATTATCACTGTTGTGTGAACATGTCTCTAGACTTGGTTTAGCTTGATTGTGGTTCTTTAGTTTAAGGTTGGATTGACCCACCAGATCACCAGAGGATCCTCCGGCAGACCCAAGCACTGACACAATAATGAGCTTCAAGGGGCCAGAAGAAGACAACCTTATTGGAATTGACCTACAAGTATTTCTTCCTGTGCACACAATGCTAATAATTAATCTTACGATGCAACTAATAGTGAATATGAAAATATTCTATATAGATGGAGGTCTTGCCTTTAGGTTCACTACCCCTGTTGCGGTATTTTCTTCCATGGAGTTTATGCTTTCTTAATAACAATATGATTGCCTCAGTAGTTCAGGTTTACTTGGCTTATAATAGTTTGTCAGTAATAGTCGCTTACACAAACTGAAGATATAGACCTTTATTTATAGCGCTGGAGCCTAAAGGCGCATAACATTTGGCACCCAATGGACTCGCCCAATACCCGCATCTTTATATACTGATCATTTTCTGGATTTTTTAAGTTGTTTGGAGAGCAGAATGTAGTGATACGTGATTCTACAAAAGATAAATGAGGAAGATGACTTTAAGTGTACGTGCTGCAACCTTCAATGTAAGGAGTCATTTATTAACTCTACACACTACGGACATATAATGTTACCTATGAACACAGGCCAGGGAGGCATTAGATGGCTCAAGTGTTAGCACGGTTGTAGAATTGGCTTTTTGGGTTTAAATTTACATGCACAAGTCCATGCACACTATCCCGTTCTTTTACGCATTATCACAGGTCTAAAGGGGAAGGTGGGTGAGTGTGGAGGCAAAACTCAGAACTGGTCTTATTTCTGTCCGTTTTGCAATGTGGGCTCATTTTTTTAAATGTATGGGTCCATGGAGGACACAGATATCACAGATATCATGTAGGCACACCAAGGACACCTGCATGAAGTTTGGGTGTTTTACCCATGTTTTGTGGGTTTTCTCCCACAAAACCTAAAAATCTAAATCACTGCGTTTAGGTAACATGGGGCCTTGGTGTAAGTCTAAGGTCCCACGTAGTGGGACGCAGCCAAAAAGTGATACGGGGAAAAAAAAAACGGGGAAACGCATCGCCAGTGTTTTAGGTATAATTGGCATGCTGCAATTTGCAAAAATGTAAAGATTATTCATTATAAGCATGATTCAAATCACGGTATTTTCGCTGGGGATTATATTCTGCAATGTGTGGATGGAATTAGCCAGAATCCCATCCATTTTGCAGGGACTGTAAAACTCCGCGGTTTTGAGGCAGGTCAATGCTATGGCAGTAATTACATGAGCGGGTCATGTAGAGAGGAACCAACAGGAAAGACCAGCGCAGATCCTGCTGCAGGGGATCAATTAAATGAATATTGTTTTTTTATTTTATTTTTAACATGCTAAACCATACATAAACAGATATTCCTACTGGCATCCCCTACAACACTTTACAAATTAGTAGCAATTGATTTGCAATAATCGTGGCATTTTGAAGGTAAAACGTGCGCTGCGGTGTGCTGGATATGCTACACCATTGGCAGGTCACTGATGTTTCTAGTTAACATAGTAAAAGATTTATTGATTCCTGTCTGTGACTTGTTACCGCCAGCACGGTTTTGCGAGTTACCGCGCCGCCACATGTCACAGACAGCAATCAATAAATGATATAACATTTATATGGCGAAGCTGCCAGTCATCGTCTAGTTCTACGAATGTGTCACAATTCCCATTTTCCCGGCCCGCAGAGCACAAAGTGGGTAGAGGTACACTTTGCAATCCACCATCAGCGACATTAGATTCTTCTGACCAATTCTATCACTTGCAGGTTATACAGGTAATAATTTACTTGTCTCTACACAGCTCTACACAAGTGTCCTATCCTATAAATGTAAGCTATTACATTGTACATTCAGCTACTTGAGCAATGCTTTCTTTGTAAGTGCAGAGCCCTGGGCATATGTCACATATCTTTTCTCTTCTATTTGCTTCCCTGCCTGCAGCCCTTCCACCCACGCTTGCTCTCGGCCTGATCGGGGCACCAGTGTGCGCAGGGATATGGCTGGACATTAATGTGCAGGATGACAACCAGTTTGGTCTCAGTCTGCAGAGCCTGGCACAGCTGAGGAGCAGCTGTAGGGAGAATGTGAGCGTCTGACACATGTACACACTGTTCTCACAACAGAAATCTACCGTATGTTGAGTCTCCACGGATTAGCAGTTTCACCATAAAACCTGGAAATGAACAAATAACCGCATTCTTGTTACTGTGACTCATATTTTTAGAAAACACAATAAGTAAATCTTGGTTTGATTATTGAGGCCCAGACAGGTTGTGGGACTGAATATGTATGAAATTCCTATATGGATTCCATGGCATGGCTAGTCATAACTGAAAGGAACAGCAGGGGCATTGTTAGTAATTCTTCTTTCATTTTTACCTATTATGCTCCTTTTCTAAAAAAAAAATTATGTGGCCAGACATAAAGGAATTCTCTGGGACTTTACCAATTCCATCAACTCCAATTCTTTGCAACCTTCAGTAAGTGTCACTACATTGATTATCCAATGGACAAGGAAAAAGGAGGTAGGAGGCGTGCTGGTCCAAACGTAAATCTTTTATTCTACACACAACGCGTTTCGGGCTTGTCACCCTTTCTCAAGTGATGTACACACTTGAGAAAGGGTGACAAGCCCAAAACGTGTTGTTGTTGAATAAAGGACTTACGTTTGGACCAACGCACCTCCTACCTCCTTTTTCCTTGTCCACTGGATGTTCCGACACATGTTGTTTGGCGTACCAAGGCCTGGCTGCTGCTTACTGGGGTCCGCTAATTTGCAGAGGTTCCCTCCACACCTTGAAGGTTCCTTACCTACATGTCTACATAGTGGTTGGAACTATTGTGAGGTGAGCCTTCTACCGTAATTGGTTTTGTATTCCCTATCTGCTAAGGTATCACGCTATTAGCACTTGGCGCTGTTTTTTTTTTCTCTCTTCTCGGTACTCCATTGATTCTGGCACAGCAGAAATTTTTTTCTCTAGTCCCCACCCTTCCTGAGCAGTGGTGCTGTTAGTTTCAGTGTCTGATATGATATTTGGCAATCCCTGTCTCCAGCCCAGGACAGCCAACCTGACAGTATAGAACATAACTAGCAAACTGAGTGCTGAAAATAACAGCACTGATCTCTCAGGACTGACAGGAGCTAGAGAAAAAATTCCAACAGTACAGCAGCAATGTATTTTTGGTGAGATTCCCACCAATCAGAGCAATGAAATGGCTAGCCCTTTCTTTCATTGTTTACACTGGCAGAGCAAATATTCTATGTAAGTAATGGCAGCAATTTCAGAGGTAGTTGATAGGTCTCCTTGGGTCTTCTATATGTCTTCCACACTGGAAGTAAATCCTAAAGTCACTTGTACTACAGAAGTTATGGCAAAATTTACTTGGATAGATAGAAAGATTATTACCATGCAAAAGAAATGAGCAATCCTAACACAAAATAGTACAAAAGACCTGTATGTCACTGTTACTTCTTCAACACAATATCTACTGGTATGCTGAGGGTATTTAAACCTAATATAACCCAATCTAATAGGTAGATCAAGGTAGTCTTTAACCTCTGAACTGCCCGGACTCCTTTTTGCCTCTCATTGGAGAATTCCAAAACTTGGAATATCAGATTCAGTTCTAGAATGTGCTGAGCCAGTGAAATGAAGCTGCACATAGACAATAGATGTTGGTCTGTTAAGTTGGGCAACAAAAATGATCTCCTTAAATATGTATGCTTGTTGCCTAAGTTCATTGACAGCAGGTTCACACTACTTTGTGGTTTCCGTTCTTCTGGTCCAATTGGGGATGTGAAAAATGGAAACCTAATCCACTTAAAAAGCGTTTACCTGCAGACCCAATAGACTATTATGGGGTCCGCCCTGTTTCCATCTGAAAAAATGCCAAGAGGACGTTTCTCTATGCATTTTTCAAGTAAAATGGGGGACAGAATCCTCCAATGGTCACCCAACGTGTGACCGTAGCCTGACATTCGTTGCTTAACTTTAGTGACATCACTAGAGTCATTTTCCCATTTATGACCTCCTGTCCTCCTTTTTGGTCAACATCCTCTTTTGGTGACCACAGATTTTAGTCTCCTAACACCCCTAGCCAAAGACTGAAACGCTGATAGTTTCATGGGATAGAACAGGAACAGGAGGCTCCACATATGACCCAGGAAGTATTTGTAGAAAATGGTTTCAAGTCACAAGCATAACCTGAATTTCTTGGACCCAGGGCGAAAGGCCTACAACTATCGTGTGGTGCCTGTCCCCCACAGGTGCCAGGGCCTAGGTGTGACTGCAAATTCTCCTGTGTTGCACCCTGTTTCTAGCCCGAGGTTTCTATGATACCAACACGTGCTTGAACTAGAGACTGGAATGCAGAAAAGTAGATAAAAGGTAACGCATAGCACAGAGGGTTTTCTTATACTGGAAAAGTAAAGTATTTGAAGAAATTTGTTATTGTGCAGGTAGGTTAGGGGTACACAGCTTGACAACCATGGCACGTAATGTGTAAGGGGCAAACATATCTAGTCAATGTTTTCCCAAAAAGGACCAAAAATAGGGCCATGTAGGAGGAAAGTAACAGTGAAGATATTGTTAGAGTCACACAAGGAAATTTTCCAACAAACTCTAGAGTATGAACATGTTAAAGAGAACATAAAGGAGACATATTCCATTTGATATTAAGACAAATTACTGTTATCAACTTGTCTGCTACCTTCTATTAACAAAACAAGACAGGGTTTTCCTGAAAAGTCTACGTCTGACCTGGAGAGTTCAGCTGACACGCATCAATTCTGCGGATAATAGGAGCCAAAGCTACTCCACCTCCCTCTCCTGCTGTCTACAATGGAGGGCGGCAGAGCACCAGGGCCACTGGAGATTGTATCTGAATGTATACTAGTTACAGTATATAGATATCTTATTTCGTCTTATACTGTGGGGACATCCGTCACAAATCTGTCCTAGTATTGTTATTGTGCTGCCAGATGCTGATACAGGGCTTTGTTGACTGGTTTGAAGGTACATTTTCTTGTGGCCGCTTACATAGCTTACTGAGTAAGCAGCCATTTACTTGTGGCCGCTGGCATGCGCCGTCGGCTCTGCCTGAGGCCTAGAGGATTGAAACCCCGGACGGAAGAAGACACAGGGAGAGGGCGTTCCTTAAGAAGATGGAGGCGGTGCTGGAGATTTCTCTCGCAGCATTGGGGCCGCCCCCAGTACTGCAAGAGAAGTCATTTGCATACCGAAGAAACCCCGAATTTCTAACGGCGGCGCAGAGAAGACATCTAAAGGTAAGAGAGGAATAGCCTTTCTTAAGGCTATTCCTACGTGTTAGTCAGAAAAAAAGGGTATCCAATGATAGGATCCCTTTAAGCAACAATTTGCCAGGCTTATGATGCAACACTTAGTACAGAATTGTGTAGCCTGCTACATTATTCACACAGGGCCGTACTCTTAATCAATCATCAATGGCGTAACCCAAGATAGAAACTGAGTTTTTTCTAGAAAAGCATCTTGGCACAAACTGTGAAAACAGAAGTGGAGTAAAGGACGTGTGCCAAATGTATTTTTACACTTCTCTCTGTAGTTTTGACAAGGAAAATGGGCACATTCTATGAGGACTTGAAGAAATTTGCTGCAAATTGAATAATTTTTGCAAACCTTTATCCTTGCACCTTTTCACCCCACTTGTGTATGTTGTGCACTGCTCCGCACCCATAAAAATGATTTTCTTTGCATTGGTTCGGTTTATGGACACAAAGATATGTTTTTCCTCCTATTTATGGACCCTACAGAGCACTGTGATTGGATTAGAGGGCATATTGGACATGATAGACTCCCTTTTACACTTTCCTGACATCTGCCCTACTATTATGACAGATGTTGAGTATTAAAATATCATATCCTAGCCATTGGATCTCTGGCTCATTATTCTTCATAATATCTCAGTCAAACATGACCGAGATGACATTTTGGGGTGGATAGCCGACCCCAGGACGAGATCCAGGGGCAGCGATCCATTGCCATGACAGCCTCAGGCTTGTCACTAGTGCAGCCTGTAATAGAACTGTAGCAATGTTACAGCACATTAGTATTGCAGTGTATTGTACTAGTGATTAGATCCCTGGGGTTCATGGCCCCGGGGAAGGGACTCAAAATTACAGTAAAGAAAAAAAAAAGTTAAAAGAATATTTAAAATATAAAATTTGAAATAATCTGCTTTCCTTAAATACATATAAAAGTATAGAAATAAAGTAAAGCACATACACATTAGGTATCTCTGTATACAAAAATGCCCTATCTACAAAGTGAAAAATATTTTTTTTTTTGGCAATTTGGAAAGTGATATTAAAATGAAAATTGAAAATGGCTGCAGCGGGAAGGGGTTAAAGGGTTTGAATAAAATTTATACCTTTTTCCAGTATTGAACTGTAGCATACTGTATTATGTACCTTAGCATAATAAGGAGCCCCCCAGGTGCTGTGTGCCTATCACCCCTGCACTCATCAGCAGCGCACCCCTGCACTAAGAGCGGCCTGCAGACATAGTCACTGATGGAGGGTCATGTGACCACCCACAGTATTATTCTATGCCGCTGATGGATCAGGGTGGTTCAGGTAGTTGCACCCCTTACCGATCAGTTAGTCTTGGGATAGTGGAATTCCTATGTAAGGTAATGTTTGGGCTATACAAACCCCTATACACACCCCAGTAACAATAATCTATGTCTCCTGTGTAAGTGCTGGATTTAGCTAGGTGGGCTTCAGTGTGCAAGCTAGTGTAAGAAATGACAACTATGAGAGCATCACGCCTCATGGGGGTTCAGGCTGTCAAACCTCTTTTGATCAATAAGTCATAGGATATGTTAGTGATATATCATCACTCATAGGGGTGTTCTGGTGCAAAATGACGCTTTCGTACTATCTGCAGGATAGGTCATCAGTATGTGATCAGAGGCGTTGCGTTACACCTTGACCTGTCACAGATCAACTATTTTTGGAGCCTCTAGGAAACTGTTGTATGTGGACTGGGAGCGAGCGCAGAATCTGCTACTAACACACATAGGGGCTGGCAGTGGAGGTCGCAGCCCACCTTGGGCTATACTTATTATATACTACTTTGGTTATACATGTACATGCATCGACAGTGGCGTAACTAGGAATGGTGGGCCCCGTGGTGAACTTTTGTTATGGGGCCCTCCTCCCGACCTTGACCTCGACCGACCCTCTCCTACGCGCTCTAGTATGCCCCATAGTGGCCCCTGCACACAGTATTATACCCCATAGTGGCCCCTGCACACAATATTATGTCCCTCAGTGACCCCTCCACACAGTATTATCCCCCATAGTGGCCCCTGCACACAGTATTGTACCCCATAGTGGCCCCTGCACACAGTATTATACCCCATAGTGGCCCCTACACACAGTATTATGTCCCTTAGTGGCCCCTGCACACAGTATTATGTCCCTCAGTGGTCCCTGCACACAGTATTATCCCCCATAGTGGCCCCTGCACACAGTATTATGTCCCACTGTGGACACCCATAAACAATGATTATACTGTGGGGTCTTTTCAGACCCCAGAGTATAACAATCGGAGACCCAGGGGGAGAAAAACATAAAAAAACCTCTGTTGCTCACCTATCTTCCGGCTCCTACGATGTCGGCCTCAGAAGTAGTCCATCTTCAATTACGTCAGACATCACATGACCCAGGACACAGATGCCTAGGCCGAAGCCTGCCTGGATTGAGGAGAGGTAAGTAACAGTGTTTTTTATGTTTCTTACCTCTCCTAGTCTGCCGATCATTATACTCGGGGGTCCAAAAAGACCCCCAAGTATAATGATAGCAGCGGTAGCGACTGTCACCGGGCCCCTAATGTCCCGGGCCCTGTGGCAGCTGCCTCTGTTGCTACGGCGGTAGTTACACCACTGTGCATAGATACTAACATCATAGATACAGTCCTATGAAAAAGTTTGGGCACCCCTATTAATCTTAATCATTTTTAGTTCTAAATATTTTGTTGTTTGCAGCAGCCATTTCAGTTTGATATATCTAATAACTGATGGACACAGTAATATTTCAGGATTGAAATGAGGTTTATCGTACTAACAGAAAATGTGCAATATGCATTAAACCAAAATTTGACCGGTGCAAAAGTATGGGCACCTCAACAGAAAAGTGACATTAATATTTAGTAGATCCTCCTTTTGCAAAGATAACAGCCTCTAGTCGCTTCCTGTAGCTTTTAATCAGTTCCTGGATCCTGGATAAAGGTATTTTGGACCATTCCTCTTTATAAAACAATTCAAGTTCAGTTAAGTTTGATGGTCGCTGAGCATGGACAGCCCGTTCTCAAATGATCTGAAAACAAAGATTGTTCAACATAGTTGTTCAGGGGAAGGATACAAAACGTTGTCTCAGAGATTTAACCTGTCAGTTTCCACTGTGAGGAACATAGTAAGGAAATGGAAGACCACAGGGACAGTTCTTGTTAAGCCCAGAAGTGGCAGGCCAAGAAAAATATCAGAAAGGCAGAGAAGAAGAATGGTGAGAACAGTCAAGCACAATCCATAGACCACCTCCAAAGAGCTGCAGCATCATCTTGCTGCAGATGGTGTCACTGTGCATCGGTCAACAATACAGCGCACTTTGCACAAGGAGAAGCTGTATGGGAGAGTGATGAGAAAGAAGCTGTTTCTGCAAGCACGCCACAAACAGAGTCGCCTGAGGTATGCAAAAGCACATTTGGACAAGCCAGCTTAATTTTGGAAGAAGGTCCTGTGGACTGATGAAACAAAGATTGAGTTGTTTGGTCATACAAAAAGGCGTTATGCATGGCGTCCAAAAAAACAGCATTCCAAGAAAAACACATGCTACCCACTGTAAAATTTGGTGGCGGTTCCATCATGCTTTGGGGCTGTGTAGCCAATGCCGGCACCGGGAATCTTGTTAAAGTTGAGGGTCGCATGGATTCCACTAAGTATCAGCAGATTCTTGAGAATAATGTTCAAGAATCAGTGACGAAGTTGAAGTTATGCCAGGGATGGATATTTCAGCAAGACAATGATGCAAAACACCGCTCCAAATTGACTCAGGCATTCATACAGAGGAACAATTACAATGTTCTGGAATGGCCATCCCAATCCCCAGACCTGAATATCATTGAACATCTGTGGGATGATTTGAGAGTGGGCTGTCCATGCTCGGCGACAATCAAACTTAACTGAACTTGAATTGTTTTGTAAAGAGGAATGGTCCAGAATACCTTCATCCAGGATCCAGGAACTGATTAAAAGCTACAGGAAGCAACTAGAGGCTGCTATCTTTGGAAAAGGAGGATCTACTAAATATTAATGTCACTTTTCTGTTGAGGTGCCCATACTTTTGCACCAGTCAAATTTTGGTTTAATGCATATTGCACATTTTCTGTTAGTACAATAAACCTCATTTCAATCCTGAAATATTACTGTGTCCATCAGTTATTAGATATATCAAACTGAAATGGCTGCTGCAAACACCAAAATATTTAGAACTAAAAATGATTAAGATTAATAGGGGTGCCCAAACTTTTTCATAGGACTGTACCTCAGTACATTTTGATTTATGAATTTAGATAGATATTATATATATTTCTTCCATTATTTATTGCACATGCATTTATTTATTTCTGTTTATTATTAATTAACTAAGTGCATTATTTAGACAATATTGTGCCCATCATTATGATCTGATATATTTATATGCATTGTGTGTATTATATATTTATTACATTTTTCTTTACTATCTATGAAATGGATGTGTGTCCTGGGGTTTGCCTCTACCCCTTTATCTCTCACACATTTTTAAAGTCTTTTTAATAGGATTTTTTTTTTTTACTTGGATTAATCATACTATTATTTCTTCTATATTTTTGTGGTATTTATTTGAGAGGCATTCAGTATTTGTTTTTTGTTATATTATGTGGGTACCGTGTTTAATAGCGTTCCTATTACTTGACTAGAAGAAGTCTGCGCTTGCTCCTCATCCAGTGCACCAGCTTCTGCTCCCTAAAGGCTTCCGAAATAGCTGATCTGAGTGGGGTCCTGCTGTGGGATCCCCAAAGATCACATACTGATGACCTTTCCTGATAGCTCATCAGTATAAAAACTTCATTTGTAACTGGAAAACCCTTTTCATTCAAGGGAATCTTGGGGCTAGCTACACTAAGCCCCTGTCTACACCATAGTAAGTTTTAATTTTGCTGTGGTCCAACATATTTCCTTCTCTATATTGCAGTGGGCCAGTGATAAGTTTTGCCCTTTTTTTTAAGATGTAGGATAATATAAAAAGTTATGAGAGGCCCTACCTACAGGTATCATGGGGGCTCAGTGTTTAACACTGTTGGGGCCCTGGGTTTGAATCTGACCAAGAACAACATATGCATGGACATTTTTGCATGGGGTTTGTATGTTCTTCCAGTGTTTGCGTGGATTTATTACAACATGCCAAAATATACTGATAGGTAAATTGGCTTTCTGTAAAAACATCTGAGCCTTGTAGGTATTGAGGATGAGCGCCTGTACGGCAGCCACTATCTCCACAATGCTCCCTGCACTTTCAGTCACTTGGTGAGAAAACCACATTACAATTGTTTGTCATTGTCATTTGTCATACATATGAAGTCTTTGCACTGGACCCACCATTGTGTTCAAACTGTCCTCCATGTAGCTCATCTATGGATGATGAATGCCATGCCATTTGCCACCATCCCTATGCTAAACTTGTGCCTATTGATGAGCATTAAAGGCCCAGCAGTTGGGTGTGTACAGCAGGGCAGGACAACAGGACAAGGCAAATTGTCACTAGTGAGTGACTGACAGCTCTCTAACACCAGCACCATCTAGATAGATGTACAACTAAGTGTGACGGAAGTGTCTACAAAGACAGCAGGACTCATCCTATAGGGCCATATGTCTGAGGGCAGCCGCCACCTCAACAGACTCACAGCATGAGTTCATTCTCTCTTCAACCACAAACCCTGTGTTGTCGGTCCCTGCAGAGCTTTATAAAGAAATATTCTGCAATCGGTCTAAGAAGACAGTTGGGTTTCATTAGTGGCCGCAGAGAGTCCATTCATGAGGAGGAAGTAGTCAATCTTCTGTAGATCAAAGGGTCATATAAACTCATGGACTGGATTACCAGTTATCACTGTCACCTCCATTGGCGGTCTACAGTGGTCACATTGTAAAGTACGCACTATGACTATGACAGATCTATCTCTTACACAGGACCCCTTTACAATAACAAAGTCTCTGGTGTTGCAAAAATGGCGTGATTCACTACGTATACAGATGTAGCAGAGGTAACCTGAATTTCTGCAAATTTAAAGCGGTACTTCACTGTAGGGTGGTCCCACATTTGGAATATATGTTCTGTGTGGCCCTGTGACAGATATAGCACATCACATTGATGCATGTGCGCACTGTATCTGCTGAACACAACATTTTTGAAATATTTGCAACAAACAAATACTGTGAGGAGGGGCCACTATGGGACATTATACTGTATGGAGGCTGCTATGGGACATTATACTGTGTGCAGGGGTCATTATGGAACACTGGATGACGGGCCACCATGGGACATAATACTGTATGGAGGCGGCCACGGAACATTACACTGTGTGCAGGAGCCACTATGTGACATTGCACTGTGTTCAGGGGTCGCTATAGGACATAATACGGTATGGATGCTGCTATAGGACATAATAGGATATGGATGCTGCTATGGGACATAATACTGTATGGAGGCTGCTACATTATACTGAGTGCAGGGGCCACTATAAGATAAGGGACCTTAAAGAGGTATACTCATCTCATCCGGTCATGGCCAAGAATGCAATATACGGTTCTAAGTTTTGATGCCTTGTATGCTATTGACAGTACAGAGACTAAATAGTATATGAGGCACTAAAACTAACAGCATTAATTGCTCAGGAATGGTTGGGGCTAGAGAAAAAAATATCCAACTGTACTAGAATCAGCAGAGCGGAGACTATTATACAGGACTTATTGGAGATGGTGAAAGGTTCCGCATACAAGTTCTCATTCAAACTGTCTGCATTATCTGAATTCAGCTCTTATCATGACAGTTTGTGAACTTTATCATGCACTCACAGAAACCTTTGCACACTCATAAAAACGAGTCTTACAATAAACATATATATAGAGAGCAATAAAATAAAAATAATTTGCTTCCACTTTCTTAATAACGAATTCCTAAGTTGCATTTACAATCCAATTCAAAAATATACAGGTAAAGTTCCCAGCCTCAGTGGGTAATTTCACACGGAGTTTTCTGAATCGGAAGCTGAGGCGGAGGCCGCCTCAGGTTCCGATCCAAAAACCGGGTAGCCGCGACTGAAAGCCGATGCACTGCACCGGCATTCAGCTGCGCACTCCGCTCCGGATTATGCCCAATGAATGGGCCTAGTCTGGAGGAGGGAGTGTCTTTAGGCCCAATCGCGAGGTGACTCGGCCTGAAGAATGAACATCTCGCTTCTTCTTTCCGGGAGCCGGAAGAAACGGCTCCCAGAAAAAAGACCTGAGCGGCTGCCATTGATTTCTATGGGAGCCGTCTTTTTGGTCAGGGTTTAAAGGCGAATACGGCCTCAAAATCCTGACCAAAAAACTCAGTGCGAACTTACCCTAAGAAAGCTAACAACCCTTTGTCAAAGAGGCTATTAGACCTCAAGTATCTAGTAGTTAGGGTGTTGCTAATAGGGACAGCATCCCCACTTTAAGACCTTATATTTAATTTGACAAAAGAAGGTCCAAGTACTTGGATGGCCTTACTTCCCTGGAGTAATGTTGTGGAAGAAAACTTAGCTCAGTATCTTAGATCAGCTTATTAGAAAGTTAGAGCCAATTCATGGGTGGTAACATCAGGCATTATAATGAATAGCCTATACTTAACATTGGGACCTCTAAGGGTCCATTCACATGGAGGAAAAAACCTCCCATTGACTTCAATGGGTTCTGTTAGTTTTTCTTTCCCACTAGTCGAATTTTCCACACTGAATTTTCCACACTGAAGAAAAAGCCTCCCATTAATTTCAATGGGTTCCGCTAGCTTTTTTTCACTAACAGAATTTTACGTTAGCGGAGCCCATTGAAATCAATGGGAGGCTTTTTTTTTTCAACCCTGAAAATTCAGCACCAAATAAAGCGCCATTTTCCTCTGTGTCAATGGACCGTTAGATTTTTGCTACTCTTTCTACAGGTAAACGTGCAGTAGTATTGTGGTAAGTAACTCTGCAACAATTAAGATTTCAGACCTATTTCCTTGTTACTGTGTACAAGAACATGAGACAAAACATTAATTCTTCTTAATGTGAAATCTTTGCATTGCCTGCTTAGTTATATTAGAATAACTTCCTTAAAGGCCGCATTACATGGCCAATAATAGGAAATAAGACTTTACAATGTTTGTTTTCCTGATTATTGCCCCATGCAAATATGCTCTCAGTCTGCCATCCCATATCAGGGATGTGTTACCAGTCACAATGAACCTGTAAATGCCCAAATTATTGCAGTAATGATTGTTTGGGCACAATCTGTCCCAATAATCTCTCCATGTAAATGCTGCATATCTTGTTGTTGGAGCCCAGTAAACGCCAATTGTCAGCCTGTAATAGGATAGAGTCTTTACATACAAGGCATTCATGGAAAACTGGATTATGGTAATTTGCCTAGGAGCCGACAAGACTGATCAGTGATCGAGACGTGGCCATGTATCTGTTTGCATCACCATTAAATCTGTCAGACAGTATCCTATATATAAGCGTCTTATAAAACTTCTATAGCTCGTGGTAAATCTTATGAACTTTAAGAGTTTCCAATGAGACTGTAGTCATAAGTAATAAAAGTTATTGACGTAAAGACCATAAAAGTCTGTTAATAAGAAACCCTGACAGTCCTGCATTCAGTAAACATAGACCAGATTTATAGAACCCAGAAAAGTCAACTGAGCGCGTGCATGTGTAGAAGTGAGTAACTGCTGCATACCTACTGCACCAGTGATCTCGTGTTAGTTGAGCCTGCCAAAAACATTACACAATGGACACCCAATGGACCCCATTATAGATAATGGGGTTAGGCGGGTCCATGTGTTTTAGTACAACCACAGTTTTAGTAGTTTGCCTCTCTGTTGTTTGGGTCCCCTGCAACTCTAGTGTGAACCTAGCATAAAGAAATACAAAATGGCTAAGGCTACCGTCACGTCTGCACTGGAGACTGCATTGGAGACTCCGTTGCAATGTCTGCCAAAAATCGCCGGAAGAGAAAGTCCTGCAGGAAGGATTTTCTCATCTGCCCCATGGGCCCCATTATAGTCAATGTCGTCTAGCTGTTTTAGTGTTCGAGTTCGCCTCTCCGTTGTTCGGGTCCCCTGCGATGCTAGTGTGAATTGCACAATCTGTATTCAGCAAACTCTTTACATTGAATTTATTCTTCTTAGTCTGGTGTGTATGGCACGCATCTTAACCATATATTTCTCCAATAGGTCAAACACCCTATACACATTAGAGGAGGGTCGACTAAAACTACCCATTATGTCAAGATTGGCCGACCATTTAATTTGTATTACATTTTTAGTCAACATTTCTTTGGCATGTTAGGGATAAGATTCGGCATGTGGCATTTCAACCTTTGCAAACATTTGTTCTCAAGGCAAAAGTGTCTGGCAGGGTCTTATTCTCCTCTCCCCAGATGTCTGACAGCTGTTAAAGATGAACGCCCACCTTAAAGGGGTTTGCCATTTAAGCAACTAACCACATATCTGCAGGATAAGCAATAAATTGCACATTGTTGGAGGTCTGACCACTGGGAGACCCATCACTCATGAAATAGAGGTGCTTTGTACTACTGTCTTAATGGATTGGCAGATGTGCAGATGCATTGACTCTCCACTCTAGCAAAAGTGCAGATCCTAGCCATCTCTGCCTGTGCAACCACCAATTCATTTAGACAGGGGTGCAAAGTGCCACTATTCGTGTGATCCGACCGATTGGACCCTCCGCAGTTTGCATTTTGGGGGCAGGAGACGAACAGCTCTCATGAGAAAACCCTTTTATTGACTCAAAACAAGAATTGTCAGGAATCTATAGACTTACAGAGGAAACAACATTTTAATGCAAAATTTGCAAGACAAATAATTAGCTGTGTCTTATGCCAAAGATCAGAATGGATGTGTCATGGTGCTGGGTTTTGTCACCCTGGACAGAATTGCATGGTCGATTGACTATAGAGAAGAATCACTCAGGCACCACCTAATTGTACTAGGATGGAGACCCCTAAGATAGATCCTCTCTAAGGGCCTCATACTATTATATTGAGGGTGTTTAATAAGTAACATGACAAAATGTCATTCAATACTAGCCGCATAAGCATTGGGGTCCCTACTAGTTCTCCATTTATGGACCATTGGACACCCTAATAGTTCTCCATGTATGGTCCATTGGACACCCTACTAATTCTCCATTTATAGACCACTGGGCACCCTAATGATTCTCCATTTATGATACTTCCCCATCAATATTCCAGAAATGTAAATCTCCTTTAATCATTTTACTAGACATATGGAAAATGTTATTGAACTGCTCATTGTAAAAGTTACACAAGCAATGTGATGACAGTATGCTCATACCACAATACTGTGTATATTATGTAAGTTATCTGCGTTACAAGCACCAAGTGTCTGGCAGTAGAAGGCAGGAGAGGATGAATCACTACAGTGCTGAATGTATGGAATTTACTACTGTACATCATCAAACTCTTCACCACATTGCTCCGTTTTATAACACAATGACTTATGGCACTAAGAATTCAGCGTCCATACCTAATGTTTCATATGGGCATGTATGTGCAACGTGCGGAGCTATTGGGCTCCAATACAAAATCTGTACCAGGCTTCTCCCATCTATACTGTATCAGTTATAATACTAGACTCCTCATATTGGGAAGAGACACCTTGTGGGAACCAAGGTTAAGTTCACACAGAGTTTTCGGTCAGGATTTTAAGGCCATATCCGCTTCAAAATCCTGACCAAAAAGACGGCTCCCTTTGAAATCAATGGGAGCCGCTCAGGAGCATTTTCCGGGAACTGTTTTTTCTGGCTCCCAGAAAAAAAGAAGAAAGATGTTCATTCTTCAGGCCGAGTCGCCTCGTGATTCGGCCTGAGGACACTCCCCTCCTCTGGACTAGGCCCATTCATTGGGCCTAATCCGGAGCGGAGTTCATGGCTGGATGCCAGTGCAGTGCTTCGGCTTTCAGTCATGGCTACCCGGCTTTTGATCTGGAACCCGAGGCGGCCTCTGCCTCAGGTTCCGGACCAAAAATTGCCTTGTGAATTTACCCTAAGGCTCCTGGGCCTGGATATAATTGTACCCCCTCTACCCTTGTTGAGGGAATGACCTCCGCCAGAATACGGGTCACTTTCAGTGGTCAGTCACCTGCTCCAAATCAATCATGCATGTGCGCGCTGGCTAGAATGAATCCCGACACACTGAGTCAGTTTTCATCTCAGTCCATGCATAGGGCGTGATGCCTGCTCACACAGTACTGAGGTTTATTGAGGAAGTTACAGTTTTTATACAGGAATGCAAGAAAGATAAGATAACGGCAGGCTGTAAGCATATACGTCTTGTATCCGAATACACTGGCGATCAGTCATTGGCTCTTAAATTTCAACATCTTTTAGCTTTCGAGTTCCCAGGAAATCATACTGTCTTTCTTGTAAACCACATGACGATCATGTGCGTCAGCATCTGGGTGCGGTACTGGATACAGGCGCCATCTTAATGTATAAACGTTGCACAAAGAAAAATATGATTTCTTAAGCAGTATAAAGCATGTATAAAAATAAGAATAGACATTGTCTACCTTCACACCCTCACAAGATATGAATTTGTACACTAGCATTACCTATCCATGGTTGTCTTCAGTCTTCACTAGTGTCTATGGATGAAGATAGTTTACCTGGCAATACATAGCAAACAGGAAGAAGTTATTGGAGCTACTACCAAGATAAGTTTGGAAATGAATGATGACCAATCTCGAACAAAAAAATCTTGTTTCTACAATGTTGAGCCTCAGTGTAAAACAAACTAAGCAGATATATAGGCAAAATAGGTGTTTTTATGGTGTCTAGAAAAAAAGATGGCCAGGATAAATTGCATGTGACAGATGTATTATTTATTATGCTTACTTACCGGTATATAGCGCCATCATATTCCGCAGCGCTTTACAGACATTGACAGTCACTGTCCCATATAGGGCTCACAATCTACATTCCCTATCAGTATGTCTTTGGCGTGTGGGAGGAAACCGGAGTACCCACAGGAAACCCACGCAAACACGGGGAGAACATATAAACTCCTTGCAGATGTTGTCCTTGGTGGGATTTGAACCCAGGACTCTAGTGCTGCAAGGCTGCAGTGCAGTGGCTGCACTGAGCCACTGTTATAATACTGTCATCTTATGGTTGCAGCTGAGAGTCTGGTTGTGACCTCTGCACCCCTATATGCACGCTCTGCAATGTGTCAGCAAATCATTTGTCTGCACAGAAAATCACTGGTCATAAGCAAATATTACACAAAAGGAACAGAGCGAGCTGTGAATTTCTCACCACATCACACAATACCCACTGGCTTTGGTTACTCAGCTGAAATGTAAGCATGTATTTGCTTTCTGAATGTATTGTATGAAGGGGTTTTTCTTGGAAAATAAAATACACTTAGAGGAAGCCGGTATCTACCACTACCTGTCACTACCAGGCCCCGGACCCTGGCGGAGAACTAGAAAATGGTGTATTATTGACTTGTCAGATTTGACTCATATGACTTTGTGTCCTTTTACAGCACCACTCTTCCCCATAGGCTGTGTCTGGTATTGCAGCTCAAACCAATTTGAGTAAATGAAGCTGAGCTAGAAAAGTGTTTCTGTGAAAAATTTACATTTTTTTTCTAATATCACAAACTTCTTCTATGGCTAGATTTTTTATGAAACTCCCTAATATATTAATGGAAAAATAAACATTTGCCTATGAAATGATGACTAAGGTTACGAGACTAAACTTGGAAGTTGACCCTGGCAGGTGGCCATGAACCAAATTCACATGCAAAGTATGAAGTTCAGAGAGAGCCCGGCACGGCACAAGTGCAGCGGTCATGAGGATCCTTGGAGAGGGAAGGAATGTCACACATTTGTAATGGTAGGGGCGGTGACACATTCCAATATGATCAGCCAGATTTATGAGTAATACAAAGTTTGCCAGGAATCGGGTTGGTCACTGAAGGATTAGCACTTTCTCTAGTAAAGCGACCAATTGCTTTATATAGTATATGTTTCCTAAAGGGACGAGGAAGCTCCAATGTCAGAGCTGAACCATGAGTGAATAATATAGCTCTGCTCAGTCAGGTTGTTATGGGGCAGAAGAATAGCGCAGTCAGCGCTGCTATTCCGCATAACAGTGAGAACCTTCCTCATGTATTTCTACCATTAAAATCAATGACACTGTCTGTTCTGATACATTAGGGACCACAGGCATACTAGTAGTCAGTATATATACTGCATACTTACTGTAACTGTATAGGAAAATGCAGCCTGCAGTGAAAATGTATACTTGTTTCATAGTGGTGGCCTATAGGGGATATATGCACCTGTAAGGTATACACTTACATGCATTGGAGACAGTCACCAGAGGCTTATGTCAGCAGTGTCCTCAGATGTGTAAATCAAACAGATGCCTCAAATGTAATGTGAACAGAACCTTACTATAAGTAACATTGTCCAGAGAAATCTCTGAGCTCCAGATAGCCGATAGGATCCTGAATGCCCGAACCCTCAATGCATGTTTCCCTCCATGTGGAGAGGAATTTATAACTGTACAACATAACAATGTCAATGCAATATATCAATATGTAATATAAAACCCATCAGGTGTATAACAATATCCTTATCTGAATGTTCATGATAACATGCATTATATTTTAAGCGGAATGAAGGACGGAGTCTTGTACTGAGACTCAAACGCTAGTTGAACCTAACGTAAGGTCTGTGTACTGTGTACATTATTACTATAATAGAATATATATATATAGATAGATAGATAGATAGATAGATAGATAGATAGATATTTGTCACCTGCAAACTGAAAAACAAACTATGATGCTCGGGGGTCTCGCCCAGAGGAGGTGAAAATAAATAGCAAATATTTATACATTGTATATCTTTTCTCACCCCTTCTGGGCCTCCTCACAGCTTCCAGCTCCCTCTCTCAGTCCTCTTCTGGCCTCCTGGGTGACTTTGAGCACCCACATGTGCCTCAGCGATCACATGGGGTGCATGAAGTCACCAATCATGAAGAGACCCCAGAGTATAGTCACTTCCAACAGCCTGAAACAAATCTTTAGAGGTTTACTTAGCTCTAACCCCTGGAGTGCCAGAGGGCACTGGTCTTACCAATGTGGATGGCACGTCAGGCATGGGAGTCGGAGGAGCTCTAGTCAGTGCACTCAGGGATGTTGGAGTGCAGGAGACTGAAACTCAACGAATATCCAAGTGGTTGAAGAAACCATTCTACCATACCAGGAGAACCCTGAAAAGCTCCCTTTTACATGAGACTTTCCTGTCCAGTGTGAATAGACATAGCACATGAACCAATATCTGGGTTCCAATGTTTTTGAGGGAATCATTGCTGCCCTCTTTCCAACAAATGTCACATAAAGATAGGCCTGATAAATGATAACTCAGCAGCAAGTGACAGTAGCATGAAACCCAATTCTGAGACTGTAGTTGGCCCTGAGACTACAAGACTGAGGAAAACTGATGACAAAGTGACTATTGGCCTGGTCTGTGAGGGAGAGACTAGCACCCTGCTGCCTTAGCTATTCTGCTTAGTAAGAGATTGTGGCTGTGTCTTGTAGATGGGTGAACAAGGTTTGTGGATCTGACCAAGAGACCAGCCAAGATACATAAAGAGGCCATTCAAAATGTGTATACATACTACTGTGACTATGGGCATCAGCCCTGTGCATGCGCGTTGCTATAGGGGGTGCAGAGGTCCATATTATATAACATTATTTATTATTATTGTCTTTTAGAGCACTATTAATTAATATTCCATGGTTGATGTTACATACAGAGGGGAAAATAAGTATTTGATACACCGAAGATTTTGCAAGTTTTACCACCTACAAAGAATGGAGAGGTCTGTAAATTTTATCATAGGTACATTTCAACTGTGAGACACAGAATCTTAAAAAAATCCAGAAAATCACATAGTAGAATTTTTTCGATCTGGAGACTGGCTAGGCCACTCCAGGACCTTGAATTGCTTCTTATGGAGCCACTTCATAGTTGCACTGGCTGTGTGTTTTGAGCCATTGTCATGCTGGAAGTCCCAGCCATGACCCATCTTCAGTGCTCTTACTGAGAGAAGGAGGTTGCTGGCCAAAATCTCGCAATACATGGCCCCATCCATCCTACATTCAATACGGTGCAGTTGTCCTGTTCCTTTTGCAAACAAGCACCCCCAAAGCATGATGTTTTCACCCCCATGCTTCACAGTTGGGATGGTGTTCTTGGGGTTGTACTCATCCCTCTTCTTCTTCCAAACAGAGCAAGTGGAGTTGATACCAAAAAGTTCTATTTTGGTCTAATCTGACCACATGACCTTCTCCCATGCCTCCTCTGGATCATCCAGATGGTCATTGACAAACTTCAAATGGGCCTGGACATGTGCTGGTGTAAGCAGGGGAACCTTGTGTGCCCTGCAGGATTTTAATCAATGACGGTGTAGTGTGTTACTAAAGATGACCTTGGAGACTGTGGTCCCAACTATCTTCAGGTCATTGACCAGGTCCTCCTGTGTAGTTCTGGGCTGATTGCTGACCTTTCTCAGAAACATCCTTAACCCATGAGATGAGATCTTGGAAGGAGCCATAGACTGAGGAACACAGTCATCTTGTGTTTCTTCCATTTTTTAATAATTGCACCAATAGTTGTTCTGTTTTCACCGAGCTATTTGTCTATTGTCATATAACCCATCCCAGCCTTGTGCGGGCCTACAATTTTGTCCCTGTTGTCCTTGTCCCTGTGTGGACAGTGATCTATTTTACAAACAGACGGACTTAATGCAGGTAATGAGTGCAGAGAAGGAGGAAGAAATAAGAGGTCTGTGAGAGCCAGAATTCTTACTGGTTCGTAAGTGATCAAATTCTTATTTCATGTAATAAAATGCAAATTAATTATTTAAAAATGATACTATGTGATTTTCTGGATGTTTTTTTTTTATTCTGTCTCTCCCAGCTGAAGTGTACCTATGATAAAAATTACAGACCTGTCCATTCTTTGTGGGTGGGAAAACTTGCAAAATCGCCAGTGTATCAAATACTTACAGTTCCCACTGTACTGGCATAAGGTTTACATACAATTCATAAAATACACAAGAACAATTACAATAGACTAACATTGTGACCAACTGGTATAATGAGATAGAGGGTCCTGCCCACAAAGCCTTTCAATCTATGAGGGAAGGAGAATAGAGACAGTAGGTGAGGGTAGAAGCTGTTAAGATGGTGGTGTGGTGACAACGAGGTTATTGATGGTTACAGGCTTTCCTGAAGAGGTAAGTCTTCAGGGTCCTCTTGAAGGTTGTGGATAGTCCTATGTATTATGGTAGTGATTCTACAGTATGGGGAATGCACGGGAGAAGTCTTGAAGGTGGTTGTCTGCACCATGAGAGATGAACTAAAAACTATTGCACATGGTCCATTAATCTGTAAGTCCATGGTAGCCCTAGTCTAGCAATACAGCTCTGTAGTAATAACAGAACTTGTTCTTAGCTTTATCTTTATATTCTTTCCACCCTCCATTATTACCTTGGTGTCTCCCTTATCTGACACCTTTTATCTTACTCCCTGTCTCTTGCCTGTCCTGTTTTATTTTACCTTTGTGCTTGTTCTATATTTTTCTTGTTTTCTCAGACATTTGTCGTCTCTTTCCAAAATTGTGACTCTGCTTCTACAGTAGGTTTATCATTTTGCTTTGTTGGATCCTCTTATTTATTATCTACATCCGAAATTTTGCCCATATACAGTTGAATATAGGACCTCAGAATTATTTCACCAGTGAGCCTAAAGAATCATAGTTCAGCATTGTATGTAATGACTTTTATTCCAACTGGACATAGGGATAAAAGGGGGCATTTAGTGGATACTGTCTTTAACCATATAGGGATAAGTGGGGGCATTTAGTGGATACTGTCTTTAACCCTATAGGGATAAGTGGGGGCATTTAGTGGATACTGTCTTTAACCCTATAGGGATAAGTGGGGGCATTTAGTGCATACTGTCTTTAACCCTATACGGATAAGTGGGGGCATTTAGTGCATACTGTCTTTAACCCTATACAGATAAGTGGGGCATTTAGTGGATACTGTCTTTAACCCTATACAGATAAGTGGGGGCATTTAGTGGATACTGTCTTTAACCCTATACAGATAAGTGGGGGCATTTAGTGGATACTGTCTTTAACCCTATACAGATAAGTGGGGGCATTTAGTGGATACTGTCTTTAACCCTATACAGATAAGTGGGGGCATTTAGTGGATACTGTCTTTAGCCCTATCATTTAACTTGCTTTACCTTGGTGTTACAGTCCCTTTAAATCCAGCATTGTTATCCCTAGAATGACAATTCAAGAAATCTATACACAAGGAAAAAAAGATCCAGATACTTCTGCAAACAAAACTCTTGCTGAGTTGGAAAAAAACAGAAGACTGCAGAAATGTCCTAAAAAAACCTACAACAACAGCCCGGGGGGAAGAGGAATATTGCAGAGTTTGTTATTTCATTATAAGCGAGGTCTGTTCTGGGATCTCTGTCTGCCTGGAATAAAATCTGCATTGCAGTATCTGTACTCACACGTCTGGATGTTTGCTGCTCTGTAGGAACACAACAAGGATCTATATTCATTCTGCCAAACTATGATTAATTGATGTATGTTGGGGTTCAGTGCGCACATATCTGTAGTGATAAAATAATAAGAGTTGGAGAAGACTTGTCTGCTTTTAGAGAAATCATTCCTTAGTGCATGTATCTGAGAGATTGCTGCCTCTATGTATAGTAATGGGAAATGTGAGCTTCAAAGGAGATGTTGAATCCTTGTTATTAGCAAGGTGAGGGTCTCCATACGGCGTGACTCTCGGCAAAGAAGGTCTGCAGAAGCACCCAATATGAGCAGGTAGACTACTGTATCTTCCTAAACACTATGTTCACATCTGCGCCTGGTTTCCGACTGTTGTGTATCTGTTTAAAAACCTATGGATTCAGTAAAAAACAGACAGAAACGGTTACACAGCACATACCATAATCCGTCTTATTTGACAGATGTATCCATCAAAAAAGTGTCCATTTTTGGCGGATTCTTTTTTTTTCCCCTTCTCATATTAATTCTTCATTTTGAGCATGGACATAGAAGAAGAAGAGAACAATTGCAAAATGAACACAAGCAGATTACTATCTGTACTGCAAGTCCGACTTTTGTCTCCATCCATAAGAGTAGATACACAAAAGAAATGGTCCATACCCACACCTGAGGATGGCCTTAAAAACCCATTAAAATCAATGACCCATTTTAATAAGTTTCTATAGTCTATCAATGGATCACAAGAACTGATTTGGTTTGGATTCACCAATGCAGATGTGAACCCAGTGGCATATAGCGTTCTTTCCTGGGTGGCTTCCAGACTGGACTTGGGTCAAGTGGGGCAATTTTACATTTTGATGTTTGGACGCAAGGCTTAGCTTCAGCAATGAGTTGTGGCCTGCTGACATCACAGTGAGGAGCCAAGAAGTCGTGGACACCAGGGAAAGAACACCGGATGCCCGAAGGGAGTCCAGGATTGGTGACTGAAGGTGACTAGGAGTGTTTATTGTTTTTGCCCCCTCCAATGGTCCTCTGCTTATTATACTCTGTGGTCTGGAGAAACCACAAAGTATACAAATGATTTGTGGGCGGCCACAAAAATTTTAGTTTTGTCCGAATCTGAAATTTTTGGAAAATTTGACACAAACCCAGCTCATTGCAAAGCAGTTTGCTCATCTCTAATCTAAACAGGTGCCCCTACTTTGTTCATTCTCCCAACCACATATAAAAGATATGAAGTGGGGGGTGCTCAACGCAAGTTCCCCAGCAATCTACTTCTGATACCTTTAAAATCAGAAGAAATTCCAAGGTCTGTTAAAATCATGGTTAAAATGTTAGATGTTAGATTGTGAGCGGAGCCCTCACCCTCATTGCCGAGACTGATGATTAATGTATTACTCTGTAACGTCTGATATTGTCTGTACATGCACCCTCTTAGTGTCATGGAATAGGTCACCATATAAAAAAAAAAATACTATTATTATCATACCTTATTCTTCATCATCACCATTGCTACTGAAGACTGCCAACCACAGAACCACCTTCCCCCATGATGCCCCAAGAACAACCTCTTGAAGAAACCCCATGCAACGAATTAATGGAAGCCAAAACAATTCTTATTATTAAGAACACTAGAAACTAAAAATGTCAAAAAATCATAAGGAGAGGTAGACTGTGTGGGTGGAGGATTATTATCTCTTCTCACATTCCGCAATTGTGTTTTTCCCCTAAATCTTGCTTTTTTTTGCAGACACACTAGTGATGTCATTTTCTAGGACAAACTTTTGGAGCCAGCCGGACTGAATGACGGAGTAATAACAGCAGTTGTCAACAACGGCAATAAAAATAATTATCCAGGACTGTCTGTGGCAAATCGTTTCAACTTTGTGACAGAGGCTTCAAGTCTAGAACTTAATTCTATCTTCACACAATCTTCTGGCCTCCACCGGGTAGTCAGGACTCATTTATTGGAAGACCTATAGTTGTTTGTCTCCAATGTGTAAGGGATAATTAGGTTCAGAAGAGATTACAGGGCCTCATTATCACAGGGTCTAGATACAGGCTCCGATAATGGGGGCATCACATGTCTTGTTGGTTGAGACGGATGAAGTTCTGGAATTCCTTAGATAGATGGCGGCGACCATTGATGCTTAACAAAAAATCAAAGAAAAAAAACTTATCTACATTTTTGGAATACCAAATAACGATAATCAATGGTGAACAATGCTGAATGGAGCAGTTTATACGGCAGCCATCTTTATGTGCCCTGTGGCCCCAATAGAATATGGATGACCTATCCAAAGAACGGGCCAGCAATATGAAAGTCCTGGAAAACCATATTCCACATCAAATAATTGAAATTGACTTCCTTCTATAAAGTTATTGGAATATAGTTAGGGGACTGATGCAGTTGGCATCAAAATGGTCATTTTAAAGGGGGTTTCCAGGACATAAGATAGATAACCTTAATAGGAACTTGCCATATGAAAAATGCTATAGAGCAAGAGGAGCTGAGCAGATGTACGGTATGTATAGTTTTTTTGTGAAAAGATTCAGTAGAATGTTTCATTTAGAAATCTCAGTTCTTTCTATGCTAATTTGTCAAGGGGGCGGTCCTGTCAGTGAATAGAGGAGGGGCTGTCAATACTATACTGGTGGGATAGTGGAACAGGGGTTTTGGTCCCTTTATTTTACAATGGGGGTTGATCTCCACCAGATTCATTTAGAACCAGGTTCGACTAGAAATTTCCAAAAGTTTTTTGTTAACCCAGACATGAAAATTTTAGTTTTTTATCACCCATAAAACACTATTATACTCTGGGATCTTCTCAGACCTCAGAGTATAATAAGTGGAGACCCAGGGGAGGTGACGAAAACAAATAAACACTTGCCCTCACCTCTCCTGGGCATTTGGCGGTCTCTTGGTGACTCCTTCAGGCCTATTCTGGCCTCCAGCTGAGGTCATGCTGATTGGGCCTCAGCTGTGGGGCACGTGGATGTCACAATTCTGTGTCTATGGCACAGTCTCTTGGGGATTGCTGGAGTTATCATTTCTGTCTGACTCTTAGACAAAGCTTCTATTTATCAGTTCCATATAATAATAGCAATTACGGTTCTATCAGAATAAGTTAGGCCTGAAATAAACTGGAGGTCCAAGTCTCGCGACTATTTGTCCATGTGAATTTTGTGATGTCTGCCCCTTTCTAATCTCCATCAATTGCATATAGGTTGCCCATTCTGAGCATAGGGCATCAATGTTATATCCTTAAAATCCCTTACGCCCCATTAAGTGCAAATATTTCCAACTGGATTTCTTAAGGACCAAATACAATAGGCCATAAAGTGCTAAAAAGTAGCAGAGAAAATAACATATAAGATGATATAAAAGAACCAGAGTCTTCCTATAATATTCCTATAAATGGTAATTATACCGTGCAATGACTACAGTAATACCCTACTACTTCCCATAATGATAGGATAGCAACAAGAGAGCAAAACAAAGGAACCAACATACCCGTAGGTAGATTAAGGTTTAATCACATCAAGCAATAAAACTGCAGTTCATGATGGCACTAATAACATTATATGGTAATTGTCAGTATATCTCCCGATGAGTCCAGGAACATGTACAGATGCTGGAAACATGTCTGCCGCCGTGACTCACTCCACATAATGATAACTTACTTTCCCATGAATTAAACAACATAATAGGATTTAAGAAAAACTATAATACATTGGAAAGGATTTGCAATAAGAGTATTTAGAAGTTGTATGGATTTAACTCTTTAAGCACAGTTAAAGATATAAAGTTATAGGATTATGTATGTCTAAGGCTAGGTTCACATCTACGTTGGCGTTTCCGTAGGGGGATTCCAACTAAAGTTGGTGGAGAAATATAATCCCGCAAGGAGGACTTTTCTCTCCTCTGGTTTCAGTATAAAACTGCTGGAAACGCGACGGACCCCATTATAGACTATGGGGTCTGCAGGTATCCTCAAGTAACTGCTTTTTAAAAGGACTTTTCATCAGATTGGGCACAGGCAGTTCTATATACTGCTGGAAAGCCGACAGTGCGCTGAATTCAGCGCACTGTTGGCTTTCCCGATCTGTGCCCCAGGTAAAGAGCTTTCGGTCCTGGTACTGTAGCTCTTTACAGTCAGAAGGGCGTTCCTGACAGTCAGTCAGGTACGTCCTTCACAGCAGCGCCTATCACGCTGTACAGCTAGAGCGGGGAGGAACGCCCCCTCCCTCTGCTCACAGTGCTCGTCCATAGACGAATATTATCAGGAGGAGAGGGGGCGTTCCTCTCCGCTCACACTGTGCAGCCTGATAGGTGCTGCTGTGGAGAAGGACGTACCTGACTGACTGTCAGGAACGGCCTTCTGACTGTGAAGAGCTACGGTACCGGGACCGATAGCGCTTTACCCGGGGCACAGATCGGGAAAGCCAAGAGTGCACTGAATTCAGCGCACTGTCTGCTTTCCAGCAGTATATGGAACTGCCTGTGCCCCAAACCATGAAAGTTCCTCTTTAAGTGGACAGTTCGTCAGTCTCTCGGGCCCCATGTGGACTCGAACGCTAGTGTGAACCTAGCCTCAGTTTTAGCACTGTTGCCTTGCAGTGCTGAAGTCTTTGTATGTTCTCCCCGTGTTTGCATGGGTTTCCTTTGCGTACTTCAGTTTCCTCCCACATTCCAAAAAATATACTGATAGGTAAGCTGGCTTCCATATAACAACTGATCCTTGCGGGTATTGGGGATGAGCGCCTGCAGGCAGCCACAAACTACCCTACTCCATTGCACTCCTTCCACCTTAAGTTCCTTGTTTATCATTGATTCACAGGTTAAGGCATATTTGTGGGGATGCCATGATCAGCAGTATAAACATTACCTTACATACTAGGCACAGTTGCATATATGACCTACTTTTTAAATGAAAATTATGCAAAATCCAAAGTATATTAAGGCACCAATGTAACCAGGAATAGGTCAGAGCTGAAGCATCAAACACAGGGATGACACTATCGGGCACTACTCCATAGCAGACGGGGACTCTGTTACAGATTTTATACTGGTGCCCTGAAGCTTCAACAACGCCTCTGGCAAAAAATATATTTTAAATGCAAACTCAATCCAGAAGTTTGGATATAATACTATTAGCACAATAACTCCGGCAGATGGAGAATGATGCCTTCTAGGTGAACGTAACCCAGCATGAACTATTTAAAGGGAACACATATCCACTTTTATTACCCTTGAAAGGTCATTTATAGAACAGGACTAAAGCTAGGCTATAGAGTTTTCTGTCTATTAGATTAAAGTTGCAGGAGGGTGCAGATTATATTATAGTATTTTATATATTTGCTTGTGTTGTTTGCTATACTCAGTATTGTACAGTTTCCTGATTCTTGGTATTACGTTTACAGTAGTATATTCCATGTCTTTCCTGAGGGCATTATTTCCTGGAAGTTGCCTTAGTAGGTATCTATGTAAGTACTTACTAGATAAGATCTAAGGAGATTTATTACAGTCTCAGAAGATCTCAAGTTTCATATGCGTATCTTCTGTTTTGCAAAACTCAGTACTAAGTAATTGTTTTGCAATTCTGCCTTTTTTTGTAAAGAGTAAATTTATAAAAAAATAAAGTGACTCATTGTACGGTATGTTGTGCAAGATTTATTGAAAATCTCTTTGGTTGCTTGGGATCACATGAGAAGAATGGATAGATGGAACGGATTTACAATATAAGAGTATAGGAAAACTTCAGATCAAGGTGGTGGAAACAGTGTTGGAACTGAGAAGTATTCTAGAATTGGGGTAAGTTCACACGGAGGAATCTGTCGGGGATTTGGGGGCAGAATCTGCCCTTGAATCAGCAGCAGATTCTGCCTTCCATTTATTTCAATAGGAGGCACCAGGATGCTGAAAAAATAAGTGGAATCTGTTCGATTCTGCCACAGATTCCGCAGCTTGAGACTTCCCTCTGATTAGGTCCATTCATCTGGGCCAAATCAGCAGCAGAAAGCCTCGACTGAATACCAAAGCCCTCATTGTCATCCCGTCACTGATAGCTGGCAACGGAAAACAGCGGCGAAAAATCATGGCTTTAACATCTGGGCCCTGATGGAATCTTTCCCCAGTTCTTGTATTATGTTCGGGGATTCCATTCCCCTCTCCACATGAAAAATGCGGAGAGAAAAGCGCTGCAAGCTTCGGTTCGCCATTTTCAGGCGGAAACCGAGCGGAAACCACACGGACCCCATTATAGTCTATGGGTCCGCGGGTTTCCTAAGGTAACTGCTTTTTATGCCGATTAGGCTTTATGTGGATTAGGTTTCCCAAGTGGACTCCTGAATGGAAACCCGAACGCAGATGTAACCTAGCATTACATATAAAGTTCCATGTTTTAATGAACCCTTAGTGAAAATGAGGTAAGGCTATTCTTTAATCACAGCACTTCGACATGCAGTACATTCCCATATATTGCAATTGAGGACAAAGATGATGAATAGACTTTACCTGTTATTTCCAGAGAAAAGTTGCAGTTGACTCATAGATCAACATCTGGTATATCATTGAAAAAGCTACGTGTTTCCCTAAGGGGTAAAAACATGCAATATACCTTCTTCTTAGTGACCCATCACAAGGATGTGACTAAAGGTCAAACCCATCAATTCTCAAGGATGTTTATATACCTACTGTATATATGTATAATATATATACATATATATAGAAACACACATAGCTCTGTATACTATTTTCTATATCAATTTGGATTCATATCCATATTTCTGAATAGTCTATATTTTTGGCAAATCAATAATAATAATAATTATTATTATTATTATTATTGGAAATTAATATTAGATTACAAACAATCAGATGTGTCAACTGAATCCTCTGGACCCCAATGCAAAATCTAAAAAGCGCACCCAAACAATCATCAATCCCTGTATGGGGCAAAGGGTTCTTTTTGGCCCCAAAGATTCCAGGGCTCAGGGTTCAATGGAACTGAATGATGGAGAGCCCAATGCAAGTGTGAACCTAGCCTAAGTTATCCTTACCTTTGCTGATCATACTAATAAAGTGTGGAGAAAAATAGCAAAATAACACGTGTGCTTTTCTTTCACCATTTATTTAAAGTGTATACTCCAACAATATGATTTTGAGATATGCTAAGGCAGGTCCAGGAACTAAGATCTGCAAACTGGGCAGGTCCTCTGCAGAGATAGCCATCATTCCATTGTAATCAATTGGAATTATGGAGACTTACAGTATGAGCATTGCTTTTAAAGTGACTGTCCAGTCAGGAGTTGAAGAAGTACATGATACTATCTATAGTGGATGGTTATCTGTGATGTAATTTTTTCCAGATTTGTTGCGTGGCTGCTTTATATCCCAGCTCCATTAGTGCAGAGCTCTGATCTATGCCTATAGTTTGGCTACAGTGCCTACAGCGAGTGTGAGGTAGTCTGAGACACGCCCCTTGTCTCATCATTGGTTCAGGCTGCTGCGCACTCTTCTGATTGGCTGATGTCTATACGTAGAAGTCTATTACAGGCTCACATAGCGCTGACTTCCAGTACATTGAGGTCAGAATCATTATAATGTACAGGTGACTATACTATCAGTGAGATAAGATTGTCAGGACACTGCTTAGCATGTATGTGGCAATATATATTAGCATAGGGGAACCTGAAGGGTTACTTTAAGATCTATTTAAAGCCTATTTATATATAGCCTTATACCTGGCACATCATGAAATATTCCTCCCGCAGACTGATAAGTTATATCAAAAGGGAGAGGCTGAAACTCTGTTCTATTTTTAGCGAGACAAGGAGGTGGTTTACAATAGTGTTGGGATGCCAGGAGATTGCATGACCTTATGTTGGACCAGGCTACAATACAACACTGTCAATAACACTTCTCAGAAAGGTCTGCTTGTTGCGGGGTCTGCTGAGAAGCATGTGCTCAGAAACGCCTTGGGTGTACACAAACAGTCGGAAGGAATCAATACTCCTTCTTGTTAGGAGCCACATGCAGAAAGGCCAAATGCAGAATTACTTGTTTGGCTGAAAAACCCATATACGTTAGCAGTGCAGACCCCCCTGTATATAGAGAGTGGAATAATACAGGTTGTGTTCTTAAACAGTCAATTATTATATACCTGGATCTACCCGTCTACTCTACGTCAGTAACATCTGCACTGTCCACATATTTCCTTTACTGAAAGGAGTTTTCCTTTAGGAGTTTATACCGTATATACTCGAGTAAAAGCCGAGTTTTTCAGCACAGTTTTTGTGCTGAAAAAGCCCCCTCGGCTTATACTCAAGTCTAGTTTGGGGGGGGGGGGTGTCTATGACCAGCCATAATAGTAATGTACATAATCTCCCATAAAATAGTGGAGAAAAAAATCTGTAAAAAATATATAATAAAAAAAATAAAATAAATAAAAGTTCTAAATCCCTCCTTTCCCTAGAATACATATAAAAGTAGAAAATTACTGTGAAACACATTAGGTATCCCTGTGTCTGACAGTGCCCGGTCTACTGAATATAGGGGATGTGCAGTGCTCCTGTTCCGTCGGGAAGGGATTAATAGGAGCACTGCAGATACCCTATATTCAGGCAGGCTGAATTCCAAGTGGGGGAAAAAAAAAGTCCTCAAGCTCAGGGAAGGGGCAGACAGACAACCAAAACACCCCCTCCCCTTCCCCAGCATCTACTGCACCCAAAAACTCCAGCAATTTTAATTTTTGAAATTTTCCAGTAGCTGCTCTATTTCCCCCCTCGGCTTATACTCGAGTCAATAAGTTTTCCCATTTTTTGTGGTAAAATTAGGGGCCTCGGCTTATATTTGGGTCGGCTTATACTCGAGTATATACGGTATATGAGGGAGATGGTCAACAGTTATATAAATACCCTTTTACATGGACCGTTCAGCAGGCATTGGTGAAGTCACTTTTATTCCCAATACAATTTGCATTTTTAGGCAGCACATTTCCCTGTTTATGTGCAGTGATACAGTGTCAAGCTGGCCCACCAGAGTACCGGAGGATTCTCCGGAGGGTCCAGACTCTAATACCATAATGGTACAGAAGAAGACATTAAATATGAAGGCTACTATGGTCTATTTCCAAAGGGGTTGTTAGAGAGGGGGCCCGGGAATAAATTTACCTGGTGAGCCCAAGGAACCTTGGTCCAACACTGGCATGATGTGACGCCAATAATCTAGCACCTTTTATGCTAACATACACAACATAAACACGCGACACGTGACACAACACTGACACAGTACAATACAATAGTAAAGTTACAGTCCTATGAAAAAGTTTGGGCACCCCTATTAATCTTAATCATTTTTAGTTCTAAATATTTTGGTGTTTGCAACAGCCATTTCAGTTTGATATATCTAATAACTGATGGACACAGTAATATTTCAGGATTGAAATGAGGTTTATTGTACTAACAGAAAATGCGCAATATGCATTAAACCAAAATTTGACCGGTGCAAAAATATGGGCACCTCAACAGAAAAGTGACATTAATATTTAGTACATCCTCCTTTTGCAAAGATAACAGCCTCTAGTCGCTTCCTGTAGCTTTTAATCAGTTCCTGGATCCTGGATGAAGGTATTTTGGACCATTTCTTTCTACAAAACAATTCAAGTTCAGTTAAGTTTGATGGTCGCCGAACATGGACAGCCCGCTCTCAAATGATCTGAAAACAAAGATTGTTCAACATAGTTGTTCAGGGGAAGGATACAAAACGTTGTCTCAGAGATTTAACCTGTCAGTTTCCACTGTGAGGAACATAGTAAGGAAATGGAAGACCACAGGGACAGTTCTTGTTAAGCCCAGAAGTGGCAGGCCAAGAAAAATATCAGAAAGGCAGAGAAGAAGAATGGTGAGAACAGTCAAGGACAATCCACAGACCACCTCCAAAGAGCTGCAGCATCATCTTGCTGCAGATGGTGTCACTGTGCATCGGTCCACAATACAGCACACTTTGCACAAATAGAAGCTGTATGGGAGAGTGATGAGAAAGAAGCCGTTTCTGCACGTACGCCACAAATAGAGTTGCCTGAGGTATGAAAAAGCACATTTGGACAAGCCAGCTTCATTTTGGAAACAAAAATTGAGTTGTTTGGTTATAAAAAAAGGCGTTATGCATGGCGTCCAAAAAGAAACAGCATTCCAAGAAAAACACATGCTACCCACTGTAAAATTTGGTGGAGGTTCCATCATGCTTTGGGGCTGTGTGGCCAATGCCGGCATCGGGAATCTTGTTAAAGTTGAGAGTCGCATGGATTCCACTCAGTATCAGCAGATTCTTGAGAATAATGTTCAAGAATCAGTGACGAAGTTGAAGTTACGCCGGGGATGGATATTTCAGCAAGACAATGATCCAAAACACCGCTCCAAATCCTCAGGCATTCATGCAGAGGAACAATTACAATGTTCTGGAATGGCCATCCCAGTCCCCAGACCTGAATATCATTGAACATCTGTGGGATGATTTGAAGCGGGCTGTCCAATGTGCTTCAGTAAGTCAGTAAAAAGTAGTTAGGGGAATTCAAATCAATAAAATGATAAGGGTGCCCATACTTTTGCACCGGTCAAATTTTGGTTTAATGCATATTGCACATTTTCTGTTAGTACAATAAACCTCATTTCAATCCTGAAATATTACTGTGTCCATCAGTTATTAGATATATCAAACTGAAATGGCTGTTGCAAACACCAAAATATTTAGAACAAAAAATGATTAAAATTAATAGGGGTGCCTAAACTTTTTCATAGGACTGTAACTGAACTTGAATTGTTTGTCCAAAATACCTTTATCCTGGATCCAGGAACTGATTAAAAGCTACAGGAAGCGACTAGAGGCTGTTATCTTTGCAAAAGGAGGATCTACTAAATATTAATGTCACTTTTCTGTTGAGGTGCCCATACTTTTGCACCGGTCAAATTTTGGTTTAATGCATATTGCACATTTTCTGTTAGTACAATAAACCTCATTTCAATCCTGAAATATTACTGTGTCCATCAGTTATTAGATATATCAAACTGAAATGGCTGTTGCAAATACCAAAATATTTAGAACTAAAAATTATTAAGATTAATAGGGGTGCCCAAACTTTTTCATAGGACTGTATTTCCCGAAAACACAACAGAATGCAGCTAGGCATACAACAAAATGCAGTCAATATCCTAAATTTGCCGGGGGGATAATTCCACCATTTTACATGCCAATGAGACAGTTCTGCACACATTATATGATTTCTCATATTTGGGCTGCTCCTCAAGGCGCCGGGGAATAATGCGATAAGGACTTAGTAAGAGGCATGCATTTTAAACATAATTCAGATTAGCTGACATTCCATCAGCTTTTAATAAAAAGTGGATTTCACTGGATATTCAAAGCAATAAAAATCTCAAACGTTCTGTACCTAAACCGCGGGCACTGCGAAAGCAGAAAGGTAAATATGAACATAGACTGGCTTTTATAGCTGTAAACATGGCTCTGGGTATAGCAAGGCCCACTGAATTGTGAGCCTAGACTGATAGGTAGGACAACAATATAAAGTGATTGCTATATACCCTTTGGCTTAGTAAGACCCCTGGTCATCCAATATCATAGGTGTTTATACATAGTACATAGTAGATGAGGTGGATAATCCTATAGTGTTGATCCTGAGGAAGGCAAAAACACCCCCAGTGGGGTCGTCTTAAAGGGTTGGTCGCTACAAAATTCCATTTTCAATCTATCGGACCTGGTGAGCTAATCTCTCTGGCTTCAGAAACCCCAACAGTCAGGTGTTACGTGTTCTAGTCTTTCCACTTTGACTAATCAAGGAGCTCTAAGCTAATGACCCTCACCTCTCCCCCATGCCTTAGGGCCCCTTCACATGGTGTAAGCGCTCGGCTCATTCCGAACCGTACATGTGAGCGCTTCTAAACACTTCCCATTCACTTCAATGGGAGCGCGCGTAAAGACTGAGCCGAGCGCTTATGCCGTGTGAAGGGGCCCTTAGGGTGGGTTCATACTACCATGACCATTGCTCTCATCCATCACAGGATTCTAGTGATATGTCTTATTAATATCATGGTGCAGTTCCTTTAAAAAAACAAGGGAATGAAAACTAGCTGGTAGATGACGCAGAGAATGGACATACTTTTGCGGTTAGTGTTTTGGAGTTAGTATGCGGTATCTATAACATTGCAGTCTTGCTGGGCATTTGAGTGGGCGTTCAGCTAAAACAAGTGGTATGTTTTAGGAGTGTCGCTAGAATCACTGAAACGTTAGCACCCCACCCTTCAGGGATGCCTGTGGTCAGGCTATGCTATTTAAGTAAAGGATTTCAATATGACCTTTTCAGAGTCAATCCAAACAAGTACCTGCATGACGGCCGGGCAGAAGGAAACCAGTCCGTGGCTGGCAGATCTGGTGTTATGTAGGTAGACACAGTATCGTATGGAAGAATGAGTAATCTCCTTTTTTTATTTTTTTGTAACTTTTTTGTGGTTAAGCCTGTAAATGTATTTGATCCTTGGCATTCCATGAAAGATTATGGTGTGTATCTCTCCGGGTAGCATTAATCCCTTAGCTGGATTTTCCACTGATGTTTTTCCATAGTGTTTTCAGCTATAGATATGGACAGGAACTATAGCATATTAGCAATGGTGATGTCAGAGAGATATATAGACAGATGGCTTTAATATGGTGGGCCTGTGTTATAGCACTCAGCGTCAAAAGGCATTACAGTTAAATAGAAAAAAAAAGTGGAATTCTGGAATTTAGTAATCCAGAATGATTGATAATCCAGAGCGTCTTCCCAGCACAGTCTCCATAAAAACCCCATTGATGGGAGGTGAAAGACTCTTAAGCATACATACAACTCCTTATGGACATCTTATAGACTGCTGTATATAGAGGGCCACCCTTGTAGGATAATGGTGCTTTCAGTACCAGACCAGATATTAGTGATATTAAAAGTGATATTTAGAGATGGGCAAACTGACTTGTACCAACTTGGGCTCAACCTGAGCAACTGAACAAATGGAGATTCATCTCAGGCAAACTAAAATGGCCGCCACATTATACTAGAATATAATAGGGGAAGCGACAAAAAGACCCTATTCCCATTCATACTCACCTTCTGCTATCCTTTTTGGGCCTCCATTTGGCGCTCTCCTGGTGACATTATGTGCCCAGGGTCAGAGCTGAGGCCTGTGATTGATCCACTAACAGTCACATGGGGACGCTGAACGTCACGACACCATGATGTTCGGTGTGCCCGTGTCACTGCTGAAGCCCAATCACATCACCAAGGTGGTGCAGAGAGAGGACCGGACACCGCGAGGAGACCTAAAAGGTAATGGACGGTATGAATTTTTAAACATTTTTTACACCTCCCCTGGTCCTTCACCCTGAGTATAATAAATGTCTCTGTCACTTTGACATAACTTCGCCTGTGTTTGCCTTAGAGAACTAGATAAACAGGTTCTTAGGAGCTCTGACAGTTCCTACACTATGTTTAATGCATTTTAAGGTGGGGTTTGTACTGAACTTGTTCGACTCGAAATATATTGAATTTTGAGAGGTTCACCCATCTCTAGTGATATTACATAGACTCCACAGTTCAGTTTATCGAGAACAGGGGGTCTTATATCAGAAATCTAAATGGATCTTCAACTTGGTGGTTGGGTTTTGACAACCAGATCAGAAGATGCTGTAATCTGTTCCCCCTTCTACGTCCTTTCTATGGTTACAACCCTTAGGTTGGGTTCACATTGCATTTTTTAGCAAAATACTGATAGTTGGTTACTGCCTCCCATTGAAGACAATTTGGGGAGCTTTTTTATAGCAGATTTTTAGGCAGAAAAGGCAAAAAAAAAGTGTGAAATCCTATTTAGGCCAATACCCTACCCCTGGTTTTGTTAACAATGACAGAGTCATGTGCCGGTTTGTTCCCCTTAATTCTAAAGGGAATGGGGTAAACCAGGGTGCGGACAAGGACCTGATCTTCTATGGCCTTACACACAAGGGTATATAGGGGGTGCAGAAGCAGCATTTGCTACCAGGCCCTGGATCCTGAGGGGCCCCCAATCCTTATGCCACATACAAAACCCCCCACTATTCTTAATGGTACAGTGTAGGTGAAGGGCCCCATTACAAACTTTGCATTAGGGTCCAGGAGCCAAATTCCAGTACACCTACCTCTGCTTGGACCACAGTATTATGCGTATAGAAGGAAGGGGATTTAAGGGCAAAAATGAATTCCAGGAATGGGAGTGTTTGGATATTTTAGGGCTCCCATACTGGATTACATCAATAACATATCCAGTAAATACAGATTTGTGACCTGGATAAATTAAAACAGATGTTGAGTTGTAAATACATTATGTAATCTCAATCTCTTCCAGTTTTTTACAGTACAGGGGAAGTTTTTATGTATTTTTGACTATTTCAGCTTTCAGCAGTACACAGAGATCCATGTAGTCAATGATTCTTCTCATATGTTACATATTATGTGTGAAAGGATAGGAAAGGAGTGTGAGCTATTATATTACTATAAATTGTATTATACTCTATTATGTAAGGCATGAATGATACATATGTTTTAACATGGAATCAAAAATATAAACCAAACATATGTTTGGCATAAAGGAATATTCCCATCTTGGAGGTGGAAACCAAATCTATCTGAGGCTGAGGCCTCTATGATATTACCTCCTACCTAGTAGGTTGGTCTCTGGGTAAGAGCTTCAGCTGATGTTTCACGACTTCTATTCTTGAGTCATACCATATCTATAGGTGCCAGGTCTTACCTGTACATGAGTGTTCATCTCGCCCTTCACTGCGGTCCTGAAATTGACCCCCATCTATTGGACATTTAAGGCATAACTTATGGATATATCCACAACTGCCCTTTTAAATGTATTATTAGAAAACTGTAACTAAAGCAATGTGAAATATGATGGCGCTGTATAAGTAAGTAATATAAATATATAATAATGCAGGATGAGATTGGATATGGCGGGATGTCACAGCCACCAGGAAGCTTTTCCTACTCTGTTAGCAGCACAAAAAGAGACAAAAAGGTCCGACAAGCATGATTTTTTTTGTGTGTTGAAATTACTGGGAAAACAACGGATAGTTAGACGACCCCATTATAAAAAAAAATAAAAAAAATGCTCTCCTGTCCCCGGAGATCCGTTGTCCATTTAGACTTATGCTGGTGCCTCTTTGCTAAAAGTCCTATGCCCCATGTGACTACTGAAACCAATCAGTGGCCTCAGCAGTCGCCAGAGAGGGATTGGTGTCCTCACCTGGTACCACATGGGTTGTTCCAATTCCTGGCCAACCCCTTTAACATGATTGATGAATCACTACATATCTAAGAAAGAAGCATCATGGTAGCGGGACATTCACAATCGCTGCTTTTTAGAATGGTTGGGTCCTTGTCTCATTGAAATGACATGGGGTGGTGGTGAGTAGGGTAGAGCCGATCTTGAGATTTCAGGATCGTTTTTAAAATCCAATTTTCGATCATTTTCCAGCCGATCGTGAAATTTGCTCGATCGCCAATCGGGATCCGATCTTTCCCGATCGCTCAACCCTATTCATGATATATACATGAATAGGGTTTAGCCGATCTTGAGATTTCAAGATCGTTTTTAAAATCCGATTTTCGATAATTTTCCAGCCGATCCCGATAGTTAAATTTGCTTGATCGCTGATCAGGATCCGATCTTTCCTGATCACTCAACCCTAGTGGTGAGGGATTCTCCATTCCTCAGTTCCTCAGGAACTGTGATCTCATAATCCAGGCATTACCGTGAGAAAATCCATTTAATAGACTGTCCCATTAAACTTATCTCTTTATGTGCTTTACATTGTACTATGAATGTAGAACAGGAAACACATACTGTAACTGCATGAATAGAACACATAGCTAATGGATGAATTCACACCATAGTGCAAAGTATAGCACTTGTACAGTGTAAGGGTGAATTCACACTGAGTAAACGCTAGCTTATTCTGAACGTAAAACATGTTCAGAATAAGCGGCGTCTAAAGCAGCTCCATTCATTTCTATGGGAGCGGGGATACGAGCGCTCCCCATAGAAATGAATGGGCTGCTTCTTTCACTCCGTGCAGTCCCATTGAAGTGAATGGGGAGTGCCGGCGTATACGGCAAGCTCTGCTCATGCCGGAGCGTACACGCCGGCACTCCCCATTCACTTCAATGGGACTGCACGGAGTGAAAGAAGCAGCCCATTCATTTCTATGGGGAGCGCTCGTATGCCGGCTCCCATAGAAATGAATGAAGCTGCTTTAGACGCCGCTTATTCTGAACGTGTTTTACGTTCAGAATAAGCTAGCGTTTACTCAGTGTGAATTCACCCTTAGGATTAACATACATATTATAGAAAGAGAATTAACCCAAGCATGTTGTTGGATATGGAGAGTTATCAGGAATCCGTATTGTATGCAAGTATGGCACTAGTCAAAATCAACCCCATAGCCCCAGTTCTACCTACAAGGGGTAGTTATAGGGGTGTACAGAGATAACAACCACTACAGAGACCTGGAAACTTAGATGGCCTAAAGGTCTCTTTACAACATAAGAAGACATCAGTATCATAGGTAGCACATGATAAGTGGGTGCCCCATTACATATTTTACACTAGGGACCAGGAATTCCTCTGTCCCCCACTTGGCTGCCATGTAGGGTGCCATAGTTTGGGTAGGTAACCAATTTTGTTGATGCCCAATGAGGTATATGTTATCTAGTGTTTCCTTCCCTCCCATATTCTACATTATTACAGATAATATCCAAGAATTTTGGAGCGTAGTCATACATATGTAACTACACCGACAGTCTGGACTGGATTAGTTATCAGCTACATCATATTTGGAAAGACTAGATATGTCTATATCAGGGGTGCTCACACTTTGTCAACATGTTAGCTACTTCTTTAAATGACCAAGCCCTAAGATCAACTACCCACTTCTTGTGGGCGGGGCCGGGTAGTGTCTGTGGGCGGGAGGGGCGTGTTGGTGGGTGGGGTATGCGGGCGTGGCCGGGCGGATCATGAGAGGTGGCCGCCCAGGCATCCCCGCTGTCTGCTTCTTCACAGCGCAGCCAGTGTCCGTAGATGACTCTCAGCCTGCCCTGTGAACAAGCACTTGCAGGCCGCTCTTAGGGATGGAGGGAGCCGAGGTGCTGCTTCTTCACAGCGCGGCTGAGAGTCATCTACTGACACTGGCAGGCGGGGCTGCTGCAGCCCCAGCCTGCCAGTGTCCAGAGATAACTCTCAGCCTGCGCTGTGAAGAAGCAGACAGCGGGGATGCCTGGCTGCATCCCGCGATCGACCCATATGTCCATTGCGATCGACTGGTAGATCGCGATCGACGTATTGGGCACCCCTGGTCTATATAATATCAGCACAGCTAATACACAATAATGATACCAAAGGGATTTCAGCGTCAGTTTTTACTTATGATAGGGTTGTTCTTTGAAGATCTTTAAGGTAAGCTCACACAGAACACTTTGGAGAGGAATATGTGGTGGTCTTCCATCCCAAATTATACTCCAAAAACTGTCCCTGTGGGACCTAAAGGCAGGTTAGTACCGTGGTTTATTCCAGGATTCAGCTGCGGGGATTGCGACAAGACCAAACAAGGCACTTATTTTTTTGGGAGGCAGATTTTAGTGGAATTTACAAATCAAATGAGGCGGAATTTGCCTCAAAATCAGCTCCAAATTCCTCCCTGTGAATGTTCTCATGTACATCACTAGCTCCTTACCAGTGACTACCAAGGCTACTGATTGGTCTCAGTGGTCACATGACTTCCGGCATTCAGGCAGGTAAGCTTTTTTTTGTTTCCCATCTCCCCCAGCCTCCACATGGGTTACTCCAATTTTTGAACAACCCCTTTAAGTTTACATTATCTAACAAGTGGCATGCCGGTAGTGCAGCACATTATGAGAAAAAAATAATTGGAGACTTCCACAATATGGATTCATTATCTGGAAGCTGGATAATCCCTTTAAGTTCATGGCGGAACCACAGAACATTAGATCTATAACAAAAATGTATGTAGATGTTTTAAAACTACAAGGTCTGTATAAAACTTCATCCAACACCTGTCAGAATGGCTCACTAGTATACCAGAGGATCTTATGGTGGGTCCAGGCTCTGCAGAATAAAGGTCCAGCAAACGATATCCATATTTAAAGAGCACAATGTTTATTTCCTAGGGATTGTTGGACAGTGAGCCCCAGAATCATGTTATTCGGTGGGCGAAAGGAACCTCCATCGAACACTGTCTTGAATGTTTTTCATCTTTACTAGAAAGAATAGTTAATATTTGTAGTCAAAAATTCATTTCTAGTACATACAATTATTATAGCAACTATATCATTTATTACACCCCGCAGACCCTAACCCTAAAGCTGTTGATCCAGAAGAAAGTAAAAAGCATGAACATACTCGACCAGCCTGTGACACAGGTATACATTCTTTCTTGCCCCAAGAGTCAGAGAATAAGGAGGGGATATAGAAAAGTCAATATTACAGCAACCCCAGCTACCCCCCGCACAGGTAATTTTGGGGCTCTTGGGGACTAGGGCATATATTGGTAATAGGGTAATATACTGTTTTGTACTCATTGGATAAGACCTTTAATACTCTTGATATTTTCCTCATACTTATCGACATGCTAGAAAGGGGAGTAACATCTTAAGACAGAAGTGATCAGCCTCTTGCAAATTCCTAAGTGTGCAGGCCGAAGAGGGGCCTATTTTATAGCAGAAGGCACTTGGATGATCATCTGAGTGCCCGCCATCCATTATTGACTTCAATGGGACATCCCATTCTGATGTTACGGAGCAGGATACGGCCTGCTTTATAATTATTTAAGTGAAACGGAGTATAAGACCCCCCATGGGAAGAGCCTTGACCCATACACCTGGTCATGTGCATGAGGCCTGAGACTCAATTTGGCACAAATTACGTCAACACAGACTCCAGCAAAACTGACTACTTATGGTAATTTCTCCCATGTTTAGAATTTCTCTGCTATCCTCTAGTACTGTGAGGTGCCAGATCTTGTTCAAGATTACGAGACTTAGGGGTTCAAGTCTTAGCTAAGAAAATAGAATTTCCCTTTCAATATTTCATCTAATGGTTTTCCAGTTCCACCATTTGATGCACCTTATCTGTTTGTGCTTCCTTGAAGAAAATATAATAGCAAAAAAATATATATATAGCGTACGCTGCTCTTTCTGACTCTGTACTGTCCAGAGGCATTTCTACAGATACCAGATCCTTTCTTCTTCACAACTGAACCATGGGGCTTTGATCAAGGAAGATTTGAAGGGTAGAGCAAAAATGATGGCATTTTGGTCTGTAAGGGAGAGAGATAGGCTGCTCCCTGGAGCAAGATTTCAGCGTGAACTATGAAATATAGAAGAATCACTGCAGCACACACATTATGTAAAGATCAAAAGAGCACAAGATAAGACCCTCTCCCCCCCCTTGTCCCATGAAGTTTATTAATGACTACTGCTGAGTGTTATTACCGAACGCTGCAGATTCATTCTAGATGGCAATATAGGATTTTCTAGACCTGGAAACCAGTAAAAGTGAAATATACCCTATTCAAGATGGGAGTTAGGATTTCTTTATAGGTGAAGAAATGTATAATGGGAGAGAGCTATCATACCATCGCAAAAAGAAAACTAGTTTTGTCGCATTTACAGAAGTCACAGAGTCAACCTGAATGTCTGCAACTGGTTAAACTGCTGCAACATGATATTTTATCACAGAAGACAACAAAAACCAATGAAAAGTCATTGAAAAAGGTTTTTCCAATGACTTTTGTTTGTTGTTGTTTTCTGTCATAAGATATAATGGCCCATAGCAGCCCCTCCACACAGTATAAAGTCATATAGCGGACCCTCCACACAGTATAATGATCCATAGTAGCCCCTCCACACAGTATAAAGTCATATAGCGGACCCTCCACACAGTATAATGATCCATAGTAGCCCCTCCACACAGTATAAAGTCATATAGCGGACCCTCCACACAGTATAATGATCCATAGTGGTCACTGCTTACATTGTAAGGGTGCATGCACACTACGTAACGCCGGGCGTGTATGAGAGCCGTACACGCCGGCATTACAGCAGACTGCCGAACACTTCCCATTCACTTCAATGGGAGCGCTCGTAACAGCGGCGTTTACGAGCGCTCCCATTGAAGTGAATGGGAAGTGTTCGGCAGCCCTGCTGTAACGCCGGCGTGTACGGCTCTCATACACGCCCGGCGTTACGTAGTGTGCATGCACCCTAAGGGTGAGTTCACACGGAGGAAAGTGGAGTGCAATCTTGCACGTATACACGTGTCAGCAGATTGTGCTTGCAAAAAGATCCCATTCATTTCAATGGGAGTTAGGATCGTATACGCTGCGTTATTTTGCGGCCGCAAAATCACGGGCGCAAAATAACGTGGCGTATATGCTCCTAACTCCCATTGAAATGAATGGGAGCATTTTGAGCGTGTCATCTGCCGGCACGTGTATACGTGCCAGATCAAGCGCAACGTTACATCGTGTGAATGCACCCTAATGTCTCATAATGTCTCATAATAGCCACTCCTCACAGTATAATGTCCTATAGCAGCCCCTGCACACAGTATAATGTTTCATAGTGGCCCCTCCACACAGTATAAAGTCATATAGCGGACCCTCGACACAGTATAATGTCCCATAGTGGCCCCTCCACACAGTATAAAGTCATACAGCGGACCCTCCACACAGTATAAGGGCTAGTTCACACGTGAACTGCCCGTGCGGGTTTTGACACAGAGAGAGACGCGGCGAGCCGCGTCTCTCTCTTGTCAAAACCCGCCCACCGCGACCATCGCTGTCGCGGCTTAACCCTCTGCTGTCGGCTCAAATGAATGAGCCGACATAGGAGGGAGCTGCCGGGGGCGGAAGCCGCGCGGCTGAGCCTGCGCGGCTTCCGCCTGAAGAAAGGACATGTCCTTTCTTTTCTCCGCTAGCAGCAGCTCGCCGCTAGCGGAGAACAGAAGCCCGGCGGTCTCCATAGACCACCATTATAAGGGGAGGTTTTGGACGCGAAATCCGCTGTCAAAAACCTCCCCTTATACTCACGTGTGAACTAGCCCTAATGCCCCATAGTGGTCACTGCTTACATTATAATGTCTCATAATAGCCACTCCTCACAGTATAATGTCCTATAGCAGCCCCTGCACACAGTATAATGTCTCATAGTGGCCCCTCCTCGCAGTATAATGTCCTATGGCAGCCCCTGCACATAGTATAATGTCACATAGCAGCCTCCATACCATATAATGTTCCACGTGGGCCACTCCACCCAGTATAAAGTCCTACAATGGCCTATCCACACAGTATTATATAACACAGTGACCCATCTACACAATATTATATCCCATTGTGGCCCATCCACACAGTATTATATCCCATAGTGGCCCATCCACATAGTATTATCTCCCATCATGGCCCCAACGGTGTTCATTGCAAATATTGAAAAAATTTCAAGTTCAGCAAAACCTAAAATTTTTGGGGTACATGACCTACGAACTATTATTTTACTCTGGTGTCTTTTCAGACCTCAGAGTATAAAGATCAGAGACACAGGGGAGGTGACAAACATAAAAACAATGGCAGTTATCTCTCCTGGGCTTCACCATGTCTCCCTGCTGTTTTTGGCTCTCTACAATGTCATCACAGACATCGGTTACACCAGTGTCCTTACTGGCTTCTGTGACATCATTATAGAGGTCGAAGACAGCATGAAGTTGCATCGGAGAAGTGAGTACCACTAGTTTACATGTTCGCTCACCTCCATTAGGACTCTGATCATTATATTCTGGGGTTGGAAACAGACCCCAAAGTATAATAAGAGCAGTATTTGTTGGGGTTCTCTCAACAAACACTCTTGCCGCGGGCCCGCGTCTTTACTTACTTTCTGCCTCTTCATAAATCAATCGTTCCTTCTGCCAGTCAGGGCCTATATTAAGACTGGCATCCGCTTTACCAGTCTTACCAAATCTGCTCCATTGTGTCTATGGCCCATAATTCATCTCTAGGAAACAGGAAGTGTCAGACTATTTTAGGTTTTGTAGCTATAGATGGAATTGAAAGGTTTTTACAATACTTTTAAACATAAAAATTGATTTAAACAATAGGTCCTTTTCTCCCGACACATTCCCTTTGATCTGCAGACATCAGTGAATTTGCAGATTTACTGCGGCTTCAGACAGAAACGTCTAGAGGAATGTTGACCATTGTTTTACAATAGTAATAACATCAATGACATCATCACTTCTATGATGTAGTAAAATTAGGCATGTCCCGTTTCTATTAATGATAACCCTGCTTGGACCATGGACTGCTGGATTATGATGGAGTAAATCCCATAGCGGTATCACAAGGCAGCTCTACAATACTCATTGCTTCACTGTATGTTAGCTCACTATGTGACACATCACTCAGTTTATTACCTGAAATTTTTCTGGCTGTCACTCAGACTGCCGGCTTCCCTACAATTTCCATAATCATCTTCATTATCTGCTAAACCCTGTATATCAGTCATGTCCCAGGCACTTGCTTTTACAATTTAATAACTGGGAAGTAGGACGGTGATCTGTTAGAGCTGTCACCTACTTGTGTGGCGAGGAGTCTAGACTGTCAGCGTTATCGGTACGTCCTACAGGTAGAACCTTCATTGTAAGAAAATGTATTTGTCTCTAAGACCCCGTGACTTTATTACATGTCTGTGATCTTAATCACTGTACTATAAATCATGGTGCCCGCAGATCTAATAGTATTGCTGAAGGCGAAACTCCACCTATAAATAATATACTGAATAAATGGCCATTATATTTTATATTGCTATCACCAGCATTGCTTCGTTGGCTGGATTAATATTCTGATAGTAAGCTATAGGGTGTGCAAAGTTTCAGTTCTTGTAATTTCCTTTCAACATATTAAAGAGATTGACCCAACTTGATAACTCCGTCTTAGATAGAAGCTGCCCTGTACACTTACTTCTAGCTTTGACTTAATAGGTGGCATTAAATATCGTTCATTCAAAGGAATAGGTGCCCAAGTAATAAGTCTTCACTAGAGATGAGCGAACAGTGTTCTATCGAACTCATGTTCGATCGGATATTAGGCTGTTCGGCATGTTCGAATCGAATCGAACACCGCGTGGTAAAGTGCGCCATTACTCGATTCCCCTCCCACCTTCCCTGGCGGCTTTTTTGCTCCAAAAACAGCGCAGGGTAGGTGGGACAGGAACTACGACACCGGTGACGTTGAAAAAAGTAGGAAAAACCCATTGGCTGCCGAAAACATGTGACCTCTAATTTAAAAGAACAGCGCCGCCCAGGTTCGCGTCATTCTGAGCTTGCAATTCACCGGGGACGGAGGTTTCCGTCCATTTAGCTGGGGCTTAGATTCTGGGTAGGCAGGGACAGGCTAGATAGGAAGGAGAAGACAACCAACAGCTCTTATAAGAGCTAAATTCCAGGGAGAAGCTTGTCAGTGTAATGTGGCTCAATCGCCGCAACCCAGCTTTCCCAGGATCCTGAATGGAATACACTGACAGTGTATTCCCGTATACCCTATATATACACCCGATCCCTGTTCCAACGGTGTGCCCCCCCCCCCCACCTTCACCCCAGAAATACCCTGCAAGTCCCCTAGCAATAGAATTGGGGCTATATACACCCACTATTTTTGCTACTGCCATACAGTGCCATTGCCTGACTGGGAATTCCAAGAATATATTGGGTTTACAAATACCCTCATTTCTTGCTACTGCCATATAGTGCCATTGTCTGACTGGGAATTCAAAGAATATATTGGGGTTACAAATACCCTCATTTCTTGCTACTGCCATATAGTGCCATTGTCTGACTGGGAATTCCAGGAATATATTGGGTTTACAAATACCCTCATTTCTTGCTACTGCCATATAGTGCCATTGTCTGACTGGGAATTCCAGGAATATATTGGGTTTACAAATACCCTCATTTCTTGCTACTGCCATATAGTGCCATTGTCTGACTGGGAATTCAAAGAATATTGTAACATCTCTGCCTGTTCGGGTCACTGCACCACCCTCTGCTCGCATGCTGCGGCGCAGGAGGCGTGTGCAGTTTGAGAATCTGCTTAAAGTTTTTAGTTGCACTGTGTGAACACGGCTCTAGTCCTTAATTGGATTTGCACCACACCCGTCTTCTGCCAAGGTTGCCTCTGTCTATTAAGTGGTTAATCTGTCTTGCCTGTGTGTTAGGAGTATTTAGGTTCTTTACTTTCTATTTTTCTTACCTGGGGAGTTTTTGGCTGCGCAGTGTCTGGGGTGGCATCCTGGCGCTGCGGGGTTGTCCTGTCGTGAGTATTGGTGCACACCTTCTGACTTGCACGTGCGCACTGATGGTAGGCAGCTTTATCTCCTGGTTTATTAGTCTGTCCTCCCATTTGCACCTGGGAGGAGTGGTCTCTACCCTGTATTTAAACCCATGCCTCCCATGGTTCTGTGCTGAGTGTCGCTTTTACAGAGCTAGGCCTTAGCAGGAGGAGTAGGTGGTGTTCTGGGATAGAGGAGGTGCCGTGGTTGGTTTTTGGGAGGTTTGGGTGAACGAGTTGGTTTGTGTGTTTTCCCTTCTGTGTTCACCAATCCTACCTCTGTGTGTTATTGACTGTGTGAGTGAATTGCCTTATCCTTTGATTTCTACTCAGTTTCCCTGTGTTTGTTTCCTAGTTTAAGGTTCCTTCCCATATTGGTTTGGGGGAATCCTTTCCCACATTTTTCCTGTGTGCTGCTTGTGTTGTTAGTCAGCGCACACCCTTGTCAGTCCCTGTCAGTAGCAGCTTCACTTGTTCGTTAGGGGTGACCCCCTTTAGTCTCCAGTCCCTAGAGATCTTATAGGGCATTCCTTCTCCCACTTCCCTCTAGGCCTACGGAATCAGTGAGAGAGGAGCTGTTGGGGTCAGGCTTAGCCTGAGTACAGCCGACCCACACCCGTGAGGCAGGGACCGGGATAGCTAGTGGGAGTAGTGCAGGGCGAGATTCCCTACTGCTATCCCTTAGGCCCGTTGCAGCTACCTGGACTGACATAACACTGTGATTGACAGCGTTTTCTTCCTATCAGGTTCTGGGCGGGTTCTTCCTTCCCTATTTAGTCTTGGCTCACAGTCACACTGGTGCCGGTTATTGCCCTTGCTTTCTGGTATCGCTTGCTGTTTAATTACTTGTATGCTAATCCTTGACCTCTGGCTTTCCTACTGACTATTCTCTTGACTCCGATTTGGCACTGCATCGCTCTCTTGTTACCGAACCCTGGCTAGCTGACCTCCCTTTGTTGTTGTACGTCTTGTCTGCGTTTTGTGTTTCACGTATTCAGGGAGGGATTGTCTTCGTGGTTGTCGCCTATTACCTAGGATAGGGTCTGGCAATAGGAAGGGAAAGCGGGGGGCTTCAGTTTAGGGCTCACTGTCCCTTGTGCCCCTCCCTCCAGGGTTCATCAGCAGCTTCTGGGGAATTATCATCTGGCTATTCCCTAACAGAATAACCGGCCTAAAACCTACATCCATTGCTTCCCTACAGACAGCATGGATCCTATCCAGTGCCTTGCAGCAAAGTTGGAGGGATTGACAGGCCTGGTAGCTGAACTAGCTAAACAGGTTCAGACCCTAACTGAGGCTGCTGCACCATCCCCAGCTGTTTTGGCACCTTATAAGGTCAAGATGCTACTCCTGGACCGTTTCTCAGGGGACCGTGCAAAATTTGAAACTTTCAGGGAGTCTTGTCTCCTGTACTTCCGTGTGAATCCACATGCTACTCAGGCCCAAATAGTGGGAGTGGTTATATCTCTTTTACAGGGGGACCCACAAGCTTGGGCCCTTAAACTCCCTGCTGAGGCTGAGGAGTGGGTTGATCTGGAAAAATTTTTTAAGTCCCTGGGCTCTATCTATGCTGAGCCAGACCACACTGCGCTTGCGGAATCGCAACTCCTCACCATGCAGCAGGGAAAACGCTCTGCAGAGGAGTATTGCTCTGAGTTCCGTAAGTACAGTGTAACCACAGGTTGGTGTGAGTCCGCGCTAAAGGCTCACTTTAAATAAGGGCTATGTGATCGTGTTAAGGAGCTCTGGGTTGGTCACCCAGATCCCCCGACTCTTGAGAAGGCCATGACTTTGGCGGTCCGTATTGACCGCAAGATCCGAGAAAATTTAAAAGAGAGAGTAGGGTCTGTTGCCTCCAAGTTTTCTGTCTCTTCCTCTCTCTCCTCTGAAAAACTCACCTTTCCTCCCATCACTTCTGGTGAGGAACCCATGCAACTGGGAGCTATGGACGCCAAGACACGACGAGAGCATCGTCTCAGGAATAACCTGTGCCTGTACTGTGGTTTCTCTGGTCATGTCATCCGAGACTGCTCTATCAGACCCTTGTCACCTGTGCAAAAACTTCAGTGCCTGAGTGGTAATCAGAAGAACCACTCAGGCAACCAGGTATTTGGTGGAAATAACAATAAGATGATGTTATCTGTGTCTTTGTCCTCTGGGGACAGATCTGTTTCTGGCAAGGCCCTAGTTGACTCTGGGTCTGCAGCAAATTTTATTAAATATTCAGTTGTTGAATCTTTGGGCATTGAGCTTTTGCCACTGGACACGCCTATGTCTGTTACTGGAGCGGATTCTACTCCACTGGCCAGGGGTAAAGTCAGGTTTAAACCCCCCTTGATCTCTTTGCAAGTGGGTTCTACACATTCAGAGGTCATAAGCCTTTTTGTTATGGAGAATCTCTCTGCTGATGTTATTTTGGGGTTCCCCTGGCTGAAGCTCCATAACCCTATTTTGGATTGGGGTAAAAAGGAGTTGGTAAAGTGGGGAGATCAGTGCTCATCCCACTGTATTGCTTTACATTCTGTAGATTGTGTCACTGAGGAGAAGGTCTCAGCTACTAAAAGTTGGGAGCGCCCCTCCGGTATTAAAACCTGGTGGTATCAGAAACGCCAGGTGAATAAAAAATGTTTGCCTGGTTCTCAAGCGTCTGTGGTTCAAGCAGAACCAAAATACAAGGCAGGGAAAACTCAGAATCCCTCTAGAACTGGTTTGTCTGGTGAGGGTCCGGTGGCCCCTCATAAAAGGGGGGGTACTGTAACATCTCTGCCTGTTCGGGTCACTGCACCACCCTCTGCTCGCATGCTCCGGCGCAGGAGGCGTGTGCAGTTTGAGAATCTGCTTAAAGTTTTTAGTTGCACTGTGTGAACACGGCTCTAGTCCTTAATTGGATTTGCACCACACCCGTCTTCTGCCAAGGTTGCCTCTGTCTATTAAGTGGTTAATCTGTCTTGCCTGTGATTGACAGCGTTTTCTTCCTATCAGGTTCTGGGCGGGTTCTTCCTTCCCTATTTAGTCTTGGCTCACAGTCACACTGGTGCCGGTTATTGCCCTTGCTTTCTGGTATCTCTTGCTGTTTACTTGTATGCTAATCCTTGACCTCTGGCTTTCCTACTGACTATTCTCTTGACTCCGATTTGGCACTGCATCGCTCTCTTGTTACCGAACCCTGGCTAGCTGACCTCCCTTTGTTGTTGTTCGTCTTGTCTGCGTTTTGTGTTTCACGTATTCAGGGAGGGATTGTCTTCGTGGTTGTCGCCTATTACCTAGGATAGGGTCTGGCAATAGGAAGGGAAAGCGGGGGCTTCAGTTTAGGGCTCACTGTCCCTTGTGCCCCTCCCTCCAGGGTTCACCAGCAGCTTCTGGGGAATTATCATCTGGCTATTCCCTAACAAATATATTGGGGTTACAAATACCCTCATTTCTTGCTACTGCCATATAGTGCCATTGTCTGACTGGGAATTCCAGGAATATATTGGGTTTACAAATACCCTCATTTCTTGCTACTGCCATATAGTGCCATTGTCTGACTGGGAATTCAAAGAATATATTGGGGTTACAAATACCCTCATTTCTTGCTACTGCCATATAGTGCCATTGTCTGACTGGGAATTCCAGGAATATATTGGGTTTACAAATACCCTCATTTCTTGCTACTGCCATATAGTGCCATTGTCTGACTGGGAATTCAAAGAATATATTGGGGTTACAAATACCCTCATTTCTTGCTACTGCCATATAGTGCCATTGTCTGACTGGGAATTCAAAGAATATATTGGGTTTACAAATACCCTCATTTCTTGCTACTGCCATATAGTGCCATTGTCTGACTGAGAATTCAAAGAATATATTGGGGTTACAAATACCCTCATTTCTTGCTACTGCCATTTAGTGCCAGTTTCTGACTGGGAATTCAAAATGCGCACGGCTCCCGGAAAGGGACGAGGCCGTGGGCGAGGTCGGGGGAATGGTTCTGGGGAGCAAGGTAGCAGTGAAGCCACAGGGCGTCCCGTGCCTACTCCTGTGGGGCAGCAAGCATTGCGCCACTCCACAGTGCCAGGGTTGCTTGCCACATTAACTAAACTGCAGGGTACAAACCTTAGTAGGCCCGAGATCCAGGAACAGGTCTTGCAATGGCTGTCGGATAACGCTTACAGCACATTGTCCAGCAGCCAGTCAGACTCTGCCTCCTCTCCTCCTATTACCCAACAGTCTTGTCCTCCTTCCTCCCAAAATTCCCAAGCTTCACAGAACAATAACCCCAACTGTCCCTGCTCCCCAGAGCTGTTCTCCGCTCCTTTCATTGTCCCTCAACCTGCCCCTCCACGTCGCGATTCCACAAACCTAACAGAGGAGCATCTGTGTCCAGATGCTCAAACACTAGAGTCTCCTCCATCTCCGTTCGATTTGGTGGTGGATGACCAGCAACCCACCCTCATCGACGACGATGTGACGCAGTTGCCGTCAGGGCATCCAGTTGACCTGCGCATTGTGCGGGAGGAGGAGATGAGACAGGAGTTGGAAGAGGAAGTGGTGGATGATGAGGACACTGACCCGACCTGGACAGGGGGGATGTCAAGCGGGGAATGTAGTGTGGATGTTGAGACAGGTGCAGCACCAAAAAGGGTAGCTAGAGGCAGAGGCAGAGGTCAGCAGCTTAGGCGAAGCCAGGCCACACCCGGAATCTCCCAAGATGTTCCAGTTCGTACCCAGCCCCGAAAAACTCCCACCTCGAGGGCACGTTTCTCGAAGGTGTGGAGTTTTTTCAAGGAATGCGCCGAGGACAGATATAGTGTTGTCTGCACAATTTGCCTCTCGAAGTTGATTAGGGGCTCTGAGAAGAGCAACCTGTCCACCACTTCAATGCGCCATCATTTGGAATCCAAGCACTGGAATCAGTGGCAGGCAGCAACGGCAGGACAAAGGCCGCCTGCCGTTCACGCCACTGCCTCTGCCTCTGCCACTGCCACTGCTGACTGTGCTGGCGATGCACTCCAGAGGACGAGCCAGGACACCACTTCATCTGCCTCCGCCACTTTGTTGACTTCTTCCTCATCCTCCCCTGTTCCTGTCTTATCTCCTTCTCCTGCACCATCAGGCGCTTCTTTACAACAACCCACCATCTCTCAGACATTGGAGCGGCGGCAGAAATACACTGCTAACCACCCACACGCGCAAGCCTTGAACGCCAACATCGCTAAACTACTGGCCCAGGAGATGTTGGCGTTCCGGCTTGTTGAAACTCCCGCCTTCCTGGACCTGATGGCAACTGCGGCACCTCGCTATGCCGTCCCTAGCCGTCACTACTTCTCCCGGTGTGCCGTCCCCGCCTTGCACCAGCACGTGTCACTCAACATCAGGCGGGCCCTTAGTTCCGCGCTTTGCACAAAGGTCCACTTGACCACCGACGCGTGGACAAGTGCATGCGGACAGGGACGATACATTTCACTGACGGCACACTGGGTGAATGTAGTTGAGGCTGGGACTGCTTCCCAAACTGGCCCGGTGTACCTCGTCTCCCCGCCTAACATTCCTGGCAGGGACACGAGAAGAACACCTCCTCCGCCTCCTCCTCCGCCACTGCCTCCTCCTCCGCTGTTAGATTGACCCCAGCTACGAGTTGGAAACGTTGCAGCACTGGCGTTGGTAGACGTCAGCAGGCCGTGCTGAAGCTGATCAGCTTGGGGGACAGATGGCACACTGCCTCCGAGGTGAGGGATGCCCTCCTCGATGAGACGGCAATATGGTTTGAGCCGCTGCACCTGGGCCCAGGCATGGTCGTTTGTGATAACGGCCGGAACCTGGTAGCAGCTCTGGAGCTTGCCGGACTCCAACATGTTCCATGCCTGGCCCACGTCTTCAACCTAGTGGTGCAACGTTTCCTAAAGAGCTACCCCAATGTTCCAGAGCTACTGATGAAAGTGCGGCGCATGTGCGCCCACTTTCGCAAGTCGACAGTAGCCGCTGCTAGCTTAAAATCTCTCCAGCAACGCCTGCATGTGCCACAACACCGGCTTTTGTGCGACGTCCCCACACGCTGGAACTCAACGTTTCAGATGTTGAATAGAGTGGTTGAGCAGCAGAGACCTTTGATGGAATACCAGCTACAAAACCCTAGGGTGCCACAAAGTCAGCTGCCTCAGTTTCTCATCCATGAGTGGCCATGGATGAGAGACCTTTGTGACATCCTACGGGTGTTTGAGGAGTCCACAAGGAGGGTGAGCTCTGAGGATGCGATGGTGAGCCTTACAATCCCGCTCTTGTGTGTTCTGAGAGAATCCCTGATTGACATCAGGGATAACTCAGATCACACAGAGGAGTCAGGGATAGCATCCGATCCGTCACAGCTGGAGAGTAGGTCCACACATCTGTCCGCTTCATCGCGTTTAATGGAGGAGGAGGAGGAAGAAGAGTTGTCCGATGATGTGATGGTGATACAGGAGGCTTCCGGGCAACTTCGAATCGTCCCATTGTTGCAGCGCGGATGGGTAGACATGGACGATGAGGAGGAAATGGAGATTGAACTTTCCGGTGGGGCCAGAGGAGTCATGCCAACTAACACTGTGGCAGACATGGCTGAGTTCATGTTGGGGTGCTTTACAACCGACAAGCGTATTGTCAAAATCATGGAGGACAACCAGTACTGGATCTTTGCTATCCTTGACCCCTTTGACCCATTCCGGTAGAGGGGAGGGCCAATCGCATCAATGCTTGCCACAAGCAATTGGTGCAGAATATGATGGAGATGTTTCCAGCATGTGACGTTGGCGGCAGGGAGGGCAGTTCCTCCAGTAGGCGACCAAGTTCTCACCGGTCCACACAAACGAGGGGCACACTGTCTAAGGTCTGGGACACCTTGATGGCACCCCCTCGCCAAAGTGCCGCCACGGAGGGTCCTAGTGTCACCAGGCGTGAGAAGTATAGGCGCATGTTGCGGGAATACCTTTCCGACCACAGCCCTGTCCTCTCCGACCCCTCTGCACCCTACACGTATTGGGTGTCGAAGTTGGACCTGTGGCTTGAACTTGCCCTATATGCCTTGGAGGTGCTGTCCTGTCCTGCCGCCAGCGTCCTATCTGAGAGGGTGTTCAGTGCAGCCGGTGGCATCATCACTGACAAGCGCACCCGTCTGTCAGCTGAGAGTGCCGACCGGCTCACTTTGATAAAAATGAACCACCACTGGATAGAGCCTTCATTTTTGTGCCCACCTGTGTAAAGGACCCCAACATGAAACTCCATGTCTGTGCTCAACCTCTCCAATTCCTCCGCATCCTCATACTCATCCACCATAAGCGTTGCACAATTCTGCTAATACTAGGCTCCCTCCACCCTGATTTCCCACAACTCTGCTGGTTAGAGGCTCCCTCCACCCTGATTTCCCCCAACTCTGCTGGTTAGAGGCTCCCTCCACCCTGCTTTCCCCCAACTCTGCTGGTTAGAGGCTCCCTCCACCCTGCTTTCCCACAACTCTGCTGGTTAGAGTCTCCCTCCACCCTGATTTCCCACAACTCTGCTGGTTAGAGGCTCCCTCCACCCTGCTTTCCCACAACTCTGCTGGTTAGAGGCTCCCTCCACCCTGCTTTCCCACAACTCTGCTGGTTAGAGGCTCCCTCCACCCTGATTTCCCACAAGTCTGCTGGTTAGAGGCTCCCTCCACCATGAATTGGTCCAAACTGGGGTTTTTAGAGGCTCCCTCCACCCTGATTTCCCCCAACTCTGCTGGTTAGAGGCTCCCTCCACCCTGATTTCCCCCAACTCTGCTGGTTAGAGGCTCCCTCCACCCTGATTTCCCCCCAACTCTGCTGGTTAGAGGCTCCCTCCACCCTGCTTTCCCACAACTCTGCTGGTTAGAGGCTCCCTCCACCCTGATTTCCCACAACTCTGCTGGTTAGAGGCTCCCTCCACCATGAATTGGTCCAAACTGGGGTTTTTAGAGGCTCCCTCCACCATGAATTGGTCCAAACTGGGATTTTTAGAGGCTCCCTCCACCATGAATTTGCCCAAACTGGGCTGGTTAGAGGCTCCCTCCACCATGAATTTGCCCAAACTGGGCTGTTTAGAGGATCCATCCACCATGAATTGGTCCAAACTGGGCTGGTTAGAGGCTCCCTCCACCATGAATTTGGCCTAACTGGGGTTTTTAGAGGCTCCCTCCACCATGAATTTGCCCAAACTGGGCTGGTTAGAGGCTCCCTCCACCATGAATTGGTCCAAACTGGGGTTTTTAGAGGCTCCCTCCACCATGAATTGGTCCAAACTGGGTTTTTTTAGAGGCTCCCTCCACCATGAATTGGTCCAAACTGGGGTTTTTAGAGGCTCCCTCCACCATGAATTGGTCCAAACTGGGGTTTTTAGAGGCTCCCTCCACCATGAATTGGTCCAAACTGGGGTTTTTAGAGGCTCCTCCACCCTGATTTCCCCCAACTCTGCTGGTTAGAGGCTCCCTCCACCCTGCTTTCCCACCACTCTGCTGGTTAGTCTCCCTCCACCCTGATTTCCCACAACTCTGCTGGTTAGAGGCTCCCTCCACCCTGCTTTCCCCCAACTCTGCTGGTTAGAGGCTCCCTCCACCCTGCTTTCCCACAACTCTGCTGGTTAGAGTCTCCCTCCACCCTGATTTCCCACAACTCTGCTGGTTAGAGGCTCCCTCCACCCTGCTTTCCCACAACTCTGCTGGTTAGAGGCTCCCTCCACCCTGCTTTCCCACAACTCTGCTGGTTAGAGGCTCCCTCCACCCTGATTTCCCACAACTCTGCTGGTTAGAGGCTCCCTCCACCATGAATTGGTCCAAACTGGGGTTTTTAGAGGCTCCCTCCACCCTGATTTCCCCCAACTCTGCTGGTTAGAGGCTCCCTCCACCCTGATTTCCCCCAACTCTGCTGGTTAGAGGCTCCCTCCACCCTGATTTCCCCCCAACTCTGCTGGTTAGAGGCTCCCTCCACCCTGCTTTCCCACAACTCTGCTGGTTAGAGGCTCCCTCCACCCTGATTTCCCACAACTCTGCTGGTTAGAGGCTCCCTCCACCATGAATTGGTCCAAACTGGGGTTTTTAGAGGCTCCCTCCACCCTGATTTCCCCCAACTCTGCTGGTTAGAGGCTCCCTCCACCCTGATTTTCCCCAACTCTGCTGGTTAGAGGCTCCCTCCACCCTGATTTTCCCCAACTCTGCTGGTTAGAGGCTCCCTCCACCCTGATTTCCCCCAACTCTGCTGGTTAGAGGCTCCCTCCACCCTGATTTCCCCCCAACTCTGCTGGTTAGAGGCTCCCTCCACCCTGCTTTCCCACAACTCTGCTGGTTAGAGGCTCCCTCCACCCTGATTTCCCACAACTCTGCTGGTTAGAGGCTCCCTCCACCATGAATTGGTCCAAACTGGGGTTTTTAGAGGCTCCCTCCACCATGAATTGGTCCAAACTGGGATTTTTAGAGGCTCCCTCCACCATGAATTTGCCCAAACTGGGCTGGTTAGAGGCTCCCTCCACCATGAATTTGCCCAAACTGGGCTGTTTAGAGGATCCATCCACCATGAATTGGTCCAAACTGGGCTGGTTAGAGGCTCCCTCCACCATGAATTTGGCCTAACTGGGGTTTTTAGAGGCTCCCTCCACCATGGATATGCCCAAACTGGGCTGGTTAGAGGCTCCCTCCACCATGAATTGGTCCAAACTGGGGTTTTTAGAGGCTCCCTCCACCATGAATTGGTCCAAACTGGGTTTTTTAGAGGCTCCCTCCACCATGAATTGGTCCAAACTGGGGTTTTTAGAGGCTCCCTCCACCATGAATTGGTCCAAACTGGGGTTTTTAGAGGCTCCCTCCACCATGAATTGGTCCAAACTGGGGTTTTTAGAGGCTCCCTCCACCATGAATTTGCCCCAACTCTGCTGGTTAGAGGCTCAATCCACCCTGATTTTCAAAACAAATGTTGGTGCCAACCTCAACTTATTACAAGGGCCAAATTCAGTGCTGGTGACAAGCTCTCCTAACTGCAAGTGCCAAATACACATGTTTCAAGGTGTTTTCCTACTGTCAGAGAGGTGGTATTGAGTGTGTAAAGTGTGTAGTTGTTAGGCTGTGATGTTGGGGTAATAGAGGGTCTTTGGTGTGTTAGATGCCCCCAGACATGCTTCCCCTGCTGTCCCAGTTGTATTCCAGAGGTGTTGGCATCATTTCCTGTGGTGTCATAGTGGACTTGGTGACCCTCCAGACACGGATTTGGGTTTCCCCCTTAACGAGGATATGTTCCCTATAGACTATAATGGGGTTCGAAACCCGTTCGAACACACGAACAGTGAGCGGCTGTTCGAATCGAATTTCGAACCTCGAACATTTTAGTGTTCGCTCATCTCTAGTCTTCACAAACTTTCTGCCAGTGTGAAACCACTCTATTTAGTTGCTCTCATCTCAAAGTCATATCATTTGATATTATAACTTCTATGCATTACAGAACACCATTAGGGAGGTAAGTAGAAATGGCTGCACAAGACGTCATCAAACTTTGCTTATCTATGTTAGGCAAGGTTGGGTTTAGGTTGGATGACATCTTGTGCAGCTCCTTTCACTTTCTAGATGGTGTACTAGAGTGCTCCAAAGTTATGTAATAGCCAGTACCTATAATATTGTTATAAGGTGCCCTAAACTAGGAAATCTAGAGATAGGCAACAAGTGAAGGATCAGAAGTGCAAACTTCAGGTGCTCAGGCAGTGAGATGTGCCCTTCAATAGTGACAGAGTATACATCCTTTGAGACTACAACCCAACTGGGTGAACAAGGGCTTTGGTAATAAAATCTACATACATTTCAGTGCAATATACAGTATTATACAAGAGTTTCCAGTTCATATGAAAACTCACTGCTCATAATAAGCAGTAACATCACAATTCACAGTTTCGACTAAACCTATTAAAGTAACACCTGAGTACTGTGCATGTTACAGGGCTCACAAACATTGTAATTTGGGCACACCAAGCAGGTGTCCCTTACATCGAAACACCCTCTTAACAGGTAAGGCATCAAGTTTAGAACATGAAATATTTATAATTACATTGGTCTTGTTACGATTACATAGTGATTTTACAGGGGTAATAAATAATAAACACAGTGGTGTCACAATACAAGGATAATAAACACAGTGATGTCACAGTACAGGGATAATACACAGTGATGTCACAGTACAGGGATAATACACACAGTGATGTCACAGTATAGGGATAATACACACAGTGATGTCACAGTACAGGGATAATACACAGTGATGTCACAGTACAGGATAATACACACAGTGATGTCACAGTACAGGGATAATACACAGTGATGTCACAGTACAGGGATAATACACAGTGATGTCACAGTACAGGGATAATACACACAGTGATGTCACAGTATAGGGATAATACACACAGTGATGTCACAGTACAGGGATAATACACACAGTGATGTCACAGTACAGGGATAATATACACAGTGATGTCACAGCACAGGAATAATACACACAGTGATGTGACAGTACAGGGATAATACACACAGTGATGTCACAGTACAGGGATAATATACACAGTGATGTCACAGTACAGGGATAATACACAGTGATGTCACAGTACAGGGATAATACACACAGTGATGTCACAGTACAGGGATAATATACACAGTGATGTCACAGTACAGGGATAATACACACAGTGATGTCACAGTACAGGGATAATATACACAGTGATGTCACAGCACAGGAATAATACACACAGTGATGTCACAGTACAGTGATAAAATACAAAGTGATGTCACAGTACAGGGATTATATACACAGTGATGTCACAGTACAGGGATAATATACACAGTGATGTCACAGTACAGAGATAATACACACAGTGATGTCACAGTACAGTGATAACATACAAAGTGATGTCACAGTACAGGGATAATATACACAGTGATGTCACAGTACAGGGATAATATACACAGTGATGTCACAGCACAGGAATAATACACACAGTGATGTCACAGTACAGTGATAACATACAAAGTGATGTCACAGTACAGGGATAATACACACAGTGATGTCACAGTACAGAGATAATATACACAGTTATGTTACAATATATATAATGCATATAGTGATATCACTGGACAGGAATGATAAATTTAATTATGTCACAGTACGGTAATAATAAACACAGTGATGTCACAGTCCAGGAACAAAGTAAACAGCGATGTTACAGTATAGGGATAATAAACACAGCAATTTAACAGTACAGGAATAATGTACACGATACAGAGACAATAAACAACGATATCACAGTACAGGAATAATAAACAGTGATGTCACAGTACAAGGATAATAAACACAGTGATGTCACAGTACAGGGATAATACACACAGTGATGTCACAGTACAGGGGTAATATATACAGTGATGTCACAGTACAGGGATAATACACACAGTGATGTCACAGTACAGGGATAATACACACAGAGATGTCACAGTACAGGGATAATACACACAGAGATGTCACAGTACAGGGATAATACACACAGTGATGTCACAGTACAGGGATAATACACACAGAGATGTCACAGTACAGGGATAATACACACAGTGATGTCACAGTACAGGGGTAATATATACAGTGATGTCACAGTACAGGGATAATACACACAGTGATGTCACAGTACAGGGATAATACACACAGAGATGTCACAGTACAGGGATAATACACACAGAGATGTCACAGTACAGGGATAATACACACAGTGATGTCACAGTACAGGGATAATACACACAGAGATGTCACAGTACAGGGATAATACACACAGTGATGTCACAGTACAGGAATAATACACACAGTGATGTCACAGTACAGGGATAATATACATAGTGATGTCACAGTACAGGGATAATATACACAGTGATGTCATAATACAGGGATAATACACACAGTGATGTCACAGTACAGGGATAATACACACAGTGATGTCACAGTACAGGGATAATACACATAGTGATGTCACAGTACAGGGATAATATACACAGTGATGTCATAATACAGGGATAATACACACAGTGATGTCACAGTACAGGAATAATATACACAGTGATGTCACAGTACAGGGATAATACACACAGTGATGTCACAGTACAGGAATAATATACACAGTGATGTCACAGTACAGGGATAATACACACAGTAAAGTATTGAAGATGTATCTAGTGTTCCACATTCAATTGCACCCTAGGTTTCACTGGATATGTGCCCCCTTGTTTTGGGCTGTATAGCATCTCTGCCTGCTACTTCAGCTCATGGGCACATGATAGGATTGGGTCAGGGCCCTGTTGTAGATTGTGCAGGGGGCTCTGAAACTTACTTACAAATCCTCCTAGCACCTCATGCATTCATTCAGTCCGTTTGTGTCTTTATCTCACTAGTTCTTATAAAACATCCAATCTCAAAGGAACATTTTCCTCGATAATATTTGAAGTATTTTCTTCCCGAATCACTTCCTTGGCCCATACCATACTTATTAATGTAATGCATATGTTACATACTTTACATACTGGATGTTCATTGCCAGGGTTCAGGGAAGGGGAATATACTCTCTGACAGTTACATTACACATGCTAATCCTGTTTTTCTTGTTTTTCTCCTCGCCTCCTCTGTCGGATCTGTCCACCATTTGAGTGTCACGTTCATTGTTACATGATGGACTTGTGCCATTAATTTGAAAACCTTTTCTACGTTTTATTCCTTTCCAGGAGTCACGCAAAGCTGTCTGGCCAGGAGATCTGTGGCGATGGTTAATAATTAGGCAATGAATGATGATGGGTGGGAGTGACGGCCATTGTGTTTTCTTGCCTATCCAGTAATCTTTTAGCGCATGGACCAAATGGTGGCATTAACCCTATTATTTTCTCAGCCTTAGGCTTGGCACAGTGTGTAATTATATTAAGAGGGGCTGGGGTCTTTGTGTTATATTGAGGGTATTAGCATATGCCACTTGAGGGAGAAATCAATGCAATCAGTATTCTGCTTAATGGTCTTTTGTTGTACACTTCAACTTACGCTAAATAGAGCAGATTATCTTCTGTCCATGCCAGAGGCCAACATGGAGATCAACGTTATGCAGGTTCTATGGCAGAAAAGGGCTTCACAATAATGTCATACCGAGTTAATGTGGAACGAAGAAAATCCCCTAATGAATGTGTTTAATCCCTTTACTTGATCTATTCATTGTACAAATCTCCATCAAAACATCCTTGTGTATTACGGGAAAGTATGGTCGATGCTGTGAGCTCTGTAGACTATGGGTGACAATCTGGATGGTGTCCTCCGGCTATAAGTGTCATGTCCAATTGTATGACTTTGAGAACTTTGCCAGTCTTATAAGACAAGATGCTTGAGACAGCTTGAATTAGTCTGTCCAAATGCTGTTTGGGATAGCTGCGTGTCCTGGCTGGTGATCTGGGTTCCCATATTCATTACATCATTTCTGTCCTGATCTCAGATTGTATGACAATCCTTCTGGCTTTACCAAATGTACCTTGCTTCAGAACACTATCTACAAATACAACTTCCAGGTCCTTAGTAGCACCATATGTTGGGCAAAGCCTTGCTTAACCAGTACTGATGACCTATCCTAAAAATTGGCTATCAATATTGAGTGTTGGACAACCCCATTAATGCTGCCCCCTCCAGTAGGGGAGACAGTGGCTGCCATACAGGTGCCCATCCCAACACCCACAAGGAACAGTTGCTTGACAGGACGCCAATTTAGCTATCAGTATATTTTTAGCATTTGGGAGGAAATTTAAGTAACTGGAGGAAACCCACCCAAACATTGGTAAAACACACGGACTGCATACTGATGCTGCCCCTGGTCATAGTCACACCCCGGACCCCAGTGCTGCAATGAAAAAGCGCTTGTGTTTTCCCTTTTAGCAGATACATAATGATAAGTGATAGTCCTTCAATGCATAAACCCTGCCCTTGCTCAATAATTTTTGGGGTCCTGGGGGCCAGGAAATGACCAGGTGGGAGTGGTGCCCACCTCACCTATTGATAGGATGAGCATTCATATACTTAAATGGACTAGGAAGTAGAGACCAGGAAGCTTTGGCAATGGATCAGTAAAGTGGCTATCACATTCTTTTTCATGCCATTTTTCCCTGACAAAAATTTCACCAACCCAAAAACCCCTTTAAAGGTGCTATACTTACGATAGACCATCAATATTAGATCTGCTAGGGTTTACCAGCCAAGACCCCTGCAGAATAGCTATTTTGGGACAGAATGGCACCCATCAATGGTTACAATCGGAGCACAATTTGTAAAGTAGAGTTTTGTAACTACAGGACTGTCCCTTTGAAGTCTATGGGACAATACTGCAGTACCAAAACCTGCCACTAAAAACCATATGTCAAATAACTGATCTGTAGGGATCCTGAGTGTCAGACCCTCGCAGATCTAATATTGATGGTGCAGACATCTGTATTAGAAAGTGGATAACCCCTTTAAAAGGCTTATTTCAGATTAGAAGAAAAAATCTCTACATTGTGTCTTGAAACAGTGCCCCCTGGTATAGTAACTCAATACTTTTTGTAGGTATTGTCTGCCATCTCTATAGAATCACATCTACATTATTGTAGTCCCATTCGTGCCCACTCCTCTTATATTGTACTACAGACATACCAGTGACTTTTTCTCTTATTTAAGTGTAAGCTCTTTTACTGAAATTGTCTCCCATTTGACATCATAACCTAAGAATACCATAACTCTTGCCTTTTGTTTAACACTCGGGTTAGATCCTTTACAAATTTCATGCCAGCCCTTCTTAGCGCTTACAGAGCCATTATGTAGCCAGTCTTGTTACTTATTTATGCCCTCCTTGGTTTAAGCAGTGCGGCCGTCTGGCTGTGTGTAATGGGGAAGCACTCGTCTCTTAATGGAAGACATGGCTATTGTATGGCCTGACATTCACAGTGTGGAATTAATGTGATGTGAACAATGTATGGGGAGGGGGTTATAAGATGCATTTACAAAGCCAGCTGGTACAGGCTTTTAGGAAATTATTGTGCATCGATAAGTGGAAGAGCGCAGAAATATCATTATTGCCACAGAAGAGACCTGCTATAGTGCAATCTCCTTATTCACCTTATATGACTTCACTTGACTCGAACTTTGACAAAGCATATAGTTACATGGCTAGTATGGTTGCAAAAAGTTCAACTAGGGGATGGGAAACATCATGATAGTCCATCCATTTCCATGACCATAAATAAAACTTATCATTCTTATAATGTCATTGGGGCTATCTTGTTACAGTAGTTTGCAGATGGCCAAGGTTATGGCGTACTAACACTTGCAGGATCTGACTACACTAAGTTTTTTTGTTGTCTGTAACCATGGAGATACATATTTTTTTGATCATGTTTATTTGCAATCTTTAATCTTAGATGCATTGTAGCATCGCAGCATCTTGGCTGCCATGTTCCCCTCGAGGCTACTATAACCTAACACATGGAATCTCCCTATGAACACATTCTTGGTCAAGTTAATAAGCGGAGGGCAAAATATATTTGAGCCCCTTAGCAAAGGACACGGGAGAGAAATTAATTTTCAACTGTGGAACCAATGAGAACAAAATTGTACTTTAAGGCGCCATGTTACGGAAAAACAGCTTTTTTTGTTGCAGATTTTGTTGCGTTTTTTGGAGCCAAAGTCAATAGGGGATTGAGCAGAAGGGAGAAGTATAAGAACTTCCTATATATTGCCCATTCCTTTTGCAGCCATTGTTGGCTTTGGCTCAAAAATCCCCAACAAAATCTGCAACAATTCTCTTTGTACATCTGACGGACTCTCTAAATTCAGTCTTTTAACTACAGGACTTACTTCAAGTCATTCTGAAGGTTGGCATAATGACTTCTTTACTATCTAGACCCCATTGAATGAGGCTTCTTTGTTCTAATAGAAGATATGGGTGTGATCTTGCTCGGGCCCCATTGGTAGTAATATAACTGTTTGTCACTGCTAGGACCTCACTCTTACTTCCTAGCGCTTCAATCCTCTTATTGTCTTAGCACCTCTAGCAGGAGACAACAGCAATTTTCCCTGACAACACGCATCTTCCCTAATTCCAGTTCCTGTCAATAAGGACTTATTCAGTAATATAAGCTTCTTTCATGTCTGGATGTCTTCTGTATAGCATTGCACGATTTAGCTGCCTTGGAGCTAGTGAGCATGTTGTCTAATGCAAGGAGCTTACAAGATCTGAAGAGTGTAATTAATTAAAGCATGTAATTAGCTATCACTGCCACATACTTTACTGTCTAGTGGTGAAGACTTGGCTGTCAGTCTTCAAAGCCTGCAAAGGGTTGGATTCTCTTTGTTAGGAACATCACCTTGTTATCTACAGCGTAAATATCCTTACAACCCTCAGCCTCCAAATTGCCGGAAAAAGCTCATCATTAATGTAATTAAAGATTTGTGCAGAAATGTTTGTCTTTGTAAGAAAAAAGGTCAAGGAAGAGAATCTATGAAGAGCATAGGGGCCACCACTGCTAATACAATCATATAGAGAATCGGCAGAACTACCCTATGTGCGTACCGTCAGAAGATGCCACAATACACCCACGTGGTGGTCATGGTGGTCATGCTGTTGGTGGTGTAGGAATACATTATGAGTACTATTTTAGGATCAGTACTGTTTCTTATTGAAGAGACACATTGGTTATGGAGATCTATTTTCAGGCATTGGAAAGAGCAGTATGTGGATTAGTTTATGCCAGTATCAATTGTTTGGCTAATATGAGCTAATTTTTGCACCGCTATAAAATGTTATGACTTATCTTTCTAATGTCCACATTGGACGACTGTAGACCATAGGTGAATGTCATTTTTGACTCTTTAACAGCATAGTAGTAGTATGTATGTAGTGGCTATTCATAATTTACATATATTTCCCTAGCATGCTGAATGGCCCAACTTTTTCTTCTCCCACCCCCCACCCCCCACTCGAGAGCATTGGGATGGGATTGGGTTTGGTGGATACGAATACATTTCAAGGGTTTTTTAATTTACAGATTATAATATTGTATTTTAGGTAGAAGGTAGGGAACATAAAAAAACAGTGTTACTTACCTCTCCTGGCTCCAGAAGGCTTCAGGCTTACTTGGTAACGTCACAGATGACACGTGGGCCAGGATTGCGTCCTTATGCGTATCGACGCAAGCCTGGCTCAAGTCATTGAAGATGGCTGACATCAGCAGGGAGTGTGCTGGAGCCCAGGAGAGGAAAGTAACAGTGTTTTCTATGTTTGTATCCTCCCCTGGGTCTCCGATTATTATACTATAGGGTCTGAAAAGACCCCCTTCCTGTATCACACCCGTGTACCTTGCAAGCAGAATACATAAAGTAATATTTAACAAACCTAATGGATTTTCTGATGAATACATTCTAATAATAAGATCTGTTTTCTACAGTCAGATTTCTCTGCATGAAAAGTTCTGTATAAACCAAAGAACGGCTCGGAGGGACTTTGTGTTCCCAAAACTAATCATATGTTTTCTGTACTGGTCTACGTACATTCCAGCGGGGCTATGTCACCAGTTTCCAAGCCTGTTAAATATAGTAATACACGTTCTATTTTGTTTTAACGGCTTATTCCACATCAATGCCAGTTTTATTCTGGAAATTACCATGTAAAGTGAGAATCTTGTATTTTAATAGAAGTGGAACATAAACCAATAAAGTAACCGCATTCATATTCTAGTCGTCAAAAGCACTTCCTGTCTCCCTCTGTCTGCGCCGCCATGTTTTGTGAGTCATTAATCTTTCCTGACTGCTAGTTACATTTTGTGACAGCAACCACTTGATGATATACATGCTTTTGACTCAATCTCCCAAGTAGGTGCAGGTCGGCGCTGAATCCCGTTATATGAGAATATCAAGGGTTGCTTGATGTTACCAAAATTGGAACATGGCAATAAATCACAAATTCTACAACTTACTCATTCACAAAATCACAAATTACCATCCTTGGTTTTTTTTTGTTTTTTTTTACAGGATAAGGCTAGGTTCTTATCTGCACACTGATCTCCATCATTTAGGTCCGACAGAGAACCAAACAGCTAAAACAGCGGTTACCCACGGGCACAAAGTCTATAGTTTATTGGTTACGTGCGGTTTCCGACTTTTTATACTGAAACCGGTGGAGAGAAACGTTCTCCGATTCTCAACGGTTTCTGCGGCTAGCCTAACCTTAAACTTCTATATGGTTGTTCTAATAAATTGTCTAATTAGTTTATTAAATGTCAATTGAAAATTCAGAAGAAGACTTCACCAAATTTTAGTCTTGGGTTTAGTCTAGTGATGTCACCACTCTTGCCATAAAATGTTAACTTCAATCCATTGATGGACTCCTACAGCAATGCCAGAAAGAGCATTAGGTGGAATTGTCATCCATCTAGATTACCATTTGTGGTTGTACAATTTATGGAGTTTCTGAAGTACTACATGAATCTTTAAGCCAGGTATACCTTGCAACTTTGGCTGCGACTGCCATTGTATGACCGAAGTTAACAGTGCCGCCATCTGCCTCCTTCACGTATGTTAGTAAATGGAGTCGCACTGTGACTCTCAGGATACCGCGACGATTTCTAGTCACAGAAGATCGAATATTGCTATAATTTCTTGTGATGGTCATGACACACTCGGGTCGCAGTGCAACTCCATTCACTAACATGAGAGAAGGAGTCACAGTGATCTTTGGTCACAGTCAAAGTGGCCATGTAGCCCTAGCCATACTGTATACAGGAACCCTCTTTAACTAGTAAGAGGGAAGTGCGTAACTGAATGGGACATTTGGTTAATCCTATTAATATTATAAATGTGAAAGTTTGTGAGTTTGTGGGTTTGTGTGTTTGGATGTTTGCATGTTCGGATGTTTGTTCCTCAATCACGGAAAAACCGCTCCACCGATTTGGCTGAAATTTTCCACAAACATAGTTAATACACCCGATTAAACAATAGGCTACTTTTCGTCACAATAGCTTACATACGTTTGTGCCAGGACCCCCTCAAAACCCAAACTCACACCACCATCTCTGCAATCTCACACACTTTGGACCATAGCAAGCCACAAAATTCATATTGCCCTCTACAGCCTCGCCCCTAACCCCACACAATCTCATATACATATACTTTACCACTTTGCCCCCCACCTTAATGATACTCCAGGAGGCTCTCTTTAACGCTCCGGAGCAGCCATGTTTGCCAACCCCCACCACTCTGACAATCCGCGACACCGCCCACCCCTGTCAATACCCCTAGGCGGTCTAATAAATGCAAAAAAAAAAAGTTTAAAAAAAGTAAAAAAAATATAAAAAAATAAATAAAAAGGATTAAAAATTCAAATCACCCCCCTTTCCCTAGAACACATATAAAAGTAGTTAAAAACTGTGAAACACATACATGTTAGGTATCCCCACGTCCGAAATCGCCCGCTCTACAAAGCTGCACAAATATTTTTCCTGTTCGGTAAACGCCGTAGCGGGAAAAATGGTCAAAAGTGCCAAACTGCCATTTTTTCACTGTTTTGATTCTGATAAAAATTTGAATAAAAAGTGATCAAAGCAATAACATTTCCCGAAAATGGTAGACAACAAAGACTACAAAGTACTCCCGCTCCCACAAAAAAAGACGCCTTATACATCCCCGTACACGCACGTATAAAAAAGTTACGGCTGTCGGAATATGGCGACTTTTCAAAAAATAATTTTTATACACAGTTTTGGATTTTTTTTAAGGGGTTAAAATGTAAATAAAACCATATAAATTTGGTATCCCCAGAATCGTAACGAAACACAGAATACAGGGGACATGTCATTTTGGTTGCACAGTGAACGCCGTAAAACCAAAGCCCGTAAGAAAGTCGCAGAAATGCATTTTTTCTTCAAATCCACCCCATTCTGATTTTTTCCCCTGCTTCCCAGTACATTATATAGAATAAATAATGGTGGCATCAGGAAGAAAAATTTGTCCCAGTAAAAATTAAGACCTCATATGGCCCTGGGAGCGGAGAAATAAAAAAGTTATGGGGTTTAGAAGGAGGGGAGTCAAAAACAAAAATCAAAAAATGCCATCGGCGGGAAAGGGTTAACTTCAAATACTTCTGTCCCAAAGTCACTATGTAAAGTCTCTCACAACACCGTATATATAGCAGCTCAAATACAAAGTAACTTCAACACAAAAGTCTCACGTATTCTCTGAATTACAGCAAAAACAAGATACAAAGTTACATTTCATATCCCATACCTTATACACACTACGAAAACCTTACCCGCGCCTGTATATACCCACTGCTACAATCACCGCAGACGAAGTCGCGGGTACCAGCTAGTGGGTTAATATATGTGCAATTGGCAACTATCATGCTGAACACCAGGATCTGTGATAGTCATCCGACAACACACTGAAGTGCATATACCACCCATTTGGATGCCTTTGCAAATGTACAAGGTGGCCATGACCTTTCGTTAGGACACACCGCCTTTGGGGAGTCACATATCCATTTTTTTTTATATGCACTGTAAAGTGCCAGCCGTGCCCCTTCAAGATGCAATAAGGACATGACATGCAATGAAATGACAAAGAAAATGGTATATGAGGGAGCATTCCATTGGCTCTAGATGATTTTCCTACTCTTTCAGGACTCCACGAGCTCACCCCTAGTTTTGGAAGCCTCCTGGAGTTCTAGTGTTGTCAAAGTCTCTTGCAGCACCCCATGCACTTAGTGGATTGTTTACATGATGCAATTTTGCTGTATATATATATATATATATATATATATATATATATTTATATATATTTATATATATGTATATTGTATTCTACCTGACTGCTGCTCATTTGATTTAAACCTGCAAAATGACGATCATTTAATATGTGAAATATTCATGAATTCTCTGCACTGGCCTGGTGTCATTGAGAAAATAATTGCATTATGGTTATAAAAGGGTTAATAGCCGGTCACACTCAGCTTCATTGTTCTGCGCTGTTGAATGTTCACTTCCAGTAAGAGGTCGGAGGATGAGCCGCTGTTTTCAATTAAAGCTGATTATTTTAATGCAATGTACCGCAGCGCTCTCATTACAAGAACCAAATGTCTCCCACAAATGCACCTATTGCATGTGGGGCGTCCATTGAAAGGTCAAAAGGTTATAATGACATTAAAGGGATAGCTGCTCTGTATGCAGATGGCTGAGACAATAATCTGCAGACTTTGGGAAACAGATGGTGGTATGACTGGACGAAAGAAAGACTTAAAAAATGGCCTGATGTACCATAAATAGGGCATCTATACTAAACTGTTCAAGTCATAAGTCAAGAAGGATTTGGTTCACTATATCATGGCCTGCGAGCAAGTGTTGGAGACAGAAGCTGAACCTTTGCAATTGAAAGAATTATATAGGGAGTTGCCTAAATTGCAGATTGTGATGGCAACCGAACAGTTAATAAAACACACTATCCATATAATTCCCCAGAGCCTCCCATACCTCATCTGTGGCCCTCATCCTTGGATTATATGAGTTACTGCTGAACAATGGGGTCAGACAATGCCATGATGTGAACCAGTAATGGTGAGGGGGTAAGTCAATTTAGAAGCTTTTAAAGCCTTAGATTGGCATATGTAAATTTACCGTGACTAGTCACAGGAGGCGGAGGAGCAGCTTCATCTAGTCATGCAGTCATCACACCCTGTATGGTGTGATGGACATGTCCTTACTGTTGGATATCAGTCTGATGCCCTACCTAATGGCCATCCCCACAGGTTGTCATTTGGTGCAATGGTACATTTGCATATGCAAATGTATAAAGAAATCTTCTATATGTATCCTTAGCCATGCTCAATGTCTCATTAAATGTTGTTAGACAACCAGCTGGAGTAGCAACATCCCTCCTGTCTGCAATAAGATCCTTAAGTCCTGTCCGCTTGGCTAAACTTCAATATCTTAGAGGCAAGAAAGTCAGTGATGGACAAGTCTACAGTAATGACCAGTCTTCTGTCTATCCTGGCTCCAGCACCTCCTGTCTCACTGCTCTACCTGAGCCCAGACATCTTGCTCGTCTCTGATCTGTGGTGCTTCTCCCAGTTCTCCTCCAGTATCTTTCTGCTCCTTTCTGTCTCCCAATGATGCTTGTAGTGTGCTTGTACTGGCTTGATAGCCCTTACTTTATATAAGGCCCAATATTCTGTGCCTGAGCAATAAGGTTCCAATATGCTATACTTACTGTAGATGTGCATGTTATCTGACCTGTCCTGATCACTGTACTGACCCTTGGTTTGTTCCCAACTACATTTCTGCATCTGATACTTAGGTCTGACCCTTGGCTTGTACCTGACCGCTAAACCTTTGTCACCTGTCCTTACCATTTGCTTGTTCCTGGCTCTTGAACTTTAGCCACCTGCCCTGACCATCAAATCACACAACCCGCTGATCCTGATAGAAGAATGCAATGCTGTGCCCTTCACCTCTCATTCATATTTTATATGGAAAATCTGAGGGCTTTATTGGAATCTGTATATTGTTTTATTGGTGCTGTGGGTAAATTATTGACTTTAATGGTGAATTCTAGACTTTGTGCTTATAGTAATAAAGATCTCTTAAACTTTCTTTTGGCAACACCTCAAAAGAGCAGTTCATTCAAAATGATTCACCTTCCAGCAGGTGATCCAAGGTTCTCTAAGGACTCCCATAATGTTACTCATCCATTACTAGTCTAATGTCTATGACAAGCCCCCTGCCCATTATTGTAATCATAGAAGGAACGTATTAGATAGCTTGGGTTACTACTGTGCATGTGTGGCTTCTAATCAGAATATTCTCCATTTCTGATTTCCGTTAGGTGCAGTTAATGTTATCATGAAGACCTTGAGTAGATTCAGGCAAGGGTCTACCTATTACAGTGGCAGACTATGTCGCTGCTAGAATAGAGGGGCTCGAACCAGGTTAGTTGCATTTCTTGGTGTAGAGGTTCTTCACATTTTTTACCACCCGAGCCATATTTAACTTTGAAGGATGGCTATGACTCTCGGAGCCACAACAAAAAAATGGCTTCAAAAACCTTTCACCTCCTCGACCAAGTTCCCTTCTTAGCATCCTTCAATAAGTGCTGCTCCACTGATTCCAGCGCAGTGGTAATTTTTTTCTCTAGCCCCCACCATTCCTGAGTGATCATTTCTGTTTCATTACAATAATGCTCTCTACCAGTGGTGTAACTAAAGTCTTGTGGGCCCCGATGCAATCTTTTGTCTGGGCCCCCCTACCTTATCCTTACAGTGAATTCTTATTGTGATGGTTCCGGGTGCTAAGGAGTTTAATCCACCTTAGCGTGGTTAGGGTAATCTGTGGGTCTCCTTGGTTTATAAGCCAGATGGAAGCTGCAATACTCAATACTGATACCAGTACTTATGGGCCCCGTAAGGCTCCTGGGCCTCAGTGTGACTGCACCCTCTGCATCCCCTTAAGTTACGGCCCTACTCTCTACACAGGAATCCTATGGCGTACCATAGAGTAGTGGATTGTGAGCTACATATGACTCCCGACTCAGGGCTACTGTCTTAGAGGATGAGAACACATGGATGTGAATAATGGATGGAAATAAGAAAAACTCCAAGTTATAGGATCCTAGTTGGTTAGGAGGTGATACAGTTAGCTAACACCAGAAGGGTGGCTTCATGATTTTTAACAAATAGCCCTTTTACATCTATGGACACCACTTGACTCAAGTCACATCTAGTTCATAACACAAGGACTAGAGATGAGCGAACAGTGTTCTATCGAACACATGTTCGATCGGATATCAGGGTGTTCGCCATGTTCGAATCGAATCGAACACCGCGTGGTAAAGTGCGCCAAAATTCGATTCCCCTCCCACCTTCCCTGGCGCCTTTTTTGCACCAATAACAGCGCAGGGGAGGTGGGACAGGAACTACGACACTGGGGGCATTGAAAAAAATTGGAAAAAGTCATTGGCTGCCGAAATCAGGTGACCTCCATTTTAGACGAATAGTGGATTTCAAATCCGGGTCATATGAGAATGTGAACTTTGTGACTATGAGACAGGGATAGCTGTACAGGCAGGGATAGCTAGGGATAACCTTTATTTAGGGGGGAATGTTATTAAAAATAACTTTTTGGGGCTCTATCGGGTGTGTAATTGTGATTTTTGTGAGATAAACTTTTTCCCATAGGGATGCATTGGCCAGCGCTGATTGGCCGAATTCCGTACTCTGGCCAATCAGTGCTGGCCAATGCATTCTATTAGCTTGATGAAGCAGAGTGTGCACAAGGGTTCAAGCGCACCCTCGGCTCTGATGTAGCAGAGCCGAGGCTGCACAAGGGTTCAAGCGCACCCTCGGCTCTGATGTAGGAGAGCCGAGGGTGCACTTGAACCCTTGTGCACCCTCAGCTCTGCTACATCAGAGCCGAGGGTGCGCTTGAACCCTTGTGCACACTCTGCTTCATCAAGCTAATAGAATGCATTGGCCAGCGCTGATTGGCCAATGTATTCTATTAGCCTGATGAAGTAGAGCTGAATGTGTGTGCTAAGCACACACATTCAGCTCTACTTCATCGGGCTAATAGAATGCATTGGCCAGCGCTGATTGGCCAGAGTACGGAACTCGACCAATCAGCGCTGGCTCTGCTGGAGGAGGCGGAGTCTAAGATCGCTCCACACCAGTCTCCATTCAGGTCCGACCTTAGACTCCGCCTCCTCCGGCAGAGCCAGCGCTGATTGGCCGAAGGCTGGCCAATGCATTCCTATGCGAATGCAGAGACTTAGCAGTGCTGAGTCAGTTTTGCTCAACTACACATCTGATGCACACTCGGCACTGCTACATCAGATGTAGCAATCTGATGTAGCAGAGCCGAGGGTGCACTAGAACCCCTGTGCAAACTCAGTTCACGCTAATAGAATGCATTGGCCAGCGCTGATTGGCCAATGCATTCTATTAGCCCGATGAAGTAGAGCTGAATGTGTGTGCTAAGCACACACATTCAGCACTGCTTCATCACGCCAATACAATGCATTAGCCAGTGCTGATTGGCCAGAGTACGGAATTCGGCCAATCAGCGCTGGCTCTGCTGGAGGAGGCGGAGTCTAAGGTCGGACCTGAATGGAGACTGGTGTGGAGCGATCTTAGACTCCGCCTCCTCCAGCAGAGCCAGCGCTGATTGGTCGAGTTCCGTACTCTGGCCAATCAGCGCTGGCCAATGCATTCTATTAGCCCGATGAAGTAGAGCTGAATGTGTGTGCTTAGCACACACATTCAGCTCTACTTCATCAGGCTAATAGAATACATTGGCCAATCAGCGCTGGCCAATGCATTCTATTAGCTTGATGAAGCAGAGTGTGCACAAGGGTTCAAGCGCACCCTCGGCTCTGATGTAGCAGAGCCGAGGCTGCACAAGGGTTCAAGTGCACCCTCGGCTCTCCTACATCAGAGCCGAGGGTGCGCTTGAACCCTTGTGCAGCCTCGGCTCTGCTACATCAGAGCCGAGGGTGCGCTTGAACCCTTGTGCACACTCTGCTTCATCAAGCTAATAGAATGCATTGGCCAGCACTGATTGGCCAGAGTACGGAATTCGGCCAATCAGCGCTGGCCAATGCATTCTATTAGCCCGATGAAGTAGAGCTGAATGTGTGTGCTAAGCACACACATTCAGCACTGCTTCATCACGCCAATACAATGCATTAGCCAGTGCTGATTGGCCAGAGTACGGAATTCGGCCAATCAGCGCTGGCTCTGCTGGAGGAGGCGGAGTCTAAGATCGCTCCACACCAGTCTCCATTCAGGTCCGACCTTAGACTCCGCCTCCTCCAGCAGAGCCAGCGCTGATTGGCCGAATTCCGTACTCTGGCCAATCAGCACTGGCTAATGCATTGTATTGGCTTGATGAAGCAGTGCTGAATGTGTGTGCTTAGCACACACATTCAGCTCTACTTCATCGGGCTAATAGAATGCATTGGCCAATCAGCGCTGGCCAATGCATTCTATTAGCGTGAACTGAGTTTGCACAGGGGTTCTAGTGCACCCTCGGCTCTGCTACATCAGATTGCTACATCTGATGTAGCAGTGCCGAGTGTGCATCAGATGTGTAGTTGAGCAAAACTGACTCAGCACTGCTAAGTCTCTGCATTCGCATAGGAATGCATTGGCCAGCCTTCGGCCAATCAGCGCTGGCTCTGCCGGAGGAGGCGGAGTCTAAGGTCGGACCTGAATGGAGACTGGTGTGGAGCTATCTTAGACTCCGCCTCCTCCAGCAGAGCCAGCGCTGATTGGTCGAGTTCCGTACTCTGGCCAATCAGCACTGGCCAATGCATTTCTATGGGGAAAAGTTAGCTTGCGAAAATCGCAAACTGACAGGGATTTCCATGAAATAAAGTGACTTTTATGCCCCCAGACATGCTTCCCCTGCTGTCCCAGTGTCATTCCAGGGTGTTGGTATCATTTCCTGGGGTGTCATAGTGGACTTGGTGACCCTCCAGACACGAATTTGGGTTTCCCCCTTAACGAGTTTATGTTCCCCATAGACTATAATGGGGTTCGAAACCCATTCGAACACTCGAACAGTGAGCGGCTGTTCGAATCGAATTTCGAACCTCGAACATTTTAGTGTTCGCTCATCTCTAACAAGGACAACATAACAACTACTATAAAAGCAGAGTAGATTCAGCTTTTGGTATTTTAGATACTCATTTATCTTCTTGATAACACTGAACCCTACAAGTCAGAAGGGAACATGTTGTCATGAGACTCTCTCAGAAACTGGGCTCAGGCTTTGGACCTCTAACACTGAGTTATCATAAATCACATTTTTAATTTTCTTCTTATTGGTTTCCTGGAAACTCCTAATTGTTACTAATTTAGATTATCCATCTCTCTAATCTCTCTGTTTAGAAGTATTTTCTGGTCACGCTCTACATCAGCCATGACCACAGTGTCATGACCTGATTGTTTGTTGGTGTACTGTTCTGTCGGGGATTTGATCCGGGCTTCTGTGGTCGGCTGCTGGGTTCCCTGCCATTGAGCCATCAGTGTGCACATAGTGTTCTGGACTTCTGAACACACTTGAGGTTATACGAGTCTAACCTCAGGTGTTATGGGTCGCCATCATCCTATGGGAGGATCTGGGGGCCTTTATTAGGAAGAGGGCTGGCTCCACCAGTTGCCGGTTTTTGTGGTCCCAACCTAGAATTCTTGGCCTTAGGAGGAAGAGGCGTTATTTGCTTGTGCTTACTGACTAAAAGGAGTTTGAGTGTTATTTGTGTGTGAGTTGGTTTTCCCTCCACACTTCTACTCGGCCCTTCCCTTCACGTCTGTTTGCTTGGCACTATCCGGTTGTTTGAGGTGGGTTCCAGTTTATTTTTCCCCAGTCTCGTGTTTGCCCTTTCCTCACCTCTCCACTGTCCCTCTCCTCATTCCTCTTGTTTTGTACTTTGTTGTGCTGCGTGTCAGTTGTCCAACACCTCCCGTCCTGTTTGTTTGTCTGCAGCGGCACCTTTATTTCTGTAGGGGTCACCACCCTAGAATCTCCAGTCCCTAGCTTTCTTGCAGCTCTTGCCCTGTCTGTCTGTCTGTCAGGTCTTCGTGCTAGAGAGCCAGGAGTCGTCGGGGCCAAGGTTAGCTTGGTGACAGCTGACCACCACCCGTAGGCAGGGCCTAGCCAGCCACCGTAGTGCCAGGGATAGTCTCCTTCCCCTGTCTCCTTAGTGGTGCTATCTGCAGCCTGCAATCTGTGTCTGGACTCTGACACGAACGTGACACACAGCCTATCTGTGACCTCACAATAATATAGTCTAAAAACCCGAATTGTTTGTACAAATAACATTTGTTTCTGCAGAAAGTATTGTTACAGATGTGCGCGTTGCCTTTCACACACTTCTTTATAAAATGTGTATCTATTTTAAGCAAGGAGTCCACATCTTGAAGGGTTTGTCCCAATGATTTGGAAATGAAGACATGTTCTTCCTGCCTTTGATCTGGCTGAGAACCCCCTTAGGGAAAAGCATGCCCACATTATACCATGGGGAACCAGCTGTAAGCAGCATTGGATGTCACTAATAGCTTTCTGATGTTTGCTTAGCTTTGTATAGTGGATACTTTATGTCTACTCTGGGATCATTACCAGCGATACTGTGCAAATTCAGCATGTATGTACACACTAACACGATGTAAGCCAGATCTGCTTGGTATGGCGGTTTGTATTTACCGCTAGCTATGCGGAAGCATTTATACGTAAAACTAATGGAAGCTTAAACCATTATACTTACACATACCATTAACGTTTTATTGTATGGCCCTATGCAGCACATGGCCATATGGGAGATTTATGGCAATGTTCTTTGTATCCCATTATAACAACAATCTAGAGATGGTCGGATAGAAAAGATACATGGGATGTAACTGGAAGCAGGAAATGTCAATAACATCACAACAATGGGTGCAAGCCCAATACTACTAGTTTATTATGCTTTTAGTGTTCTAAAATCGCTAATGTATGGACAGTGGTCAGTCAATGAAATGATGCCCATGGACTGAGGTCACATGTAGATGACAGTGAAAAATGCATGGAAGTTGAAAAACAAAACTAACATGTCCATCACACATCTGTTTTTAGAACAACGGAAATCAATGGTTACATACACATATCTGTGAATAAGGTTCATTAAAAAAGATGGGATGTCCTACTTTTGTCTGTTCTTCCAGTAGTATGACCCCAACATAGGTCTATGGTTCTGATTTAAGTCAATATTCCAGATGATGTATCCATTTCACAGACCTTAAAAATCGATCAATGTGGCTTACCTGGTGTATTGATACACTTGTTGCATATTTTGTTGCACATTCACTGTACACCTTCTTAGTCAAGAAAAACGTTGCCATTAAAGGGATTCTATCATTAGAATTACTTATTTAACAAAGCCCATGTAGGAATAGCCTTAAGAAAGGCTATTCTTCCCCTACCTTTAGAATTCCTCTCCGCACTGCCGTTCCGTAGATATCCCGGTTTTTGTCAGTATGCTAATGAGTTTCCAGACAGCACAGGGGGCGTTCCCCTGTGCTGAAACAGCACTGGGGGTGTCCCCTGTGCTGCGTGAAAGCTCTCCAGTGCTGCCTCCATCTTCTACAGCCACTTCTCTCTGCCTTTCTCTGTGTTGTTTTCTTCCGGCGATCCTGTCTTCGGTATCTAAATACTGCGCATGCACAGTCAGCTCTGCCATTGGACTTTGGTCAGAGCTGATTGCACATTTCTGTTCGGCCATTTTCTTGTGGCCGCTTAGAGGAGCGGTATAGCTCTGTTCATCCATTTTATTTTGGTCGCTCAGATGAGCAGTATGGCTCTGTTCGGCCATTTTCTAGTGGCCACTTAGACGAGCAGTATGTAGAAGATGGAGGCGGCACTGGAGAGTTTTCAAGCAGCACAGGGGACACCCCCAATGCTATTTGAGCGTGTGCTGACTGTAAACTCATTGGAATATCGAGAAAAAACGGGATATCTACAGAACGGCGGTGGGGAGAAGACATCTAAAGGTAGGGGAAGAATAGTCTTTCTTAATGCTATTCCTACATGGTGTTAGTTAAAAAAGGGATTCTAATGATAGAATCCTTTTAATGAAACATTTGTATGACAATTTGCAGTATTTTGTCAGATATTGTATTCTCCTGCTACATTTTTTTGTCATTTTTGGTGTATATCACTTTAGAAACCTACACTCCTGTTTTGCCAGTAGTTGCACCTTATTTTCTAGGCTCCATTCTCCATCCACATAAATGTGCTGCAATTTGTGTAATAAAATAAGGAATGTCAGAAAAAAGTGCATCCGGAAGTACTTCTAATTAGAGATGAGCGAGTACTGTTCGGATCAGCCGATCCGAACAGCACGCAGGCATTGAAATGAATGTAAGCACCTGGTACTTCCGCTTTGACGCCGGCCGGCATGCCGGCTATGTCCATTCATTTCAATGCGTGCGTGCTGTTCGGATCGGCTGATCCGAACAGTACTCGCTCATTTCTACTACTAATAACCCTCCTGCAGTGTTCATGATGTGTCCGCCATTACACAGTGTTAGCCATCTCTCTGGTGGATTTATGGATGTTTAGCTACCCCAATACCATCCTGGCACACTACTTATAGTGCAGTCATTGTAAATTGTAACTATTCACATGGAATTACCCAAATGTATTTGGTTAGATCCATTTTTCTACGGTGACAGACTAGATAACTGTTTCTTTCAAGGATGATTTAAAAAATGAAAGAAATCCATTTATTTTTTCCTTGGACCCTGTTTATTTTAAAGTCTACTGAAGACACTTACAGAATGGCTCCATGCCAGAAGATCTTCTGCAGACACTCGAGCACTTGGAATGCTTCCTAGGTCAATGTGCAATTTGCTACTAACAAACTAATGACATGAACTTCATCCATCTTATACAGTACATGAAATAAGGCTAAAGCCCCTGTGACAAACACCATAAAGATACCAAGCACGCATGCTACTGTTGCATCGCTGCCAAGAATGTAGACACGTCTGTTTCTTCCAGTGAACTGTTACAGATCTTTGAGATGTCAGCAGCACATAAGGATGATGGAACTCAGAATTTACATACATATTCATTTTCTTGCTAGTCATATAGCAGTCTAGGTCTACTAGTGAGTGTCTCTCCCCTGCCTATAGCCACCATATACAGTATGGGCTTACATAGTGTGATATAAGATGTTGACATCAAAACAAGAAAAAGCTTTTTGCAGGTTACAATTTGCAAAAATGGGGTCTGTCGTGACAGTACGACGAAGCTTTCAGAATAGATTTAGTAAATGTGCTCTCTAAAAAAACGGCATTTTGCATTTGGTGAAGCAATTCAGAACCATGGGGTGTCTATGTCATAGGAAAAGTCCTGGTCATTTGAAGACTTAGAAGAGACATTGAATAGAACTCAAACCGTGTATATGACCTTAGTCCGAAAAAGTCCAACAGGCTGACTAGTGTGAAGCTACAAGTGCCACAAACCACGGTATGGCGTATCTTATGTAAAGGTCTACATTGTGAGATTATATTATTTTATTCAGGGGCTGAAGCCAGATGATAACATAGAAATACAGTGACTTCTGCATTAAGTTCCAGGGCCAGTTGGAAGGGATGAATTCACTTACAGGCTGGTCAGCAATGAGGCTACTCTTCAATGGGAAGGACAATCGCCATAGTGTTAGAATTTGGGGCTCAGACAAACCATGTACCTTTATTGAACATGTGAAGGACTCACCCAAAATCAGCATGTTCTGTGTAGTAAGCAGGCACAAAGTCTACCATTCCTTCATTTTTGCCGAGGATATTGTCACTGGCCGCGTCTAGCACAGAGGAAGACCTGTCAATTGTCAGTTTATCAGTAGGATGTTGTACCTCTAAATTTCCATTTGTATGTACCTGAATGAATCTCAACCAATGTTGGAAATTTACCAATGGTGCACTGGCTTCCTCCATGTTTAGTAGCAGAACCTCTACAGCATGGCTTATAGAGTTACATGTAACTTTGTTTCTGGGTTTAATAATGCAAGGTATGTGAAATTTATAGAAGTCATAGGAATTTAAAGCTATCATAATCCAGCACAGCTCAATCTGAATAGTATATTATACCAAGTCTCATACTGTCTAATATAATATCTTACACCTTGCAGCCCATTCTGTTAGTATTCCCTTTAATCTTTACTCTATAGAAGGGAATGAGTTAAATCAATGTACTAATAAGGTCAATAAGCCCCAGCTTTCTCTTTCTGTATGGGTTTGGATTTTCAACTTAATTTCCAAAACGAACAGACTTGGTATAAGAAAAAAAAAGTCAGTAGAGTAACAGCCCTGCATACTCTGTTTCCTGAGGTCAAGTTCCAGCTAATATCTATTGAAGATGTCCTGACATCCTCTTCATTAATATTCATGGACTACAGGTGACGCTGCAGTGGATACTAACATTGTTAGCGACTCTTCATCAGGTATTGGATGAGGGGACCTGAAAATCTGGTGGTATATCCTAGAAACCAATCCAATCCCCTGTTAGCAGGGGAATTGCCAGGGCTGCAGCCTCTCTATAGCCAAGACGCCGCTGTGTCTGGCCTTGTAAGGAGTTAGCATTGATATAAGTTTCAGAAACTTGGTCATGCACCAGTTCAAGTGACACGAACACGTAACACAATATGCAACATAGTGCAAGTACATCAAAACACAGGATATAACAATGCAACAATAAGATATACTATGCCAAGTTGGAACACCAAACTCAGTTAACACTGTGCTCTAGGCGCTTCTGTATGTACAAGTGGGACAGGGGCCAAGCCAACCAACCAACCAAGGTGTATGTCCGCACCACCTTACACCCCTAAAATCATGGGAGAGAGGGCTTTAATAGTTGATCTCTCCTCACCACTTCCTTATCCTCATAATGAAAGACACTATGAACTCTGACTCTAGAGATTGTGAGCTATGTGTAACAACACCAGTGGTAAAGAGGGTAAGGAGTTCATCTCTAGTAATGGTGGTTGGACCAGTTCACAATGAATATTCCAAGAATTACTAGTTCTGCTGAAACAAACATTTTTGGAATTCCCTTGCATGAATTTGCCTCTCTTCATTCCCCACAGTATAATAACTGTAGGACAAAGAAGGTATGAAAAACCCCCAAAACATTTACCCACCTTTCCTTGGCTCCGCTATGTCCTCTGAATGTGCCTCTGTGGTCATGGTGTGTTGACGTCATTATACTTTGATACTAAGGTGGCGTCACGGACACTGTAGTGTCAAAGCATGAGGATGTTTACATGTGATTGGTAAGGGCCAGTCACAATCTCAATGGCGGATGGCCGAAGAAGAAAACTGGAATCCTGTAGAAGACTATGATAGAGGCCAGAGAAGGAGATACATTTTTAGTCTCCATCTTTACACTCCTTCCCTGCCCTCTGGCTATTATACTCTAGGGTCTGAAGAGATCTCAAATTATAATAAGCAATATTACCTTACACTTCCTGAAGAACCTCAAAGCAAATCTCACAAGGTTTGCCTCTTACTAATCTCTAGCAGGGTTTGTATGTTATGGACCATTTTGTGGACAGAAATGTCCTTTATATGAAGCTTCCTTTGCATTCACCATGAATGATATGAAAGCTTCACCAGGAACGTGTCATTATCAAACAATGGCTCCTCCACCGCTGTTTACTCAGTGGTCTAAGGATTACCCCATGCTTTCTCTACAGAAGAGACAAGAACTAACCAGTGGAGGCTTCTAATTTAGAAGGATCCCAAACTGGGTGGATATTTTTGTACTTTCCTGCTCTGGGTATGACCCTAGCAGAGTAATATTTAGGTTAAGAGGCTTTAGAGGACTTAGAAGTCCTTTCAACCTTTAGGTCAGAGAGGCCTTGAGTAGGAGACCTTTAATGATGTGTTACTATGGGACCAGTTCATGGGCGAATATGAAAGAAAAGAGACTGACAGCCAGACAAGCTCAGACCTCATGTGATAGAAAACACCCTTTGTTTTTGTAACCAGCATACCAGCCAGCTAATTAAGTGTTAACATAAATGGAGCAGAGCTCCCCTTCGCCATCTCAGTGACACTTGTCACCGGGGTCCTCGGAGACCAAGACACAGAACACACGTTGTCCCTTATCACAATAAACATCACAAATAAACAGGAAAAACTATGATGTTTATAAATAAAGGATCGGTGTTATTCAATTTATTTAGCTTTATTTAGACTTTAACATCGGTCACACTGTTCTTTGCAAACCAAAACCAGGTTTGGAGTAAATGTATTTTTTTATAGTTTTACTCCAGAATCTTTCCCAGCTTTCTGGCCTCCTGTGAGTTTCCAAAGTCCTGTCTGAATTTTTAGGTTTTGAGTGGGGATGGGGGCATAGGGGTTGTAGAGGGAGCAGTCGCCTCTGGTCCCTGAGTAGGCCCAAAGCCTCCTCTGTCAGATAAAAGCCATCAGTATTACAAGTGGTACATAGTAGGTGAGGGGCCTTAGAGTTAAAAAGGATATATTAGGATGCTATACTGTATTTGTAGACTTATCCTTCACGTTTTCCATCAGTATCTGGATAAAACCCAGTCCAGTGTGTGTGGTTACACCCATTTCTGACACAACCCCAGTCCATATTTGTGATGGAGGCATGAACTATGCTGACCCGTGCACTTTTTGGATGTAACCAGGACATAAAGTGCCTAAGTCACCTATAAGATAAGATAAGATAAAATGATCCTTTAATAGTCCCACAGTGGGGAAATTTCAGCATGTTACAGCAGCCTAGTAATACAGATCCAGGATAATACACAGTAATATATTACAGTAGTAGACACAGATATACTGAGAAAAAGAAGAAGTCCTTAGCAGCTAAGTAAGAAAGAAGGAAGACTTCAGGGTCACTTAGTTCTCTGTGTGGAGTGATCTTCACTTGGTCTGATGTAGATCTGGTCTGATGTATAAAATGACTGCTATAGCCTGGTGGATGCTGTACTTATGGGATCGGCCTGCTCTTTCAGAGGTCACCCCTTTTTTGGGAGTCCTGCACATTTCAGGAGAGTTGGTAAGTATGGATACAGTTAACCATAGGAATAACCATTTTGTGATCACGGGGGGATGGTTTCATGTTAAAAACATCACGAGCCAACCAAATTACATAAACAGATTTTTGCCTTACAACGCCCCTTCCTAAATATTTCATATGTGGCATTTTTTTCGAGCGGTTATACTGTATTACGTATTACAACATCCCTTCTTAATAGGAACGAAGTATCCAGGATATGGAAACAATCTGTTGTATAGACCTGCAGGCAAAGGATCCAAACTGAGAAGTTGTGTTTATACTGAGCAGTCATCCGGGATGACTTATTGCATAGGACTCCATGAGTGGCCCTCTCCTCCCTTGCCTAATATAAATATCTCCACGGGCTGTATCTACTCTTAATACCACTGCAGTCTTGGAAGAAGTCCATTATAAATTCCAGGTTTCAAGGAGTGGACAAGGAGAAAGAATTGACTCATTCAGCAAAATGCAATGAAACATGAAACACGGCCCGGGATGCTTCAGGCTCTGATGTTTGATCATTTAAAGGGCAGGAAATAATGGCTTTACCTTCCAGTAACCTGATAATGTTACAGCATGTTCTTCTAACATATACACTTACAGTCCTATGAAAAAGTTTGGGCACCCCTATTAATCTTAATCATTTTTAGTTCTAAATATTTTGGTATTTGCAACAGCCATTTCAGTTTGATATATCTAATAACTGATGGACACAGTAATATTTCAGGATTGAAATGAGGTTTATTGTACTAACAGAAAATGTGCAATATGCATTAAACCAAAATTTGACCGGTGCAAAAGTATGGGCACCTCAACATGGGCACCTCAACAGAAAAGTGACATTAATATTTAGTAGATCCTCCTTTTGCAAAGATAACAGCCTCTAGTCGCTTCCTATAGCTTTTAATCAGTTCCTGGATCCTGGATAAAGGTATTTTGGACAAACAATTCAAGTTCAGTTAAGTTAGATGGTGGCCGAGCATGGACAGCCCGCTTCAAATCATCCCACAGATGTTCAATGATATTCAGGTCTGGGGACTGGGATGGCCATTCCAGAACATTGTAATTGTTCCTCTGCATGAATGCCTGAGGATTTGGAGCGGTGTTTTGGATCATTGTCTTGCTGAAATATCCATCCCCGGCGTAACTTCAACTTTGTCACTGATTCTTGAACATTATTCTCAAGAATCTGCTGATACTGAGTGGAATCCATGCGACCCTCAACTTTAACAAGATTCCCGATGCCGGCATTGGCCACACAGCCCCAAAGCATGATGGAACCTCCACCAAATTTTACAGTGGGTAGCATGTGTTTTTCTTGGAATGCTGTTTCTTTTTGGACGCCATGCATAACGCCTTTTTTTATAACCAAACAACTCAATTTTTGTTTCCAAAATGAAGCTGCCTTGTCCAAATGTGCTTTTTCATACCTCAGGCAACTCTATTTGTGGCGTACGTGCAGAAACGGCTTCTTTCTCATCACTCTCCCATACAGCTTCTATTTGTGCAAAGTGTGCTGTATAGTTGACCGATGCACAGTGACACCATCTGCAGCAAGATGATGCTGCAGCTCTTTGGAGGTGGTCTGTGGATTGTCCTTGACTGTTCTCACCATTCTTCTTCTCTGCCTTTCTGATATTTTTCTTGGCCTGCCACTTCTGGGCTTAACAAGAACTGTCCCTGTGGTCTTCCATTTCCTTACTATGTTCCTCACAGTGGAAACTGACAGGTTAAATCTCTGAGACAACGTTTTGTATCCTTCCCCTGAACAACTATGTTGAACAATCTTTGTTTTCAGATCATTTGAGAGCGGGCTGTCCATGTTCGGCGACCATCAAACTTAACTGAACTTGAATTGTTTTGTAGAAAGAAATGGTCCAAAATACCTTCATCCAGGATCCAGGAACTGATTAAAAGCTACAGGAAGCGACTAGAGGCTGTTATCTTTGCAAAAGGAGGATGTACTAAATATTAATGTCACTTTTCTGTTGAGGTGCCCATATTTTTGCACCGGTCAAATTTTGGTTTAATGCATATTGCGCATTTTCTGTTAGTACAATAAACCTCATTTCAATCCTGAAATATTACTGTGTCCATCAGTTATTAGATATATCAAACTGAAATGGCTGTTGCAAACACCAAAATATTTAGAACTAAAAATGATTAAGATTAATAGGGGTGCCCAAACTTTTTCATAGGACTGTATATAAACAGAGGCATCTCCATAGTACTCAATGCAAAACTAGGACGTCTCTAGCGACCATTCGGCGTCTTCTGATATGACCGAGGGGCATTTTGGTAGGAGGCAAGGCTCAGGTGTGAGTCGTACCTTGATATCCCTGAGGAGGTGATGCGCGACACAGGGATTCAAGTAATGCCAAAAACCAGAATCAGTGTCATGTACAGCCCTTCAAGCCCTGCTCTAAGCATAGAGCAAATCCCTATGTCATGGGCCCTACGCTAGGTATAACGTAAGTGTAATAATTTTTTTCTGAGGTTAAAACTAAGGTATCCATGTTTAAAGTGTGTTTACATGTATTGTATCAATTCACAAGTCCATACACTAGTGCAAGGAGGCCATACAGCTTCTTAGTATAGAGCCAAATGGCCTCTATGTGCTGCCATACATCCGCCATTGCTTGACATATGTACAGACTAGAGATGAGCGAACTGGTCCAGATCAAACTACATTTGACCCAAATTTTCCAAAAGTTTCAGGCTCTCTACATACCCCAGAGTATAATAGGTGAAGTGTAAGAAAATAACAAACAGCCTTCCCTCATCTCTTCTGGCCTCTTCCGGCCACCTGGGTGACGTCATCCATCCCAGGCATAGATGTGGGGTTTGTGATGAGCAAGGACTTATTCACCTGACCTTTGGAACGCCGTCTCCATATTCTCTGGTTCTGCCTCCATGTGATAGGGAGCAAAAAGATGTATCACTATATATCACTGTGACCAAATTTATTACTGCGACACAGAAGAGTTCCAGAGAACATCAAATCATCGCATAAGTGTCTGAGAAGGAAGGATTCTCTTCCAAGGAAACTGATAAGATAAAATATTCTGCAGTCAAAGGAGCCTCATCCCGCCACCAAGTCTGAAATGTCCTTTTTCCTACAAATGTTTATTTTCTATTTATTCCCATTGTATAGCCATAAAAACAGAATTGTATGCAAAAGTAACAGAAGACAAGCGTCTTAAAGGTATAACATCTCAGAGCAGATATGGACATCACAGACTTTGCTCCAGGGTCTGTCAGGACAGGGTTAAAAACTAGAGATGGAGAGTATTCAGGAAATCCCAAAGACATCACAATATGTTTCCTTTTTTCCAATATATGTTGGTGTCCTGGAATCCAAAAGGAAACTACCCGCACTACAAGAAACCTTGTTCCGGAAATGAGTAAGTGGGTCCACCCAGCAGAGAAGACCTCATGACTTCTTGATCTTGTTTGTGAATGGCGGTCTAATGCGTTCTGTGTTACTGATCATGATGATATTTAAAGGGGGATTCCATTGTGGACATTTATAGCATATCCACGTGTGATATCAAAGACAGGGCTCTTCTGATGTAAGCTGTTTCCATTACTTCAATAGAAAAGATAAGAGAGACATGTGGACACCTCCATCTTTAACTGTCCGTAGAAGCAGGCTCACTAGGGGAAAGGGGACCCCCATTGTGAAGAGAGGTGGGGTCCAGGACAATTGTAGAATATTCTGTAAAAATGCTATAAATGTAATAAAATGGGAATATCCCTTAAATACAGCTAAATCACTGCAGAAAAAAACGGAAAAGAAGGAACAATCTCGAGAACACTTGAATTTCTCTCTGAATTTAGCATTTTGCCTCCCCCCAAATAAGTCAGACTGTATCCTACAGTTTCACCCCTGCAGGCTCCATCTCTAACAGCTTTTCATGAGTTGGTAAGAGAGATCCCCATACATAGAATATAGAGCTGGAGGGGGGGGGGGGGGGTGTTGTAAATTAGCATTCTTCCAAAATTTGGTGCACTATTTCTTAGTAGCAGATTCTCAAAAGCAGCAGCAGAGGCGTAACTTGAAACTCCAAAGACCCAATGCACAATCTGTAATGGAGCGCCCATTTACCATGCTGTATCTATAATACTGGTATCTGCTAGATTTTTGGGCCCCTCAGGCTCCTGGGCCAGGTAGTTATTGCTACCTCTGCACCCCCTATAGCTATAGCTATGGCCCTAAGTAGCAGATTGGAGAACATTATATATCTTTACTATGCACTGTAGCTGTGACTCCAGCATGAGGGTAGAACAATAATACATTTACTAGGGCCTGCAGCAGAAGCTCCCTGTGTCTCTGCCTCTCTCAATTGCTCCTCTCTTCCCAGGGGTGAACCTACCTTTTTTGCCGCCCGAGGCGGACAACAGAAAGCCCCCCCCCCCCGGGAGGAGGGGGCGGAGCGGAGGGGGCGGGGCGAAGGGGTGTGTGGCGGAGCGGCATTAGCAGGCAGAGAACAGGCATGGAGAATACCTGCTCTCTGCCTGAGCGTGAGGGGAGGCCGCTGGAGCAGCGCTGCGTCCACAGGGCCTCCCCAATCCACCACTCACTTCCCGTGCCGAGCTGCCGAGACGGTGATGCTAAGCCAGTCCAGGACAGCTTGTCCTGGACTGGCTTAGGTACGCAAAAATGCCCCCCCCCCCCCGGGGCCCTGGCATAGTGCCGCCTGAAGCGGTCGCTTCAGGTCGCCTCATGGGAGGTGTGGCGCTGTCTCTTCCCCTCTGTATAGACGTCTATGGGCAGCAGCTGTAACCTGATCCTTGAGTGAAGCTGAAAATCCGTCTCATCTCTTCCTCTCCCAGGATGGATTTTGGCAGTGAATCAAGTGCGAATGATCAGTGCAGGGAGCAAGGGAGAGGATATATGGCTGACAAGTAGAGAAAGAGGAATTCCTCTGTACTGAAATATATTACAAACTTTCTTATATTTTCCTTTATTATTTACTGTTATATATATGTTATTATATACAGTTTATTGGGACAACAATGCCCATTAAACTCCCCCTAGGTGCAGCCAGATTATCTTTTAACTCTATGTATAAAGTTGGCCATACACGTCGGTTTCTTGTTGGTCAAAATGGCTGATTTGGCTGAAAAAAATTACTGCAAATTTCCAATCATGATCGTCAACAAATGGCAGACTTTTTGTCTGCCGAGAGAAGATTGATCATGGCGGTCCAACTAGTAAGATCTCAGTGTTTGACATGATCGACCCCCTTTGGCCAGTGATCAATCAACTTGTACAAACTGACTGGCGGAGATTTATCATGCCCAGGATATAATGGCTGGCATTGAAAAAGCCTGTGTTCATAAATCTGCCTCACTCAATTTTGTAAAAGATTTTTTTTGTATGTCACATACTGTATATTGTCCGGGATTATGAAAAAAAGGAATTTGTGGGCGATCTTAGTCATTTCTTTATTGGTATAAAGGCAGACAAAAGGGAGTGCAGTGCTTATATGTGTGAATACTTCCATTACATGGCATCAGAACATGAATCCAACCATAGATCCCTTTTTACGCAAATGTATGAAATATTAGGCACATAGTGGTAACGTTGGGTTCTGTTGACTTCTACGATATTGATATTGTCCTTATACATTACGGTATATTACAGCGCTGTGATATTGTCTTTAAAGAGGACCTTTCATTGGACGAGTATGGACGAGTACTGTGAGCAGAGGGAGGAGGCATTCCTCCCCGCTCACACTGTACAGCGCCATAGGCGCTGCTGTGAAGAAGGACATTCCTGACAGACTGTCAGGAACGCCCTTCTGACTGTGAAGAGCTACAGTACTGGTACTGGTCCATTTTAAAGGTATTCAATCATTAAAATATAATTTTTTAAGACTAACACATAGCAATAGCCATAAGAAAGGCTATACTTCTCCTACCTTTAGATGTCTTCTCCATGCTGCCGTTCCGTAGATATCCTAGTTTTCATTGTTGTGCAAATGAGTTTTCTCGCAGCACTGGGGGCGGTTTCCAGTGCACAAACAGCACTGGGGGTGTCCCAAGTGCTGCGAGAAAACTCTCTATCCCCGGCTTCTGTCGTCTTATGGCACACAACGTCTTCTTCTAATGGCTTCTTATGGTTTTAAATGGCACACAATGGCAGAGCCGACTGCACATGCCTGTGTCCATTTTCTTGCGGCCGCTTAAACGAGCGTACTGTGTAAGTGGCATTGCGTACTATTTAATTTGCATAACAATGAAAACCAGGATACCTACTGAATGGTGACGCGGAGAAGACTTCTAAAGGTAGGAGAAGAATAGCCCTTCTTAAGGCTATTAGATGTTAGTCTTAAAAAATTCCTTTTGAATTATTGAATCCCTTTAAGCACGAGACTTTAAGCACGAGAACAAGTCCTTACAACTATCTTCCTTAGGGAACATTACATAATAATATAAAATAACATCTACATTTTGACGTTAAGCAATGAGTGGTCCTTCCCGAAGAATTCCCTGACATTCCATGAACAATACTCTGCCTTCCTGCCCGGTAGCAATGCTCGGCTGTGTACAGGAGGGGGCACATTTACATGTGGAGTATTTTCCATTGGGAACTCACTGTCCTCTCCTTATTATGTAATGGTTTCTATAAGCACTTCAATGTTCTGAGCCACAGAAAACATAACAATGTCACAGGTGTAGTCACAGCTGCTGACGCCCGTGCCCTAGTTTCTCCTGCATTATCTTACGTCATGTCACTGTGGTTTCGGGCACAGATTATTAGTGCCACTGCAGGATATGCAGGTCGGAGGCTGAAAGAGAAAGGGCAAAAGTGTGTCCGATTTTCTGGCCGGCACACAAGAACTGTGTCATGTAATCGCATTAACACAATCGCTGCCACATGGAGGACAGGGATGAACTGATTTTGTTAAAGAGGTATTTTGGTTACTTGATTAGACAGATGATGTCTGTATGAGTAGAGGGTCCAACCATTGGGGCACCCACCGATCATGAGAATAGGCACTTAGTTAATAGAGCCGGTACCCGTAGCCCTAGTAGGAAACCTTAAAGTAGTTGAGCTCTACTCCTGGCTACATGTAGCCTTTCAATGGCATCATTTTTGCTACTTCCCCTTGCTCCAAAAGGAATCTGTTTCAAATTAAGATTAGTAGGGGTCCGACACCTGGGACCCCCGCAGATCAGCTGTTTGAAGCAGCAGCATCACTTCTGTTTTCCAGGCCATGTCATATCATGTTTGGTGGTCAAATTTCCCTTTTTGTAGCTTGGTCTTATTCAAGTGAAAGGACTGGGCTGCAATACTAAGCACAGCCACTATACAAATGTAAAGCACTGTGCTTGGTAAGTACTGAGACCTCCTAAAACAGCTGACAACTGGGACCTGCAACGGTTTTGGAAATCACAGCGCATATTTTGCTGCAATGTGTGGATTGGATTCACTTTGCAGGGACAGTAAAATGCTGCATTTTTTGTCATGGCATTTATGCCACGTGGGGTAGCCGGTCTCAAGAATTCATTTAAAAATTGTATACATATCAATTACTCAAGAAGACAATTGTACAAGGAAACCTCCTCTCAGCAATGGCAGAGCCCATGTGACATATTAAGCAGTCATATTCACTGTGCTTTGCCTGGTGCGCTTCACCCTACAACGTGCAATAACTAGGATTTAGGAGACCATTTTAGCAATTGTGAGAGTAGAATGAATGAGAAAATTGCTATTGTTATGTTCCCTTATATATTTTTAGAGGTGGAGTCTCACTGATGATATGGAGGTAAAACTACATGTCATGAAACAATTTTGATCTCAGCCTAGTACGACTCATATAGTTCATTGCGTCCCATGCCTTTCATTATCACTAGTCCACTAGTCCAAATCAGTATCCCTGCGCTATGCTGAGGAGGTCCAAAAGACCGAAACAGCGCTGTCCATAGCTGGGAATCTGTTCCTTTCGGAATAGAAATACTAATTTGGCAATTAAATTCGCATCATGATAGTAGGCTTATTAACTGAGTCATGCATGATGTTAAGGAGGCTGTCCCTAGAGGGCAGCATACAGAGGCACTGTTCTCCTAATTACATCCTGGAGAATAGATTTGCATATTTTTTACCCAGAATCCCTAGCGGAGCAGGAATGACTTGTAAGTCTCCGTACTGCCTATGTAGGCACACACTCTCCCTAATGTGTATGATTATCCCCTGACCCTAGTCCACTAATGACAGTCAGATTTACCTCTCTGACCTAGATGTTACCTCTCCGCTATCCAGAATTCCAAAGTGTCTATCAGCTAGATCCTCCTTCTTCTCCTCCTGTTCTAAAACACAACATGGAGAAAACCCGAATTCATCACCTTTATCCCATCTCCATCAGACATCCCTCCACCAGACCCATCAATCACAGTTAATGGCCCAACACTTTCCCCAGTCACAAGTCCACCACCTCGGGATAACCTTTGCTTCCAGCCTTGATACTATTCAAGCCTTCAATATCTCTGGTCACCTCAACAACAAAAATATTTCTCAAATCCACTATTTTCTTACCCTTAAGTTAACAAAAATGGTTGTCCATGCCATCATCACTCCCTGCCTAGAATACTACAACCTTCTCTGCGGCCTACAATCTAAGAGTAATCTTTCGTAATGACTTTCTCCATTATTGACCAATTTTCAGCCTCTGTGGGAATGAAGCGGAGTCTGGAAGACGCCTTGGCGCTTTCACTCCTGACATCTGTAGAACAGAGACGATAGAGGTCAAATAACACACAAGGTCACTGCTCTGAAATTAGTCAGATGTCCAGAAGAGACTATAGACCTGACACATACGTACAGAACGTTCAGAATCTGAGGCTGTGGTGAAGTCTTGTGCTACTACATGGTGATTCCATGAAATGCCATATAGCAGATCCAACCCAGATCCAACAAGATCTTTGTCTTATAGGAGGTCCCAAAATATCAGTTAGACCCCAAATATGAGAATCCCAATGATAATATCCAATTTATGGGGTTGCCTGGCAAAAAGTGTTCATTTTCCCTGCATTGCCTCTGATGGAGAAAGGAAGAATTACAGTTTCTATTAAAATCAATTAGGTTACCTGTATAAAGAACAGACTTGTTATGGTAAGTTCACGCCTCAGGTTCCGATCCAACAGCCGGGTCACTGCGACTGAAACCGGCATCCAGCCGCGCGCTCTGCTCCAGATTAGGCCCAATGAGTGAGCCTGGTCCGGAGGAGGGAGTTTCTTCAGGCCGAACTGAAGAATGAGCCTCGGCCTGAAGAATGAGCATATCGCTTCTTTTTCCAGAAGAAATGGCTCCCAGAAAAAGCTCCTGAGCGGCTCCCATTGATTTGGTCAAGGTTTTGAGGTGATTACGGCCTCAAAACCCTGACCAAAAAACTCTGTGTGAACTTACCCTTAGGTACTCTATTGTGAAAAGCGCTTTGTAGATGAAAGTTCAATTTTATTAAAAATGGCCCAATATCTGTGACACCGCTTGGGATTATTTATTTGCATCCAGTGTTTTACACAAACACATGTATGTCTCCCTATGATGTGAGATATGCTATGTATGCAGAACTCTCATGGTTCCTCCTTATTTTCCAACATCCTAGAAACTCCCCCAGATTCCTGGGATTTTTGCATTTTCTTCCATGAAGGGAGTGAATAAAAAAACAAATGTAATAAGGATGGGATGTGCGAGAAAGATGAAAGAAGCAGATAATATTAGTTGAGGTCAAAAAAGGATATATATATATATATATGGTGTAATACTTAGTTTGCCCTGTGGTGGTGCTTCAGGGGAATGAAAACCTTGCACCAGGGTTCTACAGAGTTTATAGCTGATCACTGAGGGTCGTATCAATGTGATACTTTGTGGCAAGGGCTTATTCTCAAAGGATATTTCTTAAAAAAAAAAAAAACATTATCCAAAGAAGACAATCCCTCTAAGCAAATCTATGTAAACTAGTATATAATAATGGCCTTTCTAAAATGCAGGTCCGATTCAAAGCTAAGAATTGTGGTTCAGTATGTGGCACATAAAATCTAATGTACAGGCCTTGCGCCATATTTATTACTGTATCTATGTTAGACACGTTTTGCACCTAACTTGACGTCTTTAAGTGTCTAGTAAAGGGGTGTGGTTCATAACGATGAGGGTGTGGCTTACAATGCCCCAAAATTAGTGCAAAATATTAGTTCACAGTAAGCCAACCAGGCGGTGTAAGGATGAGAAAGGTATCGAACATGCCTAGCAAGATGCACCAAATCTATCACACGGTGCGTATTCTGACTGCCAGGTCTACTTTTGTGCTATTTACATATATATATATATATATATATATATATATATATATATATATATATATCAGTAATAATAAATCTGCCCCAATGTATCTAAACCCATACGACCCTTCAAATCTGCCCCATAGTAGCTGCCATAGCTATGGTTACCCCTGTGGCCTTCCAGTTTGTTCTCAGCTACTGTACAGACAATGCAGTTTGACATGTAATGGACACACTAATCTGATGGATGATCTCTATACAAGGTGATAACAGTAATGATAAAAGCAGTCTGGGATCACCATAGAGCGTGCTAGACACCTGCAAACACCTTTGTGCAGGATGCCTAAGGGGTCACACGGATTTCTATTACCTTTGTTCTCATGGGTTCAGATTATGTTTTAACAAAAAGTATTCCCAACTAGTCTAACAAGTTGGGGCTTTGGAGGCCAAATCGAGAGTCTGTTCCCACAGCAGAAAGGTGACATCACTGGATGTAGTAGACTAGCTGCAGGCTCCCCGGCTCCGCTACTCTGCTTTATACCTGATCCTATAGGCAGAGATCAATGCTTCTACTTTCCCATGTACCTAATGTTGCAGAAGGGTTAGGGACGGTATATGTTTAGCAGATTTCTAATAAGGCTGAGCTTAGTCAATGTGCCAGCTTACTATTCCTACCACTAGTCATAAGTGGGTATCATGCCTTCAGATATGGCTGAAATCATCGTCATGCCAAGCAGTGACATGTAAGGTCTCTGACACTGGAATATGGGTGGCATGAGATAGAGGAACCAAAGAACAAATCACAGCAGGTAATGCAGTGTTACATAGTACAGGGCGGCAGCTGCAATACTGCCACCTACAGGCAATAAGGATATACTGTAAAAAAAAAAAAAGTTAACACGCAGAGGAAGAGACTCCAGTTAGGAAACTAAGGCCGGCCATATACTGTACATAAGACAGCTATCATTTGACAGTTATCTCATGCGACACCCCACACAGACACCTGTATAATATAATGGCAGAGGGTAGAAGATACTGCTAGACTCCTCAGGCGGCGACTTATCTCCCCAAGAAATAAATGATTGGACAGCTGAAATCCAAGAGCTGTCAGGGAAGAGTTGGGAGGATCCCATATACGTTAGATGGCCAGCCAAACACATCAAAACCATCAAAACCAACAGGTATATATGACCGATACAAATCTAATGTATATGGGCTCCATAAAGTGATTTCACGTAATTGGAAACCAGGGTAGGGGTAAAATAAAGAAATAAATAATTCTCACCTGTCCCTGGTACTCTAGTTAGGGTTTCCATTGGGTCTCATTGCCTCGGTGCCTGAATTCCGTCCTCACATTGCTGCTCAGAGATAGGGGTTAAGTTTCCGATCGCTGGGGGCCCAGGCAATTGGACCCCTAGCGGTCATGAAAGTGGGAAAACCCAATTCACTCCATTCACTCAGAGCGAGTCAGAGGTATAGCTTGAAGATCATGGGCCCCAATGCAGAATCTGTATTGGGGCTCCTACTTACCTTGTGCCATTTAGAATAGTGTTATATTGAAAATGGCAAAGGGACTATTTGGGGGAGTCAGAGTCTTGGATTAGTGTTATATTGAGTCTTGGGTCAGAGTCTTGGGTCATAGTGTTATATTGAATATGACAAAGGGACTTTTGTGGGCGATTCAGTGTCTTGGTACCAGGTATCAACTGCTACTCTGTATCCCCTATAACTATGCCCCCGAACAGCGTGTTTTACTTGTCCATCAGGATACAAGTGAATGGAATGGTAGTCACTTCCAACCCCTCCATTGACATAAGAGACCGAGGGGCAGAACAGCTTGTGGTCAGGCATTTATCTAACTACATTATTAGTAGTAAAACACCTTTATTGGAAATACCTTTAATTTCCAGACATTGGGCAACATTTAATGGTCATAGAAAGGCAATAAAAATAATAAAAATGTATATTGAATTCAGAAAGTCAGCGACAAGCGGCTCTCGCTCGAAAGGGCTTTGGGCTAAAACAGATTTTGTCTGCAATTGTATAAAACCTTAAAGCAGATTAAAAATTTCATTGCAGAACTACTATTTTTCTGGGGAGGGGGCTGGTGGGTTTGCGGGCTGGCGGGATCCGCTGATTAGCCCTGACATTTTGGCATTTGATAAATAATCCAGGTCATGCCAAGACAAGTGTCTCAGCTGTAGGACAAAGAATGTAAAAAATTGCTACAACCAGCAGACGTGTTATATAACGGTGAGAGAGAAACACAATAGGTTAAATTGTCTGAGCTCCAACTTAGCGGAATGATTTCATTCTGTCTGCACATTTACCTAACCTCATAAGCAATGTCCACACCAACAAAGCCGCTCACTGACCCTGCACATTTACATGACCAGAACCTCAAAAGTAGGTCAAGTGTGGCAAAACTAATCACGATAGATTTGTAAGAGAGAAGAAGAAGGTCTCTAGATTTCATGTAGCATATTGTTATGCAGTTGTCCAATGCCATATCCCACGTTATACATTGATCTACCAGTCATAAAGGCTGACCATCAGTGGAGTAACTAAAGTCTTGTGGGTCCGGGTGCAATCTTTTGTCCCTATAGCAAATTCTTGATAGTGATGGTTACGGGTGCTAAGGAGTTTAATCATCCTTAATGTGGTTAGGGGAACCTGTGGGACTCCTTGGCTTATGGGCCAGATGGAAACTGCAATCTCAATACCGATGCCAGTGCTTATGGGCCCCTTAAGGCTCCTGGACCCCGAAGTGACTGCACCCTCTGCACCCTCTGCAGTTATGCCCATGCTGACCATGCCACTTTTATGGGGTTTAGGACAACACCGAGTACCGATTCCTGATTCCAGTATAGGTAGTGGGGGAGGGTATAGTTTTGCTCTGGGATCCCCAACATTCCTTAGTTCCCAACAAAGATCATCTAAAAATAAACTGAACATAAGAGTGATCTGGCTCTGCAGGTATTGAGGTACCAATAGTTGCTCATTTCGACAGGATTGACTTATGTGTAGTGTAGAATTCTTCCACATTTCCCGTATGAGATGATGTTAGGGATGAGGGATCAAGAATGTTGAATTTTACATGTCTTATTCTTGTGTTCTCACATGAGATAAGCCACCATTAGAAGTGTCTGACAGCGACTTGCTCCTCTCTACCCACAAGAACACATGAACACTCTGCTGAGTGTAGCGTGCAAGTGTCTGGGGGTTTCGGGAGAAGTCGTTCTTTGCTTCAAGAGTGACACCTATTGGATTTTTATGGGCTCCTTTACAGATCATTGGGCTCATCCAACCACTAGGACAATTATATATTGGTTTAACAAAGTTTAGGTTTAGTTTTCTAACCTTTCAGCCTACCCTAATGCCTGAATGACCCACCCACACCAGGGGTTCTTCTTATCTTGAGGACTGATGGGTATTGTGCATATTCATGGGGCAAAAGTCATTGACATGTTGAAAACTGATGAGTGTTTATGTAGCTGATACTCCTCAAAGAAGGACATTTTGTTACACGGTGTTTCCCATCCTCCTAAGGGCATGCTGCTCCAAATCCTATCTTCATCTTCTCAATCTATTCCTGCAAATAGATCATCATCATAAGACTGAAGCATTCCCTTGTACTTCCAGTCAAGCAAGCAGACACCCACCGAGACACAGTTGTCCACAAAGTCATCAAATTTGCATTTCTACTTTCAAGAAGCTCCACACTGAAACTGTATATTCTTGGCATAATGTCCTTTTTTTGTGAACTAACTCACAAATGTGAGTTTTTCCAGTAGAACGGGTTTATTGCTTTTCTGAACCTAATGACTTAAGTAAACTCACTAAATACCCTTTGTTTTTGAAAAACAAAAAGGTCTACAGCTGTATAGGGTTATGTTCCCAATTGTGGATTGTCAGGAGCTTTCTAGTAGTATATAGACAGTGCTACACTGTGCTGCCATGAAAAGAACTGGCTTAATGTATATTGTCATTGTACACAAGGGAACACCTGTACAAAAACAGATATTTCTAGGTGCGCCAAGAATTGTAAAACATCTGAAGAGGCCTAGGCTTCCTGCACATGGTCATGTCTATGAAGGTTGTATGAAGGTACATGGAGTGCTGTGGTCCCATATTACAGAGCTATAAGCAATACATGTGCTGCCACATGGTGCTTCTATAGGGCACAGTATAATAAAACTCAGAAGCAATGAAACTCGGAGGTTGTAGAGAGCCATAATACTAGAGAGCAAATGTGGGAATAGTATTAATAATGTCCTTCATTTAATATAATATAATAATAATATAATTTATGTAATATACACAATCCAGTCACATTAATGTGACCACCTGTCAAAATCCAGAATAACCACCTTTGGCAGAGCGGACCGCTGCGAGACGTGCAGGAAGACAGGGGATGTTGTGATGATGGTCACTGGGATGTTGCGCCATGCCGACTCCAGTGCCGTGGCCAGCTGTGCTAGGTTACGTGGTTGAGCATCCATGTCGTGAACAACCTAATCGAGGTGGTCCCACAGATTCTCCATTGGGTTCAAGTCCTGGGAATTTGCTGGCCAAGGGAGTACGGTAAACTCATCCTGGTTCTCCTCAAACCGCGCACATACACTGCGAGCTTTATGACACGTCGCATTGTCCTGCTGGTAGATGCCATCATCCTGAGGAAAGACAATTCACATGGAGGGGTGAACATGGTCCGCAAGGATAGATGCATACTTGTGTTGATCCATCGTGCCTTCCACAATGCTGAGTACACCCAGATGGCTGATGACACGTGCCTTCTGCCATTGGTTATTTAACGTTGACGTCAAAAGTAGGCGCTGGTCACATTAATATGACTGGACTGTGTATCACCCACTAAACCTACCTGGTGCGACCCTGCTCAATGGGATGTATTGTTTACATCGATCAGAAAAATTCATCCACTGTTGGGAATAACGAACCACCAGCAAAGAAGACTTTGGAATGGACTGCTCTCATCACCCCAAATAAGTGAATTTTTTCTATATTTTCTGTTCATTAAAGAAGTTTTCTGAAGTTGACTTCAGCTTCCCTAGCTTCCATTGATAGTAGTAGTCAAAGACTGGTGCCAGCACCATGTGCTTGCTTATTCAAGTGAATGCTCAACTATTTCATACATGGTAGCAGTCATTATACTCTGTTCTGCCTTAAAAAATGGCACCTATGACCTAATAAGATGCACGTAGAAGGTTTTCCTATTTAGGGTGAATCAATTCCCTCATCTCTACTCTTCACTGATAATGATAGAGCAGTATTGTCGGAGATGTCTCCTTTGGTCCGCTGTGTTGGGGTACATTGTTAAAATGAAGGATTCATATTCCAAAGGAAAAAGTGATCACACAAAGGGAATAAAAATGTGAGGCTTTCTTTAAGGAGTCTGGAATTTCTGGCAAAGATGTAATTCATTTTATAACAGTCTACATCATAGAATAGAATAGTCTATACAAACTGCCTGCAAAAGGGGCTACAGAGGTACAGAGGGCAGCTCAGGGCTCAGCGCTGTCTGGAAACTGCAGCCCAGACAGCTAAATCCTACTTAGGAAAGAGGCAGGAATGCCAGTCGCTCTACTCCAGTGTGACCCGGTGTCTGTAACGTGATCAAGGGCTTTATCCATGGCAAGAGATCTGTGCTTTGAGTAATATGGCCTTATTCACTCCGTCTGCACAGTTACCTCATAATTCACATAAGAAGCTTACTATTCCAGTTGCATGCAACATTTGTAGGAATAAATAGGTGAATGGGATTTTATCTAGTGTGCACTTTCACCCAAAGCGTAGATGATGACTGGTTATATGCGAGAGCAATATGTTGTCCTTGATGAAAAAAGTAAAATTCACTCTAGTTATTTGAGATGCATACTGGCCGAGTGATCGCAATGAGCCACTAGGGCTAAACTGGGTACAATCTGGGTACACTGTCTACCAATAAGTATTTGGACACCTGTGGTCCGAATGGCATGAGCGGCAGTTACAGCCTCATCCCTCCGGGGCACGCTTTCCACAAGTCCTTGTCTGACAGCTAGTTGTATTTTATTCCATTCGGCTTGGAGAAGACAGGTAAGTTCTTTCACCGATTTTGGCCGGCTGCTGCACCCCTTAGTTCGGCGATCTAACTCATCCCAGAGATGCTCGATAGGGTTTAAGTCTGGGCTCTGGGCAGGCCAGTCCAGTCGGTTAACCTGATTGTCACTGCACCAAGCCATGGTAGACCTCGCTACAAGACAGCTGGCGTAGTCCTCCTGGAAGTAACATTGGTCTAACCCATAGGACTGTCATAATGTAGGAAGCACACTGTTATCTAAAATAGTGCAATAGGCATCGGCGTTGAGTTTACCATGCATTGGGACCAAGGGTCCAAGGGTCCCAGTTCATACCAGTAGAAACACCCCCAGACCATAATTCCACCTCTGCCGAACTTTACTGGGTGTCCAAATACTTATTGGTAGACAGTGTATAATATTTGTATGCTTTTCTGTGATGCTTGAGTTAACCCTCCTAAACCTTTGTTTGTTGGACCTATGATGAGAGGGTCTTTGTACGGGTTCTCTCAGACTATTAAAGTGATTCTATCATTAGAATCCTGTTTTCAGTCATACACGTCGGCATAACCTTAAGAAAGGCTAAGCGTCCCCTGTGCTGTCTGTAGACTCTCCAGCGACACCCTCCATCTTCTTTTCACGGCCACCTCTTCTCCACGTCTTCAATCGAAAGCGCCGACTGTGCATGTACATCGGGCATTTTCCTGTGGCCTCTTACGCGATTGTCTGTTCAGCCACAGGAAAATGGCCGCCGCACATGCGCAGTCGGCATTCTCGGTTGCAGACATGAAGAATAGGCGGTCACGAGAAGAAGATGGAGGACGCCACTGGAGAGTCTGCAGGCAGCACAGGCGACGCCCACAGTGCTGTCTGGAAACTCATTTGCATACGGTGAAAACCGTGAATATCACAGGAGTGGCAGCGCGGAGAAGACTTCTAAAGGTAGGGGAAGAATAGCCTTTCTGTAGAAATTCCCTGAGATTTTGACTTTATCATGCAGTGCGATCCTGAATTGCTCCGTGGATCATAGAAAGAACTATGCAGCCATACAGTTACACCTGCACAGTTCTCTTATTTAGTAACTTGTATTCATCTCTATAGTCATTTCAGGACAAAAACATCAGCTTCTTATTACAGCCATGCAAAACTGCACCACTAAAACCCTGGTTTGCAACATTACCCCTCCGCTACCCTCCAACTATTTGACTGCCTTACAAAACCAGAGATCCTGGCATTAACCCTTTCACTGCCCTAGATGAACAGGGATACTTGAATTAACCTCTTCACTGTCCTAGACCAACACGGATGCTAACATTAACCCCTTAGCACTGCTGCGTTGACTTGGTTATTTTTATAATGAATTTTATGTAACCCCCACCACTTGAAAACAAAATACTACATATGCCCCTAATCCCATAGTCAAGATGGACCTAGAATATCCAAAATCTGACAAGGTAGGCATAACACAATTTGTTGGCCATATGCTCAGCACATCTCTCCCCTCTTTGCTGTAGGATTTCTACAATCTATAACTTCTATTCTGTTTATTGGAATTACAAAGGTAAAGAATTTTGTGATATTTCTAAGTAAAGCATCACATTAGCCTTGCGGATACTGATATTCCCCATTGAGAGTGACCACTGATCTAAAGCCAAGCGTGACCTTCAATTACTACAGCCCGGCAAGACTGAAGGTGAAACTAGATGTTCTGTACTAGCGAATGGAAACTCATACTGGGAAAGCTCATGTGAAGTTAACAGAATTAGAAAACAGTCTTAAAAAGCCGCCTCAGGCAGATTGCACTGGAAAATATCTGGTGCACACAGTTAGTAATAAAATAAGCTGGCTATGGCTTCTGCATCCTGGAACTGAGGAGACAAAGAACGTAAGGTGATACAAGGTGACTTCACATATATCAAGTCCATATTATAATGAAACAGAGCAAGGTGGTATGGACACATTATTCTAATGTTACTAATGAAGCGTGTAAATAGTATGTGTACAGTCATGGGAAAAACTGTGTACACCCTCAGTGAATGCTAGAGGTTTATGATCTGATCCCTGGTCTTAATATTAGGTAACTACAACGTCAGATGAACTACTACACTCAACAGAGTCCATCATTTCATTACTTATTCAGCAAATATGAGAAAAGCCGTGTGACAAAGTAGGTCCATAGCGTGTAGATCCACCTTTAGCAGAAATAAGAAGAAGTAATGGTTTTCTGTAAGGCTAAGGCCCCACGTTGCGGAAAAGCAGCTTTCTTTGATAGTGAACTGCTTTTCTGTCCACATGTTCCGCGCAGACAACGTGTGGAAAACACGGGCCCCATTATAGTCTATGGGATCCATGTGCTTTTACTGTACACTGCTTGCCAATGCATTTGGTAGTCTGTTCCGGGGGGTCCCCATGTGGACTCCCCCCGAAAGGATTACTGAACGCAGATGTGAACCAAGCCTGAGTCTCTCACATCCTTCTGGAGGAATTTTACAATGTTGCATCAATTCATTGAGGTTTGTGGGAAGAATATGCAAATCTGTCTTCCATGATGTAAATAGGAAGATAGTGCCTCAGTCATGCAGCCCACTAGGGGGCGCTCCCTTTAAAATCATGCCTGACCTTTCCAGAGGCCTTTGCTGCAATGATGTGGGATTTTACCAAGTACAGTCTCTCAGCCGAGGACAGCTGTTTCGATCTATTTGGATCTCTTCAGCCTGGCGCAGAGAAGACTGACTTGTCAGAGGTGAGAGGTTTCTAGACAGGGTTAAGGGGATCTCGTCACTTCTTAGGGAGAGACCACCAGGTAGGTGTGTGGAGTCTTAGGTTTGTGGGCAGTCATTCATGGACAACTCTTTTAACAGAGATGTAACTTGAAGTTCCTGGGCCCCAATGCAAAATCTGTAATTCGATTCCTACTTACCTTGTCTTTTAGCTACTGCTGCACCCCTACAGGTGTTCAAATCCTGTGACTGTAAGACAAGCCCAAATCATCCCCCTCCGCCACCATGTTTATGCTGATATGCTGTAGTTAGTTTTCGCCAAAGTTGGTGCTGTATGTTATAGCGAAACATCTCATTGGTCTTGTCAGCCCAAAGGACATTGTTCCAGAATTCTTGTGGTTTGTTCAGATGCAACATTGCAAGCCTTCCATACAAGCCACTTGCACTTGAACATTTAACATGCTGGGGCCTGTATAGTCTCTAATGTAGCTTCTAGGTTTTTCTGCAATTACTTTTACCATTGGATAGAATTTGACCTTAGGGAAGAGGATCTTAGGAATTTGCTGGGATAAATCTTGGGAAGACTGTCTTCTTTCCTGAATGTTTTTCACTTATGCATAATCTTTCAGATTGTATAACGGTGGACTTCAACTTGTTTGGAAATGGTCTTATATACCTTCCCAGATTAGTGGACAGCAACAAATGCTATTCTAAGATGCGAGCGAAAAACTAATCTGCATAAAAAAGCGATTACCTTAGGAAATCCACAGATCCCATAGACCATAATCGGGTCCTTGTGGTTTCCGCAGGAAAAATGTGAAGAGAAAAGTGCTACTTGCAACACTTTTCTCACCACATTTTTCATGCGGAGCAGGGAACAGAATGACCTGAACGCAGATCTGAACCAAATCTAAGGGGGCATTCACACAGAGTAACGCCGGGCGTGTATCACAGCCGTACACGCCGGCGTTATGGCAGACAGCCGAACACTTCCCATTCACTTGAATGGGAGCGCTCGTAAGCGCCGCTGTTACGAGCGCTCCCATTGAAGTGAATGGGAAGTGTTTGGCAGTCTGCTGTAACGCCGGCATGTACGGCTGTGATACACGCCCGGCGTTACTCCGTGTGAATGCCCCCTTAAGAGTGTTGCTACTGTTTTTCCCATTGGCATTGTTTTAGCACACACCTGAATGCTCCAGACCAGCAAACTGCTAAAACTTCTGCTTTTATAGAAGAGGCCACCCCTGCTAACAACAATCATTTCTAAAATAAATAATAACATGGTGAAAATTTGTCACGTGCTGTTGTTCTTCTGAGGTTGTCTTTACCTAATTTTAATACCTTTTTTAAGGATCACTTGCAATATATAAAACAATAGGAACATTTCAGCACATTGTATTCAGATACTTCCAAAAATGTTGTAGGCCATAAGTAAATGATGAGCAGACATAGCAGAGGACAAACCAGGGTCTCAGACATGCTTTTATAGTCAAGGCAAGGTCAGATTATGAGCAACAAAGCACCAGTACAATGGAGGAGATCCAGAAGGCCTTTGCTCTTTTCAGAAGCCCAGATACTGTTTCTCACTGAGACATAGTAGAGTATGGAGACTTATTTTTCAGACAATGTGACAAGGAAAAAAAAACTTACTCTGCATCTAAGGCATATCAATGAGGAACCATATCTGTACTAATGAAGGATAAGAGCCCTGAAACAGATCTGTCTATAGAAGAGAGTCTATATGTCTTCATGGTAGTAGACTACATACAAACCCAATGTAGTACATTGTACATACTGAAGTCACACTCCTTTAGCAAGATATTAGGGGCAAATGGAACAGAGTACAACTGCAAGTATCCATAACATCTGTGCACTGATTTATCATGGCATGCACACCAGAACACTGGCATACAAGCAATGAAAAAGTCTCAATCTTTTGTACAAGTCGGAATTTTTGTGCAAAAGTTGTGACATTTTAAGTTCTGTGTTCTGCACGCCATTTTAATCATATTAGGCGTGGTAGGACATGGTGAAGGCAAGGCCATCGAATTTATAATCATTGACGCCAGTTCTCTGTAAATGATGCCAGAGGCTTACGGCAAGAAGTAGCTGCCATAGATTTTGGTTTAGGAGGACTCCATAAGATGCATCTATATTATGACGACGCACACATCTCACCGTAAAGTGGGTGCAAACCCCGGCAGGCGTGGACAATGCTGACCTTCTCAATAAATCAGATACCTGGTGTTTGTAGCATTTTACCATGGAGATATACATACATAGAGCAGATGTAAGCACAAGATTCTAGGACTTACTGTTTGTAATAAAGACTATTTGCAAAATGACTTGTGCCAGATATGATTTTCCTATAATATATTGTAAATTATATATTTCTGGTTATGGCATAAACTGATGATTAATTTCCTGTAGATGCAAAAATGGAACTGAGAAAAGTAATGTTTTCTATAATGGACCAAAAAACAGGAACTATAAATATTTCATGGTTATAAAGGGTTGCTATGATAAAAGGCAAACACTTTTTACTTAGTAAAGAGCAAATCAATTCTAGAGTTCTCTTTAACATTTGCTCTGTTTACAACAGTATAAAGTCATAGTGACAGAGGTCTTTATACCCAACAGCTATGACACAATGGAAATAAATACTGTATAGTATGTAGCAGCGATATTTAGGTGGTGGAGCTGCGGTCTCCAAGCCATGATCTTTTGCACTAGAGATAGCAGGGATCGGTAATTATCTCTGCTGCCTTCATTCGTGAGGGCTCTTGCTCAGGCAGCAGGGACGATTGCCAATCTCTGCTGTTGCTTAGGGCGGGATCACACCTGTGCCCGGCCTCCGCTTTAGCCAATCCAGCGGATTTCCATCTTCTGCTCCGAGAAACTGGACAGGGGACGGAAGCCTAGCGGTCAGTTTTCAAACCCATTCACTTGAATGGGTTTGCAAAGTGACCGCCTGTGTGCGTCTTCTGCCTCTCCGCGGCAAAACAGGTTTTTTTTAACACAAAGTCCTGCATGTCTGAATTTGTATCTAGCTAAAAAAAAGTGGTTTCGCCGTGGACAGGCAGAAGAGGCACACAGGCAGCCACTTTCAAGTGAATGGGTTTGAAAATTGACCGCCGGGTTTTCATCTCCTGTCCAGTTTCTCAGGGCAGCAGATGGAAATCTGACAGGTTGGCTAAAGCGGAGACTGGGCACTGGTGAGAACCTGTCCTTATACTGTAAGATTTCAGGGCTTGTTCTTCTTAGCCACTGTTAATGTTAATTATGTGTGGGGGCACTAATGACCAATTATACTGGGAAGGGAAGGGTACTATTGAGCAGTTTGTGAAGAGGCATAATAAGGGGGCATTATATTGTGTAATGGACATTAGTGCCCCTACCCACAGTATAATGCATATAATACTCCTTAATGCCCCCACCCACTAGGGGTAGGGGCCTGCTCCTCAATGCCCCTACCCACAGTATAATGCTTCTTAATGTGCCCATGCACAGTATAATGCTCCTTAATGCCCTCAACCATAATATAATGCTCCTTAGTGCCCCCCCACACAATATAATGTCACATTAGTTGCCCCTTCACTGTATAATGCCATGTTAATTCAATCCAATTTTAACCATTTAGATACAGAGTGGGCATGAAAATGAACTTTTGACCTGGGTGACGGAAAGCCTAGCTACAGCTCCAACTAAGGGATGACATGGCCTGTAACAGGTGAAAAGGCTTCTTTAATAATTTAAATCCCAATTACCCCTCTAGATAACCCCTTTAATTTCCTTCAAAAATCCCTTTAAATGTCTTCAAATCTATTGCTGATAAAGCCATAGTGAAATCCTAAAACCTTAAATTGGGCCTTCTCAGTACTAGATCCTAGGTCTAGGTTTAGACTGTAATCTACCTTCTTACTCTCACGTTTACTGAAAGGTAAGTCGGCTTTCTATGAAATCCACAGAGATGGCACATAACATATAACACAGTTAAAAATATATAAAATAACCAAAATGCATCTTTAATTCTTAATCATCCCCAAACCTTCATGATTACCCGTGACCAGGGTCGCACTGGCCCGCCGGAGCACCAGGGAATCCCCCGGTGGGCCCCAGGCCCCGACTATATATTGCTGCACATTTTAAGAAAAAGCATAGGCAGGAGAAGCACTGGTCAGGGGCCCGATCGGGATGTCAGGGGCTGGTTCGGGCCCCTGTCCAGTGCATTTGCATTGATAAACTGAGTGCTGCTAGTGGGTGGCAGGGGCTGGAACAGTAAGCTCGGGGCCCCAGGCTGCTGGCAGCACTGTAATGAATAAAGAAGCATGGCTGCCGGCAGTTTCCCAGGGCCCCGACACTTACACAGAGGGGCCTCCTGCCAGTGCAATCTTAGGAAGCGATCTCTCTGCAAGCCGGGACTTCCCCCCTCCCCCTCCTCTTCAGAGTGAGTCATCGCTTACATCGGCCCGTGTGGGGACAGAGGAGTCTGCTGCTGCTGCTTCACAAATGTGAGTATATTTTTTTCTTTTTTTTTTGGTAAAATGTAATATTTAATATGTATGTCTGTATATTTGTTTAACCCTTAAGTGCTATCATGGTGTCTATCATACACCACTATCACACACACATCATTATGATAGACACCATGATAGTACTTAAGGGTTAAAACATGTGTCTTGTATACTGTGTGAGGACTGTATGTTTGTATACAGGTATGTGTGTGTATATACAGTATGCTATAATAATGTGTGAGTGTATGTATATATGTTAGTATATATGGTATATATGGTATATGAATGTATGTAAATGTGTATATGCTAGATATATATATATATATATATATATATATATATATATATATATGTGTGTGAGTATATATGAATGTATATGTATGAGTGTGTAGGTAACTGTTGCAGTTTTTGGAAATCGCAGCACTTACCTACGGAAACACCTACAATGTCTGTATAGGTATAATGGAAGCAGAAAGTCCTCAGAGCAAACCTCTGTGGAGTTTCTGCAAAAAGCGCTGCAGGAAAACTGATGTGTTGCCGCCGGGGGTTTTCCTGCAGAGCTTTTTGGCTGTGGGACGCTGTGTTAGGTCTTATCCTTATAGTGTGATGTACAGTATATTGAGATGTTAAGGAGGAGCTCTTACCACCTGGGGCACATGCGGTTTTATATACCACTAGAAAGCCGACAGTGCGCTGAATTCAGTGCAGCTTTCCCATTCTGTGCCCCCGGTGAAGAGCTATCGGTCCCGGTACCGTAGCTCTTCAATGTCAGAAGGGCGTTTCTCACAGTCAGTCAGGAACGTCCTTCTTCCCAGCAACGCCTATTGTGCTGTACTATGAGATCGGGGAGGAACGCCCCCTCCCCTCCTGATAATGTTCGTCCATAGACGTGTACTGGGGGGAGGTAGCGTTCCTCACCGCTCAACGTCATCACTAGGCGGTAAGCAAAGCCCCCTCACACAGTACAACGCAATAGACGCTACTGTGAGGAAGGGCGTTACTGACTGTCCCTTCTGACAGTGAAGAGCTACGGTACCAGCACCGATAGCTCTTCACCCAGGGCACAGAACATGAAAGCTGCACTGAATTCAGCGCACTGTCGGCTTTCTAGTGGTGTATTAAACCGCATGTGCCCCAAATTGTGAAAGGTCCTCTTTAAGGATTAGGTGCAACAGAGAGACGCAGTGTTTTTCATTGAGCTTTTGTCCCCAGCACCCCGTTATCCTCCTGCCTGTGTCTGTTCAGTCTCATGGCCTTATTTCTGGAAATCCTGTATCTAATTGGTTTCAGTGGTCCCATGAGGTGCAGGACTCCCAGCAAGGAGGCGCCGGCACGAGACTGAATGGACACTGGCGGCGGACAATGGAGCAATGGGGACAGGGGACAGGTGAAGGCACTTTTTATTTATTTATTTTTTATTTTACACCTCCCGCCAGGCACATGGGTTGATCCAATTCCTGGACAAATCTTTAAAAGGATTTATCCATTGTTATAATATTGATGGTCTGTCCTTAGGATAGGCCGTCAATATTACATCTGTGATGATACAACAGCGAGGACCTCTGCAGATCAGCTCTTCCAGGACAGCACGGCTATAGGTAATGGTAACATTTCTAGTAGCCGCGCTGTTCACTTTCCATACAGAGTGTAGCAGTAGGTTTAGGTAGTATGTTGTTGCACATTGTATGGCAGATGAGCAGCATGGCTCCCGAGATGGTATTACCTTTAGCTGCCCTGTCTCGGCATCGCTGGTCTGCAGGGTCCTGGTGGTGGGCCCCTAGAAACAATTCCACTGGTGGGCCCTAGACACCCCAGTCCGACCCTGCCCATGACTCAGATGTGATCCTGATATATCAGATGTACAAGCACACAGGTGTTACCTGCGGTGAGGGAGACATGTCTGTTTTCGGTGCTGTGGTTTGAAGACAGTGGAATTTGTTTAGCACAGCAGCCTCCACGTCTCCAATAATTACATAGGTGTCAAGTGCTATATGTCACGTACAATGATGTACTAAAAGATGAGTTAACCTACGACAGGTTTCATGTCAGAGGCATTACACAATACTTCTTATTTATAACAGTTATAAAAATGTTAGAATATTCGCACGTAAGCTTGATTAATAAAGATATCCTGCTATTTAAGCTATACAGCTCCTATGCAAAGTGTGATTTTCACTTGCAGTATCATATCATTGCTTTCACATATAAGCTGGCTGGTGACTTTGCAAAATGACTATAATGTCACCAACATGGAATTAGAGCTCTGAAATCTTCAGTTTAGGAAAACTGTATATGCGTGCTTCCAATGGTCATTATAAATGACTGAACCTTCCAAGATTTATTTCGGGTTCAGGTGGCTCGGGTCCCCAGTTTGTTTCTTGTCAAACAAGTTTGATACGAACCACAACTTCAATTGGCTTAAAACACTGTCAGGGCTCCTATCTATAAAACATAGTGTAGAACACTGTCAGGATTCCTAGGAACCTATCTATAGAACATAGTGTAGAATACTGTCAGGGCTCCTATGAGCCTATCTATAAAACATAGTGTAGAATACTGTCAGGGCTCCTAGGAACCTATCTATAAAACATAGTGTAGAACACTGTCAGGGCTCCTAGGAACCTACCTATAAAACATAGTGTAGAACACTGTCAGGACTCCTAGGAACCTATCTATAAAACATAGTGTATAACACTGTCAGGGCTCCTAGGAACCTATCTATAAAACATAGTGTAGAACACTGTCAGGACTCCTAGGAACCTATCTATAAAACATAGTGTATAACACTGTCAGGGCTCCTAGGAACCTATCTATAAAACATAGTGTAGAACACTGTCAGGACTCCTAGGAACCTATCTATAAAACATAGTGTAGAACACTGTCAGGGCTCCTAGGAAACTATCTATTAAACATAGTGTATAATACTGTCAGGGCTCCTAGGAACCTATCTATAAAACAGTGTACAACACTGTCAGGGCTCCTAGGATCCTATCTATAAAACACAGTGTAGAACACTGTCGGGCTCCTAGGAAACTATCTATTAAACATAGTGTATAATACTGTCAGGGCTCCTAGGAACCTATCTATAAAACATAGTGTAGAACACTGTCAGGGCTCCTAGGAAACTATCTATTAAACATAGTGTAGAATACTGTCAGGACTCATAGGAACCTATCCATCTTATTTCTAGCTCTCTCTAAGGCAAATACAACCAAAGTTATGTCAAAGTGATGTGACATGTATGTCTATGGAAAAAGCGGGGTAAGCGGGATTTTCAAACCAAATTTAACCATGCAATGTGCTGCAACTTGCTTTTTTGCATTTTAACAATTAGATCAGTCTAGAAATTACCCTTTTGGGGAAAAGGTGCTTACTTGTGGGGGTTTTTTTTAGATACACATGATGGTTATATTTTAAAAAGCAATGGTTTTATAGAAAAATTAGCCAATTTGATGGGTTGTAAATTCTACAGGCTAGTTTGTTATTTGGGAGACGAGTTTGTGAGCCACTTGAAAAGTGATGAGGAATTGACTTTTCAAAGAAAAAAAAAAAAAAAAAGTCACCAACAATTACCCCCCTCAGAATGGTGGCAGTGGTGGTGGTTGTGGCAGCATAAGTGGCAGTGCAGTGCATCTGGGAATAATATGATGGACAAGGCTGCAGAACATGTCTGGCTTAATGTTGAGCAAAATTAGATTATTGGCAATAAAAAGGTTAACTATCCTTTGTCTATATCACTGCAGGCTGCTGAGGTCAGGCTCACACAGCACAGATATTCCCCTTCATTCCTATCTATGATTTCTATCCATAATGTAAACTCTGACTAAACTCTCCTATTCCTAAGATTCTCTAACTCAGTTGGTTGCAATTAGCAAGCTCTGCAGCACTCACAGCTCTATATCACGCAATGAGATGAATCACAGATTCTTCCCTATATCCACTATTACTGCAATGCCTCATATTCAAACTTACGGCACCTTATATAGTGTATATGACATCAGCACTGTATGTTGTCCACCTACCACTGACTATTGGCTGAGTAGCTTTCAGCTGTCAGGTGGCCACAGAATCCTACACTGTATCACTTCTGTATTTTCCCTGATCAATACATGTGGTGGCGGTCATTTACGTTTATCCAAGACAAATCGCCATTTGTTTGGTTTTGTCAGAACGCAAACAATTTGGAATAGTCAGGTCGCACGTGGCTTGTGACAAATCAATCGTCCATCTCTGGTGGTCATAATATAGATGCTATAAGTTAACCATATTACAACTATCTGAAACAAGACAAGGTCTCATACGCATGAGTGTATTACATCTCTATTCTACTGAGCTGTATTCCGGCGTCAATGTATTTCTATATGGCCCTACTGTACCATCACGTTTCCAATTTTTTTGGAAGCCTACAGAAGTTTTCATTCATAAAGAATCCTACAGAAAAACTTTGTTGCATGCTCCAATGAAGAACACATTACAAAGCTATACCTCCAAGTACAGTGCTATATGGAGAACCATATGGCTCAGTAGTACATGTGCCGCCATACAGCCGTCTCTACTTTTTCCACATTTTTGATCCAAAGAATGATGAAACACCTCTTTATACGTAGAAATATATACTACAGTATATACTTTGGCATACTTTTAGGAAATGTATGTAACCGATAGATATGTGTGCCACTGCATAGACATACAAATGTATACACATGGGGCACAATGCCAGTGGCACACAAAGCCAGAACGTGATCTGTACAGAGCTTGGACTTATTTGCTTGTTACAATCCCCACCTAAATCTTTCCAGAGTCACTCCCCAGTTGACTACATGACGTACTGGGCTTAAGATGTTGATGCTCACAGAGGCTGGATTACAATGATTTACAATGCACAGAGTTGGCTGTATACACTTATATATCCCAGCTGTACCTCTGGACTCTTCGGCTATTTGGCTTTGATGTCATCCCCAGTCACTGTATCCACAGCAGTTTAATTCACAAGCCGGAGTCTATACACAAATATAGTTACGTCACATCGCTGCCTTAAACAGTTCCATACCCGAATCTATCCAGGGAGTGCTGCTGATGTCATGGTTTGGCGGGCCGGTTATGGAGCTCTTCCTTTAATGGAAAACAAATATTATACAGAGTTATTCCTGCGCCTCTGCCAAACAAAGGGGTTTCATTATGTTACAGAAATATTGGTCTCTGCATTTACAATCCATGCTGGAACTTGCATGGTTTTAATAAAAGATACTTGTATATAGAAGAATTTACTTTCCCAAAGGGAATGTTCATTTTTATTTTTTTGGAGAATACATGCATAAAATATTTTACACCTCGGTGACCTATGGCTGGAAGCTTCAGTGAACGACTTCTAAAGATACGTTCTGCCCCATCGCAACTCTACTTTGTGCTTAAGTCCTTGAACCTTCTTACTTTCAGGAATATGCTCCTTGAATGAAAAGGGGAGCTTGCTCTAGCGCTACCTTTTGGAAGGTAACTCCCTATAAATCAATGCCTGGATTTCTTGAAACCTAGTAGTATAATATGGGAATACAGCCAAGACAGAGTAACTTTCCCAATAGGAAGAGGAACTCATCATGACAGGTGCAAAGCAGGGTACTGGCTGGGTGATAGTTCCTACACATGGGTCAGAAGGGGCACATAGTCTTATTAAGCAGATGTGATCAGAGGTAATAACCTCAAAATATCTGTCTGCAGATGGTGTTTTAGAGGAGTTATTCTGTCTTGACTTTATTTCCAGATTATGCTGTTAGGGTTCAAGAAAACCAGGCATTGCTCTATGGGAAGCTACCTTCCAAAAGGTGCCACTAAAGCAAGTTCCCCTTCACTTATTAGCATATTCCTTTCCCAGAATTCTCAGCGGGACATGCATGGTCTATTAATCCTTTTTAGAGAGAGCTTGCAATAGACTGCATCCTTGTGCACTTTTTTTTTTTTTTTTTTTTTTTAAGCGTGCGATGTCCCACTTTTTTGGCACATGGATGACAGAAAGCACGTACTTGGGCTTTCAAAAAAAAAAAAAAAATTGCTATTTTTTGATGAAGCTCTTTGGAAGGGTCCAGGACTGGAATAAGGGTGATGTAGGCCCTTGGACAATAATTAATAGTTGAACAACCTAGACCTCTCCTGGATTCCTAGCAAGTGACTTTTCATTTAAATAGGAATGACCTTTAAAGGAATTCTACCATTAAACTACTTTTTTTCTAATGAACACGTCGGAATAGCCTTAAGAAAGGCTATTCGTCTCCTGCCTTTAGACGTGGTCTCCGCTCCGCCGTTCGGTAGAAATACCGGTTTTAACTGGTATGCAAATGAGCTCTCCGCAGCAATGAGAGCTCTTTCCTGCGCCGCCTCCTTCTTCTGCAGCAACTCCGCCTCTTCTGGCTTCTCTTGCTCTTGTAGTTCTATAGAGGAGCATAGAGAGGCCACCCCAAAATGGCCGCCGGCCGACACCTGTATTGAACTGCAAGAGCGGCTACCCAAAAATGGCCGCCGGCCATATTAACTTTTTTAAAGGTCCAGAATGGCATAAAAAAGTAAAATCAGAACTAATTTCACTGATCGTCTGCAGTCACCACTTTGATGCACCCCAGGTCTTCACTGGTCCATATTATCCTGTCCACTCAGAAAATGACCGCTCAGCCAATCTAAGCCAGTGATTGAGTAGTTATTTCCTGTGCGTCTAGCCGGACCAAGAATAATACCAGGCTGATAACTCATTAAATTCAGTCCTAAAACAGTCCATTTCCTTGGTCACAAATTCACAATTCCAAGGCTTCCCACAACGTTTCCCCCCACCCCTGCAGGTCAGGATGTCTACTTAGATTTCTTCTCCTCTTAGCTACTATCCAGAGCCTGCCCCCATATGTAACTAGCTTGAATACAGTATTATTTGCTCCCTAAACAAGTGATGATTACATACAAACAGAGACATATGTGCCCCATAGCTGCCTGAATAACCCTAGTCAATGCTCCCCATTGTATGGCAGATATAGGGCTTTGTTATCACTTTGGGAAACCTAGCAGTCCTATACTCCCTGGTAACATTCCTTACATTGCTATGTAACTCATTTATCAAAGAGAAGAATTTTTGGCCAATATTTTCGCCATATGGTCCTGGATTCCGGGGCCAATTACTGTGTAGAAAGACGTGACAACACATGTGCTACTGAGGGATATAGTATAACACAAGAAGCTGAACGCAATGTGTGGCCCTTATAAACCAACCAAACATATTTATATAATATTATATCTCTTCTACTTAAAGGGATAGTAAGCAAGACATTCTATACGTCCTTCCTAAATATTCAGTACTGTGCTAAAGTTTTAGGCAGGCGTGTGGAAAAGCTGCAAAGTACAAAAGCTTTCAAAGATAGAAGTGTTAATAGTTTATTTTTTGTCAATTAACAAAACGAACAACAAAATAAATCTAAATCCCATCAATAGGATATGTCAGGGATATCTGATAGAGAGGGGTTCTACGTTTGTGAACTGAGTGATGTTTAATTTTCAATGGACACATTAATAATAAAAATGTAATATTGAAGAGGTTCTGCAGTGGCATAAAAAGTTTTTTTTAAACTGAAATTAATTGAAATTATTTACTATAATTATCAAAGTTCTACCGATTTCAGTGTCTGTCCCATGGTCAAGGATGCTTCAGTGTCAGAGGTCAGAACCATACCCCCTTGTCTGCTCCTGCCTGACATCACCTACCTGACAGTACAGAGTCTACTGTATATAGCATGGAGGGACTAGAAAAAAAATCCAACTGTGCCAGAATTAGCAGAGCAGTACCGACTAAATTATGCAAAGAGATGGACTTTGCAGACATGGAGATAGGTTCTCTTTAAATGTGTGGCAGTAGACACATGGGAAAGCTTTCATAGTATCTCAGCTGCTCTTAACATTTCCTATGTATTTTTAGTGTCGGAAAAACATGTATAATACAACTCTACTGACAAGGGGGACAACAAAGGGGTTGGCCATGATAAGTGATGGCATATGAAATATCTATCCATCTATGTATCTATCCCGTCATCCGTCAAATTATTTGTCTTATCTATCTATCTATCTATCTATCTATCTATCTATCTATCTATCTACAGTATCTATCTATCTATCTATCTATCTATCTCCTATCTATCTATCTATCTATCTATCTCCTATCTATCTATCTATCATCTATCTATCTCCTATCTATCTATCTATCTATCTATCTATCTATCTATCTATCTATCTATCTATCTATCTATCTCCTATCTATCTATCTATCTATCATCTATCTATCTCCTATCTATCTATCTATCTCCTATCTATCTATCTATCTATCTATCTATCTATCTCCTATCTATCTATCTATCTATCTATCTATCTATCTATCTATCTATCTCCTATCTATCTATCTATCTATCTATCTATCTATCTATCTATCTATCTATCTATCTATCTCCTATCTATCTATCTATCTCCTATCTATCTATCTATCTATCTATCTATCTCCTATCTATCTATCTATCTATCTATCTATCTATCTATCTATCTAACTATCTATCTCCTATCTATCTATCTATCTATCTATCTATGGAATTAACATATATAAAAACATGAATTGACAAAATCTCAAATATTAAACTTAACAAAGTGCAAGGATGTCTCCCTTTTTTATGCTCTCTGCTATACTTACTAGAGGATCCAGCAATGTGACATGTACAGTATTACAGAACAGTGCACCGTCATACAGGATATAGTAATTCTCTGTGTGTTTGGCCTCCATCACAACAATGAAGGGCGCGGCGTATTATGGGATGATGGCACAAGAGCTTTCCACTAGTAATACATTCCAGTATGCGTAAGGCAGCTCCACACTTAATACCTCTATGACTAAACTCGGAAGCCTATTGTACGTAGGATAGATGTTGTCAAAGTGTTGTGATTCCTAACAAGTGCTGAACTACCGTACACAGACACTAATAAGTACTAATGAATGATTTGGGCAGATGATGTGCTCATCTATTTATTGTTTCCATGCTCTTCCAATGGCTAATGTGTGGCCATCCTATTTGTACTAAATGGTTTATTATAGGTGTGGATCAGCCTTAGTCGGTGAGTATGTGCTAACACTCCCATTTCCATATTAACTTGTACAAAGCTCTCGAAACCATTTAACCTTCTAAAATAGAAAATGTGTTGTTAAATATGACGTTATCTTCCTCATGATAGTTTCCTTATAACCATTTCATAGAATCTGGAGTAAATACATATGGAGTTACTAGCATAACCCGCGACTTCGTCCACGCCGTCCTTAGTCCCTACCTAAGATGTATGTGTTTCACAGTATTAATGAGTTTTTAATGTGTTCTAAGGAAAGTGGCTTTTTTTTTTTGAGGTTTTTATTTTTGGTAATTTTTTTTAAAATTGTGTTTCTGCATTTATTGCACTCCCTAGGGGTCTCGATCCCCAGGGTGTGTGATTAGTAATGCAATGCATAACGATCAGGCTCGGACTGGCCCGCCGGGTAACTGGGGAATCCCCCGGTGGGCCCCGAGCCCTGACTGAAAGTTTTGATTTTACCAATGCAACCCCCCCCCAAACGGATTACCAAACGCATTAGCAAGCGGTGTGCAGTGAGAGTACGTGGACCCCATAGACTATAAAGGGGTCCATGTGCTTTCCAGGCGGTGTCCGCACGAGTCATGTGGACAGGAAAGTAGATTGTGAAGTACTTTTCTGTCCACATGTTCTATGCGGACACCGCACAGAAAGCACATGGACCCCATTATAGTCTATGTGTGCTTTCACTGCACACCATCTGCTAATACGTTCGGTAGTCTGTTTGGGAGGGTCCCCATGCGGACTCCCCGAATGCATTACTGAACGCAGTGAGTGCAATCCTATCCACACATTGCAGAAAAACACACACGGCGGACACACTGCAATTTCCAAAACTGTTGCAATTTTGGAAATTGCAGCATGCCAATTACAGTCCTATGAAAAAGTTTGGGCACCCCTATTAATCTTAATCATTTTTAGTTCTAAATATTTTGGTGTTTGCAGCAGCCATTTCAGTTTGCTATATCTAATAACTGACGGACACAGTAATATTTCAGGATTGAAATGAGGTTTATTGTACTAACAGAAAATGTGCAATATGCATCAAACCAAAATTTGACTGGTGCAAAAGTATGGGCACCTCAACAGAAAAGTGACATTAATATTTAGTAGATCCTCCTTTTGCAAAGATAACAGCCTCTAGTCGCTTCCTGTAGCTCTTAATCAGTTCCTGGATCCTGGATGAAGGGATTTTGGAGCATTCCTCTTTACAAAACAATTCAAGTTCAGTTAAGTTCGATGGTCGCCGAGCATGGACAGCCCGCTTCAAATCATCCCACAGATGTTCAATGATATTCAGGTCTGGGGACTGGGATGGCCATTCCAGAACATTGTAATTGTTCCTCTGCATGAATGCAGAGTCGATTTGGAGCGGTGTTTTGGATCATTGTCTTGCTGAAATATCCATCCCCGGCGTAACTTCAACTTCGTCACTGATTCTTGAACATTATTCTCAAGAATCTGCTGATACTGAGTGGAATCCATGCGACCCTCAACTTTAACAAGATTCCCGGTGCCGGCATTGGCCACACAGCCCCAAAGCATGATGGAACCTCCACCAAATTTTACAGTGGGTAGCATGTGTTTTTCTTGTAATGCTGTTTTTTTGGACGCCATGCATAACACCTTTTTGTATGACCAAAAAACTCAATCTTTGTTTCATCAGTCCACAGGACCTTCTTCCAAAATGAAGCTGGCTTGTCCAAATGTGCATTTGCATACCTCAGGTGACTCTGTTTGTGGCGTGCTTGCAGAAACAGCTTCTTTCTCATCACTCTCTAATACAGCTTCTGATTGTGCAAAGTGCGCTCTATTGTTGACTGATGCACAGTGACACCATCTGCAGCAAGATGATGCTGCAGCTCTTTGGAGGTGGTCTGTGGATTGTCCTTGACTGTTCTCACCATTCTTCTTCCCTGCCTTTCTGATATTTTTCTTGGCCTGCCACTTCTGGGCTTAACAGGAACTGTCCCTGTGGTCTTCCATTTCCTTACTATGTTCCTCACAGTGGAAACTGACAGGTTAAATCTCTGAGACAACTTTTTGTATCCTTCCCCTGAACAACTATGTTGAACAATCTTTGTTTTCAGATCATTTGAGAGTTGTTTTGAGTAGCCCATGATGCCACTCTTCAGAGGAGATTCAAATAGGAGAACAACTTTCAATTGGCCACCTTAAATACCTTTTCTCATGATTGGATACACCTGGTTATGAAGTTCAAAGCTCAGTGAGCTTACAAAACCAATTTTGTGCTTCAGTAAGTCAGTAAAAAGTAGTTAGGAGTATTCAAATCAATAAAATGATAAGGGTGCCCATACTTTTGCACTGGTCAAATTTTGGTTTAATGCATATTGCACATTTTCTGTTAGTACAATAAACCTCATTTCAATCCTGAAATATTACTGTGTCCATCAGTTATTAGATATATCAAACTGAAATGGCTGCTGCAAACACCAACATTTTTAGAACTAAAAATGATTAAGATTAATAGGGGTGCCCAAACTTTTTCATAGGACTGTATATCTACAGAAACACCTGCAGTTTCCCTATAGGTATAAGGCTAAGTTCACACGGGGCTTTTTGGTCTGGAACCTGAGGCGCAGGTTGCCTCAGGTTCCGGACCATAAAACAGGTAGCCGCAACTGAATGACGGTGCACTGCACCGGCATCCAGTCACGCACTCTGCTCCAGATTAGGGAGGAGGGAGTGTCTTCAGGCTGAATCGGGAGGTGAAACGACCTGAAGAATGAGCACCACGCTTCTTTTTCCAGGAGCTGGAACAAACTGGCTCCCGGAAAAAAAGAACTGACTTTTTGGTCAGGATTTTGAGGCAGATACGGCCTCAAAATCCTCACCAAAAATCCCTGCGTGAACTTACCCTAAAGGAAACAAAGTCCTCAGAGGAAACCTCTGCGGAGTTTGTGCAATAAGCGCTGCAGGAAAAACTGATGTGTTGCCGCCGGGGTTTTTCCCGCAGCGCTTTTTGCTTTGTCTTGCTACATGGGGCTTTAGCTTGACGCTGGGTTCACACTAGCATTCGGCAGTCCGTTCTCAGCTTTCCATCTTCTGCATGTAGAAGACAGAAAGCTGTCAGACCGGGTGCGGCGGTGAGCGTTTTATGCTCTCCGCCGCAAAACCGTTTTTAAAAATCGGACACAGAGTACTGAATGTTTGACTCTGTGTCCAATTTTTAAAAAACGGTTTCGCGGTGGAGAGCATAAAACGCTCACCACCACTCACGGCGGACATCTTTCAAACCCATTCAAATGAAAGAGTCCTGCAGGTTTCCGTCTCCTGCCTCTGTTTTGTGACAATTGCACAGTCTAAGGGGGTCCTAACTTTTAATGGAAGGCACTCATATGATACTAGGATGACAGCCAAATGCCTTCAGTCTTACTTTAATTTCAATGGGCAGTTCTGATCCATTTTACTGAAATGGATAGGACAACTTCTAGTGGAATAGATCAGACTAACGGAACCCCCATGGGCTGCCCCCTCATGTGCTTAAAGCCTTAGCGTGTAAATTCTTTGGGAACCGATGCAAGTGTATTCTGTGCGTGTCAGCAGAGCCATGCCTCAGAAGTTAAGACCCCATTCACTAGAGGAGATAAGATGCTACAAGGTTGGGCACTTTCACTCTATAACTTATCTGTTGTCCAGTTTCTGTTTGAACTAGAAGCCAGGATTTGAAGTCCAGCTCAGAAATAGCCATCACCATTATGTCTGGATGTCCTGATAAGCTCTTTCATCTGTTTTTATCACTTTCCCACCCAACCATGTACCTGGAAAAAGCAAGATGTCACTTCAGAAATATCCCAATTATCTGACAGATGAGCAAGTAATAAACCCATTGGATTGATCACAATTCCTGGCATGTGCAGCCAATTCCTATAGGAATCTGTTTACACTAGATGAGAAAGGAATGTAAATGCAGTGTGACCTTTCACCCCTAGAGCTGGGCCATACAGGTAGTAAATAGCTGAGTTCTGCTGGTAAACATTAGGGGAAATGTATATAGCAATTAGTATGTTAATGGTGATGTCGTACTGCCCGGCTCAATGACTTTTCCAGGAATCTTGATCATTTCTGAAATTGCTGCACACCAAGAATTTAATGGAAAGACTTGTCATAAGATTCATGATAAGTTTGTGAAAACTTTAGAAGATATATATAAGAAAATGGAGGATCCAACCTTTATGAGCAGTCTGACTACTTATCAAACTTTATGAAGGGTTGACAACATATAACTTATGGGTTTGGAGTCCACACAGACAGCACATATGATACGGTCTTGTGAATATGTCCTTAGGGTGACATGGACTAAGAACCACAAAGCCTCCTTCTCTAGTAAAAGAAGAAAACAACAAGGACTTCTCAAAATCATAGATTTAGTCTGGATTCATAAGGCAGAAAATGAGGCGGAATTTGATGTGGATCTGCCTCACTTTTCAGCCATCCAGCGCCCGGTAGCAGAAAGCTGGACCAGGGCTTTGGCTTTCTGCTACGACTTTTCATGCTGCTTATCACCAGATGAATGGACCTAACCAGCGGGGTGTCTTGTCCCATGGCCTCGGCAGCTGAATCATACACAGAATCTGCATCAAGATTGAGCAGGACACTTATTTTTTTTAGCGTCCTGCTTAGATCTCTGCCTCCAATTGAAAAAAAATGGCTGACGGAATCAGGGTGGAATTTCGTACCAATGTGGACATACCCTTTATAGGTTCACTTCAAGCACCTTGCTGTGTTCTGAAAAAATCAGGGGGGTATTGTTTGCATGTGTCTTCACACTATATGAAAATGAACATTGAAGAGATGTCCCCAGTAACTTATGACATATATCTGTTATATTGCAATAAAGCATTGCCATGTTCCAAGCGAGGAAATGAAAAAGTAAATTTCTTAGAATACTCCTTGGTGTTGAGAGTAACTCTGTGTAATAAAGGCGCCACAGTAGACAGGATGTCTAACATTATTTTGTTTTATGGCTTGTAAGCAAACACCAATGAAAGACGCCAAGATGGTATGAAAGGATCAGGGCAACATATCCAGCCCAGACTGGACAAATCTTGAATGTGTACAGGAGATGAGGTCAGGTCTTTACAAGCTGTCATTCAGAAAACACGTGTAGACCACCACTAAGCTGCCGAGTGACTTGTACATGAATGAGGGACGTCTACAATAACTATACAGTGGTGTTCCATAGAGGGGTTCTCCAGGAATTGGAGGGTTAAAATGATTCTAGACTCAGTTTTTAAACCCAGACGGGTTTTGCTGTGGTTGGGTCTACTACAGGATATCCCACTGTGAACCAATATGTGTGGCCCAGGCCTTAAAAAGCAAAAATTAGCAATCAAATATTCACAGAGCATCACAATGCAAGATATGAGGGTTGTCAGGATACACAAGAGCATTACCGCTCATTCAGCCCTATACAGTGCATGTGTCAATCTATACAACACTTTATTATTGATCAGCACTCGCTTGGTAATCTACTCATGTAAAATGATGCTTATTCCACATGAGCTCACATCTAATATGTAAGTAGCTGGGATTGTTCTCCATGAGAGTCATACAACACAATGGCCTTGCATATAACATGGGGGGAATGGAAAGAACATTTTAACTAGTTCTAACCACTGATCCTTACTTAAAGGGGTTATCCAAATTTAGAAACTTAATAATGTAAAGTTCTACAATTTTCTAATGTACTTTCTGTATCAGTTACTCACAGTTTTCTAGATCTCTGCTTTCTGGCATTCATTCTGCTTACTGCCAGTGGATAAAAACCATTCCATGGTCATGTGATGGACAGTCCATGGTCATGTGATATACAGTCCAAAGTCATGTGATATACAGTTCACTGTCATGTGATATAGTCTATGGTCATGTGATATACAGTCCATAGTCATATGATATACAGTCCACGGTCATGTGATATACAGTCCATGGTCATGTGATGGACACACTGGTCTGAGTTCCGATTACTGTGCTGTGATTGTAACAAATTGTATGTCCATCACATGACCATGGACTGTACAAAGACACCAGTAAGTAAGTAGGTGGTGGCCTTGTCACAGATATTGCACTGGGGTCCAGAAGCTGCCAGCTAATCCTCTGCCCCTGATATTTCCACTATATAGTGCTGTACATTGAGTTAGATTTTCCATTCAGAATTTACAGTACAATCTCTCACTTCTCTATATAGGATATATACTCCTTAACGAAAACAAGTGGGGTTGGGTGGGATTGTTTTTCTTCGGAAATCCAAAGCAATGCTTGTTAATGTCAAAGCTTCTCCAAGTAACAGTGGTGAAAGGTCAGCGGTCCCACCCTAGGAGCAGTCCCGCAGAGCATCTTTGCCTTTCTGGAGTTATACATTCTCCGTCCCCCCTCAGGAAGCCCACTCACAGATGATTCCTGTACAAGGTTTTCTGCAAACAAAGGACTTGAGGGAGATTCTGCCGTCCAGTAAGGAGTTGACTTTTTCTCAATGGGATTGAAAAATACCTTTCTAAAGTAAACACTTCTTTCCTTTCTTCCATGAGAGCGGACGCGCTGCACGTCTTCCCTAAGCAAGTACTTCTGCAGCTATCTGTCTGCAAAAAAAAAGCGGCACTTGAGGTCACTCCTAGAAGAAAGAACAATTACACGAGGCAGAACTTCTCTTTCATCATATAAGTAGTTACATAAAAATTAGTGATATGTTATCAATGGTATCTTATCTTAAGATTTATGGATCAAAGGTGTCCACAAACAGAAAGATTTGGCCACCATCGTTCTATCACAAAGAAGTATTGATTATTTCTCCAAATTCTTGTTACTAGGGGAATTTGGTAAATATAATGAAGTCTATGATCACCTTAAGGCTCAGGCTCCATGTTGCGGAAACGCAGCTTTTTTTGTTGCAGATTTAGTTGTGTTTTTTTGAGCCAAAGACAAGAATGGCAACAAAAGGAATGGGAAATCTATTGGGCACTCTTATACTTCTACCTTCTCAATCCACTCTTGGTTTTGGCCCAAAAAACCGTAACAAAATCTGCAATAAAAAAAGCTGCGTTTCTGCAACGCGGGGCTTTGGCCTAAAGGACTTGTATCGTAAAGACTGTAACTGATAGCTGTGGGTCCCATTCCAGGAACCCCTGGAGATCTGTTGTTTTTACAGGGGGTCAGTCCATCCATAATGTGCAGCTCCCATCCAATAGCTGCTGTACTCCATTAAGAAGACATGCACACTTGGCCAAACCTCTATAATGTTCAGGTAGACCTCATTTAATAGGATTGTTCAGGAATTCATTTTTTATTATCTATACTTGATCTGATGGTGGGGGTACAACAGGCAGTCCCCTGCATGGCTCAGCTTTATGAGACTGATTCTGATACTGGTACTATACACAATACAGGACCGAAACCAGATTGCTCCATACCCTGCATAATGGCCAGGCGGCAGTACTGCAGATCCCCAAGGGCTGGTGACTTTTTAAATGCTGGTTGCAACTGGCATTTTAGGACCACTTTCTTGAAAAGGGGGCATGAAGAAGGGGCAATTGGTGTAGATTCCAATCCAGGCACACAGCAAGGCAGAGGGTGCACCTCATTTATAAGGATTGTGGTAATACATCCAAACAATGTCAGTGTATGTAAATATAGATCAGAATATATTGTGATAACATATGTAGAGGTAAATGTTGTTGGTCATTAGACCTTCATCAGACGCTGCAATAAATAACAAAATCCGTATAAATACACAGTCATATTCATTAGGTTAATGACAGTCAATCCGGTAAGTATATGGTCATAAAAATCAAGTGCGTACTGAGCAAATTAATCTCTGGTCTTATACAAGTAATCCTCCATCTGAGGTAATACAGTGAAGTGGTTCCAAATGGCGCAGTAACCTCCAGTTATAGTATAGTGCATAGTATACCGCATAGTATAGTGCACAGTATAGGGCATAGTATAGCGCATAGTATAGTGCACAGTATAGTGCATAGTATAGTGAATAGTATAGTGCATTGTACAGTGCACAGTATAGTGCATGGTATAAACGCGCAGTATAGCACATAGTATAGTGCATGGTATAAACGCACAGTGTAGCGCATGGTATAGTCCACAGTGTAGCGCATGGTATAAATGCACAGTATAGCACACAGTATAGTGCACAGTATAGTGCATAGTATATTGTATTGTATAGTGCATAGTATATTGTATTGTATAGTGCACAGTATAGTGCATAGTATATTGTATTGTATAGTGCACAGTATAGTGCATAGTATATTGTATTGTATAGTGCACAGTATAGCGCATAGTATAGTGCATTGTATAGCGCACAGTATAGTGCACAGTATAGTACATAGTATAGTGCATGGTATAAACACAATATAGCACATAGTATAGTGCATAGTATAGTGCACAGTATAGTACATAGTATAGTGCATGGTATAAACACAATATAGCACATAGTATAGTGCATGGTATAGTGCATAGTATAGTGCACAGTATAGTACATAGTATAGTGCACAGTATAGTGCACAGTATAGTGCACAGTATAGTACATAGTATAGTGCATGCTATAAACACAATATAGCACATAGTATAGTGCATAGTATAGTGCACAGTATAGTACATAGTATAGTGCATGGTATAAACACAATATAGCACATAGTATAGTGCATAGTATAGTGCACAGTATAGTGCACAGTATAGTACATAGTATAGTGCACAGTATAGTGCACAGTATAGTGCATAGTATAGGGCACAGTATAGTGCATAGTATAGTGCACAGTATAGTGCATAGTATAGTGCATTGTACAGTGCACAGTATACCGCATAGTATAGTGCATAGTATAGTGGATATCACATAGTAAAAAGCAGGTTATAATCCATATCCGGTAAATCCATTTTTATCTTATTATGGTGGAGGTTACAAATACACGTATTCACAAAATTAAGAAGGGCCCTCAAGATAATGATATATGGGGGGGATGTATAATTGTACATAAAGTGGAATATGTAACTCCCTGAAGTGCAGCATGTAGCAAGGGCTGATGGTCCAGATAATTAAGATCTTCATTAATCTCCCCAGACAGTCACCTAAGGATCATATAATAGTTAATTTCTATAGCTCCCACATATTAGATAATTGTCAGCCAAACCTTCTAATTTTGGCAGAACTGACCAACCACCAAATAGGTATGGGGGCCTCTTGACTTTTGATTAGGTAGTTGTATTTCGACATGCCCAATCCTTCTGTTCTCAGGGGAATCTTGCAGCGGCTTTTTCCTCTCTGCCTATTTAGAGCTTATGCATGCTCAACCAGAGATGAGCGTGCATGTGTGTGGTGGTCTTAAAAATGATTGGTGGTCTAAATCTCTGAATCTTCACTAGCTGGTGGAACTACCAATGTAAGATGATGATTGACGGGACAAGACCACCATAGGTCCATACTTTGCCAAAAATGTATCCTATGGGATAATGTGAAATTGTAATAAATATCAGGCTGATCTAAATCTTTGCATCTATGGAGGCTTCTCTGCATTGGGAGCAGCTCACGTCTCACAGATGAGTAATACTGTCAGCATGTATTATGCCTATATAGAAGCCCTATAATGGCCGCCATACTCAGCAAATATAATCCAGTAAGAGACCTTTCCTTTGTCGCTATGATAATTATAAGAAATCATTCTAACAATGCAAACAAGACATCCTGTTTTCAGGGCTCGGCCCCCAGCAGACCTTGGCTAATATATTAAAATAACACCTGGCGTCCAGATCTTTCCGTTTCTGTAACCTCCATGAAATAGTTAAAAAGTGTTTATGAAATGCAGTAAAGGGAAGCCTCCCAAAAATGGAATCCTCCCCTGCCCCAATACTCGCAGGGCTGATGCATTTGTGCTTGAGATACGTGTTCAGGAGATTGTAGCGTGTTTACTGTCGCCGCACACACGAGACGCTCAGCAAAAATAAACCAGCTGTTACTATAGGAACAGAGCTACAGAGGATTAAGGCTGACTTGTGGCAGGATATGGATGTCTTGCCAATAGGATTCCTTAATTACACGGCTGAAGGCGGGCAAGGAGTCTTGTAAAACTCCAAACTACTCACTTGCATGCAACAGGTTAGAAAGTGAATAATGTGTTATTATAAGAAGAGAATGTCAGCATTGTTATGTCCGTGAACGGTACTGAAAACCATATGATATCTGGAGTGTGCCAAACCTTACATATATTGGGGTGTTTCATACAAGTGCAATAAAGGCCTAACAGATGCAAGACATGGCTGCGGCTTCTTAATAAACCAGGAGCAAGTCTGTGCACCAGAATGGAGATCTACACCAGTCAGGAACCTGTATAAGGCTAAGGAGCCACATAACGGACCGCAACAAAAAAACGCTGCGGAAAAAACCTACAGCGACAACTGTTTCCTCAGCAGACTTTCTTCTTCCATTACACCTACAGAGAAACCGCTGGAGTTTCCGCAGGTTTAATTGACATGCTGTGATTTACAAAACCGTGACAGTTTTGGAAATCCTCACCCATCTGCAATGTGTGGATGGGACTGATGGGCCCCGGCCTAGCTCAGGTCAGAAAACTGGCTGCATCCCAGCCTGTCCTATTCTCTATCCCATTCTACATTCGTGGAAAGTAGTGAGCGTGGTGCAGAATGTGTGTTCAGACCCCACACTATTATGAGTGGAGGCATCCCCCTGTAGTTTGATACCCCAAAATAAAATTGAGGGCAATTAATTGCCCTTAGAAGTCACTTAATGAGTTAATAGAGCCCAGCTGTGTGTGATTTAGTCTCGGTATAAATACACCTGTTCTGTGAAGGCCTCAGTGGTTTGTTAGAGAACACTAATGAACAAACAGCATCATGAAGACCAAGGAACTCACCAGAAAGGTTAGAGATAAAGTTGTGAAGAAGTTTAAACAGGGTTAGGTTAGAAGAACATATCCCAAGCTTTGAGAATGCCAAGGAGCACTGTTTAATCCATCATCCAAAAATGGAAAAAAAATATTCAACTGCAAACCTACCAAGACATGGCCGTCCACCTAAACTGACAGATCGAGCAAAGAGAGCACTGGTCAGAGAAGCAGCCAAGAGGCCCATGGTCACTCTGGAGGAGCTGAAGAAATCCACAGCTCAGGTGGGAGAATCTGTCCACAGGACAACTATAAGTCGTGCACTCCACAAATCTGACCTTTATGGAAGAGTGGCAAGACGAAAACCATTGTGAAAGGAAAGACATAAGTGTTGTTTGCAGATTGCCAAAAGCCATATTGAGGACACAGTAAAGGTGGAAGAAGGTTCTCGTCAGATGAGAGCAAAATTGAACTTTTTGGTCTAAATGCAAACACTATATATGACAGAAAAGTAACACTGCTCATCCCCCTGAACACGCCATCCCCACTGTGACACATGGTGGGGGCAGCATCATGTTGAGGGAGGCTTTTCTTCAGCAGGGAATGGGAAGCTGGTCAGAGTTGATGGGAAGATGGATTGAGCTAAATACAGGGCAATCCTGAAAGAAAACCTGTTGGAGGCTGCAAAAGACTTGAGACTGGAAAGGACATTCACCTTCCAGCAAGACAATGTCTGTTCACAGACGCCCTCCAACCAATCTGGCTGAGCTCGAGTTATTTTGCGAAGAAGATTGGTCAAAAATCTCAGTCTCTAGATGTGAAAAGCTGGTAGAGACTTGCAGACCACTTGCTGCTTGTTATGGCAGAAATTCTAAATGATAGAATAATAGTAATATATGTAATTTCCTACTAAACTAGTGTAAGCTCAACAGGGGTGAAAATGGGATGGAAAAAGAAGTTGGGATGTGTTTTTTTGTTCAATTGCATGCAAAAAAACAAAATCGGTCCAAAACACTGTTGCCTCCATACAGCAGGTGGCCATTGACCTCATAGAGAGGTATATGTCACCACACGTGTAGGCTCCATGTTTCTGAATGCAAACAAACCTTCGATTATCTAAATATCGTTCTGCCAAGACTAGACGTCATGGAGAGCGCCACCGCTGCCAAGTGAAAAGCTTCCTCGGGCTTGTTTACTCTTAAAGCTACCTCGGGCTATCCGCACGTGTATTATACTTATGAAACGGCTGAGGAGTAGATGTTCAAGTATTGTCACCCGGTTGGGGCTTCACAGCTGTTTTTACCTTTTCACCCTGCAATTGTCGTTTTTATTTTTAAGGCGTAAATCTTTGCACTTACTTGATAGGAAAAATTTATCTTGTCCAAGACATTTTTTCCCACCATTGGGTATTAGATGACATCAGGTCAATTGCAGCATGCCCAAACATCCAATTGGCATAGGATGTGTCCCTACACGCAGCGCCGCACCTCCCATGAGGCGACCTGAAGCGACCGCTTCAGGCGGCGCTATGCCAGGCCCCCCGGGGAGGGCGGCATTTTTGCTTACCTAAGCCAGTTCAGGACAAGCTGTCCTGGACTGACTTAGCGTCACCGTCACCGAGCGGTGGATTGGGGAGGCCGCTGGAGCAGGTCCTCTCCCTGCCTGCTCTCTGCCTGCTCCGCCACGCCACGCCCCTTTCGCTACGCTCCGGGGGCGGCTTTCTGTCGTCCACCTCGGGCGGCGAAATAGGTAGGTTCACCCCTGCCTACACGGTCTTATACTGTCAAGGGGAATTATGATATCCAATTATCAACTGTGTCTATTATCAGTGTGGGGAGCAGTAAAAGGAGCATTTTACTATGTGGGGGCCAGTATAAGGGACATTGTACTTTATGGGGGTCAATAAAGGGGCATTATACTGTGTGGAGGCTAGTAAAGGAGCATTATGCTGTGTATTGGTGCTGGGGCGGTAATAATAATAATAATAATAAATTTTATTTATATAGCGCCAACATATTCCGCAGCGCTGTACAATTTATATTATACTGTTTGAGGCCATTATATTGTAAGGGGCCACCAAAGGGACTTTATACTTGGTGAAGGTATTATACTCTGTAGAGGCCACTAAAGAGGGATTATAATCTGTGGGTAGCACTTAAACACTATTTCCAGCACTATGGAAGTGGTTTACGTTGACTGGAGGAGGTGATAATGTATCTCTTATAGGGAATCTAACCAAACACACATATGTTAGAGTATATACTATATATTATACTAAACAATACACAATTATACTTCCAATTAACTTCATTTAATAAAAGCTACTGTCTTTAATACAGAGGAATAGAGAAAAATTAGAGGCAGCATAAAAATATCTCCAAGAGGAAGTGTTCGAGAAAGTAAAATGTTCTATTCAGTCAGACAATAAATGTTTATATCCCTCGTTGTATCTCGCTAGCTCGCTGGACTAGGAGCTTTCCAATAATAGAACTGTCACATCTTATCGAAACTTCTATCTCAGCCCCCACGTCTTCACATGACACAAGATCCTTCCTTAAAACAAGTTTGTGTATTTTAGTTTTCCCACTTCATATGACCACCCCGTCCATGCTATTCCTTCCTTTGTACCCAGGTTTTCCGCATGAGTCCACCTCTAGCTTAGGTGTAATATTACCTGGAGCCCAGACAAATCCCAGTTCTCAGTAGTAATCTCAGCTCTGTGTATAATACCGCACAGTAATGGTGTCATTGTGTGCTCCAGTGCTCACCTTACACGTGTTACCAAGAACTGTCCTCACTCCAGCTCATGCATTGTACCTTAAAGGGGCTGGCTGATTTTGGCACCTTAAAAAAAAAGTCCCCTAAAACTAAATTCATGTGCTATGACCCTGGTGATCAGTAGTCTGCAGAGGAACGTGACAGTAAAGATGGCCTTACATATACGGAGGACTTTCCTCTCTGCCATTCTCAGTATGATAAATGGTGGACTGTATTATAGTCAATGGGATCCGCCAGTACATGCAGGTAACCACTACATTAGCGGTCAGGCTCATATCGTTCATATCCCCTGACGGAGTCAAATAATGAGAAACCTGGATCAAATGTGAACCTAGCCTTAGAAAGCTCTTTTCCTTGTACAGTAGTGTCTGGCTTATCTTCTCATACATGAAGTGTCCTTGCCTGATAACTTGCCCACAAGAACAAAATCACGGCTGGGTTAGGACAGATCCCAGTCCATAGAAATCTGTATTCATGGTTGTATCTACTGGCAACCTATCAAGACAAAAGATAGTTAGAGAAAAAAATTTAAATTCTGCAAAATTTTTAATTATTTACTTTTGGAAAAATGTTTAACTTTTAGTTACCTACAAAACTAAATATGGAAACATTCATGGGAATACCCCTTTAAATATTCCTCCAGACCTCCCTTATACACAAGCATGCTCAGCCAGAGCAACAAAGTCAGCTTAGTCACCCCTACCTTAAATTTAAGAACGGGGCCTACAAAAAAATGCTTATCCTTGCTATAATGGTCAGTATAAGGCCTTTAATGCCCTCTGCAATAGACAGACAGAACAGGGGAAGTAAATACAGCTACATAAAAGCATATTACCATAATACTAATTAATACTGTTAATGGGGTACTTACTCCAAAAAATGTGAAATCCTTACCAGTGGGGTCCACAAGTCTCTGAAGCTTCTGACCATAAACCAAGGCCTGGGCTATAGTCCTAATCTGTTGAGGCCATATGTCCTCTTCCCTAACATGACCCCATTTGTCACATGTCCCCTATTCTGATGAGTTTGGAGGCTTTAGGACCTCGGGGATTACTTATCCAGGTCAGATTGGGGGAGTGGAAAACAATCAATATAATTGCTATCAAATGAGGTGATGGAGGGGATTACCATGATGGCTGGGTATTGGATTCCGAAATTCACTTAACACTTTTGTCCCCGTCCTCATACCATATTCTATTCTTTTAAGGGATATTCTGGACTTTTCTGGCTATATTACAAATCTGATCTGGATCTGTCCATAACAGTCATGCTCCTATTTCTCATATGTATTGCTATCCTCTCCAAGGGGTCAGGTTGGGGACCTTCCGCTAATTTTCCCAGGAAGTGTTATATGAAAATTTTGTGTATTTTTGCTATACTCTATTCATGAGTCTTCTATTGACTTAGCAAGTAAGATTAGCAGATACAAGTGCGTTAGCATTCAGTATACCTCCAGATAATACAATAGTAGAATATTTGGCAGGGTCCCCAGAGCAGAGCGTTTTGTACCAGGTAGATAGCATTGTGTTGCGGTGTGGGTTGGCTGGGTACAGTCTGTGATATAAGGCACGTGTAGTCCAAGTTACATGGAGCATATAAGAGAAGCCTAATAATTGTACAGCCTGCAACACCACCTACAGGTAGAGCTTAGGATGTAACGCCGATGATGTCATAGCGAGGACAGCTGTTCTTGCCGGGGGGAAACAATTCAACAATCATCTTCCACTATGTAATGAAGGACAAACTCGGCTACAAAGCGCAGCCAACAAATAACGTCTTAATGAAAACCATTGGTGGTTACACTAAGGCTTCTAGGTTGTAAACAGCTGAATACAGAACTTGGAATACAACGAAACATTTCATATTCCCTTTGTTCCTATGTTCTGAGAATACAATAGATCAGTTTTCATCCAAGAGACATTCTCCGGCTATACATAACAACTGCGTGTCCATTATAATTACATAGTAAATTCTACTGCCGGACCGCATCCTCTGGTGGCCACGCTGGCTCTCAGACAATAATACGGAGTACATTTAGGAGACGTTGCTTACAATATAAAGGGTTGTGTATGAGCTTAGTATAAATGGTCATCATTTACTCTGGATATAGTTCCACACTTGACTATGGGCTATGCCTATTACTACAGCTCAGCCTCATTCGGTTTATTCATATATCCCAACCAGAGGCTTATTAACCAAGACAGTGTCTTATAAACACCCAGGCAGCATCCACTGGAAGTCAAACATAGTCAAACCCTCACAAGATGCTGCTTACCCCACACCAGAAGACTTGTTAAAGATGGCAGTGCAGTCACCGCGGTCACAGCGGTCTCATACTGAATGGTCCGGCAGCCCACTCTAATTGACCAATCATGCTTGGTGCAGCTGACCTGCTAGCAACAAAGCTACATGCTCACTGCCTACCATTGGCTGTCAGTAAGGTACCTTGTAATTGAAGCTTTGGGCCCCAGCCACATTGCTGAGCAATTCTTAGCACACTTCAAGTGCATGGAAAAGTCTCAAGTGTATTGATGCATGAAACTTTTTTCAAAGAATATTGGGTTAGGCTTGTGCACATGGGGCAACAAGGGATGGATTCTGATGCCAAATCCAGCTCAGAATCTGCCCCTCACAATGGTGGTCTATGTAGACCGCTAGCTTACTTTTTTCCGTGAGCGGTATGTTCCAGCTCATGGAAAAAAAAAACGAGCTGCCCTTTCTTCAGGCGGATTCCGCGGCTGATTCAGCCCGTGTCCACCTTGCGACAGCACCCTCCTGACTAGGCCCATTCATTTGAGCCTACTCCGGAGGGGAAGCCGCGACAGTTGTGGCAGGCGCATTTTGGTCCAATTCTGATGTGGCTTCCCGCATCAGAATCAGGACCAAAATGTGTGGGGCTTATCCCTTAACTAGCCCTAATTGTTGGGTTGCAGTGGTGAAGTATAGCATGCAAATTTGTGTTAATAGAAAGAATACAGTGGACTCCAGTTAAAGGGGCTGTCCATCTAAAAAACCTCATTGATCCTACATTGCTTTTACTTCAAAGCTGCCCAGTCCCCTGCTGGACTCAAATTCCCGGTCCGCCGCCACTTGTCAACATTGTACATGTGTCACATAACCCAACTAACATATCATCGCTGAACCAGGAGGTATATATATGGCTCTTATAAATTTTTGCACAAGCAGGTTTGAAATTATTTTATTTGAGCGGACAACTCTATTCAAAGTGCACTGTCCTCATGAGAACTTGAGAGAGAGTCTTCTGCCCCCCACCCACAATGCTGATGGAAGACCATGACTGTACATAAATGAAGCCTGCTGTTTTCCTTCTATTAGACAAGCGGCACAATATCTTATACAGCTGAGTTCTCCAGACCTGCAGTTATATAATGCTGCCCTTTACTACAGCGGCTATTATATTTTATGAGATTTTATTGAAAGAAGAAATATTTTGTCACAAGCAAGAAATTTAGAAGAAGACAAGGAACAAAAGGTCCCGCAGGACCCAAGGGATTGTAACAAAATGCATATGTGGAGGAAAACCGTATATAGATGATCAAATGCAAGAATCCCTGAGCATTGAGAAAATCAAACTATATCAGACCGCAAAAGCATCCAATATATAGAAAGACGGAAAGAATAGAGAAGGGGAAGAGAGGGAAGTAGAGCTAAATTTTAAGCGTAATGGAAAATGGGTTTTGTTTGCCCAAGTGGCATTTTGTAACAAATATCAGGTCTTTGCCCCTTACTTTAAGTTATATTCAATGGGTTATACGTTATTTTGGAAATGTAACTAAGAAGTGTTCTGTAGAGTCAAGCTCCAAATGTGTTCTGTGATCCCGTAACTAATCTGTAAATCGCCTCCCATGGATGGATTTGGACCCATCTGTTCCATCCACAAGAATCTCTACCCTGATTGTCTGATTTCAGTGCCCAGAGCAGCAGCTGGCAGCCAGCTAATCTCTCAGGAAAGGGCCTGGAGAAGCCCTCTTGGATACCGCCATCCTGATTATCAAGGGCTCACAAATTCTAAACCTTGGCACTCACATAATCCCAGCCATCCGACCGTTGTTATGCATGATAAAATTAGGATTAAACAGCAGTATATGTTTTAAAGCAAAACAGCTAAATCATTTGCAACATTGACATGTGAGGATTTATTAGAGGCCCTGACTTCAGATAAACGGCTAGTGACTTATACTGTATATTTTCTTTTATTATGGAATGTTTACAAAAAATATATGTGGTCATTCATTGAACAAAGATATTCAAAAAATAATTTCTGATAATCAAAGCAAATCGTAGCATTGTGCTGTCTATGGTCAGGCTTACTTGAAGGCAATTTGTACAAGAACAAGTACATGATGTCTAACTTACTTATGCTAGGTTCACATTAGCGCTCGGTCTCCGCTTGGGTATTCTGTTCCCCATTCCGCTTTAAAAATGCAGAGAAAGGTGCAGTTCACACGGAGCAAATTGGCGTGCAATCTGGCACGTATACACGTGTCAGAGTTTGCGCGCTCAAAAAAAGATCTCATTGATTTCAATGGGGATTACGATCGAATTACGTGAGTTATTTTGCACCCGTAATTTTGCGGACGCAAAATAACGCGCGTTATACGATCGTAATCAACATTGAAATCAATGGGATCTTTTTTGAGCGTGCAAACTCTGACACGCGTATACGTGCCAGATTTCATGCCAGTTTGCTCCGTGTGAATTCAGCCAAACTGGGAGGAAACCCAGTGGATCCCATTATAGCCTATGAGGTCTGCGGGTTTCCGAGGGTAACAAACTTTTTAAAGCGGATTAGGTTTCTGTTCTAGGGGTCCCCAAGCGGACCAATGCAGATGTGAAGCAAGCGTTAGCTAGTATGACTTTTACAACTTTTTTTTTCTAGAGGGAGTGTGGAGAAACTGACTACAAGACACCTTTGCCGTCAACTTATCTCTCTTCAAAACAAAAGGATCAAGTATGTTGAGATCCTTATGTCACCTGACTTCTACCTTGGGGTGGAGAGTAGTAAGGCCCCTACACACATTAGATGGTTGGCTTGTAAGTAGCCAACTTAATCTACAGTGAAACCTCTTTGAGATAACCACCCAAAACTCAAAGACTCTCAAATGAAAGGGTCAATATACATAGCAAGACAAGGAGATCATAAGAGGTCTTCTAAATTAGATGTCTTTTAGAAAGTTTTACTGTTTATGATGAACAAATAAAACAAACTTGGTCAGATGTGTGACTGGTTGGTAAACCTCCTGATGAGATACTCCCTCTTCTATAATAAAACCAGTTATCCGAAAGAGGTTTTTAGTACATACTCACCCTAAAATGTAGCTGGTTATAAAATCTTGGACTACCTACAATATGGCCATCTTTTATAAAGTTGCCTTACGGCTGAGAATGATCTTTTTAGCTAGAGAGGGGGACATACAAGCTTCCATAAGTAGGAATTATGGAATCCTTAATCGGAGTACATGTCCAGGATGGAATCTTGCCTTGAGTGGTCTTCTAGAGGGGTGGTCTTCAAAAAGACCAGTATGCATCACATATGGTAGAACTAAAAATCCGTTGCAGGAAATCTGGTTTGTACAAGGTGGTGAGGAGGCCTTTTCATAGATATTTTGATATATTAACGTGTAGTTATCATGAAACATCACTTTGAAGGGTCTAAATGTATTAAACTACGTATAAAATCTCCAATATCAATGGAATTGTTGATACAGGTTAGAGCGGTATGACATAGAGAACACCCATACTATATTTACTTTCTTTATAAATAAAGGGCACATGTTCCTGCGTTCGTCCTACCTCTGAATATACAATACGTGCTCTGTGCATGGACAGAACATCACTGTTGAGCTCACACGTCACAGTCTGCCTAGGACTAAGGCCGGTGAATGTGTGTCAGAAGCGATCAGTGTCCTTTCAGAGCCAAATAAACAAATTGTTACGCACAGAATCCTCTTTTAAAAGGTCAGAGACTTTCAGATCTGTTCAGGTTCAACCGCAGAGCAAATGTATCCAGGCATATGGAGATGAGAGCAGGTAATAACCAGAAACCTTTAATATGGTCAGTGATAGTACACCTTCTTTTATTTTAGATCGGTTTCCCTTAAACTGAAATGATCACATATGTAAATCGATACGATGCCCATCAGGCTGTTAGAAATCCTAATAAGCCATGTGTAACACATATGTGTGAGCAGAGCCCTCATAGTGGTAGACTGAGTCCCTGTGGCTCCATACAGAGTCCTAAATATTCCATGTTCTGCCATATGTTATCTCAGTTTGTTATCATAGTATGATGGACTTTTCCAATAGAACTAATGCTTCTAGAGGAAAATTTCTATGTAATATATCTAATGGAACATCTGCTTTGTACAGAATATACCCCCTGTATGCCGCTGTATGAAAATAGAACAATATGGAGGAACTGTTTGGCCCCATTGATTTCTATGGGTTGCATATTATGGCTTATAAAACTTGGTTGGAGCCTTAATGTGATCTTAAAAGGATTGTCCAGGGAGTTTTACTCTACTCACCTCTTACGGGTTTTTTACATACTGGACCATTGGGTTTTGGGCTGGTTTCGATTGTCACCAGCACATAGACCTTGATCAGTACGCTTCCTCCCGCCTCTCCTGTTTTCACAGGGAAGTTACCCATCCTATTAAATAGATACAAAATAGATACTCAATAGATGCACTGTAGATTGCCACCAATTTTGGCAGGTCCAGTTGACCATATATAGGGGCCTCCTGACTCTCCTATGATGGCACATGTTGGAAAAGGGAAGAATCACTCAGAACACATGTAGCGCAGACAAGTCAAGTATGCATATATATATGGGTGATTTAGGTCAAATAGGGAACAACCAACTGAGCATTTGCCTGGCAACTATGAAGTCAGATTTGCATATTCTTCCCATGTTCCTTTGCACAGTGGAGCGCTCATGGCTTAATAAGACCCAACACACTTAATGGTGGTTCTCTCCTTATGGAGTGACAATATCCCCTCAATCCTGTCTAAGCCTCTCACCTCTGCCAGATCAGTCCTCTCTGAGCCAAGCTGATGAGATGCAAATACATCGAAACGGCTGTCCTTGGCTGAGAAGACTGTATCTGGTATAATCCCAACATCATTGCAAGCAAAGGCCTCTGAGAAGGTCAGCATGATGTTAAAGGGAGGGCCCTCTATAGGTTTGTTTGACTGAGACTCTGTCTTCCTAATTACATCATGGAAGATAGACTTGCACATTCTCAGTCAGCGTCTTCTATTGGTGTGTATGCCTGAGGCACTGACTTCCTAATTACATCATGGAAGTCAGATTTGCATATTCTTTCCATGTAACTATGTAGTTAGTCAGCCTTAGTTATTAGCTGGTTGAGATGAAATGCTTCTTATATGGGGCAGGGAGTGAAAGATACAAAAAGATTTGCCATTCTAGACTTTAGGACAACTCATGTACAATCTGTAATGGTAATCATAGACTTTGACACTTTCTTTTGTAGAATTGACTCTTTTGCAGGAACAAAATTCCGGAAAAATGTATACTTGATATCTGATAATAAGATAATGAGCTAGTGATTTTCCAAAGTGAAGATCATTGTTATACCGGTTGTTGCCAATGAAATATCACCGTTGGCTCTCCTTATCAGACTATGTAACATATCAGTTGTATACAAAAATAGAGGTGAGGATGCATGTGTCCGGAATGGGAAGAGGAGAGTGAACTCATCTGCCTCAAAAAAATCAGACTAGTTACCAACATGCCTGATACTTATCATCCTTGACTTCGTAACAAGCTGGATTCATTATGAATTTTCCAAAAGTTTGGGTTCAGCTGAAGAGTCATGATGTTGACGTGCCCCACATGACCTCCAAGTCCCAATCACAGGCTCTAGTGTCCTTAAGACTACTTGCATCATTGAGGAAGACAGAAGAGGCCCAAAGAAGATGGGGACCTGCACTGGACACCAAAACAGACCCTGGATAGTTGAATAAGACTGGTTGTAATGTTTATTCACCTCCCATGGCCTCCACCAGGCATGGAGAGACCCCAGAGCATAAAAATAGCAGATTTCTCACTTGGTTTGCCCAACACTATCTCTTACAACTGCCATTAAGAGAGTTCCCATTCCCATTAGATGGTTGGTTCTGTAGGAATTAGCATGTTTGATCAACATTTAGCTATTGTATATGGTCAACTTAAGACATTATACTGATATCTATCATTTCACAATAGAAATTATTCTACAAGAAATCTTTATCGAGCTTTAAGAGTCAACCATAAACATTATTACTTCTAAAAAGCCTAAAGTAGTATCTGAAACAATCGATTTTACACAGAAGACGGGAGACCAAAGCTTGTAAACAGTTTACCGAGGAAAAGGAAGATAATTGAGATTTTTGCCCAAGGTGAGAATAAAAATTCTCGAGGTTATTCTGTGACAAACGGCCTAATTTGCTGCACCCTGACCTCATCTGATCTTTCCTTAAGAAGCCAACACACAATCCTTACAAACCTGCTAAGGATTACTTTTCTTGACCCCCGTACTTTGTCTTCATTGTGACACATCCAAATATCACATATCAAGAAGACCACGGATCAATGTGCTCTCATGTGTAACATGCAACAGGGCAGAAAATATTTCCTTGTTTCGTATGACTTCTTTCATCTTGGCGCATTCATCTCAGACTTCATGTTGTGTAAACTCTTACAGCTCCTGCTTGTTGCTAAACACCGAAAATCCTTAGCAAACCTGCAGATGTGTCCACCAGGAGTAAATCAATCAACCAAAACCAAACAGCTCAGAAGCCAGTTGTGTAAGTGTCCTTGTGAATGAGACCTTCATGAGATCCTTCATGGATGGTCGTCTTAATTGGGAAATGCTACTAAAAAATATAGTCTTAAATGAGAGTATTATTGACTGAAGCAGTTTGCCAATGTCCTCTTACCATTACCAATAGGCATCCAAGGCATCTTCCTAAAATAAGTACATCATATCACACCACTTTGGAAATTTACCTAACATGTAATGCTGAGTTCACATCTGCGCCAGAGCCTAAGGGACTCCATTTATAGAAACTGCTGAAGATTGTTGGAGAGAAAAGTCTTATATGAAGGACTTTCTCTCCTCCACTTTTAGTTTTGAAAGGACGGACACCCAGTGGACCCTGTTATAGTTGATGGGGTCTACCATTGTCCGTGTGTAACTGTCTGGATCTCTGTTCTGGCTCCCAGCAGACCTGAACGATGGAGACTTAGACGCTAGTGTGAACCTAGCGTAAGAACAGAGATCGGGAATAAGGAGGAAAGGGCTACAATGGTCCACATTTAGGTAATTTGCAAGCAGGAAAATCAAGCTATCCCAGGGCACCATAGCAAACTTTGAAATGGATGTCCCTGTCTCAAGCATGCACATTTACCATCTCCATTCAGAAGTTTAGGTAAGCACACAGTTTCCAGAAGAGAAATGTTAAAGTGGTTGTCCAGGAATTGTACACCACCAAGTGGAGGCCGGGGGAGGTATAACATAAAAAAATACCTATTCCCGGCACTCCATTGTCTACTGCCGGTATCCGTTTGATCTCCTGCCGTGGCCTCTGTGCCAGAAGACCTGAGCCATATGTGACCAAGTCACTCCCAGATGTTACTGGTTCCTTATCAGTTTTTGGTCTCGGTGGTCATGTGCAGTGTAGAACCGAGCCCATTCGTTGATATTGATAAGAATATTTGAGGTCGAAAAATGACACATGTCCTTCAGGTCCAACCTATAGTCCTACAGTGTTGATCCAGAGTAAGACCTATTAGTGAGTGCCGTTTATGCCATATTAGGGCTGAAATTCCTTACCAACTCCAAATTTTGTAATAAGGAAAGAGCAAGCAAGAGCTTGTTACTTTTACAAGAGGCATCCAGATCCCTATTGAGCTTGTAAAATGTATCAAGCATCACATTTCTTGTTGAGAGCTCCAAAGCCTCATTGCTCTTACAGTAATGAATCCATATCCATGCAGACATGGCCGAGGCAGGTGTAACATTTAAAAAATATATACTCACCAGTCCCTGGTGCTATGGTGTACACCGCCTCAGTTTATTCGGTCGCTCTGTCTTAAAGTCCCCTTGCACCAATCAGTGGCCTCATCAATCACTGGAGAAAGACCAGTGACCATCCCTTAGCAGTCATGTGGGGCACAGGGTTTTCTGGAACCAAGGAACAGCACTTGACCAAACAGGCTGCAGCAGAAGACACTGGAGCACAAGGGAACAGCAAATATATTTTGTTGCTTTAATCTGAATGGATGGAACAATTGTGAGCTCCAGAAACAAAACCTGGATTTGTGTTCCTCAAAGAAACACTGGGTACACCATAAATTGGATAAATGTCAGCTAAAGATAACGCGTTTCAGGGTGTTAAGAGCTGTAGTTAGCATACCCCTTCTTCAGATCTGCTTGCACGTGTAGGCTTGAATAACAAATCTGTATCGTAAATGACAATACAGGTATGTATCAATGTGTTCATTGATTGATTTACCAACAGCAGCGTTCTCAAATTCTACCAATCTTTTCTTTGTTTTCAAATCTGTATCTTAGACTATTCCTATTTGTTCCAGAAAGAACATTATTCACCCCGCGTAGCTGTAATTTGGAGCAGTGACTCATATTCCTGCAGTTTATCAGCCTATCAACCCACAAGCACAGACAAAGTTGAGAAAAGGCCAGTCAAGGCAAATGCCAACGTCTTTCAATTCTCTCCTGTTTTTGTGGATGAAACATTACATAAACAAGCGGATGTGATCTTGATGGTAACTTACAGTGACAGCAATTGCTGTACGGAACAAAAAGACACACAAAGAAATGAGGTCCTTGCAGCCCGGTGCCTTCCCTGGACTAACTAGTAACTTCATGCTGCTCATGAAGGTTAGCTGCACTTTGTAATGTCTACGGAGTCAGGGCACAAACATGGACCCTTCTGGTCCTTGGGGCTATTCAGTGACCAGGGTCAGACTGTGACTGCTACTTCTGCTCCCCCAAAGCTATTTTCATATTTAAAGGGGTTATTGCAAAAAACCAATTATTACCTATGCACAGGGGGGTGATAAGTGCAGGATCACTGCCAATTCCACCACTAGCGCCCCCCACTGATCACTACAGTTTGAATGGAGTAGTGGTCCAACAAGTTCACTGCTTCACCAATAAATGTCAATGGGGCAGAGTCTGGCTGCTTCCTTCGACCCTATAGACACTGACTGCATAAATCCGATCAATCTCCTTCCAACAATGACCATGCAGTAAGTAGGAATAGGAGGCTCGGCGACATTCAAGTATTTGTGGGGTCCCAATGATCATACATTTATTATGTATCCTGTGGATAGGTCATGCACGTTTTTTTTTTGTGCGCACATGGTTTTGGCGGCCATGTGCTACCCTTATTTTCCAGCAAATGGCCCCATAAAAAGTAATGGATCTATTCACACAACTGAGTCTTTTTTTTAATGGTTACTGTAACAAATCCATTGAATAATACAACTTACTGTTTCTTCAACCACTTTCAAAGACCCCTCAATGGATTGTGAAGGATCCGTGAAAACGAATTACCCTCGGATGTACACTTGGCCGTGAAAAACATACTTTTTCGCAGCCAAAAACATGGCCGTGTCATGAGAATAAACTTTTACCCCTTTAAGCCAGGTAGGATTACACTTTACGCCTTGCTATGGTCCCATTAAGCGTGTTGTGAGTAAATAATTAAAATCCGTCTTATCAGATCACAGTTGTGTTAATGGGACATTTAATGCTTTAACCCACTTAGGAGAGAGAAATGTTGCTCAAAGAGAAGAATCTGCAGTAATGGATTACTGTCCGTCACCTGCGGCTTTCTCAGGGAAAGAGTTTGGGCAACATCCACTTACCTTCAGGAGCAATAAAGAGTTGTGTGAAGCCCACGTCATGTCATTTGTTTACCCTGCTTGTATGGGATTAGTACAATTTGCAGGTGTCCTAAATCTCATGTGAGCATTGCTTTCTCTACTTATATAATTGACCTAGATAGAAGAACTTCCAGAGGAAACTGTAACGTATAAGCATTGCCTGGAGATAATGGTCGTATGTACCAAAAAGTGTCATAAATTAGCGAACACCTAGGTTATTAAAGAGCATTTCAACCTAAAATCCAGACGGAGCAGCAGTCCTTGAGTTCCTTGTTATACGGACTTTTCCTACAGGTGGTCAGTATCACACTGGTGGGAGTCTGAGCCCTGGGGTCCGCACTGTTATATCATTGAATAGGCTGCTGAACTCCCGAACAAGCCCCATTTTTTAGTGGCCATGAATGGTACTGCAGCGATGCTTCCATCTTCTGGATGCAGCAGCCCAATCAAGTCGATGATCAATGGGGGGCGCCTGGAGTTGGACCTCCACCATTCTGATAATAGTGATCCATTCTAAGGATCGGTCATCATTATTAATAATCTGAAAAACTCCTTATCTTAATGGGGTTGTCCATGAATTATGGATTTCTGCCAGGAGGCTGGGTAAGATGAAAAATGAAAAAATTAAAAAGAGCATACTCACTTGTTCCCATTGCTCTGGTGTCCCTCACTGCTGTCTGGTCCAATGGCACATGGAGGCTTGTTCTAGTGAAAGTCCTCACCACATTTGACCACTGAAGCCAATCAGCGGCCTAAGGAAAGGACTTGGGATGTCACAGGTGACATAATGTGAGCGACGTCCCAGGTCCTTTCCTTATGCCGCTTAGGACTTCCAGTGCAACAAGCTATCCAGGCACAGCTGGACAGGTATGTTTTGTTTGTTTTTTTCACCTTCCCCAGCCTCCTGGCAGAAATCAGTCATTCCTAGACAACCGCTTTAGGCTGAGGTCCCACATTGTGGAAACCCAACTTTTTCTGTTGCAGATTTTGCTGCAGTTTTTGAGCCTAAGCCAGAAGTGGATTGAGCAGTAGGTAAAAGTATAAGAGCTTCCTATGTATTTCCCATTCCTTTAGTAGCCATTCTTGGCATTGCCTCAAAAAACTACAACAAAATCTGTAATAAAAAAAGCTGCATTTCCACGAAGTGGGGCCTTAGCCTTGGGGTCAGAGAAGCCAGTTTACCATTACTTCAATGGAAAGTTGTAGTTATCAAGACCGGTGTTAACAATGAGGATGTCACAATGCTCACCTGAGTGCCATGGCTCCTTCAGACAAGTGACTGTCAGAAGGGAACAAAGAACCCTTCCATTTTAGTCATGTATCACTTGAGAAAGGGGATTTTTTAGCCCCAAAACACTAGTGGAAGAGTTATGTTGTTACAGGTCTTCAATAAAGCAACAAGTTATCATTTGGATCTAGTGCAGTGTTCTTTTTGGGCAAACCTTCTACAATCGAGGGACACCTAGCTGTTGGTCATTTCATTTTCTCTTCCCCACCTGGGGTTGATTAGACGACTGCTTCTGGTATCAAACCCGACAAATCTTTTGGGGTAGTCTCCCTAATCGGAGACCCCTCACTGGACTATACCAACTGCTCAATTTATCTGCTTGGTGCAAAAATTGCTTTAATTCCATTACTACTTGAGAAGAGGAAGTGATGCTCTTTCTGGAGAATGAGACAGAGCTCCAGAATGGGACTGAGCTCCAGAATTACTAATTGACCAATGGACGTTATGCCCTTGACTGAGAAGAGGAAGTGGAACCCTTTCTGGTGAATGGGAATGAGCATGGCTGTATGACCATTGGACGTGATGTCACTACCCAAGAAGAGGACATGGAGCTCTTTCTGCAGCATGGCTATATGACCATTGGACGTGATGTCACGGCCTGAGAAGAGGACATGAATCTCTTTCTGCAGAATGGGAATGAGCTGTAGCATGGCTATATGTCCGTTGGACGTTATGCCCTTGACTGAGAAGAGGAAGTGGAACCCTTTCGGGTGAATGAGAATCAGCATGGCTATATGACCATTGGACGTGATGTCACTACCTGAGAAGAGGACATGGAGCTCTTTCTGCAGCATGGCTATATGACCATTAGATGTGATGTCACGGCCTGAGAAGAAGACATGGAGTTCTTTCTGCAGTATGCCTATATGACCAATGGATGTGATGTTACTGTCTGGGAAGAGAAAGTGGAACTATTTCTGAAATCCTGCATCCTATTTGTAATTCTACATAACCCCTTTAAGTAAAACATCTTTTTCATATATCAGTCCCCACACTCCGGCATTACCACCACCATGGATTTTATTACCACACCAAATAAAATCAGCACATAGAGTTACATTACTTTCTCATACACTAGTATAGGCACTTCATATAACCTTCCCTTGAGATGCTCTGTGCCTGTCACCCGCGTCTTCAGAGTATTTATGCTGTCTTCCAGTATTATATATCATCTATGTGATAAGCTCCATAGAGTTACTATAGACCCGTCTTAGGTCATATATTTATATTACTTCAATTGCCAGCCTTGCGGTTCATTCTGTTTGCTGAGTCGACACCATGGAGCACTGCAGCCCAGCGTTTCATTACTCAGTCGTCTTGGCTAAGGTCTGGGGTTATGCAAGGATTTCTGAAGACATGCTGTGCTCTCTTGTGCAGTCAGCTTTATAATTATGGTGCGGGGAAGGGCAGTGACAGCTTCTCAAACCTAACTCTATTCTACCCACAAATAAAGGGTAAATTAGACATCCCGCAGGATCAACAGCCATGTATAAAGATCAAATACAGATTTGTTTATAAGCACATAATAGGTCAGGGTTATTAGACGCTGCGAGACGAGCAGAAATACTGAGGAGGCTGTACACCTTCCCTTTCTTCATTCATTTTGTACTTTTCCATGTAGCATAAAATATAAAGCGTCATATAAGTCCAAATATTTCTGATTCAGGGTCCATTCACATGGAGTAACGTGCCGCGTGACCTGGCCGTAAAAGCTCCCATTGATTTCAAAGGGAGCCTGGAAAAGTAACATAACGTGGCGTATACAATCCTAACTCCCATTGAAATCAATGGGAGGGTTTACGGCGTGCATACTCTCACACGCCGTATATGTGCCAGATCACACGGTACGTTACTCCGTGTGAATGCTCCCTCAGAGCACTGTCAATAGCAACAGTAGTAGGGTCAATTTTATAAAAACTACAAGCTAAGTACCCCTCCCCTCTGCCATTTCAGACATGTTTCTTGTTAATTCATCCAACATAATACCACTATAGTGCCAAGGTAATAATACTGTAGAAAGCCAATATAAGCATTATCCAAATAAGACCTACATGATACTGCTATATGGTTCCCACATAATACTGCATTTCACCTAGAAGTTATAGTAGTACTATCACCTAATACTTGGCTGTTTAGGATATAGTTTACGTAGATCCCCAGAACAATTGTTGGAAATTATAGATGTTGTTTTCCTTTGACAAGATCAAGTGGATCCATCAGGCTACAACTGTTTCTGTGCCGACTAGACTGAATTTTGGAAAATCGAGGAGCCGCCTGATTTTGGCTCTTTAACCCTACAAGGAGGCATGGACTTAGTTACAAGGGATTCACCAAGTCATGATGCTCAGAGCAATGATCAGTTAGTAGATGTATGCAACAGTGATGACAGGACAACTAGTCATACATGGGGTGTGGAACAAGTCCATGGAGCCAGAACAGGCTGGAATGTAGACAAGATGGAGCCAGGACTGCTACCTGGTCCCAGAATGGCAATATGGTCATAGCACAGGGTCTAGTACAGAGTCAAAGATCATTACCAGGAGAGCATTTTAGGAACCAGATGTAAGATCCAAGGATCAAGAGAGTAGTCAGGAATAACCAGATGACAGGTTACAATGACTTGGATAAGATTGGAACAGTCTTAGAACAAAGTACCTTGTGGCATGATCCACAAGAACAGCGAATAGATGGAACTGTAAAATCTGCTCTGTGAATTGAACACTGACACATAGACAGTGCGGGTATACATAGCTGTCCTTCTTGTATCAACAGAAACAACTGTATAGCAGCAGAGTTGAGTACTAGGAAGAAGTTACCTTTTGCTTTACTGCAGAAGGTTGTGGTTGAGCAATAGAGTCAAGACAACACAGGAGTAGAGATGGGCAAAACATGCAAGATTTATTTTACGAATATCTCTACCGCTCTCATTTTGGGCCTAACTTGTATTGCCTGAACCGGAAGTGATATTTTCATGCCCTGGGGTTTCTTCAGACTCAAGTGTATAATAAGTGGAAGTCCAGCAAGGTGGGGGTAGAAACATAATACACCGAACTGAATCTTTCCACTCTTAACCACCACACTAACATAAAAAGCCAAAATCAAAGAATTCTCACCTAACTCTTTTCCCACGGACCTGTAATGAGGTCTGTGGCTTAGTGCACATTGCCATAGACAACATCACCTAAAGGCAAAATAATGCTCCACTATTGTATTCAACCTCTATCTGTGACCTAAAGACATAGATAAAGTTGAAATCATTCCTTGCTGCCCAGAACGGGGGGACAGCACCTGAAATGTGGGACTGTCCCACTGAATCTGGGGCAGCTGAGGGAGCCCCTCAACTGTTGGCTGCACCGTTAGCCCTAGTCAGCGCCGCACCTCCCATGAGTCGACCTGAAGCGAGCGCTTCAGGCGGCGCTATGTCAGGACCCCAGGGAGGGCGGCATTTTTGATTACCTAAGCCAGTCCAGGACAAGCTGTCCTGGACTGGCTTAGCACCGAGTGGTAGTTTGGGGAGGCCACTGGAGCAGCGCTGCTCCAGCAGCCTCCCCTCACGCTCAGGCAGAGAGCAGGTCCACTCCTTGCCTGCTTTCTGCCGGCAAACGGCGCTAAGCCCCGCCCCCTTCGCTCGGCCATGCCCCCTTCGCTCACCCACGCCCCTTCGCTCCGCCACCTCCTCGGGGGGAGGGGCGGCTTTCTGTAGTTCGCCTCGGGCGGCGAAAGGGGTAGGTTCACCCCTGGCTCTAGTGGTGTAACTACCGGGTTAGCAGCTGCCACAAGCCCTGGGACATTAGGGGCCCGTCCACAGCCACTATCGCTGCGTTTTGGTTTTTCTCAGTAGGCCATTACCATCTAGAGTTACTCCAGCCTGTAACAGCCCTATTTACTTACCAATCCTGGCAGGAGCTGGGATTGGTAAGTGACATCGCGGGTCCCACAAACATCATTATTATACTCAGGGGTCTTTTCAGATGTCCCAGACGTCATTGAAGATGGACGACACCACCGAGGAGTGCAGTGGAGCCAGGGATAGGTAAGTAACAGTGTTTTTTTATGTTGGAATCCCCCTCAGTCTCCGATTATTATACTATGGGGTCTGAAAAGATCTTAGAGTATAATAATTGATCATGGGTGTCCACAGTCAGGCATAATACTATGTGCAGGGGCCACTATGGGGCATAATACTGTGTGCAGGGCCATTAAGGAACATAATACTGTGTGCAGGGGCCACTATGGGGCATAATACTGTGTGCAGGGGACACTATGGGGCATAATAGTGCGCGCAGGTATGCGGGGGGGAGGAGGATCGGTCAGTGTCTTCGGTGTCGGTGTGTGTTGGGGGGGGGCATGTCAAAAGTTCGCCACGGGGCCCCGCCATTCCTAGTTACGCCACTGGTTAGCCCTATGGTTAAAGTAGCTCTATCCCAGAGTATAAAAGTGGTATATGGTCAAACCCAAAACTTGGAATATTCAGGACAAGTCTGGATAGTTCCAAAGTGGTTCCCTCATTTACACACAGGACTAAATCTTGAACAAATGCAGTCTTGAATAGGCCACCATGATGAAATGGCATTCTGCCAGCGATATGAGCTGCACAAACCTACTGCCTAGAAACACAGTGCACCAACTATACAGAATATATAATACCGCAGATACATAGAATATATAAGTCTAATAGATGCATTAAACCCGTATCCCTCTCTCCTATTATAAAGTGTACAAAATATGAGATCAGCCCTAGACATAGTAATACATGTCAACAAATACCAATGCCTGTGAGCTCTATATATGGGAAAAGCTTGATTTTTTTCATCTGAATCACACGTTTTCTTATTTTCCCACAACCAAATAATCCTATCCCCGCCCTGGCCACAAGATTGAACAAGTTTCTAAGTTCAGATATATAAAATACAATTACATAAACTGCAAATAGGATAGACATGAAACGGAAAATTGACCAATTATACAAGATTTGTAAGGCAGCGAGTTCCCCTGAGAATCCGATACTTAAATTAACTTCTAATTTGCTGAAATTAAGGATATTCTTGAGGGAACAAAAACTGACTAAGGTATGTTTCTGATTATGGCAATGTACTCCACCTTTTCTCATGGGTGACCCCACCTTCCCCCAGAAACCTTTTGTCTACTTACATATTTTTACAGACGTTTTGTAACATTATTTTATTCATATCAGACAGATGTTAGAGAAATAGGATTTCAGATTACACATGATGTCAGAAATGTGCATGCAATGGGTTAAACGGCAGCTAGCCAACTGGGCTTTACAGTACCAGCATAGTGGATAACATTTTACCAAATCCCATAGACATGCTGCAACTAAAACCCATATCAATGTATGCATTGGTTGATGATGATTCTTTTTCAGTGGTGAATCCAGGCTTTGTGGGGCTCTGGGCAATTGACTTTGGCGGGGTCCTACTTACCGGACAACTTGGGGGGCAACGGGGGGCCATGGGAACAGAGGGTCCGGGGTTCCCCCCCTGGATTTTTTGAAAAAATAAGCCCTAAAATGTGTTTTTGTGTCTGTACCACACATGTGACCTAGCTTCCTGCTCTCAGATAGAGGAGGGGGAAATTAGTGAGATATGTGAAGGCTGGGGGACAGGTCTCACCATGTAGTTAGAGCGCTGTATGTCTGATGCCTAGCTACATTGGGAGCGCGCACGCAAGGCCAGTGGCATAGAAGCGACATCATCTCGCCGCTGGCTTTGCATATGAAACCCCGCCCACCAAATGACGCAAGAAAACAGGAAGAAAGAAGAGTTTACAGCAACGAAGACTGGTGGATAAGGGACATGAGAATACCCCTTTAAGGGCCTCACACTTCTAACCGACCGACCTGACCTGCGTTTTGTTAGGTCCGGGCCGGCCCTGGATCTGCCCCTGTTCTTTCTCAAATGTGCTACAATGGGCATCCCATATTGGGAGGTCTTTGCAGTGGCACTTTATACAAATACCTATGTGGCTGTACCCTAAGACTTCCAATGTGGATCCCTGAATTGCAACCAGTTAGCCATAAGATGCATAAATGACAACAAAATAGGAACATGAAGTGTGAATACAGCAACCAACAGTAAGATAATTGGGCAGTACGGGAAGTGATAGTGAACAATTCAGCAGAGCCAAGTTCATAGTTGTAAAGGTGGGCTGAGTTCGTATTTATAGAGTAAAGCTGGGTTTATAGTTATGCATTAGCAGCTCTATGATTGTAGGTTGAAGAACTGGGTCATAGTTGTAACATAACTGCACTGAGTTAATAGTTTTGGAATAGGTGTACTGAGGCAGACGGGGAATAGCAGAGTTGGGTTCATATTTATAAAATAGCAAAGAGGAATATGGACAACCTGGCACATAACCATTCCCAAAAACAACTATGCCTAAGCATTTCTTCTTCTATTCCTCAGGAATTTAACCCATCCTAGTGGTAGATGGAGCACTATTGGTGGGTCCACGCTACCTATTGGACACTTGGTTACTACCGCAGCCAACCGGGCAGAGAAGAATACGGGGATAGAGATGTTTCTCTTTCAACTGGGAGGGAAGGAATATAGAGGATAGAGATGTTCTGTGCATTCCCATGTCTATTTACCTACTTTATTTGACATTGTGATCCGTCTGTACAGACATTGACGGCACACTTTCCTGTATGTATTTGAACAAAAAAAAAATGTAATTTCGATAAAATACCAAAGAGGTCATAGTAGTGCACTAGCAGGACCACATATGGAACAGGGACTAGCTCAGGAGATATCAAGAGGAGCAGCAACTGGAAAGAAGATTTAGATGGAACCAGAAGACACCAGTAGCAATGCTGTTAGCATACCTAGGAAGGAACCAAAGAGCAATGGCAAGAGATGACCTTGGACTGAGCGACAAGACACAAGGAGCAGTAAGTCCTTGAACAGAAACAAAAGACACCAGAGAAGCGATCAGAAGATATTTTATGACCCAAAAGACAGCAGGAAAAGCAACCAGGGGCAAGTCTCAAACTCAAGACCAGGAAATACTAGAAACAGTATACGGGAGCAGATGGTTTCCACTGGTTTCCACTATGGGGAGAGAGAAAACTGGAAATTGAAGATGAATCTGAGGCAGAAGTCCACCACAAATCTTCATTTCCAGAGTTCCAGTTTGGTGACAAGGTGAGTCCACAACTTGCTGTCTGTTACATTGTGACACCATTGTAGCCTTTTTAACACAGCTAAAGAGTTTGCAATGTCTCAAAAACAAATAAAACTGATAATGGGTCTGTGTAGGAAGTTTTAATAAGAGTGGAAACATACCGTGGTGGCCAAAAAGTCATCAGTAGATGTAAAGAAATGACTTATCAGATTAGCAGTAAATACACTATGGAAAGTGCAAGACTGTGAACACATGTCCTCATAACCACCAGGCCTTTCCCCGTCAGTTGTAATGGATAGTCCAAGTCTCTGGCTGCATTGTGGTTGGCTGAATGGAAATCTCAAATTCAAAGATTGCATATGTGCATATCCCTCAATGCTTATACCTCCATGACAGTCCTTGATTTTGAGATTTCCAGCCCCGATGCAGTCAGAGACTCAGGTTGTCAATCGGCTGAAGACGCGGTCCTGGTGGTGACTTGAGGAGAGCAGGTGCTCTGGCCGCCTCGGCACTACCAACAATACAGACTAATTTACATAGAGATAGATAAAGTGATTTATTTCACAGCATCTACAGGCGACCATTACAGTATCCTTCTATGGCAGTTTTATAGGCCTTTGGGAATTGACAGACTCCCTATAAAGAGGTCCTGTTATCTATCTTGCCATGTTTGTTCTATTCTTGATGTAACAACAATTCTGGATCACTATTTCTTTCTCCATTGGTGATCTTTCCTGGAAATGTATGAATAAATTGACAACTGGGTTTCACCATTTCCCTGGTCATTGGGACAAGTTTCTACACAATCTGACACTATGGAGACATTTGTCAAAGCTCTGCCATGACCAGGTCCCAAACTACCTAAAAGCAACACTTATAAATTTGTGACGTCTGAGATGTCCTTTGGTGTTCTGCCAGATACGTATTTCGTGACTATAGTAGGCCTCTGAACCATTTGACTTGCTTATTTCAGGCCCCATTTGAATACTCTTTCCCAACATCCATATGACCAGCGGTTAACACCAATAACAAAGCCATAAATAATAATCCGGCATTCATTAATAGCCTCATTAATAACGCATGCTATTTGACACTGATGGAGGATCTGTCTCATGGCGATAGAGGGGTATTACTCCACAAAGCTTTGTGCCGGGAGGCCCTTAAAGCTTATTTAAAGAGGGGGATTACAAATCGAACCATTAACAATTGTCACTGAGCTTTAATTATATGCAAATAACCAAAAATACATTTGGAAATGTATCTGTGTTAATTGGATTGTTAATTGCCAAACAATTTATTCTGAGCTTGATTCATGACTTTTCCAGCCGCTGAAGGCTTCATTAACTTTTAACAATAGGTTGTTCCCCGGAGATGGGCAGGGGTCATTTGCTAGGCCTGCTATTTAAGGGTTGTAAATTAAGTTTGATATCAACCTGTAAAAATTGCTGAATGAGTTCATGGCATAAATGATAATGCAGTTTGAGAAGGCTCTGACTATGATCTGTGAGGGCTCGTAACCGCCATCATACAGATTATCATCGCTGGTAGGGAAACCATCATGAGTTTAATAGAAGGACAGCTCCAGCCAAATATCAGCATAGTTACATAGTTGATGAGGTTGGATAAAGACATTAGTCCATCAAGTCCAACCTATAACCCTACAATCCTTACAGTGTTTATCCAGAGGAAGTAAAAAAAAACTCATGACGCTCATGCCAATTGCCCCATTTCAGGGAAAATATTCCTTCCCGACTCCAATCTGGCAGTCAGTAGAAAAACCCTGGATCAAAGTGTCCTTAAAATCTAGAGTCCATAACCTGTAATATTTTTCTCTTCAAGAAAGGCATCCAGGCCCTCTTTGAACTTGTTCAGTGAATCCGCCATCAACACTTCCTGGGCAGAGACTTCCAGAGCCTCGTTGTTCTTACTGTGAAGAATCCCCTTCTATGTTTCTGGTGAAACCTTCTCTCCTCCAAACGTAGGGGATGTCCTCTTGAGCATGGGGATGGTATTGTTTGGAATTACTTTGGACATCAGTGAGTCTTCTGGTGTACTACCATGATGAAACCCTGTGCCTTTAGCAGAGGTTTATGCTCCATTTCCAAGGAATAGGAAGACTCTAGATCTGAGCTTGTCCATCTTTGGGATATTTGATATTGTGTTTGAGAAAATAACGTATCAATTCCTGGTTTGACGGAAGTAGGTGCAATTGTCACCACGAGCACATCTGAAATCTGATGGTGTCAATTCCACCGACTGCGCTTGAACTTGGGCATTGCCATACATAAGAAGCCATATATTCATACACATGCTTGGGCATATGTACAGTGACATTATTATGTTTCTGACATTGTGACACATATTCACAAAAAGACTCCATTTTGTAAGTTTACTATTTTGTGTAGGGCTGCATTAATAGGGATCATGGGACACTGCTTGGAGACCCTTACTCTAGAGGGTTCAGGGGCCCTGGTGGACTTAGAAAATTCTATTTTCTTTCTCTTTACACTGTATCACGCTAAAGCCTGAAAATGCTATTTTATGTTTAGGTTAGGTATATACAGTTAAAGGGGTTGTTCAGAATAAAACAATACTTTTACCGTAAGCTAAATACCCACCTAATTCCTAGCATGCCAGCATTCCATCTCTATTGCGCGTGCACCGGCAGACTGCAAGAGGAGAAGGACCTGGTCTCCCCCGCCTGCGCAATAGAGCTAGTGTGCTGGCCGGCACTCCGGCTCTATTACACAGGTGCCAGCAGACATCAACAGAAGGAGCTGGCTGCATAGAAGGAAGGGATCTCTAGTGCCCAGAAGATCTGGACAGGAGGATAGGCAAGTATGATGGAGTGGGTGGGGTGAGTTGAGTTAGTTAGTAAGGGCTAGTAGTGAAAAATTGTATATCCAAAACTCAACAATCAATGTTGGAATTGCTTTTCTTTCCCCATTTCACTCCACATATACTGTAGGTTTATTTACAGTTTATTCATGTTATATGGAAACTTGAAGGGTGCCCTAAAAAAAAAAATTCAATTCATCCTACAAAAAAACATCCCTACTATTGATATGTGGATGACAAAATAAAACAGGTACGTCTCTTGGAGTGTGAAAGCAAGGATGAAAATGCCGCTGTGGGAAGGGGTTAAATTTACCATTTATTTTCTTCTTACATAGACATGACTATTATCAGTAAACAATGTAACACCTATAACTACAAGTTATGACTTATAACTAGAACCTGCTAATAATTTGGTGTTTTGCAGCTTGCATTGCCGTCACATGAGTAAATGCCATACAGATTCCCTTTCATACACAGACTTTGTGTGTTTCGTATGTAAACTGAACGGTGGTTTCAGTGTCCATAAACAGAACTGGCCAGCTGGCGCTCATATTAAGTAAGCACAGCACAGCGCCAATTTGCTAATTCCATCTTTACACTAATCCCTTTAACACATTTAGCAGAGATAATAGCACCTTGTTAATAATATATGGTTCGCAGCCCCTTGATTCTATGATGAGCCCAGAGTCACACACAAAGCCGAATAGAAAACTGGCACAGTCACCGTATTGTTACTATCATTGCTGAGACAGGACGGAAAGAAGTGGGCACAGTAATGTGTGATCCTACATTAACAATAAAAAAATTATATATTTCGATTACTTATATAGCACCAACATATTCTGCAGCGCTTTAAAGATCTTGTCATTTGCTGTCCCATATAGGACTCATAATCTACATCACCGATCAGTATGATTATAGAGTGTTGGAGGAAACCCATGCAAACACGGTGAGAACATACAAACTCCTTGGTTGAATGTAGTCCTAGGACTCCAGCAGCACATGGCTGCAGTGCTGACCACTGAGCCACCATGCTACGCTATAGGCCCAGCAAACATATAGCTTGGACTTGAGAGGCTCCATAAAGATCATTCCTTTCCTATACCTTTCAAAACCTCATCAGAAATGGGCAATCTGCTTTATTACGAACCAGATTCGACCAGAATATTCCAAATATGAACAAACCCAAACAAATGGCGATTCAATTTGGATGAACAAAAATGGCTGACTCATTATAGCCTGTGGTCTATTCAGACCTCAGCGTACGATGGTGGAGATCTATGGGAGGTGACAAAAATAAAGAAAACTCTTTAACTAACTCTTCTGGGTCTCCTTGCAGTGTCTGATGCTCTTCTGTGATGTCTTGTGTACAGCTCCCATTATTGACACCTCCACCATGTCATTGTACAAGTATTCAATGTAATGATGTCCCAGCATCAGTGTCAGGCTCTGCCTGGTCTTCCACTGATGCTGGACTGCTCTTCCTAACTGGGTTTAAAGGGATTCTGTCATTGGATTTGAAGCACGCCCCCTGCTTCTTTTGTCCAGCCTCTTCGGTTGTCAGGAGCCGACATTATCATCTCGGGATCGAAATCCCATGCATGCACAGCCTCTTCGGTTTTGGACAGAGCCAATAGCGCATGCTCCACCCGCCATCTTGATTCTATAACTACACGAGTGTACCACGCAAGCGCAGTACGCTCATGTAGTTCTAGGGAGTATGCTCAGTATTCCATAGAACTACACAGGCACAGTACTCTCGTGCAGTTATCGAAAGATAGCGGGTACAACATGCGCTGTTGGCTCTGCCCGAACCTGAAGAAGCAGAGCCAACTGCGCATGCGTGGGATTTCGATCCCGAAGATGATAACGCCGACTCCTGATGAGCGAAGAGGCCGGACAAAAGAAGCAGGGGCATGCTGACAATACACATAGTAGCATTGCGGGGGCTGATGAAGCTATGCTCTAAGCACAGAGGGAACGCATCCACGCCCCCACGCTCTCTTAGCTCATTTGCATAAACTGAAAAATGGGAACAATGTGAAAAACGGTGGTGAGGTCAGTGGAAATAAAGGTAGGAGATAAATAGCCTTTAATTATTAAGGCTATTCCTATGTGGTGTCAGTTAAAACTACAAATATCCAATGGTAGAATCCCTTTAAGGAAAACCATTTCCTATGATCAGGAATACTATAGGTGTTCATTAATGGCCCTGCTCAAAATGGCCCAACAAATACAACAACATAAAAAGAGAAAGAGAAACGAAAAACCATAATGAAAACAAAGCCTACGATCACCCACAATGAGGTTAGTGCCCAGTGATAGTTTGTTTCGACCTGTTATCTTGCTGTAAATGCCATGACAATAGTACAATACATCACTAATAAATCTAAACAACCTCTAAATCCCCTTTACAATGTATTTGTCTAACAAACCACACACACATCTCAAGAAAGTGCCAAGAAAGTGTTTTCACGCTTAATTCCAAGCTGGCAAAATGGCCACATTGGCACAACAACAATGACAAGCTCTATAGAAACCTGGCAGTATATAAAACATCATTATGCCACATGCGGGCATGTCAGTCACTGGCACCTGTAAAACACGACTGCCAACTATTTCTATTATACAAAGAGAGACTTTGGACTTCTAAATATAATTTTTCATGTTCTGTGTTAGGAAATGTATACTTTATCTTCCTGATCTTGCATTTATATAATTGGATTGACAGTTATATACAATGTAACGTTTTTTGCGATATTTTTAGGAATGCTCAGTATTAGTCAATATGGTTGTTAGGAACCTGATGTAACAAATAACTCAGTAAGTCCTGGTCAACTAGAATCCCCAAGCGCTGCGGCAAAAAAAGAGTCCTTGGTGTGCTACGCTCTCCCAACCGGAGCGGAACCAGGCACTGGAGTTCTTCACCAGAGCTCCTGATGGTGGAGTTGGACTTGGTAATAGTCTGAGGCCCAGATCTGCAACTGCCCAGAGAGCAAGGCACACCCAGCAAACCCCAAGAAGGAGGAACCAGACACTAACCTAAGAGTGAAGTCAAAGAGAGCGGGAAGGAATGAAGTCGCGGATGAGCAGGAGGGTAATCACGCAGATATCTGAAGAACAATTCTGTAGTCAAGCAAGCCAGGTCAATAACTGGAGGTCACGTGGTAGCAGAAGGCAGAGGCAGAAGAGTAGTCAGGGGAGCCGGGTCATACACAGGAGGTCAATGGAGTAGCCAAATCAGGGTCCAAAAGGGAGGTCAGGAGGAAGCCAACAGTCATACACAGGAGGTCAGGAAGGTGCCAAATCAGTATCACAGAGCAGAGGTCTGTAAGGCAAGCCGACTCAAACAATCCAGGGAATCTAAGAGCAGGGACAGGTGACAGGAGAGGGAGTTGATACCATGAAGTAACGAATAACCAGAGGCGGGCCAGGACCAGAATGAGGTCTAAATAGCCTCAGGCCTGCCACTGATCCCCCTGACACAGAAGTGATGGCTCCGGCGCCAGGGGAAACCTCCGCAAAGTCCAGCGGAGGCCTCCGGCCTATCCTGCAGTGGAACCAGCAGTCATTCCAGCACTGGACAGACAGCGGGGTGGGAGCCTCCGCGCAGCACAGCGGAGTCCCCAGCCCCTCCTAACAATGGTTTTATCTATTGGCTGAGTATAATAGAACTGGGGCTCAAGTACATTTCTGTATTACAGGTTCTTGCAGGATTGTCTGGGGCCCTAGTGTGCCTCGTGTATATTCAACCTCTTACGATGACTTTTAATGTCAAGAATAGCTCTTTAATGCAGTGCTGGGGAGGACCACCATACATGAGCAGTAATATGGATCCACAAGGACTCTAGTACAGACTCCTTGTCCATGGTGCTGGAAACAGGAAAACAACTCTCTTCAATGTGAATTACATCTTATTAGGGGGTAAATATAACCACAGCCAACAGTCATAGCAAAGTCGTGACTGAATGTAATGTTTGGTCTTATGATGGAGCCTTGAGCTCAGGAACATAGCTCATGGACCCTGGCACAAAAATGTATTTGAGAATTTCTGCTCGTCTTGGACAGTGAAGGGATAATGTAAGGACCAACCTGATCATTTAGGGCAGTAAAGCCCTTTATTTCAGCATCCCTAGTGGTCTGGGGTGTTAAAGAGGTTAATGTACCACTCACTAGTGGTTTTGTATTGTGAAAAGCTTAATGGTTAGATCACTGGTGAAGGGCTCTCCATTTTTGCCTGGACAACCCCCTTAAGTGCCCCAAATAGCCCTGACGGATTTCCTTTAAAATCATCTAATAAAATCTAAATGGAAAAAAGCAAGTTACACCCTTAATGAAATCTCTAAATGTCTTTTGTTGTATTTGGCTCCATTTGGTTTATAAACAATAACAAACTCTTCCCTATAAATATGTGTTGTAATAATGTGGCCATAAATTCATGTGTGATAAGTCTAGTGGAAATATTTCATAAACTAGATTTCCTGTCTGGAAATCTACTGAGCTACATATCAGACTGAGGATGACGACAATAACTTTAATCAAACAGAATAACAAATAATACGTTCAGCCATACTTTAACATCTTCATAACCAGCTTAGTCACATACCAGACGAAACGTTCGCTTCTTAGCATACTGGTGCAAGGATGTCTGGAATGGGTTAACTGATTCTGGTAATCCAAGAACACTTCCTGAAGATTCCAGTGGAATAGATCAACTTCTACTTCAGTTGACTGAGTGAGCATCTAAGTAATGTCATGACAACTTTGGTTTGCCTATAGGAGATCTACTCCAAGTAAGAAGAAAAAATTCTGAGGTGTTCAGTGGACTGTCCGTATTATCACAGATGTGTCCTGAAGAGGAAAGACAATCTTTGCAGCTGTTTTTCGCTGCATCTTTATACAGGTCCCAAATAGTTATGAGGTTGGACGAAGACAGGTATATCAAATCCAACCTATGACCCTACAGTCCCTTACAGTATTGATCTAGAGGAGGGCAAAAAAAACTAAACAAAAAACAGAAAATCCCCTAACCTAAACTGCAAAGTCTCCTGTGAATCCTCTATTACATCTGTCCTCACCTTGTGAACGGACAGGGAGAAATCTGTGACAAGCAGGAGGCAGGGGAGAGTAGTGTGAAGCTGTACACTGGAGACTCTGCACACAGTACACACTGATAGTATAGACAGTCAGTGTGCATCGAGCAGGGGTGAACCTACCTCTTTCGCCACCCAAGGCGAACGACAGAAAGACGCCCTCCCCCCGGGAGGAGGGGGCGGAGCGGAGGGGGCGTGGCGGAGTGGAGGGGGCGTGGTGAAGCAAAAGGGGGCATGGCTTAGCGGCGTTCGCCGGCAGAGAGCAGGCACGGAGAGGACCTGCTCTCTGCCTGAGCGTGAGGGGAGGCCGCTGGAGCAGCGCTGCTCCAGTGGCCTCCCCAATCCACCGCTCGGTACTAAGCCAGTCCAAGACAGCTTGTCCTGGACTGGCTTAGGTAAGCAAAAATGCCGCCCTCCCTGGGGCCCTGACATAGCGCCGCCTGAAGCGGTCGCTTCAGGTCGCCTCATGGGAGGTGCGGCGCTGGCATCGAGGCATCAGCTACGTTTTATAAATCTGCAGATAATCATTGTAGAGACTTGCCTGCTGTATGACAGCACTCCTTGTCCATTAGATAGGGCAGACCTTATATATTTAGGTGCACGTTATATATAATGGATATAAAGAGGAACAATGAGGAGTGGAGTTTAGTGGGGAGGGAAGTTATCTGAGAGCTGCCAGGAAGAATATAATAGCTAATATAACAGTAATCCTGTAATTCATAGAAAGCCTGAGATCACATGACCCAGCTGCCCATTACGAAACGTTTCAGATGTATGGATGTACCTGAACTGGGATGAATAAATTGCACAGCTAGAATATTACTGGTGAGCTAGCATTAAATGTGGAAGAAACACATTTGCTGGAGTGCTCCTTAAAGTCAGACAGAGCAGCTGTAAAGAACAGATCTCCGAGAACTTGGCTGTGAATGTGTTTCTTATAACTGGCCAAGACGCACACTCCTTCCAGCCAGCTGAGATTTTAAGAAGATGTTAAATGTGGAATCTGGAGCATTTGTGATATTTAAATGGCTATAAACATCAGCGGTGAGGAAATTAGTCTCATTTACTGCGTTATGATGATAGCTGCGAGTAAAGCTTTTTGTTCTGATGTCAGGAAACCCGTAATTTGGGTTGTTGTAGAAAAGGAACGGAGCAGCTGGTAGTATCCGACTGATTAGAGTATTCATGCAAACCAATGAAGAGGGAGCAAATCTGCCCGAACTTTACATGGAATTTTGTCATGTTGCAATTTTTCGATGGCTTTGTGTAACCCAGGCTGAGTTTTACTATTGTGTCACATCTGATCCCAAGTAGATTCCTTGCCGTGCCATTTTATACTATATTATTAAAATGAAAGATCTCAAACATGTTGCCCAATATTCAAGGGAAAACATTAACTATGTTGTTGAATATCATCTGTTGTTCTCTGTTATCAGTCATTTCATTCTGGTAATTGTCTGAGTATAGTTCAATGGGATTCCTTAAAGTGAGTATAGAAAAATACAGAGTGCATTCATATGGGCAAGTTGGGTGCCTTATGGTATGCAAAACTGCAAACTGAGACACTACCGGCGTGTGTGTATATTCGCTGATCAGGACTGGGATCAGAGATAGGTGGATGTAGATGGCTGTCAATGTTAATACCTGCAGACAAGACTGACTCTTCAAACTGGGATGGCAGGCTATACGGTTTTTCTTATCCACTAGATTCTTACATAACTAAAAGTAGAAACGCAACCACATAAAGAAGGGCTATGACATGAAATGTCTGTTCATATAAACAGTAATAAAAAGAACCCAATCTAATAGACAGTTAACATTTCACTAAGAATGCAACAAAATGCGTAAGTGCGTTGAGTCATCTGTATACGTCACGACACAGAGGTCTCATATGTTACCTGCGGGTCTACTTAGGTTACTATTGCAAATCCTACAAAACAAAAACTTCTCTTAGCTCAGCTACAAACCCATCAGAAAACAAGAGTATTATACAGGAAATTAAGCCTGAATATACAGGAGATGAGCATAGTATCGGAGACAGCGAACCCCTGTGCCAGGCCCTCAAATTTACACAGATTGTTCTGGTAATAACTATACCTATTATAGCCCTTGAGTTTTTTGAGTATCTGCAAACTCTGAACACTGTATTTTTCTTAAAGGGAGATTGTCACCAGAACCCAGCATGTCAGCCCAGGTCACAGGTAGACATGTTAGGGTCACCGGAATCAAATGTTGTTTCCCCCTCGTGGATTGGAGCTTCTATTACCTCTTTTGTGATTTTGCAAAGGAGATCTTTAGAGCAATGAGGGTGTTGCCTCTTACTTCTTTAGAGCAATGGGGGCGTCCATGTTGCTCCATAGATCTAATTTGCAAATTAACAAAAACATTGATATGTTGGCAATAGGGGCACCGATTAACAAGAGGAAAACACCATGATTCAATTGACCCTAACCTATCTCTCTGCAGTACTAGGTCAATATACTGGGTCAGGTGATAGACTCCCTTTAAAATAGCTGCTTCACAAAGACAACCTCTTTTAACATGAAGCCAGAACAGGGATCCACTGATCATAACTGGTCTGATCCCTGGTGATCAGTTGTTATTGCCAATGGAAGTGAAATGCAGAATTAGTTAGTGGTTTTTACAAGCCGTCCAGTCTATTGCTATGTTGTCCTCTATTAGAGACGTTTCTTGCAGTTTAGTCACATCCAGACTCAGGGCCCCTTAAGGTGTCTATTCTCAATATGAGGAAGCCATTACAATAAATGGTACATTATAGTTGGGAGGCGGCCTTGTATAGATTTTGCATTTGGGACCCAGGAGCTTCATGTTACCCTCTGCTCAGCACACGTCTATGGAGAATTGGCAAGAATAGCTGTCAGTCAGTATACATATGTACCGGGGTACTGCGAGAATAGCTGTCGCCTGATAAGTATATGGTCACCTTAATTCTATAGAAGTCTATGCAACTGATTTACTGTGTAAAGCAATAGATATTCAAAGTAAACATAATACAAATAGCCTTTTCTCTCCGGCAACTCTCTGAAGTATGTGACACAGTGGTGCACACTCCTGGGCCCCAATACAAGATGACTAACAAAGCCCTCCAACTATGTGTCATATACAGTATATTACTGGAGTCCACACCTGCACCTTATAAAGCTTTGTGTTGGACCATCTATACAGGGGAGAGAAACTTCTCAAATTCTCTGATAAATTATTTTTCAAAAACCAGATCACTCCGACATCTCTGTACCCTCAATGCATCGCCTCTCATTTATCCAGCCTGAGACATTACACTGACTTTATAACACTGTGCAAGGGGAAAATTGCCCTGTATTTCCTGAACATATTGGTGTAATGTTGTACTATATAAGAGGACACCATAACATAGGCAGAAAAACTACACTCACTATAATACATGAGCTCACTGTAATACATGAGATAGTTATAGGATAGGCAGTCTATTTAATGGGTGTCTGTTCCTAGAATCCAAAAAATCAACCTAGACCCGCAGATAAATAGGTGAGGGTCACCTGAACAAAACACTGGTTTTCCCTTGTGAATTGGCGCTTCCATTGCAAAGATATTGCCTTTTTTGTCAATAGGCAAGGGAGATGCCATTGTTCCAAAGAGGTAGGCGGCAGAACCCTTGTTGCTCCAAAGAGCTCATTTGCATTCATACCTGCGCCTATGTTCAGGATTTCCGTCCCTGACTCCACTGAAAAAATGCAAGCAGGACATTTCTGTAGGTAACCGATTTTTAAGTGGATTAGGTTTCTGTTTGGCAGGTCCCCAAGTGGACCAGACCAACGGAAACCCGAACACAGGTATAAACCTAGCGTCACAAGGGTAAGACCACCAGACCGTTAACCAATAGTCAATGAGATAGTAATTATCGATGTGGACATCCAATAATACCCAATCCAGTAGTATGGCTCTTCCACCTGTCAAGGCTTATGCCTGTGGGCTCTATTGAGAGGAGGACAATGCACCAATATGGAGCATGCACCCTGGCATTGCTAGTCATGTGTGTTGCCTCTTGCCATTATGTCGATAGTAGCGTTTGGTATAGTCATCTCTAAGAGAAGGTGTTTACAGCGACATAATTCCTTCCTTCTCCACAGTGGGGGATTCTTCTCTCTGCTACCCAGTGAGGATTGTGCTCTGTGATAAGAAGTGACAGGTTAGAGCTATATAATGGTTGTAGATTGAAGCTTTCCTCTTATCTCTGTAATCAGATTCGGCGCCATGCACTGCTGCCTGCTAGGTGGCTCAAGGTGAGACAGAAGGACACTAGCTACGGCCTTCGGATTTCAGATCTGCTTCCCTGCCCACTACAAGCACTACTGTCTGTAGCTCCTGATGGAGCAGAAAGCAAATAAAAGACTAATTCCCCACATGAGGCTGTAAATATGGTATCCAGCGAACAAGAAAACTGCAACTGGACACCGGTGACCTGAATATGATATATGGGCTCTATGATGGGGGGCACTGGCATCTTAAAAACAGCTTCAATCAGCTTGCATGTTAAAGGGATAACATTTATTTGAAGCTAACCCCTCTCCACATACCGCCAAATGAATAGAACAGCTAGTTATGTATGTAGGACTGCTGCATTCACTTCTATAGAGATCTCTGGCCGTCCTGTAGAGAATGGGTGGAGTGACAGCAGCCATGCCGAACCTGCTTTACCATTAAGATGGTTGAACATGCAGTGGGTGTCCCAGCATTTAGATCCCTACCAATCATTTTCTCTATACAGTACATAGGAGATAACTTCAAATTACCTGAATATCCCTTTAAGGGATTTCAGGCCTTACAGGTACCGGTAATTATTGGAGGTTAGATTAAGGGAGGCCCCATGCTATCTGTGTCCACCGCCTTGTTAAAGTTGATAACACTTTGTGGCTGAAATTGTTTTATGAACATTTGGATTGACACATTGTCTGGTATAGAAAACCCACTTTTAAATACTGTTAGGTAGTTATGAGTTTATGAAGGGGAATCTGTCCTTTTAGGAGCCATTACAAGAGCAGCTACAAGGAGTCAATTATTTTGGAGGACCTAGCATGTAATGCCTCATCTCTCCTGTGGTGGCACTGCAGGGAATCTAAACACTTGTCACCAGTTGCCATCTTAGATTACAGCAGTTTCCCAGCCATAGTATACCATGTGATCAGACTATTGTTTAGAGGTGCCCCTGAAGTGTCAGCATATTACTGGCTATTCTAGCATTGGGGACCCCCCTAATCTCTTTATGTCCAAACCAATCAACCCTTTAAGAAGAAACTATTGGGGTAAAAATAAGTATCTCAAACTTTATCACTTCAATACCATCTTATTGAGAAATGTATGGAATGTCAGTAACATGTCTTATGGAAAATTCCAGTCTGCACCCTAACATTCCCCAGGCAGATTTATTATACTTAGTATATATACATATATATAGATATTCATATTGGTTGTTCCCAGAATCTATCTCTTGCGCTATAAGGAAGTGACTAATATTTAGGCGTTGGAGGAATATAAAATGACTGCCTGTACTTTACAGTATACATGAGCTGACACATTTTCTACCTAGCTGCACATAATTTAGCAATGAATCTTATTCAGTTGACTGCAGATATTCCAGGCTAAAATATGAACCCCCTCTCACGAACACAGGGGTGGCAGGAACGCTATAACAAAAGAACACAATTACGTGACGTGTACACATAAGTATAGTATACTCATGAACTGAAATCTGGGGCTTGTTTTTTGCAATTCACTTGGGGGGGGGGGCAGATGCAGCAAGGATGCCTAAAAGAGATATGAATGTGTATGAATGTTTTTTCAGTTGTATTCACTTCCCATAAGCCTCCATCTATTATACACTGGAGTCCAAAGAGACCCTAGAGTATGAGGTAGCGACCAGTTTCGTTTGCCCAAGATAAATCCTCATTTGTTTGGTTTCATTAAAAAACAAACATTTTGGAATATTTGGTTCGCCCATTTCTAGCATTTGTCTTGAGTTCAATTTGTACACCTAGGCCTAAGAGGAGAATGTAGAGGTACAGTGTAGTGTAGGGATCCATCTGAGTATGGTAACCATATTGTGGTGAATGCATACCTCCCAACCATCTCAGAGTCAGTGGAACAGTTCCAGATTACAGGTGCTGTCCTGGGTCAGCAGGAGGTATGGATTGGCTTCCTCTGGACACAGATGAGTTGATCACAATGGTAAAGTATGAGCCGTCTGCTTCCCGCTTCACCATTCAGTCCCCATCTCTGCTCTGGGAGCTGTAGGAGAGATGTGATGACATTCTGTCTGAAGACTCTGGGAGCAGAGACTGCATAGTAGTAAGGAGAGGTGAGTATTAGTGTTTTTATGTTTGTTTGGTAGGTGAAGAACAATATTTGGGGGAAACTACAAAATGACTTTAAACTGTGGGGGCAACTGGAGGGGGACACTAAAATAGGAGCAATTGGAGGGGGACATTAAATTGAGGGTAAATGGAGGGGACACTAAACTGGGGGCAACTGGAGGGGAACAATGAATTGCGGAGGTAGCTGGAGAGGGAAATTAAACTGGGAGTAACTGCAGGAGGGCATTAAACTGTAGGGGTAGCTGAAGGGGGACATTAAATTGTGGGTGCACCAGGGTTGGGACTTTATACCATAGAGGCAATTGGAGATGGACATTATAACATGGGAGAATATAATGGTAAGGTGGCTGTAAGGGTATTATACTGTGTGGGGGCATAAAGAAAAATGGATGGGAATGGGCAGAGTCAAGGTAGAAGTAGGTGGGGATAAATTCGCTGAAGAATACACAACATGCCACATATTCGATCCCTCTTTCTGTCCTTTGAAATTTGGGAGGTATGGTAAATGGGCTCAAACAATCTGATCAAGCTGTGAGTCACATATTTATGTATAAGTAGATTAAGTATAATTAGTATAACAATAATGGAGCTTCAAATAATAGTAATAATAATAATAATAATAATAAATGTGTGTATCTTAGCTCTTATAGGGCATTGCTGCTTCATTGTTTCTTATTTTAATGGCTGATTGGTGTACACAAGTATATATATATATATATATATATATATATACACGAGTATATTGATAACTCCCTTATTCTCCTCCTTTTGTTGGATCCAATGTTGTCTCATATTGCAGTAATTGAACCTTAGGAATATATAAAGGAACCTTCTGTATGATTCTCAGGGGTTCTGTCTATCCTTCCTACAATCCTGTGCTTGGCTGTAAGGCAACTGGCTGCAGCAGGAGCCTCCCCTCACTCTGCCCTGTTTACAGAAGGATTCGAAGACCATTAATCCTGCTTCTTGACTGTTTTCATAACTGAAGCCTGTTAGTTAACACTACAACGCCCCTTGAATGTATGTGTACTTTTTATCAAATACAGATCACAGTCCAGACCTTCAAAGAAATACAGCCTGCAGAACAAAACCTCTAAAGATCCCGGACACTGGGCAATTGCCCCTGTGCCCTCTGAGTATTAATATATATCATATAATATAGATGTACTGTACTATGTATAATTTACTGAAGAAACAAGAGACTATATCTAAAGACAACACAAATATATTTACTCAACCACTTATAAAGTTCTGTACCTTGCTACAGGGGTTATAGGGGGTGCAGAGGAAGCACATATGGATTTACCTTGCTGTGCTGAAGTTTTTTTTTTTTTTTATAAAACAAAGGATTATTACATAGGGTTGGAAAAGGTTAAGCTTAAAGGAAATGAGAAGGTATAAGATAATGAAAATGTGGCATAATACTATGTTATTGGAAATTCCGGTATGCTGCTGTTTTGGGGGAAGAATGCAAGGAATCCTTCCTGTACCAGTTGACTAGTTCTTAAGATTGACTTATATTAGGACTGTAGACTTTATAAAGTGGGGGGATGTTTGGTCTATGTATTTTTCCGAGAATTAATTGTCTTAATATGTTCAAAGTTTTCTATGTAACAATCTTACACTCCACATCAGTTTGTTGCGGATCACATCCCTTGCATTGAAGTGGATGAAATCTGCACAACAATCTGCAACAAATAGGGAACGTTGCAATAAAAGAGACAACTGTCATGTAATAGAACAATTCACAGAGCATAATACAATAGTGCAAGTCAGCAGGGACTTAACCCTTCCTATAGTTCCCATCACTAGCAACAAGCCACTAGAACATACGAAATAGCCAGTTGTTCAAGAACCTGAAATCTACAAAGCTTTCCGTACACATTTACTACATTAGCTATGTAACCTTGCATATAAGTAGAAGAGAGTTCTTAATACACAGGAATTCAGCACTAAAGCTGGTAAATACTATTAATGTATCACTACCAGACAGTGAGCGTAACTCAATGTGTCTCCTAATAGAAAGTGCCAGGTCTGAGATTCTGCAGCACTCTGCTTTTACTAAGCCCTGGCAAATTCTTTTGCAGACTCATAGCTTTTGGGAACACGGCTGCATAGATTAAATTGACCCATCCATTTCCATTATTTTGTGCCAAGTACAGAACTTTCTTCTAACTACTGTGTACAGAAGAAGTGCTGACGGTGGCACCTCAGCTGGACTGTAAAATGTCTTAAGGCAGCGGCTCCTTGTTGTATTTGAATTGCTAGGAAGCTGAAAGGACATAGGGCATAGGCATACAGAAGTGGTAATAAGCAATCTGAGCAATGTCTCTGCAGCTGAAAGGGTTAATCTGAGTGAAGGATATACAGGAAATCTCTGGAAAAGTGTTATTATCTATCTGGTCTGCAATGTTCCCTCTAAGCCCTGGAAGCTGCTGAGCGGAACAGCTAGTGAGCTGGGCAAGGCTCCGTCAATGATGGGCGACCTGATGGCCAAACAGTACCACCAGTAGTAAACAAGAAAACGCTAATCTAGTGTATAGATAGCATAATGATCCTTCCTTAGTCACCCCCTCCCCCACACACAGATTGATGCTGAGCAAAGTGACAGACCGACCCGGCACTCAGGAGGACAGACAGCAATATGGTGGGTGCCATATTAAACAACTGTTGGTTGCTGCCTGTCCTCCTGAGTGCATACCTCCCAATCTTTGAAAAGTGGAAAGAGGGAGAAAATGTGCGGCAAATTTAGCTCCGCCTACTTTCATGTTGACTCCGCCCATTCTCATTCATTTTTCACGTGCTCCCACACAGTATAATCCTCCTACAGTCACCCGTAAATTATATGCCCCCCCTCTATCTCTCCCCCAGTTTCATATACACCCTTCATCTGCCCCCAGTTTCATGTCCCCCCTCCATCTCTGCCCCCAGTTTCATGTCTCCTCCATCTCTGCCCCCAGATTCATATTCCCCCATCTCTGCCCCCTAAATTCATGTCCCCCCATCTCTGCCCCCAGATTCATGTCCCTCCATCTCTGCCCCCAGATTCATGTCCCTCCATCTCTGCCCCCAGATTCATATTCCCCCATCTCTGCCCCCTAAATTCATGTCCCCCCATCTCTGCCCCCAGATTCACGTCCTCTCCATCTCTGCCCCCAGATTCACGTCCTCTCCATCTCTGCCCCCATATGCATGTCCCCCTCCATCTCTGCCCCCCAGATTCATGCCCCCCTCCATCTCTGCCCCCATATTCATGTCCCCCCTCCATCTCTGCCCCCAGATTCATGTCCTCTCCATCTCTGCCCCCAGATTCATGTCCTCTCCATCTCTGCCCCCAGATTCATGTCCTCTCCATCTCTGCCCCCAGATTCATGTCCTCTCCATCTCTGCCCCCAGATTCATGTCCCCTCATCTCTGCCCCCAGATTCATGTCCTCTCCATCTCTGTCCCCATATGCATGTCCCCCCTCCATCGCTGCCCGCCAGATTCATGCCCCCCCTCCATCTCTGCTCCCAGATTCATGTCCCCCCTCCATCTCTGCCCCCATATTCATGTCCCCCCTCCATCTCTGCCCCCATATTCATGTCCCCCCTCCATCTCTGCCCCCCAGATTCATGTCCCTCCATCTCTACCCCCAGATTCATGTCCTCTCCATCTCTGCCCCCAGATTCATGTCCTCTCCATCTCTGCCCCCAGATTCATGTCCTCTCCATCTCTGCCCCCAGATTCATGTCCTCTCCATCTCTTCCCCCAGATTCATGTCCTCTCCATCTCTTCCCCCAGATTCATGTCCCTCCATCTCTGCCCCCTGTGTCATGCTGTCCTCTCCTTCATCTGCCCCCAGTTTCACATTCCACCTCAGTGTACACATTAAACTTACCTTCTCCTCGCTCCCCGGCAGCTCTCTCCCCGCCTCTCTCTCTCTCGCACACAGTTGTAGGCGCGATGTGACATCACATCGCGTCTACACAGCGACTAGCCAAATGCAGTGGCAAAGCAAGGAGCTGACCTGTGACAGCTCCTTGCTTTAGTCGCGTCTGAGTTGAGTGCGCGGGCATTCATTCTTGCTGAGCGGGGTGGCTGCAATAGGTGAGCGGCCGCCCACACGCGCACGTTATTGGAAACAGTGCTGGTGTGTCCATGTGTAGCAAGGAGAGAACCTACCCAGGATGCTAGACAGCAATAATCCTAAAAGTCCAGTGGCCTGCTAAGTGCGGAAATCCAGGAGGGGCAGATTCTTGGGAGGACTATTTTGACCCAAACTTTGGCATATAGTGGTCAGTTGGTGCATGGACAGTACACAGACTGAATGGAGATTAAACACTGGCAGAAGAGGGCCTCAAGAGCAAAGGTAGCCAGCAGGCAAATGGTGCAACTATAGAGAGGAGACGGTCACTGCCGCAGTACAGCTAGCCCCGTGTGGGAAAGAATCCACTTGCACAGGCCAACTGGCCGAGCAACTCAAGTGGGAGACATTAAAGTTATTTGTTTGTTCATTTATTTTGGAGACTACATCGAAGAAACCTGCAGAGAGAAAAGTCCTGCACAGAGGATTTTTCTCTCCACCGCTTTCACTTTTCAAATAGTAGACACCCAATGGATACCCGGTGGACCCCTGTGTAGTCAATGGGTTCTGCCGGTGTCCATGTGTAACCGTTGTTTTAGTAATCAGCAGTACTAATCTGCACCTAGTGTAAGTTTTACATCATCAACTTCTACCCAGTTGTCATTACTGTGCACATTTTTCATTCATACATGGAAATTACATGATCTGCAATGTGACATTTAGCCACATACAACTTTCTTTTGTTGTAAGACAACCCCTTTAAAAAGATCACTGCTATGTTATATGTCAATCGGTGGATTAATAGTGTCTGATGAATTTATATGAGATATGGACGGATTGGAAGAATACAGTCATATTCTTCTAATACCGTACAACCCTTTTAAAGGGGCAACCGTCTTACCGTGAGCCACTAGTCTACTCATACATTCTATACATCCACAACATTAGGGATTTTACAGGAATTTGTTTTAAACATTCAGTACTGCAGCTATACGGTATTATACAATCCTAAGAAGAATCATTGCATAAATCTCGTCATGCCGTAATGTTCTACATTTCTACTTAATGTCCGTAAGTCACAAAATCTACGATGACCTCATAAATTTCAATAATTCACCGATTGTGATTTATCCTTAATATACATCACTTAGGCCCGATCACTTCTTCCATTCCACACTTTGTTGGAAAAATACATCATGACTAGTGTAAAGTAAATGCAGAAAGTATAGTAACAAAAGTCATCTAACCGGAGCCTAAACGGCTGATCAGCCAACGGTGTCATCGAAATGCATCTTATAAAGCCACTTAGACATTTATATTATGGATAAAAGCTTGATTTCCTGGCTGACGCGGCTCCGATTACGCTTTTAAAGTGCGTACAGACACCTAAATACCCTTTTAAATTCTCCCTTTTACATCAACACAAGCTGACAATTTAATGTGTTTTCTTTATCGCTGGGCTGTTGGAGAACAAGGGAGAACGCAGCTTTAAGAAAAACATCCCCATCAGATAAAGACTGGCTTTCTGAGTAGTTTTTTGTTCTGCTGCCATTGACGTAAATTTGTTGAAACTAGCTAATTTTTTGGAGTGTTAAAGGTCATGCCACTCGCCAACAGTATTTCTTTTCAAGAAAAGCAGACATACTGTAGGGTACACTCTTCTCCTAAGCCGCGTCTGCACTATGAAGACTCTCTTTGTTCAATGAAGTGATCTCCTTCTTGGGCCATAAAACATGTCTGAAGGTCCACAGTAAAAAGGGCCGTATATCAAAGAGTCATTTCATGGGTCTCAGAGCAGCTTCATCCAAGTAAAACCACAAAATCGAGGAACCATTGCTGAACTGTAAGAAAGAAGTCTGTAAATGAAATGTTTCTCCAAGGAAAGAGGCGAGTCTGAAGATGACTTATTGTTAAACTATTTTTTAGAATTTTTGGGGTTACTATCAATACTAAAATATTCCTGAAACACAATTCCCTCTGGTTCTGTGTAGCTATAGGGGGTGCGGAGGTAGCAGTCACTGACGGGGTCCCAAAGGTCCCTCTGCTACGTAAAATATACCCCGAATCTAAATGGCACAAGATAAGTCATTACAGATAAAGGGGTAACACCTCCAAAAGTGATAAAGGAAGATAAAGATGGATACAACTAAAACTCCTGAGCGCTTTGTCTTGAACATAAAGGGAGTACATTTTCACCATATTTAATTTTGTAGATTATTAAAAGTTAAACGATTTTGGAACTATAAGAAATGTCAAATTTTAGAGTTTAAAAAAAAATTTCTAACCAACTTATTGATGACAGTTGACTTTGTTTTTGATCAGTTGCCAATGGATGTGACAATGAATGCAGGAACCTTCTATGATCTGGGGCGTGCCAGGTACCCAGCCATGATTTTCCTTAGTAGAGGTTTTCCTATGAACATAACCATCTTAGTGGTGACACCTTTTGTCTTCATTGGTTGGCCAATGGATATGACCATGAATGCAGGAACTTTCCATGGTCTGGGACTTGCCAGAGACCCAGCCATGATTTCCTTATTGTGGACGGGTTATCAGATAGGGACACTACATGTATAAGAAGATAACCTGGCCCTGTGTCCCTGTCTGATAATCCATCTACAATAAGTAAATCATGGTTGGGTTTCTGGCAAGGGAAAACCCTGCAGACATTTCTTCTGGTGCCAAGGTTATGGTAGATGAAGGATGTAGCTTAAAGGGGTATTCCCATGTTGCATACTCACCAGTCTTTACTGCTGTAAAATCTTCTTTCTTCATGGTTTCTTGCATCATTTGGTGGGTGGGGTTTCACATGCAACTTGTCGTTTAGCTCCGCCCCCAAATTCACGTGTAGCTCCGCCCACCCATATTGGACTATGAAGTACAGGCAGCAGCAACTCCATTCTGTGTTACATACAGAGACTGCCTGTCTCTGCCATAATGAACACAATTGAATTAGCTAGCCTGATAACTGGGAGAACAGAAGAAATGAAAGCAGCTCCTCTATCTGAGTGCAGGACCTAGGTCACATGTGTGGTGCAGACACAGGAATAGCTAGATACACAGGCTGGCTCCCGTGCACTTAGCCCCTCCTCCCTCCCCCCTGAGAGCAGCAGATACATCACTTGACTTTTGAGCAGCTAAGTCAGGGCTGTGGCCACAAAGAATTGAATAAAGTAAGATAGTGGACAAACAAAGCAGTTTTGCTGAAGCAGTGTATTTAGGAAAAGTCTTACATCCACATTAACCAGCAGTATAGATAGGATCCTTGTGATGGGACAACCCCTTTAAAGGTTTTAAAATTTTGTAGGCTAATGAAGTGGTTAACTGGAGTCATAATAATGGCCATTCATAGTGGTCACGTGGGGCATTTTATTACCATTACTGAAAAGGACAACTTGCAACTTTAATTTCATATTTGGTACCTATGTACGGTCTGGATCAGCAAGAGTTCCTAAATTAAAGGGATCCTATTATTAGAATCCCGTTTTTAGCTAAACCCACATTAGAATAGCCTTAAGAAAGGCTATTCTTCCCCTACCTTTAGATGTCTTCTTTTCGCCACCGTTTGGTATATACACCCGATTTCTTCATTATGGTAATGAGTTTATTGCAGCACTGGGGGCAGTCCCCAGCGCTCAAACAGCACTAGGGGCGTCCCCTGTGCTGCGAGAAAACTATCCAGTGCTGCCTTCTTCTTGTTCTCCGCCTCTCCTCTCCTGTTTATCCAAAGGAAAATGGCCGACTGTGCCCACTACGCATGTCAGCCATTTTTCTGTGGTCTCTCCCAGGGATATATACTGAACAATGTCCAGCAACCATTGAATAAAATATAACTTTTACTTTATCAAAAAATAAAAAGGAAACATCTTACATGCTCCAGGAACAAGACAGAAGAAAAAATATCAGCTATTGAATGTTTGAACATGGTTGACCCCTTGCAGTCGGGGTTTTGTCCGATGCAACCATATCGGATCTACAATTGAGTCGTTGAGTCGGATGGAGCATTTATCTTTTTGTATTTTTATATATACTGAACGGTGACATGGAGAAGACTTCTAAAGGTATGGAAAGAATAGCCTTTCTTAAGGCTATTCCAACGTGGTAGGCAGAAAAAATACTATTTTAATGATAGAATCCCTTTAAGCAAATGTAGATAGCAGCAGAGAAACAGACCCATGTACTTGAAGGGCACTGCCACGGGGTTGCATGCTGGAGTCACTAGCAACTGAGACAAAGGAAAGACATTGGCTTTAGCTAAAAACGGGATTCTAATGATAGCATCTAGAGATGAGCAAGTACAATTCAAAACGGCAGTTTCGAATAGCACGCACCCAAAGGAATGAATGGACGCAGCCGGCACGCAGGGGGTTAAGCGGCAGGACACCAGCCCCATTCATTGCTATGGGTGCGTGCTATTCGAAACTGCTGTTTTGATTAGTACTCGCTCATCTCTAATAAAATTCCTTTAATAATTGACAGTGTTGGGTAACTTGTCAGAGTATTATTTGGGTATCGTGGTAGTTTACTTGTGCACTGAATCATTATTTTATGTGGGCACTCTATGGTACAATAAACCGGAGACATCAATGGAGAGGTATTGCAAAGGGCACCAACCATTCAATCTAAGGCTGATCGCGTGCAGAGGTCACAGTTGTAATGGTGACTTTTGGCTAACCTGAATGGATATGACCAAGTCACTACTAGAAGAAGGAATCAATTCAATACGGACGGCTTGCTTCAAGGTTTGTGAAGTCAGACAACTAGCCAAATTGAGGTTAATTTTTCATTGTATATGTAAATCTTTGGGACTGTCTGCAAATATTTTCGATACATTACAAAAATTAGAAAATGAGAACCTCTTAGTATAATGTTCCCTTCATGGAAAATCCATCTGTAGAGTGGATGACTACAGCTTTAATGCATTTCACATTGTGATTAACACAACAGGGAAGGTCTTAAAAATAGGTATTTGGTTATAAAATGTTTGTGGGTTTGCAGCTCCTTTCCCATTCTCTATGATTTTCTGTAATATTCTTTCTTTCCCTTTTGAGATGTACTGTACTGTTAGTCGTGATCTCTAATACGCTTTTTATTCGTAGTATTTCACACTGTGTCTCACATGGCTGATTTGCTTCAGAGAAGTCATTTCTGCCCACAAAATCAAAATGTGCCTCACTAAAAGCGAGGGGGCGTCTGCAGCTCTCAAGAGATGAATAAACTTTATAAACTTGATTTCATTGTTCGGAGTCTGGTCATGGAAGTTTGTAAATTGATTTTTCACTTTTTAAAGCCTCATACACACAATTGTACTTTTATTCACAATTGCGGATATAAGAATGGACCCATACATTTCAATGGGCACGTGATGTAGCCGTAAAATATGGAGCAGGTCCTATACCTGTCAGTATTTGGCCCTCTGTCAATTTGTTTTCAATGTACAGGGCAATGAAAACCACAGATCACACACAGATACCAATCCGTGTGTCATCTGTGACATTTTTAATGACCAGTTACATCGTGTAAACATAGTCTAAGGCCTCGTTCACATCTCCGTTGGTAATCCGTTCAGGGGAGTCCACATGGGGACCCCCTGAACGGAATGCCAAACGCACTGGCAAGCGTTGTGGCAGTGGAAGCACACAGATCCCCATAGAATATAATGGGGTCCGTGCGCTTGCCGCGAGATCTGCAGGGAACTTGTAGACAGTGAAGTACTTCACAATCTACTTTCCTGTCTGCATGTTCCGTGGGGAGATCTCGCGGCAAGCACACAAACCCCATTATACTCTATGAGGTCCGTGTGCTTTCACCGCACAGCACTTGCAAATGTGCTTGGGTAGTCCGTTCGGGGGGTCCTCATTCGGACTCCCCAATTGGATTACCAAACGCAGATGTGAACCAGGGGTAATGGGGCAATGCGTGAGTAAAAACTACTACAGAGGTATAAAATACAAGTATTCCAGCAGCACGGTGGCTCAGTGGTTAGCACTGGAGTTCTGGGTTCAAATCCTGACAAGGACAACATGTCCTCCCCATGCTTTTGTGGGTTTCCTCCCACATTCCAAAGACATACTGATAGGGGAAAAAAATACCAGTATTTCAGAGCATATAGTCTGCAGCAGAAACCCAGACTAAATATAGCAGCTCTCCTTGCCTCTCCACCAGCAGGAAGTTACAGCAATATCTCAAGCAGCTGAATGACATTGAGGTGGGACTCCGGGCAATCAGAGGCTTATCCCTGATAATGTCTTGTTCATGTACCCATGTGAAAGCATGGTGACATAGGTGACATTCTCCAACTTGAGGTGCACATCATGACTAAATTTATGGGGTGCCATGTCTCTTTAATTTTTTTTCAAATTTTTTGGACAGATCTCTATATAAAAGATTATATTGCTTTTCCCATATGACTGCAAATACATAATCCAGGTGAGTAACCTTCATTTAGTGGTGATTCAGCACACGCCTGATGTTATCGCCGCCAGACTTGAAAGCGAGCACTCACCAGAAACTAGATCCTTATTAAAAAGAGCCGGGATCATTTCCTATGTCTTGAGCTAAGAAATGCTCATCTATCTGAGAACCATATAAAATGTTTCATTTCCTATCTGTCTTTAAAATGTCAGATGAAAAGACTCAGCAAGGACTGGAGAACAATGGAAGATTCTGAGAGCTCTGCACAGCACACACTGCGGAAACTTCCTTCAAGATGTGGCTCATCACCACACATCTACACAGAGGTCCCATTGTATTACTGCATGTCGTAGTATATGTATGCAGTATAAAGGTTTACCCGTTATAAGAAAGCACTTCAATGACTCCATATCAGGCCGCAAATGTAAAAACTAACAATATTGTAATATATCTTCATTATAATTTTTGCTATTTTCTCTTCTTTTTCTCTGTGCACGGGAAACCATAGGCAAGCAGGTGACAGATGATAATATAGCTCTAGCACTATTCTATCAATCACTTGCAAATGATACAGAGCTACTATATAGATAAGGAAATTCCTAATGGGAAACCCCTATAAGAAGCAATGGCTATTACCTGTATTGGAAATTTATGGATTATTAGGGTTGGCCACTTCATGGTTAATGTTAAGAAATATGTTATAGATGGAAATATGTGATTGACTAAAATACTCTCTATTGAAGTTCCTCACCATTTTCAATATTGGTTCCATATTGCTTCAATAAGAGGTTTCTGGACTTTTTTTTAATAGTCAATAAATATTTGATGGAGGGCGACAGCTGGTTCCTGCGCGATCAGCTATATGGGGTTGCTGCCACCACCTATACCATATAGCTCATGGAGCTGGAAGTTGATAGCGCCATGTCCTGTAAAGTGGCCAGGCAAAATTACTGCTTCACAGTTCCCATTGACGTCAGCCCCCCTCTGATCAGATATTTAAGGAGGAGGATAGGTCATAAAAGATCCCGAAAACCCATTTAAACTATTCCTCCTTGTCCCAAAAGCCTCCCCCCTCAACTACACTGGATGTCCCAATGAGTTCACAGTCTAAAGGGGACAGTGTTGAGCTGAGGTTCCTTGGGTCCTTCAAATAAAATGATTCTGGGGGTCTACTCTCTAAGGCCAAGTTCACATCTGCGTTTGGTATTCCATTTAGGGAGTCTGCTTGGGGACCCCCCGAATGGAAGACTGAACGCATTGACAAGCGCTGAGCAATGAAAGCACACAGACCCCATAGACTATAATGGGGTCCGTGTGTTTTATGTGCGGTGTCCGCATGAGTCATGTGGAGAGAAAAGTAGTTCATGAAGTATTTTTCTCTCTGCATGACTCGTGCGGACACCACGTGGAAAACACACGGACCCCATTATACTCTATGAGGTCTGTGTGCTTTTATTGCTCACCACTTCTCAATGCCTTTGGTATTCCGTTCAGGGGTCTCCCTGAATGGAATACCAAATGCAGATTTGAACCAGGCCTAACAATCACTAGGAACTAAATCATAGAACCCTAAGTGCTGCAGAATATGTTGCCGCTATTTAAATAAATTTGTGTTATTATTTTATTACTAGCAGTACCTGCGACTTCGTCCATGGAACCCTGACCCCCTGCGCGACCCACCTGTAGCGCCGCGCAGGCTTCTTCCTTTGCCTTGTGTCCACAGCGGCTCCCTTTTTCTCATCTCCCCCTGGCGCTCGCCAACCCCCTTTTTTTCTACCCACTGCCTCATGTGCTCGCTTCTTTCTCCTACCCCGTGCCCCTTTTCCCCCCTAGCCCCGTGTCCCCTCCCCCCGTGTTACCTACAACGTGCCCCCTTTTTCCCACCACCCCATGCCCCCTTCCCTGTCTTACCTACCCAGTGACCCCTTCCCCCCCCTCCCAGACCCTGTGTCACATTTCCTCCTACCAACCTGTGCCCACGGCCTCACCAAACCCCGGGCTCCCCGTGCACCGATGTTACAGGGGTGCCTATGAGGGCCCCCCTCCCGCGGCAAACCATGTGCCTCCATTCCATCTGTGGGCGCTGTGGCAGCCCTGTCCTCCTTCCAGGGGCCCCCGGGTTTATCTGCCCAGGCCCCCCCATTCCCGTGTCCCCCACTGGACCGGAAACCTCCTCACTCCCAACACCCCACCCCTCTCCCTTCTCAAAGTCCCCTAACTCGCCTGTCGTCACAACCCTTCTCCCGCGGCCGAATGACACTGTAGATAGCCCTGAGAAGACATCGGCGACATCCCCGATGAACATGCAGAGTCCAGAGGCCGCAGCCGCCATGGGAAAGCAGGCCAAATCGGCGTTCCGAACCGCGGCGCAGGCGACCCCCTGTCCGGCCGCAGCAGAGCACTGCGGTCCTGTGGTAAGCCCACACAGGCGGAGCAGCGTATGCACTTCTCGCTGCCCCAGAGTACGGGTGCTGGTTCAGGATGCTCTGGACCTCTGAGATCCGCCATGTTCTTGTGGACGCTGGCCGATAGCTCCACCCACATAGAGAAGCGGCACCCATCCAGGTGAGCTGCTGATGGGGCTGGGATGACGTCATCCCAGGTCCTACAGCATCCCAGGTCCTGCAGCGAATTCAAAAGTGAAAAGCACCGGTCACGGGAGTGAATTGTGGTGGTGTATGGGAATTCCATATAGCCTATCGTTCAATCCGGGACCCAAGGTATCTATGTGCGCATTTTCAGCCAAATCCGTTTGCCCGTCTAGGTGTCATTGCTTCCCCTTTCCAACCCCCCTCCCCCCCCCCCCTGACCCTTTTGCACCCACCCCCGCAACCCCGGCTTCCTCCCCTGTCTGGGGTTAGGAGCTAGGCCCGAGAGGGCAATAGGGAGTTTGTGGCTTGCTATGCTAAAAAGTGTGTGGGATTGCAGAGCTGGTGGTATGAGTTGTGGTTTTGTGGACGTATGTCTGCGATTGTGACAAAAAGTAGCCTATCGTTCAATCCTGCCTAGGAACTATGTTTGTTGAAAATTTGATCCAAATCGGTTGAGCGTTTTTTGCGTGATTGAGGAACAAACATCCAAACATCTAAACATCCAAACACACATACTTTCACTTTATAATATTATAGTAAGATTACTAGCCCTACAGATGTTGCTGTCTTGTGTTGGACCATTGTTGCATTTGAGTCTCGGTTCCCTGGAGAATTCTCTGGTTTTCAAGATGCAAATTAAGATTTTTTCCCATTAAAGAGAACCAGCTCCAGAATTATTTTATGGGGAACACAAGTACCGTATTTTTCGGACTATAAGACGCACTTTTTTTCCCCAAAATTTCGGAGGAAAATGAGGGTGCGTCTTATAGTCTGAATGTGGGTTTGCAGCATGGCCGCGCTACTGCCACCGCTGGTTTTCTTCAGCGGCAGTAGCGCGGCAATCTGCAGGCCCTGGCAGCTAAGACAGTCCCCGGCATCTGCTGTAATAGACCGGCGGATGCCGGGGAGTGTCTTAGCTGCCGGGGCCTGCAGATTGCCGCGCTACTGCCACCGCTGGTTTTCTTCAACGGCAGGAGCGTGACAATACTGCAGGCCCCGGCAGCTAAGACACTCCCCGGCATCCGCCGGTCTATTACAGAAGATGCCGGGGACGGTCTTAGCTGCCGAGGCCTGCAGATTGCCGCGCTACTGCCGCTGAAGAAAACCAGCGGTGACAGTAGCGCGGCCATGCTGCAAATCCACTCCTCCTCCACAGGTCCCGGCAGTCAGTTAGCCCCCCCCACCGGCCCCATACCTTTAGTGATGCAGGCCGGCTCCTGCACGGCGAGGCCGCAGGAGCCGACCTGTTCCGATGACAGCTGGGAGCCTAATGAAGGCTCCCAGGCCTGTCATAGATATATATTACTATCGCGGCTGGTCTATGACACTCCGCGATAGTAATGTATAGAATCTCCCATAGACGGCAATACACTTGTATTGCCGTCTATGGGACTTGCAATCAAACGATTGCAGGTTCAAGCCCCCTAGGCGGGGGATATTAAAATAGTAAAAAAAAAAAAAAAACACTTAAAAAAAATATAATAAAAAATAAAATAAATAAAAGTTCACCTCCTTTCCCTAGAATACATATAAAAGTATAACATTACTGTGAAACATATACATTAGGTATCCCTGTGTCTGAAAATGCCCGGTCTACTAATATTTTTATGCACAGTGAACGTCAAAATCAAAAGTGCTAAACTGCTGGGTTTTTCTCTCTGTTTTGCCTCTGAATTAAATAAAAGGTGATCTAAGGAATAAACATTTCCCAAAATGGTATATCTAAAAAGTACACCTGGCCCCACAAAAAAAACGCCCTATACATCCCCGTACAGCTGCAGGGTCACCTGTCAATGTGGCCTTGCAGCTGTTCCAAAACTACAACTCCCATATATTAAATATTTTACCATTTTTTGCCTGAAAATTTTTTTTCCCTATTTTTCTCCTCTAAAACCTGGATGCGTCTTATAGTCCGAAAAATACGGTACCTACTAAAACAGACAGAAGCGGTGATAGGTTCTGTTCAACTGGTAAAATTGGGGAGGGGTATGCAGGTATAGGTAATTGCTAAGACTATAAGAATATCAGCGTGGGCTCTATGCTGGATACCTGGTTACATTTTCGCTGAACAAAGCTTTCACTGCTCAATGAGTCAATAGCAAATGTCAACCTGCGCGCACCTGACACCCACATATTCCTGCAGACTATTTACAGATGCCATTTACTGAGGCTCAACATTGCCAGATGTGCCTTTCATACAGAAAAAACATCATTGTCAGGGGCTGAATACACACTATGGGCACAAAATTCAGCTGACGAAGGCATCACTATGCTGAAGAGAGAGCAGGAAGCAATATGACATAAGGTAGGTATACACGCATTATAAGAGGAAAACAGAATACCTAGAAAATGTGCAAAATTCTAAAATATCAAAACAATGTGAAATAACCCGCAACACTCACTTGTGTTTATCCCCGTATATGTACGGGGAAAGTGTCAGACACCACAGGGTCTTCGGCCACAGTCTTTTGTGTTGGCTCGACAAGGCTTCTTGTCTTATAATCATCCTCTGAAAATCAAGAGGGACACTGGGGAATTATTGTCAGCAGGCGGCCAATCTAGGACTACGGTATACTATAGGTATTTTAGGTGGAGCTGACAACTACCTTTGAGCATTCCCCTGACAACTGCCGGTAAAGTCAGCTATGACAACTTTTATCATATATGTATAGTGAACCCAATTGACTGGAGAAGGGGCTACAGAAACCTTATGTAGAAAACCGCACTGATCCCTTGTGCATGCTTTGCTTGGCTTTATTTTACTTGCCGCTCCTTGTATCACTGTTAATTTACATGTAGTCATTCTGTGGACAAACTACATTTCCCATTTTTCATTTGCCTAGTCTGTTTGCCACTCAGAGGAGAGGGGAGAGCTTGCAAATGAATTATGACAGCAGTATGTGACCGCAGATGTCGGAGTGATTTATTACCTGTAGTTTTATTGCAGGGGAGAGTGGATGAGGGAGGGCTACACAGACAGTGAGATCATGCAGATGAATCATGGGAAATGTAGTTTGTCCTCGGATTCACTGCATGCAAATAACAGTGATACAAGGAGCAGCAAATAAAATAAAGCCAAGAAGAGACAGCAAAGCGAACAGTATTTAGCACTAACAGTATTTAGCATTCTCAGAAGATCTGTGCTCCAAGACATCAGGAACAACCTCCTTCAAAAACTGTCTGCAAGTGTATACAGAGGAAGTACGAACTGATGGAAGGCAAAGGTCACCCCAAATATTGATGGGATTTAGATTTCTCTTATGTTCACTCACTTGATTTTGTTAATTGACATTGTCATTCTTAATTTACTCCATACCTGCCTAAAAGTTATGCACAGCACTGTACATACTCACAGCAGGTCAATGTGTAACCAAATCCCATCTACACCATGTTAGTTTATGCTGCTAGTTTTCAACCTTTACAATGACGTGATGCTACAAGCAATGCCGCCAAAGACATCACCCCCAATTTGGTAGCAGCATGCAGAGGTTCCTGTTGGAAATTCACCTGTGTGACCCCAGCCTAAGGCTCCTATGCCGCTCATTTTTGGCTGCACATACAGTAATTGTAATATATTCATGCCATGTATTAGATATTGCCAACATGTTTTTACAGATGAAGTATATAAATATCTGTACATCAGTAGCATGACTCATTGCCCTCTATAGAAGAGAACAGTCAGCTCCCATTAGGCAGGATTTTATTCAAGGCATATGGATACAGACAGACATTCCCCGGGCTGTCTGAAAAAAAATTAACTATTTTTAATGACTGTCAATCGTGCTGCTGGATTTGATAAATGCAGGCAAAATGTATCATGTGGGTGGAAAAGGAATTCATATGAGTATTAGCGATTCTAAGGGGAAATCTGCATCAGCCGTGCTTCTGGAAATATCCTTGGAAAAGTCTTGTAAATGCACCCTGTTAGTTCTTCTCTACAGACTCCATTGCATGCAGTGTTGAGTCGCCCCGGCCTCTGTGGATTCACGGTGCGAGCAGGCCCGACACCAGGGGTGGCAGCGCCTTGAAAAAGGGGAGTTTTAAGCAAAAATGGATTAAAGAAAAATAAGGAAAAATAAAAGTGTGTTGTGACGCCAGTTGGGGTTTCGGCTTAAGTTGAAGCCAGGCAATGTAGACTGAGCCTCTGGAAACAGGGGGTGACGCAGTGCCAGATGGTATACCCTCCCCAACCAGGGCAGGTCCCAGGGCCAGACGATATAGGTGAGGAAGGGGAGATTTCCAGGAGGAGTAACAGAGGAGCGATGACCAATGAAGGAATACATTCCAGACAGGGGTTAACCAAACACTTACAGTTTACTTCTGTAGTCAGCAGGAGATAACAGATGTTACAGGAGGGTTCACCTTGCTCCAGTATAGTGAGATGCCAGTCTTCCCTTTTACCATTAGTATGATTCAGCCTTCCTCTGCTGCTCACACTCTCTAATAGGTTTCCTCTGGTCCTGGGTTCCAGGAGCTCAGAGGTTAAGTACAACTGGGTAGATCCCCCTTCTGGACAACAGGTAACGCGAGTTCTTTGGGATGCTGGATGCAGATACTCACCCCAACTCTGTATGTTACTGAGCCTCCAGGAATCTTGCATTCACTAGGCCTCGGTCCAGTGAGTCTCTCAATGTTCTTAGTGTTTCTCACACTAGTTAGGAATTGATGGTCCTATGACTGCAGCTCCATGCCTGCTGAGGTCTAACCCCTGCTGGTCCCCGGCCTCCTGTGCAGTGCTAGCACACACTGCAGCACACACTGCACCTCACCTGCACTCTGACCTGGAACTCAAAGAAAGGCTCCAGTCTGTAGCTCCACCCCTCTTCCTAAAGACGCAATGTGTATGGAGGTGCAGTGTGTGCTAACTGGTTGTCTGGATCTCACTATACCTTCACAGTACACAGCAGGGCCGCCGATAGGCCAGTACTACTGCTACTGGTGTCAGGGGCCCGGCCAAATTTAAAAATGGGGGGGGCCCGGGCCCTCTGGCGCCGGCAGCAGTCATTGTATGTCCTGTTTCAACTCAGATCTGCGTCCAGAGGACGCAGATCTGAGTTGAACACATACGCGGCTGAAGCAAGGAGCTGACCTGTGTCAGCTCCTCGCTTCGCCGCTGCCGCTGACACATATGCGGCTGAAGTGAGGAGCTGACCTGTGTCAGCTCCTCGCTTCGCCGCTGCCGCCTCTCTCGGTGACACATATGCGGCTGAGCCGGAACCCGGCTCAGCCGCATATGTGTCAGCAAGAGAGGCGGCAGCGGCGAAGCAAGGAGCTGACACAGGTCAGCTCCTCGCTTCAGCCGCATATGTGTCAGCGGCAGCGAGAGAGGCGACAGCGGCGAAGCGAGGAACTGACACAGGTCAGCTCGCTTCAGCCGCTGAAGCGAGGAGCTGACCTGTGTCAGCTCCTCACTTCGCCGCTGCCGCCGGCTACCCGGCAGTGTAGATGCGATGTGATGACGTCACATCGCGTCTACAACTGTGTGCCAGTAAGAGAGAGAGGCGCGCAGAGAGCAGCGGGGGAACGAAGGAGAAGGTAAGTGTAATGTGGAACGTGAAACTGGGGGCAGATGAAGGAGAGGACGGCATGAATCTGGGGGCAGAGATGGAGGGGACGGCATGACACTGGGGGCAGAGATGGAGTGGACATGAATCTGGGGGCAGAGATGGAGGGGACATGAATCTGGGGGCAGAGATGGAGGGACATGAATCTGGGGGCAGAGCTGTGGGGACATGAATCTGTGGGCAGAAATGGAGGGGACATGAATCTGGGGGCAGAGATGGAGGGACATGAATCTGGGGGCAGAGATGGAGGGGACATTAATCTGGGGGCAGAGATGTGAGGACATGAATCTGTGGGCAGAAATGGAGGGACATGGATCTGGGGGCAGAGATGGAGGGACATGAATCTGGGGGCAGAGATGGAGGGGACATGAATCTGTGGGCAGAGATGGAGGGACATGAATCTGGGGGCAGAGCTGTGGGGACATGAATCTGGGGGCAGAGATGTGAGGACATGAATCTGGGGGCAGAGATGGAGGGGACATGAATCTGGGGGCAGATGAAGGGTGTATATGAAGCTGGGGAAGAGACGGAGGGGGGACATATAATTTACGGGTGAATGTAGGAGGATTATACAGTGTGCGGGCAAATGGAAAATTAATGAGTGGGCGGAGTCAACATAACAGTGGGTGGGGCTAAATTTCCCGCGGCGCACTAAGCGCGCCGCACATTTTGTCCCTCTTTTGGTTCTTCAAAAGTTGAGAGGTATGGGTACAGGGGGCAATGGAAAGATGTTAGAAGGTGGACGGGGGGGGGGGATTGTTGGGACATCGGGTGTGCGGTACTGCGGAGAGGGAACTGGGGCAATAATATATAATATATAAGTTTTTAGCTGGAGAATAATAATGATGTAGGCTGCTATGTTACTAGCATAGCAGCCTGTTTGGGGGTGGGACTTTCACTTTAAAGGAGTGTTCACATTGCGTTTTTGGCCTCCCTTGCCGGATATGTTGGTAACCAGTCACAATCAGCTCCCCACTTATCCCTGCACGGAGAACTGCAGCCCCCCCTTTTTTTAATGGCCAGTTCTTCGTGCAGGGATAAGTTGACAGCTGATTCTGACTGGTTACCACCGTATCCCTGCAAGGGAGGCCAAAAACGCAATGTGAAAAAGCCCTGAGGATTTATTAGGAGGGCTCTTATAGATGGTGTTGGCTATCTATAGGCGCTGTCACACGTAGCAGATGTTACCTGCAAATAGAATCTGATTAAGCCTTGTAATGCTGCTAAATAAAGGGAAATGTAATACATAATTGGTATGTCGCAAAATAAGGTAGTTTTAAAATGGTGGGGGAGGGGGGGGCAGACACTTAGGCTGTATGGGGCCCCAAAATTCCTGATGGCGGCCCTGGTACACAGTATAGATCACATAAGATGACATTTGTAGTGACACACTCTGTGGGGCGCTACAGTGTACTGTGGTTAAAGTCAGTTACTTACAGACTGATGGCCTCTGGGAAAGGCTATACCCTTCAGGGGTTAATGGTGACATGTTGAAGGGCCAACCTTGTAGTAGCAATTAGTGTTAGTGTCTGATCAAGGATATATATGCCATATCTTAAGGATAAAGGGACGAGCTAAGCTTTGCCTTGCCCAATTACCAGGGTGTAACTAAAGTCCTGTGGGCCCCAATGCAATCTTTTGTCCAGGGCCCCCTACCTCATCCCTACAGTGAATTCTTGATAGTGATGGTTACGGGTGCTAAGGAGTTTAATCCACCTTAGTGTGGTTAGGGTAATCTGTGGGTCTCCTTGGTTTATGGGCGAGATGGAAGCTGCAATCTCAATACTAATGCCAGGGCTTGTGGCTCCCCTAAGGCTTCTGGGCCACGGTGTGACTGCACCCTCTGCACCCCCTCAAGTTACGCCCCTGACAATCACCCTTTATAGTGAATGACAAGTTCTTTCACATTTCAGAGGAACCACAAAGTTATCAGGCCCATAAATCATAGATAAGGTCCCACGTAGCTGAAAAGCCGCTTTGTTTATTGCAGATTTTGCTGCAGTTTTCTGAACCAAACCCAAAATCTGAAACAAGGAAAGCTTCTCTGCAATATGGGACCTTAGCCTAAAGGGGTAAGGAAACATTACACATTTCTTTCCTTGCTTAAGAGGGTGCATTAGGACCTTTAGAAATGTAGCGTTCCAGTAGAAGAATCAGGGATAGAAAACTGCGATTGAAAACAGTCACTTTATAATATTTTGCACTATTGTATATATTATTGATGTAAGTATGACTTTAAGGGCACCTTAAGGCTCCATTCCCACGGAGTAACGCGCCGCTCATTTAGACACATAAACACGTGTCAGAGCGAGGCGCTTCAAAACAGATCCCATTGACATCAATGGGTGCCGGCTTACGCGCGCTAAACATTGAAATCAATGGGTTATAAAGCCTGCCATTGACTTCAATGTGTAGCTTCTGTTTTGAAGCGCCTCGCTCTGACAAGTGTTTACGTGTCAAAATGAGCGGCGCGTTACTCCGTGGGAACGGGGCCTAAGTCAGCGGAAAAGGAATTGGGGTGGACTTTTCTCTCTGATTCCTTTTCACTATTGAACCCATCATGAAGAGATTTGACTTTCCATCCCCGCCCCCCATTATCCCCATAATTTTTCCTCCATAGAACAAGAGACATTCTAAGCATAGTCTTTTGGGAAGTACCCCTTAATAAAGTATAGCAGACATATGGATCACAGGAATCACAATGATAATTTCCTTAAAGGAACAAGGCAAGGAACTGAACGTCCATATGCAACAACATATAGAAATGAGAACTAGATATAACAGATATGAGATATAAGAGCTAGGGATCGGGTCCTTCGGAGCCTTCAGGGGTCACATAAGCGCTTTCCTAGGATGTGATTTTTAGATTGATTTTAAAACATACTGAATAAATGTCAATTGTAATTCTTAAAGAGGACTTTTTACCACCTCCACCAATTCCAACTGTTTGATACCCCATAAGTAAATTGGTAAGATGTGTTCATGTCCTTGGTCTATCATTCCCTTTAATCCAACCAATCTAAGATCAATCTAATTCTAATGTGACTGATAGTAATAGGACCAATGTATTAAAACTATGTAGTTAAGGATTTCGGCTGCTATATCTTCACGAATACTGCGGTTTGCTTGGAAAAAAAAAACCTTCTGCGCCGAGACCTGAGATTTCCCTTCTAGTTACACATTAATCATAAAATAAAGCAGGAGGGATTTCTTATTCTGAGGAGGATTAACTGATTATAAATAAGCCTTAGGGTGGTCCGAATGACACTTTGGGTGGAATTATGAGATTTTCAGACACAAGAGAAGGTTTTTTGGGAAAATTTGGGATTATAAATGTAGCATCTTGCTGTTAGGAGGTTAAGTCCATGTTAAGCAGATGGTCACACTGAGCATGATGGTAACAAAATGTGTTATATTCATACTGAAGAACATAGAAATACGCACAGAGATAGGAAGGTAGGTAGGTAGATAGACAGACAGACAGACAGATAGATAGATAGATAGATAGATAGATAGATAGATAGATAGATGATTGATAGATAGATAGATAGATAGATAGATAGGAGATAGATAGATGATAGATAGATAGATAGATAGATAGATGATAGATAGATAGATAGATAGATAGATAGATAGATAGATAGATAGATAGGAGATAGATAGATAGATAGATAGATAGATAGATAGATAGATAGGAGATAGATGATAAATAGATAGACGATAGATAGACAGATAGATAGATGATTGATAGATAGATAGATAGATAGATAGATAGATAGATAGATAGATAGATGATAAATAGATAGATAGATAGATAGATAGATAGATAGGAGATAGATGATAGATAGATAGATAGATAGATAGATAGATAGATAGATAGACAGATGATTGATAGGTAGATAGATAGATAGATAGATCGATAGATAGATGATAAATAGATAGATAGGAGATAGATAGATGATAGATAGATAGATAGATAGATAGACAGACAGATAGATGACTGATAGATAGATAGATCGATAGATAGATAGATGATAAATAGATAGATAGATAGGAGATAGATAGATGATAGATAGATAGATAGATAGATAGATAGATAGATAGATAGATAGATAGATAGATATGACTATCCTTGACGAATAGTTTCATTTCATAGGACCACTGCGACCCCACTATGCTCATGGACTCCCATGGGATCGCCAAAGAAATCCCAAGCACAGCACTTGCCTATATCTATCAGTCTCATAGAAGTGACTCCATTTTCAACCACCAAGAGGGAGATTAAGGACCTCTGTTCTCTTGATGGTGGTCTTAGTGGTTGTATCCCCACTGACTAGTCATTTAGGTCCATCCATAGGATTACTTTGCTGTGTGGTGCTGCCCCATTAATAATGATAAGCTAGGTTTTCATTGACGCTAGGTTCACACCTGCGTTCAGGGTCTCCGTTCTATGGTTTCCGTCTTCTGCATGCCAGAAGACAGAAACCATAGACCGGGTCCAGCCGTGAGCGGCGGTTATCGTTTTATGCTCTCCGCCGCGAAACCGGATTTTTTAATCCAGACACAGAGTACTGCATGTCCGACTCTGTGTCCGGATTATAAAACCCGGTTTCGCGGCGGAGAGCGCAAAACGCTCACCGCCGCTCACGGCCGGACAGCTTTCTCACCCATTCAAATGAATGGGTGAGAGACTCCTGCAGGTTTCCGTCTCCTGCCTCTGTTTTAGGCAGGAAACGGAAACCTGAAGTACGGAGAGGGCAACGCAGATGTGAACGAGCCCTGAAAGAGCCAGCTACCTAAACATATCAGCTTTACTATATAACAGTATTCTCTATGGCATGACAATTCCGGAGGATATTTTCTTTTTGCTTTACATTAGACCATGTCTCTGCTATTCCTCCTAGAAGTTTACCAATCAGTTGACAGCTGGGTGTTACCAGCCTGATGCTGTCCAATCAGTTCTGCTGCAAAAGCACACGCTCATTTGTCAAAGGGAACAGTAACACCCAGTTGTCAATTCAAATTTCTTAGATGAATAGCAGAGGAACGTGTTTTGCATTTACAGCGTCGTTACTTCATGGAGAATATCAGTAAAACAGACATATCTGGAGAGATGACAGATAATGTAAGTCTATGCTATGTAGCTCAATATCAGTTACGACCACTCTGAAGTTATTTGGAGTATATGGTGTAGTATATGGGACCGGAAAATGACAATCACCTAATAACTTTTTTATGTTATTTTTTACAGATTACTGCATTGAACCGTCAATAAAGAAATTTCCCATATAGTCGCCATCTTTACCATCCTGAATGAAAATCCAAAAGGGAAACGACGTGCAGCCAGGACGATTACATTGGCAGTAAAGCTGACAACATGGCGGGACACTAACCAGACAAACGCCTTCACAGCTCCGAAGATTTCATTAAAATTCCTAATGAAAGGAATTTCATTAAATTCCATTTTTGCCCTAATTGGGAAGTGAGTGGCTGCTCGGAGCAGATGGCAGCGAAGCAGCATGAAGTGGTTTAGATGTCTATTAACTTGCACTATGAGGGGAAATTTTAGAGCTGAGCGCAGCTTGAGAAGGTTTTGGTTGCTATGTATGACTTTAGATTCATTGTAAATTATTCATGTTGCACAGTTTTCTCTAAAAATGCCATCTCTATATGGATGGGAATATATTTATTTTGGTGCTGTACTACATTAGTCTTTCTGCTGTCACAGTACATTTTATCTCGGATACAATGAGGTCACTACACAAATATGCAGTGATTTCAGTCTTCACGGATCCCAGGGGCCCAACACCTATGTATAATACCTTTATTAATGACCGGATTATTACCTGAGGTCATGTTTGTTTGCTAATCCGTTGTACTAACAAACTGTTCCCTTTAACCATCGTCATAGTTATTTTTGTATGTATATATATATAAAAAAAAATCACAATAAATTATTTATTTCTAAAAACTTAAAAGGGTATTCCCATCTCAAGGATCCTATCTATACTAGAGTTTTCCTAAATACATTAATTTAGCAATGCTGCTTTGTTTGCATGCTATGTGAAATTATTCCTCCCATTGTTTACATCTCGTTTCCATGGAGCAGGGCCTATGTGATAAGATAGAACAGATGAAGTGAGTCACTGCTGTCTGGCAGGGCTGAGTGCTTTCTCTGTTATCTACAGCTCTGCCTGCAGGATAATTAGGTCAACTAATTACAGTTTGCTGATAAAGGCTCCAGGAGTCATGTCTGGTATCTCTCTATGTAAACACATAGATAATACAGAGCCAGTTCTCTAGAAGCATGGTAAGTGTTCTATATAAACCTGTTTAATGCAATCTGTGGTTGTATTAAAAATAGAAAAATCTCCCATCTTCACTGTGTAAGTGTTGGAGATACGGCGCATGCGCACTGAAGCCAAGGTGTACTCCTCTGGCTTCATTGAAGAACGGCGTCGGCACAAGTGTAAAGCTTTTTTATATTTAATGTGGCAAATGGATAGCACTATAACAGGGTGATTTATTTATTTTAAATATGATTTTTATTGAAAAGAAGAAAGCTTTTACAATATAATAAAAAGCATCTACAAACATAAGAAGAATCGGCATAAGTCTAAATAGTAGAATAGAAATTGTAAGCTGGAACCTCGGGCTGCAGCCCAAAAACATGGACTAAACAAATATAACCAAACATGCAGAGACCAAAGGACCAGATAAACACACGCTACAAAGACACCAATTCTACGAGAGGACAAGAAAGAGATGAAAGGGGGAACACAACCAGAAGGGAACAGGAAAAAAAACAGGAAAAAGAGAAATAGGGGAGACAGAATAGGAACAGAAAAGGACAAGAAAACCAAACAATAACATAAACAACATAACCACATACCTGAATACAATACCAGAGAAACACAAAATACATCCAAAAAATTGAATAAAATAAAATAAAGCCACCTGGGATAGCCACATATTAGGCACATAGTAATCAGGGGGTCCCCATGGGGGCGGTCTGGGGCCGAGGCGAAAGTACACCCTTAGTAGACTCCACGTACGAAATCCAGAGAGACCACTGGGATCGAAACTTGGCGTAAGTATGGTTTTTGTTAGACAACAAACGTTCCAAGGTGCATGCCAAGTTCACATGGTGAAATAGTTCAGCTAAGGTCAAACAAGGAGCAGACTTCCACTGACGAGCGATCATGGCCCGAGCTGCGAGCACGATCTGCCCCAGAACAACCTGCATATCTGAGGGAAAACTACCAATATCTAAGAAACAAAGGGCGAGACCAGCAGAGGGACTGATATCAAAACCAGCTATGGCGGACATGAAATGAAATACCGCTTTCCAGAAGGTTTGTACCGGAGGGCAGTCCAACCACAAATGCAAAAAAGAACCTACTTGGCCGCACCCCCTCCAGCAGAGTCTGGAACAAGAAGAATCAATATGCGCCATTTGGGTCGGAGTCCTATACCACCTCAGCATAATTTTCAAAGCCGTTTCCCAATGTGCTGCCCCCTTAGATACACGTTTAACAAACCCAGCTGCCACATACCAATCCGACAGAGGGATGGTTCTGGCAAGGTCCGTCTCCCAACGAAGCAGGTGAAGAGGCTTGACCCGCTCCGGAGGGACAGAGAAAAAGCCATAAAACACAGACAACCCACCTCTAACAGGCGTGGACCTATTCCACAGCTTTAAAGCAAGCCTAGGAAAGGTCAATCTAGAGGGCTCGTAGGATTGAAAAAAATGACGCAACTGCAAGTATTTAAAGAAATCCGTTTTAGGGAGCTGGAACTCTTCCTGTAACATGGAGAATGACTTAAGCCCGTCATCCGTATACAGATGAGCAACTTTATAGAGACCCCTAGAGACCCATCCACGAAGTCGCAGCTGGGGGAGAAAAGAGGTTAGATATAATATGGGCAACTTAGATAAAGGGACCAGGTCTTCTCTGGAGGTATAGGACAAAAAATAACGCCAAGCAGACACTGTGGCCCTAATACTCAGTAAAGGAGGGGAAGTGATGGGCGGACTCGAATCCTTAGGGCGTAAAATACTCATAAGCGGGGCATCCAGAAGGCATTCCTCAATTTCGGCCCAGCGCCATTTAGAAGTCTTGTCCCACCCGACCTTAAGTTGATCTAGGACAGACGCCATATAATATTTTTTAACATCAGGGACACCCGCACCTCCATGGGACCAAGGGCGCGTCATCACCTTGAATCGGACCCTAGATCTCTTACCCTCCCAAATGTAGTTGGAAAGAATAGACTGAAGCTTGGTAAAATATGAGTCAGGGAGGGGGATAGCGACTGTACGGAACATATACAAGATTAAGGGTAACACCATCATTTTGACAATGGCAATTCTGCTAGCCCAAGACAACATCGGTTGTGAGAAAGAGGCAAGAAGAGAAGTAACTTTGGTCAGAAGGGGGATGTAATTGGCAGAGAACAAGTCAGAACTAGGGGCCATCAGGGAGATGCCAAGATAAGTCACACGGGAATCATTCCATTGGTAAGGGAATCGAGAACTGAGATCCCGTCTCAACGAGGGGGAGATGATAACAGGCAATATCTGCGATTTGGAGGAATTTACCTTATAATAAGAAACTTTACCAAATCCCTCTAGGACCTCCGTGGCAGCACTCAAGGAGGAACCAGGAGAAGTCAGGGCCAGTATGACATCATCAGCATATAGGCCTATTTTATGCTGCTGACGACCCACAATAATACCCTCAATGTTTCCCGCCGACCGAATGGACTCCGCCAGGGGCTCCATCACAAGCGCAAAGATAATAGGGGAAAGAGGGCAATCCTGGCGGGTACCATTCGAGATCCGAAAGGGCTCAGACAGAAAGCCCGATGAGAGCACACGAGCCGACGGGTGGGAGTACAGAGCCAGAATAGCAGATTTAAAGACCGACCCCATACCAAACTTATCCAAAAGGCTGTCTAAGTAACCCCAGTGGTCCCTATCAAAAGCCTTCTCAGCATCCAAAGCCAGAAGCAGAGAAGGCGTACCATCTCTTTTGGCTTTCTGAACAAGGTCTATGAACCTCCGTGTGCCGTCTGGCGCCTGCCTACCAAATACAAAACCTACCTGATCAGGACTAACCAACTGGGGGAGAAGGAGGAGCAACCGCTCAGCAAGGATTTTAGTGTACAGTGTAATATCCGTGTTCAGGAGGGAAATAGGTCTAAAATTAGCCGGGACAGTGGGAGATTTGCCGGGTTTAGGGATAGTCACTATAGTGGCCGACAACATTTCTTCCGGGAAGCATTGCTCCTCTGCCGCCTTTCTGAACACAGCTAAAAGATAAGGGGACAGAATATCAACGTATTTCTTGTAGTAGATCCCTGAAAAGCCATCAGGGCCAGGGGATTTCAGCAGTTTCAGTGAGGCTATGGCTTCCGTAACTTCAAATAGGGTGATAGGCTAGGGAGGCAGACTGCGTAGGGGAAAGGCGGGGCAGGGCCACAGAATCTAAGAATCTATCAATTTCTTCCTTAGATGGTTGGTATGTCTGGGGATCATACCTAAGATTGTATAACGACTTATAATATAAGCGAAACTGCTCTGCAATAAGGCGGGGGTCAATTACTTTAGTACCTGAGTCATCCACGAGGTGGGCAATACGGGTTTTGGGGCGCGACTGTTTGATTTTTCTGGCTAAAAAGGCACTAGCCCTACTATTATGCACATAGGCCTGACATTGAAAGCGCTTAAAAGCTAAGTCCTGTTGACAAGCCAGAAGGCCCTGCAATCTGAGTTGACATTGCCTAATCTCCGCAGAGACAGTGGGAGTAGGGTTAAGCTTATTAATTGCGGAGAGGGAAGATAGGGAGCGAAGTGCAGCATCTATGTCTTTAGATCGTTCTTTTTTGGCCCTCGCGCACGCCTGAATAAGCATCCCTCGCATATATGCCTTATGGGCATTCCAGAGCACATGAGGGTCTGATACAGAGGGGGAGTTGAGGGAAAAATATTCCCTCAGGGCCTCACGGAGGTGCTCACCATAGGAGGGATGATCTAGGATATACTCATTCAAGCGCCACTGGGTAGGCATGGCAGTGGAGAATTTCTCATGTAGAGAGAGGGACACCGGAGCATGATCAGTCCAGGTGATCAGCCCAATATCCGTAGATTCCGCCTGCATCAACCCAATTTTATCAGTGAGAAAGAAGTCAATACGGGAGTAAGAGGAGGACGAAGAAGAGAAATAACTATAATCTCATTCCCCGCCATGTTGACAACGCCAGACGTCATAAAGGCCCTGGTCAATCAAAGAGGAGGATAATATAGGAGAGCTTCTCTTGGGGTTGGAAGAATCTAGGGAATTATCAACTAAGCAATTAAAATCCCCACCGACGATCAACATACCAGTAGCAAAAGTTCGAATCTTGGAGAGAACAGATTTCCAATACTGCGCCTGTGAATGGTTCGGGAAATAAACAGTCACTAAAGTATACTTAACATTATTAATAAGGCAATTAAGCCCCAAAAACCGGCCCCCGGGATCAACTAAAGTAGATTTAAGGGAAAAAGCTACTGAATCCCGCACAGCAATAAGAACACCCTTACGCTTAGCATTGCAAGAGGCCTGATATATATGAGGGAAAGAGGGATTAGAAAACTTAGGACTTTTGCCAACACAAAAATGAGTCTCCTGGAGAAAGAGCACATCACAGCGGAGGCGACGGGCCTCTCTCCAGACAGAACTCCGTTTACAGGGGCTATTCAAACCCCTAACATTAAGTGAAGAGATACGGAGTACCATAGTGACAAACTAAAGAAAAATGGCGGAAGACCCAGGTGGCTACACAGAAAAAGAAGGATGCATAAAGTATGTGTGAACAGGCATAATAAGCATACAACATTCCAGGTATGAAACAAGAACAAAGAATGCAAACAAAATAGCATAGTGTCAAAAAACACCGAATAACCATAAGTAATCAGCTGGCGGGGGAGAAAAACAGGTCAGTAACACTCAGCGGGAGTGAGTATTAGAAAGGCACACAGTGTGACAGGTAGAGACAGACTGCAGCCGTGATGTAAAATCATCCAGCACCTGTGGAGTTAAAGCTCTAGCAAGAGACACAGGAAGTGGTCACTGACACAGCAGGGTGTGCTGGGAGGGAGACAGTGATCCAGGGCAGTAAATAGGGAAAGGGAAGAGACACCATGTTGGTCCTGAAGCAAAGCTGGAAACTCGGGACTGTAGAACAGAACAGTGAGAACAGAAGGGAGTTTAGCTGAGCAGCTGAAGGCCAGAACTGATTGAGACATCCATCTTTCCCAGTGATAAGTACAACTGCCAGTATACAGTGATATCTGTTATGAAAGACTCATGTACTGTATGTGATAGCTGTGGAGACTGTGTGAGGAGAAGAGAAGTAAAATCTTAACAACAACTGCTTTCTGGGATTGTCCCTTCGTCTAAGCTCTCTAATATCCAAGAACTCATATACACTATGTCCTACCTTGCCCCGCTGTGAGACGGACATACGACATTGGTGGCCCGTACGGGGATATTTAGAGACAAGATCAGACTGCCAGCGGTGGGATTCTGGGTAAAGACTGCCACAACAATTAAAGACACAGTATCAAACAGACAGCTATGGATGTTGAGACACGGCTTAACAACATCAGTAAGTTGCTCCTTCAATTGACTTATGAGGAACTGGGTGCTGTAGCTGCACATGTGAAGGTGCCAGAAGAACAGGTCTCTAAGACATGCAACCACAGACAGCTCTTAACAGCCATCAACAAGCAGATGGATGAGCTAGGGGATAGTGAGGAGGAGGATGTCTTGTGCACATTCCTTAATGATTTTATGAAGTTCATCACCAGCTTGAGACCGGGGTGTAAAGAGGCAGTGCAAGACACTGAGAGGGAGAAATCCCTCCCACAGACTGAGCTGCAGGAATTGAAAGAGCAATTGGTAGCATTGAAGAGAGCTGTGCAAGAATCAACCAAAACCCCTGAACAAGCAGCAGAACCCAGTAGAACTTGTAGCCCACCAGGTTAGGGAAGTTAAGACAACAGACCTCTCTAGCATCACAAATCACCATCAGGAAAGATTTCAAGATCCTGGGACAGATTGGAGAACGTGAACAAAAAGAGAAACTGTCTTACACAAACCTGATGCACCAGATAGAGGCAGGATTGCAGAAAGGCTATCTGCCGGAAGAAATTATCGAGGCAGTGGTAAAAGCTATCAGCCCAGGACTGAATTTGCGGAACATGCTAGAAATGAAAAGTCACTTGACCTTACCACAACTGAAAATGATCTTAAAAGGGCACTACAAAGAAGAGAACACCTCAGAGCTGTTCCATAGACTCATCAACATCTCTCAAGATACCAAGGAATCTCCTCAAAGCTTCTTGTTCAGAGCCATAGAACTCAAAGACAAGCTGTTGTTTGCATCCAGTGAAGTAGATGCAGAGGAAAGGTTTGATGCAGGACTAGTACAGAAGAAGTTTTTGAGATCTTTAGGAACCGGGTTAATAAGTAAAGACATACAGTTGCAAATGAAGCAGTACCTGGAAGATCCTAACATTCCAGATGAAACCCTAATTGAGAAGATGAACGAGGCAGCTAGTTTGGAGTCTGAGAGTGAACAAAAATTAAAGAAGGGCTCTATAACTAAAATGACCAAGCTGGGCCAGCTGAAAATGAATATGCCTAGCGATCAGCCGGAAGGTAGGCGAGAAGATTCTCCTACACTTGCTGTGCACACCAAATCATCTTTGACAGAGAAAACAGCCGACACTAATTGGGAGAAAGCATTTGGGGAACTCCGAGCTGAATTAGCGGAAGTGAAAAAGTTGATTCGCGCTAAACCAGAGCCAAGACCAGTTAGACCTGGAGGGGGTTTTCAGAACAGAAGACGACCTGCTTGTGAAGCATGTCGAGTGTCAAATCGAAATGCCGCCTGTGTCCATTGTTGGGGGTGTGGTGAAGAAGGGCATTATGCCAGTGGATGTCCAAAGTCACGATTCTCTAAGCAGATGAAGTCCCAAACACAAACACCACCCCTCCCCAGAACAGCTTCAGATATACAGAAGTTGTATCAGTCTTATCCCCAGGTGTGTGATCGTCTTCAACAGTTACAGCAAGGCGGACAGGGGCATGAACCACTCGGCGATCAGTGTGATAGCCTGATCAAGCATCCCCAGAACCAAGGACAGTTCTCAGGTAGTGAAGACAGACTCATTAGCCTAATTGGTGAGAAGTGCTTGATTCAATGTAAGCTAAATGGACTCCTAGTGAAAGCTTTGTGGGACACAGGAGCTCAAGCCAGCATTATAAATGAAGATTGGAGAAGGAGTCATTTGCCGCAAACTTGTCTTCATCCAGTTGCAGAACTCATGGGTCCGGTAGAACTCTGTGGTCGAGCCGTGAACCAAACTGAAATCCCTTTTCTAGGTTGGGTGGAAGTGATGTTTCAGCTGAAAGCTAAGAAGAACAACGCTATTGAGTTACTCGTACCCTTTCTAGTCACAAGTGATCCAAAGGTGGCTGAAGAACCGATCCTTGGGTACAATGTGATCAATGAGGTCATTCAGCAAACTAATTCCTTCTCACCGTTAATCGATGCCATAGCCACCTCGTTTACCATATCTAGCAGGGAAGCGGAGAAGGTGGTCAGCAGGATAAAGGAAGCACAGAACACAGTGAGGTTGAAGGAAGTCAAGCTCGGCTCACGTCCGACCATCATTCCTGCGAATAGAACGGTGAGAGTGAAGTGTGGTGTACGAATTGAACCAGGGAGAAAACCACAAGAGAGACTGTTCGTACCAAAAGACTCTTCAGATCTTCCTGAGGGCATTATCCAAGGTGAGACCATATTGACTATACCTACTGGTGGTTTTGCTCGGGTGGCTGTGTTAGTGAGAAATGCGACAAAGCATGAAGTGAGGCTGAACCCCAAGATTGTGTTAGGCCATCTAGAAACCATTAAGACTGTGTATCCTGCCAATGTGAGACCAGCGCAGTTCTCTTCCATGAATTCGGTGGTACAACCCAGTAACAATGGTTGTCCAGTCAAAAGACCTGTACAAACTACACCAGAACTGTGGGATCCCCCAGTACCTCTGGAACAGCTGAGTGCTGAAGAATTGCCAGTAGTGAAACAGATGCTGAGGGAAGAATGCCATGCATTCTCTAAAGATGACTCTGACATAGGCTGTATACCCTCATTGAACCTGAAGATCAATTTGAGAGACACTACCCCAGTAACTAAAAGTTATATGTCTGTACCTAAACCATTACACCAAGAAGTGAAAGAATACCTGCAGGATCTAATCAACAGGGGATGGATCCAAAAGTCTAAATCATCCTATTCCTCCCCGATCGTATGTGTCAGGAAGAAAGATGGTACATTGAGACTCTGTTGTGATTACAGGGAACTGAATAGGAAGTCAATCCCTGACTGGCACCCAATCCCTAAAATTCAAGACATGCTGGATAACTTGTCAGGAAGTACCTGGTTCTCTGTTCTTGACCAAGGGAAGGCCTATCACCAAGGTTTTGTGGAAGAGTCCAGCCGACATTTAACAGCCTTCATCACACCATGGAGACTGTACGAGTGGATCCTTATACCGTTTGGACTTAGTTCTGCTCCTGCAGAATTCCAGAGAAGTATGGAAACATGTTTAGAAGGATTAAGAGATGACATTTGCCAGCCTTACTTAGACGATACGGTGGTACACAGCAAGACCTTTGCTGAACATGTCGAACATGTGAGATCAGTACTCCAACGTTATCAGCAACATGGAGTAAAGTTGACACCAAAGAAGTGTGAACTGTTCAAGAGACAGGTTCGATTTCTGGGAAAAATCGTGTCTGGAGATGGTTATACCATGGACCCAGCAGAGATCGCTCCAGTAATGTCATTGAAAGACAAGCCTCTATCTACAGTGGGGGAGTTGAGGAAGATCTTGGGATTCCTCTCCTACTACAGAACATACATAAAGAACTTTTCCCGGATTGCAGCTCCACTATATACCCTCTTGGGCACGCCAATCAGCTCACCCACATCAGTAAATAGGAAAAAGACCAGAGGCGGGTCACAGCCGAAGGAAAGAAACACTGTTTCTGCGCAGCAACCAATCAATTGGACTGCAGGACACCAGGAAGTACTAGAAGAACTAGTGAATTATCTTGTGAAACCGCCCATCATGGGATATCCAGATTTTAACCATCCTTTCGTCCTTCACTGTGATGCTTCTCAGGTGGGGCTTGGAGCTGCCCTGTATCAACGACAGAATGGCAAGCTAAGAGTCATCGGCTATGGTTCCAGAACATTGACAGCCGCTGAGAAAAACTATCATCTACATTCTGGGAAACTCGAGTTTCTTGCAATGAAGTGGGCTATCTGCGAACGATTTAGGGATTATCTGTATTACAGTCAAGAGTTTGAGGTCTACACTGATAATAATCCTTTGACCTATGTCCTCACGACAGCAAAACTGAACGCGACTGGTCAGAGGTGGGTAGCAGAACTGGCTGACTTCAACTTCAGTATTAAGTACAGACCAGGAAGATGCAATGCTGACGCAGATGGATTGTCTAGGATGCCGGTAGAGCCTGAAGAGTTTATGCAATCTTGCTCAGAGGAAATCTGCCTGGGAACCATTATGAGCACCACTCAGGCGATAGAAATCCAGAAGCAGGAATATACACCACTGTGGTGTCCATTGACAGTAGCAAGCGCTATGGAAGTGAGGGAACAAGATTATACCTCCATGTCCCTCCAACAACTGTCAAAAGAATCTATCAGGAAAGCGCAACAAGAAGATGAAACAATTGGAAGAGTCCTCCAGTATATGGACCAGAACAGGGTTCCAGGAAGACGAGAGAGGGAGTCAGAATCACCAGAAGTAACTACTGAGAGAATGGTCAAAGCTATACTTCAGCTCAGACGGTATCTTATACCGTCAGAGAGGACTGAACCAACAGTTAGTGTTACCCAGAGTATACCACAGATTGGCTTTCAAAGAACTCCATGAGGAGATGGGACACCTGGGGGTAGAAAGAACAGTGAACCTAATTCGTGAACAGTTCTTCTGGCCCTATATGCAAAGAGATATCGAAAGTTTTGTAACCAGAAAATGTGGGTGCTTGAAAGACAAACATCCTAACAAGGCGACCAGAGCACCCATGGGCCACATCCAAACTACTTATCCGTTTGAAATGGTTTCAATAGACTTCCTACACCTGGAGCAGTGCAAGGGTGGATATGAATACATCCTAGTGGTAATGGACCATTTTACTTGATTTGCTCAAGCGTATGCCACTACTAATAAATCAGGCAGGACAGCAGCAGAAAAGATCTTCAATGATTTTGCTCTGAAGTTTGGATTTCCTACCAAGTTACATCATGACCAAGGAAGAGAGTTTGAGAACCAACTCTTTGCCAAGTTAGGGAAATACTGTAGAATCCAAAGATCGCACACTACGCCCTATCACCCAGAAGGAAACGGACAAGTAGAACGCTTCAATAGGACATTACTGTCAATGTTGAGGACTCTGACAACTGTTGAGAAAAGAGATTGGAAGAATTCTGTAACAAAAATGGTACATGCCTATAACTGCACCAAAAGTGAAGCGACAGGTTACTCGCCATTCTTCCTTTTGTTTGGTCGATCCCCAAGGCTACCCATTGATATTATGTTCGATACCCCAGTTTCAGAAACATACAAGACGTATCCTGAGTATGTCCGGGTATGGAGGGAACAAATGAATGAAGCATACAACATAGCATCAAAAGTGAATGCGGAAGAGCAGAAAAAGAGCGAAGAATACTATGACAGAAGATGTCATGGAGCGGAATTGACACCGGGAAGTCGTGTGTTAGTCAGAAACCTACGAGAGAAAGGGGGTCCAGGAAAACTTCGATCATATTGGGAAGAGAAGGTTTATGTGGTTGTGAGGAGAAAATCTGATGACAGCCCTGTTTATGAAGTAAGACCAGAAATAGGAGGTGATAAAACAAGAATATTGCACCGAAATCTACTCCTACCATGTGATTACCTGCCACCACAGCAAGCTATTCAGGAAGTTGATAAACGTCAATCAAAACCTCTCAGACAACGACGTAGGAAGGAAGTTATTGATGGAAGTGATGACAGTGAGAGTTCAGATGAGGAAAATCAAACCCTTGTATTCCGTATACCGAACAGACGCGGAACCAACATTCCTCAACAAAGTGAGTTATGTCCTGAGGCTCCTGAGTTTGTACCTCGAAATGCACCCAATAATTGTATGGTCTCAGATGATCAGTCACCAGTTAGTGAAGAAACAGTTGAAGAGGTAAGAGCAGAGGAACCCCTAGAAGATGCAGAAATAGGTTGTCCAATGGAAGAGCAAGGACCTACAGATGCAGTTCCAAACACATCAGAGAATGAACTAACAAGCGACATGGAAGCAGAGAGCATTGAAGCTGCTAGGACTGAATCATCAAGAGAACTACCCAGCAGGAAAGTATCAACTAGAGAAGTAAGAAAAACGGAAATCCTGACGTATGACACTCTAGGAGAACCAAGAGAAGTACCAAGAACTGTCCAGTTCAGACAGGTGTGGACACCTAAGGGTCAGGTAAACCAACCAGAGTGGTATCTACCCACGATCTACTTTACTGAGGACTTTAACTGTGATGAATAGACTAGTTTGGTTATCGTGAATAGAATCAACCTACTTTGAGGATAGTTATTCAGAGCTGGTTGAAGACGGAGGAAGAGCTCCAGCTGAAGAATGAAAAAGGGTTATTGTTAATGTTATGTTTAGTCAGGTTATGGTTATCATTGATGTGTTAATGTTAAGGGAAGTACTATGGACACTGTCTCACATCTCTTCACTAAGGACAGTAGAAGGGACAATGGAGACATCCACCAGTTAGATACTGGGATCCTGGATGTGGGAGACGTCCTACAATCGGGAAAAAGGGGTGTTGACCTTTGAGTAAGGACAGTTCCAATTGGGTCCAAATTAACCATACGGAGGCCATATTTTTGGGCCAATGTCAGGGACGACATGAAATTAGCGGGGGAGAGTGTGACAGGTAGAGACAGACTGCAGCCGTGATGTAAAATCATCCAGCACCTGTGGAGTTAAAGCTCTAGCAAGAGACACAGGAAGTGGTCACTGACACAGCAGGGTGTGCTGGGAGGGAGACAGTGATCCAGGGCAGTAAATAGGGAAAGGGAAGAGACACCATGTTGGTCCTGAAGCAAAGCTGGAAACTCGGGACTGTAGAACAGAACAGTGAGAACAGAAGGGAGCTTAGCTGAGCAGCTGAAGGCCAGAACTGATTGAGACATCCATCTTTCCCAGTGATAAGTACAACTGCCAGTATACAGTGATATCTGTTATGAAAGACTCATGTACTGTATGTGATAGCTGTGGAGACTGTGTGAGGAGAAGAGAAGTAAAACCTTAACAACAACTGCTGTCTGGGATTGTCCCTTCATCTAAGCTCTCTAATATCCAAGAACTCATATACACTATGTCCTACCTTGCCCCGCTGTGAGACGGACATACGACAACAGGTCACCTAAAACAAAGGAAAAAGTCATAACATTAGGCAAGGCGAGTCAGTCCGCCGAGGCGGTGAACAGATTCACTTACGACCGCCCACCACAGTCCATTCCTTAGTGAGATGAGAAGGCCGCACTGAGGATTCGGGCACAGATGAGTGAGAGTCAGCAGGTGCAAGCTTCCACTTACGGAGGAGGGACATGCCCGCCTCCACATCAGGGACGGAATGGAAAACCCCATTGCGGGGAATCAGCAGCTTGGTAGGGAAGCCCCAACGATAACGTATGCCCCGGTCTCTGAGGATCTTGGTGATGGGAGCCAGTTCACGTCTGGCCTGCATAGTAGCTGCGGATAAATCGGGGAACAGGGAAATGGATGCAAACGGAGCTGGTAAGGTACCACATTTCCTGGCTTCCGCAAGAATCGAGTCCTTAACTTGGTAGAAATGAACCCTCGTTAACACATCTCTCGGGACATCCGCAGGAGCAGAGTTCGCTTTAGGAATACGATGGGTCCGATCTAGTGTGAGCTCCAGTTCAGTAAGTCGCGGGAGAATTTTCTTAAAGAGACGTTGAACATAGGCCGCCAAGTCCTCCGATGCCACATCCTCGGGGACACCACGGATCTTAATATTATTGCGCCTAGACCGATCCTCAGCGTCAGCCGCTTTAATTTTGAGCCATCTGACCTCCGCCTCCAGGGTATTATGAGCGTCAACCAAGTCATTATGAGCAGATGAAAATTCTTCCATTTTATTTTCAAGATGGTCAGTCCGCTCTCCCAAAGCATCGATATCCTGTCGCAATTTGCCCACCGCAGAGGAGACAGTCTTGTTGATCCCCGCCTGTAGAAGAACAAGCATCCCTTTCAATGTATCACACGTTACAGGGTCTGAGGAGGCCGGGAAGTCAGAAATGTCCGAATGATCAGAGGCAGGTGGGACATCAGCAAACCCGCTTACACAACGGCTCCTTGCCAGATGGGGAACCCTGAGGAGACACAACAAAACTTCTCTTACCCCCATCAACCAGCAGGGGAGGACGATCAACTGAGAGAGAGCCCTCGTCAGGCAAAGAGTCCACCAATTCAGACCGCGGAGGCGACCTCGCTGGGGAGCGGGGACCCAATGGTGAGGAAGGTAGAGAATGCGACATGTTGCTCGAGAAAAAGTCAGAAAGATTCCTAGGGGTTTTGGAGGAAGTTGGTTTCTTTCGAGGCATAATAGCAATGGTAGGAAAGGACAGGGACGCAACTTAGGAGGACAGGGCAGGACAGCAGATCAATGCGACAGGTACAAAATTTGCGGAGTAGCGCAGCAGGTCAAACAGCAGCAAATTCCGTCAGGGCCATGGGGGCCGTCCGGCAGGAAGCCTAACAGCCAGCTGAGAGCCGCCAGAGGTGACACTGTTGGCGAATTAGTCAAGCATAACGAAAGAAGTGGCCTGCAGTGGAGACATATAGGCAATTACAAGTCCATGGGAGCCCAGTGTGAGGAGCCCCCCCTGGTGTTGGAGTAGGGGCTCGGCACTCACAAAGGGCTAAACCAAAAAGGCAGGGTGCAAGCCAGGTAACATGCAAAGTCCAGACCGGGAGAAAGGTGAGGAGCCCCCCCTGATGGTGGTGTAGGGGCTCAGCACTCACTGGAATTCCACAAGCCGAAACAGTAAACAGTCACTTACATGCAGCACCAGGACCAGAAAAAGCAGTGACAGCCTGAGGTGGGAGCAGCAGAGGGAGATCTCAATAAGACCGTGACACAGGCAGCAGGAGATCCACAGCAGGATTCAGCAGACAGAATAACAGCCAAGCCAGAGCAGGGAAGAAACAGCACCGCAGGGCCTGTCTAAGATGGCTGCCGCCTCACTTCCGGTGGTAGGCCGCAGGCTTCTCGTCGGATTTCACTGAAGCAGGAGGACCGGAGGAGCACTTCAATATCAGCGCCCAGAAGCTGGATGGACTCCGCTCACCACCAGGGAGGATCCGGAGGAGGCAAGACGGGACCCGACCGCTGCACAGCGCAGGGATGGAGAACGCCCGGACACCAAGATGGCGGCGCGCCACGGAACGGTGAGTAGGCCGCAATAGGCAGGGAGTCCGCCGGGTCCCGCAGGGAGGTAAAAAGTGCAGTAAAGCAGTCTCCAGAAGTCCAGGGGAAACCGCAGGGTGTCACCGACCCAAAATAGGCAAGCTAAGCGAGGATGCAGAGGAGATTCAGGCAGGATCGCCGGGAGCTCCGACGAACACGTCTGCTCTCCTAGCCGGCTAGCCACGCCCATAACAGGGTGATTTAGGAAACTAAACCCCAGGTCCATAAGGTCCTGTGGAAGGTTTAGTGTCCCAAATTGGCCTGATGGGTTTCCTTTATGGTTGACTATGGCTTAATTCAAATCTTTTGGAACAGCCAATGAACCGTTCCAAGCTTTACCTGGCATAATTGGATTTAGGGGACCTCCACTGCCCCCATATGTCTACAGTTGGGTAAATGGGCTGCACATGCACAAGTTGACAGACTGCAGTCCTTATGTTGGTCCCATGCAGTAAGATGGCTCCCACCAGTAGGCTTGTACAACTAAATGGCTCTCACCAGTTATCCCCCACACTGTGCCCACATACAGTAGTTGGGTCCATATCACTGCCCATACAGAGGTGATTATTAGTACAGTACTTACCTCAATGCTCTCTTTTCCCTTGCTCAGGGTGTACTACTGTGACATGTCATGTGCACCAAGACCAGGAGGGGGAGCAGAGAGGTAAGTACTTCACTCATATTACCCACAACTTATAGCCTACAAGACTAATGTGAACTGTGGCCTATAAGTCAGAAAGGGGTAGGCAGGAATCCAATGGCTACCTGTTCTGCCAGGTTCTTCTCCCAGCCTCTACGATCTGGCTGCATTTTTAACAGAATCGGGGCGTACTGGCTGTAACTCGTACATGCCCACAGGCCGCAGATGACAGCCCCAGGGGCACTACTCTGAACCCCCTGATGTATGGAACCAAAGAAAAGAGTATCCCAATATCACACTGCCCCTGCCCTGCATGATATAACACAATCCATTAGCTTTTTGTTAGGGAATAGCCAGATGATAATTCCCCAGAAGCTGCTGGTGAACCCTGGAGGGAGGGGCACAAGGGACAGTGAGCCCTAAACTGAAGCCCCCCACTTGCCCTTCCTATTGCCAGACCCTATCCTAGGTAATAGGCGACAACCACGAAGACAGTCCCTCCCTGAATACGTGAAACACAAAACGCAGACAAGACGAACAACAACAAAGGGAGGTCAGGTAGCCAGGGTTCGGTAACAAGAGAGCGATGCAGTGCCAAATCGGAGTCAAGAGAATAGTCAGTAGGAAAGCCAGAGGTCAAGGATTAGCATACAAGTAAATAACAGCAAGAGATACCAGAAAGCTAGAGGCAATAACCGGCACCAGTGTGACTGTGAGCCAAGACTAAATAGGGAAGGAAAAACCCGCCCAGAACCTGACAGGAAGAAAAGCTGTCAATCACAGGCAAGACAGATTAACCACTTAATGAACAGAGGCAACCTTGGCAGAAGACGGGTGTGGGGCACATTCAATTAAGGACTAGAGCCGTGTTCACACAGTGCAACTAAAAACCTTAAGCAGATTATCAAACTGCACACGCCTCCGGCGCCGCAGCATGCGAGCAGAGGGTGGCGCAGAGGCCCGAACAGGCAGAGATGTTACAGTACCCCACCGGACCCTCACCAGACAAACCAGTTCTAGAGGGATTCTGAGTTTTCCCTGCCTTGTATTTTGGTTCTGCTTGAACCACAGATGCTTGAGAACCAGGCAAACATTTTTTATTCACCTGGCGTTTCTGATACCACCAGGTTTTAATACCGGAGGGGCGCTCCCAACTTTTAGTAGCTGAGACCTTCTCCTCACTGACACAATCAACAGAATGTAAAGCAATACAGTGGGATGAGCACTGATCTCCCCACTTTACCAACTCCTTTTTACCCCAATCAAAAATAGGGTTATGGAGCTTCAGCCAGGGGAACCCCAAAATAACATCAGCAGAGAGATTCTCCATAACAAACAGGCTTATGACCTCTGAATGTGAAGAACCCATTTGCAAAGAGATCAAGGGGGTTTTAAAACTGACTTTACCCCTGGCCAGTGGAGTAGAATCAGCTCCAGCAACAGACATAGGTGTGTCAAGTGGCAAAAGCTCAATGCCCAAAGATTCAACAACTGAATATTTAATAAAATTTGCTGCAGACCCAGAGTCAACTAGGGCCTTGCCAGAAACAGATCTGTCCCCAGAGGACAGAGACACAGATAACAACATCTTATTGTTATTCCCCCCAAATACCTGGTTGCCTGAGTGGTTCTTCTGATTACCACTCAGGCACTGAAGTTTATTCGCAGGTGACCATGGTCTGATAGAGCAGTCTCGGATGACATGACCAGAGGAACCACAGTACAGGCACAGGTTATTCCTGAGACGATGCTCTCGTCGTGTCTTGGCGTCCACAGCTCCCAGTTGCATGGGTTCCTCACCAGAAGTGACGGGAGGAAAGGTAGGTTTATCAGAGGAGAGAGAGGAAGAGACAGAAAACTTGGAGGCAACAGACCCTACTCTCTCTTTTAAATTTTCCCGAATCTTACGGTCAATACGGACCGCTAAAGTCATGGCCTTCTCAAGAGTCGGGGGATCTGGGTGACCAACCCAGAGCTCCTTAACACGATCACATAGCCCTTGTTTAAAGTGAGCCTTTAGCGCTGACTCACACCAACCTGCCGTTACACTGTACTTACGGAACTCAGAGCAATACTCCTCTGCAGAGCGTTTTCCCTGCCGCATGGTAAGGAGTTGCGATTCCGCAAGCGCAATGTGGTCTGGTTCAGCATAAATAGAGCCCATGGACTTAAAAAAAATTTCCACATCAACCCACTCCTCAGCCTCAGCAGGGAGTTTAAGGGCCCAAGCTTGTGGGTCCCCCTGTAAAAGAGATATAACCACTCCCACCATTTGGGCCTGAGTCACATGTGGATTAATCCGAAAATACAGGCGACAAGACTCCCTGAAAGTTTCAAATTTAGCACGGTCCCCTGAGAAACGGTCCAGGAGTAGCATCTTGACCTTACAAGGTGCCAAAACAGCTGGGGATGATGCAGCAGCCTCAGTTAGGGTCTGAACCTGTTTAGCAAGCTCAGCTACCAGGCCTGTCAATCCCTCCAACTTGGCTGCAAGGCCCTGAATAGGATCCATGCTTATATGTAGGGAAGCAATGGATGTAGGTTTTAGGCCGGTTATTCTGTTAGGGAATAGCCAGATGATAATTCCCCAGAAGCTGCTGGTGAACCCTGGAAGGAGGGGCACAAGGGACAGTGAGCCCTAAACTGAAGCCCCCCACTTGCCCTTCCTATTGCCAGACCCTATCCTAGGTAATAGGCGACAACCACGAAGACAGTCCCTCCCTGAATACGTGAAACACAAAACGCAGACAAGACGAACAATAACAAAGAGAGGTCAGGTAGCCAGGGTTCGGTAACAAGAGAGCGATGCAGTGCCAAATCGGAGTCAAGAGAATAGTCAGTAGGAAAGCCAGAGGTCAAGGATTAGCATACAAGTAAATAACAGCAAGAGATACCAGAAAGCTAGAGGCAATAACCGGCACCAGTGTGACTGTGAGCCAAGAATAAATAGGGAAGGAAGAACCCGCCCAGAACCTGACAGGAAGAAAAGCTGTCAATCACAGGCAAGACAGATTAACCACTTAATGAACAGAGGCAACCTTGGCAGAAGACGGGTGTGGTGCACATCCAATTAAGGACTAGAGCCGTGTTCACACAGTGCAACTAAAAACCTTAAGCAGATTATCAAACTGCACACGCCTCCGGCGCCGCAGCATGCGAGCAGAGGGTGGCGCAGAGGCCCGAACAGGCAGAGATGTTACACTTTTTTAGGATGTTCCTTTAGACTCTCCCCTTCAATACCCCAAAACTGGTGCATTTGCATTGTGTATATATGGCTCCTGGTGCATTATTTCAATAAACTGATGATCTACAATGGCAGGACCCAGTGCCCACTTCATCCCTGCTGCACGGTATTTAACCTTCAGTGAAAGCGTTGCTGGCGGCCTGGATCGTTTAGTGACACATGCTTAACACCATAATGAAAGCCTTTGTGGTTTTGTTCTGCTACATTTTTCTCCATTGTTTTAAATAGTCTTACAAGCCTCCAATTTTATATTCTCGACTGGAAGGATAAAAATAACCTTTATTTATACATAAGGCGCCACGTCTGTTCTCTAAATGGGAACACAGCTGTGCGCTGTTATTTAAGGTTTGTACATTATATAAGTAGCAAGTGTTTATGAAGATGAAGAAGAGAATTGTGGTTTATTAACAACAAAGGGGAAAGAGGGATTTTCTTGTTAAACTTCCTTAGAACAAAGCCTTATTACAGCTCAAGAGATGTTATACAAAGAAGTGGTGGAAATTCTGTTTTCTGGGTCCATTTGTAAAATAAACAAAAAAGCTAATAAAAACTAAACTTTACAGAGAAAAAGACAAAAAAGGAGAAGATGGAGTAAAATGTCTGAACTGATAGTAGTATACAGATCATAGTCAATGAGAATAGTGTTCGTCTATTCGGTTGTGCTTGTAGTCTAGAACTCAGTGTATAGCATGTGAAGAGTTACACTCAAGGTGCCCAAGGTTGAAAGCCCTTGAAGATGACAGCAAAGGACCCTGATGGGTAACAAAGTCACTACAAAAAGTTCTCTTATTTGGAGCACTGCTGTATTGGGACAATGGGTCAGATGTATTAAGACTAGTGGGGCAAAGATTGCCTGAATTATCAAGAGGCCACTTATTAAATCAGGTGCATGTGGGCATAAATATGTCAGGGTGAGGTGGTCCCGGCCTACTCTGATCCGCTCTCCGTCCCACTCAAATTTTTGCAACGTGGCAAGTGAAGTGCAGAGGATGTGGTTCCTTTACCAAAGGTGTGCCCCATTATTACACATGTATGCATTCCGCACGGTCTCCGCAAGAGTCATGCGGACAAGAAAGTAGATCGTGAACTACTTTTCTCTCCGCATTATAGTCTATGAAGTCCGTGTGCTTTCACTGCACACTGCTTGCCAATGCGATCCCCATGTGGACTCCCTGGAACGGATTACCGACGCAGATTTGAACCAGGCCTTAAAATTTTTCATACACAGATGTAGCTCATATACCTGTAAGAAGTATCCAGGTGCTGTATTAGAAGAGTACTGATATAAAGTCCACAATAACAAATCAATATTCATAAAAAGGAACAGTCTTAACCGGTCCTACTGAGAGGCAATGGGAAAACTTAGGGGATTGATTGTAGGGCCAGAGTGACTATACTATCTCTATGTCCAACAATTAGCTGCTGTCCTGACCAGGACAGTCCCGCATACTCTCCCTATATGTCCCTATTACAAACATTCCATTTTCCAACACGTTTCATGTCCCAATATTTAAAGAAGGACAATCTTCAGGGAATTGGTATGTTTTATGCTCAGTATAGAGGAAAGGAAGATACTGCATGAATGCCCAAACCCAAGATTTTGGGTGACCATTTAGAAGCAGGTCTAATACTCAACTCAGTCGCACGGGGGGCGCCGGTAACAGTACAGCTTACCTGAACAAAGGGTTGAGCGTTTAGTAAAATTTAAGTTGTATTATCTTAATTGATCCTCCACTTGCTAGTTTATATTCTGGGTTTCTTCAGTTGTATTTACCAATCATGTCTGCTTTTGCACTAATAGAAGAATCAAGCAAATAAAGACACAATTGTTATTACTAAATAATCCTCCAGTAACCTATGGCTGCTGCTTAGAAGATAGTCCCTGGCTAGCCCGGGCTTATTACAGCAGATATCACAAGTCTAATGAGCAACTCCCAGAGCGACACTGCACATCTGACTACACAACTAATCACACAACCTCCATGCACGGTCACACTTCCATCATTAGCAAGTCCCTCTACTTGTGAATTTTTATGCCTGTTGTGACAGTGATATAATATTCTGTGACCCTACTGGCCCCCATTGTTTTATGGATGGTTTTCAATATTGCAGCAGATAATGATGTAAGCTTTATAGTAGAGCCAAATTAATGAGGATGTGACTTATATAGAAGGAGAGAGATCAAGAGCAAGGAAGCTATAGATAGATAGAAGATCTATATACAGTATATATATAGATCTATTATATAATGATCTATACTACTGTAAGCCAATGGCTGGTCAGGTAATGGAGGGGGTGTACATCTCACCCAGACTACTCAGTTGGGTGAGATGAGAAAACTCCAGGAATGTTTGTTCTCAGCAGACAACTTTCATCTGCTGAGGATTTTGGTAAATGCTCAGTATTGGGCTGGATTTTTAGGAATGGCAGGTAGGTCGGTAATGGGACCTGTCATTCCCCCCCCCCCCCCCCTGCAGTCCACACTTTGGGGATGTTCCGGCAGCGACTCAGCTGCATAGAGCCTGCTCATCAAGGGAGCTTAAGAAGTCAGCTCCAGCAGCAGACTGGGGGCAGAGCTTGGCTGGAGAGTAGAGAAGTCATATTTTTGGAGCTGTGTCCTGAATGATTCTACTGGCTTTTGGATTTCTGTTACTCTAGGTGAGGTAACCTATTCTATGTTTAGTTAGAGCCTAGCCGGGCAGGGATTTATTTGTGTATTGTTTCCTTTTGTTGCTGCACTACCTTTTTGAGTGAAAATAAACTCTACCTTTGTTTTGGACTAAATAAACTGGACTTTTGTGTCTATGCCACCCCACCTAGCAACCCCAGACCCTGACACTACATATCCATTCTTAAAGTGGAACTAAACATTTAGACAACTTTTGATTTTCTGGTAGCATTTGTGGCATTGTTAAATTTAGTAGTATCCTTTATTAACAAGTTTTGGCTCCTTTATGTGAAATCCTGCAGGTCTTTATTCTTTCCCTTGTTTCTGTATTGAGAGCTGTTCCTGCCTCTCACTGACTAGTACCCGTACAGTACTGTACTACCTACATAAATTTTGGGTCTATCTCTGTAAAAACTAGACACATGATTCTTTATTGAATATATAATTAAAAATCCACCCATAATAATTAATTAGTTATCTTTATACACAATATCCTGTGTGTATTCTTTTGTTGGTGGCGACAAAATACGTTGACTCTCCGTCTAATGGTTGGAGGTCCAGAATAAGGAATCCCCCTTATCCATGTTAGGTTCCTATTCATATATACTGAAACCCACTAGTGAGGCTGAATAAGGGGGTTGCCTAAATAGGATATATGCAGGCATCTCCAAGATAATCGTATTCTGTGGTTTTCCATATGGTAATAATGAAAGAGGACCAAGGGCTGGGCCCACAGGTTCAGCAGGTACACGATGCCACACAGACGCACACAGTGTTTTAATCCCCAAGACAAAGTTTACTGAATAAGTCACAGAATAGCGACCTGGGAAAACATGTAACACGGTATAAACAGAGAAGAAATACAAACTAATATGCAACAGAATATTGCAGCAAACTAACACTATACTCCTAGTTCCCACAGTTACTTAACAGGTACCAGATACAAGTCCTTTAAGAACACGGTTCTCCTGGATCGGTCCCTCGTTGGGGTGCACCCTAAGTATTGCGCAATACTATTTGTAATCCACAGTGAAATGGGGTCTTCACATAAAAGTACAGTTATATCCTATGCTCCAGCTCTCCACTTAACAGACAGGCCAATTTCCCAGATGATAAGGTGTCAGCGTAAGAGTCCCTTATATTTCACCACGTGGACGCGGCCAAGCCGTACTTACAAGTCCTTGAGGCCTTCCTCTCATGTGGTCTCCTTTACCTTCTGAGCTTCAGAGCTTTCCAGACTCAGTCCCAAAAGTAGCACCACAGACTCTGTGTCTCCAGACTCAGTCCACAGCCAGCATGGCAGTTCTTCCATCCAGCAGAGCACAGGCTGCCTTCCAGCATGTCAGGTCTCCACTGTCCCCTCAGCACATCACCTCCAGCCAGGACCCTTCTCTCCACAGAACTCTACTTCCTGTTTCCTGGTAATGGATGATGCAAAAGACTATCTCCAGTGCAAGGTATCAAAACTGCAATCCCAGCACACTGCCAGGCTTGTAGGAGTCCAAAATGTCCCAGTAATTATCTGTAATCAGAGTTTGCAACCTCGAACAATATTTACATTCTGAAGAATTAATTGCATTAATTCCCTATGGGCATTTATTAATTTGCTGCCACCTACTGACCAAAGTTAGTTCCTGACAGTTTACTACATCACACCCTTACATGCCACCCCACTAAAATGTTGGCGTCCCGACAACTCTACCAAATAAAATCATCAGCTGCATAGCGCTGAGGGGGGATACCTGCCGTGGAGCGCTCCGACCTGCGAATGCCTGGGTTTGGTGTCACTGGTGTAGGAACTGTATTCAACTCCTCTCGGGGTAGTACTGCAGTTTCTGGGGTATCATTTGTCACAGGACATTCAGGAGTAGGCACTTCATTCGTCTGTACAGGCGGCATAGTGACCAGCCACCACCCGGTGTCTCTTGAACGCACTGGGTCTGGACGTCTTTGCTCAACTTCTCCAGTATTTTCAAGCAAGGACCGTCCCTCAGAAAGACATGGTCTCAGCATGTTACGGTGTAACCTCCGAGTTGGCCCATCAGAGTTTTCTGCTTGGACATCATAGACTGGACCTTCTGAAAACACTTGTCGTTTCACAATGTAGGGCTGTGATTCCCAGCGGTGATCCAATTTGTTAGTGGGCCGCTTTTCACGAACCAGTACTCTTTCACCTGGTAACAATGGTACTGTTTGCACCGGTTGATGATCTCTAGGGACTTGCTTTTGCAATCTCTCATTGACCACCCGTTGGATGGTTCTCAGTTTGTCTCGGTGTTCCTGCACCCAAGAGTCAGCGGTTCTAGTTATCTCTTCAGAAGGTGGGTTGAGATTCATTTCCGTGATTTCCTGTCCAGGACGACCAAACAGCAGCATGTACGGGGTATAGCCAGTAGTGTTATGAACACGATTATTGTATGCCCAGAGCAGCTCGGGCAAATATTCAGGCCAGCGCCTTTTACGATCTGTTTCCAGAGTACGGAGCATCTGTAGAAGTGTTTTGTTGAACCTCTCACAGGCTCCATTGCCCTGCGGGTGGTACGGAGTTGTTCTTGACTTCTCCATCCCATACAGTCGACATAGCTCTTCCATCAGTTTCCCTTGAAAGCAAGCTCCTTGGTCAGAATGAATTCGTTTCGGGCATCCATACACCTGGATGAAGTGTCTGCACACTGCACGGGCGGCTGACTCTGCCGTCTGGTCACGGGTTGGTACTGCCACAGAGAACTTTGTGAAGTGATCCGTCATCACAAGGCAATACTGATGCCCACTCACTGATTGTCCGATTAAGATGTAGTCAATCATCAGAATTTCTAGTGGTGCGGATGTATGAATCACTTGAATGGGGGCCCGCTGCTCTGGAGGTTTCGCCAGCTCACAAACTCGGCATTTTTGGCACACTTCCCTGACAATTTGCTCCAGCCGGGGACAGTATACGAATCTCTGCACCCACCTGTACGTTTTCTCTGCTCCAAAGTGGGCACCCTTCTCATGTCCCTCAAGGGCTACTCTTCGGGCCAAGACACCTGGGATCACTATTTGCCACCTCTCTTCAAGATCTGTCGGCAGGAACACTCTCCGATACATGACCTCATTTTGAATTATTAGCCGGTCCCATTGTTGTAACAGTTTCCATCCGTCTGAAGACAAATGACTTCGCATGTCAAGATTAGGCCAGGTTTCCATTTTAACCCAGTATTTTATTTTCCGTAAGTCCGAATCATCATCCTGCACCTGTGCCCATTCTTCTTCAGTCTTCCCTAATAGCACCGTGCCACCAGTAGCCACCCCACTTGAGCTTGCCAAGGGTGACCGTCGGGGCACTCGACTGAGATCAGGTATTTCAGTTCCTTCATTTTCTTCATCGACCTCTCTGACTGGCACCTCCCAGGTGACTCTAGATAGTGCATCAGCATTGGTATTGTCTTTGCCAGCACGATATTTGATGGTATAGTTATACTTCGCTAGTCTAGCCATCCACCTCTGTTCTAGAGCACCAAGCTTTGCATTCTGCAGGTGGGCCAATGGATTATTGTCTGTTCGTACTAGTACATGGGCCCCGGTCAGGTACCCTGAGAATTTCTCGGTCATCGCCCAAACCAACGCCAACAACTCGAGCCTGAAGGAGCTGTAGTTATCCGGATTCCGCTCAGAGTCCCGTAGGGATCGACTAGCATATGCGATGACTCGTTCTTGGCCTTCCTGTTCTTGAGCTAACACTGCTCCTAATCCGTGCAGGCTTCCATCGGTATACAGGATGAATGGCCTGTCAAATTGAGCAAATGCCAGGATGGGAGCGCTAGTCAGGGCCTTCTTTAGTTCATCAAATGCTTGTTGCTGAGGCGGCCCCCATGAGATAGGGCGTGTCTTCGGACCCTGGGAAGTCCCTCTCAAGAGTTCATGTAGTGGACCAGCGATTTTCGCAAACCCTTTTATAAATCTTCGGTAGTAACCGGCCAGTCCCAAAAACGCTCTCACTTCCCGAAGTGTCTTGGGCTGAGGCCACTTGCTCACGGCCTCCACCTTACTATCTGCAGGACGAACTCCTTCAGCAGATACCTCATGTCCCAGATACTCTATGCTGGTTTGAAAGAGATGGCACTTTCTTGGTTTGATTTTAAGGCCATGAGTGCGGAGCCTACTGAGCACTTGCCGCAATCTCCTCAAATGTTCTTCAAATGTGGGTGCATGGACTATCACGTCATCCAGGTATATCAGTATCGACTCGAAGTTCAATTCACCCAGGCAGTGTTCCATCAGACGTTGGAAGGTACCCGGAGCATTCGTCAGCCCAAATGGCATTCTGTTGAATTCGTACAGCCCCATCGGTAGAATAAAGGCAGTTTTCTGCCTATCCTTTTCTGCAACAGGTACCTGCCAGTAGCCGCTTGCCAGATCTAGGGTTGAGAAATACTTGGCACGCTGCAAAGCCGTCAATGACTCTTCTATCCTTGGCAGAGGAAAGGCATCCTTTACTGTGGCTGCATTCAATTTTCGATAGTCCACACAGAACCTCAAGGACCCATCTTTTTTCCGCACCAAAACCACCGGCGCAGCCCATGGGCTTTGGCTTTCCTTCACTATCCCACTGTCTATCATCTGAGACAGCATGGTCTTCACCTCTTGGTAGAGAGTAGGTGGGATCTGCCGGTATCTTTCTCGTATTGGGGGAGTATCCCCAGTGGATATTTCGTGCTCAATGGCCGTTGTGCACCCAAAGTCTTCCTCACTCCGAGAGAAAGCAGATTGAAACTCCCACAGTACGGCTTCAATTCTTTCCATTTGATCAGAGGTGAATTGGCTTGCATCAATTTCCATTTGCTCCAAAATTCGCTGGCCATTCCACTCAGGTGTGGGCTTCTCTTCAAAATTCTGGTCCACTGCCAAAGTCCAAGCATCACCTTTCACTACCCGTAGGGCTAACTGTCTACCTGTGAGTGTCTCTGCTTGGAGCACATGCAATTCAGCCACTTTCTCTCCTGCATGAAATGTAACTTCATAATCATGTACGTTGATACACCGGACTAGCACTTGTCCATCTGCAACTGATACAATTGTTCTGGCGATCACTGGACTTCGGCTAGCTTCTGACAAGCCCAGGGGTTCAATTAGCACATCTATGCCATTCAGCTTCCGGTTTCCTCCAATCGGCATACGTATTATCTTCTCCTGACGTGGGGGTACGGTGCAAGTAGTCCCATATGGAGCATATACTGTTCCAATGGGTTTACCCACAGGGGTGCTTTTACAGATACCGCATGCTCTGATCAAGCGCTGGAATGCTCTCCGGGTGGGCTTATGGGAAGTTGCTTTCTTCCAATAACCAGGGCCCTCTTTTGAAAACATGACTTGATCTAGTTCTCGCAGGATATTCATTCCCAGTACGACTGGGGCTTCATCTCGAGCTGGCTTCTCCACCAGCACCACTCCCTTCTTGCCAACGTCTTGTCCGCATAGCTCTATTCTCATCCAAGCTACTCCGAACACAGGTATAGCAGTCTGGTTCACAGCCGTTAACTTAATCAAAGTGTCCTTCTCAGGTTTCATCAGATGGCCGAAGTTTCTCTCAAAGAATTTCAAAGGCATCGTGGTTACTTCTGATCCTGTGTCTATAAGACATCTCACCCATTGTCCTTCAATCAGCACTTCCAAGTAAGGGCTTTCGGCCACAAGGTCCCGAGGGTCTTCAGGGGCGTCCTGGCACTTTACTTCCCCCGCGGCATGCCCCGCTGCCACAGGGAGTTCCCGTTTAACGGAAGACATTCTGGGTTTGCGTGGTTCCTCGGGCATTGCCGGGCGATATGTCCTCTTTCTTGGCATATCCAACACTGGGGGCCCCTTGCCCTCGAATAACTTGCAGAACCCCAAGTCTGTCCAGGTGTAGGTGGATACGGACTGGGGTGATGCATGGTGAAGTTTCTTGTTCCCTCCTCCAGAGGAGCTTGACATGGTGCAGTAGCCATCAGAGCAGCACCCCTTTCCCAGTGTTCAGGCGGAACTGGGGCCTGTAACCGTTCCAACTGTCTCTGAATTTCTCCCACCGATGTGCTAAGTACCTTCACCAACTCTCGCAAATCTTCTTCATTGGAAGGAGTTCTCTGACTTGCTGCAGACTGCATTCTCACGTTGTACACTCCATACTCTTCTTCTTTATCTCGAGCCACTGCTTCTGCTTGTATCCTCTGAAACTGTAAAGTAGCATCCACCCGGATACGGTCCTTGAGCACCTGGCGCAGAGGAGGGCTTCGCAAACCGAGGATGAACTGATCCCGGAGGATTTCATCTCCATTTCCAAGGTCATTAGCACCCCTGGCCTCTCTCTTTCGTACATGTGACCAAATCTCCTGGAGGGCATTGGCAAATTGGGGGATGGTCTCATCTTCACGCTGGAAGCGAGTGAAGAAGCGGGATCTAAGGCTACCGGTACTGGATGTTTCTCCATAAATGGACTCGAGGATCGAGATTATAGATTCCAGTGTCTTCCTTTCTTCCTCAGGGCGCAGCATTACAGTGCGTCGGGCATCTCCTTCCAAGGCATTCAGCGCCACATCTGATTGCAGATCAGGAGCCAAATTATATAACCGGAGGGTGCTTTTAAGATGTGCAACCCAGTCTTCTAGTGGCCTATTCTGACCATCATATCGTACTAATTGACTCAAGATCGCCCCTGCAGGCAGACACATAATCGGAGCTGCTGCCATGGCAGGAGGGTTGACTGGGGCCTCAGGTGGAGCTTCCCCGGACTCTGAAGCGTTCTGCATGGCGATCAATGTACCCTGCTCGCAGCGCCAAATGAAAGAGGACCAAGGGCTGGGCCCACAGGTTCAGCAGGTACACGATGCCACACAGACGCACACAGTGTTTTAATCCCCAAGACAAAGTTTACTGAATAAGTCACAGAATAGCGACCTGGGAAAACATGTAACACGGTATAAACAGAGAAGAAATACAAACTAATATGCAACAGAATATTGCAGCAAACTAACACTATACTCCTAGTTCCCACAGTTACTTAACAGGTACCAGATACAAGTCCTTTAAGAACACGGTTCTCCTGGATCGGTCCCTCGTTGGGGTGCACCCTAAGTATTGCGCAATACTATTTGTAATCCACAGTGAAATGGGGTCTTCACATAAAAGTACAGTTATATCCTATGCTCCAGCTCTCCACTTAACAGACAGGCCAATTTCCCAGATGATAAGGTGTCAGCGTAAGAGTCCCTTATATTTCACCACGTGGACGCGGCCAAGCCGTACTTACAAGTCCTTGAGGCCTTCCTCTCATGTGGTCTCCTTTACCTTCTGAGCTTCAGAGCTTTCCAGACTCAGTCCCAAAAGTAGCACCACAGACTCTGTGTCTCCAGACTCAGTCCACAGCCAGCATGGCAGTTCTTCCATCCAGCAGAGCACAGGCTGCCTTCCAGCATGTCAGGTCTCCACTGTCCCCTCAGCACATCACCTCCAGCCAGGACCCTTCTCTCCACAGAACTCTACTTCCTGTTTCCTGGTAATGGATGATGCAAAAGACTATCTCCAGTGCAAGGTATCAAAACTGCAATCCCAGCACACTGCCAGGCTTGTAGGAGTCCAAAATGTCCCAGTAATTATCTGTAATCAGAGTTTGCAACCTCGAACAATATTTACATTCTGAAGAATTAATTGCATTAATTCCCTATGGGCATTTATTAATTTGCTGCCACCTACTGACCAAAGTTAGTTCCTGACAGTTTACTACATCACACCCTTACAATAAGACACCTCTCTATCTCTCTATGAGAAATAATAACACAGTGATCTAACATATATGTGTTACCATGATGACAAATATTCCCGGAGGACTTCAGCTACATTCACACTACAGCTCCGCTCATGTGCACACATACACAGACAATCTGTGTCTCTAACATATTTATACACACTTTTCACATTAATTAAACATTTCGGTCCTCAGTAGTCATCTTGAGGTCTATCAGTTTCCCTGCTGGGCTGTCATTGTATGATAAATTTTAATAAGTCAGCAAATCTCACGTATCAGAGCATGAAATTAATGTGATCTCAGTCATTACCAGCACAATGAGGAAAAAAATGAAAAAATTCAGGGTTATCGCTACAATAACAATAGACAGTTTGAGGGATATCAATATGGAATGTAGAATATATAATAATGAAATCTATATCATAAAAATTATAAGATAACTGGGATTAAAAAATTATTACCTTGCAAGAAACCTCCTACCCTTAGTCAGCGACTGCCAGAGATGCCTCATCTCCTATTAACTCTGCCCAGATTTTCTGGTGGTGGCAGGATCGGTCATTGACTATAATGGGCCAACGAAGCAACCTCTAGACTATTTCTGTCTAGTGATTCACAGCAGTTAGGTGCCCACTAGATAAAAAGTGTAACAATACTTACAGATTTGGTTGAGTAACCCTTTAACCCCTAGACAAGGATCTGGACCTCGCTATAGAGAGACCTGAAATTGCTTTGGCCCTAGGAGTAGCCTCTGTTAGCAAAAGCTAATGTGCCAGTAACAGAGGACTTCAAGACATGGTATGACATGAGCTGAATAGAGGTCAGGCCTGGTAAGGCATTTTCTAAACAACAGGCAGGCTAGGGTTGGGGCAGGCAGAGTTCAAGCAACAAGGTCGGCTAGCAATAGGTAGGGAGTAGACAAGAACATGTAGTCAGCAAGTAAGCTAGGTCAGTAACAGCGTTGTCAGGCTACAGAGGAACCTTATTACTTAGGCACAGCAGTGGGAGAAGGATATTTTAGTAGCTTGGGATGAAAGATCATTGGCAAAGGAGGAAGAACTTGGATACACACTGGCCAAGACACAGTATCAAGTCCTATGACATAAGCTGTAGTTTAGTGAACAGAGGCCAGTGCTTGTTGAGTACTTTCTAAGGCTACATGCATGTGTAGGATCCGTGGTAAGAACCACCGCATGGTTGGCACATGGATGGCATCTTTGTGCTGCCCACGTCTCCACAGACCCTTTGCTTTTCTTCAAAGGTATAGGACCTTTGCTGAGTTTTGGCTCAGGTTTGTATATTTATCATGTCTGTGTATGGGGCTATGAGTCTGGAGCAAACTCAAGTACAGGTCCTATAACAGCTGGTCATAGAAAATAATGGGTCAGTTCTCTAGTCATGGAAAATAATAGAGTCCAGAGTAAGTGCAGGTGGGGTTCATGCAACATGGTAGGCTACCAATAGGTCAAGGTAGGGAGTAGATGAGGAGATGTGGTCTGTAAATAAGCTGAGGGGATAATGGAGTTGTCAGGCTACTGGGAACCTTGTTGCTCAGGCACAGAACAGTGGTAGGAGAGCATGAGGTGAAAGACCTTTGGTAACGGAGGAAGAACTCTAATGCAAGCTGACCCATCAAGAGGTGAATAGAGGAAGCCACAAAGGTTAATACAAGAGGGTAGACGTGAGAAGGACATTGTGCATGGTGGCTGGGAGGAACTTGACAGCGAAGAACAGCGCCAAAGTGTAGTGGCAGGCATAGCTGGTGAGCAAGAGAGAAAGTATCTCCTTGTTGTGATTTATCATCATGTCTGCCATGTGATAAATTCATCAACTACTGTATGACTGGTTTCACAGATAACCTCGTCTGACTGTGATATCATAAGACAATCCTATCACCTCTTATTGTTGTCCTAGGGGATACACAAGTCAATCATTTGACTGCGATGACTTTTTCACCTTTGCATGTCCACCCACACCATTTTGTGAAGTGTAGCACTGTGGGCAAGGCTTCACATTCTGCTGCAGACCTCAGCAAAGAGTCAAGGCAGGGCAATAGTCTGAGTGTGACTTTGTTCTTGGGAGAGGTTGTGCTAGAGTGGTAAATGGCTACACCACCATTGTACATGAGACTTATTCCATAGAGTTAATTTCTATGTATGATTTACTATCTTCTTACCCTTCATTACATGTCACTGACCTCATCCGTCAGGAATATGGTATTGCCACTTAGGTAAATACAAGTCCATATCTATCACCTTCTGCATTACATTAGCAGAGAGGATGTAATCTGCCTTGAAAATGAACTATGTAATAAGAATACTAAGAAGCTGGATCCACCCAACGAAGGATCAGTGACACAATACTGAATGAGATCATTCTGGAAGAGGAACAACAAAATGCTAAGTAGTTTAAAGATAGGCAGTGAGAGTGGTATCCACCCCGTAATACAGGCGAAGAAGTACTTACCTCATCTCTTCTATTACATCTTACATCCTGGTAATGGTGACTATTCTGATGGAGGTCAAATATCCAGGTCAATTATGAAACGAATGAATGGAGTACTAAGTAGGTTGATGGTACAGACAGAAGGAGTTTGTACCATAGTGCTTCCTTTAAGTAATAGTAGGTAATAGTGCTCCCTATAGGAAATACTGCCTATCTTGTGCCATTTAGTATAGTGGTATATTTTACGTCACAGAGGGGCATGCAGTGCATGGTAGGGAGTCCCGAAGACCAGAGAACTTCCCTGCTTTGCTATTGGCATGGAGCTTCCTTGGGGATCCAAGGCACAGTTTCAGAAGTCCAGTGTCCTGAGCCCCCCTGGGAATGTGGGCCATGGGCAGTTGCCCACTTTGCCTCTGTACACACACGCACACACACTGACCCTGCTGCGATGGCACATTGTGTGTCTTCCTAGCATTTCCATTGATAACAGTGATCTCTTATGTAGTCACCATTAGATCATCATCAAATGTGATCTATATTCATGGAAAAGCTTACATAATGAAACAAGTGATGAATTTACAGTTAAATAACAATTCTTAGAAATTTTTAGGCACTTTGATGATTCACTTTTGCTTGGGGTAACAATATTTGTGTATATTGATACAAAGATAAGGCCATACATTTATGCCGCCATGTTACCAAAGTAAATCCCACTCCTACCATAGGACTATAGGCTGCTGTTAGTTCAGATCATTAGACCTGAGACCAGGATTGGATTTGCATCTTTAGTCTACAGCAGTCCATATAATGTCAGCAATTTAATGACTTCCAATTCAGTTTTATATATACAAAAAAATATACTAGTATAATTGGTGTTGTATGGCAGGTGTTTTACTGAGCACTACAGGACATACTGGGATGTGTAGTGTGAATGGCCTGTCTATTTTATACTCATTGAGCACTGTGCACACACTTTTCTGTAGGCGTCATGGTAAGGCTAGATACACAGAGTCTATATGGTCAGATGGAGTATCTAGGGCTCCATATTACTACGAGCCACCGTATGGTGCCACCATGAGGCCTTGAATAGATATTTCACTATAATATTGCCGCAATGGACGATACCAGTGATCGGAGCTTTCCATTTAGATATAGCTTCCGTCAGCAATGTTCATTCTTGATTCTTGGAGAGGTGGCATCACCCGTCCACACCTTTCTCCACCTCTGGATCTAGTAAAATGTCCTCCCTAACATCCGATTCAAGGGCTGACACCAGCCTAAAACTGCAAGCCGCAAAACACGTGAACGCTACAAAAGTAGTAGTGAAAGGAAATGAGTCAGCGCAAGATTTACGGCTTGACCTGACTATAGGTGCCAGGGACAGATGGTGAAATCCATCTTCATAATTAAATTCTGACAAGGTATCACGGAATAATTAACATGTATAAGAACATTTACAAGTATGCAGATTCTGTCCCTGCCGCGCCTCACTTCTTACATGGCTCCATCAGATTATATAGGGAGCTCCATGGATTATAAAATGCAGTATGGGCACCAGGTCCATCTCCGTATACCTCATGGATCCAGCTTTTATACAAAAGAAGTTGAAGACTCAAACTAAAAATATTTAACTCTTTAAAACCTTGTATAAACCAGGTATTATTCAGCTCTGCCAGTTCTTAACCAGTCACACCCAAAGTGAAATAAGTCTTTCTTTGCATTGGTATCTACTGTACATTCAGCAGACTATAGCTATAGGTAGGTTTTCCTATACCAGCCATGTAGCTAAAAACTGTGGTCAAGGCAGAGTGGTTTGTTGGTGTTTCCCTGGACATCTAGCACCCATTAAATATAGCCTGCAACCCCTTCCCTAGTCTACCCCTGCAGACAGATCATTGGGCCCCAACTTTTCTACACTGCAACTCATTGCCTTTACTGTGACATTACTGTGTGCATTATTTTTTTAGCTTGTTTTACGCTGCCCAATTATTATTATTTTATTATTATTATTATTATTATTTATTTATTTATATAGCACCATTAGTTCCATGGTGCTTTACATTTGGGGGTTACATACAGTACACAAAATATACAGGTAGATATAATACTAACAATGTCCGACTGGCACAGTGGGGTAGAGGGCCCTGCCCGCGAGGGCTTACAATCTATGACATCAGTACTTAGGAGGATGGCGGGGACGTTCCTCACAGCTCATCATCATGGCTGGACAGTAACGAATGCCTCCTCTGACAGTACAGAGCTACGGACCGTACTGTCAGGAGGGGCGTTCCGAGCTAGACTGTCAGGAATATCCTTCTGACAGTGAAAAGCTATCAGTAATGGCACCAATATCTCTTGCCCTTGGACACATAACGGAAAAGCAGACAGCGCACTGAATTCAGCGCACTTTTGGCTTTCTATCGGTATACTGTATAAAACCGCAGGTGCCCGAGGACATGAAAGGTCCTCTTTAACTACTTTGCACGTACCCAGGCCATTTGGTCCAATACAATCCCACCCAGTCTTCTTTTTGAGCACCCCCATCTACCAGTAATAGTAATGGTGCACCATAAGTGTCAGCACACATTTTCATAGTGCCTCTATGCATGTCCCCATACAATGATGATGATTCCCACTCAGACTATGATGCCTTTTTAGTGCACCCACATGACTAGTGACCCACACAGTAAAACGTCCCCTTTGTGCTCTCACACAGTCTGATGCCCCTTTAGTTTGTCACTACAGTACTTATCAACGCTCTTATCAATTCACATTTTTCTTGCTTATGCTGGGGTGACACCAGGGCTCTTTTACCTCCACATCATAGTACCCATCCCCTGTGTCTGATATCCCCCTACAGCATTCATGAATTCTCTTGTTATTTATCCTTTCTCTTGCTTCCATAGCACCAACATATTCTATAGCGCTTTACAGACACTATCATCGCTCACTGCCCCCAGTAGTGCTCATAATCTTCATTCTCCCACACTTCAGTATGTCTTTGAAGTATGGGAGGAAACGTACACATTATACTGTGTAGGGGACACTAGGAAGGCATGTACGATATGATAAAGAATTAAATGGGCATCATGTGTGGTGGGTAAACAGGGGGCATCATATTGTGAAAGGGACCCTAAGCCAGCATTACATTGTCTGTGGAGGTATTAAGGGGGTATCATGTTGTGTGGGGGGCACATTTTCAGGGAGGTGACCCAAACATTCCTTTGGCACAGTCAGAGGAGGATACCACTACTATATTATGTAAGTAACGTTACTTGCCACCGTGGACTATTTTCAGGCCGCACATGTGCATTCCCTATGGACAACTAGTTATCCACCAGTGGTACGAACCTGCAGATAAAGAGGGTCATGTTATCTAACCGAAACCCTTCTTCAGCCAGATATCCCTGCAGATTACATTGTACATAGCATGTCAAACCCAACTCTTAAATTTTTCTATTAAATTTAATTTGAGATCAGCCCTTTTTATCACCAAGCCTATATAAAGGGCTTAGCCTTTAGTGTGCAAATATAGAAGAGAGCTTGCATAAGTTGCCTTCCGTCTCAATAGGTGGAAACCCATGATATTATTAGGTGGCAGTGAACTGCTTAGAATAGCACTTGTCAACACCTAGGCTTTATTCACTTGTATTCTAATTACTGGAAGTGCATAGGACAAGCACAATGAATGTAAATCTCCCTGGCAATGGAAAGTGCGGGCTCGGGAAGGCTTTCAATGACTCAGTGTGCAGCACAGATAATTATTAAAGTACAGATCTGCTACACCTTTCACTACTCTTACTTTCATCATATAACATCTATGATTCAGAAATGAGGCCTAGTCAGCGCAATAAATTACAGCTGCGAGGAACTCCTGTTCTTACTATGGGTGTTGTCTGGAACCCATCGGGGACATCTAATTATAGTCATTTTTAATTCAGTTTAAATAGCTTGTTCATTGGAAGCAGCTCCCTAATTCTGAAGGGTGAAATATTAGGATTATATGCGTCCCCTGCTGTAAATTAGAAGAGGGCTGTGACCGAGAGGAAGCCACAGGCAGAGGTGACTTGTACTGTTATTGATCTGGACACCCTATTAAAGCAATAAGACAGGCACTCAATGGAAACCTAAATGTAGCCTTAGATACCACATGATGGATTTAGGGGCAGGTAGAAGAGGTTAGCAGAGAAACCACACGGACCCATAGTCTATAATGGTGTCCATGCGTTTTCTGCATGGTATCCGCACAAATCATGCACCACTTTTTTCTCTGCATGATTCATGTGGACACCGCATGGAAAACACATGGACCCCATTATAGTCTATGGGGTCCGTGTGGTTTCTCTGCTAACCACTTTTTAATGCTTTCAGTATTCCATTTGGGGGGGTCACCAAGCAAACTCCCGAATGGAATAACAAATGCAGATGTGAACCAGGCCTAAATCATCAACTAGAGATATACTTTAATAATTTATAGTAGGAAGTGAAATGTGAACCTCTTTTTGGGTAGTACGACTATCAGCTCCTTTTTACTTTAATACCACAAGTAAAACATGAAGCTCCTGGGCTCTAGTGCAAAACCTGTACCATTTATAGTACTGGTCTCATCATATTGGAAAGAGACGTCTTACAGGTCTCCTAAGACTCCTGGTCTTAGGTGAGACCCCCTGCTCTGTACCCCATCCAGCAACACCCCTGCACGAAAATGCAATATTGAGGCACTGCTACCATACAGTGGATATTGCCTTCTGTATACATCACTGTCCCCTGTGCGTATAGCTTCCAACATCTGAAGGCAACAGCTGATCGCTGTGGAGTCCGGGTGTCAGAACTACATCGATCAGTAACTAATGGCCCTATCCTCAGGAGACATCATCAGTTTCAAAAACTGTAAACCTCTATAAAAATAGGAAAGCATAGCATACATTTGCACTGCAGCCCTTTGGTCTTGATCTGATGATAGGTTTTACTGAGCTAAATTACTAATGTTAGATTTAATGGTCACTTTCTATCTCAGATCTGCAGTCAGAACATAAAGTCCTTACCAGTCTCCATGTCATTTAAGGTGCAGCCCGAGAGCAGGAAGGACAGTATATCATGCCCAATTTATGGCAATATATATATGGTCGATACAGGTATATGCACAATCCTAAAGTCTATGAATGTGATTAGAGAAACATGCTGTTTTCTTTGAGAGATAGCGCCACTCTTGCACACAGGTTAAGTCTGATATTGCAATTCAGCCTCATTCAATTAAATTCAGCTGCAGTACCAGACACAGCCCATCAACAAAAGTGGCGCTGTTTATCTAAAAGGTAGCTATGTTTTCCTAATATCATACAATCCCTATAAGAGATTGTGATAGCCACTTCCTGGGATACAAAAATTGCTTTTGATACGTTGAAAAACCTCGTTGTGACTAACCCAGATCCCATTCTATGTGTAAAGTCTTTATTACCATTTTTCCCTTATTATATACAATGGGAGACAATCCTATTCTTGACTTTAAAGATAAGTCTACCCAGGACTAGAGATTAGCGAGTAGTATGCGATCAAATACCTCCCTTTGCATAGTTATTGGTGTACTCGGTCGAATACCACGCGGTAAACATCCGATTCCTTCCCGCTTTTTTTTTTTACACCAAAAACTATGCAGAGGAGGTATTCAATCGAATATACTCGCTCATCTCTACCCAGGACGTCTCCACTGCTTCTTGAATTGTCATGAAATCTGCCATGTCACAAAACGCCATAGATTCCTTACGTAATTGCTACCGGTCAGTGGCTAGTTTCACTCTTGGTATACCAAAATTCAAAAAACATCATTGTAATAACATTAAGTAAAAAATCCCATTTGATGAGACTTTTACAAAAACTGTTGACATCGCCATGTCATGTAGTTTTCTCATATTAGGAAATGTGTTAATAAACTCATTTCAGTATTTGCAGATAATAGTAAACTCTGTAAAGTAATCCAGATTTGGGTAATATAATATTACTGAGGGATTTGGGGGATGTTAGTTGCTTGGACAAATGGTAAATGATGTATAATGTAGATAAATGTAATTGTGCACTTGGGTTGTGGTAACTGCAATGACCTGTGGCTATTAGTGTGAACTTGGCACGGGCAGGAATAGGCACCAGATTAGGGCTCGTTCACATCTGCGCCTGGTCTCCGTTCTGCAGGTTTCCGTTTCCTGCACAAAACAGAGCAGGAGACGGAAACCTGCAGGAGTCTCTCACCCATTCATTTGAATGGGTTTGAAAGCTGTCCGGCCGTGAGCGACGGTGAGCGTTTTATGCTCTCCGCCGCGAAACTGGTTTATTTAATCCGGACACAGAGTCGGACATGCAGTACTCTGTGTCCGGTTTAAAAAAAAACAGTTTTGCGGCGGAGAGCATAAAACGCTCACTGCCGCTCACAGCCAGACCCGGTCTGTGGTTTCCGTCTTCTTGCATGCAGAAGACGGAAAGAACAGAACGGAGACCCAAACGCAGGTGTGAACCTAGCGTAACTCACTGGTCACTGTAGCATTTAGTGACTCAGCCAAGCACAGTGATGAGGGAGTAATACTAATGCTAGGTTCACACTGGCGTTCAGGTTTCTAGTCTTTGGGTCCACTTGGGGACCTGAAAAATGGAAACCCTATTCACTTATAAAACGGTTACCGGAGGAAACCAACAGACCATAGACTATAATTGGGTCCTCCGGTTTCTGCCTGTAAAAGTACTGAGAGGGGCATGGGGTTAACAACAGGGTAAGAAGTTTGGGTGAAAAGACAAATTGTGGCTGGAAGAAATTGATATTGTGCTCTGGGCTGTATAGAGAAGAAAAGGGAACATGAACAATCAGAAGTGACGACACTTGTAAGTTACTGGGTGTAGCCGCGCAATAATCACTTTCTCATACCTCCCAACTTTTGAAGAACCGAAAGAGGGAAAAAAAACTGCGGCTGCAAATTTAGCCCCACCCACTTTTTGTTGACTCCACCCATTCTCATTAATTTTTCATGTGCCCACACACAGTATAATCCTCCTACAGTCACCCGTAAATTATATGTCCCCCCTCTATCTCTCCCCCAGTTTCATATACACCCTTCACCTGCCCCCAGTTTCATATACACCCTTCATCTGCCCCCAGTTTCATGTCCCCACTCCATCTCTGCCCCCAGTTTCATGTCCCCTCCATCTCTGTCCCCAGATTCATGTCCCCCATCTCTCCCCCCAGATTCATGTCCCCCATCTCTGCCCCCAGTTTCATGTCCCTCCATCTCTGCCCCCAGATTCATGTCCCCACATCTCTGCCCCAGATTCATGTCCTCTCCATCTCTACCCCCAAATTCATGTCCCCTCCATCTCTGCCCCCAGATTCATGTCCCCTCCATCTCTGCCCCCAGATTCATGTCCTCTCCATCTCTGCCCCCAGATTCATGTCCCCCCTCCATCTCTGCCCCCAGATTCATGTCCCCCCTCCATCTCTGCCCCCAGATTCATGTCCCCCCTCCATCTCTGCCCCCAGATTCATGTCCCCCCTCCATCTCTGCCCCCAGATTCATGTCCCCCCTCCATCTCTGCCCCCAAATTCATGTCCCCTCCATCTCTGCCCCCAGATTCATGTCCCCCATCTCTGCCCCCATATTCATGTCTCCACATCTCTGCCCCCAGATTCATGTCCCCCATCTCTGCCCCCAGATTCATGTCTCCACATCTCTGCCCCCAAATTCATGTCCCCCATCTCTGCCCCCAGATTCATGTCTCCACATCTCTGCCCCCAGATTTATGTCCCCCCATCTCTGCCCCAGATTCATCTCCCCCTCTCCATCTCTGCCCCCAGATTCATTTCCCCCTCTCCATCTCTGCCCCCAGATTCATGTCCTCTCCATCTCTGCTCCCAGATTCATGTCTCCACATCTCTGCTCCCAGATTCATGTCCCCCATTTCTGACCCCAGTGTCATGCCATCCTCTCCTTCATCTGCCCCCAGTTTCACGTTCCACCTCATTGTACACATTACACTTACCTTTTCCTCGCTCCCCCGCCGCTCTCTCCGCGCCTCTCTCTCACTCGCACACAGTTGTAGACGCGATGTTACGTCATCACATCGCGTCTACACAGCCAGAAGGCGGCGGCAGCGGCGAAGCAAGGAGCTGAACTGTGACAGCTCCTTGCCTTAGACGCGTATGTGTTCAACTCAGATCTGCGTCCTCAGGACGCAGATCTGAGTTGAAATCGGGACATACCTCCCTCCAACCGGGACCGCAGGACACGTCACCGAAATCGTGAATGTCCCGCAGAAATCGGGACAGTTGGGAGGTATGCTTTTTTCTATATAAAGCTGGCTTACAGATACGCTGTCTCCAAAGTTTATATTTTAGGGGATGGAGGATAAATGTAAAGAAAACTGGGTTGCTGAACAATAGGGTGCACTTTCACCAGTCCTGTGAGAGCTTGGGGGTCTCTTGTAGATGTCTCAAATCCAGGGAGACAATCCCTCATTTTGAATGCTGTCTTGCTGTTACGAGAGCTATCATCTCTGTGCTCCCTCACCAAGGCTGCAACAAATGCATGGTGAGCACCAATCCAGAGACAGAACTAGGCCCAGTGCCTGCAGAACACTCCATGGAAAATCAGCTAGGTAAGTATGTAGTACATTGTGTGATGGGCCGCTTGGGAAGAATTATACTGTGTAGGGATCATTGATGGCCATTTTTCTGTGTGATGGGCTTCAGAATGGACAATAAGGGGCAACTAAGGGGGCATTAGACTGTGAGAGGGTCTTAAGGAACAATTATGATGTGCAGGGGCCACTACAGGACATTATACTATTGGGGCCATTGAAGGGACATTATACTGTGTGGGACCACTTATGGGGCATTATACTTAGGTGACAATATATTGTGTTGCACCACTTAGGGGGACATTATAATATGTTGTGGGAACTAGGAAGGCAGGATCACTATGCGTTATACATCAAAGAGAGCTATTACTGTGTGGCACAAAGGTACTTGATATGAATGGGCCGAAGGGGGCATGGGCAGGGTTAGGGGCACGGCTAAACCCAAAATAATTTGAGCACTGCCATACTTATCTGTCTTTTTCTTCTCTGAAAGTTGGGAAGTATGTCTAAGTGGTGTTGGGGGCACTTGTAAAACCTGCACTGGACCCACTAATTTGTTAAAAATACCCTATAAACATATGTCTTGTACTACGTACAGCTGATCTTTTAAGGCTGTAACAACAATTATGGCTGCTACGGCTACATGGAAGGGTCACTTACCAGAGCCAGCAATGCAGATGAAAGTTAAGAATAGGTTATGAACCTCTGCACCTGGGCCCATAGGCCATGAGCTACAAATAAATATCGTAGTAACGTATCTTTCTCTATACAGATATCAGTCGTGAAGATATGCTGCACAAACCAATAATAATGGTGTACGGGAGCCTATATTAGGAGCACAAACATACCTTCCTCTTGGCCTGGTTGTAAGGTTTTGTTTTTTATTAATGTAGATTGTGAGCCCCATATAGGGATCACATTGTACATTTTTCTTTTCCCTATCAGTATGTCTTTGTAGACATGGGAGCAAATCCACGCAAACACAGGGAGAACATACAAACTCCTTGCAGATGTCGTTCCTGGCAGGATTCAAACCCAGGACTCCACTACAAGGCTGCAGTGCTAACCACTGAGCCACCATGTTGCCCCCTGCTTGTCATGTTATTTGTTGGGTCCTGAGGAACTGTCCAGATCATCTCTGCAATACATTCAAGCACTGGAACTCCTTGGGATAATGTATCAGTCTCAGTTATAGGAGAATCAGAAAAAAAATTACTATTAAAATACTCCACAATGGTCATTTATCACCTTATGGAAGGTACAATGTATAAGAAAAAATTTAAAAAAATAAAATTAATTAATACAAAAAAAAAAGAACGTCACTTCCGTGCCCACATCACAGGTTCTAGCGCTGCCACCAGCGACGGAAATCAAAGTTTATGCAATGGAGAGGGCAAACTGCTTTGTAGAAACCCTTTTTTTATTCTATATTTTCCAGGATATTAAAATACATGAATGCAAAAATAAAAACTTTATCATGAATAATCGTGTATCCCTGAAAAAAGACATAAAAATGATTTGAATAACTTTGCTATAGCCACCAAAACCTGAAAATGCACCCAGCCATGAAGCAGTGAAATTGGACAGGTCGTGAAGTGGTTTGGACCCAAGTACGTATTGAGTGTGATGCGGATGACAGCATTACTAGGTTACACAACACTATTACACTGCAAACAAATATTCACGTTTCCTAGCGGCAACAAGGATTTTAATATTTCATTAAAGAAGCAATTTGTACGGATGTTTTAAGAGTCAGTAATCTGATAAGAGACAGAGATTACATGAAGATGTTTCCTCTGTCCTCCCCCTTCCCAGATCCGCTCTGCATTTCCCTGACATCGTGCAGCCCTTCCTCTAATTAAATTGCCTGGCGGTGATTTGTCCTAATTCTCTTTGTTTTCCTTTTAATTTTCCTTAAAGCTACACTCCAGTAAATGTATTATTCTTTAGTCCGTTAGTGTCGGGCATAGTGATGTCTGCAGAAGGATGAGCTTGCGTGCCCAGATCACCAATCTTCATATACAGCTGCTGAATGGGTCCCTTGGCAGGTCATGTGATCGGCGAACTGACCTGCTGAATCACACAGTACAAGTCTATAAGAGCCTTTCCTCCAGGCACTCATAGCCTTACATAAAGTAGTGACTTCTACCACTGTGTGACGGCAGAAGGTCAGTCTGCAGATCACATGACTTGCCAGGGGACCCATTCAGGCCGTATGATAAGTGAGCCAAGTGAGTGAACTCATCCTTCTGAGCACTAATGCGCTAAAGAACAATACGTTTTGTCTGTATAATGGGAAACATAGAGCTGCATATATCACTATTCTTCACATGAAAACAGCATTCACCCCCAATGGACGCCATTATAAGGCAATAAGGTTTGCAAGACGCCATTAGCGCCTGTTGTGGCCAATTCTATCAATGAGTCCTGAGGTCTGACTGTGACAATTGATTAACCCCTTAATTGCATCCTTGTAGGCTTATGGACTATTTAATCTCATTAAATGGGTGGGTAGAACCTACTGTACAAGGAATAAGCTGGAAACATGGCGTACATGACTATATATTATTTTCCTACTTGGGTGTGGTAAGCAACTTTTGTAATGTTTTTCTGCTGTTATCTGCCCCGATATATTGCTATCCGGGGCGATGTTACAGAATTGGATTATTTTTTCTTAAGAAAGGAAGTTTTTCTTCCCTTTTGTTGCCTAATGTCCTGAATGGGAAGTGATAAAGCTTTTTACCCAGGCTCATCAGAAGTCCTGCTTATCCTCATAATGGATTAGAAATGCGTGGGTGAGGGATGTCGGTCTGATAGGCAGGGTAAAGACACTGGAATCCCTCTAGTCACGACAAAGTAAAAAGATTGACGTCTCTGCATACATCCAGTGGGAAATGGAGAAGACGTGATTAGACATCAGAAAAAAAAGGCAACATTTCCTGTGTCTATGACAAGCATCGAAGTCTAGAATAGAGTAATGTGATATATTATACACCGGAATCCGTCCATCCACACTGAAACAATGGCTGCTCTACAAATTGAAACAAGTAGAAGTATATATACATATATAAAGAGAGAGAGAGAGCGCGCTACTGCGAGGTATTAATCCAAAAATAAAAAATGAAGGGGTGACTTTATTGCATTCCAATAGACAATGTAATTCCGTACAGTACAAAAGACAATAGGCTATGCGTTTCAACGCCAGTGGTATTCCCATCTATACATGAATGGCTCTCTCCATGGAACGTGCCATACAGGCCCTACAGATAAAGTCCCATGCCATCTATCTTAAATGGCACTGACCACTTTTTTGCAGCTACATTGTAGAGAGTGATGGGCAACTGCAACTGTGAAAATGTGACCCCCATTCTTGAGACACAGGAGATGGTCCCATAGACGGGACTCTCATCTATCAGGATATCCTGTATATATAGTCAAAAATGTCCAAATATTTTTTGTCGCTTTACAGATATTGTCAGCTATGTCCCATATAAGGCTCACAATCTATATTCCCTATGGATATCTATTTGGACATACATAGAAATCCATGCATAGAATATAAGAATGCATATACATGACCATGGTTAGCAAGTCATCTGAATGAGCCTATTAGTCGCATGTATTATAAAGCATAGATTTCTGGCCCGGGATGCAAAAATCAATTACGATGGCCTGAAATTAATTGAGCGGGGAGATTATTTTGCTTCTCTTCATTTCATGTGGGATATTGAGATTCCAGACTTATCGTCTTTGTGTACTGAAGAAATTTCATTTCCTCCACAAAGTGTGCTGCCCCCACAGGCTTTGTCCTATGAAGGAAGGATTTGATTGTACGAGATGTTAGATCCTTTTATCTTTCCAGCAGGTGTCCCTCAGCAGCTCATGTGTTATAAATCCATCCTACTTCACTGGGTTTCTACATACTCCCTAGTCTACGCTTCTCCAAGTTCCCAAAACTAGACAGAGAAACTGAAATCATAAGATGTCTCCTTAAAGTGAGCACAGCCCAAATAATTAGCCTATAATATGACCCCGCATGTATGAAGGATTGGAAGGACGGACAACGTGCTCCACTACCTATGGGGTCTAAGGTGCTGCAGGATAGCGGTAGGATGGACACTCATTCATTTCATTGTACCATCCACTCCTTGTCCACCAATCCTCTTATGTATAATACAGATTTCCTATTTCCCTTCACATTTATCCGTTCCAATTATCAATGCGTAATATCTGCAGCAAGGGCTTTCATCTCCAGCCGCTCCTCATATATATTTTAACCATAAATTTGGTAATTTTCTCCCCTTAACAGCACTCTAGATTGCAGAATGAGGTATCTTCCACCTGTCTTCCCCAAATCACAAGAATGAGGGTCCTATGCTACTCATTGGGATTGCTGTATACTGTTTTCATGATCAATGGGGGTCCCAGTAGTCAGGTCCTTATCACGTGTATTATGGCTCAGTGATGAGTTTGAATCTTAAGAAACCACTTTAAGTATCTGAAGTTCTATCCTATTAAATGTGGCCCACAACATCCAATAATTGTCACAACATTCTTACTCAAAAAAAAAATACTCTAAGAACAACTGACATTGTAACATGCTGGATGCAGGGCCTGAAGGTGGGGTGCGTACCTCACAAGAACCAAAAAGCGTAGTAAATAAGTCATGCAACCCCTTTCAGACCCTTCACTAGGCATACCACATCTTCCTTTAAAGGGATTCTACCATTAAACTACTTTTTTTTTCTAATTACCATGTCGGAATAGCCTTAAGAAAGGCTATTCGTCTCCTACCTTTAGACGTGGTCTCCGCTGCGCCGTTCCGTAGAAATACCGGTTTTAACCGGTATGCAAATGAGCTCTCCGCAGCAATGAGGGCGGGCCCCAGCGCTGAAACACTGATGAGCGCGTCCCCATTGCTGCCCAGAGCTCTTTCCTGCGCCACCTCCTTCTTCTGCAGCAACTCCGCCTTTTCTGGCTTCTCTTGCTCTTGTAGTTCTATACAGGAGCATAGAGAGACCACCCCAAAATGGCCGCCGGCCAGCTCCTGTATTGAACTGCAAGAGCGGCTACCCAAAAATGGCCGCCGGCCGCTGGCCATTTTTGGGTAGCCGCTCTTGCAGTTCAATACAGGAGCCGGCCGGCGGCCATTTTTTGGGTAGCCGCTCTTGCAGTTTAATACAGGAGCTGGCCAGCGGCCATTTTGGGGTGGCCTCTCTATGCTCCTGTATAGAACTATAAGAGCAAGAGAAGCCAGAAGAGGCGGAGTTGCTGCAGAAGAAGGAGGTGGCGCAGGAAAGAGCTCTCGGGCAGCAATGGGGACAAGCTCATCGGCCTTTCAGCGCTGGGGCCCGCCCTCATTGCTGCGGAGAGCTCATTTGCATACTGGTTAAAACCGGTATTTCTACGGAACGGCGCGGCGGAGACCACGTCTAAAGGTAGGAGACGAATGGCCTTTCTTAAGGCTATTCTGACGTGTTCATTAGAAAAAAAGGTAGTTTAATGGTAGAATCCCTTTAAATCAGGAAGTCTTAGACCCGGTTCACGCCTGCATTTGGGTTTCTGTTTAGGGAGTCTGCTTGGGGACCCCAAAAGGAAACCTATACACATAAAAAAGCGGTTAACTGGGAAACCCATAGACCTCATAGACTATAATGGTATCCATGTGGTTTCTGCTCAGTTTCCGCACGAAACATGCGGAGAGAAAACTACTGCAAGCAGCACTTTTTCTGCATTTTTCGTGCAGAAACCACAGGGACCCCACTATAGCTTATGTGGTCCATGGGTTTTCTTAGGTAACCACTTTTTTATGCGTATAGGTTTCCATTCGGGGAGAGGAAACCCACATGCGGACTCCCTGAACCGGATCTTATTGATGTTACCTGACTGGCAACAATGTAGCAAAAACTGCATTATGGTAAAGGAGACAATGTAATATATTGCTTAGAGATATGGGATTTTAGCTAGGAGAAGTTGTGTTGTTTAGAACTATAGTGGCAGCCTATGTGGCTGCTCTTGCAACCCATGGAGAGGACATTCCTGCTGGATCTATCATTTTAATTCTGCTCTGATGCCTGGCTATAATAAAGGGTGTAATATAATCTATCTGGGCACTCTATGGGAATCATCATTATGACACGGTATGGCATATATATGTATATATATATATATATATATATATATATATATATATATATATATATACTGTCTTTATGATAATGTAGCTGTATCAGTACAATTTGCTTGCTTTGCACTCCACAAGTTTCCATTCATCTTCCAAGTAGGGACCATGCACCAGGAAACTAATGGATAAGGATGAAAAAGCGATCTGACAAACATGATGAAAAAAGTCAGAAAACAGCAGGGGATTAATATTTAATCATCTAAAGCTTTAATTCGTTCTATCTACTTGGTAATCCCTTCCTCTGGGATTCTGGACTGTTTGTCAATTCTGGATTATTGGACTTGCTGGCCCTGGATGAAAGGAGCGGTGCTGTGCATATATGTATAGCTGCCATGCAAAAGTAATACAAATGAATAAATATGTAATACGGAGAAGAAAGTGTGAGAGGACCGTACAGCGAGTAGGCCTGCACATATTCTAATCCCATTTGTAGCACACACGGTTATGGATGTTCATGTAATTTGCTTTTACTGCGCCTATTAAGCAGGCCCATTGATAGAGACATACGCTACAGCGCTCCCCTCGTGGCGCTGACACATAAACCACCCAGTCTGCAGTAGTGTAAACAGTTTTGCTCTGGCAGCGACACTAAGCTTTTATGCCACCGCTAATGTTTCCTCTGGGACGGAATATAGGTTATTTTTTATCTTGCCAATAGATGCGGCCTACAACGTTCTAGTCAGCGCTGGCAGCTGGGACTTCCTTCCCTGGAGAATTTCCCAAATAACAGAACAGCTTGCGGGGTATCTCATTCATCACATAGGGATGGGCAAGAGAACCAGGGAGAGAAAATTGTATCTATCTATCATTTTTATAGAATAGCATTGGGTTAATGTAGCACAACGGGAAGCTGCGAAGCCTGGACACATTAATGCTGGGATTCCTGCTTCCCTATTAAATACCAATAAATATGTCAGGATCTATGGAGGTTACTTATGATGCATCTTCATATTCGCAGAGGATACGCCTTAGGTCTCGTGCTAATATCACATGGGGTAATTGCAGCACTTTCTTGCTAGTGCGTATTTAATGATATGATAGTATACGGCTGAATATATAGAGACCTCACAGCTTGCTGTGAAAAGGCTATGGCTGCCTACATGAGACAGTGTCAGAGTAACAAGGTAGTCTCAGGTGTCAGAAATAGTCAACCATCCTCTTAATAGAGGGGTCAACACACTTTGGTTATTCCCCCATGAGCGCCATTAATTTTAGGGTTTATTGGCACCCCGTCGTCCTCTAATCCAGGGATCAGGTGACGGACAGATTACATGGTCACCAGGAATTTATTCTATGATCTATTGTGTTAGAAAAGAGTCTATCTGGTCCATAATTATAGTCCATAATATTAGTGTTGTGTAGGGGGGCTTAATAGGAGCAGGGACATACTGTACAATGGTGGTCAGCGATTGATGCAGCAATGCAGAGATGATCATATAGTCTATGGATATGTAAGTCAGCCTGCACTGGTGGTAATTGGGCATTGCCAGAATACCAGATCCCAGCAAGTATTCCAACGTTCCTCTAAAATTGTCGCCAATGCCGCTCTTTTAACCAATAATTCATATTCTCAGTGTTTGCATCACAGCAGTTTGTAGACAAGTCCTGCCATTCAGACTCACCCCCATTGCACTTGCACACTGATATTCATATCCATAGCACTGCATTGCTTCATTGTTCCATTGCCACAAAGGTATGTTTCTGCCCCTCTTAAAGGTCCCCATACAATATTATCATTGGCTTGGGAGAGGCATTTTGGATAAAACCAAATCTGAAATACAGATGTAGCAGAGTTAACCCAAACTTCTACGATTGGTTAAACTGCTACAATGTGAGACCTTATCACAAAAGACAACAAAAAGCAATGAAAAGTCATTAAAAAATGTTTTTCCAACGAGCATAGCCTTAAAGGGTCTAAAATACAGCTTTGATCCTTGTTTCTTCCCTGCACAGCAATCTCTGTAATCATACTGAGCATGCCCATCATACTTCCCTATAGAAGACAATGAGTCATTTTCACAGTCAAAGTAGGGTCAGTCTTCATCTCATGCAGGATTACAATCAAAGATAACACCTTGATTATAAATCTGGAGGCAAATAACAAAGGATCACACAACTGACAACTGGTTATGGTAACAGCTCACCTCTTACACAGTTTATCACAGAGCATGCCCACTACACATACACATTTTCTGGCCATGTTTTTCGCCCATGTGCTTTTTAACAAAGCAAATCTCTAAAACTGTTGGCTGCCCCTTATTCATGTGATTATACACACAACAATTTACACCAGTGGCGTAACTAGGAATGGCGGGGCCCCGTGGCGAACTTGTGACATGGGCCCTCACCCACTGACGCCGAAGACCTCGACCGAGCCCCTCATCCGCATTCCTGCGCTCTCTATTATGTCCCATAGTGACCCCTGCAGACAGTATTATGTCCCTTAGTGGCCCATCCACACAGTATAATGTCCCTTAGTGGCTTCTGCACACAGTATTATGTCCCTCAGTGGCCCCTGCACAAAGTATTATGTCTCTTAGTGGCCCCTGCACTCAGTAGTATGCTCCACTGTGGACACCCATAAACAATTATTATACTGTGGGATCTTTTCAGACCCCAGAGTATAATAATCGGGGACCCGGGGAATAAAAACATAAAAAACTTCTGTTATTTAACTGTCCCCCAGCTCCTATGCTGTCGGCCTCTGCCGTCGTCCTTCTTCAATGACGTTGGACGTCACATGACCCGGGAAGCAGGCCGGGGTCATGGGACGTCAGAGATGTCAGAGAACTAAGCCGAAGCCTGGAGCCTGGAGAGGTAAGTAACAGTTTTTTATGTTTCTTACCTCTCCCAGGCCTCCGATCATTATACTTGAAGGTCCGCAAAGACCCCCGAGTATAATAATAGCCAGGATCGGTAAGTAAATAGGGCCCGTTACCGGCTGGAGTCCTATTAAGAAAAAACTGCAGCGGTAGCGGCTGTCACCGGGCCCCCTAATGTCCCGGGCCCTGTGGCAGCTGCCTCTGCCTCCTCCGCGGTAGTTCCGCCACTGATTTACACAGAATTTTATCTGTTTTGTCCAATTCCATATTAGTGGGAACTTATCCTTAGTAAATATTTTTTTGCTGCTTCATGCTTCACAAACCCCATGTGCTAGACTTTTCTGTTGATATGCATAGTGCACGCTCCGTAGTCCTGTCCTCTAGGTGCATGCTGGGTACATTATATATGCCGGTAGCTTCACCATTATTGATTGTTCTCATGAGTTTCTCCAAATCCTCCGGCTTAGCCTGACCGTCCTACTTTATTTCAGGAAGGACTTTTCATAGAGTTCTTAAAAGCACACGTTCCTATTATTCCCTATGTCAGAGTCTAGTCCAGAGGAATTTATTTTGAGACAAAATTAAGGAAAGAGTATTTCTTTACATACACTCCCCAGCTCCGATAAACTCTTGTTAGAGTATGTTCACACTACCCTTATTGGGGTCCGTTGGTGTCATCCATCATAGGATGGTAAGTAACGGTAGTAGAAAGGGGTTTCCTTCCGAGATGCTTGGTACATGGATGTATAAATAACTTTCTGGCAGAAATATTCATGGCTTGAGTCCAGGACAATTTGAGGATAGTGTATTTCATAATAAAGTCCTCTATATTCGGCATCAAATGGGGTTTGCAGGGTCAACAAAGGCAATGATGGATTGTGCTAAGAAATAAGACCGCTCTGCTATGTATCTGGTGGAGCGCACTAGCTGTTTATTAACATTACGAAACTTGACCCTCTGGGCAATTGTTATCGTACTTAGCAGTTGCGATACATATATTTCTGGTAAAAGGGACGCTATGCAAACATGGACATTTCACTGCAAATCTTCTTCATAGGATCGTCTCGCACATCAAATGGGCCCCTTAGGCAAGAAGAGCTAGCTAAAAGCAGGCAGTCATGTAATGTGCATTAGATCTTAGAGGGGTCTATGGAAAGCACTTGTCACGCAAGCTCACCGCTTACACTAACCACTACTTCAGAGGGAAACCATTCTTAACATTCCAGTGAGCTCAGGTGCATAATAGCGGAAAGAATGCTTAAGATAATATGTAGTAATAATGCTTTACCCTATAAACACGCCAGATACCACAGATGGGGACCCAGACCTGAACATCGGTCCAAACCGCTGCTCTTAAAGGGACATTTCATGGAGGTCCTCGTATAAATATGTTCTGAAACTTTCTAATAAAAAGTTATGTTTGACATCCTCTTATTTGTTACATATTTGTCTACTGTCAGTGAATGGAAACATCCTTGGTGACAAATTTAGGGTCTATACATATGACTGAGTGTGCATCCGAGTTGGAGGCCAAGTTTGTCCCAAAGTTTGTCCCAAAAGAAGAAGCCAGGGAAACTTAGGGTTAGTTCACACGTGAAAAAAGCCTAGCTGATTTTGTCACTGATTTTTCAGCGTCGCTTTTTTTGGACACTGTTTTTTGCATTGGACGCTGTTTTTGACACTTTTTCAGTCAGTTTTTTTTAAGCTTTTTTTTTTTGCATTACAAAAAAGTACATGATAAAAAACCGCTAGCGGTTTCAGTCGCTGTTTTTGCCAAAACAGCTGCAAAAATAAGCGACCAAAAACCGCTAGCGGTTTTTTCAGTGCCCCATAGACTCCTATTCATTTTTTCAGGCGTTAAACGCCTGAAGAAAGGTCATGTTGCTTCTTTTTCTGCTAGTAAAAAAAGCTAGCAATAAAAAAAGCTAGCAGAAAAAAAAAAGCTAGCAATTCACATAGGGCTACATTTTATGGAGGCTGATTTGGCCGTGAAATCAGCTGTCAAAATCAGCGTCTATGTCCCCGTGTGAACTAGCCCTAAGACTGATACACCTGTCTTACCCCAAGCCCACTGCATGTATGACGACTTTTCCAAGGATTCCTTGGTTTATATGTCCCACTTGATTGGGCAGTAATCCTATATGGCGAAGTGGGCCAAATCGGATATTGAATCAGTATTCCGTCTCCTTCAGGCTCATTCTGACTGTTACCTATTTTGACACATGCGTCCCAATGGTGTGTTCCAAATCGTGCTGACGTCGGAGGATTTGGTTGCGTCCAGACTGCCTTTGGGACTTGGTGACAATTGAGTGATCCCCTTGGTGCAGGCTTCCGTAGCACCGGCTTCTTGGATTGGATATGATAAGAATGAATGGAGTTCCTTAACTGGGTCTAGGAGGGTGGAAGTGTATGATATGGATCGTTTGAAGGTGACAATAGAATACTTATTTTTTTTCTTAGGGATTTAGGGGTTTCGGCATAGTTGGTGGCACAGCAGTATTTAGTGCGGGTTAGTTTCTACTTTCACCTCTGGGGCAAGCGTTTTATAGTAAGACATGCTCATACGGGGTGGCTCAAGGAGTAAGGCCGTCATGAGTGCTGGTAGCCTATCTAATACTGTTAACTTTTGCGGCTGCATTCTTCGTCGGACGCTGTTTGTTCCTCTTCCGTTTGAGGTACGCCTTTTTTGACATTGCTTTTTGCTTGGGGTTTTTTGTGATCCTTTGTATCGGGAAACTGGTTCCCTGCATCCGAGAAGCATCCTGTACACCCTCCCAATTCTCTATTTGTTTGATATCGGTTTGTTTTAGCGACTGTATTTTTTCTATTCTATCTCCACCATGGTTTTTCTATTGAAGTCACAGCTGGCGGTCATTGTTTATGAAAAGGTGGAAGGAGATGTGCACTTGCTCACCAGGAGTTTGGTGCCGGACAGAATCACGTCAGTTCCTCTCACTGAGAAGTTCTATGACTTTATAAAGTTGTGACTGTTATTAATGAAAAAAATTAAAGCTTGGCCAACCTCCATCCAAAAAAAAGTACAAAATTGGATCCATAGTCTTTGGTTTTATTCTAATCCATAAAGAGGAATACCTCCACAAATAACAATCCTGTAAATCAGATTCTGCGCGCTATTGATGTGGATCATCTTTGAAGATTTTCCTCCCATAAAGAGCAGAATTATTTCTCACCTCATTTAGCGATTTAATGTATCCATAGCCAAGGTGAAGTGAAGCATAACAGATAACTATAACATCTAACACTAGCACGCTATGTGTATAGACCATCATAAAACTGAGGGAAATCACTCTTGGCAGAAGAAATATATATATATATATATATATATATATATATATATATATATATATATATATATTGTCAGGGTCTGGGGTTGCTAGGTGGGGTGGCATAGACACAAAAGTCCAGATTCTTTAGTCCAAAACAAAGGTAGAGTTTAATTTCACTCAAAAAGGTAGTGCAGCAACAAAAGGTAACAATACAAAAATAAATCCCTGCCCGGCTAGGCTCTAACTAAACATAGAATAGGTTACCTCACCTAGAATAACAGAAATCCAAAAGCCAGTAGAATCATTCAGGACACAGCTCCAAAAATATGACCTCTCTGTCAGCTCTCCAACCAAACTCTGCCCCCAGTCTGCTGCTGGAGTTGACTTCTTAAGCCTACTTGACGATGAGACTCTCAACAGCTGAGTCGCTGCCGGAACATCCCCAAAGTGTGAACTGGAGGGGGGGTGGAATGACAGGTCCCACTGCCAACCTACCTGCCATTCCTAAAAAAATCTAGCCCAATAAACAGAACTTTGAAATAACACTCAGCAGACTAAAGTATCTGCTGAGAACCATTCTTTCTGGAGTTTCTCATCTCACCCACCTGAGTAGTCTGGGTGAGATGTACACCCTCTCCATTATCTGACCAGCCATCGGCTTACAATACATATATATATATATATATATATATATATATATATATATATATATATATATACAGTCCTATGAAAAAGTTTGGGCACCCCTATTAATCTTAATCATTTTTAGTTCTAAATATTTTGGTGTTTGCAACAGCCATTTCAGTTTGATATATCTAATAACTGATGGACACAGTAATATTTCAGGATTGAAATGAGGTTTATTGTACTAACAGAAAATGCGCAATATGCATTAAACCAAAATTTGACCGGTGCAAAAATATGGGCACCTCAACAGAAAAGTGACATTAATATTTAGTACATCCTCCTTTTGCAAAGATAACAGCCTCTAGTCGCTTCCTGTAGCTTTTAATCAGTTCCTGGATCCTGGATGAAGGTATTTTGGACCATTTCTTTCTACAAAACAATTCAAGTTCAGTTAAGTTTGATGGTCGCCGAACATGGACAGCCCGCTCTCAAATGATCTGAAAACAAAGATTGTTCAACATAGTTGTTCAGGGGAAGGATACAAAACGTTGTCTCAGAGATTTAACCTGTCAGTTTTCACTGTGAGGAACATAGTAAGGAAATGGAAGACCACAGGGACAGTTCTTGTTAAGCCCAGAAGTGGCAGGCCAAGAAAAATATCAGAAAGGCAGAGAAGAAGAATGGTGAGAACAGTCAAGGACAATCCACAGACCACCTCCAAAGAGCTGCAGCATCATCTTGCTGCAGATGGTGTCACTGTGCATCGGTCAACTATACAGCGCACTTTGCACAAATTGAAGCTGTATGGGAGAGTGATGAGAAAGAAGCCGTTTCTGCACGTACGCCACAAATAGAGTTGCCTGAGGTATGAAAAAGCACATTTGGACAAGGCAGCTTCATTTTGGAAACAAAAATTGAGTTGTTTGGTTATAAAAAAAGGCGTTATGCATGGCGTCCAAAAAGAAACAGCATTCCAAGAAAAACACATGCTACCCACTGTAAAATTTGGTGGAGGTTCCATCATGCTTTGGGGCTGTGTGGCCAATGCCGGCATCGGGAATCTTGTTAAAGTTGAGGGTCGCATGGATTCCACTCAGTATCAGCAGATTCTTGAGAATAATGTTCAAGAATCAGTGACGAAGTTGAAGTTACGCCGGGGATGGATATTTCAGCAAGACAATGATCCAAAACACCGCTCCAAATCCTCAGGCATTCATGCAGAGGAACAATTACAATGTTCTGGAATGGCCATCCCAGTCCCCAGACCTGAATATCATTGAACATCTGTGGGATGATTTGAAGCGGGCTGTCCATGCTCGGCGACCATCTAACTTAACTGAACTTGAATTGTTTGTCCAAAATACCTTTATCCAGGAACTGATTAAAAGCTACAGGAAGCGACTAGAGGCTGTTATCTTTGCAAAAGGAGGATCTACTAAATATTAATGTCACTTTTCTGTTGAGGTGCCCATACTTTTGCACCGGTCAAATTTTGGTTTAATGCATATTGCACATTTTCTGTTAGTACAATAAACCTCATTTCAATCCTGAAATATTACTGTGTCCATCAGTTATTAGATATATCAAACTGAAATGGCTGTTGCAAATACCAAAATATTTAGAACTAAAAATGATTAAGATTAATAGGGGTGCCCAAACTTTTTCATAGGACTGTATATATATCTCAGTGGTGTGGTTAGAGGGGGTGGTATAGGAATTTCAATTGTATACAATTAAACTATATGGTAGAGGAGGAAGCCAATGGATTCCTACTCTACCATGCTTAACTTGCAGGCTTTCTAATGACCAATGTGATGAACCTCCTGTATTGATTCTCTTGAAAGCCAAAATACACCACACGTTATGGAGACCAAGCTCCCTTTTCAAGTGCACATAACGGTTGAATGAATGAATGAATGAATGAATGAATGAATGAAGGAAATTCATCTTCATCTATATTTTGACTAGCACTGGTTCAGTTTTGTCCATTCAATTTTGCACCGCTGTTTGTATCAGGTTGTTCCTTCCTATATCTATGATGTACAGCTGTGGCGGAGGAACCTACAGCTTCTGTGGGTGTTGTGGGTTCTAAGTCTTCTGTGGGTATTGTGATTCCATCACAACCCCAAAAGGTTGAGTAGCCATTTGTCAACCTTTAATTGTCCGTTTTTTAAAACGGTAATACAAAGAGTTGTTCAGTGCTTTTTTCTGTTATTTTTACTGAAAAAATAAGTGTCCTGCTCGATCTTGCTGAGGTTTCTGTGGCTGAAACATCCATGGATTCCGCAGACTCCCTGCTGATAAGGCTCTTCATCTGAACCACATTACCATCCTGCATCAGTATCCCATCGCGAGCAGCCCGCGGATAAACACAATGGCAGAAAATGAAGAGGAATTCCTCTTCATTTTCCTCCATCTGAAATTACCCTTGCACTTTTGGTGGACCAGGCCCATTTGCAGGTAATATTTCCCAGACTGACTATGGCTATGTAATTGGAGCTCACTACATCATAGTGCGTTATAATGTAGTGAGCTCTCAGACAGCCGAATCACTAGGGTATACTTTTACTGATTGGAGGCATAAGCTAAGTTCACACTGGCGTCACCTGTCTGATGGAGCAGAACAACAGACAGTCAGACCACTAAACTAGCGGTTATGTATGGAGCCCGCACATTCCACTACTATAATGGGGTTTGTGGGGTATACATTTTATTAAAACTGAAACTGGTGGACAAAAGCAGTGCATCCAGTATTTTTATGTCCCACCGATTTCAGGTGGACATCGCAACGGAAATGTGAACATAGCCTTAGAGTGACATGAATTGGAAGTGACAATGAAGCAATGCAAATCATAGTGCCAATCTATGCCAGGAGTAGATTTCATTCCTTGGCACCCGGAGAGACAAATTTTTAAGGTTTAGTTGTCTCTTAATACATTTGGCTCGTTCACTCAACAGCACTTCAGAATATGCCCCAGCTGCTGCAGAATCTCCTAATGCACACTCCAGATACTGCAGAACTTCTTTGAGAAGAGAAGAGGGATCTTTATGCCAGCCACTCACTGACAAGAAGCTCTCTACTCCTCTTCAGTCTCCCTCTTCTCATCTCTTACAGCTTCTGCAGCAGATGGAGCGTATATTATAATATTCAGCGTCCCAGCTGCTCCAAACTTCAATATCGTTTTCTAACTAAATTTTCATATATCCAATGCCCTATTAGTTCTAATTGATAGGACAGTCCCACAAAAATGGACAGTGCAAGTTTTCTGGGGAAGATTATAGAAAATTTGCTATTAAGGGTATGTTCTCACAGAGGAACTGCACATGGCAACAATACTGCAACATCTATGCAATATTTTCCTATGAGGAGAAAGAACTGCAGGTCAGTGGCGGATCCAGGGTTTGCGGGGCCCTGGGCAATTGACTTTGGCGGGGCCCTACTTACTGGGGGGTCTCGCACTTCTAACCTGTACTTTCCAACTGTTGAAGACCACAAAGAGGGAACAAAATGTCGGCCGCAGCAAATTAGGCCCCGCCCACTTTTATGTTGACTCCACCCATTCTCATTCAATTTTCATGTGATTCCACACAGTATAATCCTACTACAGTCACCCGTAAATTATATCTCCCCCCCATTTTCATATACACCCTTCATCTACCCCTAGTTTCATGTCCCCCCCTATCTCCGTCCCCAGTTTCATGCCATTCTCCCCCTTTATCTGCCCAGTTTCATTTCCCCCCCCCCGTCTGTGCCCCAATGTCATGCCATTCTCCCCCCTTCATCTGCTTCAGTGTCATGCCATTCTCCCCCCCTTCATTTGCCCCAGTGTCATGCCGTTCTCCCCCCTTCATCTGCCCCAGTTTCATGCCATTCTCCCTCCTTCATCTGCCCCAGTTTCATGCCATTCTCCCCCCTTCATCTGCCCCAGTTTCATGCCATTCTCCCCCCTTCATCTGCCCCAGTGTCATGCTGTTCTCTCCCCTTTCATTTGCCCCAGTGTCATGCTGTTCTCCCCCCCTTCATCTGCCCCAGTGCCATGCCGTTCTCCCCCTCCATCTGCCCCAGTGTCATGCTGTTCTCCCCCCCTTCATCTGCCCCAGTGTCATGCCGTTCTCCCCCCTTCATCTGCCCCAGTGTCATGCCGTTCTCCCCCCCCTCCATCTGCCCCAGTGTCATGCCATTCTCCCCCCTCCATCTGCCCCAGTGTCATGCCGTTCTTCCCCCCTCCATCTGCCCCAGTGCCATGCTGTTCTCTCCCCCTCCATCTGCCCCAGTGCCATGCCGTTCTTCCCCCCTTCATCTGCCCCAGTGCCATGCCATTCTCCCCCCTCCATCTGCCCCAGTGTCATGCCATTCTCCCCCCTCCATCTGCCCCAGTGTCATGCCGTTCTCCCCCCTTCATCTGCCCCAGTGTCATGCCGTTCTCCCCCCTCCATCTGCCCCAGTGTCATGCCATTCTCCCCCCTCCATCTGCCCCAGTGTCATGCCATTCTCCCCCCTCCATCTGCCCCAGTGTCATGCCGTTCTTCCCCCCTCCATCTGCCCCAGTGTCATGCTGTTCTTCCTCCCCTCATCTGCCCCAGTGTCATGCTGTTCTCTCCCCCTCCATCTGCCCCAGTGCCATGCCGTTCTCCCCCCCCCCTTCATCTGCCCCAGTGTCATGCCGTTCTCCCCCCTCCATCTGCCCCAGTGTCATGCCATTCTCCCCCCTCTATCTGCCCCAGTGTCATGCCACTCTCCCCCCTCCATCTGCCCCAGTGTCATGCCGTTCTTCCTCCCTTCATCTGCCCCAGTGTCATGCTGTTCTCTCCCCCTCCATCTGCCCCAGTGCCATGCCGTTCTCCCCCCCCCTTCATTTGCCCCAGTGTCATGCCGTTCTCCCCCCTCCATCTGTCCCACTGTCATGCAGTTCTCACGTTATCATACACACACACACACACTCACACTCACACACACACGCTCACCTTTCCTCGTTCCCCCGCAGCTCTCTCCCTCATACACATATTGTAGCCGCGATGTGATGACGTCATCACATCGCGGCTACAAATGCCGCAGCTCAGCGTTAAAGCAGGAGCTGAGCTGTGACAGCTCCTGTTTAAAACGCCTATGCATTCGGCTCATCGGTGTCCTACTGCCGATGAGCTGAAATACATAGGCGTTTAAAGCAGGAGCTGTCAGCTGTCAGCTCCTGCTTTAACGCTGAGCTCAGTTGGAATCGGGACATGCCGACCGGGACCATTTTGTTAGGTCCCAGCCGCGCCGCGGGGCCCTGGGCGGTTGCCCGGCTCACCCGGCCCTGGATCCGCCCCTGCTGCAGGTAACATCCAATAAAGAGGACATTGTAGTATCCCACTAGGACGCTACTAGAGATGAGCGAGTACTGTTCGGATCAGCCGATCCGAACAGCACGCTCGCATAGAAATGAATGGATGTAGCCGGCACGCGGGGGGTTAAGTGGCCGGCCGCCGTCAAAGCGGAAGTACCAGGTGCATCCATTCATTTCTATGGAGCGTACTGTTCGGATCGGCTGATCCGAACAGTACTCGCTCATTTCTAGACGCTACTAGTGTTTAACTCCCATTTTTATATCAAGTGGATAAAATCAGGTTCTGCCTGGTATGCTGTGGATCCAGTAGGTGGCACTATCTCCTGAGACTGTTAGTATGAGGCACTGTCTGCTGTACCTACATCAATCCAGTCGGGTTAGGGTTGCATATAGGAGAGGCTTAGTTAGCCTCTAGTTCAACAATGCAACACCCAAAAATGCAGAGGCTCCGGGTGGGTTAGCTGTGATGGCCTGGCAGGTGGAACCACCAGATCGGAAACAAGACAGAGCCACCTACTGGATCCATGACACACAACCGATTTAAACCACTCCATTCTAGTCTTAACCCAATTCCAACTCTCACCACTAAGCCTAAAATAGGTTGTGACTTTCTGTCTCCTGGAGATGGACCATGGATCATAGGCACAACGGTTGGGACCAGCTCCTATTGATTTCTATGGGAAAGTTTTCTATGTAATGGTTTACTTTCCTTGGTCAGTCAGGTTAGTTTAGTCTTTGAGGAGAATTGTCACAGGGCCGCATGGCCTTTCTTACCTTCTGGTCAGGCCTAGTGCCTCATTGGTTGGACCTACACCTCATGGTTTGGGCATTGTAGGTTGAGAGGAGAAAAAAAAACACTTTTAAGAACAGAAAAGAAGCTAATAGTACAGGGCACAAGTCCTGCGGACCCTGAAGAGGAGCATTTCTGACTCCATAACCTAGCCCAGACAGCGTCAAGTGAAATCTGCCTCCATTACTGGAAATGTATTGCATTGGTTGGTTAAGAGGATGTATTGCATCCTATTGAAGTTTTTGGCATCTTACTAACCATGAGTGTTACAGCAAGTCACTTCTGTCTCGTTCTTGTCTATCCATTCCTGAACTGCACCATTAAGGGCATCCCGACTAGCTTCAGCCAGGAGCCACACGCCCTCAGGACATAACTATAACCACCATCATCAGCACGGCAAGCTTATTGATGGCTGTGTGAGCCCTGGAAGTATTGGAGTACCATGAACACTGTGAACCCCCTGCCATCTACCCCAGAGTGCTACAACATGATTGCAGACTGTAACGCAACAAACTATGACACCTTTCACCTTCTTTTAAGAAGACGCAGTGTCTGATCAGACCGCACCTGTAATTCTTTGCAGAAATCCGCCATATCTGGGTGCTTAATTCTTCATGTCAATGAGTGTATAGCTTTGCATCATGTGTCATACCTATACACAATAACGATTTTAATAATCATCGCCTACATACGGACTATTCCCCATACAGACATTATATATTCCGAGCCCGTGCTGATTCTAGCTGGAATACCCTGCCACGAGGCAATGTCACCGCTACCTTGATGACTGAATTTCCAATGAAGGGATTCTCCTCGGCACACAATTCCCAGTAGTGCTGACTCCAGCGGAGCTGATGATGAGGCTGCACTTCTGCCGGGATCCCAGTCCAGATAATGAAATAGTGACAGAAAGCCAAGATATGCCGATCTGTCTATATTCCAGTAATGTCAGACAATAGAAGGATTGCACAAGATAAATGCTCCTCTGTTCTCATCGTCGTCGTCCCCCTCCGTCCTTATTGACCTTGGCCAAGGTCATGTAACTCATTTGTACTGCAGCTGCCACATTTTATTGATTTTTAAGAAAAATACTATGTATGTTTTTGTGGGGAATTGAAACAGATATTCCTATTATAATTTATGGTATGACTGTCTTGTATCGACTATAGGGCAGTCTATGAAAACTGCGTGGGCAGCCGAATCTAAGAGGAAGCCCAAGGGGACAATTACCAGAGGAGACCCATGGAATGGAAAAGGGTAACCAAGGTTAGCTTTCCCAGACAACATCATTTTTTTTTTTTTTTCTGTGTCCGTCTATGTTCTTTCAGGATACATGTAAAGACATAGTAATATTAAATAAGGGGAATTATGGCCTGGAGTCCACCTCCAGAATAATCTGAGGCTCCTGGACCCCAGCGCAAAACCTGTAGCAAGCCCATCAATTATACCAATGTCATTTATAGGACTATTCTACCCATTTGGCTGTCATATGCTCTAAAGCCTGTATGGTTGCCACTAATACACCACAAGCAGGGCCATTTTACATATTGGTGGGCCCTGTGCAAAGATTTTATAAGTGCCCCCCCCCCCCCCCATCACCACCACCAGCTTCCTACACTCCAGTTTAGGGCATATGTGACATGCAGATGTAATGTGCCCATGGAGAGGCAGGTGTTATGGTACAGAATGATCCTGTAATTCTTAGATCATCAAAGTGGTGGTGTAACTATAATAAGTGGTGTCGCGGTAGAATTTTGTACTGGGCTCTGGGCTCTGGACCCTGAGGGCCCCCAAAGGTCCCTCTAACATATACACTATACTACTATTCTAAATAGCACAAGGCAGGTAGAGGCCCCACTACAGGTTTTGCGTTGGGGCCCAGAGTCTTCAAGTTACACCTCTGCTTCAAAGGGTGTTGCAAGCCTAAGCACCAACACTTTTAGGCAACTATTCAAAAGGTGCTCCGACTAGACCCCTTTTACTCAAATCAATGGGGTTGGTAAAATACAAAAAGATCTGGGTCATTTAATTGTCAGTAAGTGTTATAGTGGCATGAACCAGGTGTAATTCAAGGTACCATGTTGATATTTGCCATAGACCAACCAAAACTGCAACGGTTTGCCTAAAAGTGAGCATTCTCCTGCTTTGGGAAGTTGAGAATGGTGAGTGCACATGACTTCTTCTCAGTCTGGGCATCTAATAAATGTCTATAGTTTTTGATGACCAGTCATAGTATCAAGATTCCCAAAGATGGACTCCCCTGCAACCTGCAACCCAAGATGCCTCAGATATAATATCCATAACTGCTTCACGCGACATCAAGACGCAGCCAGATACTTTGTCATCCTGATATTGTGATGACTCTCCTTTCTAGTTTATTGACCAAGAGCAGGACACAAGCCAGGGATCCCACTGACCAGTGTGAAGCAAGTAGCATAAAGCCCCTTGACTTGCATGCTCTTATTCACTCACTTTTCATATAACTTTGTCTCATTTAATGCAACATGAGATTCTTCAAAATGTAATGCACTTTATTTAAACACCTTTCCACCTTTAGAAATCTGCAGGCTCAAGAATGACCAACAGAATGAAAGGAGAAGGACAGGTCTCCATGTTTCCACACAGCTTTCCCTGCTGGTACGTTGCTCAGAGATAGGTCTGCTGCTTCCCATGGCTTACAGAGAGTAAAGAAACTATGTACTTCTAACAACTTTTGACTAGCTGCTTGTTATTACTGATCGGATGTTAGTCATAGACAGCCGGTAACTTTCCTTAAAGACAAAGTACTCAGATTTCTTTGTCAGGGACCTAACTATAGAAGGACAAACCTGTGAAAATTCATTTAAGTTCAGGCTTGGCCCAAAGATTGGTTTTAACATAACTTGTTTGGATAGAACTCGAAATGACAATATCATACTCTCAGGAGTTTTCAGACACCAGGGTAAAATGACATCACGATGTCGACTTAGGATAGGTCATCAATAGATCAGTGGCTAGCCAACACTCGGGACTGCCACATCAGCTGTTGAAGACAACGCAACGTTTGACTCAATACCAAGTACAATGCCGTTCATTGTGTAGGGGCCATGCTTGTTATTGCAGCTCAGCCCCATTCATTTTAATAGCAATAATATGTAAACAGACCATGTGACAAATGATGATGTCACATTGAAGCAGAAACGGCACTCGTGTTAACACTGCTGCTGCTCCGGGCAGGAGATCTGTGAAGGTCCCCAACAATCAGAAACTGAATCCCCTTTAAGATCTTCTCCATTATTGTATAACTCAATCATGATGGCGCAGTGCAGCGTACTTAATATCAGCGTTGCTTATCCCGCAGCTTTGTAAGCACTATGCTGTACTTTCTTATACAGCTAATAACCAAATCAACACCTTTAATTACACGGAGGCTACTTATGTTGCTATTCATAGTTTCCAGCAGCTAGGACAAGCAATGTCCACCCAGTGCTGAGGAGGTAAAACACATGAGCTCTGCATTATTCTCTGAGCACATAGGAAAATAATGTGTTTCTTGGTAAAGCACCACAGCGCCATCTAGGGGAAGGCTGGGCATGGCTTGGCACCGTTCCAGCATGCAGCAAACATCATCTGCAAGGACTTCTCCTTCACTTGGGTTTTCCTGTAATGTCAATCAATATGAGATATGTGAAGTTGCGGGTAGGAGGATGTAAGTGATGGCACATTCTGGGTAATTGGCTGCAATTTAGACAATCTGGGCCCTGAGAGCCATTCTAGGATCCTAATCAAGAAGATGTTATTGCAGAGATGATGGGTAAGATGGGACACAGATCATAGTCTTGTTATGGAGCGGGAATCTCGCCGTGCTTTAGGAAAATTGCATCAAATTAAAGTGGCGAATGTTAGAGCGTCCTTGGCGGTATGGAAAGCCTGCCCGCTCAATGACGGCCATTCCTGATATATTGTATTATTGAGGCTGGCATATGACAAGAGATTTTGCTGCCCTGCGCCCTCACCTTGTATCTAAATACCCTGGATAAGTCACATGTTAGAGTTTCCCTTGTCCGGTTATGGCCCAGCTTTATACAAATGGACAATGGCAGCTCTTAAACCCGAATGCTAAATCTGTCACAGTCCTCCCCACCAATCCTGTTGTTTTATGTGTCAAGGGTCAGGGTGTAGACGACATCCTTTGCACACCATATATAATATACCTCTACGTTCATTCTTGGCAATGTTTCCTGTGCAAAAATGACATTTAAAAGTTGTCCAAAATCTAAATTTGATGCTAAGTGTATGGGCACGTCATTTGTGGGTAGAAAATTATGGCACGGCCATGAGTACTGCAGTAAAGATGGAAGCAGTATTGGCGCTAATAGTATTATATTCTTGTACAGTTTGCAATTTCCCTTTTATATCAATGGATGTGCCAGTGCCAAAGTTATTTGTGCTGTCCCTAGGCCTATATCCTTGCAATCATAGTATATATGACCTGTATACAGTGTAAATTCTTTTATATAGTGATATATTGCCTAGCAATTGTTTATTATATAGTTACTATGATAGGTGCCTCTAATGCGTATAAATATTTAGTGCCAACCTAGCTTATACCTCCCAGGAAGATGGACAAATCTTGCTACATGCTGCCATATACCGTATTTTTCGGACTATAAGACGCACCTAGGTTTTAGAGGAGGAAAATAGGGAAAAAAAAATTTGAAGCAAAAACTGGTAAAATATTTAATATATGGGAGTTGTAGTTTTGCAACAGCTGCAAGACCACATTGACAGGTGACCCTGCAGCTGTACGGGGATGCATAGAGTGTTTTTTTTTGTGGGTCCAGAAGTACTTTTTAGTTATACCATTTTGGAGAATATCTATTGCTTAGATCACCTTTTATTGAAAAAAAAAACGGTGGTTTATGATATATGATTTTCTACTTTTATATATATATTCTAGGGACAGGAGGTGATTTAGAACTTTTATTTATTTCATATTTTTATTATATATTTTTAAAGCTTTTTTTTTTTTTTTTTTTTTTTTTACTATTTTATTCCCCCCCGGGGCTTGAACCTGCGGTCACTTGATTACAAGTCCCATAGACGGCAATACAACTGTATTGCCGTCTATGGGACATTCTGTATATTAGTATTACGGCTGGTCATAGACCCAGCCGCAATACTAATATATAGCAGTGACAGACCCGGGAGCCTCATTAGGCTCCCGGCTGTCACCCGAACAGGTCGGCTCCTGCGATATCGCCGCGCAGGAGCCGGCCTGCAACTTTACAGGTACGGGGCCGGTGGGGACCGGCCCCGGGGGAGAAGGGGCCGCTGATACTGACCCGGCATCCGCTGTACTAGAGAGGCGGATGCCGGGGAGGGATAGACGCCGGGGCCTGAGACATCGCTGCCCTGTCCTGCATGAAGCCAGCAGCCGGGGGGACGGAGGAGCGGAATAGCATCACTCCTCCTGCTGCTGGCTTCATGCAGGGCAGCGATGTCGCAGGCCCCGGCACCTGTAATGGCGTCTATCACTTGCCGGCTTCCGCCTCTCTATTACAGCGGATGCCAGGCACCACATTCGGACTATAAGACGCACCCTTCTTTTTCCCCCAAATTTGGGGGAAAAAAGTGCGTCTTATAGTCCGAAAAATACGGTAGTAATAGTGCCCTCCTTTGTGGAACACACAGTGATCAAGCCTCAATAGTGCCCCCTACTGTATAATGCCCGCTTAGTCTCCCACCCAGTATAATACCTTCTTAGTAGCAAAATGACAAAAATAATCCACGTGCTCAGTCCCCTTGGAGCAAATCTTGTCACCATCATTGTATCTGCCTGTATAAAAGCCACCGGCAGAGACATGGGGTAAGTAGTGAAGAAGGGAGCTAACATTTAGGAGGTATGGGCCCAGATACCATTGCAACCTGATGCTGAAGCTTAGAAGACAATATAAGTTCCTGTTAGATACATCGGAGCCAAATCAAGGCTTAGATACAAAAACAGAGGGATATTTCCTAAAGGTAAAATAAAATCAGCACTGCCAGAAATGGAGGAGTTACCTGGAAGCCTTGAGAGACATTGTCATCATGTGCCACCTAGTGGCTGGACAGACACACAGCAATATCTAGGATTTTATGTGGCGATACCATCAAAAACCATATTCCTTCAAAACTTTATATCTGTGTAGTTAGGTCATTTTTACACAGCCATAGAACCCTATGGTTCCCTACATTTGGTTCAGTAGGACCTCAGTGAGTCTGAGCGATGCCGCCATATACCAGACACAAGGCCACAACCTTACAGTACTAGGACGCTCATGTACATAGAGAATATTGTATTCAGCAGGACATGCTTTTCCATTATAATGCTAAATATAGAAACTTCACAAACAGAATGGATAAAATAACAAGAAACCTGCCAACATATTCCTACATCTGAAAGGAAATGAATAATGGATACTCGGTTACATCAGCACTTTTGTATCATTCCAGCGCAATGCCAAAAACATGAGCGTATTCAGAAGTCGTCACACGAGGAGAGATTTACAGGATTTACTAAGAGAACTGAATTAAAGGAATAGACTAGAGAAAAGCTTACTACGTTATGCCCTAGTGCAGGGCCTGGCGGGGCAGGACGGGGGGTATATTCTCCCATGTTCCTGATATCCCGGATACAGATTAGCATGAGGAATAGAGTGGTTACTGTAATGCCACCTATGGAGGGGCAGGTACCCAATATGCCAATGTCTGACCCTTACCAAGTGGAAGTGGATTGAAGCAACCCTACATCCACAGAAGATCTGGGCCTAGTTCTCCAAGATGGTGGAACAACCTCTCTGCAGAGTTCTTACAAAAACTGTCTGCAAGTACTGAGAAGAACTGATGGAAGGCAAAGGGCAAAAGTCACACCGAATATTGAAGGATTTAGGTTCTTCATTTTGTCAGCTGACCAAAAGAAACTAATAACTCTTCTATTCCTGGAAGCAGACGTATTTTGCAGCATTGTTCTGACACCTACCTAAAACGTTTGCACACCAATGGACATGGAGTTTTTACAGAGGTCACTTCTGAATTTCTGCTGTGATGATAGATGAATATTCAGGGCTGTGTAGGTGACTAAGAACATGAGCAGTTCCCCTGCTGTATGGAGACCCCTTTCCCATATTCACACATTCCCAGTCGCTTGCTAATAGAAGGGCAAAGAACTTGTTTCCTCGGTTCTAGAAAATAACAGCTGGATATAGAGGAGCGAGCGCGACGAGTGATCAAGGCTTTCCTGTTTTTATTTCAAAGTACCATCCTATTATTATACATGGCCTTATAAAACTGGAGAAAGTAAGACAGAGGTGTAGCAGTATTCAGAGCAAATGAATATTATGTCTATGGATAAGCAGCTATTGAGCCGCTTATCTCGGGAATATAATCTATGCAGCTTTATAGCTTTTATTTAAAGCCAGGACATTGTAGATGATTCCCTGTATCTGTCTATTATAAACTATTCATATGAGATTAGACAACCCTAATATATACATCTGAGCTACATATATCATTATATCTCTAAGATAGGCAGAATATGAAGGTCCAGGGCCCCCACCAAGCACTTATAATTGCAATTTTTACTTATGCAGCAAAAGGGTTTTTTTGAGCCCTCTTAGGCACCGTGACTTGGGTGCGACACCCCATTAGATAAAGCTATAACAATATAACAACCTCTACCCCCCCATGTTTATCATGGTAAGAACAAGCCTGTTCACTGACATTCTCATTTATAGGTGGGAAAGTAGTTATAGAAAATCAATATCCATTAATGAGATTTCATGGTGGATCTAAGACAATTGTGTCCTGCATGTTAGGAAATGGAGGACTGTGCTCATCACAGGGACCGCTCTTCTCTAGGGATAAAGATCACTTGGGAATCTCATCATACTCAGTCACTCAATACCATATCTTACCCTGGGATCCTATTGCCACTGACCTCTGATGTTTCCTGGAGAAAGGTCTTCAAGGTCAAGTCATCCATCATCTGCCCCTGGGGTGAAGGTCATCGCTGGACTTTATCAGTCATTTTCACAGAACCTCTGAGAATTAGTTATAGAAAAACCGTGAACCAAGTAAATTGTTATATCCCAATGGACAATGGTTCTGCTGCAGAAAGACTAATGACAAGTGATACTTACTTCTATGTCACTTACATATCGTCCAGGTGCCTTATAGTCTATGGCTACAAACAAGACGTACCTCACAGTACTAAATGTATGGAATGCATTGACTTCAAGACATCCAAAATGAAAAAGGTGTAAAGGGTGGCTGCAAAGGCTTACCAACTTATAACCTGGATGAATTATTGTCTGAATAACTTAAAGGTGGCCTTCTAAATTTTGTCAGGTTGGATCACCCGAAGGATGTTTATGGGGTAGGATGCTTTTGGCTACAGATGGGTAAACCTCTCAGGATTCATTTCGGGCCGACCAAGTAAACCACACTTAAAGTGGCTTAAAACATAGTGTAGAACACTGTCAGGGCTCCTAGGAACCTATCTATAAAACATAGTGTAGAACACTGTCAGGGCTCCTAGGAACCTATCTATAAAACATAGTGTAGAATACTGTCAGGGCTCCTAGGAACCTATCTATAAAATATAGTGTATGACACTGTCAGGTCTCCTAGGAACCTATCTATAAAACATAGTGTAGAACACTGTCAGGGCTCCTAGGAACCTATCTATAAAACATAGTGTAGAATACTGTCAGGGCTCCTAGGAACCTATCTATAAAATATAGTGTATGACACTGTCAGGTCTCCTAGGAACCTATCTATAAAACATAGTGTAGAATACTGTCAGGGCTCCTAGGAACCTATCTATAAAACATAGTGTAGAACACTGTCAGGGCTCCTAGGAACCTATCTATAAAACATAGTGTAGAACACTGTCAGGGCTCCTAGGAACCTATCTATAAAACATAGTGTAGAACACTGTCAGGGCTCCTAGGAACCTATCTATAAAATATAGTGTATGACACTGTCAGGTCTCCTAGGAACCTATCTATAAAACATAGTGTAGAATACTGTCAGGGCTCCTAGGAACCTATCTATAAAACATAGTGTAGAATACTCTCAGGGCTCCTAGGAACCTATCTATAAAACATAGTATAAGAACACTTAGGACTCCTTGGAACTTCATAAACCTCTCACTCAACCAGGAGACATTGCCTTTTAACAGGATACCTCATGGTGTACAGGGAATTCATAGACGATGCATGCCCTGCTAAGAAGTGAGGGAACAACAAGATCATCTGGACACTGAAGGAGATAATAAATGGATTTTTGCATTCACCGTAATATCGTTTTCTCATTGTATTCATTGTGGGATGTGGCACCATCTGTATAAACCTAGCCATTAGGAGTAGTAAAAGATGTCAGGTCCACCTCTGGGCTAAACCCTCTCCACTGCCAATATGCCAACCACTTTGTACCGCAGCAGTAGGAAAGAGACACAAATAAGGCAAGGCCACAGAATGGATCAGAAAGAACATGGAGAAGGTGTGAATAGAGGCCAAGATGGCAACCTTGCCAACCTGGGCGGCAGAAGACTGATACAGAAATGCCAGGGAGGCGCCTACAAATCTCGAGGAAGAGCCATTATATGGAGAGGCAGCGGCCAATACGAAAGAGCAGACCAAAGCCATCAGAAGACAGAGACTTGGAAACAACCAGGCTCAGGTGAGGGCCCTCTGGGCGTCTGAACTACCAAAGGGGTCAGCGAGAGACAATAAGACCCAAACTGTCTGATCCGGCCACAGAAGAGAACACTTACAAGGAGCTTAGCGTCTGAGTAGAAAAACGTTAAGATGATTTCTCGATGATGTGAAAGGAAGACATCATCTGAGGAGAACCAAAAATTGCATCAATGGCGCCACAGGGTCACCCCCTCAGGTTAAAACTGACTAGCACAGTCTAGGAAGAGGGTATAGCCTGGAGGTGGACATGACTTCCTTTGATATTCCTAGCGTCAGTCTCCTAGTGGCCAGGTCTATACCCCTGGTGCTGTGTACCGCAATAAAATAAGCAAGAAAAAAAAATAAATAAAAAATTAGCATCACAAGACAACAAATATCCCTAGGAAACAACAAATGAATGGCCCGGGGGCAGAACTGACTGTGAGCAACGAAAATGATAATATACAAAATCACCAAAGATGTTACTGAAACAAATAGATCCAAAATCAACAATGGACGCAGACACGTTTGAGATAAGTTTTATTTCCCATAGGGAGAAGCACATTTAATACCTGATCCCAGCATCAGGTATCTCACACTTATCAGGTTAAACAAACTAAATGTAGGAAATTTGAGGAGAAGCAGTTACAGTATGGAGTATTCAGCTTCATGGCGGTATATAATCAGAGGATGTGAAAGGCCCCCTTCAATGGTCATATTAAAAAACCCTGTAATACTAACAGTATTAACAGGCCCAGACTAGTGTAAGAATCTTGGCTTGTGTAAAAGTCAAGCACTATAAATGAAATCACTATTTAAAAAATATATATATATTTTATTACAGATGCAAAAACAGTCTGTCATAAAAAAAAATAGAGGTCGCTATTGTTTTACAGAGTCTGGAGATAAAGTCTGTCTCATGGCTGAGGCCTGCAAAATCCCTTGAAGGTCCCAGGATGGTTTCACATCTTGCAGCCAAATCACAGAAATATAAGTCACCTTGGGTATTGAAAATGCAGCCAAATCACCGGCGTCGGAAGGCCCGGGAGATTCTCCAGGCATTGGGCTCCTCGTAGCGATTATAAAGGGGCTCCAGACGCTGCTGTTTCTTCTGCTTGCTGAGCTTCGTTGGATCAGAGACTTTGAAGAAGGCAGGAGCAAATTCTACAAGCCACCGGGGGTCTATGGTGGTCACTTCCCGCATGTACTCTTTGGTGGTTAAGACTAATTCATGGTACACAACCCTGTGGAGAACAAAAAAAAAGTGGTGGGAAAATGGACATTTGTAAGTTCATCATAAAACCTAAATTTTTAAAGACATTTAAAGCTTTTCCAATGTCTTATTGTGTGCATACAGTCTCCAGCTTCAGCAAGTAATATCTAAAAATTTGATGGAGAGAAAACTGCTCACTTACCATTCAGGCTGCCTGTTGAACAGGGCACTAGATGGGTGAATATACACCACTTGATGGTCTATGAGGGTCCGGTAACCTTCCTGGGGATCCTTCTTGGCAGCGTTTCGGAAGAAGCCACTGCATATAGCCTTTTGTACTCTCACTGTCGCTTTTCCGCAGGACACGACATCCAGTTTGTGTCTGTATAAAGAGATTTTACATTACTCATAAGGAACAAAATGAGTATTTACTTCGGAGCATATACAACACTAGGTCTAGACCAGAAGTAGGCAACCTTCAGCACTACAGCTGTTGTCAAACTACAACTCCCAGCATGCATACTTGCTCTGCTGGTCTTGGAACCCCCATGGAAGTCAATGGAGCATGATGGGAGTTGTAGTTTCACAGCAGCTGGAGTGCCGAAAGTTGCTGATCCCTGGGACTGTTAAAGGCTATGAACACTTTCAGAATCATTGTTATTAGTGATTCTCGTGTATTTTCGCCAAGAGAATATTTCTGTAATAAAAACATTTCACTTCACTTGTCTAATGCAGTGTCTATGTTTTACAATACCGAGCAAGCTGCAGAATGCCATTCTGTGAGGAATCCATAGCTTGGGTACTAGTCGCCCCCTGACCTAAATGATCTTCTAAACTGTTTTATGATCAACTAAATGCTGAGACTGGAAACAGATCATCACATAGGAAATCTGTCAGGTGGCTATTGAACTGCATTCTGCAGCTTGCTATGTAGTAGTTGTATCCTAGAGAGCAGTCTTTACCTGTCCATAATACCCAACATCTGTTTGCGGATATCTTGGGCCCTCCTTAAAGAGCGGGCCTGAATGAAGTTCTCGTAGCACCAGGGGTTAGAAAACTTGTTGTTCTTCCAGGAGTTGTACACGGCCAGCAATGTCAGATGGTCTCCTTCCGTCTGATGGAACTTGGCCTTTTTCTGGTCAGCAAGTGCTTGTTTATCCTGCAAGAAAAGGGTCATGAACAAATCTGGTAACCAAGTCACTATGATCTAAATATGAAGCTATATCATACATGGCCTAATATAGGAGTCAATAGCTCATATACACAATAAGGGATATAGACTTCATCCACCCACAGATATCTATAGAAGATCTCTCCACACCAAATCCACTCCATCTGAGCATATCCATACATGCCAATAGTTTACATGTAGATTGTGTGCTGTACCTTTGGTCTGTAGAAGACATTTTGCACAGACAGCATAGATACAATGGTCAGCATCTCTTCACTGCAGCCAAGATGTACAGACATGATCAGCATCTTACACAGCATAGGCTCCAGGGGGAACTCTGCCATCTATAAGAAGCAAGAAAACATCATGAGAACGCAACTGAGAAAATAATAGATTTAAGACATAATGTACTGGAGAAACTAAATCAGATATACAGTGGGGCAAAAAAGTATTTAGTCAGTCACCAATAGTGCAAGTTCCACCACTTAAAAAGATGAGAGGCGTCTGTAATTTACATCATAGGTAGACCTCAACTATGAGAGACAAAATGAGAAAACAAATCCAGAAAATCACATTGTCTGATTTTGTAAGAATTTATTTGTAAATTATGGTGGAAAATAAGTATTTGGTCACCTACAAACAAGATTTCTGGCTCTCACAGACCTGTAACTTCTTCTTTAAGAGTCTCCTCTTTCCTCCACTCATTACCTGTAGTAATGGCACCTGTTTAAACTTGTTATCAGTATAAAAAAGACACCTGTGCACACCCTCAAACAGTCAGACTCCAAACTCCACTATGGTGAAGACCAAAGAGCTGTCAAAGGACACCAGAAACAAAATTGTAGCCCTGCACCAGGCTGGGATGACTGAATCTGCAATAGGCAACCAGCTTGGATTGAAGAAATCAACTGTGGGAGCAATAATTAGAAAATGGAAGACATACAAGACCACTGATAATCTCCCTCGCTCTGGGGCTCCACGCAAAATCTCACCCCGTGGGGTCAAAATGATCACAAGAACGGTGAGCAAAAATCCCAGAACCACGCAGGGGGACCTAGTGAATGAACTGCAGAGAGCTGGGACCAATGTTACAAAGCCTACCATCAGTAACACACTACGCCGCCAGGGACTCAGATCCTGCAGTGCCAGATGTGTCCCACTGCTTAAGCCAGTACATGTCCGGGCCCGTCTGAAGTTTGCTAGAGAGCATTTGGATGATCCAGAAGAGTATTGGGAGAATGTCCTATGGTCTGATGAAACCAAACTGGAACTGTTTGGTAGAAACACAACCTTTCGTGTTTGGAGGAAAAAGAATACTGAGTTGCATCCATCAAACACCATACCTACTGTAAAGCATGGGGGTGGAAACATCATGCTTTGGGGCTGTTTCTCTGCAAAGGGGCCAGGACGACTGATCCGGGTACATGAAAGAATGAATGGGGCCATGTATCGTGAGATTTTGAGTGCAAACCTCCTTCCATCAGCAAGGGCATTGAAGATGAAACATGGCTGGGTCTTTCAACATGACAATGATCCAAAGCACACCGCCAGGGCAACAAAGGAGTGTCTTTGTAAGAAGCATTTCAAGGTCCTGGAGTGGCCTAGCCAGTCTCCAGATCTCAACCCTATAGAAAACCTTTGGAGGGAGTTGAAAGTCCGTGTTGCCAAGCGACAGCCCCAAAACATCACTGCTCTAGAGGAGATCTGCATGGAGGAATGGGCCAACATACCAACAACAGTGTGCGCCAACCTTGTGAAGACTTACAGAAAACGTTTGACCTCTGTCATTGCCAACAAAGGAGATATAACAAAGTATTGAGATGAAATTTTGTTACTGACCAAATACTTATTTTCCACCATAATTTGCAAATAAATTCTTACAAAACTATACAATGTGATTTTCTGGATTTGTTTTCTCATTTTGTCTCTCATAGATGAGGTCTACCTATGATGTAAATTACAGACGCCTCATCTTTTTAAGTGGTGGAACTTGCACTATTGGTGACTTTTGCCCCACTGTAACAATTACAAGTGTCTACTCTACAAGACTTCCAAAGTCATACTTACCCTTCTCCCCAGACGTGTCAGCAAGCCTTCATCATGCAGAGCTCCAAGGGTGTATAACTGTTCCATGGCTGTGATGAGGGTCTCCATCGGTGGGGCATCCATAAAATCAAAAGACAGTAGATCATTGATACCCATTGCCTTAAGGAAAAACAAAATGCATTAGGAGATGTGTGAAGTAATATGGTTGGCATTGCAGGTGTCTGCTCTTACAAACAACAAGATAGCATAGACTTGAGGAAAACACCAAGGAAGTTTTACCTCAATTACAATTAATGAACAATTATTTTAGGACACCCACGTAGTTACATGCTACACCTATATATATATATATATATATATATATACTAGAGGGAGGACCCGGCTTCGCACGGGTATATTACATTTTATGTTTGTGTAGTGGCCTCATAAGAATTGTCCAGTTTTGCACTGGTGTATTTTGTATGTGGTTTGTGTGTATGTCTATAAGCGTCATGTGATTATGTGTATCTCATTTTGGGTATCAGTGAAAAACCTGTGATCAGTTGTTATGGATACCTGGAGTAAAGCTGTATCTAATCCTTCCCCGTGTAGTACTGTGTTTAGACGCAAGTATCTAATCCTTGTTGGTGTGGTACTGTGTACAGATGTGTGTATCTAATCCTCCGGTAAATGAAACTGTGTGCAGACGTGCATATGTAATCTTACAGCATGTGGTACTATGTGCAGACGCGTGTATCTAATCCTCTGGCGTGTGGTACTGTGTGCAGACAGGTGTATCTAATCCCTGGCGTGAGGTACTGTGTGCAGATGCGCGTATCTAATCCTCCCCCGTGTGGTACTGTGTGCTGAGATGTGTATCTAATTATCTGGCATGTGGTACTGTGTGCAGAGGCATGTATCTAATCCTCCAAAGTGTGGTACTGTATTCAGACGCATGTATCTAATCCTCCCCTGTGTGGTATTGTGTGAAGAGGCGCGTATCTAATCCTTTGGCGTGTGGAACTGTGTATAGACGCGCGTATCTAATCCTACAGCATGTGGTACTGTGTGCAGATGTGTGTATCTAATCTTATGGTGTGTGGAACTGTGTGCAGACGTGCGTATCTAATCCTCTGGAGTGTGGAACTGTATGTAGATGCATGTATCTAATCCTACGGCATGTGGTACTCTGTGCAGACGTGTGTATCTAATCCTATGGCGTGTACAACTGTGTGAAGACACGTGTATCTAATCCTCCCCTGTGTGGTATTGTGTGAAGAGGTGCGTATCTAATCCTATGGCATATGGTACTGTGTGTAGACACGCGTATCCAATCCCCCGGCATGTGGTACTGCGTGTAGACGTGCGTATCTAATCCTCCCCCGTGTGGTACTGTGTGCAGACGCGCGTATCTAATCCTCCCCCGTGTGATACTGTGTGTGGAAATGCGTATCTAATTCTCTGGCTTGTGGTACTGTGTCCAGAGGCATGTATCTAATCCTCCAAAGTGTGGTACTGTGTGCACACACACGTATCTAATCCTTCCTTGTGTGGTATTGTGTGAAGAGGCGCGTATCTAATCCTTCGGAGTGTGGAACTATGTGTAGACGGGCGTATCTAATCCTATGGCATGTGGTACTGTGTGTAGATGCGCGTATCTAATCCTCCCCCGTGTGATACTGTGTGCTGAGACGCGTATCTAATTCTCTGGCTTGTGGTACTGTGTGCAGAGGCATGCATCTAATCCTCCAAAGTGTGGTACTGTGTGCACACACACGTATCTAATCCCCCCCTGTGTGGTATTGTGTGAAGAGGCGCGTATCTAATCCTTCCGCTTGTGGAACTATGTGTAGACTCGCGTATCTAATCCTACTGCATGTGGTACTGTGTGCAGACGCATGTATCTAATTCTATGGCGTGTACAACTGTGTGCAGACGCGTGTATCTAATCCTCTGGAGTGTGGAACTGTATGTAGACTCGTGTATCTAATCCTACGGCATGTGGTACTCTGTGCAGACGTGTGTATCTAATCCTCTGGAGTGTGGAACTGTGTGTAGATGCGCGTATCTAATCCTACGGCAAGTGGTACTGTGTGCAGACACTCGTATCTAATGCTACGACATGTGGTACTGTGTGTAGACACGCGTATCTAATCCTACGGCATGAGTTACTGTGTGCAGACGCGTGTATCTAATCCTATGGCGTGTACAACTGTGTGAAGACACGTGTATCTAATTCTCCCCTGTGTGGTATTGTGTGAAGAGGCGTGTATCTAATCCTATGGCGTGTGGAACAGTGTGTAGACGCGCGTATCCAATCCCCCGGCATGTGGTACTGTGTGCAGACGCACGTATCTAATCCTATGGCATGTGGTACTGTGTGTAGACGCGCGTATCTAATCCTCACCCGTGTGGTACTGTGTGCAGACGCGCGTATCTAATCCTCCCCCGTGTGGTACTGTGTGCAGACGCGTATCTAATTCTCTGGCTTGTGGTACTGTGTGCAGAGGCATGTATCTAATCCTCCAAAGTGTGGTACTGTGTGCACACACACGTATCTAATCCTCCCTTGTGTGGTATTGTGTGAAGAGGCGCGTATCTAATCCTTCGGCGTGTGGAACTATGTGTAGACGTGTGTATCTAATCCTACAGCATGTGGTACTCTGTGCAGACGCGTGTATCTAATCCTATGGCATGTATAAATGTGGGCAGATGCGCGTATCTAATCCTCTGGAGTGTGGAACTGTATGTAGATGCCTGTATCTAATCCTTCGGCATGTGGAACCGTGTGCAGAAGTGCGTATTTAATCCTCTGGTTTGTGGGACTGTGTGCAGACGCGTGTATCTAATCCTCTGGTGTGTGATACTGTGTGCTGATCTGTGTATCTAATCCTCTGATGCGTGTATCTCAGTTTGGATATCAGTGTTGTATTGTGCATGTGGAGTGACCGTGTGTATTGCAGTTGGAATATGAGTGAAAGACTTGCAGGTTTGTATTGGCTAAGGGGGGGCACTGTGTTTGGAATGCTGTATCTCAGCAACGGTGCGTCCGAGCGAGTTGGAGTCTCGTCTTAAACCTTCCCGGATACCTGAAGTATCTCCGTACCAAATTTGGTGAAGATCGGTCCAGTCGTTTGGTTCGCATTAGAGCACAGACAGACAGACGGACAGACAGACAGACAGACATTTTTATAATATAGGGAGATATATATATATATATATATATATATGCCGTGCCGCTGAATATTGGTTTCAGTTATACCCATATTAGATATTCTTACATCCGTCAGACAATGGCAGTGTGAGACAGGATGACATGGATGCAAAATAATTGAAATCATTTATGTCAGCAAGTTCATAACAATTGAGTAGATTTTAAATTTTGGTTATTTTTCGATTAATTGCCCAACCCTACATGGTACCTCTGTAATATTTCATAAGGGCCTAGGCCTTCAACTCCAGCTAAGAAGTACTAGTTAATCGGTGACTCAATCCACATTCTGGTTTACTGGAAGCTCAAGATATTGCTTTCTTCCAACGTCATGCTTTACACTACAGCTCTGCTTCATTATTATACCAGCTGTGTATAAACACAAGCTCCAACATGCTCACAAGAAAGCCAGAACATTGGGAGTAGAGATTAACCACAGCATGTAATGAATAAGAACTGTAAGAAACTAAACCAACAGCCAGGAGAGGAGAAGTATCAGGTCTTTGTCAGGCTACATTCACACAATAACGCATCGGAAAACAGACAAAGGGTCTGGGTTTTTTTCACAGCCATTCTGTATTCATTTGGGACCTGTTTTTATATAATCCCAATAGACTTCCTTTATAACGTACTGTCAAAAAAGACGGCAATATGAACTGTCACAATGAAGTGAATGTGTTCTAGAAATGGCTGTTTATGACATTCATGTGAATGAGGCTTTACAGTCTTTGCAGGAAAAATGTGCCATTACTACTCACATAAATGGACTAAGACAAAGTATGAGTGAAAGCCGCTGGTTGAAGTGGTTCTGTGCTGCGGCTTATAGTGGGGTGTCTCTATGGTATCCATGTGCTCTAATAAGGTGTAACACTAATGGGGCCGCCCTTAAGGCATTTCCATTACTGCACCACCTACATATATATATATATATAAAAAATGAAGCTCACATGAGGTATATACCTTAAGTGACAAGACGGTGCTGGCCAAGTTAGTTCTCTGGATCTCAGGCACATTGGTAGTCAACATTTCATCGCGATAGGCACGCTCCGTGTACAGGCGATAACACTTTCCTGGACCGGTCCTCCCGGCTCTGCCCGCTCGCTGTTTGGCTTGGGCCTTTATAGGAAGAAAAGTAAGAAATGGAAAAGATGCGACAATCTGAACTGAAGACTCTCAAAGAAATATAAGATTTTGGGGTTTTATTCTTACACGTGTCAGTAACAGGTTTCTACACAGACCTAAAGTCTACTGAACACACCACATATCTCCTTTATCAGCTATTAGATATTCCTCATACATGACCTCTATATATGAACAGTACAGTAGTAACACAGAACACGCTATGTAGATAGAAGTTACTAAGCTCACAAGTCACATGATGCCCCCAGTTACTCACCTGTGAGATGGGAGTTACTACAAGTTGATCAATTCCAGTTTTAGAGTTGTAGACTTTCTGTTTTACAAACCCGGGATCCACCACATAGTAGATGCCATCAATAGTGAGCGAGGTCTCAGCAATGTTGGTGGCAATAATAACCTGGAAACATAAGCAGACAAGTGTGAAATGTAAGTAATACAAATGAAGAGACGGACTAGAGGCCTCCTGGAAATGGGAGAACAGACGAGATGGAACTGTGTTCTACAGCTATCCTATATATGATATGCTGAAGTAGCGCTGCTCAAATAGACATGATAGGAGTTGCAGGTTAAAAGAGTTTGTTCCACTTAACCACAGTAAGGGTGATGAGGGTATGGTAAGGGGTAGTCTGACGTCTGAGACTGCCCACTGATTAAAACAATGGGTATCCTGTGCACACTGTCTAAATGGAGTACCTGTCAAGCATGTGTCCTGCTACATTAATCTCTTTGACAATGCCAATGATAACAAGTACAGTGTTTGGATATTTGTGCCAGTCCCATACATTGCTCATACATCCCTATTCTTGTGATTGTACCCCCCACTATATGATCACCTATCCTATAAATAGGTTAAAAGTTTAATTTAATTTTAATTCTGTAGAATATGATGGCGCTGTACAAGTTAAAAAAATAAATAAAAAATAAAGACCTATTTTCCATCAGAGACATAAACCATAGAAAAAATAGTAGGGATATGTTCTATGAGGTCTATGAGAGAGTTTCATAGACATACCCTGTGACTAGGGTTGAGCAATTGAGATCGGAAAAGATAGGATCCTGATCGGCGATCAAGTAAATTTCACGATCGTGATCCCGCCTAAAAAAAAAAAGATCGGGAACGGAATTCCGATCCCAATCGCTCAACTTACCTGCACAGAAGTGCTGCCGCTCCCAGTTCTTCTCGCTACTCTTCTTTCTCCTTCACATGCCTTCAGAGCGCCCTGCGCGCCCCCGCCTCTCTAGACTAGTGTTAGAAATGCTGGGAGAAGGCGGGGATTGTGGCTTAGAAGAGTGTGGGTGGGTACTAGGAGGGGAGATGTGAGTGATGCATTCACGTCTCCCCGCACACACTCTGCTAAGCCACAACAAGCCCCTCCTACTCCCATCATCTCTAACAGTAGCCTAGGGAGATGGGGGCGCGCACAGCACTCTGAAGGCCTGTCAATGAGAGAGGATCGGAAAGAGAAGAACAGGAAGCGGCAGCGGATCTGTGCAGGTAAGCGGACACCAGGGGGGCTAAGTAGCCGGGGGATTTTTTTTTTTAATCATTACATAGCATGGAGTCCAAAAATTGAAAAATTTTTTGAACTACATGCTGTGTAGTGAATAGGATCGTTTTTAAAATCCGATCTTCGATAATTTTAAAAAAATCCCATTGACTTGCATTGGGATCGGAATTGGGATCGAGGTTCAGATGGAAAACAATCCTGAAATTTCAAGATTGGCTCAACCCTACCTGTGACCTGTGCAGGGGTCATTGTACAGCGGGAGAGAGGAAATAAGTTGTGACCATCATCTATATTGAATAGTGGTCCATGTGGAAGGTGTGTATATACACTCACCGGCCACTTTATTAGGTACACCTGTCCAACTGCTCGTTAACACTTAATTTCTAATCAGCCAATCACATGGCGGCAACTCAGTGCATTTAGGCATGTAGACATGGTCAAGGCAATCTCCTGCAGTTCAAACCGAGCATCAGTATGGGGAAGAAAGGTGATTTGAGTGCCTTTGAACGTGGCATGGTTGTTGGTGCCAGAAGGGCTGGTCTGAGTATTTCAGAAACTGCTGATCTACTGGGATTTTCACGCACAACCATATCTAGGGTTTACAGAGAATGGTCCGAAAAAGAAAAAACATCCAGTGAGCGGCAGTTCTGTGGGCGGAAATGCGTTGTTGATGCCAGAGGTCAGAGGAGAATGGCCAGACTGGTTCGAGCTGATAGAAAGGCAACAGTGACTCAAATAGCCACCCGTTACAACCAAGGTAGCCAGAAGAGCATCTCTGAACGCCGCACAGTACGTCCAACTTTGAGGCTACAGATGGACTACAGCAGCAGAAGACCACACCGGGTGCCACTCCTTTCAGCTAAGAACAGGAAACTGAGGCTACAATTTGCACAAGCTCATCGAAATTGGACAATTGAAGATTGGAAAAACGTTGCCTGGTCTGATGAGTCTCGATTTCTGCTGCGACATTCGGATGGTAGGGTCAGAATTTGGCGTCAACAACATGAAAGCATGGATCCATCCTGCCTTGTATCAACGGTTCAGGCTGGTGGTGGTGGTGTCATGGTGTGGGGAATATTTTCTTGGCACTCTTTGGGCCCCTTGGTACCAATTGAGCATCGTTGCAACGCCAAAGCCTACCTGAGTATTGTTGCTGACCATGTCCATCCCTTTATGACCACAATGTAGCCAACATCTGATGGCTACTTTCAGCAGGATAATGCGCCATGTCATAAAGCTGGAATCATCTCAGACTGGTTTCTTGAACATGACAATGAGTTCACTGTACTCCAATGGCCTCCACAGTCACCAGATCTCAATCCAATAGAGCATCTTTGGGATGTGGTGGAACGGGAGATTCGCATCATGGATGTGCAGCCGACAAATCTGCGGCAACTGTGTGATGCCATCATGTCAATATGGACCAAAATCTCTGAGGAATGCTTCCAGCACCTTGTTGAATCTATGCCACGAAGAATTGAGGCAGTTCTGAAGGCAAAAGGGGGTCCAACCCGTTACTAGCATGGTGTACCTAATAAAGTGGCCGGTGAGTGTAGATAATTGTCATTGCCTGAGCTGATAAAACTGTAGGCTACTATAAAGAAATCCCTACAGAACATTTAGTGTCAGTCTATTAGGTTTAGTAGCCAGGGTGAAAACTACTGGTATACTACAGGTATCATGGAAAATCTAAAACCTCACCAAAAAGCATTTAAAGTATATGTTTAGCATAAAAACCTACAAAAAAGGAAAAAAAAAAATTCTGATTGTATATTCAACTGAGTTATTATCAATTTATAGTTATACTAATTTGGTATAACCCATTTTATTCATGGATAGAGGTAGGTAAATTCACAATACCTTTCTGCACCCCGGAGGAGCTGGGTCAAAAATCCTTGTCTGCATCTCACTGGGTAAAGCAGAATACACGGGCAGTATGATCAGCTCCGGCACATCAGGGCCAAGTGACTTCATTCTCTCATAGAGGATTTCACAAGCGGTGTCAATTTCCTCTTGACCAGTGAGGAAAACCAGAATGTCACCTAAAATAAAGCAAACACATTTAATGAACCATTGAATATCTACTGTGCTACAAGGTAACTTTCAGTATAGAGATTCTGTGCTCTCTCTACAGCAAAAAAGTAACAGTAACATAATGCCAGACATAGGACACATCACCTCCATGCCAAGGTAAAGTACATGAACTCCATGAATTAGGCGCTAGCTATCAGACACCAAATGTAAACTAGGTTTGGTGGCTTGTACTTTAAAGAAACCACCTGGTTCACTACATACACACATTTTACAATAAATGCATAATACATACACAAACCAGCATAAAATAGTCATATAATACTAGGAGACTACAAACCTGGAGGTTCTGTCAGATGTATCTGCATGACAGTGATGAGACTGGCATCTAGGTAATCCGTCTCAGGCTCCTTGGTGTAAAGAATCTCTACTGGGTATGTGCGACCAGGAATGGTAAAAATCGGAGCTTCGTAGAAATACTGGGAGAACTTCACGGCATCCAAAGTGGCAGACGTCACAATCAGCTTCATGTCGGCACGTTTGTGGACAGTCTAGAGGGAAAACAAAAAGGAAAGTGTAAAAATAGATAGCAACATGGACGAGGCAGTAGAACTGAGTGACCCATCCTGGACAATACACATGATCTAGGATACATCATGGCTTTCTGCTTTCCATCTACCTCTGGCTGCTCAGCGGTATTCTAATGTAACTATAACTAAAATAAAGCCCTGCCGGCTGAGGAACATCCTGGGGGGTTTAGTATAAAACAGGTTGTAAAAGGCCGCAAAAAAAAAAAAAAGGAAGATGTTTCCATGTGTTAAAGTGATTAACTATCACAAGACACAAAACGGATTCAGTGTTGCATCCCATTTAACATTTTCCCAGCACGGCAGTGCTCAGGGCCACAGGAGCTCCGGGGAACTTCTAAATGGCGCCATTCACCCTAGACAGACAGCAATGCAGCAACTTGCACACGATGCTGCTATGCAGGGTAAAACAGCGAGAAGCCACAGCATTACCTAAGAGGAGACATGAAAATTTGTTAAAACAGAGACTGAGGTAAACTTGACAATACTTAGGGGATAAACGTGGCAAATTTAAAGCATGTATGTATCCTCATCTCTCTCCTAATTGCAGGTAATGGGGGAACCAGATCATTTTCAATGTGCTGATTTTTTTTGTTCTTGTGGAGATAAGCCACCCCCAGTGGTATCTGGCAATGACTTGCTCCCCTAAGTCTACCTAGAATACATGTATGCTCAGCAAATCAGGTGTTTGTTTAGGGAGGGGGTTCAGGAGAGAAAGCTGTCAGCCTAAGACAGAGTAAGTAAAAGTCGAGCATCTACAGGTGATTCTTACCTTCTTCAGGAGCCCAAACAGTACATCGGTGTGGATGGTCCTCTCGTGGGCTTCGTCCAGCATGATAATGGCATACTGAGACAGATCAGGGTCTATCAGACACTCTCTAAGTAACATACCGTCTGTCATGTATTTAATGACAGTCTCTGGACTCGTGCAGTCTTCAAATCGAATGGTATATCCAACCTACAGGGACAAATAGACAAAGTGTTATTTTCATGCCCATACTTACATGGAGGATTCAGATGTTCTGCTCACATGAAATGGAGAGTGTTGTTAAGACCAATGGTGGAAAGAAAGGCCAACTAATGATGAAAGGAATGGGTACGGTAGAACATTACTTATGTACAGGAGGGGGAAGGGAAGAGAATAAAAAATGAATGCCACAATATTTGAGCATTCAGGATCTTGTGAGGATTATACCATCAAAATGTACTAAAAGTGAGTGCCCAATCTACATGCCCAAACTTCTGTATGGGTAAGATATAGCAGTGGAAAACCAACATTCATTCATTTCAAATGTGCCACAGCACGTCAATGGTACAACAAATACACATGAAGTCCGTGGCCCAGCAGGTAACCACTGGGGGCAGCAGAAGGCAATCCTATAGTGATCAGCTCATCACTAGGGTACAGTCCTTTACTAGAGGTAAAACCTGCCACTGGTAGGGGGATCTGAAGTGCACCAACTCACCTCCTGGCCCAAGCAGCAGCCATATTCCTCAGACACACGCTTTGCCACAGACATGGCAGCCACTCTTCTAGGCTGAGTACATCCGATTTTACCCCTTGTTGTATAACCAGCTTCAGCCAAGTACTGGGTAATTTGGGTGGTTTTTCCTGAACCAGTTTCACCAATGACAATCAGGATCTGGTTGTCGTGAACGGCCTTTGGGGAGAAAAGAAACAACACTTAGAATATTTACGTTGATAACAATCGCCAATTATTCAATACAAGAAGTGTTAAGCTCTGCCCCTTGTTCAAGTCTCATCCCTGGGGACCTGCTACATAAAAAGGTCTACTTTTATAATCTATGTTATTTTTAATTGGTGGGGTCTGAGACCTCTGAGTGCTGAACTCTCCACCAGTCACTAAAATGAAGGGCTTAGCTGAGCACTGCTCTCCGATAGTCTTCACAGCTCAGCTTTACAAGGAACGCAGGGCAGATCAAAGCCAGAGGACAAAGCGCTTCTACCCCTGTGTTTTAGTGTTTAGTGGGGGTCTCCGTCCCTGACTTCTCACTATCACATTTGAAAAACTTTTACAGAACAAGTTACTCATATACTGTCAAAAAGTAGTAGTATTATATAATCCCCATGTAACACAGATAAAAGACATCTTTCTGTAAATAGTACTTATTATAGCAGAATTACTAGTAAGAGACTCCCATATCAGAGCAGTGTACAGCCTTTGACAGCAGAATCTTTGATGAAGCAGGAAAACATTACGAGACGTTCCCCTTTAATGCTGACACAATCTCTATGATGAAGCGGCTTTGTAATCAAAAAATCTGCTGCAGCTTTCTGTAAATGTGCATGAAATGTATCTGCCAAGTCTGCCTTTAATTTTATATGTACAAAGCCGACCTGTCAGCTGAGATCAGGGAGTGCCCTGAAGGCTGTACATGATATGGGGGAGATTGGAAGAGGGATATATAATCTTTTAGAAACGGATATAATGGCTATCACAACTGTTATCAATAATCCCATTCTCATGATGTCCAGTGTGCAGTAAACCCAGCTTCTTCTACCATTGTCAGGGATTGCTAACTGTCTGTGTAAGTGTGTAGTTCTTGAGAACTTAGATTCGTCATAAGGAGTCATCCAAGGAATGTAAAAGCTACTTCCTCTGGGGTTCTTTATGTGTTAGGGGTTCTGAACTGGTTCCGACTCTGGGTCCCATTATGAGAACCAACAAATGGCCCTCACTCCTGTGTTCACAAGATGTAACCAGTACTAAAAGGAATGGCAGACTAAATCATAATTGAAAGCCCCTTAGGATAGGTAGATCAACTTGAGGGTCAACCAGAGATGGAACCAGCCTGAGACCCCTAGGTTTAACACAAAGAAATCTAGAGAAAATAAGGCAACATTTAGATGACAAAAGGTGAAAAACATCCATTTTTCACATTTGTCTTGCAACCGATGGGCACTGGTCCTTTCGTTTGAGAGTATGGAGGAATCCGTGAAATCGGCCAAAAATGGGACATAACCTATATTCTGATGATCCGTGACAATGGACCGTCAAAATAATAGTCATGCTAATAGCCCTCATTCACTGACATTGAATGTATTACTGCCATGTATGCTGGTTTAAAATAAATAAATTAAATAAAAATGGACGTCACATGGCCCTTTATCACTGTCATGGGAATGTAGCTTATTTTTACACAGTCCCTGGATAACCCTTTTAGCTTATAGGTGAAGTTTCCACTGTTACCTGCACCAGCTGCTCCTTTAGCTTGTAAATAGGCAGACTCTCCCTCTGTTCAATAATTGACATCTGTGTCTTCTTCCCGTAAGAGGCCTTATTACCTCCAAAAGCATGCTTCTTCCACTCAGGAATATCATTGGGTATCATCCCAATGCCCCTCATGTTAGCGGCAATTTGTCGTCCGTCCGCTAGAAAACAAAATGTTAAAGTAAGAAAAATGCCGCAAGAGAAATAAAGGATAATAAAGCATCAAAAAGCACTGCCATGGCCGAAAACGGGCGCACGATCTTCCTATGATGTCATGCAGGTCTGTGGGGACCGATACGTTCGGATACTGACATCAAGTACCTTTTGATGCTTTATGATCCTTGGCTGTGTATTCAAATCTTTTTAACCCCTTAAGGACCAGGCCATGTTTTGGTTTCGCATTTTCGTTTTTCCCTCCTCACATTTCAAGAGCCATAACTTTTTCATTTTTCAGTTCACAGAGTCACATGATGGCTTATTGTTTGCGGGACAAATTGTACTTTGTAATGGCATCATTCAATATGCTGTGCAATGTACTGGGAAGCTGGAAAAAAATTCAGAATGAGGTGCAATTGGAGAAAAAATGCATTTGCGCCATTTTCTTATGGGTTTAATTTTTACAGCGTTCACTGTTTGGTACAAATGACATGTTACCTGTGTTCTACGTGTCAGTACGAACGCGGTGATACCAAATTTATATAGTATTTGAAATGTTTTGATACTTTTAAAAAAAATGATAAACTTTGCAAAATAGAAAAAAAAATTGTGTCATCATGTTCTAACACCTGTAACTTTTTCATATTTCCATGTATGGAGCTGGTTGTTGTGTCTTTTTATGCGGGACAAGATGTTGTTTCTATTGATACCATTTGGGGAAAGATCTGATGCTTTGATCACTTTTTATTCAATTTTTTATAGGAGGCAAAGTGTTGAAAAAAACGCTTTTTGGCGGTTTTTATTTTTTTTGCCGCTACGCCGTTCGCAGTACGGGATAAATGTTTTAATACTCTAATAGTTCGGGCATTTTGGAGCGCGGGGATACCTAATATGTTTATGTTTAATGTTCTTTAATTACTTTTATAGCTAATCTAGGGAAAGGGGGGCGATTTGAACTTTTATATTTTTTTTATTTTTTTAATACTTTTAAAAACTTTTTTTTTTCTTCTGTTACATTTATGATCAGACCCCTTAGGTACCTTGAAACCTAGGGGGTCTGATCGCTCATACTATTCACTGCAATACTACAGTATTGCAGTGAATAGGAAAATCGCAGGACTTCTATTAGACGATGCCTCTGGCATCGTCTAATAGATCTAGTGCAGAGACAAGCCTGGAAGCCTTCAATAGGCTTCCGGCTGTCATAGCAACTGATCACCGCCCTCTTGTGACGTTCAGGAGGGCGGCGATCGGCAAAACATGGCGGCGCCCATGCCGCCGGCGCCGTTTACACACTGCGGTCACGTTTGACCGCAGTGTGTAAAGGGTTAACAGCAGCGATCGGCTCGGGCACCGACCGCTGCTGTTAGTGGCAGGTCCTGGCTGTATTATACAGCCGGCATCTGCCGTGTATGGAGCGAGCTCAGCGTGTGAGCTCGCTCCATACATCCCCATGCGACCCATGACGTACAGTTACGTCAAGGGTCGCTAAGGGGTTAAAATAATTGTGGAATAAAGTTTGTTGACATTTAACACTTGGATTGCTGAAGTATTATATTATCTACTGCAGGATCCAATGATAACTTCTGGCAACAATTGATGAGATTGGATATCTCTTTTGATAGGGGTGCATATCTTTTTTGTATATTTTTCACATAAAAAGTAAACCGCTGTATAGAAACCTATGAGAGATTCATTAATTCTCCAAAATGAACACCACCATCATGGACACATCAAGTGAATACTGAGAATGTATATTAGTCATCCCCTTCTATATTTCCAGGGTATAGTATGACAAACATTACCATAGAGTCATCTATACAAGTTTTAAGTGCAAAAGTATTGCTTTATTATTGCAAGTGCCTTATTATGATAGGTTGGGAAGAAGAATTTATCTATAAGCTGTGACTGGTAACAAGACAATATATAGAGGTGACTACAAACCATCAGGCAGAGGATCCACCCAGTGCTTGTTTAGGCCCATAGGTATGGAGTCCATCTCCGCCTCTCGCTGCGCTTGCTTCAGTTCTCTTCTCTCCTTCGCCAAAGCACTCTGCATCATGGCAGCTTGAGAAAGGGAACCATCGGGATTCTGGAATAAGACATTATTTATCCATTAATGTTAAAGAAACAAGACAACTTTCTATAACAATAGTAAATAGGAAGACAACTGGAGCAACAATAAGTACAACGGGCAACAATTTGTCGCTAAGCATGGTGACTAGCCATCCTTGGGAACCCCTTTCTCCCATATGTCCTCTCTTTCTCAGTACCAGGCTGTCACTTGTTCAGTTCACCTTTATTGCACTTGCTTTCTGTTACATACATCATATGTACAGTGTGCTGGATCTGATAGTGGCTTGTATAGAAATAATACATTACAGGGCCCCATACCTTTACTATTTTAATTGGGCTCATGTCCATGCTCTGCTTTGTGTGCCCTCTTAGGAATGGAGGCTCCTCCTCGACAAGCTCAATCTCCAGATCTTCATCTATTCCAGAAGAAAAAGGGTTAAACATTTAGCAAAATCTGAATAGACACAAATGGCCGAAGAATCCGAAGCAGCGATACAGAGCTCTGACCTACAGAAAGTGCAGAACACGGCAGCAAAAGCACAGCCTGGAAAATATCCAGAAACAAACTTAGGGCAGGGTCACACCTGCGCCCAAACTCCGTTTTCAGGTTTCCGTCTTCTGCCGACAGAAGACGGAAACCTGGCAGATAGTGTCCGGCCGTGAGCGTTTTGTGCTCTCCTCTGTGAAACCGCATTTTTTTAACCTGACACAAAAGTCGGACATGCAGGACTTTGTGTCCGGTTATAAAAAAAAAAAAAAAAAGATAGTTTTGCAGCGGAGAGCACAAAACACTCACAGGTGCTCACGGCCAGACACTTTCCAAACCTATTCATATGAATGGGTTTGAAAAATGATTGCAGGTTTCCATCTCCTGTCCAGTTTCGGGCAGGAAACGGAAACCTGCAAAACGGAGAACGGGGAGATGTGAACCTACCCTTAGTTGGGAACAGAAGAATCAAAGTAGTAGAAAAAGAAGAGACAAACCTTCTTCATCATCAACCTTGGGCAGGATACCAGTCTCTTCATCAAAGTCAGGGAATTCCTCTTTGGAAAGGACATTGGCGGCGATCATCTGAGAAAGAGAAACGGAATGAATATTTACTTCTAATAGTCCAGACAAGCGACTCCTTACATCTACCAAACATGGCATTGATCGTTTGATCCTCCTTACAAATGTTTGGTAGCTCTCGGACATCATAGAAGATTATATAAGTAATAAGTTTTCTGTGAGTTACAGATCTCATACATCAGGACAACGCCATCTCAAAAGACAACCCCTGGAAAGCTGATGAATAGTCCTAATGTGCAGGGCAGGACTGCGCTTTACAGTTTCTCTCCACTGATGTTAATAAAAGGCAGTCCTGACAGGAGTACCCCCTATACCAAGACACTACATCCACATGAATATGGAAGATACTGTCCTGATAGCACAAGATCTTCCAAGACGACTAAAAAGCACCGAAATCTAATTGTTTTCCTCTTTACACTTAGGCTAGGTTCACATCTTGTGATGAAATAGCTGGTATCACCATTTTACTATAACAGAAACAGATAAAGGAAAATAATGACACTGCCAGATCCCTCATGTGGCAGACACCATTTGACTGATCAGAGAACGTTAGGCTACATTTTATAGCTTTTTTTACGCTGTTTGGTAGTGAAGAATATACCCACAAACTTATATCTGATAACTTAAAGGGGTATTTCCATAACTCTTGTTCGGCAGCCTGAAGACTCTTCGCTCTCTTCACTTCCTAGATTTCTCTGCACATTGGTGGGTGGGGTTTCACTTGCTCTGCAATCTGCTATGCTTGCATTCATTAATGAGGGATTGGTTGTAAATGCATTACGACAGTATAAAGCTGATGTGGAAACTGATGTAGCAGAGCTGGATTTGGGTCAGCTTCCATTACATACAGAGGTAATGGAAGCCTTATCTCAGCCCTTATCAGACAAATTCAATTAAATGGGCTGATAAGTGGAAAAACTGAAGATAGACAGCACAGTAATCCTGGAGCTCTCACCTCCCCCCCTCCCCTAACTGAGGAGCGCCAATGCTTGTCAGCCCCTCCTTTCCCCTCTGAGAGCAGGCAGCTACTTGGGACACTTGGAAAATGAGCAGATAAGCCCAGTGGCCATAGAAACGCAGTGTCATCAATGAAGTGAATAAATTAAGATAGCGGCCAAAAAAAGCAGTTTTGATAAAGCAATGTATTTAGGAAAAGCCTTAAATCCACATAAACTAGTAGTATAGATAGGATCCTTGTTATGGGACAACCCCTTTAAGGCAAAGCAGTTTGTAAAATAGCCTTTAGCAGGTCTGAGACATCTTAAAGCTCTTTCCTACTACAGACAGACCACCATAAGTATAGATATAAGATCAATTGCTTTACTTATATTATTTAAGATCTCATCTGATAGGGTTCCCTCAAAAGTCATTTATCTGTAATAAATAAATATAAATTATATCTATGCATCTATCTATCTATCTATCTATCTATCTATCTATCTATCTATCTATCTATCATGCGTGTGTGTGTGCTTTTTTATCATCTCAGCACTATAATTTATTACCCACCACTAATATAGATAGACATATTACCTGCTTAATCTCCCACTTTTCTGGGTCAGAAATCTTGGTGAGACGTTTTCTTTCCAAGGTGTCATCTTCAACCTCTGGGGCGTTCACCAAAGAGAGGTGGCTGGGTCTGTCTGGGTTCCTCATGGAAGCCTCCTCATTGTTCTCACCAACCAGATTCTTCCTCCTGTTAGGATTCAGATCTTCTCCTGTGTCTTGATCCACATCCTGCAATGAAGACTCATTAATTAGTAAAGGATTACATTGATACGGGGACATAACATTGAATGTATGGTCTCGTGTTCAGAGGTACTGTCCTAATTTGCAGAGACATCAGACAGTAACAATGAGATAGAGGGTCTATAACTGAAACCTAAAGCACAGGTACAAACAACAGGCCAGAATCTCATGTTCCCACTCACCTTCATACTTAGGCTGGTTTTGCATCCAGTGAAGGAAAGCACCTTGACCTTTACTCTCTGGCCTTTGCTGACGACATCGGCCACATTTGCCACACGACCTTCTCTCCTTAGCTCTGATATGTGTACCAAGCCCTCCCAGCGTTTCCTGTGTGGGAAGACAATCCGTTAGCTAAATTTATCATCAACAATCTCTACAAATAAACCACAAGGACAATTGTCATCAATCATCTGATATTAGAAGAGAACTCCAGAAGCTTACCTCAGACCCTCCAGCTGAACAAAACACCCAAACTGCATGATACTGGTGACTTTGCCATTGTAGATATCCCCAATAGCCGGCTCTTCTGGAGGGGGCCTGTCCACATGCTTCTCCCTCCAGCGCTCATCACTCTTCTCAGATCGCTGCTTTCTGCTGGAATGTTCCTCCTTAGTAGGGCTCCAGTATCGACTTTTAATAGGACTGCGACTCCTTGACCTGTGTCTACCTGACTTCTTTGCCCTATCTCTGGATCTTGAGCGGGATCTGTGCTTATGTCTTCGACTCCTCTCTCTACTTCTGCTGCGGCTTCTCTTCTTCTTATCCCTGAGAAAAGATTAGATTTATCGAGCTAAACATCAGGCCTGCTGGGGGAGCAGTATATCAACCAGGGACAGAAATAGACTTGACAGGCTGATCAGGAGGGCCAGGGGAGCCCCCTGAACCCAGTACAGGTGGTGGGTGACAGAAGGATACTGTCCGTGGTGACCTCCATGCTGGAGAATAAATCCAACCCCATGTATGAGACCTTAATAGGACTTGGCAGCACTGTAAGTGACCGTCTGCTTCACCCCAAGTGTGAGAAGGAGCGCTATCGCAAGTCCTTCCTTCCAACCGCGACCAGGCTGTATAATCTACATCAGACCAAGCGAAGATCACTCCGCACAGGAAACTAATGATTATGACTATGAAGTCTTCCTTCTTCCGTTCCTTAGTTGCTATGGACTCCTACTATATCTTCTCTTCTCAGCTTTTGTGTGTCTACGTCTGTAATATATTACTGTGTATTATCCTGTATCTGTATTACTATGCTGCTGTAACATACTGAAATTTCCCCACTGTGGGACTATTAAAGGATTATCTTCTCTTATCTTAATCCTGCACAACCCCTTTAAGCTTTGCAAAGAATTATGGAAAGTAATATTGATACTAACTTGTGTCTACTGCTCTTCTCCTGCGCTTTAGCCTCCATACTTGGTTTTTGTTCATCAAGCAGCGCCAAGACATCTGCACCCACCTTCACATCCTCAGGTTCCAGCATGGTCTGCAAAGATTAAATAGAATAAACCTCTTAATAAAACTTTGCATATACATACATATTATCTTACATGATAAACATACTTGACAGACGCAGGGGGTAAATGTACTATGGCATATCAGCAACGTATGATACCAGTGCAACCAAGCATGTTGATCTATCTACACAAGAGAATGGAATCCAGTGGAACCAGTTGCTCAATTGCATGGTGGAAATGCTTTCAGGGATTGTGCTCCTTACAGTGGTCACATGACTGCACTATCATTAAAGGGATTTTCCCATAACCATATTTACACATTGGTAGACATTTAGAAGTCAGACATTTGTTTCAGATATAAATAATTACATTTTGCAGATTTTCTCTAACCATCTAAGGGCCCATTCACACGGGCACAGAAGTGGTGGATTATGGCGTGTAATCCACGTCATAATCTACCTTCTCACAATGGTGGTCTATGTAGACCGCCAGGCTTCTTTTTTTCCGCTAGCAGCATGTTGCCGCTAGCGGAAAAAAGATGCAAGCTTCCCTATCTTCAGGCGGATTCCTGGCGGCAGCAACCTCCGGAGTCGGCCCATTCATTTGAGTTGACACCGCAGGGGGAAGCCGCAACCGCAACAGTCGTGGCAGGCAAGTTTTGACCCAAGAGTGGCACAGCTCCCCGTGTCACTCTCGGTGCCAAAATCCGCCCCCCATGTGAACTAGCCCTTAGTGGTGAAATACTGTTTTGATCGGCTGCCAATGGTTATGTTTATGAATGCAGAATTTTCAAAATCCCCATTTAGTAAAAAAATCTTTAGAACACTAAAATTAAAGTTTGTTTAACTTTTAATCGTCTTAAAATTTCAATATGGTTAAACTGGCAAGTATTAGACACCTGGCAGCTATTTATTTTCCTAAGAATCTTCATGTTGAAATCTAACAGATTGGATTCTTGTTTGCTACAACTTCTAACAGGGGCAAGAACATCGAATTACAGGTATCTATGGTGGTTTAAATTAAGGTCAGCAAACGCGGAGGAGGTGTAGGTACTCCAGCAACAATGGGGTATCTAAAATGTAGGTGCAAAACAAGCCTATAACTCAGGAGGCACAGGAAAAATAACATAATGTGATTAAAGTTATGTTCATTTATTGAAGTGGTTCTCTAGCCCTTTATTCCAAAATCAGTGCCACATTTGCACAGGCCATGTCTGGTGCCATCATGTACTACTCCAAGAACAGCAGCAATCTCTTCCATGGACTGTGTCCATGCTGTTGAGTATTTAGTGCAGTACCAGACAAGACCTGTGCAGAAGAGAGTCGCTGTTCCTGGAAGCAAGAGAGACCCTCTCTCAAATATCAAACTCTATAAGTCGCCTCCTGTTCATACAGCACAAGATACAAACTTTGGTATGACACGCATAGGAAGCAATGGATGCTCAATGAATTCAAAGAGGTGCAGCAATACTATCACTGCTCAATGCTTCCTAATAGAATAAGACACCGATCAGGACCCCCCCCCCCCACACACCTTCAAAACCCCTTCTCATATAAGCTCCAAAAAAACAAGGAAATAATTATAGAGTGAGCACACGATAATATAATATATATTTACCCGAACACTGGGGTTGTCTGGTCTGCAGAGGGCTGGAAATAATTCTTTCATCTTCTCTTTTTCAGATTTAGGCTTTAAATTTGCTTCTTAAAAAAGAAAAAAAAACAAATATGATGTATAAGAATAATGTACTTATTAAACCAAAGGTATACGTAGAGCAAACTGTAATTTGACATACAATGACTTAAACTGGAGCTTGTAGACTTTCCTAAAGAGATGAGATTCAGATTGTGATTGTGGGGGACAGTCCTATGTATTGTGGTACTGAGTTCCAGAGTATGGGGGGGGGTGCACAGGAGAAGTCTTGGAGACAGTTGTGTGAAGATCGGATAAGAGCAGAGCGAAGGAGGATGTTTAATGAGGATCAGAGATTACGTCACAGATGTAAGGAGGGGTTGTAGATGGTCTTCTAGGTCAATGTTAACATTTTAACCTGTATTCATTGGGCAATGGGAAGCCAGTGTATGGCTGGCAAAGGTAGAGAGGACGGAGATTGTAAGCTCTTCAAGCAGGCCCTCACTCCTATGATTTGTAAAGTGCTGTCTAATATGTTGGCGCTATATAAACATAATGCATTATTAAGGAGAGACATGGTTTAAGCAAGCAGCAGAGTTGAGGGTCAATTGGAAGGGAACAGGAGCGATTACTGAGAGGACATGGAGAAGTGTGACAGTAAGCAGGAGATGTGCGATTGGCGAGGTATGAAGAGATCCAGGAGAGGGCCAAGTCTGTGACGCCAAGGGATGAGAGAATCTGTAACAGGAGCAAATGATCAACTGTGGCAGAGGAAAGGTCTGGTAACCCTGAGAAGTTGAAGAGGTGAGATAGGGTTGGGATAAACACAGTGGAAAGGTTGGGGGTGAGGTGCATAGGTGGGTGAGGTGCGATTTGAGATTGTGGTTGAGACATTGGTAATAGTGGAGAAGTAAGATATGGAAGGAGAGCTTTGAACAGTTCAGTAGAAGAATAATAAAAGGGAATACGAGAAGAAACACGGCAAGCAGAAACCTATAAACAGAGGTATACACAGGGAAGACGACAGAAACCTTGACTACTTGATGACTTTGTCGGTGGTCTCATGGTCTGAATCAATCGCAATAGATTACGTGTAAGAGAATCCTGTAGAGAAATGAATGGAACTGTAAATTTTAATTGCAACAATTACATCAGGTTAAAGGTTATAGATTTTATACAAATAACATGTATATAACATTCACAAACTGACACATACTCGGCAATGAGGGAGGAAGAATGTCAACTACCTTCGTTCCGCCATTGCATACCCATTAAGCACACGCATTGTTAAACTCATCCTATACTATGTAAAACTGTTCAATGGCTTTCCCAGGATCACTGTACTGATGGTCTATTGTTAGGATCAAAACCAGATTAGTGTGGGTCATCTGTATCTGATCTGTGGATGTCAGACACGCAGACCCCACATCAATCAGCTGATCTGTCTGACACAAGCTGTATACAGTAGAAGAAGCTCTGTTCCTTTTCCAGGTCCCCTGGTGTCACTTGTACAGTATACGGCTTCGGGGTGGTGACACCAGTGAACTGACCCTCTGCTCCCAATCACTTGACACCATTATTACAACTGACCCATTGAGCTCACGATCTTTAGAATACACATCTAAATCTTATGAGATTCTGAACACAGAATTACCTTAGGTAAATTTTATATTTTAATGGAGTCGCCTATTTGGCAGGGACAGTTTAGTAGTCACAAAAAAAAAGGTATTTAATAGACACAGTAGGAGACAAAATAAAGGGGAAAAAGCAGCCTACACAGCTGTACGTCCCTGCCAGTCAGATGGGATAACATTAACGGTCAGTGCACACAGAGTTTTTTGGCGCTGATTTGGACACTGAATCCGCCTCAAAATCAGCCTCCAAAAAAGCCTCCCAATAGAGTTCCCAATCAGCGCCAACAAACTCTGTGTGCACTGACCCTAAGAACACCGCGCACTTCAGGTTTAGTAGCGATTAAGGAAAACTTACAGTGAATTCTGCTCCATTCTTCTCTAGAGCAGATTTGAAGACTTCGAAGGTAGAGGATTTCTCTGCGATATCAATGATGAATTCAGCTGCAAAAGAGAATAATGATAGTGAATTGTCAGATCAAGAGGTGCACATTATATGGATGGTACAAATACAATGAGAAGTTTACATAAAAGGGTTCCCATCACTTACATCTCAATGACCTACCTTTAGGATAACTCAAATATACTGTATATATAGTTACATTACATAGTAGATGAGGTTGGATAAAGACATCAGTCCATCAAGTCCAACCTATAACCCTACAATCCCCTACAGTGTTGATCCAGGGGAAGGCAAAAAACCCCATGACGCTTAAGCCAATTGCCCCATTTCAGGAGAAAAAAATTCCTTCCTGACTCTGGCAGTCAGTATAAACACCCTGGATCAACGTGTCCTTAAAATCTAGAGTCCATAACCTGTTATATTTTTCTCTTCAAGAAAGGCATCCAGGCCCACTTTGAACTTGTTTAATGAATCCAATATAAGATTTCTGGAAGGGTCACTGCGTACAGCTATTACCAGGGCTAGTTTCTTTGAGTTGATAAAAAAAAATTACCAACTCAGGCTTCAAAATAAAATTAAAGGGGTTGCACGGGAAAATAAAATTGAAGGAGGGCTGCCTATCTAGCAACATACCTTCAATAGGGCCATGGACACTTCCTGTTTTTGAAGTCTTTTGTTTCATTTGTGTATGAATGCAGCCTTACTGTATTATTCATTAAAGATAAAATACGTTAATGTAGGAGTTTTTTATTTCTAAAATAAAATCTCAGTAAAAGGTTCAATTAGTGGGTTTTGGGTTGTAGTTTGGGCACTCGGTCTCGGTTCACCATCACTGCCCTAAGCTTTAGTCACAATTTTACTGCAACCTGGTTGTAGCTAAAGTCATGGAGCCCAGTCCTACAGCGGCACCTAAATTTCTCACCTAAATCAGTGTCATGGATCCCCAAATGGTTTTCCAGCTCAGTGCAGACCTTGGACACCAAGGACAGGTATTCAAGTTTCCCCAATGCCAAAGCTGCCATGTTGGCGACTGACAATAGAATACGGCACTGCTGTTATATCCTGTGGGACACGAGCGATATTATCTAGAAGGAAAGCAAAAAGACATCTAATAAACTGAACATGTCAAGAATGGTATATACACACAGTAATAATCATCATCCATGTATACAGCTAGCTACATGGAGGCGGCACCCAGACAAAAGGTTACAAATTACAGTGGGGGCACGAAGGGGGTGTAGAGTCAGCAGCCAAAGGGTATGCGACATTTATCTGTTCTTCAATGCTATAGCCCCTGGTGCTACATAATACACAGTCCCCGACCCAAAGGAATACGCACCTCTGGACCCTATATAATACACAGTCCCCGACCCTACACAATACCTGACTCTAAGTAATAAGCTTCTCAGGACCATATATACAGTATATATTCCCTGACCCTATATAATACACACCCTCTGACTCTCTATGCAGTCGCTGATCATATATAATACACAGCCCTGTCTTCTACACACGGACTCTCACGTTATACAACACAAGGCCTATGGCGACTATGGAGCTCGCTATTTGTTCAGCCTCTCACCCCCACATTACAGTATGAGACCAGGCCGTATCCTACATACGGGAGAGATACATCACCACATACCTGGTTGTTTATCCCGTTCTTAACTCCACAGTGTCCGTACACAATGCTGCACAAAGCTCTTCCGGTTATGTCAAATGCAACGTAATTTCCGTAATCATCCTACTGAGAAGCGCAGTCTTCCGCCACCTACAACATGGCCGATTCCAATTCCCCATGCCCTACGTTACGTCACTTCCGTCCACTGTGAAGCTAACATGATGCGATTTAGACCGGGAGCTGCAGCGCCCTCTAGGTGCGGCGTCAGGAATTGCTAAGAAACTAATTATAACATTAGAAAGTAAAATCAGAATCAAGATAAATGATTAAAGGCATTAATTACAGGTATAGCTTAATATATTAAGGAGTGACTTAACCCTTTAACCACTTCAGTACCGGGCCAATTTCTGGTCCAGGACCAGACACAGTTTAGGTTTTTATGTGCGCTTTTGAGGGCTGTAACGTTTTTCTCATACGTCTCATTCAACTAATTTCTGCGTCTATTTTCGGTGACACATAGGGCTTTATTTTTATGTTGTTTTTATTTTTGCATGTGTGTTAATTTTTTTTTTTTATTCAGAAAAATCTAAACAAAATAGGAGAGAAATCATGTCTGTTCTTCACTTTTCTTTTTTTTATTTAATAATACAAAGTGCTACTAAAAATTATATAAAATAGTTTTTCCTCTCTGTAAGGGAGCGTTCACACTACCGTCGTGTCTGACAGCTAGTGTGCAATGCTAATGTCCGCGCAAAATCTTGTGCGGACATTAGCATCGGACACTAGCTGTGTCCGTTACATTTTGCATTGATTTAATGGGACATCGGGTGCGTTCTTTTGCTGTCTATGTCTGTCCTTAAGTGTCCGACAGCTAGTGTCCGATTTTTCAAGCGGACAGCAAAACCCTACATGTAATTTTTATGAACGGACACTTAAGGACAGACACGGACAGTAAAAGAACGCACCCGATGTCCCATTAAATCAATGCAAAATGTAACGGACACAGCTAGTGTCCAATGCTAATGTCCGTGCAAGATTTTGCGCGGACATTAGCATCGGACACCGACGGTAGTGTGAACGCCCCCTTACAGTAATTTGTATGGTGTCATCACGGGTGGGGCTATAACCTTTAATAACGGCATTTTATTGGCGTATTATTTTATTTATTTTTTAAATTATTTTATTTACATTTTGTGTCCCAGTATCAGCAGCTGCATGTCAGGATTTGAACCTGTGACCTGCTGTCTTGCTCAGTGTCTCCTTGCTACCTGAGCTATCAGGCTTGTGGAATCATGGCCTGTTGGACTTCTGTGTGGAGCCTACTCCTGAGGCTCATCAGCTGCTGCTAATGATGGTAACCCGCCCTGTATTAACCTTGATTGGACTGGCTATATATAGGTGACTCTGACACTTCCTGTTTGTGTTGGTATTGTGTTCTGTTTATTCCGGATACAGCCTGAACACCCAGGAGACCTCCTTGCGAGATCTTCTTCAGTTCCTTGGAACCTCACCTGCTGGCTGCAAGCTCACCGTAGCTTTACTACAGCTCCTGAAAGACTATAGACTTCTACCTGGTCTTCACTCATCTGCTCTTGGACTACTGCCTCAGACCCCTGTGGGCTATCCACCTGCTGTCTCCAGCCTCCTCTGCATTACCCGACGACTGGACTCCTGATCCTGTACCACTAGTACTGTGACACTGCACAATTCATACTTACCTTCCCTTACCTCTTTTGGGCTCCTTCACAACATCCTCTTCAATGACTTCTTGTGCCTGGGGTAACTACTGAGGCCTGTTAATGGGATACAGTGGTGACATGAGCACAATGGTGGCCCAATCACAGGCCACATTGATGACCCCGGGAGCATGACGGCACCAGGAGAATGCCACACACTGCAAGGAGGCCTAAAAGAGGTGAGGGAAGGAGAGCATGTCCTTTTGAGAAGCAGGATGAAAGTCCTCTGAGATCTATAGGGTATCTCTGACAACATGGATGAACTCTCGCATAGCAGTGTAAATAGATGTGCCTGGCTGATGTTCATGACTTCCCAAGAGAAACAGACTGTGCTGGGGGAGACCGTGTTTCACCTTTCAGAGTGGAGCCATGAGCTGTGGCCCTATCTGGGGATTGGAAAGGAGGACTGTGACATGTAGGAAGATTTCCTGGTCCTTTTGTGAGGACAGCTCCTAGAGCTGGAATGGGACTGAGCGGTGAACTGGGAAGACAACCGTTCCAAAGTTTCCAACACAGCCTGATGAAGTCTCGCAAGGTTGCCTATGGGGAGGGTTGACTCTTCATGAGATGACATGGTGGAGAGGGCCCAAGACAAATAGGGGTAACCCTGCGGGAAGGTTAACCTACCAGACCACTGTAAGAAGGTCCAATTGCCAACTGCTGCAGGGCGGCTACACAGAGAAGACTGCCCGGGGAACTGTATCCCTCTGGAAGGCAGAAAATTCCTGAAAAGTTTGCAGGCTGCTTGAGAGACATAAAGAAAATTTCCTGAAGAGACTGGAGTCCTCTCCCCAGAGTTTCCCATGTGTAGGGAATAGGAAGAAGGTGAGAGACCTCTATGGGAGGTTGTTTGACCAATGGGAGAGGTAAAAGGCCCAGGAGCAACTAATACTCTTGCCGAGTGCCCTATTTACTGATCCCCGCTCACTTCGCTTCCACTCCGGGGGCCCCCTGCTTCCCATATCACATCACTGTCAGAGATCTGTAAAAAAAAAAAAAAAAAAAGGGTCCAATACCTGCTCAGATTATTCCAGCAGGTCACAAACAATAGACAGGCCACCTGTTATATGAGAGTTAACCATTTTGTGTCTGCTTGATAGTATATTGGACAGGTCGGGATACGTTCATGTACCCGAGTATACGTGGCATTTCAGTTTGCCACATTTAAATCCAAAATAAGTGGGAGCTGAGCTGCATTGACTAGGTAGTTCTGGCAGGTCTGTGAACAGAGGATTGGTTGGTTCTTGGGGAGTAGATGAGTGGGTACCATATTCGGTGGGTACCTGTTTATAAATCAGATATCTGCCAGCAGTATCTACTATCAGATACAGCTCCAATCACGGACACATAACTTCCAAGATGTCTTAGTAAAATACAACTACAGCATCTGAGAGCATATTTTGAGGGAGGTGGCCCTCTCTGTAAACTGAACAGACAGCTGGGTATAGACATAAATATTAGTATAACGCTCACCAGGGTACATACATAGATAAATGATGTAGTAAGACAACCCCCTATCAAATCAATGCAAGCCAGGTGACCAGCTGAACATGTAATAGGCCAAGCTGTTACCCTGTGACCAATGGAAATAAATGGCCGACTCTGTGCTACGTAGATGAACTGGATTCCGGCAGAGCGACAGTTGCTTTCCACTCGGGCTAATAAAGGTAGTTTCAGATATTAGAAAAGCATGGCTGCTTTTGCACAGAATCAGTGCCCCAAGAATGGCGCAGTTTACGATCAAAAGAAGTAACTACAGTGTACTACAAGATATGTGAAAGACAAATTGTAATTTCACATTCTATAACAAAAAACGCACACAGCGCAGTCTAAACGTGACCTTATAGAGGACCTTCCATGTCTTTTGAGATCGGCAGTATTATATACCGCTAGAAAGTCAGCAGTGAGATGAATGCAGCGCACTTTCAGTTTTGCCAAAACTAAAGCCAACAATATCTCCCGCACCTAGGCACATATGGGGAAGGCTGACAGCTTTCTGGCGGAATATAATACTGACAATATCAGAGAACGTGAGAGGTCCTCTTTAATAGTCATATAAGAAAACCTATACCACTACCAGTAGTAACAGGCCAAAACTTAGATTGGCTTGCCTTGTGTAAAGTCAGGCACTAGATCCGAACAAAAGGAAATCACCGTTTAAAAAAACATATATATTTTATACAGGATGAAAGACACAAAGTCTGTCATAAAAATAGAGGTCGCCATTGTTTTACAGAGTCCGGAGATAAAGTCTGTCTCATGGTTGAGGCCTGCAAAATCCCTTGAAGGTCCGGGGAGGTTTTCACAGCTTGCACCCAAATCACCGGCGTCGGAAGGCCCGGGAGATTCTCCAGGCATTGGGCTCCTCGTAGCGGTTATAAAGGGGCTCCAGGCGCTGCTGTTTCTTCTGCTTGCTGAGCTTAGTTGGATCAGAGACTTTGAAGAAGGCAGGAGCAAATTCTACAAGCCACCGGGGGTCTATGGTGGTCACTTCCCGCATGTACTCTTTGGTGGTTAAAACTAATTCATGGTACACAACCCTGTGGAAAACAAAAAAAAAAAGAAAAATGTTCGGAAAATGTACATTTGTAAGATCGGCAAAAAACCTATTTTTATTTTTTAACGTATTCAAATGTTTTATTGTGTGTATACAGTCTCCAGCAAGTAATATACTCTGTATCCATGATCTACAGTATGGGCTGTCAAGATCTCTACATAATATCATTCAATAGGAACACTCACTACTTACTGTTACAATGGATAAAAATCTGTTCTAGTCATGTGATGAACACAGAAGTATACAACTAATATCTGCAGTGCAATTGTAATGAGCTATGCACCTCTGTGATCATCACAAGACCGGAGATGTTTCTGTTGTACATAAGAAGACATCAGCACAGGCAAGAGCTTGCAGCACTCATGAGAGATGCAGCCTCTTCAATAAGCTGATTTTTCAGTGTCCATATTGTTGGAGCTCAAATGATCACATATTGGTGACCTATCCTAAACACAGGTCATCAATATACAAAAGCCCTGGGCTCAGTGGTTGTACAGTGGCAACTTTTATTATTATTATTTCCTACATGTGAACATACTCTTAGTGTGACAAGCTCAAGGGAGATCCTGCTCCTCAATATTGTAGAAAGGTATTTGGGAATTCAAAGGATAGTTGAATCGTTTTAGGATTTAATTTGCATTTTCTATACATAAACCTTTCTACAATCTTGGGACCATGAGGACTCCTTGGTTTACCCAAGTTTATAAAGTGATCAGTTCCAGTAACTGAAAATCCCACTAAAGAGACGCCGCTGATGATACACTGCTGGAGGAGAATGGATAGAACTTTCCATAGCTTGTCATTCCTTCAGGACTTTGAATCAAATGAGATCAGGATGTGAAGTCTTCCTTCTTTCCTTCCATCTAAAAATTTTGTGGACAGAAAACTGCTCACTTACCATTCAGGCTGCCTGTTGAACAGGGCACTAGACGGGTGAATATACACCACTTGTTGGTCTATGAGGGTCCGGTAACCTTCCTGGGGATCCTTCTTGGCAGCGTTTCGGAAGAAGCCACTGCATATAGCCTTTTGTACTCTCACTGTCGCTTTTCCGCAGGACACGACATCCAGTTTGTGTCTGTATAAAGAGATTTTACATTACTCATAAGGAACAAAATGAGTATTTACTTGGCTGCATATAAAACACTAGGTCTAGACTGTTAAAGGTTATGAACACTTTCAGAATCATTGTTATTAGTGATTCGCGTGTATTTTAGCCTAGAGAATGTTTCTGTAATAAATACATTTCACTTCACTTGTCTAATGCAGCGTCTATGTTTTACAATACCGAGCAAGCTGCAGAATGCCATTCTGTGAGGAATCCATAGCTTGGTTACTAGCCACCCCCTGATCTAAATGATCTTCTAACCTGATTTATGATCAAATAAAAGCTGAGGATGGAGACTGAGCCATCAGATAGAAAATCTGTCAGATCTGCTATGGAACAGCATTCTGCTGACTGATATGTAGTGTAAAACAAAAAGCAAAAAAAACTACCAATTTTTAACAAAAACCTATTTAAAAAATGATTAAAAAAAAAAAAAAATCTAGGATAGATCAATCCTAGATAGCAGTCATTATAGAATAAGGCAGACAAAATTGGTGTATTGTAATGCACATTACCTGTCCATAATACCCAACATCTGTTTGCGGATATCTTGGGCCCTCCTTAAAGAGCGGGCCTGAATGAAGTTCTCGTAGCACCAGGGGTTAGAAAACTTGTTGTTCTTCCAGGAGTTGTACACGGCCAGCAATGTCAGATGGTCTCCTTCCGTCTGGTGGAACTTGGCCTTTTTCTGGTCAGCAAGTGCTTGTTTATCCTGCAGGAAAAGGGTCATGAACAAATCTGGTAACCAAGTCACTATGATCTAAAAATGAAACTATATCACAGATATCTATAGAAGATCTCTCCTCACCAAACCCACTCCATCTGAGCATATCCATACATGCTAATAGTTTACATGTAGATTGTTTGCTGTACCTTTGGTCTGTAGAAGACATTTTGCACAGACAGCATAGATACAATGGTCAGCATCTCTTCACTGCAGCCAAGATGTACAGACATGATCAGCATCTTACACAGCATAGGCTCCAGGGGGAACTCTGCCATCTATAAGAAGCAAGAAAACATCATAAGAACACTACTGAGATAATCATAGATTTAAGACATAATGTACTGGAGAAACTAAATCAGATATAACAATTACAAGTGTCTACTCTACAAGACTTCCAAAGTCATACTTACCCTTCTCCCCAGACGTGTCAGCAAGCCTTCATCATCCAGAGCTCCAAGGGTGTATAACTGTTCCATGGCTGTGATGAGGGTCTCCATCGGTGGGGCATCCATAAAATCAAAAGACAGTAGATCATTGATACCCATTGCCTTAAGGAAAAACAAAATACATTAGGAGATGTGTGAAGTAATATGGTTGGCATTGCAGGTCTCTGCTCTTGCAAACAACAAGATAGCATAGACTTGAGGAAAACACTGACCAGATCAATCATGGCAACCTTACAATGCTGACTACAATGGTAACAGACAACCCAAAGACAAGATATTCTACATAAAGGTCCAAGGAATTTACATGATATTAGGGCTTTACGTTTGTGACCCCAATCAAAATTACAATTAATGGAACATTTTACCTCGTCTAGAACTAATGAACAATTATTTTAGGACACCCACGTACTTACATACTTACACCCCATTATATATGCCATGCCACTTAATATTGGTTTCAGTTATTCACGTATCACCAATCCTGATTAGACAGGCTGTTAGTGACATTTTAGACAATGGCAGTGTGAGACAGGATGACATGGATGCAAAATAAATGAAATCATTTATGTCAGCAAGTTCATAACATACTTTTGATTTTGGATATATTTCGATTAATTGCCCAGCCCTACATAGTACTGCTCTGATTTGGAGGGGTAATATTTCATAAGGGCCTAGGCCTTCAACTCCAGCTAAGAAGTACTAGTTAATCGGTGACTCAATCCACGTTGGTTTACTGGAAGCTCAAGATATTGCTTTCTTCCAATGTCATGCTTTACACTACAGCTCTGCTTCATTATTATACCAGCTGTGTATAAACACAAGCCCCAACATGCTCACAAGAAAGCCAGAGCATTGGGAGTAGAGATTAACCACAGCATGTAATGAATAAGAACTGTAAGAAACTGAACCAACAACCAGGAGAGGAGGGGTATCAGGTCTCTGTCAGGCTACATTCACACAGACCCTGAAAAAAAAAAAAAGAACCACCCCCCACAAAATAAGGGTCTGTTTTTTCACAGCTGCTTTGTGTCTGTTTGACACCTGCTTTCATATAACCCTCATAGACTTCACTCAAGTGACGGATCAGTGCAGACAGACAAAAATACGACATTACATTTTCTGACAGTCCACTATAACGTACTGGCAAAAAAGTACAGCAATGTGAATAATCACAATGAAGTGAATGCGTTGTAGGAACGGCTGTTTATGACATTCATGTGAAGTTGCTCACAGGAGGTATATACCTTAAGTGACAAGACGGTGCTGGCCAAGTTGGTTCTCTGGATCTCAGGCACATTGGTAGTCAACATTTCATCGCGATAGGCACGCTCCGTGTACAGGCGGTAACACTTTCCTGGACCGGTCCTCCCGGCTCTGCCCGCTCGCTGTTTGGCTTGGGCCTTTATAGGAAGAAAAGAAAGAAATGGAGAAGATGTGACAATCTGAACTGAAGACTCTCAAAGAAATATAAGATTTGGGGGTTTTATTCTTACACGTGTCAGTGACTGTTTCTACACAGACCTAAAATCTACTAAACACACCACATATCTCCTTTATCAGCTATTAGCTATACTTCATACATGACCTCTATATATGAACAGTACAGTAGTAACACAGAACACGCTATGTAGATAGAGGCTACTAAGCTCACAAGTCACATGATGCCCCCAGTTACTCACCTGTGAGATGGGAGTTACTACGAGTTGATCAATTCCAGTTTTAGAGTTGTAGACTTTCTGCTTTACAAACCCGGGGTCCACCACATAGTAGATACCATCAATAGTGAGCGAGGTCTCAGCAATGTTGGTGGCAATAACAACCTCGAAACATAAGCAGACAAGTGTGAAATTTAAGTAATACAAATGAAGAGACGGACTAGAGGCCTCCTGGAAATGGGAGAACAGACAAGATGGAACTGTGTTCTACAGCTATCCTATATAACCTTGTACATCTCTGTATGGGCTCTCAGAGTAAGTCACATGCTGCTCTTATATACATGCTGGAAGTTAAAGGCCAAAAGAGTTTGTCCCAATTACCACTTATCCACAGTAAGGGTGATGAGGGTATGATAAGGGGTGGTCCGACCACTGAGACCACCTACTGATTACATTCCCTGAATGTTTATCAGCTTATACTAACTACTTAATTTGGTATAACCCATTTTATTCAGTGATATATTCTATAGGTAAATTCACAATACCTTTCTGCTCCCCGGAGGAGCTGGGTCAAAAATCCTTGTCTGCATCTCACTGGGTAAAGCAGAATACACGGGCAGTATGATCAGCTCCGGCACATCAGGGCCAAGTGACTTCATTCTCTCATAGAGGATTTCACAAGCGGTGTCAATTTCCTCTTGACCAGTAAGGAAAACTAGAATGTCACCTAAAATAAGCAAATAATGGATCATTGAATATCTACTATGCTACGCGGCAACTTTCAGTATAGAGATTCTGTGCTCTCTCTACAGCAAAAAAGTAACACTGACATAATGCCAGATATAGGACACATCACCTCCATGCCAAGGTAAAGTACATGAACTACATGAATTATGTGCTAACTATCAGACACCAAATGTAAACTAGGTTTGGTGGCTTGTGCTTTAAAGAAACCACCTGGTTCACTACATACACACATTTTTACAATAAATGCATAATACATACACAAACCAGCATAGAACAGTCATATAATACTAGGAGACTACAAACCTGGAGGTTCTGTCAGATGTATCTGCATGACAGTGATGAGACTGGCATCCAGGTAATCCGTCTCAGGCTCCTTGGTGTAAAGAATCTCTACTGGGTATGTGCGACCAGGAATGGTAAAAATCGGAGCTTCGTAGAAATACTGGGAGAACTTCACGGCATCCAAAGTGGCAGACGTCACAATCAGCTTCATGTCGGCACGTTTTTGGACAGTCTAGAGGGAAAACAAAAAGGAAAGTGTAAAAATAAATAGCAACATGGACGACGCAGTAGAACGAAGTGACCCATCCTGGATAATACACATGATCTAGGATACATCATGGCTGTCTGCTTTCCACCTACCTTTGGCTGCTCAGCATTATTCTAATGTAATGTAATGTAAATATAAATAAAATAAAGCCCTGCCGGCTCAGGAACATCCAGGGGGGGTTTAGTATAAAACAGGTTGTAAAACACTACTTTTAAAAAAAAAAAAAAAAAAAGTGTTTCCATGTGATAAAGTGATGGACGATCACTAGAAAATAGTTTGGGTCTGACCTCTAGGAATAGCAAAGGATGTCCGCTATACCTCTGGGCTACACCTTCTCCACAGTCACTGAGCTAACTAGTTTGTACCACAGCAGTAGAGAAGAGACACCAATAAAAAAGAAAAAAAAACATGGAACCAACACCATGTCCTGAACCCAAAATGAACCATAACAGTCCAGAGCAGGAACAAAAAGAAACAAGGATGGGATCTGTGTCCCCCAATGAATACATAAAGAAAAGGGACTCAACACCATGAGATGTCCTAAATTAGTCACGGAGGTTGGGAATTACGCAGCCATGCGAACAGCCTATCACACAGCTTATTGCAAAACCTTGGGACGCAAGCTGGCATAGTTAGAGGACACAAAATGGAACTGGTAGAACCTGGTGCAGATTTGGCAGCTTTACAGACCTGGGCGGCAGACGCCTGATGCCAGACAGCCCAGGAGACCCTCTATACCTACCTGTCTACAATCTCACACGTAAAAGTGGGGTCACCGGTATTTCGAGTTGGGTTGTGTCTGTCTCCTATGAACACTAGGCTAGAATTGGCTAGCACAGTGTCTTGTGAAGAGGGTATAGCTTGGAAGTGGAGCCGACATCTTTTGATATTCCTAGTGTCAGCTCCAAGTGGCCAGGTCTATCTATGGTGCTGTGTTCCCCATTGAAATAAGTGAAAATTTGTTTTAAATGTGATGATTCTTTTGTTCTTGTGGAGATAATCCACCCCCAGTGGTATCTGGCAAAAGCTTATTGCCCTATGTCTACCGAGAATATGCATGCTCAGCAAGCCAAGTGTTTGTTTAGGGAGGGGGTTCAGGAGAGAAAGCTGTCAGCCTAAGACAGAGTAAGTAAAAGTCGAGCATCTACAGGTGATTCTTACCTTCTTCAGGAGCCCAAACAGTACATCGGTGTGGATGGTCCTCTCGTGGGCTTCGTCCAGCATGATAATGGCATACTGAGACAGATCAGGGTCTATCAGACACTCTCTAAGTAACATACCGTCTGTCATGTATTTAATGACAGTCTCTGGACTCGTGCAGTCTTCAAATCGAATGGTATATCCAACCTACAGGGACAAATAGACAAAGTGTTATTTTCATGCCCATACTTACATGGAGGATTCAGATGTTCTGCTCACATGGAATGGGGAGTGTTGTAAAGCCAAAGGTAGAAAGAAAGGTCAACCAATGATGAAAGGAATGGGTACGGTAGAACATTACTTATGTATAGGAGGAGGAAGGGAATAAAAAAATGAACGCCACAATATTTGAGCATTCAGGATCTTGTGAGGATTGTACCATCAAAATGTGCTAAAAGTGAGTGCCCAAAATACATGGCCAGAGTTCTGTATGGGTAAGATATAGCAGTCGAAAAGCAACATTCATTCATTTCAAATGTGCCACAGCACGTCAATGGTACAACAAATACACATGAAGTCCGTGGCCCAGCAGGTAACCACTGGGGGCTGCAGAAGGCAATCCGATAGTGATCAGCTCATCGCTAGGGTACAGTCCTTTACTAAAGATAAAACCTGCCACTGGTAGGGGGATATGAAATGCACCAACTCACCTCCTGGCCCAAGCAGCAGCCATATTCCTCAGACACACGCTTTGCCACAGACATGGCAGCCACTCTTCTAGGCTGAGTACATCCGATTTTACCCCTTGTTGTATAACCAGCTTCAGCCAAGTACTGGGTAATTTGGGTGGTTTTTCCTGAACCAGTTTCACCAATGACAATCAGGATCTGGTTGTCGTGAACGGCCTTTGGGGAGAAAAGAAACAACACTTAGAATATTTACGTCAATAACAATTATATCAAAAATTTTCATAGAAAAATTAACTCTTATATTATCATAAAAGTAGTAATCCTACTAATCCTAAATGTGAAAGTTTGTGTGTTTGGATGTTTGTGGGTTTGTATGTTTGTTCTGCAATCACGGCCAAACGGCTGAACGGATTGGCTTGAGATTTGACACATACCTAGATGGTCACTGGGAAGAAACCTAGTCTACTTCATATACTGCTCCATCCCCCGAAATCCTGAGCGCTTCCGGCGAAAGTCTGCTCCGGCTCCGCTGCAGGACCTGAGATGATGTCAGCCCAGCTCTTTCGGCCAGGTTCCGATAGGTTTGCGGAACGCGCGGGGCGATGGACAATGTGCACTCCACGATACGTCCACTGCATTCTGTGGGCGTGGCCGGCGGAGAATGTGCGGCCCAGAGAAAATGGCAGCTGCTCGCGGCTCCAGCACGACGCTGCCATGTTGCATCAACTATGCAGGGCTTGGCAAGTCCAGAGGCTGCGGACAGTCTGCGCCCCTGACAAGATGTCTGACACTGCCACGTCAGGTCTGAGCTGAACGCGCGGCCTGGATCTGCGGGACGCCACATGTTGAGCGGATGTGCCCGCTGTGTGAGTATACTGGTGACTTGCAGGGTACGGTGCCAGGCGTCCCACCGTGGGGGCACGGGAGCGGCGTTTCGGTGGCCAGGGGGCCTTATGGGAGGACAGTGCGCGGGAGAGGGGTTTGGGGGCCAGGGAGGTGCACAGAGACACAGGGCTGGGGTCCCGTGGGGGGGGGGACGCGGAGGAGGGATTTGGGGGCCCATCCAGAGGGGAGGGGCGCGCAAGACAGCTTACGGTGGCCCGTGGGTACTACAGTGCTGTGCGGGATGGGTCCCGCAGGGGAGGAGTTGACGGTATGCCACACAGGAGAGGTCGGTGCAAAAGAGGGATTTGGGGGTCAGCGGGGGTCCACAGGCGCAGTCGCATCGTCTCCAACAACGACCCACACACGAAGTCATGGGCAAATGCTAGTATTATATAATCCCTATGTAATACAGAGAAAAGACATCTTTCTGTAAATAGTACTTATTATAGCAGAATTACTAGTAAGAGACTCCCATATCAGAGCAGTGTACAGCCTTTGACAGCAGAATCTTTGATGAAGTAGGAAAACATTACGAGACGTTCCCCTTTAATGCTGACACAATCTCTATGATGAAGCAGCTTTGTAATCAAAAAATCTGCTGCAGCTTTCTGTAAATGTGCATGAAATGTATCTGCCAAGTCTGTCTTTAATTTTATATGTACAAAGCCGATCTGTCAGCTGGGATCAGGGAGTGCCCTGAAGGCTGTACATGGTATGGGGGAGATTGGAAGGGGGATATATAATCTTTTAGAAACGGATATAATGGCTATCACAACTGTTATCCATAATTCTGTTCCTGTGATGTCCAGTGTGCAGTATTTTCCAGCTTCTTCTACCATTGTTAGGGATTGCTAGCTCTGTCTGTATCAGCGTGTAGTTCTCCAGAACTTAGATCTGTCATAAGGGATTATCCAGGGAATGTGTAAAACCTACTTCCTCTGGGGTTCCTTATGTGTCAAACCTATTTAAGTGTATAGAGGGATAAGTAAAAAATAGGACATGTGAATAGCCCCCATTCAATGACAACAAAACAACAAAACAAAAAAACGGACGTAACATGGCCCTTTATCACTGTCATGTGAAAGCGGCTTAAGTTTTTACACAGTCCCTGGATAACCCTTTTAGCTTATAGGCCAAGTTTCCACTGTTACCTGCACCAGCTGCTCCTTTAGTTTGTAAATAGGCAGACTCTCCCTCTGTTCAATAATTGACATCTGTGTCTTCTTCCCGTAAGAGGCCTTATTACCTCCAAAAGCATGCTTCTTCCACTCAGGAATATCATTGGGCATCATCCCAATGCCCCTCATGTTAGCAGCAATTTGTCGTCCGTCCGCTAGAAAACAAAATGTCAAGGTAAGAAAAATGCTGCAAGAGAAGCAACTGCCTATATCTGCAATTACCAAATAGGCTTTGTCGGCAATCTCAGCTCTATCTAAACACTGAATTTTCAGGGGGTATTAGGAAGATATTCAGCAAAATCAGCCAAACATATTCAGAGATTTCTGCAAACAAGAAACACACCAAAAGAGTCTGCATAAGATGCAGCCCATATATTCGATATGGATGTTGAAAGTGTGAACTGTCCACTTTTCTTACTACCACATTTGCAAAGTGTAAGTAACATCTAATAGCAAATAAGAGCACAAGAGGAGAAAACCGCTTTATAGAAAGCCTTATGAGCGATTCCCTATTTCTCCAAAATGAATAACATTGTCATGAACACATCAAGTGAATACTGAGAATGTATATTAGTCATCTCCTTCTAGATTTCCAGGCTATAGTATGACAAACATTACCATTATCTGTCCAAGTTTTAAGTGCAAAAGAATTGCTTTTCCAAGTGCCTTATTATGATAAATTCTTCTTCCCAACCTATCTATAAGCTGTGACTGGTATCAATACAATATATAGAGGTGACTACAAACCGTCGGGCAGAGGATCCACCCAGTGCTTGTTTAGGCCCATAGGTATGGAGTCCATCTCCGCCTCTCGCTGCGCTTGCTTCAGTTCTCTTCTCTCCTTCGCCAAAGCACTCTGCATCATGGCAGCTTGAGAAAGGGAACCATCGGGATTCTGGAATAAGACATTATTTATCCTTTAAGGTTAAAGAAACAAGACAACTTTCCATAACAACACTAAAACAGGAAGACAACTGGAGCAACAATAAGTACAACGATTTGTCTCACTGCTCGCCACACACGGTGACTGGTTATCCTTGGGAACGCTTCTCTTCTCCATCTATACATTTGACCTGGTTCTGCTAAAATCACATTCAATTACTAACCCCTTAACCCTTTCCCAACCTTAGTTTGAACTGCATGGACAGAGTGTCTATCAGCTTCATCCTCCTCCTTCTAAAACCCATCATGGAAAACACTGAATTCATTATCCTTCCCCCACACACTCAACCCTCTACCAGCCCATGCTAATTTGGGGTAACCTTAGATTCTCCCCCGTCTTTCAAAACTGCACATCTAAGCCATTGCCACCTCTAACCCAAGAAACATTTCTTGAATGTGTGCATTTATTAACTATGCGTAACAAAAAAAAAAAACCCAGTTAGTCGAAGCCCTTATCTGCGTAGAATAAAACCTCCTTCTCTGTGACTTCCCAGCTAACACTCCTGCACACGTCCAATCGTCAATTAATTCTGTTTCCCGATGAATCTACTTCTCCTCTACCTGTCACTTCACTATATTCCTCCATACATCTCTGACCTAATCTACCTATAACTCATCACATGTATTCCCTTACACGCACAAGAACTTCTTTGCTCTCCCCTTTCTCCTGCGTGTCTGCTCTTTCTCAGTACCAGGCTGTCACTTGTTCAGTTCACCTTTATTGCGCTTGCTTTCTGTTACATGCATCATATGTACAATGTGCTGGATCTGATAGTGGCTTGTATAGAAATAATACATTACAGAACTCGATACCTTTACTATTTTAATTGGGCTCATGTCCATGCTCTGCTTTGTGTGCCCTCTTAGGAATGGAGGCTCCTCCTCGACAAGCTCAATCTCCAGATCTTCATCTATTCCAGAAGAAACAGAGTTAAAACATTTAGCAAAATCTGAATAGGTACAAATGGCCAAACAAAGAAGCAGCGATACACAGCTCTGACCTACAGAAAGTGCAGAACATGGCAGCAAAATATCCAGAAACAAACTTAGTTGGGAACAGAAGAATCAAAGTAGTAGAAAAACATGTGACCAACCTTCTTCATCATCAACCTTGGGCAGGATACCAGTCTCTTCATCAAAGTCAGGGAATTCCTCTTTAGAAAGGACATTGGCGGCGATCATCTGAGAAAGAAACGGAATGAATATTTACGTCTAATAGTCCACAAACAAAGAATTACAGGCAAGTGACTCCTTACAATGAAACAGAGAAAAATTTTTGTCTCATCTGATCAATCTGGGTGATTCTGAGAGTGATTGGCAGAAGGTGCTGTGGTCAGATGAGACAAAAATTGAACTCTATGGTATTAACTCAACTTGCCATGTTTGGAGGAAGGGAAATGCTGCCTATGACCCAAAGAACATTGTCCCCGCTGTCAAACATGGAGGTGGAAATATTATGTTTTGGGGGTGTTTCTCTGCTAAGAGCACAGGACCACTTCACTGTGTCAATGGGAGAATGGATGGAGCCATGTACCGTAAGATCCTGAGTGACAACTTGCTTCTCTCCGCCAGGACATTAAAAATGGGTCATGGCTGGGTCTTCCAGCAGGACAATGACCTAAAACATACAGCCAAGGCAACAAAGGAGTGGCTCAAAAAGACACACATTAAGATTATGGAGTGGCCTAACCAATCTCCAGACCTTAATCCCATAGAAAACTTATGGAGGGAGCTGAAGCTCTAAGTTGCCAAGTGACAGCCTCAAAATCTTAATGATTTAGAGATGATCTGCAAAGAGAAGTGGACCAAAAGTCCTCCTGACGTGCGCAAACCTCATCATCAAGCATAAAAAACGTCTGACTGCTGTGCGCACCAACAAGGGTTTTACCACCAAGCATTAAGTCTTGTTTGCCAGAGGGATCAAATACTTATTTCTCTATGCAAAATGCAAATAAATTTATACAATGTGATGTTCTGGATTTTATTTTTGATATTCTATGTCTCACTGTTAAAATTAATCTACTCTTATCTAATATAGATAGATACATTACCTGCTTAATCTCCCACTTTTCTGGGTCAGAAATCTTGGTGAGACGTTTTCTTTCCAAGGTGTCATCTTCAACCTCTGGGGCGTTCACCAAAGAGAGGTGGCTGGGTCTGTCTGGGTTCCTCATGGAGGCCTCCTCATTGTTCTCACCAACCAGATTCCTCCTTCTGTTAGGATTCAGATCTTCTCCTGTGTCTTGATCCACATCCTGCAATGAAGAACCATCAAGTAGTAAAGAACATAACATTGAATGTATTGATATCCTCTTGATCAGAGGTACTGTCCTGGCTTTGCAGAGACATCAGACAGTAACAATGATCTAGAGCAGGGGTCCTCAAACTGTGGCCCGAGAGCCACATGCGGCCCGCCAAGCACTTCTGTCTGGCCCCGCCGACAACGCCGGCAGGCGTGCATTTATAATGAAGCTCCTGAGGAGCTCGGGCCAGGCCATGGAGCGCACTTCCCTTTACCTATTGGAGGGCACCGCTCCCAATGTCTGTGAAACCTGCTCTGCCTCCGGCCCACTGTTTAAAAATTTGAGGACCCCTGATCTAGAGGGTCTATAACTGAAACGTAAATTACAGGTACAAACAACAGGCCAGACTCTCATGTTCCCACTCACCTTCATACTTAAGCTGGTTTTGCATCCAGTGAAGGAAAGCACCTTGACCTTTACTCTCTGGCCTTTGCTGACGACATCGGCCACATTTGCCACACGACCTTCTCTCCTTAGCTCTGATATGTGTACCAAGCCCTCCCAGCGTTTCCTGTGTGGGAAGACAATCCGTTAGCTAAACTTTTCATCAACAATCTCTATAAATAAAACACAAGGACAATTGTTGTCAATCATCTGATATTAGAAGAGAACTCCAGAAGCTTACCTCAGACCCTCCAGCTGAACAAAACACCCAAACTGCATGATACTGGTGACTTTGCCATTGTAGATATCCCCAATAGCCGGCTCTTCTGGAGGGGGCCTGTCCACATGCTTTTCCCTCCAGCGCTCATCACTCTTCTCAGATCGCTGCTTTCTGCTGGAATGTTCCTCCTTAGTAGGGCTCCGGTATCGACTTTTAATAGGGCTGCGACTCCTTGTCCTGTGTCTACCTGATTTCTTTGTCCTATCTCTGGACCTTGAGCGGGATCTGTGCTTATTTCTTCGACTCCTCTCTCTACTTCTGCTGCGGCTTCTCTTCTTCTTATCCCTGAGAAAAGATTAGATTTATTGAGCTAAACATCAGGTTTCATAATACAATACTGTGACAGAAGATGTATTAATTTATAACTAAGCGTATTAACAGTCCGTGACAATTGTGTGTCTTTATGTCTATGTTATACGGGTTGTGCAGGATTAGCAAACAAGGCTACTTCCTTCTTCTCAGGAAGTGACATCACGACCATTGTTCACATAAGAATGCTACGGCTAAGTCCCACTAAAATAAAAGGGACTGAGCTGCAGCAAGGCCATGTGAGCATCCTGGGAATAAAAAAGCAGCCATGTTTGCAAATCCTGCACAACCCCTTCAAGCTTTTGTGATAAGTTGACAGGTAGAGCACTGGAATCACAATATATCTCCCCCCAGGTTTCTGAGATAAGTATGGTCCAGTGCGGGTCTTGTGTAGGCCTCAGCCCAGCTGTGGGTCCTAGGCTGATTACTGAGCCATAAAAGGTTTTAGAGCCTGCACCTCAGGGCAGATCATGGGAGCGAGATGAGGTGCCTGGGTCTGTCCTGAAATACTGAGAGTCTGGTGAGACCTAACTGTGTTACTTACTTTGTTCGTGTGGTTGGTTGTAAGCCACACATATAGTTAGTTTTTACTATTTAGTTAGTGCTCGAACGAGCAGGGTTTTGTTTGACATATTTGCTTACTCTGTACCTGAAGTGAAGGTTTATTTATAAGATAAGATAATCCTTTAATAGTCCCACATTGGGGAAATTTCAGCATGTTACAGCAGCATAGTAATACAGATACAGGATAATACACAGTAGTATATTACAGACATAGACACACATAAGCTGAGAAGAGAAGATATACTAGGAGTCCATAGCAGCTAAGGAAAAACGGAAGAGAAGAGGAAGACCTCATGGTCATCGTCATAATCATTAGTTCTCTGTGCGGAGTGATCTTCGCTTGGTCTGATGTAGATTATACAGCCTGGTCGCAGTTGGAAGGAAGGACCTGCGATAGCGCTCCTTCTCACACTTGGGGTGAAGCAGACGGTCACTTACAGTGCTGCCAAGTCCCATCAGGGTCCCATACATGGGGTGGGATTTGTTCTCCCGCATGGAGCTCACCACAGACAGTATCCTTCTGTCACCCACCACCTGTACTGGGTCCAGGGGGCTCCCCAGGACAGAGCTGGCCCTCCTGATCAGCCTGTCACGTCTATTTCTGTTCCTGGTTGATATACTGCTCCCCCAGCAGGCCACACCGAAAAAGATGGCTGAGGCAACCACAGAGTTGAAGAAGGCCCTAAGAAATGGCCCCTTGTCTCCGAAGGCCCTCAGTCTCCTGACCAGGTAGAGTCTGCTGTGGCCCTTTCTGTGCAGTGCCTCCAGGTGATCAGCCCAGTCTAGTTTATTATTGAGGAGCACGCCCAGATACTTATAGGTCCTGACTATCTCAATGCATGTCCCCTGGATCACCACCGGGGTCGGAGCACCTCTCCGTTTACTAAAGTCCACCACCATCTCCTTGGTCTTCCCAGCATTAATCCTGAGCTGGTTCTGCTGGCACCATTCAACAAAATCCCGGTTTAAGTCTCTGTATTCCCTATCGTCGCCATCAGTGATAAGGCCTACTATTGCAGAGTCATCGGAGTACTTCTGTAAGTAACAGCTGGATGAGTTGTGCTTAAAGTCAGCAGTGTACAGTGTGAAGAGAAATGGGGCAAGGACTGTACCTTGTGGTGCCCCCGTACTACAGATCACAGTGTCAGACACACAGTCTTGGTCTCTGACATACTGAGGGCGGTTTGTCAGGTAGTCTAGTACCAGTTGGACAGGGGGTGGTCCACACCACCAAGGTTCAGCTTCTCCCTCAATATCCCTGACTGAATGGTGTTGAACGCACTGGAGAAATCAAAGAACATTATTCTCACAGTGTTCCCGGGTTTCTCCAGGTGAGAGAGAGCTCTATGAAGAAGGTGGATGATGGCGTCATCTATCCCAATGCCCGGCCGGTAGGCAAACTGGAGGGGGTCCAGAGCGGAGCTCATTAGGGGGCGTAGGTGTGTCAGGACCAGTCTCTCTTATTTTGCTCTTTTTCCAAAAAAACCTGTCTGAACTGGACATTGTGTCCCTGTTTCTGACTGGTTGGGTCCGCACCATTGCTGCTATCGAGCTACCTTCCCCACACTTTGCTGCAAATTATGGAGAGGAATATTGATACCAACTTGTGTTTACTGCTCTTCTCCTGCGCTTTAGTCTCCATACTTGGTTTTTGTGCATCAAGCTGTTCTAAGACATCTGCACCGACCTTCACATCTTCAGGTTCCAGCATGGTCTGCAAAGATTAAATAGAATAAACCTCTTAATAAAACTCTGCATATACATATTACCTTACATCATAAACATACCTGGCAACAGCAGGGGGCACAAGTACTATGCCATATCATCAATGGATGACACCAGTGCAAGCAAGCATGCTGATCTACACAAGGATCTACATGGGAATCCAGGGGAACCAAGTGCTCAATTGCATGGTGGAAATGTATTCAGGGATTGCGCTCCTTACAGTGGTCACATGACTGCACTATCATTAAAGGGATTTTCTCACGAACATACCCATATTTACATTGGTAGACATTCAAAAGTAAGATTTTTTTCAGCTATAAATAATTAGATTTTGCAGATTTTCTCTAACCACCTTAGTGGTGACAGACTGTCTTGATCAGCTGCCAATGAATACAATCATGAATGCAGGAATTTCCAAAATCCAGGCCATGATTTCCTTATTGTGGCCAGGTTATCAGGCCGGGACCCTGACCACTATACGGAGATCATGGCTGGGTTTCTATCAAGTTTCACACCATAGAAAGTTGCATTCATTGTCATATTCATTGGCCACGGATCAAAAAAGAAAAAAAAAAAACTGGTTGGATAAAAACTTTTAAATCCTATAAAAATTTTAAATATTTGCTTAACTTTTAATCGTCTAAAAATTGAAATATGGTTAAACTGGCAAGTACTAGACATCTTACAGCTATTTATCTTCCTAGGAGAAATAAGAAATCTTCATGTTGAAATCTAACAGATTGGATTCTTGTTTGCTGCAAAATCTAACAATAGGGAAAGTCACATCGAATTACAGGTATCTAAGGTGATTTATATTCAGGTCAGTAAAAACCGGAGGGCCGTGTCTGGTGCTATCACGTACTACTCCAAGAACAGCAGCAATCTCTTCCATGGACTGTGTCCATGCTGTTGAGTATTTAGTGCAATACCAGACAAGACCTGTGCAGAAGAGTGTCGCTGTTCCTGGAAGCAAGAGAGACCCTCTCTCAAATATCAAACTCTATAAGTCGCCTCCTGTTCACATTGTACAATATACAAACTTATGTACGACACCCATAGAAAGCAATGGTTGCTTAATGACTTCAAAGAGGTGAAGCAAAAATAACACTGCTCAATACTTCCTAATAGAATAAGACACCGATCAGGACACCCCCCACCCCCGAACCCCCTCCTCATATAAGCTCCAAACAAACAGGAAGTAATATATAGTAAGCACACAGTAATATAATATATATTTACCCGAACACTGGGGTTGTCTGGTCTGCAGAGGGCTGGAAATAGTTCTTTAATCTTCTCTTTTTCAGATTTAGGCTTTAAATTTGCTTCTTAAAAAAAGAAAAAAAAAAACACAAATATCATCATGATTATAAACCTTAAAATGTGTGTGTGTGTATATATATATATATATATATATATATATATATATATATATATATATATATATATTAACAAAGGAAAAGGAAAAGCAGATGCCTTGAACTCTGGATAGCGGAAAGGTAATGACTAGGCCAGAGACATATATTTGAGTGTCGTCAGCAATACAATGGTACTGAGAGCCATGTACCAAGGGTATAGATGTAGAATAATAGGGGTCCCAGAACAGAGCCTTGGAGGACATCTACAGAGATAGGGCATGGTGAGGAAGTGGCGTGTAAGTGGGAGACAATAAATGTGTGATTGGTGAGGTATGGCGAGATCCAGGAGAGGGCCAAGTCTGTAATGCCAAGGGATGAGAGTCTGTAACAGGAGGGAATGATCAATTGTGACAGAGGAAAGGTCTGGTAACCCTGGTTAGAGACAGGTAGAAGAGGTGAGCTAGGGTTGGGACAAACACAGTGGTAAGGTTGGGGATGAAGTACAATTGCACAGGTGGTGAGGTGCGATTTGAGATTGGGATGGAGATATTTTCATTGGTAATACACTGTCTACCAATAAGTATTTGGAAACCTGCGGTAGAAAGCAGATGCTTCCTTACGGATGCTTCCAGCCATCGGTTGGGTGCGGTTTCTCTGGCCAGTGTTCGTCAGTCTCTCTCCCAGTTTCGGGGATCTGCCAACTCAGGGCACATTCTGATAATCACCATTCACCTTCCACTTCGTAATCACATAGGCCACTGTCGATTTTGGGTAATTCAGTTTGCTTGCTACGTCCCTTAAGGATCAACCATTTCTGTGGTTCCCCACAATTACCCCTTTCTCGAAATCGGACAACTCTGCACTTTGTGGCATCTCACATGCGACTAATGCCAATGCTGTTTCCTATTTAACGGCGGAAGGCGTGACACATCACGACCGCAGATATCTTCATTTGCATGGGTGTCCAAATACTTATTGGTAGACAGTATAGTGGAGAAGTAAGATATGGAAGGAGAGCACTGAACAGTTCAATAATAGAAAAATAAAAGAGAATACGGGAAGAAACACGGCAAGCAGAAACCTATAAACAGAAGTATACACAAGGAGGTGACACAAACCTTGACTTGTTGATGGCTTTGTCGGTGGCCTCATGGTCTGAATCAACCGCAATAAATTACTTATAAGAGAATCCTGGAGAGAAATGAATGGAACTGTAAATTTTTATTGCAACAATTACATCAGGTTATCTAAGGTTATATAACATTCACAATCTAAATTACTCGGCAATAAGGATGTCGGAGTGTCAACTACTACTGTTTACCCATTAAGCACACGCACTGGTAAAACTCATCCTATACTATGTAAAACTGTTCAATTGGTTTCCCAGGATCACTGTACTGATGGGTCTATTATAAGGATCAAAACCAGATTACTGTGGGTCATCTGTATCTGATCTGTGGATATCAGACACGCAGACCCCACATCGATCAGCTGATCTGTCTGACACAAGCTGTATACAGTAGAAGAAGCTCTGTTCCTTTTCTTGTGAATGGCTGCAGGTCCCCTGGTGTCACTTGTACAGTATACAGCTTTGTGGTGGACACCAGTGAACTGACCCTCTGCTCCCAATCACTTGATACCATTATTACAACTGCCCATTAAATTAGGTAAATTTTATATTTTAATGGAGTCGCTTATTTGGCAGAAACAGTTTAATAGTCACTGTATTTAATAGACACAGTAGGAAGTAAAATAATGGGAAAAAAAAACATCTTACACAGCTGTACGTCCCTGCCAGTCACATGGGATAACAGTAAGAACGCAGTAAAGAAAACTTACAGTGAATTCTGCCCCATTCTTCTCTAGAGCAGACTTGAAGACTTCAAAGGTAGTGGATTTCTCTGCGATATCAATGATGAATTCAGCTGCAAAAGAGAATAATGATAGTGAATTGTCAGATCAAGAGGTGCACATTATGTGGATGGTACAAATACAACGAAAAGCTTATATTACCAGCTCAGACTCCAAAATGAGTAAAGGGGTTGTCCGGGCAAATAAATTGTTTTTGAAATAGGCTGGGGGAGGTGGAAAATAAACAAAAAATCCCCCCCAAAACACTCTCCTGTCCCGGGTGCTCTGGTGTCCTCCCAGTGAAGTACTGTCTTGCACCTTGGCTGCCTTCTTCTGGAATTTCTTGCTGGCTGTGACATCCCAGTTCCCTATCACTGGTGGGAAGTCGGCAACAGAGATGCAGAACCGGACTGAGCATAGAGGCACCGGAGAAAGGAGATATGGTTTTGTTTTTTTCACTGCCCCCACCCTATTTAAATAATAAATAGTGTCCATTTTTGCCTGGACAAACCCTTTAAAGGAATTCTATTATTAAAATCGCATTTTTTCTCACTAACACGTAGGAATAGCCTTAAGAAAGGCTATTCTTCTCCTACCTTTAGATGTCTTCTCCACGTCGCCGTTCAGTGGAAATCCTGGTTTTTGTTGGTATGCAAATGAGTTCTCTCGCAGCACTGGGGGCAGTTCTCAGTGCTCAAACAGCACTGAGGGCGTCCCCAATGCAGCGAGAGAAATCACCAGCGACGCCTCCATCTGGAATGCCCTCTCCTTGTGTCTTCTTCCGGCGCTGGCTTCAAACTTCTAGGCATGCGCAGTCGGCTCTGCCAGAGGCCCGATGGCAAAGCCGACTGCGCATGCCTAAAAGTTTAATGCCCAGCGCCAGAAGAAGACGCGGAGAGAGGCTTTCCAGATGAAGACAGAGGCGGCGCTGGAGAGTTCTCTTGCAGCACAGGGGACACTCCAAGTGCTGTTTGAGCACTGGGGACCACCCAAATGCTGTGAGAGAACTCATTTGCATGCAGAAGAAAACTGGGATTTCTACCGAACAGCAGCGCCGAGAAGACATCTAAAGGTAGGAGAAGAATAGACTTTCTTAAGGCTATTCCTACGTGTTAGGGCTCGTTCACATCTGCGCCCGGTCTCCGTTCTGCAGGTTTCTGTTTCCTGCACAAAACAGAGGCAGGAGACTGAAACTGCAGGACTCTTTCATACCGATTCATTTGAATGGGTTTGAAAGATGTCCGGCCGTGAGCAGCAGTGAGCGTTTTATGCTCTCTGCCGCGAAACCGTTTTTTTTAAACCGGCCAGAGTCGGACATGCAGTACTCTGTGTCCGATTTAAAAAAAAACGATTTTGCGGCGGAGAGCATAAAACGCTTACCGCCGGACCCGCTCTGACAGGTTTCCGTCTTCTGCATGCAGAAGATGGAAACCATAGAACGGACTCCGGGTGCTAGCGAGAAAAATATGCGATTTTAATAATAGAACCCCTTTAAACAATTATTAATTATGAATAATTATATGCATAGTTTGACTACTTTTGTAGGAGGAGATCTGCCGCTTCTGTCTAACCAGGACTGTCAGAGGGGCTGAGACAGAATAGAGTCAAAGCTGTGGCCTACTGACTCCACAGCACTGGCTATCACCCAGCTACTGTATGAATATCAAAACTGTGAAATGTTAAAAGGGTTATCCATTTTTTTGTCTCTCCAAGTGTTGCAACTCTACTAATCTCTTAAATTTAGGACCCTGCTGATCAGCTGTTTCCCAGAACATGCACCACGCAGTATTGTTTCCATGCCGGGCACTGCTCACTCACCATATTCTTGATAACCGCAGTTGTGGGAACTAGAAGTTGCATGCCTTTCAAGGATCTGGAGGAACCAGAACTATCAAGAATACACTGTAGGGAAAGGTTAGGGGTCCCCATCAAAGTTTGCACCAGGGCCTACAAGACTTTAGTTATGCCACTGGGTACGTATGTTTTCTCTTTCTATTTGGGGGTCGTTCCCATCTCACCACAACCTAGTGAAAGGGGAGCTGCCTACCTAGCACCATACCTAGCACAATAAATCAATAAAAGAAGAATAACGGGTCTTATAATCCAGAGAACAGAAAACTTCAGAGCACCAAAATACTAACACTAAAAACTATATACAGTGCCTACAAGTAGTATTCAACCCACTGCAGATTTAGCGGGTTTACACATTCGGAATTAACTTGGCATTGTGACATTTGGACTGTAGATCAGCCTGGAAGTGTGAAATGCACTGCAGCAAAAAAGAATGTTATTTCTTTGTTTAATTTTTTTTTAAATTGTGAAAAGTTTATTTAAGGGTCATTTATTATTCAACCCCTCAAACCACCAGAATTCTGTTTGGTTCCCCTAAAGTATTAAGAAGTAGTTCAGGCACAAAGAACAATAAGCTTCACATGTTTGGATTAATTATCTCTTTTTCCAGCCTTTTCTGACTATTGAAGACCCTCCCCAAACTTGTGAACAGCACTCATACATGGTCAACATGGGAAAGACAAAGGAGCATTCCAAGGCCATCAGAGACAAGATCGTGGAGGGTCACAAGGCTGGCAAGGGGTACAAAACCCTTTCCAAGGAGTTGGGCCTACCTGTCTCCACTGTTGGGAGCATCATCTGGAAGTGGAAGGCTTATGGAACTACTGTTAGCCTTCCACGGCCTGGACAGCCTTTGAAAGTTTCCTCCCGTGCCGAGGCCAGGCTTGTCCGAAGAGTCAAGGCTAACCCAAAGACAACAAGGAAGGAGCTCCGGGAAGATCTCATGGCAGTGGGGACATTGGTTTCAGTCAATACCATAAGTAACGTACTCCACCGCAATGGTCTCCGTTCCAGACGAGCCCGTAAGGTACCTTTACTTTCAAAGCTTCATGTCAAGGCTCGTCTACAGTTTGCTCATGATCACTTGGAGGACTCTGAGACAGACTGCTTCAAGGTTCTCTGGTCTGATGAGACCAAGATCGAGATCTTTGGTGCCAACCACACACGTGACGTTTGGAGACTGGATGGCACTGCATACGACCCCAAGAATACCATCCCTACAGTCAAGCATGGTGGTGGCAGCATCATGCTGTGGGGCTGCTTCTCAGCCAAGGGGCCTGGCCATCTGGTCCGCATCCATGGGAAGATGGATAGCACGGCCTACCCTGGGGATTATGGCCAAGAACCTCCGCTCCTCCATCAAGGATCTTAAGATGGGTCGTCATTTCATCTTCCAACAAGACAACGACCCAAAGCACACAGCCAAGAAAACCAAGGCCTGGTTCAAGAGGGAAAAAAAATCAAGGTGTTGCAGTGGCCTAGTCAGTCTCCTGACCTTAACCCAATTGAAAACTTGTGGAAGGAGCTCAAGATTAAAGTCCACATGAGACACCCAAAGAACCTAGATAACTTGGAGAAGATCTGCATGGAGGAGTGGGCCAAGATAACTCCAGAGACCTTTGCCGGCCTCATCAGGTCTTATAAAAGACGATTATTAGCTGTAATTGCAAACAAGGGTTATTCCACAAAATATTAAACCTAGGGGTTGAATAATAATTGACCCACACTTTTATGTTTAAAATTTATTAAAATTTAACTGAGCAACATAACTTTTTGGTTTGTAAGATTTATGCATCTGTTAATAAATCCTGCTCTTGTTTGAAGGCTCTAACTTATTTGCATCTTATCAAACCCGCTAAATCTGCAGGGGGTTGAATACTACTTGTAGGCACTGTATGTTCAGAGAAAAAAAAACACCAAAATTATGTTATCCAGAATTCATCTTTAATCAAAATCCATTTTTTAGATCAACCAAATCCTGATATATGAAATAGCAAAAAAATTCAATTCAAAACAATTAATATGGCTGCAGCTCCAAAGTACCTTAACCACTTCATTACCGGGCCAAGTCGTGGTTCAGGACCAGACACATTTTTGGGTTTTTGTATGTGTAGTTTTGAGGGCTGTAACATTTTGATCATTTGGGTTATTCGGCTAATTTCTGCGTCTTTTTCGGGGACACATAGGGATTTATTTTTATGTTGTTTTTATTTTTACAAGTGTTTTAATTTTTTTATATCCAGGAAAATATAACCAAAAAGAGGAGGGAAAACTTTTTTTTTTTATTTAACAGCACAATATGCTACTAAAAAACATTTTCCTCTCCGTTATGGTAATTTTTATTTTGTGTGGTGTCGTCGGCTAGAACCTGTAATAAATTTTATTGGCATATTACTTGAGTATAAGCCGAATTTTTAAGCACAGTTTATGTGCTGAAAAAGCCCCCCCTCGGCTTATACTCGACAAAAAAAAAATATATATTTGGGGTGTGTGTGTGTGTGGTCTATAACCAGCCGCAATAGAAATGTATAGAATCTCCCATAAAATAGTGAAAAAAAGTAGCTTTAAAAAAATATATATTTTTTTAAAAAAAGTTGTAAATCCCTCCTTTCCCTAGAATACATATAAAAATAGAAAATTACTGTGAAACACATACACATTAGGTATACCTGTGTCTACTGAATATAGGGGATCTGCAGTGCTCCTGTTCCATCGGGAAGGGGTTAATAGGAGCACTGCAGATACTCTATATTCAGTCAGGCTGAATTCCAAGTGGGGGGAAAAAGAAACCCAGTCCTCAAGCTCAGGGGGCAGACAGATAACCAAAACACCCCCTCCCCTTCCCCAGCAACTACTGCACCCAAAAACTCCGACCATTTTAATTTTTGAAATTTTCCAGTAGCTGCTGCATTTCCCCCTCGGCTTATACTCGAATCAATAAGTTTTCCCGGTTTTTAGTGGTAAAATTAGGGGGTCAGCTTATACTCGAGTATATACGGTATTTGATGTATCTTTTTTTTTTTAACTTTTCTATACATATTTTTTTACACTGTGTCCCCACCATAAGGTCATAATTAGAGATGAGCGAGTAGTATTGGATCGAATACCTCCCCAGAGTAGATATTGGTGTAGTCGGTCAAATACCATGCGGTAAACGCAGTAAAAATTCGAGTCCCCTCCCACCTTCCCTGGCGCTTTTATAGACCAATAACTATGCAGGGGAGGTATTCAATTGAATACTACTCGCTCATCTCTAGTCATAATAGATCTTTGGGCACAACTTTCTTTTTCTGGTCAGAGGTCCTGGTTTTTTCTGCGTTTACATGGCGTTAGATTCCTGCTATGTAGTTTCCTGTTGTGCCTTCCACACTACCTCCCTGTCACTACTCCACCCCTCCCAGTCACCTTAGCTAAGCTATCCCACCTAATACTAGCCCTTCACAAGTAACTAACTAAGCTCACCCCCCCACCGCATCATACTTACCTAGCTTCTGATCTGGGAGACGGCTCTTTCCTCTTCATGGTGCACAGGCTGGAGTCACTATCCAAAGACCATAAGTACCTGCACAGTAGAGATGGAGGGCAGTGTCTCCAGTCAGCGTTTGCAGAGGGGAGAAGCCATTCCCAGACAGGAGAGCTGGTAAGTATTGATGGGGTTGGTGAAAAAAAGTGTTGCTGAAAAAAAGACCACCCCAGGGATATGGGCAATTGAAGATTTTTTTATTTTTTTTTTTATAGAAGTTAGGCAGGGTGAGGGTTTAGTTTAGGGGTATATTCATAGTTTATCCAGGACATCCCCTTTAAGAAATTTATCAAAAGCAAGCATTTGGACCCCACAGGTTAATTTATTTTTCCAAAATTGAGGGCCAACAGAGGTTGAAAGGTAAATCTGTGCAGAGTACTGATCACAGTATAAGGTGATATACCATGGAAAATAAATGAAAAAATTAATAATTCATGAATGTATGGTACAGTCTGAATCAATCCTTCAGGGGCAGGTGTCACACTGATAAATGGGGTCTTTTCTTATACCCGTTTTTGGAACAGACTGTGCGCCATTTTTTGGGTCTTCCCATTCTTTATAGTTTGAGGGACTTCACTAGGAAAATGTTGCCCTAGTACAATACAGGCACCTTCAGTTCTAGAAGTACTAGGGCCTGGCCCTTTTTCATCCCCAAATATCAGGGTCTTGATAACTTCCTCCTGAAACTGAAGGAACGTTCCTGTCCTCCCTGCACATTGTGATATCACAAAAGCATTATACAGTGCCATCTGCACAAAGTACATGGCCAGCTTTATGTACTACATCACTATATAACATGGCAGTAGACACACCCCGATCTTCAATTGCCACTATGCGTATAATTGTAGGTGTGTACCCGTAGACTGGGCACACCGCCAGTGATGTTTTGAATGAGGAGGTGTGAATTCAGATATATCCATCCTGTCTCGCTAAGTGTGTCTTGCGCCCAGTTATCATGGCCAACCAGGCAACACATATCTCTGCAGGTGATTATGCTACAGATCCTATTTTATTAAGTTATGTGCCTTGGTGTATGCTCTAACTCTTTGCCTCCGATGAGGTGACATTTTGTTCTATGAATTGTTGGGAATACAAATTTGTTTGGGCCACCATAAAATCATCACAAAACAAACCTTCAATACTGACCCCGCCCATAAGGCTTATAATTTTCTGGGAGCAGGGTCCACATTTGTTCTGCAGTGACCTCAGTAATAGTTCTGGGGCACCCCCTCAGAGGTGGATCAACACTGGAATAATAGAGGAATGGGCATTTTCCTATACGCCGTCACTGATGATATCAGTGTCAGGGCTCGTTCACATCTGCGCCCAGTCTCCGTTCTGCAGGTTTCCATCTCCTGCACAAAACAGAGGCAGGATAAGGAAACCTGCAGGACTCTTTCATACCAAATGAATGGGTTTGAAAGATGTCCGGCCGTGAGCGGCGGTGAGCGTTTTAAGCACTTATCCGCGGTTTATCCACTGCGAAACCGTTTTTTTTTTAATCGGACACAGAGTTGGACATGCAGTACTGTGTGTCTGGTTTTAAAAAAAAAACGGTTTCGCGGCAGAGAGCTTAAAACACTCACCGCTGCTCACGGCCGGACCCGGTCTGGAAACCACAGAACGGACTGCCGAACGCTAGTGTGAACCTAGCATCAGAGACCAGTAGGGCATATACCTCGTCTGCTGAATACCTATTTTGGGACATTTTGTGTATGTGCTGTGGTTGTATACGTGTACTGAGACTTTATTTGTTGAACCTTTATTAAAAATGTGAAGTGTATGTTATGTTTTAACACATGTATATATGTAAAAGAAAAAAAAAAAAAAGAAAAAGAAAATAGAAAAGAAGAAAGAATTCTAACTAAAATTGAGATTACCAAAAAAAAAACAAAAAAAAAAAAAACCCACACCCCCCCCCAAAAAGGGTCTGGTGCTGAGTAGGGGGACTTATTCCCTGATCAGCAGCCAGCAATGCTAGGTGGGGGGCACACAATATATAAACTAAGATGGAAAAAGGGATGGAGGGAGGTGCCTGGAGCCACAACTCAATTTGCCAGGAGAAACTACAGAGGAACGCAAAGTAAACATAGCACACAGTAACAGCACAGATTACTCGCAATCCTAGAGCGAGTGACACGGTCAAGGCCACAACCATTGGTTTGAACCTGCCATCTCGGCTGCAATTTGTCAGTCGCAACAATCAAGGGGGTGGAACCACCACAAGTCCCTCAGATCCTCAAAACTGACTGTTGCCATTTTTGGAGTAACTGGTCAGCATAAATCATTTTTTGATCAGCCAATAGCAGCGATCGCTATGATTTGGGGAAGGGAATGAATATCCCCACTACGCCCCAGCCATGGTGCCAGGACAGTCTGCTGTCAAAGACAGCAAAAACCCTAAAATGGACCCAGAGTCTGGAAACACAGTGACCCCTGACCGTCACACCACACTATAGCGGCGCGTCGACCATAAGACCCAGGTAGCTGCGTCGTAATAGTACGGCACTGGTTGCCTAGTGGTTAAAAACAATTTTAAAAAAACCTTTTTTTTTTTTTTTATTTAGAACAAAATAGTACACACACATATCAAAAAATATACTATAGTTTTTATATAGACGTCATCCAATCCCCTTTCGCCGCATTTCTTCAGACCCCAAATAATAGCAGATGTGAGCCTAAAAATATAAAACAATACAATGAAACAAAAAAATACAACACACAAATCCATAACAAGGCCTGAAGACTGATCTGCCTACCCCCAAAAAGGAGAGAAACTCATCATTTCATTCAAACCCCTCAGGCCTACTGTTTACAATGTAGTGATGTATTAGTAGTGACATTTTTTGATTTTCATTTTTGACTCCCCGCCTGCCAAACCCTATAACCTTTTTACTTTTCCATTCACAGATCCATATGAGGGCTTAATATTCACAGGACAAATTGTTCTTAATAATGGTACCCTTTATTATTCTGTGCAAAAAAAAAAAAAGCTGGGAAAAAAAAAAGAATGGGGGGGGGGGGGCGGGAATTCGAGAAATTTCTTACAGGCTTCATTTTTAAGGCATTCACTTTGCAGCCAAAATGACATATCAATTGTATTATATGCTTTGGTACGATTCCTGGGATACCCAATTTATATAGTCTTATTTACGTTTTAACCACTTAACAAAAATCTAAAACTTTGCAAAAATATATTTTTTTTTTGTTTATCAGAGGCAAAACAATGAAAAAAAAAAAATCAGTTTTACACTTTCAATTTTCTCCCCCACTACAGCGTACGGGAAAAAAAAAAAAAAATCTTATAGATTTGTAGAATGGGCATTTTCGGACACAGGGATACTTAATGTGTATGTGTTATAAAGGTATTGCAACTATTAGACCCCCTACGGGTCTTGAACCCAGTGGGTCTGATCACTACTGCAATACATTGCAATGCTAAAGTATTGTAAAATATCAGGAGTTCTATTGCAGGCTGGAATAAAAAGTAACACAGAGACACAGAGCTTTAAACCTTTGAAGGGGCTCTATCATTGGGAAAAGTCATTTTTAACTAAACACATGCTTGCATAGGCTTTAGAAATGCTACTTCACACTTACCTTTAGTATGTAGATTGCCTCAGTGGTCTCTGAATAAGTCCGTTTTTATTCATATGCTAATGAGCTTCCAGCCAGCACAGGAAGTTCCCAGCAGCCTCCTCTCTCCTATTATCTCCTATGTGTGTGAGTAAACAGGAAGCTGAGTCATCAGCAGCAGCAGCCTGTGCTGTATACACCCATAGGAAACAATAGCAAAGAGGGTGTACCATGTATTGTGCACCAGTCTAATTAGCATATGAATAAAAACTGACTTACTCAGAAACTACTGAGGCAATCTACATACTAAAGGTAGGTGTGGGATAGCCTTTCTAAAGGCTATGCAAGGATGTGACTAGTTAAAAATGACTTTTCCCAATGATAGAACCTCTTTAAAAGGCTCCCCTCGGCTGTCACAGTAATGGGCCGCTGGCTCACTCTGGGCAACAGGGATTCCGGGGAAAATAACGACAGTGATCATGGGCATTAGCGTCAGGCCCTGAGCGGCCGACATATTAAATTTCCTGACATCTACCATACTATTAAGGCAGATGTCTGGAAAGGGATAAAACGAACACCTCTACTTCCCAATGACACCTTATCAATTCTTTTGGCCTTATTCCAACAGGTTCTGGAACATTTCTGTAACATATTCTTGAGCTGAAGCTGTGGTCTCTAAATTGGGAAGTAGACAGACCAGTTTCCAGGCCTTGTATCTGACAACTTAAACAACCAATTTCGATCACGGCTTCGATAATCCATTACTGTACCTGTATCCAAAAAACAAGCACAATAAATCAATAAAAGAAAAATAACAGGTTTCATATTCCGAACAAACAACTTGAGAGCACCAAAATACTAAAACAAAAAGTCAATAAATGTTCCCAAAACACCAAAACTACATTACAAATTTTCAATTAAAAACATTATTCTGGAACAGTGTGGTACATAGGAACATAAAAAATATACTATAGTTTTTTACATAGATCTCAGTAAAATAAATTCATCCAATGCTGGTATATTCAATTCTAACAACATGATATATATCGCTCCCCATAAATAATAATCCAGAATAAACCAGGATAATGCAATGTAAGATCCATATACAGTAACATCACAGATAGATAACATAACCGCCTTCAATGGGGCCATTGTGGTCTGAAGTTTAAGATCACAAAAAAATCAGGACATGTCATTATACGGGCTGCATTTGTGTGTGAACGCGACCTTATTACGTTTTTCTTTTAGGACATATTAATGTAGGAATTTTTTCTAAAATAAAAGGGTGACATACCATTGGTGACATTCTGTTTCCAAAAACAGGGAAATGGAACGTTACCAGAAAATAAGGAAATGTGCCTGGAGTGGTTAAATGAGCACCCTGGCAACCTAGGTAAATATACATTTTTCCTAAAGTGAGTAAGTTAGGCGTTAGGGGGTGTGTAGCTTAGTGTACAAATATTATTTTATCCCGGACAACCCCTATAACGTCAAATTACTGTGTTTGTGATAAATTCGTGGGTTTTGGGTAGCAGAGTCAGCACAATTTTACAGCGACTTGGATACAGCTAAAGTCATGGAGCCCAGTCCTACAGCAGCACCTGCAAAGATTACCCACAGCCCATACCCCAAGCCTTCAGACTCTCCGACTGTATTCACCTCCCACTAAATTTCTCACCTAAATCCTTGTCATTGATCCCCAAATGGTTATCCAGCTCAGTGCAGACCTTGGACACCAAGGACAGGTATTCAAGTTTCCCCAGTTGTTTTAAATTTGCCATGATGGCGACTGACAACAGAATACAACACTGCGGTTAAATCCTGTGGGACACGAGCGATACGATCTAGAAGAAAAGCAAAAAGACATTTAATAAACTGAAACATATAAAGACAGATATATACACACAGGAATCATCATCATCCATGTATACAGCTAGTTACATGGAGGCGGCACCCAGACAAAAGAGAAAAGTTACAAATGACTGTGGGGGCACGAAGGGGGGTGTAGAGTCAGACAGCCAAAGGGTATGCAACACTTATCTGTTCTTCAACACTATAGCCCCTGGTGCTACATAATACACAGTCCCTGACCCTACATAATACACAGCACCTGGCCCTATATAATACAAAGCACCTGGCCCTACATAATACACAGTCCCTGACCCTATATAATACACAGCACCTGTCCCTACATAATACACAGCACCTGGCCCTAAATAATACAGAGTCCCTGACCCTATATAATACACAGTCACTGGCCCTACATAATACACAGTCCCTGACCCTACATAATACACAGCACCTGGCCCTATATAATACACAGTCCCTGACCCTATATAATACACAGCACCTGGCCCTACATAATACACAGCACCTGGCCCTAAATAATACACAGTCCCTGACCCTACATAATACACAGCACCTGGTCCTACATAATACACAGCACCTGGCCCTATATAATACACAGCACCTGTCCCTACATAATACACCGCACCTGTCCCTACATAATACACCGCACCTGTCCCTACATAATACACCGCACCTGTCCCTACATAATACACCGCACCTGTCCCTACATAATACACCGCACCTGTCCCTACATAATACACAGCACCTGTCCCTACATAATACACAGCACCTGTCCCTACATAATACACAGCACCTGTCCCTACATAATACACAGCACCTGGCCCTAAATAATACACAGCACCTGTCCCTACATAATACACCGCACCTGTCCCTACATAATACACCGCACCTGTCCCTACATAATACACAGCACCTGTCCCTACATAATACACAGCACCTGGCCCTAAATAATACACAGCACCTGTCCCTACATAATACACAGCACCTGGCCCTACATAATACACAGCACCTGGCCCTACATAATACACAATCCCTGACCCTACATAATACACAGCACCTGGCCCTACATAATACACAGCACCTGGCCCTAAATAATACACAGTCCCTGGCCCTATATAATACACAGCACCTGGCCCTAAATAATACACAGCACCTGTCCCTACATAATACACAGTCCTGGGCACTATGTAATACACACCCTCTGATCATATATAATACACAGTCCTGTCTTCTACACACGGCCCCCCACGCTATACAACACAAGGACCCCGATATTGTAGAGCTCGCTATTTGTTCAGCCTCTCACCCCCACATTACAGTATGAGACCAGGCCATATCCTACATACGGGAGATATACATCACCTCATACCTGCTATATGGTCCACAGAGTCTCTCACGTCAGACCACAGCATCCATCCATAATACAGTACATAGCTCCTCCGGTTACGTCAAATGCGACGTAATTTCCGTAATCAAGCTACTGAGAGGTGCAGTCTTCCGCCACCTACAACATGGCCGATTCCAAATCCCACGCCCTACGTTACGTCACTTCCGTCCACTGTGAAGCTAACACGATGCGATTTAGACCGGGAACTGCAGCGCCCTCTAGGTGCGGCGTCAGGACTTGCTCAGAAACTAATTATAACACGTTGGAAAGTAAAATTGAACCTAAAATAAATGATTAAAGACCTTAATTACAGATATATCTTAATGTGTTATGTATATCCCTCTCCAGCTGCTCCATAGTTTAATGTCTCCCTCCAGCTGCCGCAGGGAGTAACTAGAGGGGGGACATTAATCTGGGGCAACTGGAGAGGGACATTAAACCGTGGGGGCAGCTGGACGGGGAAATTAAACTGGAGCAACTGGAGGAGGACATTAAACATGGGGGTAGTAGGAGGGGGACCTTAAAGGGATCCTAACATTTAAACTTTTTTTTTTCTAGCTGACACGTCGGAATAGCCTTAAGAAAGGCTATTCATCTCTTACCTTTATCAATCGCCTCCGGCCCGCCTTTCGGCAGAAATACCGGTTTTTACCGGTATGCAAATGAGTTCTTTTGCAGCACTGGGGGCGTCCCCATTGCTGCGAGAGAACTAATTAGCATACCGGTACAAACCGGTATTTCGAACGGCGCGGCGGAGAGCACTTCCAAAGGTAGGAGACAAATAGCCTTTCTAAAGGCTATTCCGACGTGTTACCTAGAAAAAAACGTTTTTTAATGGTAGAATCCCTTTAAAGGGATTCTACCATTAAAAATCTTTTTTTTTTTTGTGGCTAACACGTCGGAATAGCCTTTAGAAAGGCCATTCGTCTCCTACCTTTAGATGGGATCTCCGCCGTGCCGTTCCTTAGTAATACCGGTTTTTACCGGTATGTAAATTAGTTCTCTGGCAGCGATGGGGGTGTCCCCATGCTGCCTGAGAACAGGATCCTGCACCGCCTCTATCTTCTGCTGAATCCTACTCTTCTTTCTTCGTCTTTCTTCTGACGCCTGCGCAGTTGGCTCTGCCACTGAGACACTAGTAGAGCCGACTGCGCATGCACGCAATTGCGGCATCGGAACTATGGCCGCGCATACGCAGTCGGCTCTACTAGTGTCAGAGCCGACAGAGGTGAAGCTGCCCAAGAAAGTCAAAGAAAGAAGGGGAGGATCCTGTTCTCGGGCAGCGGTGGGGACACCCCCATTGCTGCCAAAGAACTAATTTACATACCGGTAAAAACCGGTGTTACTAAGGAACGGCGCGGCGGAGATCCCATCTAAAGGTAAGAGACGAATAGCCTTTCTAAAGGCTATTCCGACGTGTTAGCCACAGAAAAAAGATTTTTAATGGTAGAATCCCTTTAAATGATATGATCCCTTTAAACTTGGGGCAACTATAGGGGACAGTAATGTTTCCCTCCAGCTGCCCCAGTTTAAAGGGGCTCTATCATTGGCAAAACTAATTTTTAACTAAGCATATATTTGCATAGCTATCCCACATATACCTTTTATTTGTTAATCCTCTCAGCCATTTTTTAAATAGCTCGCTTTTATTGATATGCTAATTATCCACCTCGAAGCATCGGACGTTCACTGTGTGATGTGTGTTCACAGGGGAGGTGAGAGCAGGGAGGTTGATGAGTCATCAGCTGCAGCCTTCCCTGTTCTCACCTTCTTGTCATATAACTGCATTGTAACTGTTTTGCTCCTAAAAATCTAAATATTAAATTTTATTATTTTGCAAATAAAGCTTTGGCTTTCAGCACTGCCTGAATCCTTCTGAGAGTGGTCACGATCAGATTCAAGCATGTCACGACCGAAATCTGATCCCAGGTCTCTTCTACACATTCCGAGTGTTGGTGGGTACCGGTTGATGCACTTGGGAATACAATGTTTTCTTAAGCTTTACTTACAAGTGTTCGATCGGGTTGAGGTTTGGGGTCTATGGAGGCCAATCCAGCACCTCCAATTCATTATCAATGGATCATTTCTTCACTAATTTTGACGTATGCTTTGAGTAATTTTCCAGGTGGAATACTATACTGTCCTTTTCATACCCAAAGTTCTCGAGTGTCTGAAGTAACTTGTCTTGTTGGATACTCATATATAGCACAGCATTGAGACAGCCATCGATTCTGGTCAAGTATCCAACACCTTTGGCTGTAAAACAACCCCATACCATCAGGCTTCCTCCACCAAACCTGACAGTTCCTTCAATTTCCCAATCTGTTAGCTCTCTTTTTCCCTTGTTTCTACCAGATCCATTTGCATCCATCAGAACCTGTCTCATTGCTCCAAATCTCCCTTTTTCAATCTTCTACTGTCTGCTAATTTCGCACTTTTTTGCACAATTGAGCCAATGCTTCTTATCACGATATTGAAGTTGACTTTGGATGAATGGACAGTCTTCATTTTTTATTCTTCCAACTGTCATGGCACTCACTTAATGTAGTTTGGCAATTTTCTTGGCCGAGAGAACGCTATCGATGAGCTGGATGATGCTTGGGAAGTCTTCTTCATATCCTCGATATGAACCTGAGACCCTTTGCTTGGGAATCAACCTAATAACACACTGAGCTATTAGGGAATGTGAGAACATTTTGTAATGTGTAGGATACAAGAGGCAAAAGACTTTTCCAACACCAGGAGCGAAACACTGACAGAAGAGTGTTCCTTGTAGCTCAGCATCATCACCCCCCACTGACAGTACCGTAACATAGCCTCATGGCCTCACTGCCCAGCGATGATAATAGTCTTAATAGTATGGTGTAGAGCAGGAAGAGGTTAATAAAGGCCCTAACAGGTGTAGGGCAAGTTTGATTTTTGAAGAGACTTCAGTACCTGAATGGAGATCTAGGCAAGTTAGGAACTGGATTAAATTTTTTTTTAATGTATATTGTGAGCCCCATACAGGGATCACAATGTACATTTTTTTTTCCTATCAGTATGTCTTTGTAGAATGGGAGGAAACCCACACATACACGGGGAGAACATACAAACTCCTTGCAGATGATGTTCCTGGCGGGATTCAAACCCAGGACTCCAGTGCTAACCACTGAGCCACCGTGTTTCCCCCTGGAGTAGGTTTCTATTATAACTCACGCCAGAAAACCAACATTGACTTCTAAGGAGTTTGTTGGGTCACATAATGTGGCGAGTGATGCGCAGAATGAAGGTTGTGGAAAGAAATGGCCTTGCGCCAAATATGAGCCACAATATCATCCCTCTATGCCAGAATATAGAAAACAGGTGTAGAGGGATTATTAAATTCTCCCTATTACATTTATCAGCAGAGATGGGACTTGTGATGGTCACTTGGTTGTCCCAGGTCCTGTTCATGACAGTCCTGGTTTTGCCATGGGAAGGTGACTAGGAGGTTCCCGAGAGGGGACCCCTCTTTATAATGTCTATATGCCTAACAGGGCACATGAGACAACACCTTTAAATCCTGTAAGTGTGACATGATGGGGGTGGTGAGATACAGGGGTCATCTGCACTCATTCCTCATTTGTTCTCCCAGTGGGATATTTGATGATTTTACCACTTAGATGGCCCCACCCTGCAGCTGCTTACGGTATAAAACTTATTAATAATGGTATGTAAATGAAGTTTTGTTTCCCGTCAGATATCATCAGCCGTTTTTCTTGGGATCTTGTCAAAGCTTTCTGCATCCTTAGTAATGTAAATGGAATGAATAATATAGTAGTATTACAGTATACATCTGTCTGCAGTACACTGGATAACAGGGTAGATTTATATGCCAGCGTGTTAATGTCTGACTCCTGGGCAGAAGATTGCAGCACCTTTATAGTGTCCTACTCAATACATAGTCCTGTCATTTTCATAAGAAACACAAAGATGAGACATTGATAGTGGATTTACCTTTTTTGTGTAAATTGTAAAAGATTGTAGTCAGCCGAAGTTGGAACCCCGCCAATCTAATATTATCCTATACTATACTAAAGATTGGCCATCAGTTTCAAATTCATGAAAAACCCTTTAAAAGCTACAGACACTTGTGCACCAAACAACCTTCTAAATAGTCTTTTGCTGCTGTGCAGTCTGTATAACTCCTTCACCTAGTCAGCAGTCCTGTTGGATGTGACATACTACTATCTCAGTTGGCTCTTTCTGCTCTCCTTCTCCTTTTTCTCATTATTAGAGAATGTAGCAGGTGTGGAGAGAGAAAAGTATCCAAATTCTCAGAGAAGGCTATAAACCAGGGGTCGGCAACCCCTGGCACGCGTGCCAAGACTGGCACGCGAGGCATATTTTGCTGGCACGGCAGCCAGCCTGCAACTTTCATACACTAATTGAGAGAGAGCGTCCTTTCAGTGCTCTGGTAGAGCTGCGGTGTAGGACACGCCCCCTTCTCTCACTGCCCACCAATCAGAGGTGAGCCTCTCACTGCACAGGATAAGGGCTCCCTGGACCTGCTGCTACATGTGAGGAGGAGCTCCTGCCATCTGCAGCCCTGAGGAGGAGAGGAAGCAAAGTGAAAGCAAACACAACACCAGGTACGTGTGTTACTAACTATTCTTATGAATGTCAGGCATTTGGGGTTATTACTTTAGTTTTAGTAACTCCATGTGCCTCACATTAATAGCAGTTAACCCCATCATGTCCCTCACATTAACCCCTGTGTGGCTCACATAAGGGTTACTGATATGTGAGACATATGGGGGTAATAATAAAGGACCTATATAATGAAGATATTCACTTATTACCTCCATATGTCTCACATATCAGTGCCCCTTATGTAAAGCACACAGGGGGTTAATGTGAGGGACATGATGGGGTTAACTGCTATTAATATGAGGCACATTGAGTTGTAACCTGCAATGCACATGACCAGACTCTTTATCTACAACTGTGGATAAAAGTACAGACCTATATATTTCAATTGACCCATATATACTGCCATTCTTTTTGTGGCTGTGTATCTGGGCCAAATTGAAGAGCTGAAAACTATTGAGCAGGTCCTATATGTGTCCTATACATCCCCTATATCTGTCTGCATTTGCAGCCCTGTCAATTCATTTTTAATGTATAGGTCAGTGAAAACCACATGCGTGCCACTTGTATGCAGGAGGCGTAAGGCTGAGGCCCCACATTGCAGAAACGCGTTTTTGTTGCAGATTTTGATGCGGTTTATTTCAACCAAAGCTAAAAATGGCTACAGAAGGAATGGGAAATATATAGGAAGCTTCTTATACATTTCCCTTCTGCTCAATCCACTCCTGGCTTAGGCTCAGAAAAACACAGCAAAATATGTAACAAAAAAAGCTGTGTTCCCTGTGCCTCAGCCTTAGGCTAAAGCCCCACGTTGCAGAAACAGCTTTTTTTCGTTGCAGATTTTGCTGGTTTTTTTTAGCCGAAACCAGGAATAGATTGAGCAGGAGGGAAACGTATAAGAAGCTCCTTATATATTTCCCGTTCCTTTTCTAGCCATTCTTGGCTTTGACGGAAAAAAAACGCAGCTAAATCTGCAATAAAAAAAGCTGCATTTTTGTAATGTGGGGCCTCAGCCTTAGTGTGATTCTATTGGGTGGTGACACTGTAACTAGATGCAGTTAAAGCCAAATCCAGTTCCTGGGCACCAGTGCATTCACTTTGTTGAAAGTGTGACCCCCATTAATTCCTGGCTGGGGTTTTGCTGTTACTGCACCGCCAGGAACTAAAAGTGACTGAAATTAATCTGCGTTTCACTTAGGGAGCGTTCACACTACCGTCGGTGTCCGACAGCTAGTGTCTACTGCTAGTGTCCACTGCCACAGGTATGACCTTACTCTGCTCCCAGTCACATACATTACCACTAATTGTGGGTTACGCATGTACTTACATTGCTTCTAAAGGAAAAGAACATGTGTATCCAGGCAAATAGTGGTAAGCGCATGTGGCTGGGAGCGCAGAATGACAGCACCTCTATGTTGTGGTTTGTGCTATATGACTTTAGTGTAGGTGTCGTCAGCTTTACAATTATTGCCCGGCACTCCGAGGACCTCATCTTTGATTTTTTAATTTAAATCGGCACGCCGAACAAAAAAGGTTGCCTACCCCTGCTATAAACAGTAAGGAAAACACACACAAGGCATAAAGAGAATGAATCACATAGGTTAGGTATTAGTGTAAAGAGAGGAAAGCACCCAGGGAAACTCTCCTAGAGGAAGGGGAATCGCACACTCCTCAGCATCAGTGTCTGTTAGCACAGGGGAAAAGAAATCCTATCCTACTAATCCTACTAATAAGTTTGGATGTTTGTGTGTTTGTGTATTTGTTCCTCAATCACGCAAAAATGGCTGAACGGATTTGAATGAAATTCGGCACTTAGATAGATTATAACCTCGATTAAAACATAGGCTACTTTTTATCCCAGTAAATGACATGGCTTCACGACAGTTATGAATTTATGGTTACATACTATATTACACTGCTCTTATCTCAGCTTCTGAGGAAGCCAGGGCTGTTATCTCTCTGTGTAAACACACATTAACCCTCAGTGTACGTGCATTATGATCTGGTCCAGGCACTGCAGACAAACTGACATGGCCTTCAATCCAAATTGTCAGTTTGTCAATTTTAAACATATCGGGAAAAAGAAAATCTAATTTGTTGCAAACAACGAGAGCTATGAAGGTAGCCAGAAGTCAACAGAGTTCTCCTTAAGTGGACCTGACGGGGAATCATTGACTCCAACAACACATGCATTATATGCCACTGCAGCGAGCTGCTGAGATGCCGGAACAATTAACGGCACGGTGCGAAGAACAACTTCAATGCCAGGCCAGCTTGAGACTTGCTGAAACGCTGGAGCATGCCGATCAACAACACCAACAACATGCTCATTATATGGCGTCACAGTGAGCTGCTGAGATGCCACAACAATCATGGGCACAGCGCGAGGAACAAGTTCAGCGGCAGGCCAGCTTGAGAGTTGCCGAAATGCCGGAGTATGCAGACCATCAACGCCAACAACACACTGGCATGTATGGCAGGTATGTTTTCTGGAAATATATGAATAAGGAACATACTACATTGAGATTCCTTGTAATGCAACTAATTTTAACTGCAGGGCATAAAATTATGAACTATCCCAGCAAATTTGGGAAACTTGGCCAATTTTGGACAGTTTGCAACTATGCACTATTTAGTTATATGTTTTGTAAATGCAATTGTAACCTCTGAAACTCATACTGTATATTTATCGCACACAGTAATTCCACAGATGTGGGTTAATTAACACAGTGATGTCACAGCGCAGGGAGCAGAAAGATAGTGATGTCACACATCATGAGCAATGGACAAATTGGAGTAACAGCACAAGAATAATTGACTTAGTGTTGTCACAGTGCAGGGATGATACAAACAATGTTCACCATCACAATGCTGGGATAATAATTTCTTCATACCTCCCAACTGTCCTGGATTCAGGGGGACTGTCCTGGATTCCAGGTCCTGTCTCGCTGTCCTGGATGGCACAAGGTATGTCCTGGCCTCAACTCCTCTGTGTCCCTTCCAGGCGCAGATCACTTGAATTCAGTGGTGAAGCAGGAGCCATGTGTTCCCTACTTCATGACTCTGCTACCCCTGTGCTCTGGACCTGAGAACTGTAGGCGTGATGTGATGACGTTACTCACATCGCCACTGCAGCTCCCTGAAGACTCTGGGAGCAGAGACTGCTGACATAGCAGAAAGGGAACAAGGATAGACGAGTACACTGGGGGGGTGGGGCAGATGGAGGGGGATATTAAACTTTGGGGGCAGATGGCAGGGAGACATTAAACTGGGGCGTAGATGAAGAGTGGCATTAAACTGGGGGGCAGATGTAGGGGCACATTAAACTTTGGGGGAAGATGAAGAGGGATATTAAACTGGGGGCAGCAAGACCGAGACTGTGGAGGTCACTGAATGGAGACATTAAACTGGGAGCAATTGGAAGGAGACATTAAATAGGCAGCAACTGAAGGAGAACATTTAACTGTGGAGGTAGCTGGAGGGGGACATTAAACTGGGGGCAGTTGGAGCAGGGTCATTAAACTGTGGGCAGCTGGAGTGGGACATTATGATGTGGGAGCCTATAATGTCAGGGTGACTGTAGTGGCATTATGCTGTTTGGGGGCACAAAGAGAAATGGATGGGAATGGGTCGAGTTAACATAGAAGTGGGTGGAGCTAAATGTGTAGTGGTGCGCTATGCGTACCATACACTATCCCTCTTTCTGTCCTTGTTGGGATGTATCTTTTATGTCAGGTCATAAAATAGGAATGACAAATACACTGTCACAGTACATAAATAAAAACAGTTATGGCCCATTCACACAGGCACAGAGAGGGTGGATTATGGCGCGTAATCCACATCATAATCCTCATCATAAGCCCCCTCACAATGGTGGTCTATGGAGAACGCTAGTGTTCGTTTTTCCGCTAGCGTTTTTTTGCTGCTAGCGGGGAAAAGAAGCGGAATGACCTTTCTTGAGGCGGTTTGACTCAGGAAGTCAATAGAAGTGAAAGGGAAGCCGAAACAGAACATAGTTTGGATGCCAGTTTATTATTTTTTCTGGTGTACAATATGTGTATGGGCAGGGCCGCCGATAGGCCAGTATTACCGCTACTGGCGTCAGGGGCCCGGCCAAATTGAAAAATGGGGAGGGCCCAGTTTTGCCCGGCCCCCTGGCGCTCGCAGCAGCAATTGTGCCCTGGGCTGGCGTCACTGTAGTATAGTCGGGCAAGTGACGGGGCCCACAGAGCCTCTTGGGGCCCCCCGGCACTTGCCTGTCCCGATTTCAGCTCATCGGCGTCTGTCGGACGCCGATGACCTGAATACACAGGCGATTAAAGCAGGAGCTCAGCTCCTGCCTTAATGCTGCGCCCGGCTTCGGCGTGTGTAGGCGCAATGTGATGATGTCACATCGCGCTTACACCTGTCAGTGGAGTGAGAGGAGCGTCAGAGAGAGGAGCGGCGAGGGAGTGATGGAAGGAAGGGTGAGTGTAAATAAGTGTTTGTTTTGTGTTTAACATAATGAAGGGGCCCATGAAACGGGGGCAAATGAAGGGGAGGGGGGGAACAGCATGACACTGTGGACGATGAAGGGGGTGGGGAGAGAATGGCATGACACTGGGGCAGATGAAGGGGGGGAGATTGACATTACACTGGGGCAGATGAGGGGGGAGAATGGCATTACACTGGGGCAGATGAAGGGGGGATAATGGCATTACACTGGAGCAGATGAAGTGGGAGAATGGCATGACACTGGGGCAGATGAAGGGGGTGGGGAGAGAATGGCATGGACACTGGGGCAGATGAAGGGGGAATGACATGACACTGGGGCAGATGAGGGGGGGAACGGCATGACACTGGGGCAGAGATGGGGGGACATGAAACTGTGGGCAGTTGAAAGGGGGAGAACAGCATGAAACTGGGGACAGAGATGGAGGGGGGACATGAAACTGGGGGCAGAGGAAGGGTGTATATTAAACTGGGGGAGAGATGGAGGGGAGGCATATAATTTACAGGTGACTGTAGGAGGATTATACTGTGTAGGAGCACATGAAAATGAATGAGAATGGGTGGAGTCAACAAAAAAGTGGGCGGAGCTAAATTTGTTGTGGCGCGCAGAGCCCTCTTTCTTCTCTTCAAAAGTTGGGAGGTAATACATAATTGGTATGTCACAAAATAAAGTAGTGTTAAAATGGCAGGGGGGGGGGGGGGGCAGACACTCAGGGTGTGTGGGGCCCCAAAATTCCTGGTGGCGGCCCTGTGTATGGGTAAGGTAAACATGTGCAGGCCTCTAGGGGGCAGAACTTCTGTGCCATAGCTGTATTTGCCCTGTCTATATCCCAGCTCGTCCCTGATGGCAGTATGCTCTTCCTCCACTAGATGGTGATCTTGTCTGTATAACAGTATGCTAAGGAGGTGTTGGACGTGCAGGACTGTTTATTTATGATGCTGCAGCCATAAAATCCATACATTAGGAGCCCGCAGACTTCAGTCCGGGACATAAAACGCTTCCATATTTATTGGGCATTTTTATGACTATAATCAATTGGATTTTTCTTTATTAGTTTATAACAAGATCATCTGTGTAATCTCATGGGGGATTAAACCTGACAGAATTCACAGTTGCAGTCCGGCAGAAAGCACCTCAGTCCATCAAATAATGTTTCATCGAAACGGCAGACATTTCACAGCTGTTAGGAAAGAGGCCGAGCCCTGCACAGCTTTTGTGCAAACGGAAGCGATCACTCCGTTACTTAACACTCATATTGTCTTTGGACGCAGTTCAAGTCAGGGTACAGTTTTAGAAAAATCCTCCATAGTTCACTCATTGAAATCCGTTGGCAGAAAACAGCAAAATATCCTTCAGTAATTAACCACATCCACACCGCAAAGAAAAGAGCCAGAGAAGCTAAACGCTTACAGATGTGCTCTGCTACACGGCATGTAACGCCTTTCTATTCCCCGCTCATAAAATGTCAGGTGACATCAAGCATGTTCATTTTTAATACGCCATTCAATATTCTCTTTGGGTATAAGGCCTTGCTTCCTGTGTCAAAAGCCGACTTATTACAAATAGTCTCAAAATGATTAGCGTATGTCACTTTGGGTGCCTGGAGCTACGGCTGCCTGTCAAGGTTAACCCCTGAAATGTCACAAGTTACCAGGTTCTCCAACAGGACCCCTTGACCCTGATATTATATACTCTGGATCCTAAATCCCCATTTAATATACCGTTGCAGACAGCTGAGCTAGAAGTGAGGATCCGACAGAGAATAACTTTATATTTGGGAATTACATAATGACTCATTTAATAATAACACACCATCAATGGTGTACAAGACCAAGTCATATAATAGGGACTTTGTTGTAGAACTTTCCGTGACTGTCCCATTGATCTGAATGGAATTTATAGTAATCCATGTGCTTGTCACCAAGACAAGCCTATTCAGATGAATGGAGATGATTTTTAGTTTCTAAATTGTATGTTCACATTACCGTTATTACAGTCCACTGGTGTCATCCTTCATAGGATGACAGTAAGGCTAAGTTCACACGGGGGGGGACAGTGGGGCGGATTTTGGCACCGAGAGTGACGCGGGCATCTGTGTCACTCTCGGGTCAAAACCCGCCTGACACGACTCTCGTGGTCGCGGCTTCTCTCCCCCCCAGAGTCGGCTCAAATGAACGACCCCAGAGGTTGCTGCCGCAGAATCCGCCTGAAGAAAGGGCACCCGCTTCTTTTTTCTGTAAGTGGCAGCATGCCGCTCACGGAAAAAAGCAGCCTGGCAGTCTCCATAGACCACCATTGTGAGGGGACGGATTATGACGTGGGTTACGCGCCATAATCCGCCCCCTCTGTGCCCGTGTGAACAGGCCCCAACGGACATTAACAATAGTAGAGAGACTGGATTCACTCTGAGTTTTTTGGTCAGGAATTTGAGGCAGAATCCGCCTCAAAATCCTCCACTAAAAAACGCCCCACACCTATGTAATCCGCTAGCTTTTTTTTTCCGCTAGCGTTTTTTTTTCCTCTAGCGGAAAAAGGAAGCAACATGACCTTTCTTCTTTTTGACGTGTTTACCCTTCCATTGTGTTTGTTACTTTTGCGTGCAGGACTTTTTTTTTAGAAAAGTTAAAAATCGTGAAGGAAGCAAGCGTCTTGTTTTTTTACTTGTGGATGAATGAAGACGGACACCAGATGGAGGGGGCTCTGTCAGCATCTGTCATATGTCCTGTGATGGATTAGACCATGGACATTAAAGGGGTTGTCCAGGAATTACAGTATTTATAAAGGAGACTGAGGAAAGTGAAACATAAAAAAAAAAAAGTCACACTCACCTGTCCCTGGCACTCCCGGGTTCACCCTCTGAAATCTGGTCCAGTGTGTGCTGGCGCTTGTGCCAGCAGAAATCCTCTCCGCATATGACCACCAAAGCCAATCAGTGGCCTCAGTGACCTCAGGAAAATAAGCAGTGACGTATGTGAGTGACATCATCGGTTCCTTTCCTGTGACTGCTGAGGCCACTGCCTGGTTACGTGTGGAAAGGGCTGGACTATAGCGGAGACACCGGCGTTCCACGAACAGGTCAGTATGACTTTTCTTTATGTTTTCAATAAATGAGAAAATAAAGGGGGGCACTCACCACTTCGATTAATTTTTTCTTTAAAAATCTTTATTTATTGCGACATTTTCATAAAAACATTTTTCAGGAAGGGAGAATATGCATAAACAGGCGTATAGAGGCAACAGCTGTTTCGCGCTAAACAAAAGCGCTTTCTCAAGCCTTGAATGCAACCTTTATGAAAATGTCGCAATAAAGAAAGATTTTTTAAGAAAAAATTCATCGAAGTGGTGAGTGCCCCCCTTTATTTTCTCATTTATTGAAGATTTTCCTAAAAAAGTTTTTGGGTTGTTGAGCACCACCTACGATAAATGGAAAACATCCATAGTGATTCGTGTACAGTATTATCTACTGTTCAATGAGTTTTGTGTTACTTTAAAAAGGAAGTGCCATCTTTCATCTTTATACTTCTTTTCTATGTTTCACCTTCCCTGGCCTCCTGTTCTACCTTCCTTGACCTTACTGTAATTTCTGGACAACCCCCTTAAATAACAGTAGTGTGCACCCCCACAACTCTGCCCTTAGCCTTCATCAGTAGGATGCATTTGCAGCACTCTGTGTTCTGTCAGACATTGTGCGCTATACACTATATGGAGAAGAGTATTGCTCCCCAGCTCCCCACAAGGCAAGTTATTCCCTGTTCATCCCCTTTCTGAATGGTGTGGCGCTCAGGCAGCATGTGCACCACTCCATACATTTCAATGGGAGTGCAGAAGACAGCCACCTATCCCAATTGAACTGAACAGGGGCAGTGCGCACATTGGCCAACTATTGCTCCATTGTTTCATGTGCTTAGGCATCACAACAGCTAGGCCCAAAGTGCAAGCAGACCACATAAAGTTACAGAGCGATATCCAAACCTCCTCTTGCATTAGCATGGTCACAGAAATGGGCTTCCATGACGGAGCAGCTGCGTTGCAATCCTTACATTACCAAGCAAAATGCCATGCCTCGGATGGAGAGCTGTAAAGTACAATGCACACTGGACTGATGAATCATTCTTCTCTAGCCGGCTACCTGGTGGACGGATTTGGGTTTGGTGAATGCCAGAAGAACATTATGTTACCTGTCTGACTGCATTGTGCCAAATGTAAAATTTGGAGGGTAATGCTATGAGGTTGTTCTTCAGGGGCTGGCCTAATCCTGGTCTTAGTCCCAGTGAAGGGAAGTCTTAATGCTTCGGTATATCAAGACATTGTGGGCAATTGCCACTTCCAGATTTGTGAGAACAGTATGGGGCAGGCCTTTTTCTGTCTTGACTGCGCAAGGTCCATAAAGGTATGGTTGGGGGAGTATGCTGTGGAAGAACTTGTCTGGCCATACAGATCAGTGACCTCAACCCCATTGAATGCCTTTGGGATGAACTAGAATGTACATTGTGACCCAGAACTTTATGTCCACCATAACTTTCTGATCTCACCGATGCTCTTCTGGATAAATGGGCAAAAATTCCCACAAACAGCCTACAATTTTGTAGTAATCCTTTCCATGGACTTGGAATGGGACCTGTATCCTGTAAGTGTAATGTCGCAGTACTTCTCCATGTAGCAGATTGTGAGGGTTATTATTAGATTACTACTACTTGTAATTGGAGCAATTCCAATAATACTTTTATGACATTATTCATTGCTAGCCTTCTAGAACCATAGACATAATATTCAAGCAGTGAAAGCAGTAGCAGGCAACAGCTTTTGCCTTTGGTTAGGCAAGAAACAGGGGGTATCCAAAAAGTATGTTTAAAAGTGCACATGAAAAAGTTGCATAATTTAAATGAAAACCTTTTATTTAGTTACTTTTGGCCAGTTTTATTTTTTAATTTGTATAGAAGCACAAAAAAATGAAATTCTGCATATTTTTATTTCGCCACTAGGTGTCAGTACAACAGGCTACATCACAAAGTTGGAAACACTGGATAGGAATAAAATGGTAGATGCCAAGGCCATAGCACAGATGTGCACTCCTTCATCTTTCCTCTTGGTTTGATGTATTCTGAGAAGAGTCGTGCAAGATGACTGCAACTGAAAAAGAAACTTGTGTGCTATTCTGCTGGACACATGACGGAATCTGTGCTGCGCTTTTCTCTCCGTATTTTTTGCCCATTTGGGCGGAAACCTGGCAGACTCCATTATAGTCTATGAGGTCTGTGGGTTTCTGCGTATTACCGCTTTTTTATGCAGATTCGGTTTCTATTCAGGGGGTCCCCAAGCGAACCCCCCCGAATGGAAACCCGAACGCAAGTGTGAACCTAGCGTTAAATGGATTGACGTCCGTTAAAAATGGATCAGAGGCTATGGTCAAAAAAGAAAGATGAAATTCATTCTTTTTTTTTTTTTTTTTTTGGATGACACTCGGCCATTAAAAATGGGAAAAAGTAACAGATGTCAAAAATTAATTACATGGACATTAGATCTGTCAATAATATAGCTTTAGGCTATATTCAGACGACTGAGGTGCAAAACCGCTATGAAAAACATCCATTTTTTCACGTCTGTCTTGCACCCGAGGGACACCCGTTTCCAGAGATCCCCCATACATTCAGTGTATGAAGCGATCCCTGAAAATGGCCAAAAATCGGGAATGAGCTATATTTTTCGTTCCATGAAAACGAACCGTCAAAATAATTGTCAAGGGGATAGTCCCCATTCTCTGACATTGAATTTAATGTGGCCATGTCACACATGGCCATTGTTTAGTCGGATGAATGTAGCGTTAGGGTAAGGGCTTATTCACACATGTTAGTTTCAAGAATGCATGTGAAGTGCCATGTGAATAAATCCATTGAAGTTCATGAGTTCTGTAATTGCCTGGCCATGATAATGGACTGCCATATGAATAATAGCTGTCTGTGCAGTTCCATGGACACACACGGCCATTTTTCATGGACATTATATCTGTGAAAAATGGCACTGTAAAGCGCATGAGGCCTCACATGGCTGAATCTGAGCAAGCTGAAAAATTCTGCTGCAGGAATTTAAGGATGAATTTTTCTGCTTGAGTAAAGTCCACCATGGAATCTGCTGTGGAATTTGTAGTTTCCATATCAGCCAGATGGAATCTTTCTGAGGTCCTCTGCTGGTCTCTGTAGACTCGCTTCTCCTGTTGAAGTTATCTGCTGGTCTCTGTTCACCCGCCTCCCCTGCTGCAGTCCTCTGCTGGTCTCTGTACACCCGCCTCCCATTCTGCGGTCCTCTGCTGGTCTCTGTTCAACCTTCTTCCATTCTGCAGTCCTCTGCTGATCTCTGTTCAACCGCCTCTCTTGCTACGGTCCTCTGCTGATCTCTGTACACCCACCTCCCCTGCTGCAGTCCTCTGCTGGTCTCTGTACACTTGCCTCTCCTGCTGCAGTCCTCTGCTGGTCTCTGTACACTTGCCTCTCCTGCTGCAGTCCTCTGCTGGTCTCTGTATACTCGCCTCCCCTGCTGCGGTCCTCTGCTGGTCCCTGTATACTCGCCTCTCCTGCTGCAGTCCTCTGCTGGTCTCTGTACACCCACCTCCCCTGCTGCAGTCCTCTGCTGGTCTCTGTACACTTGCCTCTCCTGCTGCAGTCCTCTGTTGGTCCCTGTATACTCGCCTCTCCTGCTGCAGTCCTCTGCTGGTCTCTGTACACCCACCTCCCCTGCTGCGGTCCTCTGCTGGTCCCTGTATACTCGCCTCCCCTGCTGCAGTCCTCTGCTGGTCCCTGTATACTCGCCTCTCCTGCTGCAGTCCTCTGCTGGTCTCTGTACACTCGCCTCCCCTGCTGTGGTCCTCTGCTGGTCTCTGTACACTCGCCTCCCCTGCTGTGGTCCTCTGCTGATCTCTGTACACACGCCTCTCTTGCTACGGTCTTTTGCTGATCTCTGTACATTTGCCTCACCTTCTGTGGTCCTTTGCTGGTCTCTGTTCACTTACCTCACCTGCTGTGGTCCCTTGCTGGTCTCTATTCACTTACCTCACCTTCTGTGGTCCTTTGCTGGTCTCTGTTCACTTACCTCACCTGCTGTGGTCCCCTGATGGTCTCTATTCACTTACCTCACCTGCTGTGGTTCTCTGCTGGTCTCGGTACACCCGACCACACATTTGACCAGTGAAGCCTTCTTCCACCTCCATAGTGATTTATATGATCATTCATGGCCAAACATGGAATTTGAGGGAGCAATCACTCATGTTACCTGGTAGCCGAAAAAGCCTTCTGCTGTGAATTATTAGAAGAGACTGTGGGGCAGGGGGATAAACCAATAACCAACTGGCCACTTGTTTAATATGGAATAGCAATGAAGCTAATAATACTCCATACACGTTTGCTCCCCTGTTAGTAAACAGTCCCAAGTTTTTACGAGTGACAAATCTGCTTTCTACATCTGACGGCTATTCCGTACGGTCTGCTGCTGCTGTAACACTGGATAATGTTGCCTTTTGGCTTCTAAAGCAGACCATTCATGTATATAGTCATCCTTGTGGCATCACAGATACACAAATGTTTTATCCGGTTTTTGCTTCAAATCTTGTTATGGAACTTCTTGAAAAGCCACCTGGACGAGGTTCTGGAAAATTTCCTCACTTGTCATGTACTTTCCCAGAGCAGAGGTTTAGCAAGCTCCAAAAGGAAAACACACATGTACCAAAAATACAATGATTTATCCCTTCCTCACTGCCCAGGACAAAAATCCACTCTCCTCTCAAAACATGATCCTGAATGTTTGCAGACACAGCATGTTACTCCTGTTTCTCAGGAGGCTTCTATGTGTATAAGCCAGCGATTACAGCAGCACATGCACAGAAGGAACGGTCCATAACTCAAGAAGCTGCTGTGCCCCTTCAGATACCCAAGACTATAAGATGGGTAGCCAAAACATGACGTGCACAAGAAAGGGCCAGTGTTGGTGCGGACTTATGGGAACCACTGAGCACTTTTCCATGGTCTCCATAAGATGACATGGCCTCAAATGCCTGATATCTACATCAGATAACTAGCAGGTATATTTGCTCTTATTAGGTGGAGCCCTAAAATTTGGGCCAGAATTACGTGCAATAGATTCTATAACTTCTCTTTCCCCAATGACTGCATGCAGACCTACCCACCATACATTTGAAAGGATCAAATATCTCTCTAGCTCAGGGGGTCACCAGAACATACCTTCCGACTTTTGAAGAAACGAAAGAGGAACAAAATTTAGCCTCGCCCACTTTTGTGTTGATTCCGCCCATTCTCATTAATTTTTCATGTGCCCGCACACAGTATAATCCTCCTACAGTCACCCGTAAATTATATGTTCCCCCTCTATCTCTCTCCCAGTTTCATATACACCCTTCATCTGCCCCAAGTTTCATGTCCCCCCTCCATCTCTGCCCCCAGTTTCATGTCCCCTCCATCTCTGTCCCCAGATTCATGTCCCCTCCATCTCTGCCCCCAGATTCATATCCCCTCCATCTCTGCCCCCAGATTCATGTCCACCCATCTCTGCCCCATATTCATGTCCCCTCCATCTCTGCCCCCAGATTTATGTCTCCACATCTCTGCCCCCAGATTCATGTCCTTTCCATCTCTTCCCCCAGATTCATGTCCACCCATCTCTGCCCCCAGATTCATGTCCCCTCCATCTCTGCCCCCAGATTCATGTCTCCACATCTCTGCCCCCAGATTCATGTCCTTTCCATCTCTGCCCCCAGATTCATGTCTCCACATCTCTGCCCCCAGATTCATGTCCTCTCCATCTCTGCCCCCAGATTCATGTCTCCACATCTCTGCCCCCAGATTCATGTCCCCCCATCTCTTCCCCCAGATACATGTCCCCCCATCTCTGCCCCCAGATTCATGTCCCTCCATCTCTGGCCCCAGATTCATTTCCCCACATCTCTGCCTCCAGATTCATGTCCCCACATCTCTGTCCCCAGATTCATGTCCTCTCCATCTCTTCCCCCAGATTCATGTCTCCACATCTCTACCCCCAGATTCATGTCCTCTCCATCTCTGCCCCCAGATTCATGTCCCTCCATCTCTGCCCCCAGATTCATGTCCCTCCATCTCTGCCCCCAGATTCATGTCCCCACATCTCTGCCCCCAGTTTCATGCTGTCCTCTCCTTCATCTGCCCCCAGTTTCACATTCCACCTCAGTGTACATATTATTCTTACCTTCTCCTCGTTCCCCCGCAGCTCTCTGCGCGCCTCACTCTCTCACTCGCACACAGTTGTAGACGCGATGTGATGTCATCACATCGCGTCTACACAATCAGTAGGCGGCGTGCAGCTGCGAAGCAAGGAGCTGAACTGTGACAGCTCCTTGCTTTAGTCGCCTATGTGTTCAACTCAGATCTGCGTCCTCTGGACGCAGATCTGAGTTGAAATCGGGACATACCTCCCTCCAACCGGGACCGCGGGACATTCACGATTCCGGTGACGTAATCAGGACGGTTGGGAGGTATGCCAGAATACAGTTGCCAGTCCCCCAGGACTGGGAGTCAATATGGGGCTTATGTGGCTGGTTCTGCTCCTCCTTTCCTATGTGGCCAATGAGCTGATTGTCCATCTGGCCATCGAGAAGCCTCTGCCAAAACACTCCATGCCCTGCATGCAAAAGCTCCTGGGCCCATATACAAAATCCATTGTGACTCACAGACACCTGACATCCTCTGTGTCAATAGTCAGTGGTAGCTGGACACCTTACAGTGCTGATGTTATATACAGTATATAAGATGCTGTGGGCTGGATCATTTCAGTGATAATGGAAGTAAGAGATGGATGTGTTATTTATCACTGCAAGATCCTAAGTACAATGCGCAGTACAATCGCGAACTGCCATTAAGTGAAATGGCAAGTGAGTCTGCGCAGTAGCGATTCGGGGGGAAGCGCTACTACGCAGGCGTGGGATTTCATGAGAAGAAGCCGGAAGAAGACACGGAGCAAGAGGGCGTTACTCCAAGAAGACAGAAGAGGCAGGCGTGCCCGAAGCTGACGTCACATCGTGCACCCCCGCCCAGGGTGCATGTTCAAGTAAGTTTTGCATATATGTTTTTATCCTTTTATTTAAAAACAGGACTGGGGGTTAATATAAGATTTACGGTGCCTGAATAGCCTTTTTAAAGGCTATTCATGCATATGTGGGGCTCTATTAGCATGATTTTGCTGATAGAGCCCCTTTAAGCAACACACAGCACTTAGTGCAGAAGAGAATATTAGGAGTAGGAGAATTAGAACAAACTGTAGTCAGATTGAATCAATTACAGGCAGATTAGTGATAGAAAACACAGATAGGGATGAGGGAAAATATCTGTGCTATGTGAGCCTGACCACTTTAATAATACATACAGATAAAAAAAAAAAGTTAACCCTTTCATTGGCAATAATCTGCTGTACTGCCACACTTGTTGCCACAGCTACCACCACTCAGCCAGACCATGCCCTATGGCCTGGTCCATCACATGCCACAATAGCGTACTGTTGGTGTCACTGTGTTCTCTTAAAACAACACAAAAAAAAATTCGGCTTCCATAAAGGGATAATTTTTGGTGCCTATTTTTTTTTTTTTTTGAACAGCCAATTCTTCATCATTTCGACTTGACTCACAGCCACAAATTTGTCTCACAAATAACAAGCCTGCAGCACTTACAAGTCATCAAAAGAGGCTAATTTTTCTATAAAATCATTGCGTTTTGCATTATAGCTGCCATGTGTTTCTAAAGGTGTGTTTGGAGTGGTTTAAATTTAAAAATGCATAAAAGCAAGTTTCTGCAAAGTGTATGGTTAAATTGTATCCACTGCTTACCACTCTGTTTTCCATAGACATACATGTCACTATCACTTTGACATAACATCAGCTGTGTTTGCGTTAGGGAGCTTAGAAATATTTCTTTTTTATCAACGTCCATTCGCGAGCGTCGGAGGAAGACGGGACCGGAGGACATCGGAGGAAGAAGAGGCGCGGACGAAGATGAAGGCACACCCTGAATGCCCGCCCAGCGTGCACGATGCGTAACTAGATCACATTCTTTTTTAGGTTATTATTTTAAAACGGGGGGGGGGGGGGGGGGGGTAGTTTAATATAACTTTTACGGTGCCAGATATTGCTGATAGAGCCCCTTTAAGCCAAATTAAGGTGTGGTCTGTACCAAACTAGATTGACCTAAAACAATTCTTGGCTCCAAACCACCCAAAAGCCTTAAAAAAGAGATAATCTTTTTATTTCTCCATTCACTTGGCCATATGTCTGCTTGTTTTTTGCAGGACAAATTGTACTTTCCTGTGGTACCATTAAATATTTCATGTGGTGTATTGGTAGGCTGGAAAAAAATGAGATTGGAATTGGAAAAAAAACACACCATTATGTTACACCATTTTCTTAAGGGTTTTCTTTTCATGGCATTAAACATTAACTTTAATCTGCAGGTCAGTAAGTTCAAGGTAATACTAAATTTATATAGTTTTTAATATATTTGATACATTTTAAAAAATATAAAGATTTTTTCAAAAGAAAATTATCTTTTTTTGACACCCCTAACATTTTTGTTTGTTTTTTTTATTTTTATCTATTAAGCTGAAACTCTCTTTTTGCAGGATGAACTGTACTTTTCATTGGTACCATTAAGGGGTAAGGATAACTTTTTGTTATTCTTATTTAATTCTTGTGGGGATGCTTTTGTTATTACGGTGTTCACTTTTTGAGATGTTTACGTTTAATACTTCAGGAAGTTTTGGATGCAGTGATACCTAAAAAAAATTTTTTTTTCATTTTTATAATGGGGAAAGGGAGATGACTTGAACTTTTATTTATTTTTTATTTTTTTTTTGAATTTATATCCTGTATTGCAAAATATATAGTCAGTTTTGTTTGCACTTCTGTTAAATGCCTTCTTTGATAGACTTTCAACTTTCATGACAACGGAGCCCCTATAGTGTTGCAGAGAGGTGCAATTGAAGCCAATATGGTGGATGCCATTAGATGCTATGGTCACAAACGAGGCCCTAGGGGAACTTTTGGTCCCCCATCCTTCAAAATCACTAGCAATTGGACACTTATCCCCTACCTGAGGATAAGTGTCCATAACGGGACAACTCCTTTAATATTTTAAAACAACTTTGCATTGTGCTGGCCCTCTATTATTCCCTCTTGAAATTTATGAATAAATTGACAACTTGCAGTGGATTTTTTTCTGCAGTGTGTGGATGGGAGTAGCCAGAATTTTTTCAGCGGTGTTTCTGCAGCGGCAAATACACTGCGTTTCTCAATGTGGGTCTTTAAAAAAAAATGGGATTCTAGCAAGAAGAGCTAATGAGGATATATTACAGATATGTAAGAATTTACATGAGCTGACTATAAATTCAATGTCAATTAACAGTAAAGTGTTACAACTTCGCCATATCCCATGTATGGATGCCCTTCATGAAGCCAGCCATTGCTGCCCCTTCTGTCCATGGATTAAATTTTCAAAATCTTTATTTTTTTTCATCTGGAAAAAGTAACGTGTTCATGTCCCTCATCACGGCCTCAAGTGAAGAGCAAACAAGCCTTGGCATGTTATGTCTGTATTCCACAGATGGAACATAAGAGGTTATTGTTATTCTGTCAGTACCTAAACTGATATGACAATGCTCCGAGGAGAAAACCTCATTGTGGTGGTGACCTATTGTCAAGGAACATGGCAGCCAAAGCCTGTACACATCAGGAGAACACAGGCCACATTGTTATTCTATGAACCAAACCACATTTCTTTATTTGACTTTGTTGTATGTTAACAATTGCTTATACAGTATATTTGCTTGTGTTTTATCTGTTTTATCAGTCAAATTTAAAGGTGATGTCTCATGAAGACCAAGACTGAATTAAAGGGATATGGACACATAAGAACCGCAGAGGCTCAATTATAAAAGCAGACACAACAGAATTTTGGGAAAGTAGGGGTGAAACACAGGTTTTGTATTGTTATCTGGTCTCCTCTTCATTGACCCAAATTTTAAGGCGGTTAACCCCTTATATTTCTTGTCCTATGGTATTATATGTGTTCCCCTTCAAAGCCTTTTTTGTGGGACTATAATAGGTTAGGATGTTCTATGACTATGGTTAGGATATTCCCTCAATATTACATCGGTAAAGTCCAACAAGTGGGTCCTACACCGATCAGCTGTTTACGAATTTGCTGCACTTGAGTGAGCTCCATTTCATATCCATTGGTCACATGGCCACATTGCAGCTCAGTTGCATTTAAATGAATGGGGATGAGCTGCAATACCAAGCACAGCCACAATACAATGTACAGTATAGTCCACAGCACTTGTCCAACTTCTGCAACCGCTTCAATGAGCTAATCTGCGGGGGTTATGTGAGAACCCCACCGATCTCGAGAGATGACCTATCCACCGGGCAGGAGAACCGCTTTAAGTTTACCGATATCCCATTTGTCGTGTTTCTCATTCCAGTGCTTGTATAATTTGCATTGTATACCATCTTGCTTGGTGTAATGGCTGGTGTATGGGAAGCACTTTGGCATTCAGCATAAGACAGCATTACGAGAGGGAGAGGTTGGCCCCAGTGTGTGGAGCATTTGTGTATAGTGCAATAGAGACCTGCTAAGTGAAGAGGTCTGAATATTGTCAGCATGAGGGTGGCAGGCAGAGGCTTATATAATGTCCAGCAAGGTCCAAGCATGACCGCGAGGTAGACCAGAGACCAGAAGAACCTGCAAGAGAAATCAATAGAGCTAAGCCAGTTTGCTAATAGAGGGACTGAACTTTAGGAGATACTACCCCATAATACGGTCAATAGGGCCTCTTGGGGTCCATTGCTGTCATTAGGCTGACCATATTTTTGTTCTTCTAGTCCTCCAATGGAGCAGAAGAACGAACTGATGCAGATATGAACGTAGGTCAACTCATCATGTGCCCAGAAGAGTTGTCTATCTTAGTAGGTATATATACAGTACCATGCCAACCAAGTCCACATGGCTTGCTATAACAAAGGTCACTATGAAAATCAGTCTTGTAAAGTTGCCCATATGAAAGCTCCATCTGCAAAGTCGTTCTTGATAAACTAGAAGGGGAAAGTTTTATTACCTATCACTGCTCTTTTTGCTGGGTTTGCATACCATTTACAAGCTTTTACAATGGATATCTTTTATATAAATGCAGTGCTATTCACGTTGGCCTGGATGCAAGAGAAGATTGGCGGATAGCTTATTTTGGCAAACAAGGTCCTGGCATTGAGCCCAGATGACAAGAATTCAGCACTGCTTGGGACAGGCTCCGGGGAATCCTAAATAAGGAAATAAGTCAGGGATACAGTGTGGTCTAAGATTTCACGGCAGCTTAGGAAAACTTGTCAGCCTCCCTGATATAGTCTCAAACCATTTAATGGGACAATAGTGAGTAGGTTTTCCAAGATAACTGGACCATTAGGAAATGTTGAATTTATGGAGTTAGCTTATTTCCGAAGTCTCTAAATTAGATCTAATGAAGTCAGCAATGTGAACGTGGGGAACAGAAGTTGTCCCACCACATCAACGGTGTGGAGAGCACTGATGACTTAAGAGAGTGTTACCGACTTCACAGCTCATTAAGGGTTGGTTCAGATGGTTGGACCACCCATTGACCAGGGAATAATCTCAGTGTGTAAGGGAAGACCTGTCTACACTAAGAGGTGTTGCAAGCACTGGAGCTTAACCACTTGTCAAGGTCCATACTGCTAGGCTAACTATCATGTAGGCCAATGCACCTTGGTGAATTTTTAAGTACTTAGCTTAGGAACAAGAAAAACTGCTTCACCAGCAAATGAGGACCCTCCAATCAAACAAACTATTGTATAGTAGCAGAAGCTTGGTATTACACTTGTCAGGGTTGCTTTCCCATTGTCCATGATAATAATACATGTTACATAAAAAAGTGTACCCCTTATACTTTTTGAGAAGACTTATTAGAAAGGGTTCCATTAATATTTCATATCTCAATGACCACCATGTAATAAAAAGTGCTGTAAGGAAAACTTCAGACTGAGCTTCCTCCATCAAACTCTGTTTTCTGGGGGCTCCAGGTATCACATCCACGGTGATCATCTGATCACCGCAGCAGCTCCAATCTACAAAGATCTGATCATAAGGTTAAACTGAAGGGCAGTCAGGTTCGGCAGCATGACAATAATCATTAAAATAAGAAACTAATTGTGGATATGAGTGACTGAGTACTGAATATTTTTTATAAATTGTTATTTTTGTAAGGTATAAAATACAGTCATATTAGTTTGAGAATTATCAACATAGAAAAGGGTCTATCCTATTAATATTATAAAGGTGAATGTTTGTGAGTTTGGATGTTTGTGGGTTTGTGTGTTTGGATGTTTGTTCCTCAATCACAGCCAAATGGCTGAATGGATTTTGTTGAAATTTCATACACACACACACACACACACACACACACACACACACACACACACATTGCCCAGGAAAAGGTAATAGGCTACTTTAAATGTGGGTCACTCACCCCAAATCGCCACCGTCACCCTCCAAAGAATCCTCCGGCTCGGCTGTAGCAGCTGGCCTTCCGCCAGCGCTGGTCTGTCCACGCACCTCCTATTGGTGCATGGCTGGGTGTGGGTGGGCTATGGAGCCAGAGCTGCGGCACCATACGTTGGGGCTGCATGTGGGCGTGCCGATTCAGCAGGGACACAGTGAGGAAGATGGCGGCAGCCCACATGGTCCCAGCGCCGCAGCTATCCCACACCGCCTACACCCGACACATCCCCTGAACAGGTCCGTGCAGCGGGTTGGGGGGGGGGTTGTCCCGGGGGGTGGTGTCCCCAACCCCCTGAACAAATGTCATCTGTCGGCGCAGCCCTGTCCCCTTTCCACGCCGGCACCCGGACGAGTCTCGTTGCTATGACAGTTGGAAGCCTTGCGCTGGCTCCCCGGCCTGTCAGTCTTTCACTTCTATTGCAGTATACCTAAACTAAAGCAAAAACCCGACCACTAAAGATGAACAAAAATGGTAAATTTTATTGTCATAAAATACACAAAAAACAACAAAACATAAATAACGAACATTGGAGGAATGGAAGTACCCACAAATAATGAGCTGGTGATCCGGTGGTACATAGAATTACAATAAATAGGTTGGGATACCAAATATACGTGAACAAACACATGCACACCCCACATGTATATAACATAAAAACAGAGTGAAAAAAGAGCCTGTGTATATGTGAGAAAAGTGATAATTCATCACAACACTGCAATATATCACTCATATACAAACAAGTAAAAATTCAAATGGAGTCTATATAGAAAAGATGCCCATAAAGTGAAAAATACTATTCACACAAATATAAAGGTATAAATGGAACCCCCTGTAAATAAGTTACCTATACCACACTGAAAGACCAGCTCACGCTCAGGGAGCTGGAGATTTCTCTCGTAGCATTGGGCACACCCCCAGTGCTGTTTGAGCGCTGGGGACTGCCCCCAGTGCTGCAAGAGAACTCATTTGCATACAGAAGAAAACTGGGATTTCTACCGAACGGCGGCTATGAGAAGGCATCTAACGGTAGGAGAAGAATAGACTTTTTTAAGGCTATTCCTACAGTATGTGTTAGGGAGAAAAAAATGGGATTCCAATGATTGGATCCCTTTAAGACTATTCCTACGTGTTAGGGAGAAAAAATGGGATTCCAATGATTGGATCCCTTTAAAGAAATGGATATTCCATATTAATATACCCATTCTTGGGACCTGCATATTTACCTTTGCAATCTGGTTCTAAATGGTGCCACTTCATTCACCTCTAATGGAAATTCTCAGTTGTCCATGGAACTCCCAAAGAAGGAAATAGAGATAATCGCACATCTACTGCCACCTTCATCTTCAGCTACACAACTAGTCAGAACGGGGATCTGAGGTCCCCATTCCAGAGATATCTGCAGGCATATATTCCCTATCGGATGACTATGTAATAAATGTCAGTGATTAGAAAACCCCTAAAGTTCTAGCTCTGACTTTTAATTTCAGACATATTTTTTTGTTACTACACTTCCTTTTCACTTCTTCTTCCTCGGAGGTATTATGTGAATTTTCATTGTATCTAATAATCTAGCAACATCTATAGACCACTACCACTATGTGTAACGGAAAGGCATCAGGAACTGTTTGACTTCGGATTCATCAAAAAACACCCCCCGCCCACCCACACACACAAGACCTCCATAACTTAAGGAATCCTTTAGTCTTTTAGCTTTTCTGCCTCCTTCCTATCTATAGTTAGATAATGTTTCATTACCTCGGTAATTGATGGAAGTGAGAGTCGGTGCCAGCTTTCCACCCGGCATCATTTAGCCATTAGCAGCGGTATATTAATTACCTGTGGTATTTTAGATGTGTTTGATATAGGACTTGAGGCACTTCCGGATGTTTAATGTCTGATTTATGTTCTGTTAGATACTGTGTCTTTCTCTAGAGTACATGAGCATTGTGACAAGGCCATATACCATGAGCCAGAGTTGTGTTAGTCTCTTGGCACTTGGGGCATGAAGTCATTCGCTGGGGGGCATTTGGATTGGGGTGGGGACATTAAACCCATAAATCTCATGATGAATTAATATAAAGTGATTCACGTTGTCTTTTGTCTGTTATTGTTTTACAGATTTGGCTCCATCCTTCGGAGATTTTGTGAGACAACTCTTGGATTCTTTCTCCTGGAGGTGGAAGCGTTTAGGCATCTTTAAGCCCTCCTTCATTTTAGAGCATGGAAGTAAGAAGGAGTATTTTTTGTTCTAGATTCCCAGTAAGAGGTTTACACATATTTGGAACGTATTGTTTTGATAGGGTATAGAGATGAGCGAGTACTGTTCGGATCAGCCGATCCGAACAGCACGCTCGCATAGAAATGAATGGACGTAGCCGGCACGCGGGGGTTAAGCGGCCGGCCGGTGTCAAAGCAGAAGTACCAGGTGCATCCATTCATTTCTATGGCGCGTGCTGTTCGGATCGGCTGATCCGAACAGTACTCGCTCATCTCTAATAGGGTATTTAGTGTCCTCTTATGATCACTTTCACAATATCTCAATTTGGGGTTTCCCATATGAGTCTTAATATAAATTCTAGCCACCAGTCTCTCTTAGGCTAGAACTGGACAGCGACTTTGGGCGTGATGTCCATCATGTGGCCAAAGATCGCTGGGTCGCCTTGGTCGGGTTAGAGAATGGAGTCACAATACAATCCTTGGACGTCACAAAACGTCAAGCAATGTCACCATGACAGCACTCTTAGATTCACAGTGCGACTCCATTCTCTAACATAAGAGAAAGAATTACAAGACAATCCAGTGATCTTTGGTTGTGTGACCGAAGTCGCAATCAAAATCATTGTATTGTCCTTTCCTTATATTCACAAGGTTATGTCTCTGGCTTAGCAAGTGTGGAAGTCTTTAGGGTAGAAGTCTGTTGGGGCTAAAATATCCAGTGATCTGAGTCACCATGTCACTTATGATCTGTTTTTAAGCCCAACGAAGAAACATCTATTCTGGATCATGAATTGGGAACATGGTACAACATGTAAATGATCTTCCCTCTGGGTTCATCAATCAAGGCTCACCCATTCCTGTAAGGTCAAGAAACTTAGGTAGGTTAATGTCCCTGCTTCTAGGGGTGATCAAATTCACTTCAATGGAAGTGCTAGAGATAGCAGAGTTCTTGTATGAGGTCTTGTTTTCTGCGGGATGAGTTGTATTTTCCAGTCGCACCATTTCTAAAGTACTAATAATTTATTGCTAAAAAGTTTAAACTCTCTCTCTGGGTGGAAATGACGAAAAAACTGTGAGGTCACCAGTGATTTTTACATGATAATGAGCTCCATAGAGTTCATTTGCTCCAATTCAAATGGGGAAAACACTGATTTGATATGTTGGGTTTTGGTGATTATTGTATCATATAGCCTGGGCCTATTGGAGGATTTCTGGTATTCTGGTGGGGCAGCCTGATCCTTATTATGTCAGGATAATTATAACTATCCTGTTTCAAGACCCATGACCTGTGACTGAGACCAAGCTCTCTGACACCGGGCAGCACATTTCTCTCTAGAATCCCTTGACAGTCTTGAGATTTCATTGTACCCTGCACAGATTCAAGACACCCTGTGCCAGATGCAGCAAAGCAGCCCCAGAACATAACAGAGCCTCCTCCATGTTTTACAGTAGGAACATTGTCCTTTTCAAGATTTGCTTCATTTTTCCGTCTGTGAACGTAGAGTTTGATTTTTGTCTCATCTGTCCATAGGACATTCTTCCAGAAGCTTTGTGGCTAGTCATCATGTAGTTTGGTTATTATTACTTTTGTCAGATTCAAGTTATTTCTGTGACCATTTTGGGTTTTTCTTTCACTAAACCAAGGGTACCAACAATTTTGTCCATGTGTGTATATCTCTCTATCGGACAGACGCAAAACCTGACTAATCTGTTCCATTCTGACCTCAGATGAGCGTCAGCTATCCTCTATAGTTATTATGTTGTCGATAAGCCTCTAATGGCTATAGTAAAGCCCGCCATGTCTGTTGGACTATTAGAAGTTACCCATCTTATAGTACTGTATAGCCCGCAGGAAATAATGTGCACATTTATATTGTTACCTTATTCTGACTTTAGACAAGGACAAGTACGGTCCCGATTATGTCAAGCATTATGTTTAGAGAAGTCTGAGTGATGACAGCGGATGAGATAATGGCTCGCACCATTCCAATACATGGATTTCCTTTGTCAGTTTTTATCCATCAAAAAATTTCTGTGCCACACAGGAGGAGACAGGGAGGCTACATACTTTCTGTATCAATACAAGAGAGAAATTTGTGGTAAAGCCTGTTTTCACTGTCATGTTTCATCCTGCATAGGCATTGTCTACATCAGTGATTCACAACCTGTCTACCTTGGGGAACACCTTGAAGATTTGTATTATCGAATATCTCAGAGGTTTGTTGCGAGAGATAACAGTGGATTCGGGGGCAATGTTATGGACAACTATTGTTGACCACCTATTGCTGGCCCTCAGACCACTGTGTGGTATCTTCTGTTGACACCCCATGGTATGATGTACTGGTGTATAGTGTACAAATAACCACTGTCAACTTCAGGATTGTGCTTAATCTATTCCCATCATAGGCATATTTCGACTTACGTTTTTGACTCCCCGTCTTCCAAACCCCATAACGTTGATATTTTTCCATTCACAGAGCCATATCAGAGTGTAATGTTTGCAGGACAAATTGTACTTTGTAACCCCTTGTTCATATCTGCGTTTAGTAATCCGTTCAGGGAGTTCGCATAGGGACCCACTGAACGGACTACTGAACGCACTGGAAAGCGGTGTGCAGTGAAAGCACACGGACCCCATAGACTATGATGGGGTCCGTGTGCTTTCCGTGCGGTGTCCATACAGAACATGCGGACATGAAAGTAGATCACAAAGTACTTTCATGTCCGCATGATTCATACAGGCAGTGTGCAGAGAGCACACGGACCCCATTATAGTTTATGGGGTCCATGTGCTTTCACTGCACAGTTTAGTATTCCATTCGGGGGGTCCCCATGCGGACTACCCAAACGGATTACCAAACGCAGATGTGAACAAGGGATAATGATACCATTTATTATTATTTTCTTATGATGTACCAAGAAGCTGGAAAAAGACTCAGAATGGGGTGAAATTGGAAAAAACTGCATTTATGTGACTTTCTTACAGGTTTTGTTTTTAAGGCATTCACTGTACAGTGAAAATGACACGTCACCTGTATTCTATGAGTCAGTAAAATTCCTGTGATACAAAATTTCTATATATTTTTTTACCTTTTAAAAAAATCCAGAAATTTGTAAAAACAAAAAAACATTCTTGGAGTTACCTTATTCTGACACCCATAACTTTTTAACATTTCCATGTAAGGGAGCCTTCACACAGAGTTTACGCTCTGCTCATTCTGATCGTAAACTTGTTCAGAATGAGCGGCGTTAAAACAGATCCCATTGATTTCTATGGGTGCCGGCATACACGCGCTCCCCATTGAAATCAGTGGGAGGCTTTTTTACCTATTAATTTCAATGTGATACGCACATATGCCGGCACACATAGAAATGAATGGGATTTGTTTTAACGCCGCTCATTCTGAACAAGTTTACGTTCAGAATGAGCAGAGCGTAAACTCTGTGTGAAGGCTCCCTAAGGGGTGTGCATAAGGAATCTTTTTTTGCGGGGTCAGATGTACTTTTCACTTATACCATTTTGGGGAATGTCTTATGTTTTGATCAGTTTTTGTTAAATTTTTTTTACAAGAAACGAAATTTTAAAAATATGGCGGTTTGGCATTTTCTTTTTTTTTTTTTTTTTTTTTTTTACCACCCAGGGGGTTCACCATATGGGAAATTTATTTTTATATGTTTGTATAGACTGATTTATTTTTATATGTTTGTATAGACTGGGTGTTTTCAGATGTGTTGAGGTATAATTTTTTATTTTTATTTTAAAACTTTGATTCGAACTTTTAGATTTTTTAGTTTTAACTATTTTGTTGTTGTTGCCTGGCTCTTGCATTGATGTATTATCCATAGTGTGGCTGAGATGTATGATGGCTATCTGCATAATGTACAATGAGTCTACATGTCAGGGTGAACTGGAGCCCCACCTGGCTCAGAGACATACGGGGGATTCACCTCTGGGCCCATCTGAGCCTGTTCACTGCAGACCAGGGCTTCCTATATTTATGACTATAGAGCTGATATAACATTATGTAGTTATGCTGAGTCTACACCACCAGAGGGAGACAAAAGCATTGTATAGAGGCTCAGCGGAACTTATGCAAGTGAAATATGTCAGGAAAATGTTTCTTCATTGACTAAACTACTTGACTATTTAGCATAGCAAATAATTATGTGATGATCATTGCTAAACTGCGTGACGATGTCATTGCTTTTTACTCTTACTGGCTTTTCTGGTATAACAGTATAATTTCTCACATAATCTAAATTAATGTCAATATTTATTAGAATTATCATTATTATTACTATAAATTATTAGTAATTTCTTATATGATCCAGGGGTCTTTCACCCCCTTAAGCACCAGAGGTTACTTTTGCCGCCCTTAGGGCTAGTTCACACGTGGGCAAAGGGGAGGTTTTTGACAGCGGAATTCGCTTCAAAAACCTCTCCTTTAACATGGTGGTCTATGTAGACCACTAGCTTTTTTTTTCCTCCTAGCGTTTTCCGCCTGAAGAAGCGACATGACCTTTCTTCAGGCGGAAAACGCCTGAAGAATTGCATAGAAGTGAATGGGAGGCGAAAACCGCGCGGTAAAAAACCGCGCGGTTTTTTGCACACAAAACCGCGCGTTTTTTTGCAAAAAACTGCGCGGTTTTCGCCTGCAGTTTCTATAGCACATATAGGAAAAAAAAACCCTAGCGAAAACCGCTAGCGAAAACCGCGTCAAAAAACCTCGTCAAAAACCGCGTGGAATGCAAAAAACAGCGTCAAAAAAACTCCCCGAGGTTTTTTACCTCGCACAAATAAGCTAGGCGGTTTTCACGTGTGAACTGACCCTTTGACATGCACCCCTGTCTATAACTGTGCACCTTTAATACAGTCTTAAAATTAGAAGTGCATTCTGAAATATCATTTATTAAATTGTCTTTTTCTGTTTTCTTCAGGGAGACCTGATGTGTGACGTGTACTGAGAATTTCTTTGGCTAAATCCCTGTCTCTTTGGAATGGCATATGGCTAGTCATCCCCCTTCTTTGTGCCGTAACTGGCACATAAAATGCCCAAGTCACATATAATATGATGAAGAGCGCTGCGGGTATTGGAACTGCCTAGAGCTACATTGCTGCCAGTATTGTCCTCTTTGCCTCTGTTTACATACATACAGCACCTGCAGTCAATCATATATATCAGTGTTTCCCAAACTGTGCTCCGCGAACCATCTACAGGTTATCCACGATATGGCGATAATAAACGGTTAACCATAAAAAATAGATAAATGTGAAGGGTTTCAAGATTAAAATACTGGTTCACATGCACTGCTAATATTCTACTGGCACGGCACTACAGTCTGTTCGGCGAATATACGAGGCCGGCGGATTAACGCTTCACGGTCGGACGGCACTTCCAAACTGGTCTCAGACCGCGCTCTTTTCAGCTTAATATGGCGGTCTCGTATATTCGCCGAACAAACTGTATCTACGGACGGAAGTGCTTTAGTCATCTTTCACGCTCGTATTGTGCGGTCACTCGATCCTTGATGTGTCAGTTTAGTTTGCGCAGTATTTGCAGTTATTCGCCACGTGTTAATCGAAAAACATTCCTAATTTGGTTGTTCAGCAATGGATCGCTGGTTTAAGACAGAATCCTTCAGAAAAGCAGTTACCACTGACACAGACCCTCCAGTAGGAGCAGCGGCTTCAACATCCAACAGGTATGTTCAAATATTATGTTAAAAAGTTAAAATATGGATGTTGTGATGATCCAGAACCAGATTGGGTGATACGACTTTTCTATTGCAGTGTTGAAGAGATTACTGATGCTGAAATACACTGCTCAAAAAAAATAAAGGGAACACTCAAATAACACCTCCTAGATCTGAATGGATGAAATATTCTCATTGAATACTTTGTTCTGTACAAAGTTGAATGTGATGACAACAAAATCACACAAAAATTATCAATGGAAATTAAATTTATTAACCAATGGAGGCCTGGATTTGGGTCACCCCCAAAATCAAAGAGGAAAAACACACTACAGGCTGATCCAACTTTGATGTAATGTCCTTAAAACATGTCAAAATGAGGCTCAGTAGTGTGTGTGGCCTCCACGTGTCTGTATGACCTCCCTACAACGCCTGGGCATGCTCCTGATGAGGTTGCGGATGGTCTCCTGAGGGATCTCCTCCCAGACCTGGACTAAAGCATCTGCCAACTCCTGGACAGTCTGTGGTGCAACGTGACGTTAGTGGATGGAGCGAGACATGATGTGTGGGTGGGAGTGGGTGTGGGGTGTGTGGTTTAGGGGTTTGTGTGTCCATTCCAGCCACATGAGGTCTGGTATTGTCCTGCATTAGGAGGAACTCAGGGCCAACCACACCAGCATATAGTCTCACAAGCTGACTCTGTCACGTCTGGAGACGTCGTGGTGAGCGATCTGCTGCCTGCAACATCCTTCAGTATGACCAGTTTGGCAGTGGGTCAGTAATGGCATTTCTTTGGAGGGCCGCACATCCCTCCATGTGCTTGCCAGAGGTAGCCTGACTGCCATTAGGTACCGAGATGAGATCCTCAGACCCCTTGTGAGACCATATGCTGGTGCGGTTGGTCCTGGGTTCCTCTTAACGCAGGATAATGCCAGACCACATGCTGGAGTGTGTCAGCAGGTCCTGCAAGATGAAGGCATTGAAGCTATGGACTGGCCCGCCTTTTCCCCAGACCTGAGCACATCTGAGACATCATGTCTCGCTCCATACACCAACGTCACGTTGCACCACAGACTGTCCAGGAGTTGGCAGATGCTTTAGTCCAAGTCTGGGAGGAGATCCCTCAGGAGACCATCCGCAGCCTCATCAGGAGTGTGCCCAGGCATTGTAGGGAGGTCATACAGGCACGTGGAGGCCACACACAGTACTGAGCCTCATTTTGACATGTTTTAAGGACATTACATCAAAGTTGGATCAGCCTGGAGTGTGTTTTTCCACTTTAATTTTGGGGGTAACTCCAAATCCAGGCCTCCATTGGTTAATAAATTTCATTTCCATTGATGATTTTTGTGTGATTTTGTTGTCATCACATTCAACTTTGTACAGAACAAAGTATTCAATGAGAATGTTTCATTCATTCAGATCTAGGATGTGTTATTGGAGGATTCCCTTTATTTTTTTGAGCAGTGTAATTCGATTTAAGAAATAGGATCTGTGTTTTCAGGATTTTTGTTTTTCGTTATATGTAGTTCCTTATTTTTTAACTGAGACTGAAAAAGAATTTTTTTTTAATAAAGTTAATAGAAAATGTAATATCTAATATCAATTCGTTAGAAATCCCCCCTCCCCCCTATCGTTAATATCACTTGTTATCTTTGGCACCTATTTAGGTTTTAGGTAAAATATGTTAAGTGCTCCCTACAGAATTTCTGTCCTGAATAGGTCTCCTCGACTCAAAATGTTTGGGAAACGCTGATATATATAATGGGTTTGGTCAGGCTTGTCTGATATGACTTGACAGTAGTGGCCAAGGAGGTGTGGTCATTCTTATTATAACTTAATTGAATATATGGAAGCCTACCATTCATCTCTACATAGATGACCAGGGTCTAGCAATGGGCGGTCATCTCAAGATTTGTTTTTGTGAATATTTGGGAAGTACTAATATTATACTCTGGGACTCTTCAGACCATAAAGTATAATAATTTGTAGAATCCGGTAAAGTGTGGAAAAAAAATAAAAAACGCTCATACTCACCTTTCCACATCAACGCCTTAGTATTTAGACTTCTTTCTTGGGTGCCCCCAGAATCTTCCAGGCTCCTCGTTGACATCAGCAACCCCAGGCCACTGCTAAGGCATATGATTGGCGGCACTACAGTCTGTTCGGCGAATATACGAGGCCGGCGGATTAACGCTTCACGGTCGGACGGCACTTCCAAACTGGTCTCAGACCGCGCTCTTTTCAGCTTAATATGGCGGTCTCGTATATTCGCCGAACAAACTGTATCTACGGACGGAAGTGCTTTAGTCATCTTTCACGCTCGTATTGTGCGGTCACTCGATCCTTGATGTGTCAGTTTAGTTTGCGCAGTATTTGCAGTTATTCGCCACGTGTTAATCGAAAAACATTCCTAATTTGGTTGTTCAGCAATGGATCGCTGGTTTAAGACAGAATCCTTCAGAAAAGCAGTTACCACTGACACAGACCCTCCAGTAGGAGCAGCGGCTTCAACATCCAACAGGTATGTTCAAATATTATGTTAAAAAGTTAAAATATGGATGTTGTGATGATCCAGAACCAGATTGGGTGATACGACTTTTCTATTGCAGTGTTGAAGAGATTACTGATGCTGAAATACACTGCTCAAAAAAAATAAAGGGAACACTCAAATAACACCTCCTAGATCTGAATGGATGAAATATTCTCATTGAATACTTTGTTCTGTACAAAGTTGAATGTGATGACAACAAAATCACACAAAAATTATCAATGGAAATTAAATTTATTAACCAATGGAGGCCTGGATTTGGGTCACCCCCAAAATCAAAGAGGAAAAACACACTACAGGCTGATCCAACTTTGATGTAATGTCCTTAAAACATGTCAAAATGAGGCTCAGTAGTGTGTGTGGCCTCCACGTGTCTGTATGACCTCCCTACAACGCCTGGGCATGCTCCTGATGAGGTTGCGGATGGTCTCCTGAGGGATCTCCTCCCAGACCTGGACTAAAGCATCTGCCAACTCCTGGACAGTCTGTGGTGCAACGTGACGTTAGTGGATGGAGCGAGACATGATGTGTGGGTGGGAGTGGGTGTGGGGTGTGTGGTTTAGGGGTTTGTGTGTCCATTCCAGCCACATGAGGTCTGGTATTGTCCTGCATTAGGAGGAACTCAGGGCCAACCACACCAGCATATAGTCTCACAAGCTGACTCTGTCACGTCTGGAGACGTCGTGGTGAGCGATCTGCTGCCTGCAACATCCTTCAGTATGACCAGTTTGGCAGTGGGTCAGTAATGGCATTTCTTTGGAGGGCCGCACATCCCTCCATGTGCTTGCCAGAGGTAGCCTGACTGCCATTAGGTACCGAGATGAGATCCTCAGACCCCTTGTGAGACCATATGCTGGTGCGGTTGGTCCTGGGTTCCTCTTAACGCAGGACAATGCCAGACCACATGCTGGAGTGTGTCAGCAGGTCCTGCAAGATGAAGGCATTGAAGCTATGGACTGGCCCGCCTTTTCCCCAGACCTGAGCACATCTGAGACATCATGTCTCGCTCCATACACCAACGTCACGTTGCACCACAGACTGTCCAGGAGTTGGCAGATGCTTTAGTCCAAGTCTGGGAGGAGATCCCTCAGGAGACCATCCGCAGCCTCATCAGGAGTGTGCCCAGGCATTGTAGGGAGGTCATACAGGCACGTGGAGGCCACACACAGTACTGAGCCTCATTTTGACATGTTTTAAGGACATTACATCAAAGTTGGATCAGCCTGGAGTGTGTTTTTCCACTTTAATTTTGGGGGTAACTCCAAATCCAGGCCTCCATTGGTTAATAAATTTCATTTCCATTGATGATTTTTGTGTGATTTTGTTGTCATCACATTCAACTTTGTACAGAACAAAGTATTCAATGAGAATGTTTCATTCATTCAGATCTAGGATGTGTTATTGGAGGATTCCCTTTATTTTTTTGAGCAGTGTAATTCGATTTAAGAAATAGGATCTGTGTTTTCAGGATTTTTGTTTTTCGTTATATGTAGTTCCTTATTTTTTAACTGAGACTGAAAAAGAATTTTTTTTTAATAAAGTTAATAGAAAATGTAATATCTAATATCAATTCGTTAGAAATCCCCCCTCCCCCCTATCGTTAATATCACTTGTTATCTTTGGCACCTATTTAGGTTTTGGTAAAATATGTTAAGTGCTCCCTACAGAATTTCTGTCCTGAATAGGTCTCCTCGACTCAAAATGTTTGGGAAACGCTGATATATATAATGGGTTTGGTCAGGCTTGTCTGATATGACTTGACAGTAGTGGCCAAGGAGGTGTGGTCATTCTTATTATAACTTAATTGAATATATGGAAGCCTACCATTCATCTCTACATAGATGACCAGGGTCTAGCAATGGGCGGTCATCTCAAGATTTGTTTTTGTGAATATTTGGGAAGTACTAATATTATACTCTGGGACTCTTCAGACCATAAAGTATAATAATTTGTAGAATCCGGTAAAGTGTGGAAAAAAAATAAAAAACGCTCATACTCACCTTTCCACATCAACGCCTTAGTATTTAGACTTCTTTCTTGGGTGCCCCCAGAATCTTCCAGGCTCCTCGTTGACATCAGCAACCCCAGGCCACTGCTAAGGCATATGATTGGCGGCACTACAGTCTGTTCGGCGAATATACGAGGCCGGCGGATTAACGCTTCACGGTCGGACGGCACTTCCAAACTGGTCTCAGACCGCGCTCTTTTCAGCTTAATATGGCGGTCTCGTATATTCGCCGAACAAACTGTATCTACGGACGGAAGTGCTTTAGTCATCTTTCACGCTCGTATTGTGCGGTCACTCGATCCTTGATGTGTCAGTTTAGTTTGCGCAGTATTTGCAGTTATTCGCCACGTGTTAATCGAAAAACATTCCTAATTTGGTTGTTCAGCAATGGATCGCTGGTTTAAGACAGAATCCTTCAGAAAAGCAGTTACCACTGACACAGACCCTCCAGTAGGAGCAGCGGCTTCAACATCCAACAGGTATGTTCAAATATTATGTTAAAAAGTTAAAATATGGATGTTGTGATGATCCAGAACCAGATTGGGTGATACGACTTTTCTATTGCAGTGTTGAAGAGATTACTGATGCTGAAATACACTGCTCAAAAAAAATAAAGGGAACACTCAAATAACACCTCCTAGATCTGAATGGATGAAATATTCTCATTGAATACTTTGTTCTGTACAAAGTTGAATGTGATGACAACAAAATCACACAAAAATTATCAATGGAAATTAAATTTATTAACCAATGGAGGCCTGGATTTGGGTCACCCCCCAAATCAAAGAGGAAAAACACACTACAGGCTGATCCAACTTTGATGTAATGTCCTTAAAACATGTCAAAATGAGGCTCAGTAGTGTGTGTGACCTCCACGTGTCTGTATGACCTCCCTACAACGCCTGGGCATGCTCCTGATGAGGTTGCGGATGGTCTCCTGAGGGATCTCCTCCCAGACCTGGACTAAAGCATCTGCCAACTCCTGGACAGTCTGTGGTGCAACGTGACGTTAGTGGATGGAGCGAGACATGATGTGTGGGTGGGAGTGGGTGTGGGGTGTGTGGTTTAGGGGTTTGTGTGTCCATTCCAGCCACATGAGGTCTGGTATTGTCCTGCATTAGGAGGAACTCAGGGCCAACCACACCAGCATATAGTCTCACAAGCTGACTCTGTCACGTCTGGAGACGTCGTGGTGAGCGATCTGCTGCCTGCAACATCCTTCAGTATGACCAGTTTGGCAGTGGGTCAGTAATGGCATTTCTTTGGAGGGCCGCACATCCCTCCATGTGCTTGCCAGAGGTAGCCTGACTGCCATTAGGTACCGAGATGAGATCCTCAGACCCCTTGTGAGACCATATGCTGGTGCGGTTGGTCCTGGGTTCCTCTTAACGCAGGATAATGCCAGACCACATGCTGGAGTGTGTCAGCAGGTCCTGCAAGATGAAGGCATTGAAGCTATGGACTGGCCCGCCTTTTCCCCAGACCTGAGCACATCTGAGACATCATGTCTCGCTCCATACACCAACGTCACGTTGCACCACAGACTGTCCAGGAGTTGGCAGATGCTTTAGTCCAAGTCTGGGAGGAGATCCCTCAGGAGACCATCCGCAGCCTCATCAGGAGTGTGCCCAGGCATTGTAGGGAGGTCATACAGGCACGTGGAGGCCACACACAGTACTGAGCCTCATTTTGACATGTTTTAAGGACATTACATCAAAGTTGGATCAGCCTGGAGTGTGTTTTTCCACTTTAATTTTGGGGGTAACTCCAAATCCAGGCCTCCATTGGTTAATAAATTTCATTTCCATTGATGATTTTTGTGTGATTTTGTTGTCATCACATTCAACTTTGTACAGAACAAAGTATTCAATGAGAATGTTTCATTCATTCAGATCTAGGATGTGTTATTGGAGGATTCCCTTTATTTTTTTGAGCAGTGTAATTCGATTTAAGAAATAGGATCTGTGTTTTCAGGATTTTTGTTTTTCGTTATATGTAGTTCCTTATTTTTTAACTGAGACTGAAAAAGAATTTTTTTTTAATAAAGTTAATAGAAAATATAATATCTAATATCAATTCGTTAGAAATCCCCCCTCCCCCCTATCGTTAATATCACTTGTTATCTTTGGCACCTATTTAGGTTTTAGGTAAAATATGTTAAGTGCTCCCTACAGAATTTCTGTCCTGAATAGGTCTCCTCGACTCAAAATGTTTGGGAAACGCTGATATATATAATGGGTTTGGTCAGGCTTGTCTGATATGACTTGACAGTAGTGGCCAAGGAGGTGTGGTCATTCTTATTATAACTTAATTGAATATATGGAAGCCTACCATTCATCTCTACATAGATGACCAGGGTCTAGCAATGGGCGGTCATCTCAAGATTTGTTTTTGTGAATATTTGGGAAGTACTAATATTATACTCTGGGACTCTTCAGACCATAAAGTATAATAATTTGTAGAATCCGGTAAAGTGTGGAAAAAAAATAAAAAACGCTCATACTCACCTTTCCACATCAACGCCTTAGTATTTAGACTTCTTTCTTGGGTGCCCCCAGAATCTTCCAGGCTCCTCGTTGACATCAGCAACCCCAGGCCACTGCTAAGGCATATGATTGGCGGTCAGCAGTCACACATACAAGGTTTGTCAATGCATCATGATGGCAACCCCCTCCCCACATTATCACTGAAGACCAATCACGAGGGCCAGAAGATGTTGGGGACACCATGGACACTGGCTTGCACTGATCAGGAAAAGTGAGTCATTTTAACTAAATAAAATTTTTTGGAATATTCGGAATAAGCAACGTCCATTCCAAACTGTTTTGCTCATCTCATCTCTACAAGGAATGACACCATATTGCTTTCCACATCTGGATCGTAGCTGATCCTCCACTGGACTCTAGTCTGTGTTTTTGCCATATTGTTTCACTAATTTGGAAAAAAAACCTTTCATGGCACATTGAGTATTCATGGGTTATAATGCGGAACTATCTTTGGAATTTACACAAGCCATAATATGAATAGGGCTATGATAAGATCAGTCAACAGCCTGCAGGTAGCAATGGGATTTTTCTCCACTCTATGCAATAAAAATAAACTGAAGAAAGTGAAAACAGTACTATTCACAGAATAGGTGATAAGTGTCTGGATGGTCCAGATATGACTTATGGGATCCCCAACAATCACAAGGCTGGGGTCCAGTTTCCCTTATAAATGGGCATGGGCTCAGCAAGTGCAATCCAATCCCATTCAACGTCTACTGGATATCTGAAGATAGAGTAAATACATCACTTGGTTATCTGTTGTGAGCGGCAACTCATATGCATATTCGCTGCGTCATGTAAATAAGGAACACGGGCAAGAAATCCTCATTCTCATAATTAGTGGGGGTCCCAGTGGTCGGACCCCACTGATCAGACTCTTAACAACTATCCTATGGATAGGTCTGGGGACAACCCTTTTACTAGCAATGCCCTCTTGTATTGGTCACTGTCTTCTGCAGTAGGACCAAATTTTGTATTATCCCATCATACTAAGACTGGATTTGTACCTTTACATTTATCAACCACAAGTTTTCGGACCCCTGTACTTTGTTAGGACTTTTTCAACTACCTGAGCATGACTTGTTTATCCATGTTTGCAAACCTCTGCTCTTCTGCATAGACTATCCAAGGTAGGTGTTGACTAATGGGTACCCAACATGGAAATTCTGGTACCCAACATGAGCTGAAATCCTGGGACCAACATGGTCCTAAAGATGTCATTAGAGATGAGCGAACACTGTGCGGATCAGCCGTTCTGAACAGCACGCTCCCATAGAAATGAATGGAAGCACCTGGCATGGCGACCGGCCATCGGCAAAGTGTACGTGCCAGGTGCTTCCATTCATTTCTATGGGAGCGTGCTGTTCGGAACGGCTGATCCGAACAGTGTTCGCTCATCTCTAGATGTCGTGGAAAAGTAGATACTATAGGTGACATGTTGTCCTGTTTATTTCCAGGGTGTTGACTAATTGGAACCCAACATGAACTGAAATCCTGGAACCAACATGGTACCTAGACCCTAAACACGTCACGGAGTAGTGGATACTATAGGTGACACCTGGTCCTGTTTAATTCGAACCAAGTCCCGTAGAAAAAGGTAATGACAACATAATACAAAGATACCGGATTTGTCACTTGCTGACTACTGCATATAGCCAAAGTCGCGTCACTTTTAATCACTCCATAACTTTGTAATCTTACACATTGAGTATCCAGAACACTGCGGTGACAAATACAAACCAACATGGTATCAGCATATTCTACCAGTAAAATAAATTGTGGTCATGTGGAGTGACATCACTAAGTGACAGGATGTCATGACATTGTGCTTCCCTTGCATTCTCCAGCTCTGGGTAATGGACTTCTACTTCCAGAACATAACCTATAAAAATTGTACTTTTCGCCGTAACCTTGAGAAATAATGAAATTTACATTTGCGAGGCTATTGTACCTTTCTATTAATTTTACAATTTTGTCCCTTCTTTCCACTTTTAGTTTTTTTTTAAAAATCTATAATTTATATCTTTCACCTCCTATCAAAGACCAGGTATAAAGAAATCAATATTAATTCTATCAAGAAGTGACCAGCTATATAATACATCTCTTTATAAGAGTGATTGAGAAGTGCAGAGGGGGGAGGGGGAGCAGTGTGTGTATCTCTGTCATTAGAGCTCATCTATTCAGCAGAATGGTTCCCCAGAGTCTGCCTGTGATATTCATGCCAGCAGTTTTCTCTGTGGTTTCTGAAGATCATGAAATATTACAGTGATCAATAATAGCCTGTAACTGGCAGCCATCTGACTCCACATATAACGTCCCTTTCATTATAGAGGGTGGGTGGGGTACACAACTCTGTTCCACCAGCTCCCATGGTACAAAGTTGTTCTGTGGGTGTCTGGGATTAGGAAAAATAGACTATTTTTATTTAACCAAGAAACAGCACCACTCTTGTCTTTAGGCTTTGTCTGGTATTGCAGCAGGCACAGTGACAATGCATGGCACAGTCCATGGAAAATCTTGTCCCTTCCCCAGCATCCGTACCCTGTTACTTTCTCAGTGAAAAGGCTATCTATAATCAGCATAGCTCTGAGCTACACTGTTTCCGTAATTCCTATAGAAAGGAATGGGAGATAAGGAAACAGCATAGAAAATGAACTGCTATGGGAATAATGGAAAACGTGTAACTTAGAGATATGCTGTTTCCATACAGTCTGACCATTGCTGAAAGTCTTCTCAGCAAGGTTGTAGCTGGTAAGTAGAGGGCACGGAAGTTGGGGTGGGGATGGGGGGGATCATTTTTATAGAGATAGGCATTCATTTTATACACTACCTACCAATAAGTATTTGGACACCATGCAAATGAAGATTTCTGCGGTCGTGATGTACGTCACACCTTCCGCCGTTAAATAGGAAAAAGCATTGGTATTAGTGCATTGGTATTAGTCGCATGCAAGATGCCACCAAGTGCAGAGATGTCCGATTTTGAGAAAGGGGTAATTGTGGGCTACCACAGAAATGGTTGATCCTTAAGGGACATAGCAAGCGAACTGAATTACCCAATATCGACAGTGGCCTATGTGATTACGAAGTGGAAGGTGAACGGTGATTATCGGAATGTGCCCCCAGTTGGCAGACCCCAGAAAATGGGAGATAGAGACCGACAAGTGCTGGCCAGAGAAACCGCACCCAACCGATGGCTCACATACACCAGGAGTGTCACCAGGCATCCGGGAGTATTGTGTCGATCAATACAATACGTAAGCATCTGCTGGGTTCTACCATCTATTGAATATACAATGTACTGACATATAGAAAAATAGCTCTATATACTAGTACATTATGCATGTAAAGAGATATAATCAAAGAAATTTCTCATTGAAAATGCGTGAATCTGTCAGGGTGTCTGCCGCCCATATAGAAGATCTTGGGTTTGAGACCTGGGGCAAACCTAGTGAAAAAATAAATACCTTAGATAGATGGATATTCCCTGTAATTTACTTGCCTATATTAAAGGGGTTGCCCAGTTTCGGCACAAAATTTATTTGTTTACATGCTGAAAAGTTGTACAATTTCCCACTATATTTTCTTTATCAATTGTACAAGAAATTACAAGACTAATGTAGGAAAGGAAATACACAAACCTTCATCAGGAAACTGCCATTTTTGTCTCCATCTGACTCTCACGAATTATCATGTGTGTATATCGGGGAGAATCGGAAAGACTAACTATTAGAGATGAGCGAACACTAAAATGTTCGAGGTTCGAAATTCGATTCGAACAGCCGCTCACTGTTCGAGTGCTCGAATGGGTTTCGAACCCCATTATAGTCTATGGGGAACATATACTCGTTAAGGGGGAAACCCAAATCCGTGTCTGGAGGGTCACCAAGTCCACTATGACACCCCAGGAAATGATACCAACACCCTGGAATGACACTGGGACAGCAGGGGAAGCATGTCTGGGGGCATAAAAGTCACTTTATTTCATGGAAATCCCTGTCAGTTTGCGATTTTCGCAAGCTAACTTTTCCCCATAGAAATGCATTGGCCAGTGCTGATTGGACAGAGTACGGAACTCGACCAATCAGCGCTGGCTCTGCTGGAGGAGGGGGAGTCTAAGATCGCTCCACACCAGTCTCCATTCAGGTCCGACCTTAGACTCCGCCTCCTCCGGCAGAGCCAGCGCTGATTGGCCGAAGGCTGGCCAATGCATTCCTATGCGAATGCAGAGACTTAGCAGTGCTGAGCCAGTTCTGCTCAACTACACATCTGATGCACACTCGGCTCTGCTACATCTGATGCACACTCGGCACTGCTACATCAGATGATGTACATCTGATGTAGCAGAGCCGAGGGTGCACTAGAACCCCTGTGCAAACTCAGCTCACGCTAATAGAATGCATTGGCCAGCGCTGATTGGCCAATGCATTCTATTAGCCCGATGAAGTAGAGCTGAATGTGTGTGCTAAGCACACACATTCAGCTCTACTTCATCGGGCTAATAGAATGCATTGGCCAGCGCTGATTGGCCAGAGTACGGAACTCGACCAATCAGCGCTGGCTCTGCTGGAGGAGGCGGAGTCTAAGATCGCTCCACACCAGTCTCCATTCAGGTCCGACCTTAGACTCCGCCTCCTCCGGCAGAGCCAGCGCTGATTGGCCGAAGGCTGGCCAATGCATTCCTATGCGAATGCAGAGACTTAGCAGTGCTGAGCCAGTTCTGCTCAACTACACATCTGATGCACACTCGGCTCTGCTACATCTGATGCACACTCGGCACTGCTACATCAGATGATGTACATCTGATGTAGCAGAGCCGAGGGTGCACTAGAACCCCTGTGCAAACTCAGCTCACGCTAATAGAATGCATTGGCCAGCGCTGATTGGCCAATGCATTCTATTAGCCCGATGAAGTAGAGCTGAATGTGTGTGCTAAGCACACACATTCAGCTCTACTTCATCGGGCTAATAGAATGCATTGGCCAGCGCTGATTGGCCAGAGTACGGAACTCGACCAATCAGCGCTGGCTCTGCTGGAGGAGGCGGAGTCTAAGATCGCTCCACACCAGTCTCCATTCAGGTCCGACCTTAGACTCCGCCTCCTCCGGCAGAGCCAGCGCTGATTGGCCGAAGGCTGGCCAATGCATTCCTATGCGAATGCAGAGACTTAGCAGTGCTGAGCCAGTTCTGCTCAACTACACATCTGATGCACACTCGGCTCTGCTACATCAGATGTGTAGTTGAGCAGAACTGGCTCAGCACTGCTAAGTCTCTGCATTCGCATAGGAATGCATTGGCCAGCCTTCGGCCAATCAGCGCTGGCTCTGCCGGAGGAGGCGGAGTCTAAAGTCGGACCTGAATGGAGACTGGTGTGGAGTGATCTTAGACTCCGCCTCCTCCAGCAGAGCCAGCGCCGATTGGTCGAGTTCCGTACTCTGGCCAATCAGCGCTGGCCAATGCATTCTATTAGCCCGATGAAGTAGAGCTGAATGCGTGTGCTTAGCACACACATTCAGCTTACTTCATCGGGCTAATAGAATGCATTGGCCAATCAGCGCTGGCCAATGCATTCTATTAGCGAGAACTGAGTTTGCACAGGGGTTCTAGTGCACCCTCGGCTCTGCTACATCAGATTGCTACATCTGATGTAGCAGTGCCGAGTGTGCATCAGATGTAGCAGAGCAGAGTGTGCATCAGATGTGTAGTTGAGCAGAACTGGCTCAGCACTGCTAAGTCTCTGCATTCGCATAGGAATGCATTGGCCAGCCTTCGGCCAATCAGCGCTGGCTCTGCCGGAGGAGGCTGAGTCTAAGGTCGGACCTGAATGGAGACTGGTGTGGAGCGATCTTAGACTCCGCCTCCTCCAGCAGAGCCAGCGCTGATTGGTCGAGTTCCGTACTCTGGCCAATCAGCGCTGGCCAATGCATTCCTATTGGAAAAAGTTTATGTCACAAAAATCACAATTACACACCCGATAGAGCCCCAAAAAGTTATTTTTAATAACATTCCCCCCTAAATAAAGGTTATCCCTAGCTATCCCTGCCTGTACAGCTATCCCTGTCTCTTAGTCACAAAGTTCACATTCTCATATGACCCGGATTTGAAATCCACTATTCGTCTAAAATGGAGGTCACCTGATTTCGGCAGCCAATGACTTTTTCCGATTTTTTTCGATGCCTCCGGTGTCGTAGTTCCTGTCCCACCTCCCCTGCGCTGTTATTGGTGCAAAAAAAGCGCCAGGGAAGGTGGGAGGGGAATCAAATTTTTTTGGAGTTTGCCACGTGATGTTCGATTCGAATCGAACACATCGAACAGCCTGATATCCGATCGAACATGTGTTCGATAGAACACTGTTCGCTCGTCTCTACTAACTATCATTCCATCAACACCTATGGAATGTGGGTCCTGAGGTCACCGAGGAGGAGTTACTACCATATGTTAAAGTTCTTTCTATTAACTCAAACAATACCAACTCCAAGAGTCTTTGTAACCTTCAGAAACCTCTGTAAACATATATTACTTAATTCAGAGCACTTTGGTGAAAACCTAGTTATACTTGTACAAACTGAGGCGTGCGGCAACTAAAAATAAGCTTAGCAATGTGGCTTGGCAAGTGTCATCCTAAATTATCTTCATGGTCTATTTTTCAATGGAAGGCTGGAAAGCGTAGTGACTAAATGTCTTTAATTTCCAAGGGCAGTCCCAAATTTTTAAGTTTGGTTCCCGCAAACAGTTTCCTCTGGGAACGTCCCAGTTTTCATAGTACTGGTCAGACAAAAACAGATTTTTAACTCTTATTAAAGTGAATATTCAGTTTTTAAAATTCATAACTATTTTAGCTCCAATATCTTATAGTGGTTGGATCCAAGATTTTCTGGTAGACAAAACCAAATCCACTGCATAGCTATAGAGTTGGAGGGGTATAAAAATCATAGTTTTTCAGCCAGAGATGGCTTCATCAGGAGGCGCGTTTCAACAGAGATGGTTTCATCAGGAGAGGCGTTTCGACAGAGATGGCTTCATCAGTCATCTGTCACAGAGTCCACCAAATATCGTCAGAGATAAAGTCCTACAAGGAGGATGTTTTTCTCCCACCATTTCAGTTTAAAAATGACTGATATCCGATAGACCCCATTTTAGTCAATGGGGTTTGACGGGCTCCATGTGTAACCGCTGCTTTAGTGGTTCAACTCTCCATTGTTCTGGTCCCTTGGCAGACCCAAACAACAGAGAGCAATTGCTAGTGTGAACCTAATGTAAGCCATATTCTACCGTATATACTCGAGTATAAGCCGACCCGAATATAAGCCGACCCCCCTAATTTTACCACAAAAAACTGGGAAAACTTATTGACTTGAGTATAAGCCTAGGGGGGAAATGCAGCAGCTACTGGAAAATTTCAAAAATTAAAATGGTTTTTGGGTGCAGTAGTTGCTGGGTGCTGGGGAAGGGGAGGGGGTGTTTTGGTTGTCTGTCTGACCCTTCCCTGAGGTTGAGGACTGTTTTGTTTTGTTTTTCCCCACGTGGAATTCAGCCTGGCTGAATATAGGGTATCTGCAGTGCTCCTATTAACCCCTTCCTGACGGAACAGGAGCACTGCAGATACCCTATATTCAGTAGACCAGGCACTTTCAGACACAGGGATACCTAATGTGTATTTGTGTCACAGTCATTTTCTACTTTTATATGTATTCTAGGGAAAGGAGGGATTTAGAGCTATTATTTATTTTATTTTTTTATTTTATATATATATATATATATATATATATATATAATTTTTTTTTAAAAAAAAATTTCACTGTTCTATGGGAGATTCTATACATTGCTATTGTAGCTGGTCATATATTTTTTTTTTTTGCTTGACTCGAGTATAAGCCGAGAGGGGCTTTTTCAGCACAAAAACTGTGTTTAAAAATTCGGCTTATACTCGAGTATATACGGTAGATCCTCCAGAGTCTCCATTGGTTTGTACATTCAGTGCCAATCAAAACACAGAAAATTACTCCTTAGCCAGTCACTGGCCACAACCCACCTCGACCAGCAATACCTGAAGGACAACATTATAGTCAATGGGGTCCCTCAGGATCTGGTGTTGTCCATGATTAGATAGGCCAAAGAACGGAGACTCTGATGCAGATGTGAACTCAACTCAGCCTTGGAATACAACAAAAACACTAGTTCTCCAAGATGGACTCGCTTATCTAAGTATTTTACATGACATTTACAATGTCTGTCACACCGTAGAAGTGAAGTGTCATATCTCCATGTATCACAGTAACTGTATTGCCAATGGCAGCCCTGCTGACGGGGTGATTCCTGCCCTACCTGTACTATGGATGAGGCCTTATTACTATACTAGAAATGGAATCTTGGTTTTTCTGTTTCCTGCTGACATCAACTTGTTTACTTATTGCATTAACTAAGTAATGAAGCTCAATCCATATCAATATATCCCCATATGCTAAAACAGCTCTTAAATGTTATTACGCTGTACGCTTTATGAAGTGTGGCGGAGATAGCAGTATAGATTTACTAAGGTATAAAACTTACTCCAATAAGAAATGTTAAGGAAGAACCTACATAAAATGTAAGTACATTGGATATATCAATGAGCTTCTATAGCCTTAATACTATGTGGCAATGGATACAAGGTTGGTACATAGTAGGATGTGAGTAAATGGTGACTGTGCTCAGTGCTACATTGGTAAAATAAGGATATTAAGGGCTGTCTTTGGGAAAGACTCCCCTAAATGGAATGGAACCAACCAATTTTGGGTAGTCATGTAAATCATCCTCCCAAAAATTTCCCAAAATTTGGAACTGTCAAATTCAGTGGACTGTTGGCACAAAGCTTGATGAACTGATGGGTTCAGTTTTAGAAATCCAGATATAGTCACCATGGAAGATGTAGTTGGATATATGTCCCTTGTGGAGAATGGCCAACCCTTCCACCCCTAGACAAGATACTGTGATATGTAGGTAACAATAACATTTATATACACAATTGTCCCTTACAAAGTGTGAGATACCGACATTACTAACTTTGTAACACAACAGAAATGTTATATTGCCATATTTTCTGTTACTAATATCTTGCCATGAGATATAAAGTAACTGAACCGATAGAGAAGGGTAAGGATCTTCGGTGTCTTATCTCCGTACATCTATGGAAAGTATGAAGTTGCTACAATTAATACAATCCTATAATTCATGCTAATTTCTAAATTGTTTCAGCGTTCTGAAAATTTCCAATATTGGGATGATCTCAGTTCTGAAATACCAGGCGACAGCTTTGCTATGTCCCCATTAAGGAACTGGTTAATAATCTTTATGGGAGCTTATATTAAAGAATAGTAAAAAAAAGGCCAATTCTCATTGACCTAAGAAAGGCCCCGTAACATTATCTCCTATTCTTTTCTTGATTGAATCGCTTTCAGGCTGGGTTTGGGTGCCTGGAAATTATCCAGTTCTTATCAAATTGAAGCAAATTAATTTTATTGCAGGATATTAAATATTGTGATGTTCTGGAGAGGCATTAGGCGATTGTTCACTTTTCGTGTATGAACTTCACTTTCACATCGTCTACGTTCAACATGGGCTGGTATAATGTCTAACAAAGTATGAAAAATGGTCTTTTTTTAGCTATATGTTCATTCAAACAAACAATGCAGTAGGTCATGGTGGTGGTAGTGGTCATGATAATCTTAGACTATGGTAGTGGTATCGATCATATGATGATCTGAGACGATGGTGATAGTGATCGTGATGATCTAAGACAATGGTGGTGGTAGTGATCAAGATAATCTTAGGTGATTGTGGTGGTAGCGATCATAATGATCTGAGATGATGGTGGTGGTAGCGATGATAATGATCTCAGACAATGGTGTGGTAGCGATCATATATGACCGCACCAGTCCAGACATAGGGTGCTCACCAATGGGAAAAGGATTTTTCCCATTCAATATAACTCCAAAAAAGCAAGCAGCACACCAAAAATTGTGAAAAAAGGGAAGGAGGTTTATTGCCTCATACTGCGACGTTACGGCTCCAAAAGCCTGTTTCCAACAAAAACAGGCTCTTGGAGCCGTAACGTCGCAGTATGAGACAATAAACCACCTTCACTTTTTTCACAATTTTTGGTGTGCCACTTGCTTTTTTGGATATATATATATATATATATATATATATATATATATATATATATATATATATATCTATTATAAGCCGATGGCTGGTCAGGTAATGGAGGGGGTGTACATCTCACCCAGACTACTAAGGTGGGTGAGATGAGAAAACTCCAGAAGGAATGTTTGTTCTCAGCAGATAAGTCTGTCTGGTGAGTGTTATTTCAAAGTTCCGGTTACTGGGCTGGATTTCTAGGAATGGCAGGTAGGTTGGTAGTGGGACCTGTCATTCCACCCCCTCCAGTCCACACTTTAGGGATGTTCCGGCAGCGACTCAACTGCTGAGAGTTCTACTTGTCAAGGAGGTTTAAGAAGTTGCTCTAGCAGCAACACTGGGGGCAGAGCTTGGCTGGAGTTCCAACAGAGAGGTCATATTTTTGGAGCTGTGTCCTAAATGATTCTAGTGGCTTTTGGATTTCTGTTCCTCTAGGTGAGGTAACCTATTCTATGTTTAGTTAGAGCCTAGCCGGGCAGGTATTTATTTTTGTATTGTGTCCTTTTGTTGCTGCACTACCTTTTTGAGGGAAAATAAAACTCTACCTTTGTTTGCACTAAAGAATCTGGACTTTTGTGTCTATGCCACCCCACCTATCAACCCCAGACCCTGACAATTGGTGGAAGATGCGGGCATACAGCAGCTGCTGGGGGCAACGACACGTCCACTTCTTACTGGAGAATTTTTTTTTTTTATGTCCTGGGTGAAGGCTGCTGCCGTGATACAGACCCAAACTATGGAGGAGATACTGAAGCATCTTGTACAGTCCAATGTGCAGGAACAGAAAACGAATCATTTGCTGATTGAGCAAATTGCAGGGGCCAGGGATGCAGGGGGGTAAGGGGGAATGGGCAAAGGGGAGCTGGGGCAGGGGAACAGGGGGGCTGGGGGCAAGCGGTAGGTAGGGGGCCCCGGGGTAAAGCACGGAGGAAGGGGGGAAGGGGGGCGGGGGTGCCCAGGGGGACGGCATGGGGCCGCACGCCTCAAAAAATACACAACACCAATTGGCTAACTATACATGGCTCAGCGCCAACACCAACTCGCAGACGAAGTCGAGGGCAGATGCTAGTGTGTTATAGATGTGGTTCCATCTCTGTGACCCCCACCTATTTGAGAATAGGGTTAGAGACGCCTGTTCTACTGCTGCTGTGAATGGCAGCACAATGGGCAGTAGGAATGGTACACACTTAGCTCTCTCCATTTGCTTCTGTTAACCCAAATGCACTTACAGAAATAGAAAACCTATAAAAAAGGAAGAGAGTCGTACATTTCCAGCCACTTCTCTATTTACAATGGCCACTGGACAGGTGTCACCCCCATTCTTGCATTCTTGAGATATGTGTAAATCCCATCGGTGGGACTCATCTATAAGATATCCTGTGGATGTATCCCCTCTAAGCACCGTACTTGACATTGCAATAAGAAGTTATAAAGTGCCCATACCGTGCTATGGGTCACATACTGCACTTCTTAGTAGCTCCAAATTTTTACAAGGGTTTTTTTTTTTTGTTACTGCTTTTTTATGGATTCAAGGAGTCCATTTAGGTCTAAGATATGGACCCAGTGGGGCAAAACCTGATGTACTGATGCCTAATGCTGGAATATTTGTAACAGTGGCATTAAAGGTCAATTAAAAGGGGTTGTTGTTGACAAGGACGTGACCATTTCACTTATATGGGACTGAGCTAGCAGTAGCTTTATCAGTCGCTACATTGTGTATGGAGTTGTAGGTACCAATACATTGCAACCAACTGATCAGCAGGGGTGCCAGTAATTAACCCACCGGATTGGATATTGATGACGTATTCTAAGGATAGGTCACTATACAACTTGCTAGTAGTTTCAGACTTTCTTATTCCAGAGTTCCTCCTACAATTTTTTCCCAATTTAAGCTTGTGGGTATGAAAAGCTCCATCATACGAGAGGCATTTCCAGTTTTGCTTCTGCGAATATAATTACCAAATCATGTGGATGTTGTATGTGTGTTATTGTAAGCATGAGAATATCATCTGTTCTTGCCTATCTTGTAGGAATCTTTTGTGTCATTGGGGTTATTAATAATCCTTAGCACTTGTAGATTATTTCTTAGAACAGCAGGAACAGATAATTCTGTATGACAGCCAGAAACATTTCACTCAGCATCAACCCTTCCACTGCCAGAGCGAGGCGTAATTCCAGGGTTAAAGGGGTTGTCCAGAAATAAGAAAAACATGGCTACTGTCTTCCAGAAGTAGCACCACACCTGTACACTAGTACTGTCTGGAACTGTAACTCAACTATATTAAAGAGAATGGGGCTGAGACTGGGCTGTAATACCACACATAGCCAGTAGACAGGAGTGGAGCTGTTTTCAGATGAACGTGTGCATATTGAATTTGGAGTGTCCCTACTGTTTATCACACCACTATGTTTAGATCAAGTATTAGGTGCCAATGCATTTAACAATCTATTAGCAGTAATAGTTCACTGCATTTGATTTAGAGATCTGCATCTCATGCATAGAAAGTGTTGTGCTTGGTTCACACTAGCATTCAGGTTTCTGTTCTTCGGGCCCGCTTGGGAACCAGAAAAATGGAAATCCGGTACACTTAAAAAGCGGTTACCCGGGTCAACCAGCGGACTCCATAGACTATAATGGGGTCTGACGGGTTTCTGTCCAAAAATGTGGAGAGAAAAGTCCTGCTTGCTGGTTTGCAGCAGATTTGGGAGATGGAATCTCCGAAAGGAGTGCGAGCACTGGTGTGAATTGTGCTCATTTTGCTTTAGTCCTGTTCTGGGTGTTTTGTAGGTGGTATTTGTCTTGGAGTGTCGTGGGGCTTGGTACAAAAGCTGGGCTTGGTCCCTGCGGCACAACTTCTCACAACAGTAAGCCCCTCTGGCAGACGACCGTGTGTTAGGTTAATGTGCTATCCGGGTTTTTCCGAATATCATACTAACCCGTACATTTCTATGTGCCCATACACGGGACCGTGAATTACACATGCCACAAAATATGAAACCAGTCCTAATCTGGTCTGATTTTGCGGCCCTGCTTCTGTGGCTCCTATTCCTTAAATGAAAAGGGTCACAGGTCATGTGTATGTTTATTAACGGCAGCTGGTTAGCATACAGTCGTGTGCAATTAGCTTTAGCCACATCCCATCCATGCATTTACTTTCCCCTTTCCTTTAGTTTCTGGTGCCCAAACCACTGTGAAGACTTGTTCACAACATACATAACCTCCCCATCATCCTATCCTCTGTCAGTGCCTTCTGCTTATTAAAGGGATTCTACCATTAAAACTTTTTTTTTTTGTTGACACGTCTGAATAGGCTTAAGAAAGGCTATTCTTCTCCAACCTTTAGAAGTCTTCTTTGCCCCGCCGTTCCGTTAAAATTCCGTTTTCAGTCAGTATGCTAATGAGTTCTCTCGCAGCACTGGGGGCGGGCCCCAGGGCTTAAACAGCACTGGGCCCGTGGCCATAAGAAAAATGTAAAGTAAGCGGCCATTTTCTTGTGGCCTGTGGAAGCGGCGCTGGAGAGTTCTCTCGCAGCATTGGGGATGCCCCCAGTGCTGTGAGAGAACTAATTTGCGTACTGACGAAAAACGGAATTTTAACCGAACGGCGGGGCGAAGACGACATCTAAAGTTAGAAGAATAGCCTCTCTTAAGGCTACTCCGACGTGTCACCGACCAAAAAAAAAAGTTTTTAATCATATAATCCCTTTATTCATATCCCCTTTTGTTCCGCAACTTCTCAACAGAATCCTTCCATGACTCCATGTTCCTCACCAACTTATTTTGCCATAAAAGGGTTGGTTTTCTCCTTTCTAACAGTGGAAGGCTGTGCATCAAATCTCATTCCAGTGCACCCAAGGACAGAGTTAATAATTTTATTATGCACAGACTGCCAAACATCAAAGGAAATCAGGACTTCAAATAAGTCTTCGATCCTAGTATTTGGATATTGAAAAGTCTGCTGTGGGGCCCAGCCTTTTCTAGTTACACCCCGGAGACCAGCCTGCCTTGACCGACTTGTCAGGAAGCTTTGTTGACATCTTCACTGTCTGCAAGCCAATTGCTGCACCCGATATCCCCTTGGTTGTCAGTCTACAGTCTTCACTCGCCATCTTCATCCTTGTACTAGTGACGCCTCCTAGCAGTCTGGCACAGTTACCTATGCTTTAAAGCGTTCTCAGGTTTATTGTAATAAACCAAAATTGTAAACAGAACCAAACTGATGTGAGTAAGAAAACTACTCAAAAAAGCCTTCCTTAAAACTTGGGTCACACAGGATGTAATTGCATTGGGTTTGTCTAAATCATACAGCAGCAGATCGTAAATAAAATTTCACCAAATCTCAATCGTGGAAAAAAAAAAAAAAAAAAAAAAAAAAAAAAAAGCAAAAAAAACAAAAACACAAAATTCATAGCAAAAACTGACCCGCGACGCAAATTTCCAACCCATGGGATGTCTGCTAAAGCTGTCGGGTAATCCTACAGCACAAACTATTGTAATGCAAAGGTAAAAATATTTGGGAAACAATCCCTGCAGATAGGCAGTCTCTGCAGTTTTTAGGAGAACATGCTGCTGGATTTCCAGGTCAGCTATGTCTGCCATGTGTGACCAATGGTAGGGTAGGGATCAGTCATCCAACCACGCTGACCATGCTACCATCACCACTGAGGAAAGTGATTGGTTGCAGTAGTCACATGTGCATGGTTGGCATGTCATCATTCAGAAAATGCTGTTTAGCCAAACACCAAGGCTGTGAAGTTAGTGCCACTTTTGGGTGGAGTTAAAACAAAACTAAAATTATACAATAACTTTGTAACATTGTATCTACTTTAGGAATTCAAATCACAAGCTTTCTCTGAATTAGAGAATAAGTTACCGTTAGCCCATGGTTGCCAATCATTTATAAAGGTCAGACTGCAGGGGGTGAAGAGAAAAAAAAAAAAAAATAATAATAATAATTTTTTTTGGGGCCAAATGAGTCACCAGAGCAGTGATGTCAATGTAGTGGAGATTTTATCAGGTTTGTAAGGGCTCGTTCATACAGGTTTCAGTTTCCTGCACAGAACAGAGGCAGGAGACGGAAACCTGCAGGACTCTTTCAAACCCATTCATTTGAATGGGTTTGAAAGATGTCTGGCTGTGAGTGGCGGTGAGCGTTTTATGCTCTCTGCCGCGAAACCATTTTTTTAAAAAATTGGACACAAGTCGGACATGCAGTACTCTGTGTCCGATTTAAAACAAAAAAACACTATTTAGTGGCAGAGAGCATAAAACGCTCACTGCCGCTAATGGCCGGACCTGGTCTGACAGGTTTCAGTCTTCTGCATGCAGAAGACAGAAACCACAGAATGGACTGACAAACGCTAGTGTGAACCTAGCGTAAGATACATGGAGACGGAAACCCGTCGGTCAGCATTCAAACCCATTCACTTGAATAGATTTGCAGAGGTGACCGCCCATGTGCATCTTCTGCCGGTCCACGGGGAAATTTTTTTTTAACCAGACACAAAGTCCTGTATGTTCGACTTTGTGTCTTGCTATAAAAAAAAAAAAAAAAAAAAAAAAATTTAGATGCACACAGGCGGTCACCTCTGCAAACCCATTTACGTGAATGGGTTTGAAAGCTGACCGTCGGGTTTGTGTCTCCTGTCCAGTTTCGCGGAGCAGAAGACTGAAACTGGATTGATTGGCTAAATCGGAGACCGGGCGCAGATGTGAATCTGCCCTTAACTGTTTATATAGTGGATTTGTATAGCGTCAGTTTTCAGGAAAGAAGTTGCTAAACTGGACTTTACCCACAAAGCATTGCAATCTCAGACATCCTATGTGTCAACACAAAACCATTTTTTGGGGGGTGGGATGTGAGAGGCTAAATAACATTTTAAAAACCCCATGGCTCATTTGCTTTTCAGCTTTCATATTTATGTAGCTTCTAAAAAAAAATTCCTCTTGAAGTTTTTACCTAATTTGTATTGCACTTCGCCTATGTCTCATTCATCTTTTTAAAGAAAATTCCAAACAGGAAAGGAGAAAAATCACTCTTGCCTATCCGAAAAAAAATAAAATAAAATTATAATTGTGTTAAGAAGATTACACTGTACGGTAAATAGGGATTAACTAACTGATTAGTCTTTAACGAGAAGATTAAGGTCTAATCCGTCTTCCAAAGCTTAAAATATACTTTTACCACTTTGGCTTCTGAGCAGGTGCCCCTTAATATCTACATCTGACACAGTTTTACTTACAGATAGAGACGGCCACGATATAGGAAAGACCAATATTGTGAAATTACCAACTATCAATACATCAGGAGCAAACCTCATTACCCGAGATGAGCGAATCTAGAAAAAACACCTGTCCCCTATGGATTCAGATCATTCAGACTTCAAGGAATTTTCCAAGAATTATAACCAAATTAACTGTCTAGTTGCTGGGATCTCACCACTGATGTTGAGAATATGGGTCGCTAAATTACTGATTTGACTAGTTTAATTTTTTTCTGATTGTGTTCATCTAAGATCAGCATTAAGGCACGCTTTTATCAGCCCCATGCACCTTTTCTTTCTTGATTTTAAAGGGGTGCTCTAGAATTACAAAAATATAGCTGCTTTCTTGAAATAGTGCCACTCCTGTCCGCAGGTTGTGTGTGGTACTACAGCACAATTTAATTTAATGGCTGTCTTTAATGTCCAGTTATTTTCTGGAAATTTTTAAAAATTTAACATGCAACTTATGGGGATTATAGGGATTTTTTTTGCACAAGAAATTTTCCTGATGTTTTTTCAAGTCCTATAGAACATCTTTTATTTATATTAAAATTATTTTGTATGTAGCGGTTTTTATTTTTTACCATAAATCTTATCTGCAGCACTTTTGGTTAAAAAAAATAAAGCAACAAACGCTTGAAAAACGTGAGGTACTGAATAGACAGGTGGCGCCATTGGTAAAAAAAAAAAAAAAGTTTTTTAAAATCCTATAAAATCTTAAATGTAGAAGGACAAATATGCGCTTCTCTCACACAAGGGATTTATCAGGTTTGTAATAGATATTTTAGCCCATGCCTTTCTGTAAACCCAACATTTTTGACAACTCCTTTAGGGCGGGTTCACATCTGCGTCCGGTCTCCAATTTAGCCAATCCGTCCAGTTTACGTCTTCTGCCCCGCAAAACTGGACAGGAGACTGAAGTGTTACGGAATAGGGGAGTCAGTGGCTGGCATCCAGACGCTTATTCCCAACACCCACAAGGGTAAGGCTTATGGGAAGCCAATTTATCTACCAGCATACATTTGGCACGTGGAAGGATTAACTGGAGGAACCCCATCCAAGCAAACATACAAACTCCATGCAATGAATGCCCTTTGTCGGATGTGACCCTAGGACCCAGTGCTAACCCGAGTCACCATGCTGCCTTACAAAATTAAAATTTGAGTCAAAGTGGGGAGGAGGAAAGACCACAATATGTGTCAGCTGTAAAAGATATGTGCATGGCCACTTTAATGGGGACGTTTGGGATTAGAGGGAGAAAAAAAAAAAAAAGTTTACGCTATACTAGAAACAGCGCCACATCTGTCCATAGGATGTATCTGGTATTGCAGCTCAAAGCAATGAGACCTACAAGTTATTGCAGCTCAACTCCATTTGTATAGATAGGACATAACTAGAAGTAGTCAGACCCACGGTCAAGATTGCGCTATTGCCAATAGGAACACAGACCCCATTTTATATTCAGGACAACCCCTGTAAGATATCGGTAGATATTTTTTGGTTTCCACTTTGTAAACTACAATAACGAATGACACTTTGTTGGCTTCTAGAAAACAATATTTCACATGTAGACAATTGGAGAAAAAAAAAAAGTAAAGACAGAATTCCTTCAAACTTTAATTTCAAAAGGCAGAAAACAGAAGCATTGGTAGATTCCACGATTATTGCACTTTTTTGATGCGGTCTTTGATGAAATCCACTTAACAAAATCCTTTCCAAAAAAGGGGAAAAAAAAAAAAAATTAAAATGCCACTTTTAAAAAAAAAAATAAAAACCCAAAAAACGACTGAAGGAAAGGATTTTGTCTTCAATGCTGGATGCTGGAGAACATGCATTTCCTGAAATCAATCATTAATAAGCTTAGCCGTATTAAGAGAAATCTAAAACCGGGTGCTGAAATACACCACAGCCAAGGAGTGTATCTTGAAAAGGCCATGTTACAAACGCCAAAATATAACCTGGGTTTTAATAACTAACAGCGGTATCTTCAGCACCTACCCGCTAGAGTCCATGTTGCTTAAACACCAGGTTCTGGCAATAAAAACAAAACAAAAAAAAAAACAAAAAAAAAAAAAAAAAAAACGCATCTACATTCATATGATTCCTAACAAAATGTATCCATATATACAAGATTACACAGCAGCCACATCTAGTAATTGTAGCTGCCTTTATAGTTTTGGGAAGGGACCGTTCCCACGTCTTGAAGGTACATGCCGCCTTCATCCAGGTGTGATAAGGGGACAGTGTCCTCTTCGCTGATCTGTCGGTCAAACTCTGATTTCAAGGCAGGACGTTGATTGTCAGGAAAAGCCAAGGAAAAGAGCGCTTCGGGTTCACACACAAACTTGTAGACGTAGCGTTCGCCAGCCACCTGGAGAGGACAATTTAGATTTGGTCAGAGCCTAGGTTTATACGTTTTTTTCTCGCTAATGTTAAATGCGGCGCCAACACAAAAGCAGCAGAGACTATAAACATTTTATATTACTAGTGGTCTCTTCCGAAGACCTGAGTGGTTGTCTAGTTAAACCCATTGTCATATACCCTTTTAGTGAATAGTGAGTTAATGGAATGGATCATCTTTTGGCCAGTGGAGAGCAGATACAAAGAGCATCTTTTCCCCTCTGGAGGACGTGTTCTGCTATACATTACACAGACACACCATTTGTTTGAAGGGGAAAGGTGTAGTACTTTGCAATATCTGATCACAAAGTGTCCCCTTCCAGGAAATTAAGCAGAGGGACAAAGCAGGATTGCCTAAACTACAAAACCCCCTTTAGGCTAAGGCCCCACGTTGCGGAAACACAGCTTCTTTTGTTGCAGATTTTGCTGCGTTTTTTTTCAGCCAAACCTAGGAGTGGCTACAAAAGGAATGGGAAATATAGAGGAAGTTCTTATACTTCTACCTTCTGATCAATCCACTCCTGACTGGCTTAAAAAACCGCAACAAAAAAGCTGCGTTTCTGCATTATGGGGCCTCAGCCTTAAGTTGGCCATGCAAGCGAAAAAAAAACAAAAAACTCAGTCTAATAATTTCTGCAGGAGTCTCTGTATGGGAACCTCCTGGTGTCAGAAGTTATTTCATTGACAACTCAAGTGTATGGATGGCTTCCAATAACTCCCACTCTTTGTAGTTACTCCACTGATTATAGAGCAATTATAGCTTCTCTCTAGCCCTCACTATTCAACAATCAATGCTGTTAAATTTGCGCCCTGATCCACTGAACAGGCTCTGCACGGTTGGGAGCATATAAGGGTTAGGATACTGTCAACCCAGACTGGAGATTGAGTCATGCCCCCTTACCTGCTCCTGCTTGACAATGCCCCCACTAAATGGCAAACTGCAACAAAACACACCCTTAGGCCGAGGCCCCACGGACCAGAAACGCTGCGATTTGCCCACGGCGGAAAAAAAATCACAACGTTTTACAGTACTTTCAAAGTGGATGGGATTCATGCAAATCCCATCTCCACTTTGCGGGGGAAGAAAAAAAAAAAAAAATTTGCAACCCCTTTAGAACCTAAATGGGTTTATGTCTGACACTACCACCTAGTTTCAAGAGCCATTTGTCAAGCAAGTGAAATGAAACTATTTTCTCATATCACACATAGTAGAAAACAGATTTTCCTTCCCCTATATACTTACTTTTTGCATGATTCCCTTCTCATAGTAATAGCGCAGTGACCGGCTGAGCTTGTCATAGTTCATGGCTGGCCGGTTTTTCTGCATACCCCAGAGTCTCGCAACCTGCAAAAATAGGTCACAAGCGTCAAAACAGACTCTAATAAGCCTTGAATAGCAAGAAAGAGGTTAACGTAACAACAATGCTTTCCTTCCCTTCTTTCATTCTTTAAAAGGTCTAATATGCCTATAGGCAAGACATACAGCTTGCCCTTACTGAGGCTACATAGGCTCACCCAGCTGTGACATTCGAGAATAGGAGACAACTAATCCAGCTGTATGGACAAGCTTAAGGGGTGGAGAGAGAAGATGAAGATTTAGCTTGGCCTTAATTCCTTACAACTATTGCAAGCGAAGTTGTATTGCCGTCTATGGGACTTGCAATCAAGTGGCCGCAGGTTCAAGCCCCCGGGGGGGGGAATAAAATAGTGTGTAAAAAAAAAAAAAAAAAAAAAAGCTTTAAAAATATATAATAAAAATATGAAATAAATAAAAGTTCTAAATCACCTCCTGTCCCTTGAATATATATATAAAAGTAGAAAATCATATGTCATAAACCACCGGGTTTTTTTTTCAATACAAGGTGATCTAAGCAATAGATATTCCCCAAAATGGTATAACTAAAAAGTACATCTGGCCCCGCAAAAAAAAAACTCTATGCGTCCCCGTACAGCTGCAGGGTCACCTGTCAATGTGGCCTTGCAGCTGTTGCAAAACTACAACTCCCATATATTAAATATTTTACCATTTTTTGCTTCAAAATTTTTTTTTCCCTATTTTCCTCCTCTAAAACCTAGGTGCGTCTTATAGTCCGAAAAATACGGTATATGTGTGTGCCTAATCTAAATAGCTTGTATCATTTACACTTTCATGGAGTGACTACCCAAAATACAGAGGTGGACATGGAGGAGAAGTAAATGGCCAATCCATTTACAGTTCTGCAGTCTGCACTTAATGGTTGGGTCTTTGAATCGATGGTGACCAAAAAACTGCTGGTGTCTCCCATTGAAGTGGAAGGGAGATTTTGAGGCATATTCTGCCTTAAACTTGCCTGCAAAAAATACTCCATGTGAACTTCCCATGTGTACATGTAGGTCAGCTTTCAGAATTTGTGCGTGACACTACTCAAATAGGATATCTATAAAAGGAAAACCAATGCTATGGCCAAACTATATAAAGAGATAATCCAGAAGGACAATTGTATAAGGCAAATCATTTATAATCTTACCTCTTCTGGTTCTATCAACTTGAACTCCATGCCTCTACCAGTCCAGGCAATGAAGTGAGAATTGGAGGGATCATCCAGCAGTGCCACAAGGAACTGCCACAGCTGCAAGGATCCACGTCTTTGGTATGGAGGCCCATCTCTATAGGTTCCAACTTCTTGCTTGATATCACCTGCTGTAATCCAAACAATTGGAAGGTCAACTCACATGACACCAATATTTGATACATCATTAGATACTCCAACACAACCACAGATCTTTGGATTATAAAATCCTCTTTTCTAAAATATACTCTTAACTTCTCTTAACCAAATGCTCTCCAACAAGAAGAACATACTAATGTATAAAAGGTTCCTTCTCACTATGGTTGGTTTGTTGACCATAGTTGGTGAAGAAAAGGAGAACAATGTCTATCACACTATAATCTGACATCTGGTCATCAGGCAGCGAACTAAAACATTCAAGACCAGAGTAGAAGACAAGGGACTATCTGTAAACACATTTTGGGATATTTTTATCCTTTTTAGGACATCTACCAAAGCAACCACCATATTTGGAAGGCAAAATAAATCTACAATCCAAAAATTAAGAGAAACACCAACCATCAAATTTTTCTGGCACGACACAAGCGTCATCAGTGAAGCTTCTCATGGGCTTTTCATAGCCATAGCCTATAAGAATAAAAGAGGAAGGAGTCAATTATACAATTTTACTGAGCCTGAACTCATTGGCTTGTGACATGACAGCAGAATAATGGCTCAAATAGTGAAAATTATCTTTTAAAACCCATGATTTTTGACTGATTATCTATCTGCATTCGTGATACTCAAGACGTTTACCTCCAAGGATCCTTCGACATATGGTGTCTTGTTGTCACCAACAGTTCATGGCCAAAGCCTAACCCTTTCCAAAACAAGTTATATATGACATCTATACCCTACAATCACAGCTTCTATTTTACGGCCCTACTTTCAAAAAAAGCCTAGCTATATAAAAACACTAAAAACATAATACACGTCATAATTACCATCCAAGTTTGGGTAGCCTTCCACGTTCCTGTACATGGACTGACAGCCAGGAACATCTGTCAAGAAGAAATGTAACAAAAAAATATAAGTTAATCAAAAAGGAAATGTAACCTAGAAATTTTCTTGGGCTAAGTCAGAGATCTGGTGCGAATCTAAACCTCCTAAAAATACACATGGCAAACAAGTTAATCATCCAGATGTGCGGTAGGTTTATATTAGACCAAATCAATGTACAAACGAATTGTAAACACATCTGAAAATCCTAATCGCGCTTCCGTTTCTGATACCTTCTGAGTTTATGTTATCGAGACGCCAGCTGTTTAGAAGTTTTAGATATAATAAATAAAAGAAAAATAAATAATTTTGTGGTTTCTAAGAAAAAAAGGCAAGATTAAATAAAGTTACATCATGGGACAAGTGCTCTGTACCAGATTTCTCTGGGTGTGGACACCTGATGGTAGCGGCCAAGAACGAATGTAGAAGAGGGTTCTACAAAAGAGGTTGCAACTGATACCTATACACATTGCATAGGTCATGACAAGTATGCAGATTTAAGAGTCAGGAGCCGATAGCCTATAGTTATCGCATGGGCCGGAGTTGATCCAATAAATTAATGTCCAACTTCGAGAACTTTGTTAGATTTCCTTTGGCCGCTTCACTGGACATGAGGTGGCCTTGTGGCTCTTCTCAGTAGGAGGTGATCAGTATGGTAAACTATACATTATCGTTGAGGGGACTGGTAATAAGTTTGCCTGTGGCCCAGGAGCTTCTCAACTAAATCACCCAATGTCTTAGACAATATATAAAAATAACTGCAACTGGTTACCATTGGGTTCTTCCAAGGACCTTATTACAAGCGCCGGGTATTCTTTTCTATACGGACACTCAATGTCTTAGATAGGCTGACACAGAATTCTTGAATACGAAACGTGTCTTGCATTGAGAACTTAATTCCAGTGGCTGACTGCGTTACTAACTTCGGAAGGGCTCGAGGACTTGGTCTTACCACAGTCATAATAGATTGGTCTCACGATGTAAAGCTAGACATGACAAAGTATCGTAGTAAACGTTCCACAGAACGGTGATCGCTAGAATAAACCCCAAGACTTAAGCCTCAGAAGGTGAGAACTTGAATCTCGTTTTTATTTCTTGACTTCTGAGCAATCTCCTTATTCCTGCAGCTTCTCCTTTAAATGTGAAGGCTGCAGTTTGGTTGTGTCAGTCGAGTATTTGTAACCTCTATAGCAGGGATGTTTTTTTTCCCAGCGCCTTAATAGCCTTGGGCAGAAATACAGTAACAGATAGTGTTACCGCAAGACAGCCCATATTTCTGGTATGATGTCAGCTGCCTATGAAAAAGCAGCCGAGTTTTGTAAGCCGGCACCAGAACAGCCCTACGGGGACTTCTTGTCTTTCTCTCGTCCTCCATTTTGTGAATGAAATTCCTCAGACTCCATTCAGAGAGTGAGGAGCCCATGTACGAGTGTTAGTGACTAGCAGGCAGGTGGGAGGGAGCGAGCTACAATTCAAGGTCGTAATGCAATCCTGGTAGAGGATGCAGAAAATGTGTAGCTTGAAAATGCAAGGTCGGGGACAGTAAAGAAAGTGCAGCCGCACAAGACAAGAACACTCCGCTGCAGAGAGTTATTGTGGAACTTTAGAGACAGGGACAGTGGCCAAATTTCTCCTGACTGACTTCATAAGTGCCTGCATATAACCTAAGAGATGTAAAGTCCTAGCCGGAGGCTTCACACAGAGTACAAGGTGGCTACCTACTCAGTACAGACATGAGCATAAACTACAGACACTGAAGAGGGTGGCAAGATCAGAATGGGTATCTATAGACAGACTAGTAAGTCCTCGAACACACATGGTGGGCAACTCTAAAATTATCAAGAATAATTCTAATTTATTCTTTAATAAAAACAAGCTCATATGCTATCTTTGTCTTTACAAGGTGAGATTGCAGAGAAAGGGTCAGTATAAAAGTAACAAACCCCCCCCCCCAAAAAAAAAAACAAAAAAAAAAAAACAAAACAAAAAAAAAAACAAAAAAAAAAAAACACACCACAACGACAAAAAAACAAACACATCTTTTCCCAATATCAACTGCTGGGAGTCAAGAAACAGTCAGCCGGTCCCACTGAATGAGGCTGGCAAGTTTGCCCCACTCTATAAGGGCCATTGAACACCACAGATCTGAGCAGGATGCCCAAAAATGAAATGCTAAAAAGTATAAGTCAGAAAAAAAAAACATGGGTCTAATAAGTTGAGTTTCTGGTCAGATCACAAAAAAAAATTGCCACTTATAGCACCATACAGTCTACACCTACAGAGAAACGGATTGGACTGTCCATGACCAAACAATAAAGTTACTTGAACCATTTTATTATGGGGTAAGGTTTCCATGTATCTAAACAATTATTGTTCCATAACTATACATAATTATACACTCGGCCCATTAGCAATAATCTTTAAAGAGGACCTATTACGTCCTCGGGAAAATACGGTGTAATACACCGCTAGAAAGCAGACAGTGCGCTGAAAAGGGAGTTTCTGACAGTAAGTCAGGCCCGCCGTTCTTCACAGTAGCATCTATTGCGCTGTACTGTCAGAGGGGGGCGTTCCTTACCACTCAGACATGGTCCAGTACTTGTCTATGGATGTGCATTGTCAGGAGTAGGGAAGGCATTCCTCACCGCTCAGCGTCATTGCTGGGCGGTAAAGAACGCCCCCTTCTCAATACAGCGCAACAGATGCAACTATGAGGAGGGGCGTTCCTAACAGACTGTCAGAAACGCCCTTCTGCCACTGAAGAGCTACGGTAACAGCACTGATAGCCTTTCAGCAGGGGCACAGTTTCTAGAACCCAGCATAGAAACTCAACCCTGCAGGTTATTGAATAAAAAGCGATCTCAGCAATGGAGGTGGGAACAACAGATTCAGGTAATCCTAACTGATCACCATTTTTGTTTTCCACATGCAAATGAGCTCAATGGAGGAATGAGGGTATTGCAGCTAACCTATTTGGAGTAATGAGTATGTGGTCATTGCTCCAAAGAGCTAATTTACATATTGACAACAACTGTAGGCACCAATTCACAAGGCAAATATCCTGTTTGATTCAGGAGACCCTAACCTGCTGGGTTGGGTAGATAAAGGGAGTCCATCACCAGAACCCAGCTCAAGTCCATTCCCCATTGCCTGAGCTTACTGTTCAGTTTGTACATATAAATATGTTGATCCTACATCAAAAGCAATTCACATCTAGCACTTTTGGAAAGGAATGAAAACTAAATATGATGGTGAGAACCTGTGTACCAATATTTTTGCACATCTTTTTGAATTTCCCTAACAAAATCCACCATCGGTTATGTGTAAACTATTTAGCTACATTGACGCGTCAGCCAGTGATCTACCCATCATGGAGGATGTGACATCATAAGCAAGGGATGTGACATCACAGCCATATCGTTTACATACAGCTCTAAGTGTCTGGTAAAGACAAGACCATGTCACAGTCGGACATACAAGTATATTGGTAAGGATTTTAGTTTTGGGTATCTGTCGGATTCCTATAACCTTATCACCAAACCCTTAATCAAATAGGGTAAATGTGAACGTATAGCTTTATATACTCATGAATCACATACTGTATATAAACATCACAATGTAAGGATTGGCCAGATCAGCACCAGACTGAAGACAAAACCTTGCATACAGTATCACTATACACAGACAAAACCATTTATTCATCCATACATTATAGCTTTCCAGGAGCAGAGGAAACCGGAGGAAATTAAACCTCCATTTCTAACACAAACCAGGCTCCTGACAGGTCTAGCTGTGTCATTTCACGGCCAACCATTCTTGTGAGTTTTTATAACACACTTTACTTAATTCATATAGGTGCCTGAAACAAGCCGTGTTATTTACATTCCAACGTATGTGGCGACGCAACGTTGTATGGACCAGACAGACATTAGCTCATTAGCAAAGCAGACAGACTTCACGGAGGCAATCGGAATACAAGGACAGGCAAGCATTTAGAGTGACAACCTCCACCTCCTGCGTTATCCATACTGAAGATTTAGAACCGTATAGTTTACATAGCATTCACCTACCAAACACTCTGTTTAACCCATTAGACGGCAAACACTTAAAAATTTCAATAAGTCGTCAAATACATTATACAGATACTTGTAGGGCCGGCCATTAACTAGCAAGTCCATTAAATAGATCAACGACCACTAAAGGCCCCCCATATATAAGCACATTACAATTTCACCAGGACCAGCCAATTATCTTATGTCAGGACCTCCCAGCTCTCCCCAAGAGAATATTGGGGCAAGGATTGTTCTTGGGACTATAAGGGGGCTCAGCCCATTTTCCCTATCTAGAACACAAGCACACTTGACCAAATATGCGGTCGAAAGGAAAATCCATCAGCCATTAAAGGCGTTTACCAAGTTCTAAGACACCAAGAAAGGTTGGTCCTACTGTGACTACTACTCTTTGCAGCTCAATGAGGTCTTACCTGAATCATATGCATAGTCTGTCTGCTCCTGCTTAATGATCACATTGGATGGGTACCGGTGAGGCCTGCTGGTTCCAATATGGTTTGCCTGGTCATACATAGGGTCATGGTACTCCTGTTTGAAGCTTTGTTGTGGATATTGGAGACATGGCTCAGACACCTGGCGTTGGTAGTTGGCTGGAGACTCCCTAGTCATGTTCTGTGTGGATGGAAAGGAGTGGCACATCTCTGGCAGCTGCTGTTGGTACCGGGATCTGAATATTATAATAGATAGGGTTAGACAAAACAATAGCAACATTTGGTTTAACATTCAATACCAAGGCAACAGTATCTAAAGTCTAACATTTGCTTTTTTTTTTTTTGAGCGCTCTTTGCTTTGGGTATGGCTAGAGTTTAAGACTTTAAATTTTGTAAGGAGTAGTTATAGAAGTTTGCTAGATATAAAACACTATTGTACATGGCTTAAATTTGAGGTCCAATACACTTACCCATGTTCCATGAGATATCCTCCTGACTGTACAGGCTGCGAAGAACCCGGTGGATTAACATAACCTCTGTCCTGTCTGGAAAAGTGTGGGATGGGGGACACTTGAGCACCCTGATTTGGAGACTTGATATTGACTTGTCTAGATGTTTGGTCGTAGGCACTGCAGACAGAAAGTTGTAATTGTAAACCTAAGTCAAAGCACCAAAATAACCAGCTGGAGAGCTTGCAATAGTCATGGGGCAAAAGAGCCCTTTTCCTTACCTGGCATAAAGGCACTGTTCCCCATTACGGTACTGAAACTGTTTCTGGCTGCATGAAAGACTGGGGTCTGAACAAGAGCTTGGTTGTTCCTTTTTGATTTTCACTGGAGGGCTGTGAAAAGCAACTGGGAGACGAGAAGAAAAAAAAAAAAAGTTATGTAAATGGATTAAACGCATTAGTTTACAAGACCAGCAGTTCTCATCTAGCGTTCAGGAAAGAGTGGTCATCCCCTCCCCGCCCCCTCCCAAAACATGGCAGATCCCCGCAGCTTTAAACGATGAAGTCAGACAATCCACAGTGAACAGTATCACACTATGATGGGCAATATCAAGGCTTCCATAATCATATTTCAAGGACAGGAGGGAGTTTTATAGTCTATGGGTGACCATACAACTCCGTTCCCAAAGTCTTAATTTCATGTAGGGGGGCAATACAGTGGCTCAGTGGTTAGCACAGCAGCCTTGCATCGTTGGAGTCCTGGGTTCAAATCCTGCCAGGAGTTTGTATGTTCTCTGTGTTTGCGTGGATTTCTTTCCATATTCCAAAGACATACTGATAGGATAAAATGTACATTCTGAGCCCTATATGGGGCTCACAATCTACATAAAAAAAAACTACTTTCATGCATGAGACCTTGCTTAGGAATGAGCATGTGTAAAGCAGTCAATAAAATCTTGGGCAGAACATGGTACTGGCAGATGAAGTGGTCTACAACATGGTAAAATACCAAGCTTTCCCCAATCAATACTCCTACAGAGTACCATCATACGCCACCACCCCATCATCCATCATGGAAGAGTCACAACTCCCAGTGAACATAAATATAGTCAGGTTTGATCCATTGTTTCCTCATGTGTATGGGCACCTTTGGTTCCCATTTCCAACATTTGATGTAGTATTAATGTCAGTCAACCATTAACCGCTTATAGTTTACAGTAGTCCAAGCCACTATCTTGTGCCCAACCAAGTTTAATCCCGAAATCCACGAACTGCACTTCCTACTTAGCAATTAACAGCAATTATAAGCACTTTTATGTAGTCTGGCATGCCTTTAGAAGACCCACCCAACATCTGAAAGTACAGGCCCGGAGGACATGAAGGTACTTTCAGGTAACATGACATAAGTGCTAATGAATATTAATCGCTCTCCCCTGAATATTCGTTACGTCGGGGCGGTTTTTACTCTACATGTTCTTGCTACTTTTTAAAGATCTGTCATGTTTTTACTTATTAAATCATTATACTATAAAGTTATAGGGATCGAGCACAGTGACTGTTTTAGGTTTTTTCAGTCTACGAGGTTTGTTTTTTCCTTTCACTGCTCTAACTTCCATGACGTAGTTCGAGTCTTGCCTGGCTACTGACCTTTTGATCCTCTGGATATAAAAACTAGTTTATCCACGTCATACCTCCTGTGCAGAAAACACTTCACATAGTAAGAGCTCTAAGTTATTGTAACATGCCCAGCTAGGCAGAGGCTTAACTATAAGGGGTGCCGAGAGGGCATTCATAGAGTCTGAGGATGCAAAAACACACTCTATTCCTTATACAATGACATCACTGTTAATCACTTGTGTGATGACATCACTGCATTAAGGGGATAGTCTTACTTTCTAAAGCGGTGGTACATTACTAGGATACATCATTACTTTATGGGAATTTAAGGGCCAATCCCTGGGAGATGCCACAGTGGTCAGTTAATTCTTTATCCTGTTCACAATGACAGTCAACATCCAAGCTCCCAGCCACCCACTGTGTAGGAAACAAGTGAATGCGACCATGCTAAAGCTTGCACCACAGACAGACAGCTGAAAAGTCAACTTTATTCTCATTGATCGGAATTCCTGAGGTCGGACCCCAGCGAGTCAACATCTCACAGATATATGGTAGACTCTTGGCGAAGGGCTCTACAGCTATCCCTGTAGTGTGAAATCCTTTTATTCACTACATCGTACAGTGAAGTCAAAGTACATCGTCTGCCTTACTGTAGTACAAGGCAGTATTACTCCTGCTCTGACATCACTGTATGGATCATATCCAGGCAATGTGACATCACTGTATGTATCTCTGTCTGGGAACTGTGATATCACCGCATGTATCGTTATCTAGATACTGTACCACCGGTTTTGAGGCGAAACATTAAGTTTCTAGTGGTGTCATACTCCAGTACTATAAATTGCATGAAAAATTAGGGTGGCCCAGTCAGATTCCACATTGGGGCCTGCACTGCAACTAAAACAATGGGGCAGATTAAAAACCGGTCTAAGGGCTCGTTTACATGGGGCAAGTGGGGTGGATTCTGACACCAAATCCGCCCCCTCACAATAGAGGTCTATATAGACCGCTAGCTTCCTTTTTCCCGTGAGCGGTATGTTCTCGCTCATGGAAAAAAGCGGCGAGCTGCCCTTTCTTCAGGCGGATTCCGTGGTTGATTCAGCCCCGGCGTCCGCCTCACGACAGCACCCTCTGGGCTAGGCCCATTCATTTGGGCCTACTCCGGAACAGGAAGCCACGACAGGCACATTTTGGTCCTATTCTGACGTGGCTTCCAACATCAAAATCAGGATCCCGTGTGATCCTGGCCCCACATTGCGGAAACGCAACTATTTTTGTTGCAGATTTTGTTGCTTTTTTTTTTTTTTTTTTGCTTTTTTTAGCCAAAGTGAAGAATGTCTGCAAAAGGAATGAGAAATACAGTATATATAGGAAGCTCTTATACTTCTCCCCTCTTTTCAATCTACTCCTGGATTTGGCTCAAAAAACCGTAACAAAAAAAAAAAAAAAAAAAAAAAAAAAAAAAAAAAGGATGTGGGGCTTTAGCCAAGAAAGCAAAACGGTCTGCGTTGATCATAGCAACCAATCACAACTTTCATTTTGTATTTTGCTCCTGAACAATGGTCATTGGCTTTTAGATAATCTTAATAAACGTGCCCAATTTAGTACACCCCCCCAAACATATACAGTACATTACTATGATGTAATAGTCTAAGTCTGAAGCTAAAATATACTACACGAATCGGTTAATAAAATATGTAAGTTGATGCATAAAATAGAATAGAAATAAACTATAAGTTATAATATAATGAGCTGAGACACAACGAACGCCTTGTTACAAAACACAATCAATTTCCCAGAAACGTAAAAATTATTGTCTTTGCATCATTTTCCTGAGGGATCCATGTGACAGTAGAGGAGCCCAGTGATGCGTATTTAAAATAATTAGACGCCAGGCAATGACGTATTTATTGGTCCTTGTCTCACTACTCACTAGAAATTGCTTGTTTGCATTTTCCCTGTGTAGCCATGTGACAAGTGTCAGGGGATGGTGTAACACAGTTGCAAGGCTCCCGCTGGGGACGCCACTTCCTTCAGGGGCAGACTGTGTTAGAAGGATTGCTGCCTGTAAACAGCATTAGCCATAAGAAAATCCAGCGTTATGAAACATTATAGTGAAGACATTGCAATATTATAACAATGGTCGCAGATACTAAGTAGTAAAATAAGACATTAGGCAATATGAAGTAATGTAAACACTGCAAGACAAATCCTTTTAGAAAGGGAAGCTGGATGTCAGTCAGACGATAAACACTGCAAATAAATGGGATTTATTTCATGTAGCATTTTTATTTTTTTTAATTAATTTTTATGTATATGCTCCAAGTATGGTGCTTTTCCATAGGGGGAATAAGCCCTGAAAAAATGCATGTTAATAAAATGGGCGATCAAACACTACTCAGGGGAATTTTGCAGTTTGGAAATTATTATTATTTATTTTATCATTAATAGAAATAAAACACATACATTAATATATATATATATATATATATATATATATATATATATATATATTATACACACACACACACATATACATACACACTTAGTTACAGCATATGACAGGGACATTACAGAACTTATCCCTTTCTCCACATTTTTAGTTTTCTAGTCTCATATATACATTGCCCCTAGGATGTAGCCAGAAGTCTATTTTGTGCACAATGGTGTGCACAGTTACTGTGTGTAAAACACATTTGCCAATATTTAGCAAGAATATTCAGGGAGAAAGGTGCACAAAGCGCATCGTGGAAATTCTTGACCCAAACTACACTATGGGTACAACCATGCTATTGTTTCATTACAAAATGTTCACTACACCGCTTTGTACATGACTTGGGGTACTTTATCGGCCAGTCACGTCCAAAAAAGACCGCTAGCCCAGTGGATGTAGAGATTGGATGGCTGTTGCAGATCATCAAATTAACACACACACACACCTTTTACCCAACTTTATGAATGATACATAATAAGCCGGCTCAATTGGATGGAGTAATCTAAAGAGAAGTAGATTATTACCTTCTATAGCGGTACTATACAGTGTATCGTAGTAAAAAGCTTGAAGCTCGGTGTTGTGTAAGCAATTGTTACCACGTGATGCGAGTGGGTGGATGAGACATTTCCTAGTCCAGAAAACCAGAGTTGCTCTAGGCTATCGTTCAGAAATGTCCCTTGTAAACCCTGAAAACATCGGGGCTTTCCTCGGTAGACTGCTGAATGAATGAATATATATATATATATATATATATATATATATATGTGGCTGTTTATGTGAAAAGGGCCCACATTGTCGATATGGAGTTCTTGGTATCATTGTAACGGTTATGGTGTAACATTGTCCGAAACAGCAAAAAAATTTTTATTGAAAGCACAATTGACATATTTTTAAAGAAAATTTTTGCATAAAACAAAATTGTGATTTTTTTACCCAAATATGTTTTGGACTATTTTCTCTATAATTAGTATCGACGATCTGGGCCCTTTTCACGTAAACCACACACACACACACACACACACACACACACACACACACACACACACACACACACACACACACACACACACACACACACACACACACACACACACACACACACACACACACACACACACCTTCCCCAGCGTTTTCAGGCCTCCTCCACAAAACAAAAACTAAAGAGCAAAAACATATAGTAATGAAGTATTCAGGAGCTATTCCCTGTATTGCCGTATGAATATTTTATAAGGCCTTAAAGAGAATTAACTAAGTAACAAATGCAGATAAAAGAAAATGGCAAATCCATCTGCTTGACTACTTATCTAAGTGCACAGTAATCGCCGCCGAGCGGTAAGTGGACAGGTCATTGGTCTAGGCAGTCCTCATAGCTATAGCCAGTGCATTGTAAGCGCCATTTTCATATAACTTCCATGTCCCCAGATTTTTAATTTTTTTTAATTATTATATCACATAGCATCTGGTGGAATTTTTATTTATTTATTTTTTTTTTTTCATCCAAGTTATAAAGAATATGAGATGCTATTAAGAGGCATCTGCTATGGTGGCCATGACCAAAAAAAACCAAAACTTCATGTTGCCATTTTTACATACGACAACCTGTGCACAGATCAACGATAGAACACGCTCATTGGCACTTGTATTCTATCAGTCCACGTAAAACCATATGGGGACCAATGATCAGGAACCAAATACCCCATTTACGTCCCCACGTAAATTTTTCAGCTGCAAAAAAACCCTGTAAAAAACAAACACAAAAAACAAACACCACACACACACACGAGCTACCGACAAACAAGCGTTGGGTTGATGACAGTATACTAATACCTCTCTCGTTTTTATACAGATGGATTAGCACTGGGAGAGGGTCCCACTCCACATTTGGGATTTCTCTCTTTACCCACCTGTGGGTGCCTACTCTGTAAATTTTTACATAAATTTACATCTATTGAAACTACTCTGTCAAAAGACAGAAATCACCAAAAAAAATTACTAAAATATTTTGTAATATTTTAGTAATTTTTTGTTGATTTCTGTCTTTTGACAGAGTAGTTTGTTCTGTTGTCTGAAATTTACCTCGAGTGCCTTGTTTGTTTTTTTGCACATATTTTTCCTATAGAATTCTAAGTGTATATCAATACAATGTTAAAATGTAATAAAAATTATATTGCTTGACGTGTTGTATCTGAAGTTCACTAGTTTCAGTTTGTATGCCTTTTCCCGTCATATGGTCCCTATGTTATACCTCTATAATTGTATCACATTTAGGTAGAGGCCCCTTAGCAGTAAGATATCCTATTAACCCTCACTCTACCAGCATACCAGAAATGGAGGGATGAATACTCCCAGGATGAATGCATAAGGGAAAAGAAAAAAAAAAAAATGTACAAGACTATGCCATAAAGGGGTTAAACCGAGGGCATACACAAAGCAATGTACATTGTTCTGGGACAAGTCTAAGCGCGACACACCCACAGGCCAGACCAGACACTTCCGAAACAGCTCCACACAATCTGTTATGGGAGCAACATAAACCCTTTGAAAAGCCTGCATCCATAACAGAGAGAAAGGCCCGGGCCGCAGACACCGCTTCACACTTTTTATCATGCTACCCCATTCACAAAACCTATTTATAGAGGTGTCTGTAACACACCTAGAGAGTTTAACTCTTCGCAGTCCTCCACAAATTTTAATTTAATTTTTTTGGCCACTTCCATGCAATTCCAGGAAATAACTTGCAACCAAGTTTTACATACGTGGGAGTCTGAAACAAGAGACGGACAAACAATCTTTTCCTTTTATCAAATCAGCATGGATAAAAGCTTGCCTGCTGCGCCTGGCATGCAGCTGGTGTCCTATAACCAGTCAATACAGAGTCTATGTCCTCCATGCACGTGAGAAGCGGGAACTCACAGCACTAATGACCTCTAATGGAATCACACACATTAGTATAGGCCAGGCACCATGGTGCAAAGGGCCGCTGCATTTACTGGGTAAGTGGAGCTACAAATCTCCAGCTCGACCATTATAAGGCTATGAACAATTTGTCCAGTCACCTAAGGATAATTTACAGGTCGTCTGCTATGTATGTGCATTCCTTTAGACCAAGGAAGCAAATAGAACAATGCACAGGGCCTGATGTATCGAACAAAGACCAAGAAAAACATCCACGAAGGTTCAACAGGGGCAACTGGTATACGAGAAGAACCGTGCATAGAGAGTACACACTATGGTATAAAACCAGCAAACCTCTATTCTAGGGAAACAACAATATAAAAACTCAAGAGCTTTAGTGACGACAAAAATCTGAAAAAATGAATTTTTTAAAAACTTTGCATTTACAAAAATATAGTCTCTAATATGGAAGGTAACTTGCTTAGCTTAGGGCGTCATAGTATGTTGGTTGTACAATTTTTATTTTTAATGTAGATTGTGAGCCCCATATAGGGATCACAATGTACACTTTTTCCTATCAGTATGTCTTTGTAGAATGGGAGGAAATCCACGCAAACACGGGGAGAACATACAAACTGCTTGCAGATGTTGTTCCTGGCAGGATTCAAACCCAGGATTCCAGTGCTGCAAGGCTACAGTGCTAACCACTGAGCAATGGTGTTGCCCCTTGGTTGTGCAAATTTTGACAATTCCAGGGACTGCAAATTTTCACCCCACACAGAGTATGAATAGCACTTTTCTATCATTTTAACGTGACCAAGGCTCCACCCGGAGCTATAGCCCTATTACTATCAAGACCCATAGGTCCTAGTAACCTTTTCCCCTTAAACAACTGGGGGATCCAGTGAGTTAAAACCTAAAATTATTACCACATACGATTTTGGCATCTTTGTAGTCTGCAACATATGTGCACTGGTGGGGGTTCTTCTTGCGTCACATTTACAGATAGGATAAGCCCTTATGTTGTATGGAGGGCCTCTTGTCAATGAAGAGCAGCGTAAGGCATGCAATTCAGAAAAATAAAATTTACTTGTCAAAATCTGACTGTCCAATGTTATCAGTGACAAAAGAATAGAAATACAAAAAAAACAAACAAACACCCTCAAAGACATTCAAAATAGGACCCTATATTGTCACTACATTGTACCTACATAAATCTGAATATAGCAAAAAAAAGCCAACAAAGTCACCAGCAAACATTACATTCCACCAGCTTCCCCATGGAAACATTTCTCTGGCCTTGAAGCGGTTAACCCCGTCTCCCGGCTGCAGTGACCCCGGCCATGCACAATCTAATCTTATTCCTCATTTGTGGCTTTTTTTTTTTTCTTCCATTACACTGAGTGAAACTTGAAGGGTTACTTACGATTCTCTGACTGCAGGTCCTGCAGAAACTGGTCATCGCCGTCCGGTACTTGAGCTGCATACAAAAGAAAAAAAAACATTAGGGATTAAAATAAGAAAAAAAAGTTGCACGGCTTTAAGATTATCTGGAAATTGCAAGGCAAGAGGTTAAAATGCACACGTGTATATAAATGCTTTTTGGGAGTCTCAGAACCATAGAGACAGAAGATAGAGTAAGTGATCTTGGAGGCATTTGGGGATTTTGCTGAACTTCCTGGCATTGATCTGGTTAGAAAACCCTATAGTCATCCTCAAGTGGCTGATAACAGGGAACAATAGATGTCCCTAATAAAGATAATGCAGGTTAAAGAGTTGGCTAGAGTAAAAAAAGACTGATCATTGCTGTAAATGGTTAATTAACCAATGATCGCCCATCTAATATTATGGAGTCAGGATTCTACAAACTAGATTTTACCAATCCAGATCACCGCCATTCACATAGATCTTCAATATCACCTTTAACAAAGAGCGCCCAACGCGGCATTCAATGTCTTTCAGGATATGATTGTGAAAGATGGACAATTATAAATTCCATGCCAATTTTCATTAGAGGTTAACAGCATATAACACTGGCACAAGTCCAGTTGGCTCATAACAGGATCGCGCTCAGACCCCACAATCCTCCGGACCATTTAGACAGCGGTGAAAGACAGCTAGACGGTTAACTCCAATGAGATTTGTGAGTTTTTACAAAAAAACCCCAAACCTCTATCTATCTATCTATCTATCTATCTATCTATCTATCTATCTATCTATCTAATCTATCTTCACATAACACACCCATATACACACACACAGATCTTCTGCAGATATACATTTGTCCCTAGAATTTGCAGAAAGTTAAAAGAACATGCTGCATACAGTCCTATTCATACACATGAAAATTTCATTTTTAACTCCGTCATTTCTCTTATAGATTTCTTGTGTGCTCATATACCAAATGAAGAGTGTCAGGTTGTCACTGCACGGTAAGCAGAAAAGTGAGCGGTAGTCTGTAGCTGTGAAACTGAAAGCTGATCTACTAGTCCTCATGTAGAAAGTAATAAAACCTGACCAGAGAGCTTTTATACAGGTCAACCATTGTACCATGCACCGATCCTGTGGAGCAGAGAGTGTCAGAATACAAGACAATACTAGAAAAAGATGGATCCCATCACTTGATATCTGCTGCCCTATCCGAGATTAGGATATGATCGAGGACGAGACGCTGAGCTCTGTAATATAGTTTTATATGATTCGGAGCTGAATTTCTGGGTAAATTCTAGTAGGACTCCTGGGAGAGTCAGTAAGAGTCCTGCTTACCACACCCATACAAAGTGATTGACAGCTCTCCCTTATCAGCATGTACATAGAAGGACAGTCAATCACTGTGTGTGGGTGGAGTTATCAGGACTCAGGGTCCATTGACCGTTTTTTGGCACTGATTTTGATGCTGAATCCGCAGCAGAATCCACATGGGGGGGGGGGAAAAAAAAAAGCGCCTCCAGACTTCAATGAGGATGTGGATTCAGCGTCAAAAAAAATCCATGTGAATGAATGGACCCGGTCTCTCCTTAGGCTCTGTTCATATTTACGTTCAGGCATCCCGTTTCCCTCTCTGCATTTTTCATGCAAAAACCATACGGACCTCATTATAGTCTATGGGGTCCATGGGTTTCCTAAGGTCACTGCTTTTTTATGTAGAGTAGGTTTCCACTTGGGGGTCCCCAAGCGGACTCCAGAACACATGTGAATCAAACCTAATCCTACTACAGGTCATCTAAACACACACATATATATATATATATATATATATATATATATATATATATATATATATATATATATATATATATATATATATATATATTTTTTTTTTTTATTTTCACACACACACAGTTAGCCCATGTGCCCCCATTGCATTATGAACTAATCCAGGGCCCGCAAAAGGTGTAGAACATGAACCCAAATGGTTAACAGAATAAAAGATGGAGGAAAAGTGTGCGGCCGTTTTCTTTGGTAAAACCTGACCCCATAAAGGGAAAGTCCATTTTATCTTCACTTTGGGACCCCTCTCTTCTATGCAATCCATTGCAGGTTATCAGCCCTTGTGCCCAAATTGTGGACCAATTCTTCTACCAAATCTCATTCACCATTACATCGGAGTGTAACACCGTGCGGGTTAATACTTCCTAAAGTGGGAAAAATAAGGAGCAGCACAAAGATCCCATCTAAAATTAGCCCCTCAGTTAATAGGTTAGAGATTGCACTCTGACATTTGGGAAGGAAGTATTATATTGTCTGCTGGTCATTGAGTAACATTAGTAGAAGACGCAGCACTAAACTGGCAGTGTGACTTCCGGTGCATTCCCAAACCTCAGCCTCAGATAGCAGAAACTATTTAAAGCTGGCACGTTGGCACAGACGGCTGAAAAGTGATATAGGAAGCAAAGGATCTGTGCTAAGCAAGATGCTTCATACATGGCGCTGGGCTAGCTAGTCCCAAGAAGGGGAGCCCCAAAATATAGAGCATTATGCCATCTGCCTAACTAGTAGGAACAAGCAACTATAGGAAGCTTTTAGAGATCCATGTTCCATAGTAAAGCCAATATATACCACGCAGGGTCTATAGAAAGCTGAATAACCCATATGGGAACAGGAAGGGATGTGGAGTCCGGACCAATTTTTGTGGAGTTGGCAAAAAGTTACCATCATTGCTTCATAAGAAATGATCATTTTAATTATACAGTTATTAATATTATATTATTGGGAATTCAATCACTATAATGAATTTACGGATCTTTATTGCTTCTGACTGACCATGGCCGTCAGCCATTTATGAAGTTTGAGTCATTGAGGATAGATAGAGGATACAGCTGGCCATAAGTTTGGAAAAGCTGGAGGACTACAAATCTGCTTGCTTGTACATATACCGTACAAGAGCCAATACACATGTATGGGCGGAATTTGCCATTCAGGAGCTTGGAAGAGCTGGATGACCTTCTCTATTACAACTGCAAATGAGAATATAGCACTCTGAGCGACCGACGGCTACTAGACATCAATATGGTTTCCAGTTTTCTCACTTGGAAGTAGGAAATGGAGTTTCCTGTATCTATTCACATGGAAATTTCATGCATTCCCATTGTCTTTGACCTGTTCCACCCACCCACTGTGCACCAAGTTGGTTCATCCCTTACAAAACAAGCATGCATGTAAATTGCCAACTTGCAAACAATTAACCCCTAGTGATGTAAGCGACACCTACCATTACAAGAGGTTACTGTGACTCTTGTACTGCTTTCCCGGTAACTACACAAACATTACTAAGAAATTATACGCTGCTCTACAGATAATCGGAGAGAAAATGCATTAAATTGCTCTATTTGGGCCACACCATGTGACATGCCAATCAATAGGTTAAGTAGTCTGTTTGTGCAATTTCATGTCTAATGCATTGATCAATATAGACCAGATCATCGAGACAAGGCCCCTATAACTGAAGGGTTGCACAGGGACAGTTTCAGGAAATTATATTTCTGCAATTCTGGAGGGGGGAGGGGTTAAAAAAAAAAAAAAAAAAAAAAGCCTCTACCAAAAAATTAAACCCTTATAGACTAACTCAAGCCACTTCATGGTTTTGACAAGAGGTCTAACCTTTTAACTGTCCAGTATGTCCTAAAAAAGTAATCTCATTTGCACCATCTGAATAGCTGCCAAGGCGCGAAACCTGAACACACGCTGTATGCAAATGCCATATCCTTTCAACAAATCCATAAAAGATGGCACACGTGCAGGCACTTCTCAGGCCTACAGACTTGACTGAAGTGGAAAAAGCTTTGAATAGATTTGGGGATAATCATAAGAGTCCTTTCGAGTTGTCAATTTCCGTGTAGCTTATGCAAATTCTATCCTTCACCCCATTCACGTTGGTTGAAATTTACCCCATTAACCCATATCATGCCAACTGTCCATTGCCCCATTTGCATTGGTTGCAAATTAACCCCTTTAACCCATATCATGCCATCTTGCATTACTCCTAATTTAATGGGGTCTCTTTCATTGTCTAGGTACCCATAGACAGGCCATTGATTTAGGAAAGACTGACATCACAGCAATAGCAAGAAAATTTGGACATGCCCAGCAAGCACTTATCTGGTCAAGGCCAAATTTGTGCGTCTATGACTTCCTTCTGTCATAGTTGTCAACAGTCACCACGGACCGAGATAACCCAGTTCAAAAAGGATTTCCTCATTTTTGGCGGTCAATGTATAAGACAGCTGAATCATGCTCCGATGTGCATAAAGTCTGAGACGTATGACTCTAGAAAGGGAAGGACTGTCTCCACTGGATGGAGTTACATTTTTCCTTGATACCGTTATTTATTACTTCTTTAGATGTTTCGTCTTACGATGTAATTTGTCACGTTTATGACCAAGTGGCTCATCTCACCAGAGCTGTAATTACATGTAGTATTCAGTCTACTAGATATACTGGAGTCTGGGAGGTTACAGTAAGATGGTCGCACCTGGTATCTCGCACCTATGTGGCCGCCTCCAGGATATAGGGGAAGGAGGTGTATAGAATCTGAATCACACTTCTGGCATGCACCGTAATGTAAAACTAGAACTAAAAACTAATCACAAAAATCAGCTTAATATTAGGGCTTATAAGATGAAGCCAAAAACCTAGCTATATCCAACGTGTTCCTAGAGCCCAACCAGACTGGAGCTCCCCGAAGCCTTTATTACTGGCAAACAGCTTCGCACTGTCATTACAAGGCTCTCGATGGATTCAGTCAGACTGGCTCCTAGGTTCTACAGGGTTTTGCCACGCCAGGTCTGAGGTTTCTTTTATAGCAGGTAGGAGGGGGGTGCAGACTGGGTGGGCCAAGGCGTTTGAGAGATTTATATTTTATGTGCTGTTAAAAAGAAAGCAGTGCCTTTAGGGCTACTATTATTCCATAAAAATATAAAAATGGCAATCTGAAAAGCAAATATTTCATTATTCAATGGGTCCCCGGAGATTCGGCTAGGTTTTCTGCTCTCTGGTTAGGATTCAGCTTCCATTTTTTTACGACTATATAAAGCAATCTGACTTGGACTAATGAATCCTATGTAGAAGTGATGTAGTGACATATAGATTATAAGGGGTTCGGTGCATTTTAGTAAAGGCAGCTCTAGACCAGGCCAAGCCATATACTGGACGATCTGTACGTTCAACTTATCAAGTGTCCAGCAAAGTCGCATGAAGACAGTGGTCAAAGATCAGCTGAGCATCTCTGCCCCTTAGTTACAACAACTAGTGAGGGTCTCAGTACCTGGACTCCAACTGATCAAAACGTATGGCATGTTAAGAACCATACCAATGATAGACTTGTAGGGAAGGATATTTACATGTCAGGTGTTGCTTTTTTCATTTTCACAGACCAGTCTGCATCTATGGGCCAGCCATTTCCAGATTTCCCATAGACCATTTTTGTTTTTTTTCCCTCCAACGTTCGTGCACATAAGGCCTTAAACTTTGGCATCTTCTAAAGGCTACATCTAGAGACTGGGACCAAATGTCTAACATAAAAATTTGATCTCAATATGGGTACAGGAGCTAGATGGCAACTGCCAATGCAGCAAGGACTAGAAATTTCCCAAAAGGAGGTCATGGAATCCAGAGGAACAACATCTATCCCTATACTGGTTCCAACCACAAAATGGTTCTCTTTGCTCTATAAAAGGCAACGGGCATATAGCAAAAGGAACACCACATTATTAAAAGCAGAGTATTAGGAGAATTTAATTAAATGAATACCAGGGAGCTGATGGACTCCCCTTGACATGAAGTCTACAAGTCAACGCTGACCATAAAACACAAGTTTACGAGGAGCAAAAAGTTGGCCCAAAATGGCCTAATATACCAGCAGACTAGCAACACCCCATGGCGGAGTTTATTCCAGATAATCCAGCTTCCAGCTCTTTTCTGCCGCTACAGCCACATGAAACATCTCAGAAAGCTCATAAAGTCCCAGGGAAAGAATCACAGATCATGTGCAAATTGAGCCAGGGGGGAGCAGAAAGTTGTTTAACATCCCTTAAAACTCCTTTCCAAATTGTCTTTTTCCATCCACAAATGCCAGAAATCCTTTTACTATTAACTACAGCTTAATGTGTCCTGTTTTTCATAAATGCTGATGTTGGACTTGCTTTTTTAACAAGTAGAACTGTATAAACAAGGTGATCCTGCCCAAAAACTTCCATTACTCCAATGTTTCCAAATAGGAAACTGAAAAATAAACGTCTGCTAAGGTCCTCAGAAAGCATATTAAAATAAGAGCACCTGCAGGGCTGTCAATGTATACTGGTAGCAAAACAGTGGAAAGACCGGCAGACCTGAGCTTTGCTGGTGATGTACATCCAGAACTTTGAACCAGATGCCCGCAAGAGGTTTCCGGGAAAGAAAAACAAGTTTTTGGCCATTTTAAGGTTCATGAGTTTGTTTGGCTGCAAAACCCACAACGTATGTGCAGTAATTCACTGTAGACTTCTAGGTCTGTAACTTCACAGGAGAACATTGTCCACATTCACTAGAATTAAGGACTTTGGTCAGAAGATAAACATAGCAGAAGCATATATATCTACACTTAGACAGCGACATGTATAGATGCCTATCTATTAGAGCTATGGAGCTAGGACAAACCACTGACTGACTCCTATTTTTATACAGCCAGACTCAGACTACTTCATAAATGGCTCATGCCCATAGTCCGTCAAAAGCAGTAAAGCTCTGCTAATGCATTAAAGTAAATATCAAACCAAGTCCGAACTCAAAGGCACTGGCATCTATATTCATTTTACCCTTCAGAAGTGGTGGAGTTGTTGGGATTGCTTACTAAATAAGGGAGTCAATATGTATAATGTGAAAATTCCTCAAGTGAGTCTCAATTACACACGGACCTCAAATGGACAACGTTCCATAGACTCTAGAAGCCAGTTAGACCATTATAGCGCCATTCTTCTAGTACAAAAATAAGACCACCTTATATACGGTAAGTCAACTGAGAAAGGAAACCCTCGACACTGCCAGCAAATGCCTAGGTCTTTCGACTACCAGGCTTCTGAGAAGTCTTCAACAAGTTATTTGCCGGTCTATGACATACAAAATAATCTGAACGTCTCAGCACTGGACTTGGAGATGTCTGGATCACCGTGCACTGAATGCAAGATGGTCCTTACTCCAAGAGTATCAATCTAGAAGAACACAGGCATAGTTACAGAATGATGCAGTTATGAGTTTTCTTCTAGTCTATAAAGGCATACCATAAATGCTTGTAAACTGCCCACAGCAGTGTTGCTTAATCAATGGGTCAGGAGCAGGGGCGTAACTTGAGGGGGTGCAGTTGCATCGGGGCCCAGGAGCCTTAGGGGGCCCATAAGCACTGGCATCAGTATTGAAATTGCAGCTTCCATCTGGCCTATAAACCAAGGAGACTCACAGTTTACCCTAACCACAGTAAGGTGGCTTAAACTCCTTAGCATTCGTACCATCACGATCAAGAATTTGCTGTAGGGATGAGGTTGGGGGCCCCCGGACAAGAGATTGCACAGGGGCCCACATGACTTTTGTTACGCCATTGTCAGGAGCAACATGTAGCTCTCAAGCCATTGGTAGCAGCTGATATTTTTGAGCACTAGAGACACCAATGTTATCATGGTTTTACTATCATTTGGAACTATAATTTAACCAGAAGGTGTAAGCCATATCATCCAGATGATCTGGCGCATGCGCAGTGAAAGGAGTAATTTTTGTGCACGGTTGAGCAGACTTGAGAACATATCTAAGTATCAGGGATGTCAAGATAGAGTGGGCATGTTTAGGATAGACAGAACTACAAAATAGCCAATTGGGGTTTAAGGCTGTGACAGGTTCCCTTTAAAGTGCTTAAGCGTCTGATTACCTACTTTTGGGGAACGCTCATCTATAGTCTGATGAGCCAAGAACCCATATAACCCTATATACATAAAACATAACATAAAAGTCAACCAATGAGGAGAAGTGCTACAGTCAGCCTTTCCCAGTCTGGAATAGCTACTTAGCGAAATATTTAAAAAAAAATTAGTGTGTACTACACAGCAAATGCAGAAAGACTTCTGGTTTAGCGTGCATTTACGAGGTGTTGATAATGATAAATAATCAGAAAATAAGTTTGTTATGGGATTTCCTTGTATACCAAGGAAGACACAGACTTTGCATTTGAAGCAATGTCCTGTTTAGAAGCAGGGTGATGCAATGTGAGGACCTAGGCCAGCCTGTGCCAAGGTATAATTACATAAAACAGTCAGAACTCAGAATACGGAGCTCAAGACTCTGCCAGCAAGTAACCACAAACATGTAGGCATTTCCATTTTAGCTCGGTTTTCAAGAAAAAAAACAGAACTGTAAGAAGGAAACATTCAGATACAATATAAAGAACACTGACACACCAACAAAATAGGTATCAGAAGCGATACTAAAAATTTGCGAAAAATCACCAGGTCATATTAGGATCCATCTCCTAAAAAAGTAGCACCGTAAAGTACTGTTCAGAGGAAACCAGGGTAGAATAAAAAATTTTCATACCTGTGAGCCAAACATATGATTCATTTGTTTCAAGGTAGACATTTTGTCAAAACCACGTCTCTTAAAATGGCCGAATTACACAATTTCTTGTTTGTATGATTAAGGGACTTTACAATCTCTAGTGATTCCTTTAAGGGTAGTTGAATTGCCTGGAACATCTGCGCTCCCATCAAACCTCATTAATGTCACATTCCAGTGTACAAAACAGATTTTTAATTAGCTCCAAAAAGCCATTTATGGGTCAACAAGCGGCGGAAAATTTGGGCTCCAACACAAAAAGAAAAATAAAATACATACAAAAATAAATAGGCATCACCAATGCTACAGTCAATGGATGTCTCCAACGCCGTCCGCACAGACTGGACAGTGTCAACTGGCAAAGGCCATACTGCCAACTGGTAACGCCCAGTTGTCAATTCAGTCTTACATTTTTTAGGAGGAATAAGAGGAACATCTCAAAGCAGATTTTTAAGAAGAGGCGTTTCAGAATGGATATTTCATGGAAAATACAGTCACATGGTGAGAGTTGACAGGTCTTTATAAACAGTAGACCTGGGTCGTCTCTGACCATGCAGAGCAATGATCTCACCAATGCAGGCTATAAGTCTTATCCACACTACAGAACATTAGCACACGAGTCATTCAGTGGTTAACCTTGTGTATTTTTTGGTTGAGGTCTACAGTTATCTCCTTCACCTTATGAGGTTGCTATTTAGGCACCAAACTCCTAAAGAAAGCTTCAGGTCATTGACCACATATAAAGATATAACTACTTTCACTAGTAACCAAATCAAACCCTCGATCACCCTCAGATGTAATAAATGTTGGGAGGGGGAAACCAAGGAAGTAAGGCTGGGTAAGCACAATTATTAGCACATCAAAGGAAAAGGGACTTGCGGACCTGAGGAGTTAGTGTGCTATTGTCTCTTCATCACCTAGTCCTTCCTGTCCTCTGTGGCCCAGACCTCCCCACTACAGTCCTAAGGGTTTGCTCAAGATCTTACATAGTCTTAAGGCCCAACCAAATGGTTAAGAGAAAGCAGATCAAAGGACGCCAGCAAATCAAAGCAGCATATCTTACAGATGGACAAAGTCTATGGTGTATTCTGTAGGTACATACATTGTATATATGGCAAATACAATACACACCACCGATTGACTTTATATTAGCAAACTGAATCAATTGAAATAGTCGAATAGAAGTTATTGACTCCTATTTGTACATGCAAAGGCAGATTATACAAAAACACAAGATACTTGATATTTTATATTATATTGGTTTAAGTTTTGGGGCCCAAGTACAAATAGAACCTCAAAACCAATGTAAGTGAATATAGTGTACCACAGTAAATCTTACAAGAGATCGGGGCTAAGGGACAGTTTCCTAGGCCCAGAGATAACATCAGTGACATAATACAAGACGCTCAGCTGATCTTTTGGCCAAGTGTCAAAGTTTGTCAGTAACAGGGACCCACCATTGGGCCGTTGTATCTATGTGGGGCCTGTGGGTTGTCTAATCCTCAGGCGTCAGGGCCCATCTGGTTGTCTGACCTCTCTATGTACCTCCATTTTCCCCTTATACACTAGTACAGGTAGTGAAGACAAACAGATCACCTATCACAACATTAATTCTATAAAAGACAACTTAGGGCTCCACCATTTAGCAGACATGAAAAGACGAACAATAACAGGCAGATCCCTACAACAATCTGCTTCTCTGCATTTCACCTTGATCCTCAACCCTGTTGCTACATATATATCTGTTATATATCGGTATCCCAGCAATATCATAACATCACGAGCTCCTGTCAGCAAGGGCAATACAGATCTCTAAGTAGATAAGACCAATCTTAAATCAACATTATAATCTAGGAGCCCCACCGCCACTTCCCATATCTCTGCAGATACTTGTAAATGAAGATTTTCTGAACTGGAACTTCAAAGACTCCCAATTAAACACCAAATGCAGAAAACCCGATGGAGACAGTGAAATGGTTAACAAGAAGTTTTACATCTGAGTGGTTTTGTGATGGTCTGACATGTATAGAGCCATTAAACTCTGCTTGCCCTACACCACAGAAGCCCCTGACCTGACCCCCAAAAGAGGGGATTCATGTCATAGATGGTGGAATATATTTGGAACCAAAGCTAAAATATTTTAAGAGTTTTGTTTTTGGTAGGAGGCCAACATGGCCTGTATATGATTCATCCTGGCCACTACACGACATCCAACAACATACCTCTGTGCGGCACCCAGCCATTAAGAGGTGTACAGCATTTTCCATAACTCTTCTAAACTACAGTGATAGATTGGTCATGCATGGGGGAGGCTCTGTCTGACCCTCTCCAGAGCAGGGGACCCCCATACTTTTTATACATAGAATAGCCAGAAGCAGAATAACCTTATCAGATACTTGGGCATACAAGAATACCCAGTTTTATTTAATTCCAGCCCTTGGGAGTGATCCAATCTGACAATGTAACCCTTGGACAGGTTGTGCACTCCTGCTCCCGACCTACACAAAACTGGTGACAGTCATATGCAAACAACTATATCCCAGTACAGTGGTACTTGTTTGTGGTTTACATCAGTATTGAGGGGCATGTGAGCTTTTTGGTTAACATTCATATTGGGTGGCTGCCACAAGTGCCTGGACACACACACACACCTTTTCAAGGAACAGGAAAAAAAAAATCAGGACTTGGGCACAGTTATTTGATGGACATTACCACAAAGGAATATATCAAATGCCATCTGCATGTAATGGAACAAGAACACCCTTGGTCAACCAGATGCCCTTCAGCTGTCCAAGGTGCCCACCATGTATGGGAACCCGCATTGTATCAAGTAAAAAGTCATTGTGTATTTATAAACACATTCAGAATTCTGTTCCCAAAAGTTCTGGATGGAAGGAAAAAAAAAAACAGAAAAACACACACACACACACACACACACACACACACACACACACACCAGAATAAACAGTAATTTCCTTTTTAGGGACAGGTCCATCAGCTGTGGTTTGAAGGACTCATACTTAAATTCTCCCTATTTTATTGGGGTAGGGTATGATGCAATCTCATATATATATATATATATATATATATATATATATATATATATATATATATATATATATATACACACACATACATACACACACACACACACACACGTATACGTGCATACACACACACACACACACTTTAGATGTTCTATACAGAACAAGGCTACATTTATATTCTAAATGCAATCCAGTGTGGAAATCCCATAGCGATGCATTTATCCCGGATGAACAAGTAGGGTATACTTTGACATACAATGAAGGTTTATTGTATTTCCTTTCACACCTTGTGTCATAAAGTTTGCAAGAACTGTAAGGTAATATGGAACGCAGGGTCAAGAGAGCACTGATAATGGAAAACAAGTGGAAACGTGCAAAATACAACTGCATAGGTCAAAGACCAAACTAAAGCTACAGATTCAATATTATATAAAATTAGCAAAATCATCAAGTTACATAGTAGCCGTATAAAGCAATACTACATCAAGAAAAGCTAGGAGAGAAGAACCAGGTTACCATCATGTATCGCTGGACCCAAAAGCGGTGCACAAAAATGCTGCAGTGCTGGAAATCTTTCAGCCACAAGTGACATCTGCTTCTAAAATGTCACTGATCAATATACCAGCACGAAACAGCAAACGGGTTTACTACTATGGAAGTAATAGTATAATAAGTTCCGCTTTGTAGCTTGTAATGTAAAATATTCAGAGAGAATACCGCCACATGTGTCATCCACCATTACAATACAGCAATACATGTCAACAAAGACATCCGCAAATAGCAACATCAAAAGCAACAGATGATACAAGACATAAGAATAAAACCTACCAGAGATATCAAACCAGATGGAGACTGGGGCTCTAAGTGACTTTGCTATCCCAATATTAAAGAGCATGGTGTCCGTGTCATCCGAATGGGTCCTTTGAGGAAGATGCAGGAGGCTCATGTCCCAATGTTTAGGGACTTGCAGTGCCAAACATCAGTTCTTAACTTATCCATTACTCTAAGCAGTTGAAAGACAGACCTGCATGCTCACCTGCATTAGAATTGACAGTCCACTGTCTGACTAACACCCCAGCGACAGTATACAGAGCCTCATATATGACAACCAATTGTTCATACCCAAGAATCATTAGACCTGAATCTTCATTAGTCCTTTTAACCTCTTCATGGAAAACCTGACGTTGTGAGAGGTTTCAGATACTTATTGCCGGGGAAGGACAATGAGCTCTGATGCGTTAATTCAGGCATCGGTGGCCAGGACGGCTGGACACTGACCAAGATCCAACAGCTATTTCGTCAAATTACACACCCTTTCCATGGTTTCTACATTTGATGGCCAAACCCTACATTGTTTAATTGAATCTACCGCGACAGAAGATTTAACCCTTTCCCTTCCTTGGTTTAATTAACATAATACAAGACGCATCGTAGCGGGAATTTGACCACTTTAAGTACTGAGCAATGGAAATAAAGATTATTAAAAGGGGAACACAGATAAATAAGGCCAAATCACAAGCTGTTCTTTGTTGACCCTTCATTGAACTTGGGGACCTTGGTCGATATGGAGGGGGGGAGCATTCCTTGTATATAGGATATGTAGGTCGGCCATGTCTTTGGGACAAGACCCAAGCATAGAAGGACTCTGAACAAGCCCAGAATAGGGACACAAACCTGAAATATTAACAACTAGCCACCATGCATAGCTTGAAGTCCATAAAGTATTGAAAGGACAGACCTCACAATAGGAATATAGCCATTTGCAACAATAGGGCCCTTAAAAATTGGCATCTATAACATACCACTAGTAACCAAGGTGCCTACACATTCGTCACCAATGCCCAAAAGATAGGATTGTTTCCTATTGAGGCCTAAACGAGTTCCTATTCCTTAGGCTATAACAAGTCAAGTTGGCCAGTGCTCCAGAAGTCTACAATAAATCTACCTTTACATATTTTTTATGGAATCGGATACAAAGGTAGCCATCTGCTTCTCCACATAGCATTTCTTGGAGAAACGCTGTATACACCTGCCAGCAGCTGACGTGCCAATAATAGATTACATATCTCTAGCTGAAAATATCCACATCCTATCCGTCTGTGGCTCTCAATATTATTGACATGAAGTCAGGTGGTTAAACCCTATATTTGCAGAGGGTACAGATGTAGTACAGCCGAGTCACTTAACTCTATGAGGTCAGCACATACAGAATGATAAAACTGATACAAGACAAGCCAGTAGGGTCATCGCAACACATTATCACAATGGCTGTATACCAATAGAAGGATCAATCAATGGATGTTACGCCACAAAACCATAACCATTCATAATCAGTACAAGGCAACAAAACCCCCAAAACTATATTAGCATGACAAATGGGATATTTTAACCCCATGTAACCACGTTGGGCCAGTTCACATTAGAAGTCAAAACCCCCTTTTCCTATACAAAACTTCACTTTAGAAGCAAATGAAGCCAAGAACAAGGCAGCCACAGCCCACATCACAATGCTCCGGCATTAATTTGCTATAGGCATGGAACCCTCCTGGTCATTTCCTGTGTTAATGTACACCATATGTTATTGTCCGACTGTCGTCATAAGGACATCAAAAATTCATTTACCATAGGAAAACTGTCAAGAACGAGATATTAAGTCACAGCAAATGTTGGAAAAATAACCGGGTATCTACATTAAGTGTTCAAGCCTTCATGCGGGAGATCGTGGAGATTATATGCAAAAATAAAGTAAGATTAACCATTTGCTGCCAGGCGATTCGGAGTGGCACAGAATACAAGGCGACTGTATATATGTATCGCTATGGTTTAGATAATGTAACTCAAGTATCCTCTAAGTATTGGGGCTATGGTGATGTACAACTCCAAAATCAAAGCACAGTGTGAACAACCCTTCTACAATATATAACTTTATATTCTAGATCATACTGGAAAATTCTACAAATCAGTCCAAGGCAATACACCGCAGTGTTCTAACATGCCGTAGAGTGTAAGCTCCTATGCACCAACACAAAGTACAACATGATGAACCGAATTTCTACCAAATTCTCAGACCCTGCAGAATAGGTGGGTACAAGATTAATAAATGATAATTCCTTTCAAGCCTGTACAGACAGCACAAACTCTCCATCCAACATCCCATTTGCTTTCAGTCTAATTAGACTCCAAGGAATTGCTTTTCCTTTCAAACTCCCGTTTGGAAAAAAAAAAAAAAAAAAATTGCAGAAAGACTGAGCGAAATGCACAAAGACGACCACACGTTGAATACCTCGACAAGTTACAGGGTTAACTCTTGCACGACCAGAATCAGCCACACACAAAAAAAAAAAAAAAAAGTTTTTTTAAAATTTTTTAAAAAGGGGAAAGCTTGGGGGGAGGGGGGGTATGGGCCGGGAGCCAGATCCTATTCATAAGCAAATACACAGCACAATTGTTTTATTCATAATCCCGAAGTTAAACAAGTCCCAAAACGTTGGCAGAAAAGAAAAATATCGCTCATCTGTGGAACGGGCTTAAATAAATATAGGGGAGGAATAAATACAGATGTGCCGACCGTGTAACAAGAATGGAGGGGTGAGACTTACCTTCTGTTAACCAGGTTTCTTGGAATTGGCTTAAATCCTGGAAAAGATCTGAAAAGGAAGAGGAAGAGTGTGAATCCAGAATCGAGGTTTTAGGAATTGTTTGCATTTTAATACAGACACTCCCTGGAGCTAGATTTACATTGAGACCGTTGTGTCCTAATATGCATTACCTATAGGATATTACTACAATCTATATCATCCACAGACCCCAAACCCTATACCATGTACCGTCATGACTCCTTATATATATGGAAGTCCTAACATATCGTATACATACATGCAAACCCTATACCATGTACCCTCATGACTCCTTACATATATGGAAGTCATAGCGTATCGTATACATACATGCAAACCCTAAACCATGTACCCTTATATGTATGGAAGTTCTAGCATATCTTATACATACATGTAAACACTATACCATGTACCCTCATGACTCCTTACAGATATCTAATCTATATAGAAGTCATAATGTACCGTATACATACGTGTAAACCCTAAACTATAGTCCTTACAGATATCTAACATATATAGGAGTCAGTGTATCGTATACATAAATGTAAACTCTGCTAAATATCCCATCATCACAGAGGTAGCAGAGATTGTCATGTCAACTGTCTTTGCACATCAGGGTAACTTCAGTTAAAAACAACTGCAACAATCTGTACACATATAATATATACTACACCGCAGCACCAGCCTATACTACATTGCTATGTGAGATACATTTCTCTGCTAGTGGATATAAAATTTACACCCTGGAAGATGTGATATAATACAGGATTGCTAGAGAATATGATAAAAAAAAAATTACACATCTAAATATATATATATATATATATATATATATATATATATAGCAAAGTACATAAAAACAAGGTGTTGTCTACAATAGAACAATAATATCACTAAAATCTATGGCCATATGAACCAACAATTTTCCATAGGCATGTACACTGTAAGACAATGCAATACCGCAGACCTGTAAATATTTGCCCCCCCCCCCCCCCCTTTGTGTCCTTCACAAAAGGTAAATGTTTGACGTTACCTTCAGATTCTTGGGGCGGGAGATCTGCATCCATGAATTTTCTCCTGCCAGCCATACAGTATCTGTCTACGTTTCCATGCCCTTGAGGGTTCTACCCAAAAAAAAAAAAAAAAAATCCAAGTGTCAAATTAAAAGAACGTGGATCACAACGAGAGGTTTCGTAAGCAATCAGAGAGGAAGCGAGAAGATCTTGTGACCATTACAGAAAAGTTGTAGCAAGTAGGCAGGAGGAGGAGCGGAGGGAGAAAAGCTCAAGACTCACATTTGTCAGGGTATAAGGCACTTGCTGATCCAGGTAACCTCTCATCCTATGGTCCATTTGTTAACTGTGTGTTGTCATGGAGCATCGGCAATCTGCAAGGACAGGAAAGAGGAGGGTGGAGAGAGGAGCATGAATGGAGAGCACAAACATGCATACATAATGAGACCCATTCACAAAAATGCATACAGGAGGGGGGGAGGGGGAGGAGAGGGGGAGAGGGGTGTCTAGTCAAGGAAAGCTGTGGCCAATTAGCCATGGATTTAAACCAATAGAACAGTATATACAGAGGACAGGTCAGATACCAAATTCTGTATACATCCATCTACCCCTGACCCCCAGCTGAAGCCACATGTAGCCCAAGTGGGCAGAGCGCCTTTCTGGAGAGTTTAGGATTTGTGGTTAAGTGTCATTTTATAAACCAATTTTATATATATATATATATATATATAATTGCCACCATAATCTTTGCATAAAATGTAAAAAAGTTTGTCACTTATCCACAAAAAAAAAAAAAAAAGAAAAACCCACACATACACACCTAAAGTCAGAATTTGCCAAATACACATACGTAGGCCATGACCATGTCACCATTTCCAATTTTATTTAAAAATAAATAAAAATTGGGTCGAGAAGATACCAAATCAGAGAGATCGAGAATAAATCATATAAAATACATTTTATAGATAGTTATATAATATATTTAATTGTTTATTTTAGCCTTTAGGTTTGCATTCAAATTTTTATTTAATAAATAAAAAAAAATGCCCAAAAAAGTCAGTGTGTGAACTCTCCTTTATACTACACCATATACTTCATATTACAACCAATCCTTTTTGGCACTACATACACAATGTTAATCACCTTATGTAAAAACCGCACCATGTGTATTTGGTCTTATTGACTTCCAGCACAAACAAGTTGTTTTTTTACTGGTTCCCAGCACATTACACACATCTGAACCCTCCAGAAGCCTGCGATTTCCTAGCCTGTCCCATAAGAACATATGGCTGCAGCCCCCTCACCACCTCTCCTAGTGCAGCTCCAAGGGACAGATCAGATCTCTCCAAGGACACGAGCCTGCAGCCAGAAGGAGCTGAAATGTCAGGATTTGTGCAGAAAGCTCCAGGTTTAGGGGCACAAGAGCGCCAGAAGGCACTTGGCATGGCTTGCCCAGGGTGTGTTCTCCATGATCCTCCTCCCTGACACCAGCAAACAAGCAGATGGTGGAATAAGTTGTTATAAAGCGTCGTGATCCCTCACCTCAATGTTCTAGGAGCTGCAGGAAGGTCTCAGTGGCCGGGATTTGCTTTGCAGGAGAGGAATCGCCAGAGAGGGGAGGGAATGGAGTCCTGCAGCCCCAGATTTAAAGTGCTGATTTGAAAGGACTTGTTTTTCTCGCAGCTCAGACAGTTGTTTGCCCAGGGGAGGCCGCGATTGGTGAGTTTCCTCTTTCATGGTCTCACATTTCCCCTTCTCTTCTTTTGTTTCATTGAGTTTTTTCGTGAATGAAAGCCAGCCTGAGAGGTAAGAGCCAATCAGAGCGCTCGCCGCCAGCCCCGCCCAGCCAATGGAAGGAGGGGAGGGAACGGCCAGCCAATCAGGGGCGGGGCCGCTCACAGCTCCATTCAGAACTCTGGCACTCATTCATAAAGTGGAGAACAGAGCGGACTTCATTCATGGAGGGAGGAGGAGGAGGGGGGAGGCCGAGAGCAGGACTTACAGGAATCTCTGGGGCCGACCACAGACTAAAGCTCCATGCTTCCCTGTCATGTAAACACCACAGCCATGTACACTGTGGACTCCTTACACTGAAAACAGGCAAACTTATACCCATGGTCACTGTCCCTGCAACTTCCTTATCAACTTCCTTAAGGTGTGCCCAGGCCTTATGTTATCAAAGCTATGTGCGGTTCATGTACATTGACAACTGAGGGTCCTGTGTAATGGAAGTCTGGGCTCGCCTCTGCGTCTATTGCAGATTCCAGTGAGGAATGGATACCTGACAGACCCCATAATATTCAGTGGGGTCTACCTATTAGCAGTCCATGGTTACAGTCCTCCGACGGACCAGAACAACAGACACCCAGATGCAGATGTAATACTGAATGTGGCCTTAGTTTGGAGGACCCCCGACTGGAATACCGAACACATTAAAAAGCAGTTAAAGAAACCACACAGAACTTAGACAATTTTTTTCCGTACAAACGATGCGGAGAGAAAAGTTCTGCTTACACTAGCACTCAGTTTGCGCCTCTAAAGGACCCAAAGGCCAAACACCCTGCCCTTAAAGGGGTTGTCCCATCACAAGGATCCTATCTATACTGCTTGTTAATGTGAATGTAAGACTTTTCCTAAATACATTGCTTCAGCAAAACTGCTTTGTTTGGCCACTATCTTACTTTATTCATTTCTCTGTTGACACATCCCTTGACTTATCTGGTCATAAGTCGAGTGATTATCTGCTGCTCTCATGGAGGAGGGAGGAGGGGCTAAGTGCACGGGAGCGAGCCAGGAAGGGGGGGGGGTAGTTTACACTTTGGGGGGAGGGGCCACTAATACAGACTCGGCATCCGCTGTAAGAGAGGCAGATGCCGGGGAGAGTTAGACGCCAACACAGGTGCCTGCAACATCGATACGTTCCTGCCCTGCATGAAGCCGGCAGGACCGATGCTGATATTCCGGAGGGGAGGGGGGGCGGAGGAGCAGAATAGCAGCATCACTCTTGCCGCTGCTGCTATTGTGGGGCCCGCGGTGTCACTTACCGATCCCGGCCCTGCCAGGATCAGTAAGTAAATAGGGCCTGTTACCTGCAGGAGTAACTCCAGCCGGTAATGGCCTATTAAGAAAAAATTAAAAAAACGCAGCGGTAGCGGCTGTCACCAGGCCCCCTAATGTCCTGGGCCCTGTGGCAGCTGCCTCTGCTGCTATGGCGGTAGTTACGCCACTGCATACAGTACACAGAATATACAGGTAGCTATAATACTAACCGTGACCAACTGGCACAGTGGGGTAGAGGGCCCTGCCCGCGAGGGCTTACAGTCTATGGTGGAAGGGGGTAGAGACAGAAAGAGGGGGAGACTGTACAGATGGCAGTGCGGTGATAGTGTTATTGGAGGTTGTAGGCCTTCCTGAATAGGTGAGTCTTCACCCGGGGCACATAACGGGAAAGGTGATAGTGCACTGATTTCAGTGCACTGTCAGCCTTCTAGCAGTATATAAAACCGCATGTGCCCAGGGACATGACACTTACCTGCAGAAACCCGCATACCCCCTTAGACTATAATGGGGTCCACTGGATTTCTGCTGATTTTATATTGAAATTGGCACTGTCAAGGATTTTCTCTCCACCAATTTAAGCGAAATCTTGAGCACTAGTGTGAACCCAGTGTTAACAGGACACAGTCACAGCACTCTTTGCAGAAGTACCTGTCACCCAGTCTCAGCAATGTAATGGGCATTTCGCATACTCGCACAGGTGACACTACCTTCCACACTCAGACTAGGCCTCTGGCTCATGCTTACCCTATAGTCACATAACTGTCTATTGGTCATGTGGCTGCAGTTTTTTTTTTTTTTTTTTTTTTTTAATTTAATGGCAGTCACAGTATGTGAATGGGGACAATGCACATGACCAATATTTTGAAGGTCCTTTGTAAACTTTCATGCCCTATTTTTACCAACTCTCATGAATTCCTCCATATACTGCAACGTATGAGGGATCTGTGAAAATGGGCATTCCCCGGGTGTAAAACAGCCATGAATAATGGACATTTTTTCACAGCCATTTTCACCATCGTTCATTCCAATCCAGCTTTACATGTTAGCCGCTTGTCAGGACAGACCAAACGGACCAGATTGACTGCAAATAATCTGCTGACTGTAGTTGACAGACCTGGAAAGCCACCCATATACAGCATGCCTTCATCCCAGCGTTACTTAAAGGGGTTATCCACTTTCTAATTTTGTTAGCCTATCCTTAAAGTGGACAACTTCTAAGTGTCACGTTCCAGCCATCACATTGGTCATATAATGGGATACATCCAAGTAATTTCTTATGTGGTACATCCACAGGTTACTCCTTATACAATATACCTGTGAGAAGACAGTCAACACATTGCATTAAAACAGCAATACAGGAGAGTAAGACATGTACCACATTGAAAAGACACTACTCTATGGCTACACAAGGCTGTCAACCTGTCTTAGGAAAGAACAGTATATGACTATCAAGGTTGAATGAATAAGTATATTGCACCTCCTACATATGCATAATAATATTGATTCCTTTTCGCCAACATACCGGAAAGTGAATGTTTAAACTTCATTTTCTCTACAAAACTGATGGATACTGTAGTCATAACATCTCAGGTGGTCTAGGGTAGTAAAGGGGGTTATGTTCATATCCTTGGCAGGCTAGTGGTTAGATGGGTTTTCCAGACCCCATCCTGTGGATTGGTTATCAGGATGTGATTTGTTGGGTTCCAGCACTATAGAACTGTTAGACTCCAACAGATCAGCTGTTCTGGCACCCTCCTGGTGCTTGAAGTTCTAGCTGTAGAGTCAACAGAAGCAGTCTCCTCCTATTGGAGTAATAGATCTGCGTCAGCAGCACGTTGGGGAAACTGTTCAACAGCATCATCAATAACAGAATCCTCACACAACACTGGGTCCTCAGCAAGAGCCAAGCAGGGTTCCTGCCAAACCACTGCACCACAGACCATAGCGACACCCTGCACAACCTCATCAAGATCCACGGCCACAACTCCAGAAGAAGCAAGATATTTGCCTGCTTCGTGGACTTTAAGAAGGCGTTTGACTCAGTATGGCACCCAGGCCTACTCCTAAAACTCCTAGAGTGGAATAGGAGGAAGAACGTACGACGTCATCAAGACCTCCTACACTGGAAACCAGTGCAGTGTGAAGGTGAATGGGAAAAGGACCGCATACTTCCAACAGGCCCAAGGGGTCAGACAAGGCTGTAGCCTGAGCCCAACGCTCTTCAACATCTATCTATCAATCATAATATATAGCACCACATGGGCTCTACCCATCAACCACAAGAAGACCAAAGTCATGGTATTTCAGAAGAAGGGCCACAACAAAGCCCCCACCCCACAATTCACACTGAACGGCTCCACACTGGAGAAAACCAATAGCTACACCTACCTGGGGCTGGAGCTCAGCCAATCAGGAAGCTTCAAAGCAGCAATAGAAACCCTGAAAGGAAAAGCCTGCAGAACCTTCTACGCCATCAGAAGACAACTACCACCTCAAACCACCGGTGAGGGTCTGGCTGAAGATATTTGACGCAGTCATCGCTCCGATCCTTCTCTATGGCAGCGAGGTTTGGGGCCCACCCAGACCAGTCAAAGTGGGATTCCAGCCCAACAGAGACCTTCCACCTGTAGTTCTGCAAGTACCTCCTCCATGTCCACCGCAGCACCTCCAACATGGGATGCCGGGCAGAGCTAGGCAGGCTCCCCCTATGGCTCACCATGCAGAAGAGGGCGCTATCATTCTGGACACACATATAGGGCAGCAGCCCTGGCTCTTACCACCACCAAGCCTGGCTGAGCCACAGAGCCCTGAGCAAACCCGATACCCCCAACCAAGCATCAGCCATGCCAAAACCCCCAACATGCCCTGAACAAGGCTCAAATAAAAGGAGTTATTGAGAGAGACAGAAAGCGGTACATCGAGGAATGGAGAAGCACAATAAATAACTCCAAGAAACTCACCGTGCACCAGTCCCTACAAAGGGACTACACCATGGCCACCTACCTGGAGAGAATACGCCACCCCAAACACAGACAGACCCTGAGCTGGTACAGACCGAACGCCCACAACCTGGAGATGGAGACGGGGCGACACAGACAGACGTACAAGCCACGGGAGAACAGACTGTGCCAGCACTGTGACCAGGAGGCCCTAGAAGACGAGGCCCATTTCCTGCTACACTGCACCAAATACTCAGCTGTGAGGGCCGTCTACTACCAAAGACTCTCTGCCCACATCCCAGACTTCATATCTGCAGACGAGAAGAGGAAACTTTTCATCCTACTGGGAGAAGAAGAGGCCACTGTGGAGATCACTGCTCAATACGTGTCCAGCTGTCACCAAAGAGAAAGACGAGACCCCATGGACTGTTATACCCCAAATCACCCACCCCACACTCTCCCCCTTGACTTCAGCTCCCCCCTCCCTTTACTAGCTTTGGCAAAGCCAAATATCTATTCGGACGTACCAATAAAGCCTGTTTGATTTGATTTAGTGACGGGGCAAGGAAACTGCAGCTCCCCTCCTACTCCACTGGCATAGAGGTGGATGAAGCTGGGTCTAGGTGTTGGAAAAGATATGTAACTGGTTTTAAAATTCATGGGTTTGTGCAGCTGAACTGGCTACGTCCTGCCTTGGCTATTGGTTCAATTTTGGAGTGTACAGATGCCATACTTTTCCTGATGAAGGGGGAAGGGAGTCCAGTTGAAATTCCATTTAGTCACCAGTGAGTGAGGGCACAGGCGATAGAGACAAAGGTGGTATAAGGTAAGCTTGTTAAAGGTTACTGTTCTGAGGAAGACTGGGGAGGGGAATTAATGACGCAATACAGGTCTGGGACGGACCTAAAAGAGAAGTCGAGTACTGCCAGGTCGTAACTTGACTGAGTAGCAATCGGATACCTCTTCAAGAAGGTGACCTATTGCAGTTGAATCACAAATTGCAAGCCAAGACCACCAAACAGGTATAATAAAGGTGTCCCATCATTAGCACTGACTCGCACCTGAGGTAGCACAGTACAAACATATCTGTGCCACCTTTTCTAGTAACTATTAAGCTTTGATTTAAAGCCTCCAAACAACAAGCACTGTGTCCAAGAACTTTAACAGTCAAGAGTTATGCTTAAAGGGATCCTACCATCCAAACAATTTTTTCTCATTAACACATAGGAATAGCCTTAAGAAAGGCTATTCCTCTACTACCTTTAGACGTCTTCTCCGCGCCGCCGTTCGCTTGAAATTCCGTTTTTTGTCGGTATGCAAATCAGTTCTCTCGCAGCACTGGGGGCGGTCCTCAGCGCTCAAACAATACTGGGGGCGTCCCCAATGCTGCGAGAGAACTCTTCAGCGCTGCCTCCATCTTCTTCAGCAATATCCTCTTCATGCATCTTCTTCCGGCGCAGGCTTCAGACTTCTAGGCCTAGGGCAAAGCCGACTGTGCATGCCCGCCAGCAGCACAAGAAAATGGTTGCTTATACAGTAGTGTACTACTTCCTACTAATTATAAATTTGGTTGTGTGTTTGGACGTTTGTTCCTCAATCAAGCAAAAACGGCTGAATGGATTTGCATAAAATTTGCCACATACATAGCTAGGAACCCTGATTAAAACATAGGCTACTTTTTATCCCAGTAAGTGACATCACTACACAACCGCAGTGAAGGAATTTAGGTTCACACAACACTAAAGGACCTGTGATGACATCAGCACAGGTCCTTGAGCCATTCTCGGATAGGATCATGCTAGGTGGTGGGCAGAGCTACATGCCATTTTGCGGGCGGAGCTATATAGGATGAAGCTCGACAGTGTGAAGCTGAAGAAAATGGAGTCTCAGAAGATCAGGAGACTACAGAACATGCAGGTTGTGTGTGGGCAAGAGGAGTATATTGGGTGTAGAGTTTCAGTGAGTACAATGGGGAATGTGTTCTGCCTCTGATGGGGGAGGGGGAGAAGCTGCTCAGACAGTCACATAATCAAACCACTGTAATCACAATTGCCCGATTTAGCACAGTTTAGGCAGTGCTGCAGCACAGCACTATAGGCTCTCCATATGCAAACATGTACATACAGCTGGGTATCCTATGCATATGCAGCAATGTAGCAGAGAAGAGACACGGGAGCAGGCTGATCGAACTGTAGCAAATTTCTGCAACATCCGTTGAGCCCATTCCAACACAAAATCTGCTCAGACACTGACATAAGAACACCCCTATAATCCAAATGGCCATATGTAGCAGAGCTTAGGCAGCACAGCTGAGTATGCTCTCCACATGCAGAGATGTACATACAACTGAGTATGCTGCGCATATGCTGCGATGTAACAGAGCGAGATGCGGGAGCAGGCGGCTCATCCACAACAGCAATTGGCTAAATATAAGCGGCTCAACCAACCCACAGGAGCAGTCGCGGGCAGATGCTAATATATATACACACACACACACACACACACACACACACACACACACTTTTTTTTTTACTTAAAACATTTAAATAGATTTCCTGGTGACAGTTCACCTTAAAGGGGTTGTCCAGGATAAACTGAGGATTAACCACTAAACTAAACTCACTCCCCTGCCTAACTTCTAATTTACTTCAATTAAAAAAAAATTAACAAAAAAAACAAAACAATCACCCATATCCCTGAGGTGGTCAAGTGACCGCTCCAGGGAAGCTTTCTGATAATCTGGTGATGCTCCATTTTGCTGCTTACGGAGGGGGGGGGGGGGGGGGTAGGATTTTCTAATAATGAGAAGGATCACTAGTCGTAGTGAGACAGAGAGGGGCTAGGCTAGTGAGACAGGAAGGGGTTTGTAATGGAGTGAGAGAGGAGTGGGGGGGGGGGCTGAGAGAGGGAACTAGGGTAGTAGGTACATAGGAAGCTGCACAGCAGGAACTTAACACCTTGTAAACAAAGGCAGAGGCTGCTAGCAACTGCCAGAGACTCTCAGAAATTACCCCAAACACTGCTAAAGGTATATGGATGTACTTATTAACCCATTACTAGCACTAACAGACCTTTCTTTAAAAAAAAAAAAAAAATTCTGCCTGGAAAACCCCTTGAAGTTTGTGCTATTCCTATGTATGTAGTACCAACCCACTGCTGTCGTAAACCATCATATTCCCATTGTATTATGCCCTTGTCCAGTACATGTCCATCTTTTAGATTTCACAAGTCTGCTGTAGACTGTTATTGTCCATATGACTTTGCATTAAAGGGATCACAAGGGATTTCATAGATAGCCTTTATAGGTTCTCCATATTCCATCATTTCAGCAAAGCTCTCCCATGTCAGATCCCATACATATTGGAGGTATTGCTTCAAGGGGTGGGGGGGGGGAAGAGAAGGACCTCACTGTATTTAAGTTTCTTTGCTAGCAGGTGCCATAACTTAAGGCCATAGAGCCCCAATACAAATGAAGCTGAATCCGTCACCTACAAGGAGTTATTTATAATACTGGCATCCATACAAGCATCTATGCAGGAGACAAGGGGCTAGCCCCAACCATCATTGGAGAACCAGTGGTCTCAATGTACCCCCTCAGTACTCAATGCAACAGTTCCTGGTGATGGAAGCATAAGAGCCATGTAGAGTAGAGGCCAAATCCCTGTTCGTCCTCCATGGAGAGAATAAATTTATTGAGGTCTTGCAAAATTACTTTTGACACTATAATATCTAAAAATAGAAGAGCACCTGCTCTATCAGATGCCTGCGGGACATTTCCAAGTAAGGCAGACAAGTACTTGGAGTATCCAACAGACCTGGGCGAGAAGCAATAGTCTTGATAGACTATAATGTCAGGTTTAGCAAAAAAAGATCATAAGGGAAAGTAAAAGCAGGGGTCGATAACCATTTAGAAGTCAGATATTTTCAGAAGCTAGTCCTACCCTACAGAAGTTAGCACAGAGATGGAGGACACTTCTATACTAGAAGTTACAAGTGCAAACTAGACCCATACAGTGAAGTCGTATGAAAGTGGATAGCCAATGCTCAGATTTACAACTGTAAGTACTGTACATAGACACTATTGAAATGCATTACATGCCCACTGAATGGACTTCCTCTCCTTTAGCATAAACATCAAAGGGCGGGTTGGACAATGGCCATGTTACAGTGATGGACATCCACCTTTTATAAGCCAAACAAATTATGGAACCAGTGATCACATACTAGCTCATTACATCCTCTCATTCCAGTCTTCATGACTTCCCCCATGCTGAATCCCTTCTGTAGAGGTCTCTACCTTGGAACTGGTGTTCATTGAAAGTTCCATTTTAACAGTCCCGGTCCATCTCCATTAAATCAGATCCTCATCTAGATACTCTGCTTGTATCACTCTGTATCCAGTAGCTTAGATACCAGCTGGTTCATGCATATCTATATCTATATATATATATATATCTATATCTATATCTATATCTATATATATATATATATATATTCCCATTGCCAATACAATAGGCTGGTCATTCATTCCATTTAGATTACAAGCTCTTGGTGACCAGGAATACCCATTTTGACTCAGTGACTTGTATTGCTTACTTGTTTCTTATTTCCTCAGTTGTGTTACAGAATACGTTGAAGATATGAAAAGTTGCATTGTCTCTTGTATTTGAGGTGAAGGAGACATTTTGCAGAAACGCAGCATTTTATGGCTATTGAGTTAAAAAAATAAAAAATGATAATACGAAAAAAGTGTCAATTTTACCTGCAGAAATGCTCAGACCTACAGTTCTATGGAGTGGGGGGTCAAGGAAGGATAAAATATGAAACGCAACGCAAAAGCTGTGGAAAATGCAAACAAGTTTTTTTTCTGCAACTTAGCGCCTTAAAGAGGATCTTTCATCAGATTGGGCACAAGCAGTTCTATATACTGCTGGAAAAAGCTGACCGTGCGCTGAATTCAGCGCACTGTCGGCTTTCCCGATCTGTGCCCCGGGTAAAGCGCTATCGGTCCCGGTACCGTAGCGCTTTAGTGCCAGAAGGGCGTTTCTGACAGTTAGCCAGGGACGCCCTTCTGCCCAGCAGTGCCTATCGCGCTGTACTGTGGAGCGGGGAGAAACGCCCCCTCCCTCTGCTCACACAGTGCTCGTCCATAGATGAGTATTTTCAGGAGAGGGAGGGGGGAGTTCCTCCCCGCTCCACAGTACAGCGCAATAGGCGCTGCTGGGCAGAAAAGCGTCCCTGGCTAAGTGTCAGAAACGCCCTTCTGACTGTAAAGCGCTACGGTACCGGGACTGATAGCGCTTTACCCGGGCACAGATCGGGAAAGCCGACAGTGCGCTGAATTTAGCGCACTGTCGGCTTTCCAGCAGTATATAGAACTGCCTGTGCCCAAATCGGTGAAAGGTCCTCTTTAACTTAAGTGATTGCCAGGACTTTAATGCTGATGACTAGAGATGAGCGAATACTATTCGAAACGGCAGTTTCGAATAGCACACTCCTATAGGAATGAATGGGAGCGGCCGGCACGCAGGGAGTTAAGCGGCCGGACACCGCTGACTCCATTCATTCCTATGGGAGCGTGCTATTCGAAACTGCTGTTTCGAATAGTATTAATTCATCTCTACTGATGACCTATCCTTAAGAGTGTCTGATTCTCTGCAAATCCATGATGCAGTGGATTGAAAGGGCCATTTTTTTCTCCATTCTGTACCATGCACAGTGCTGTTCATTGTCTAGTGGCAGTGTCTGGTACTGCAGCTCAGATCACATCTTGCAGTACCCAAAAGGCCACAGTTCTTGTCTGAATGATGCGCCCCCTTAAATGAACTGATAGGTGGTCTGATCCCCATTTGTCTTATTTCAATGACCTAACCTAAAAACAGGTACTGTTTAAAGAGGATATTCCAGGACTTCTTTGTTATGTTCCTTACCTCTCCTGGGCCTCCGATCATTATACTTGGGGGTCCAAAAAGACCTCCCCCCCCCCAGGTATAATAGTGCTTGTGGGGCTCGCAGCGTCACTTACCAATCCGGGCCCCTGCCAGGATCGGTAAGTAAATGGGGCCCGTTACCGGCTGGAGTAACCCCAACCGGTAACGGCCTATTAAAAAAAATAAAAAGCCGCAGCGGTAGTCGTCTGGCCGCCTAATGTCCCGGGCCCTGTGGCAACTGCTACCCTGGTAGTTATGCCCTTGGATTCAACACAACTACAGTTTGGCCCAAAAGGTCTACAAATGTGCTGCCATTCCTATACCAGAACTCCATATGTTACCCCTGGTCACACACCAAACTATTGTAAGAATAATGCTGCTCAATTCCTTCTCGAGCATACGACCAAGTGCACGGCTTCATAACACATTCATGGAAATCTACTTTTCCCAACCCGCTTAGCTAAGGGGAATTGACAGGAAGCTGCAGCTTCTCCTTTACGCTGAGGAAACCTTCATTTACTCATTACATAACCAGTAATTGTACTGAATGATGCTCCTAGAAACCTGCAAATATTGAGATTCCTACACTCCAGAAGGCCACCTAGTCCACTTACGGCAAGTTATTCCCTGGCTCAACCCAGAGATTAAATGTTTGTATATGCTTTGTAAATCTTTGACTTGCAGAATGATCTACAGGGCGTCATTAATGGGACACAAAGCCTAGAATTAAGGTGTATAAATATACAGCCATGTTATTTCAAGGGGGAGCAAGCGCAAGAGAAAATCTCCTTGAACGTTCATAGTCTATGTCAATTATGGGACTTGTCTGGTATAAAAGTTCATTCTTATTCACTTTATTGGAGATGGGCTTCAGTAATGTCCCCCACCAGCTGCCCCATATTAAAATGGGGCACCAGGATAGGGATTTTATAATTTTTCCCTGCAATTACACCACAGTATAATATTATATAATGCATATAATATTAAGGTCACTATAAGAACATTATACTGTGTGGGGGTACAAAGAAATGGATGGGAATGGGTGGAGTAAATGCATAAGTGGGTGGAGCTAAATTTGGAGTGGTACGGCTTTATCCTTTGAAAGTTGGGAAATAGTAATATGCAGATGAGCTCTTTGGAGTAACACACACACGTTTTCCAAAAGTGAAGTTTCTCCAAGGGATAGAGTCCAGCTCTGGCTGTGAGGCTTCATTCTGCAGTAGCCAGACTGCCCAGTGTACATAAAGCTTGTCTATAGAACTCCTCATAAGACTCCAACCATACTGGATGAGCCAGGCATTAATATAGCTGACAAGGTTACCCTTTACAGTAATATGGTCAATGTACTAGAGGAAATATTACATCTTTCATGTGATAGGTATAGACTTGCTGGAGGATCAATGTGACCTACCCCATGACCCACACTGACTGATACAGGTAAACTATAGAATGGCTTCATAAAGAACAGATGCTGGAGAGGAAGTCAGATCCCCTATGGGGGCCACCGCTTTAATACAGGAGTTAAAAACGCATTTACCATGGTGTGTGCACAACTGGTCTGAGGATCATTTATAATTGAGCAGTTTGCTGAACAAAGACAATTAGATTATATGTAAGTGCATTAGGCATGCCAGGGCCTTTAAGAGGAGTCCTGTCTATAGGTAGACAGCTGGAAATGCACAGCCTACACACAGATTGATCCGCTTAGGGATTTCTTATACATGATGGCACAGAACATGTCCTTTAACCTCTTCATATACAGTGACGGTATGAAGACCTTTCACCATCTCCAGTTCTTTGCACCCTTTAATAGGCACCCCTCCTTTGATTCCAGGTGCCTTGGAATTTTCTTTCCTAGCCTCCGCTGTTACCATTAGCACATTAGGCATCAAAGCTAATCAAGCTCTGCCCTGTCAAGTGGGTGGAGTCAGGCAGGAGTAGACAAGTGGGCATGTTTAGAGCTCTTACACTGTCCACCAATGATTAGACTGTGTCAGAGCTTAATCTTGCCTGCTGACAGTACAGAGCCCAATTATCACATCGGCACCAAAACAGAGAATACAGTCAAACTGTGCCAGAATCAGTGGAGCCTGGGCAACACGGTGGCCCAGTGGTTAGCACTGCAGACTTGCAGCACTGGAGTCCTGGGTTTCAATCCTGCCAGGAACAACATCTGCAAGGAGTCTGTATGTTCTCCCCATGTTCGCATGGATTTCCTCCCATACTATAAAGACATACTAATAAGGGGGAAAAAAAAAAAAAAAAAAAAAAAAAAAAAAAAGTACATTGTGATACCTATATGGGGCTCACTATAATGGATTCCGCTGGGTTTCCACCCAAAATCAGCAGAGAGAAAAGTCCTGCTTGCTAATACTGCTCTGCAGATACCTGAGGGAATCTCTGTGTGTATACAGGTCCTTATTAGAGATGAGCGAACACTAAAATGTTCGAGGTTCGAAATTCGATTCGAACAGCCGCTCACTGTTCGAGTGTTCGAATGGGTTTCGAACCCCATTATAGTCTATGGGGAACATAAACTCGTTAAGGGGGAAACCCAAATTCGTGTCTGGAGGGTCACCAAGTCCACTATGGCACCCCAGGAAATGATACCAACACCCTGGAATGACACTGGGACAGCAGGGGAAGCATGTCTGGGGGCATAAAAGTCACTTTATTTCATGGAAATCCCTGTCAGTTTGCGATTTTCGCAAGCTAACTTTTCCCCATAGAAATGCATTGGCCAGTGCTGATTGGCCAGAGTACGGAACTCGACCAATCAGCGCTGGCTCTGCTGGAGGAGGCGGAGTCTAAGATCGCTCCACACCAGTCTCCATTCAGGTACGACCTTAGACTCCGCCTCCTCCGGCAGAGCCAGCGCTGATTGGCCGAAGGCTGGCCAATGCATTCCTATGCGAATGCAGAGACTTCGCAGTGCTGAGTCAGTTTTGCTCAACTACACATCTGATGCACACTCGGCACTGCTACATCAGATGTAGCAATCTGATGTAGCAGAGCCGAGGGTGCACTAGAACCCCTGTACAAACTCAGTTCACGCTAATAGAATGCATTGGCCAGCGCTGATTGGCCAATGCATTCTATTAGCCCGATGAAGTAGAGCTGAATGTGTGTGCTAAGCACACACATTCAGCACTGCTTCATCACGCCAATACAATGCATTAGCCAGTGCTGATTGGCCAGAGTGCGGAATTCGGCCAATCAGCGCTGGCTCTGCTGGAGGAGGCGGAGTCTAAGGTCGGACCTGAATGGAGACTGGTGTGGAGCGATCTTAGACTCCGCCTCCTCCAGCAGAGCCAGCGCTGATTGGCCGAATTCCGTACTCTGGCCAATCAGCGCTGGCCAATGCATTCTATTAGCCCGATGAAGTAGAGCTGAATGTGTGTGCTTAGCACACACATTCAGCTCTACTTCATCGGGCTAATAGAATGCATTGGCCAATCAGCGCTGGCCAATGCATTCTATTAGCTTGATGAAGCAGAGTGTGCACAAGGGTTCAAGTGCACCCTCGGCTCTCCTACATCAGAGCCGAGGGTGCGCTTGAACCCTTGTGCAGCCTCGGCTCTGCTACATCAGAGCCGAGGGTGCGCTTGAACCCTTGTGCACACTCTGCTTCATCAAGCTAATAGAATGCATTGGCCAGCACTGATTGGCCAGAGTACGGAATTCGGCCAATCAGCGCTGGCCAATGCATCCCTATGGGAAAAAGTTTATCTCACAAAAATCACAATTACACACCCGATAGAGCCCCAAAAAGTTATTTTTAATAACATTCCCCCCTAAATAAAGGTTATCCCTAGCTATCCCTGCCTGTACAGCTATCCCTGTCTCATAGTCACAAAGTTCACATTCTCATATGACCCGGATTTGAAATCCACTATTCGTCTAAAATGGAGGTCACCTGATTTCGGCAGCCAATGACTTTTTCCAATTTTTTTCAATGCCCCCGGTGTCGTAGTTCCTGTCCCACCTCCCCTGCGCTGTTATTGGTGCAAAAAAGGCGCCAGGGAAGGTGGGAGGGGAATCGAATTTTGGCGCACTTTACCACGCGGTGTTCGATTCGATCCGAACACGGCGAACACCCTGATATCCGATCGAACATGTGTTCGATAGAACACTGTTCGCTCATCTCTAGTGCTTATCCATGTACAAGCTGTTGCCCAGCAGAATGGATAACCATTTCACAGATTTGAACAAGATTATTTTAAATAAGCAAGAGTGCCATTCGGGATACTAGGATAGCTGGGTGACAACCCATTGTGGATCAGTACCGGTTGCCATGCTGCATGTCACTCGAATGTCCAACACCGGTTCTTGGGCAGATGTGAAGCTCTAGACCCACACCAGTCTGATTTGTAATGGGGACAGGTTTTTAACCTCAACCTAAAAAGGCGTCAACTCAATGACTGTGTAGGATTTATTCAGGACTCTCTAGGGGTCCTGTCCAGATATACCCTGCCTTAAACTCAACTTCGGCTGCTCATCACATCAGCTTTTCTCCTACCAATGGGAAAAATCTCCTACCCAGCTGTACATCCCTGCCAGCCAGATGGGATAACAGTAAGAACGCTGCACAGTTCGGGTTTAGAAGAGATGGGACACATACGAGTCATGTCGTAGTCCTAGGTTTACCATTAGGCCAGCTTTGTGTTTTGCCATAGAGAGCATTTGCCTTAAAGGGTTTTTCCAGTGATTAATATTAAATATTAATTATAATTGTGCTTATTAGACATATTGGTATACAAAATTGGTACTTTCCTCTACCAACTGCAGTTCAGGCAGAAAATGGTTCTTTGCTGCTCTCCAACACCCACAGGTAATGCTTGCCCAGTCAGTGACTGCGTACCAGGAAGCGGAGAGCAGCAGGGGTCTGGGAAGTGTCTGAACCCGAGTCGGGAGAAGGGAATGCTGCTCGCATGCTAATGCTAAGCACGCTCTCATATAGAGGTTACTGGAAAATCCCTATAGAATATTTTAGTGTCATGTTTTAGGAGGACATTGCTTTCCAGCTTAAATGCACATGGGCGAATAAAAAACCCAAACTGTTTATATAATGCATAGACATCTTGATCTTGATATTTTAAGTAACTGGTGACAGGTGTGATGTGATACGACTTGCAAAGCTCTCCTCCCATCCAGGGCATCCTGTTCAACTTCTAATATTATAACCGAACCAGCAGGCAGCACTTGTCATCAGACACGTCACTCATAACCTGAAGCTGGTGGCCATACACTTCTGTCTGGTCATTCATTATAAATAGTTTTCTCATCCTACAACATTAGGGTTATAATACACAAGTTCGGCTATTACCTGGGAAACATGTAATGAATAAGGTGTAGCCTATGGGCCCCAGTGTAAAATGTAGATCTTCCCACTACCTGGTGCCATTTAGAATGCAGGGGTCTTTTTATGGAGTTTGGGTCCTTATATATGAGGGCTGTGTGCGTCTGCGCCCTGACCATAAAATTACATTCATTTGTTTTTTTTGGGAATCTATAATAAACTATCACAATTGCACATTTAGGCTAGGGCTTACGTCACACATTGGAGTGACTAATCTGTGAATTGCTGACTTGTATGATGGAAAAAGTGCTTGTGACCAAAAATTCAACAGAATTGAGTTTGTGTTTTTTTTGTTTGTTTTTTTAAAATATTTTTATAGCGTCATGTTGTGGTTGCAACACAATGCAACATCAATCTTTAGCTGCGATACTGCAATATGAGACTATTCTTTGTCTAAGGAACTCCATTCCACCAACAGCATGTAGGCTATGAAACAATCTGTTTTTTTTGATGGGTTGGATAGGCTTTATATCATCTTATTGGAGCAAACCGGCATAGACTTGTAGTTTACAGAGTAGGTTCACCATAGATTAGCCATAACCAGAGATCTGCAGCTAGTGGCTCTCTCTAGTTACTCGGAAAAATACAACGCCTAGGAAGGTCTAAGGCCGGGGCCCTATGGGATGTAAACGCCGCAATTTAACCCGCAGCGGAGACGCTGCGGGGCGGGAAAAAAAATAAATAAATAAAAAATAAAAAATCGCAGCGTTGTACAGTGCAGGCAAAGTGGATGAGATTCATGTGAATCCCATCCCCACTTTGCGGAAAAAAACGCAGTGCGGATACGCTGCGATTTGCAAAGCATGTCAATTATATCTACGGAAACACCGGTGGCTTTCCCATAGATATAATTGTAGCAAAGTCCGCGGAGGAAAACTCTGCAAACTTTCTGTTGAAAGCACTGCAGAAAGAACCGCAATGCGTTCATGCCGCAGTTTAAAGCGCTGCAATAACGGCCCGTGGGGGCCTTAGCCTAAGAGTCTCACACTACGTTGACATCTGCAATGAGGTCTCAGTTGGACACAGTCACAGTGCCCAACTAAATATTGGCGGAGAAAAAAAAACCAAAAAAACAAAACAAAACATTTCTACAATGTGGGACCTTAACCTTAAAACAACAGACACCAAACAGACCCCATTATAGCCAATAGGGTTGTGCATTACTGCCATGTTAGTGGTCCGACTCTTCATTGCTCTGGTCAGTCGGAATGCCAGAACAATGGAAAGGCAATGCCCGTGTGGCCCTAGGGTCAGGCTGTTCTAGTAAGCTGATAGTAGTAGATTTACAAGATCTGGAGAGCCACTGGATGCAGGTCATCATGGTAGAAGATCTGAGTACCAGATTGGAGTATTTATTGGTCTACACCAGTTTCACTTGAGCTTTTATACACTTTCACAGCTGAAACGAGAAAAACAAAACTGTTTCTAGCAATTCATTTTTGTCTCCTTTTCTGCATGAAAACACGTTGAGCAGGTTGGCATGTGTACTCTGAACAACTTGTGAGGACAGAGTGGGTGGATCAGGTTAGAGCACAATGGAAATGCATTAGATTTCCATGTGAATAGACACAGGAAACCCCATTTCCTATTTACAAATGAGAGATCAAGGTTAAATAGCAGGAGTCGCATCAGTAATCGAGGTTAACTGCCACCAACACAAGATACAGTGGCCCTAGGGCAATTGTCAAATACGTCACACATATCAGCTTCCAATAACCTTCAGTATAGTATACTGTATTTCCACTTCTATGGTTGAAAGAACCTCAGCGTCTATACGTATACCTCTTGTACTTTCTAAGACCACACCTAACCAGTGGCGTAAAGAAGGGAAGAGATTGTTATAAGGTAGCCATCTCCTAAATCATGACAGTGCAGGGGTAATTTAAGCATTAACCCTTTTATGCTGGAGGTTGTATTTGAGTTCCAATAATGGAACTCTAGGCATAAATGGGTTAATGGTTTGGAGCATATACACAGCAGGGACCAACGTCACCTCCCAGCAGGCACCATGTGGGTATATACATATGTATCTGGCACTATTATTTGGACTTATCACTCTGAAAACCCACAAAACCCAGGTTCAGATTGGCCCACAAGGAGTCCCCTAATAAGACCCAGCCCCCACAAGTGGTGCCTTCATAATACACTACATATAGACAGGCAGCATACAGTTTCTCAAGGCGCTTATATAGTCATGCAAATTAACTAGATGAATGATTTTTCTGCAGTTTATTATGATATACCGATACCAACTGACCCATATCCTCCTTCCCCAGACAAAGTATATTCCTTAGGATAGGTCATCAATATATCAGTGGCGGTCTGACACCTGGCCCTGAACTCAAGCACCGGAACTATACAGTGTACAGAGTTGGAAGGCTCCATACACAGCATGGTGGCTACACCAGAGTACTGCAGCACTGCTCCCATTCAAGTGAGTGACACCAAGTATGGAGCAAGATGTGGTCATGAAAGTAGCCTTAGAATAAGACCATAACGGCTTTGGAAATCACAGCGTATCCGCTGCGCGTATTCTCCTGCAGTATGTGGATGGGATTCAATAGAATCCCCACCCAGTATGCAGTGTATTTTTCTGTGCCGTTTCCGCCATGGCGTTTCCGCCACATGGGGCCTCAGCCTTCAAGTTCAAGCAGTCTTTAAATTGAACATTCACCAATGTAAGATATCAAATAGAGAATCAATCAATCCTACACGTTCTGGAACCTGGCCACTTACACAACATCCTTTCTATCCATTAATGTGGGTTCTCCCTTCAGATGGTGAATCCCTCAAATAAAAAAATTAAAGAGTGGGTTTTACTATTGTGGTAAATGGAAAATAAAGTTGGTGAAATGCTGTGGATATTGGAATATACAATTTAACCTGAATTGACTGACAAGAGACTTTGGATAAACCAACGTGACACACTAAGAGCTGCATATATAGGAGGAAAATCAATAAGTCAATTTCAAGCATGAGTTTTTCATTTACAAGACCACTGAATGATACAGACTCAATAAGGAGGTTTCACACGTCAGAGTCCAGGCTAGGAAACCGTGTGGGGGCAATTTGCCAGAAAACTGGCCCTTTCGTGCACCATAAGCAGGGATGTGGGCAGTTCCCGATATTTATTGTAACTCAAAGTTTTGTGGTGAGCGTTATAATGGACGTCTACACCAGTCCCTTGCTGTCACAGGAATGTCCAACTTTTTACTGGGACTGACATACGATACGCCAGTCTTAATAAACTTGCGCTTGACTGTATTAGTATTTAACAGCTCACACTAGGCTCAGCAGAACCGATACGTCAAGTTCTGCTCAGCAGAGTTGCGTTTGGGCCAGTAATTTTTTCCTGTCAAGAATTTAGGCTCTGGACCAGAACTTACTTCCCTGCTGGCCAGAGTTCCAGATTGTTTAGTGGCCGTAGCCTCCTTTCTCTCCTCCTGCTTTCTCAAACTTAATATGGAGAAAATGGAGTTCATCTTCACCTCACCCCATATGGCCCCTCCACCTGACCCATCTATCAAAGTTAACAGAACCACACTTACCCCTGCCCCATGAGCCCAATGCCTTGGGATAACACTGGACCCCGACCTATCCTTCAAGAAACATTCAGACCCTCAGTACTTCCTGCCACCTCCAACTCAAGAACATCCACCGAATCCGCTCCTTCCTCACCCCTGAAACTACTAAGACGCTCGTCCAGGCCCTCAATCTCCCGCCTAGACTACTGCTACACCCTTCTCAATTGACTCCCAGCTAACACCCTCGCCCCACTCCAGTCCACCTTAAAACTGCGCTGCTCGCTTAATTCACCTCTCCCCCCGTTCTTCATCGGCTGCTCCCCTCTGCCAGTCCCTTCACTGGCTACCCATAGCCCAGTGAATTGAGTTCAAACTACTAACACTAACATACAAAGCCATCCACAACCTGTCCCCGCCATATATCTCTGACCTCATCTCCCGCTACCTGCCCACACATAACCTCAGATCCTCCAATGACCTCCTACTCCGCTCTGCTCTCATCCGCTCCTCACACAACCGTCTCCAAGACTTCTCTCGTGCATCCCCCATACTCTGGAACTCCTTACCAAGACACATAAGACTGACCCCCACAATCACAGGCTTCAAGAAGGCCCTGAAGACTCCCCTATTCAGGAAGGCCTACAACCTCCAATAACACTATCACCTCACTGACATCTGTACAGTCTCCCCCTCTCCTTCTGTCTCTACCCCCTTCCACCATAGACTGTAAGCCCTTGTGGGCAGGGCCCTCTACCCCACTGTGCCAGTCAGTCATTGTTAGTATTATATCTACCTGTATATTCTGTGTACTGTATGTAAACCCTCAAATGTAAAGCACCATGGAATTAATGGTGCTATATAAATAAATAAAAGACACCGCTCTAAGTCTTCATGCACACAACTGTAGTTTTGCTCCATGTGCTATTCATTATTATGGATTTGTCAGATTGGACAGTGTACAGACCTATTTTTTCTATGTCCCAATACACACATCTGTAGTTTTTACATATTGAGGGGAGGTGGTGGTGTGGAGGTCGAAGGGTCCTATTCCTGATCATTTTTGCAGCTAGGTCTGTATAGTCTACTGATAAGGTCGATGGGAAAAAAAAAAAAAAAAAAAAAAACTGCATGGCTTCTATCTATGTGTGCTCCATCCAGTTTTCCATGGAACACAACTAAAGTCATGTGCGTGAAGCCTATGGAGGAATCCTCAACAGCCTCAGTAAAGCTGCCCATACACATGAAATACACCAGACAACTATTCCTACAACTTCACCTTACCACTTTGGCTGAGTGTTCAGATGTTCTCAATGGGGAAACGAGTGTAAGACATTGGCAGACATTTCCATTATAAATGGGAATAATTCAGCCAACAAGTGTACAAGAATGTCACTTCTCTACTACTTCCCCAGGACCAGCGACAAAATACCCAACTTCTCCATACTTGCAAACAGTCCTGCAAACCGGACCACAAAATGGGGCAAGATGTATGCAAACCCCAACTAAAATGTTACCATTTTTTGTCATCAAGTAAGCCTTTCCCCACTAATGGGCTGGACCAGGTTATCACATATTCCTAGGATTGGTGGGGGTCCAAATGCTGGGTCCGCAACTGATCAGAACAGAAGTTTTGATTGTTTCCTGTAGGATTGCAGCAGGCAAGCTGTTGCTTCATTTTTCTTTATGGGACTAATACATAACTGAGTATTGGGAAGTCCCATAGAGATAAATGGAATGGGAATTTGGTCTGTATGACCTGCCACTCCAGCTATATGGAATACAATACAGGATAGGTGGTAAGCCCAACCAAGGAGTTAAAATGTAATCCTTCCGGAAACCAAACCACAAACACACACACATATATATATATATATATATATATATATAAAATTTTAGGGTCTTTGTTATACCTGAAAGGGCTCTACTGAGAACATACACAGGTCTCATGAGGATATGACATAACCTGTTCAGGACACCACAAGACTAGACATAGAAGATTTGTAATAAATGGACTACAGAGTTGCAAGTAAATAAGACTTCCAAGAGACTGTCACATGGGGTCATGGGACAAACATTTATTTAATCACCGTTTACTGTCAAGTGATTTTTTTTTTTTTTATTAATAAAAACATTTTCACCTTAACAATTTTGGCAGTGTATGCCTTACAGAGCTAGAAATTACACATATAGGTTCCTAGGAGCCCAGCGAGTTTACGGTGTGGCTCGTACCAAACAAATCAGTGACCCAAGCCACTAAACTCAAAAGAAGTCTTAAGACGTTCACTCATTTCCATTAAAGACCTGACATCTATCATAATACTACAGTGAATGTTGGGGAGGGGTTAAATGCAATTCATGTCAATGGGGCAACTCACAGGATTGAGTTTTATTCACAATATACTGAAACCTTTAAAAATCACTTAAATATCACAAAAACTGACTTACCCCCCTTAAAAATATCCTTGGCCTTACACCAGAGAAGGAAAAAGCTTCAACTGCAGCAACACAATTGCCCCAAAGACTAAATGCCTTCTGGGAGCAAGGAGGGAGGCCTCTAGTGATCAGTTTGGTAACTGCACCTGATGTTTAACTCTTTCTGAATATAAGGGGTCACTTAAACCTTGAGAAATAAAATTTCACCTTTTGGGATACCACATTGTAATGCTTCCTTCACGTGTGTATTTCTGTACTGATTTTAATGCTTGTATAAAAGGCTATGCATTGTAATTTTTTTTGGAACATGATTATTATGATTGTTTTTTTTTTCTTTTTCTTTTTAAAGATTATAATTAACTATTAGAGATGAGCGAACACTATTCGAAACAGCTGTTTCGAATAGCACACTGACATAGAAATGAATGGACGTAGCCGGCACATGGGGGGTTCATTTCTATGGGAGCGTGCTATTCGAAATAGCTGTTTTTCTTTTTGGCTGCTCAATTTTTTCCAAGTTTTCACATTTTCAATAATTTTTTTTAATTGTTGTGTTTTACTACCTCTGGGGCTTGTAAAGAACATATTTTTGTGTTCTCACCATATTTCTCTATAAAAACCAGTGGTAACCGTTATGTCAGGGGTGAACCTACCCCTTTCGCCGCCCGAGGTGAACGACAGAAAGCCGCCCCCCCCCCCTCCCGGAGGAGGGGGCGGGGCTCAGCGGCGTTCGCAGGCAGAGAGCACGCACGGAGAGGACCTGCTCCTTGCCTGAGCATGAGGTGAGTCCACTGGAGCAGCGCTGCGTCCACAGGGCCTCCACCACTACTCCAATCCACCACTCTGTGCTAAGCCAGTCCAGAACAGCTTGTCTTGGACTGGCTTAGGTAAGCAAAAATGCCGCCCTCCCTGGGGCCCTGACATAGCGTCGCCTGAAGCGGAGGTGCGGCGCTGTGTTATGTATAGGAGCTAGAGATGATTTGAATACTAGATTCGAATACCTTGCTCCATAGGAATGCATGTTAGCGGCCGACGCTTAACCCCTTGGTGTGCAGCCACTACAATGCATTTCTATGGAAGCGGAGGTATTTGAAACTATTCTAATCTAGTATGTGAATCATCTCTAATAGGAACCTATCTATTTTAGGGTCCATGCACATGGAGGAAAATGGTGAGGAATTTGGTGTGGAATTTCAGAGCTGAAAAAAAAGCCTCCCATTGACTTTGATGGGTTCCTTTTTCTTCTTTTTTTTTCAGCGCTGAAATTCCACACTAAATTCAGCACAATTTCCTCCATGTGAATGCACCCTTAGGGTAAGTTCACAAAGGCTTTTTTGGTCAGGATTTTGAGGCCAGATCCGCCTCAAAATCCTGACCAAAAAAAACGGCTCTAATTGAAATCAATGGGAGCCGGTCAGTTCTTTTTTCCAGGAGCCGTTTGTTCCGGCTCCCGGAAAAAGAAGCGAGATGCTCATTTTTTCAGGCCTTGTGACGTTCGCCTGAAGACACTCCCTCCCGACTAGGCCCATTCATTTGGGCCTAATCTGGAGTGGAGTGTGTGACTGGATGCCGTTGCACTGCACCGGCATCCAGTCGCAGCACTCATATTTTGGACTGCAACTTGAGGCTGTCTTCGCCTCAGGTTCCAGTCCAAAAAACCTTGTGTGAACTTACTCTTAGATAGTTGCTACCATTGATCTGCATGTAGATTGACAGTGCTTTTCTGACAGTACAGAGATCACTATACTGTAGGTGTGACAGTCCAATCTACTGTAGTTAATGGCAGTGCACTGTTTTAGAAAAATAGACCCTTCCCTGCCAACCTATATTTATTTTGGATAAGATGCGAGTTTTCTAGCCTTACTAATGTGACCAGCAATTGGATTAGATGGCGTGAAAACACAAAAGTTGCAGAAACCCCTGGTGATCAGTTGAGACGTCTGCTATACATTTCACCTACAGTGACCACTACAGGGAAAATGTGGTATTACATGCTGCCCATTCAAAGGAATAACCATACATGTGAAATAAACAGTAGTTAGGAATATTATGCAGCATCTCTCTCCTCTGGCTCATATATGGGACATAACTAGAGGACTACCTTTTGTGGCTTCCATATAGATTTTTAATTGTAAGTAGACAACCCCTTTATTAGGGGGGCGTTCACACTTGCGCCCTTGTCCGTCCACCATATTTCCATCCTAATCCCCAGAAAAACTGCATAGGGGGCAGCTTTCTGGTGGTCACCGCTGGTGTCCGTATGCAGCCTCTCCGCGGTGAAACAGTTTTTTTTTTGCACGGACACAAAGTTGGACATGCCAGACTTTGTGTGCATCCAAAAAAAACCCTGAGTTTTAAAACTGACCACTGGCAAGCCATTCCCTATCCAATTTCTCTGGTTATTAGGATGGAAACACAGCGGATGGACAGGGGTGCAAGTGTGAACGCCCCCTTAGATTGTCTGCTGCATAAAGGCCACTGACAAGTGGAGGGTGTAGCCCTATAAGATGGTCTGCTAGCCATGGTCAAGTCTGGACTCCAGTTTGCTGGCCATACACCTTCAGTTGTATGTTTGGCTGACAACTATTCCTGTCAGCCATACACATGTGTACTCAGTTCAGAGAAGAGAGTAACGTCAGGTGGAGGGCCGGAGCAATCGATAGGAAGCAGCAGTCACATATAGAGTGGGACTATGGGACGGACCCCGTTAACTATAATGGGATCCATCATGTGTCCATTCTTTTAAACTGAAACCGCTGGCCGAAAAACTTGAACTTGCACACTAGTCCAATGCAAATGTGAATATAGCCTAAGCCGATGCGAGACATCATTGTGGGCAGTTTATCTTTCTTGAAAACAAGAAGATCCCTTGCTAAAATTCAACATGTCCGATCCTTATTGACACTGACATCATCCGTTGGGGAACTGTCAGGAGACAGACACACGCACTACACAGTCAGCTGATCCCTCCGAAATCGACGACTCCGGATGACTTTTCTTTTATGTGTATAGGAACCTTAAAGGATTACTAATACCCAAAACCAGATGAAAATTCCACCTAGAAATTTCACTCGGAAAATACAAAAGCATGAATTAGAGTTTGTTATTGTTCCATTGTTATCCATCCAGTAAGATTTTTAGGAATGTGTGTGAACGCGGCCGAGAAATGCCAGTGTTAAGCGCACGGAGATGTAAGCTGTAAGCAGTGTTATGAGTTATGATGTGTTAATGGGCAGCTGAGAATTGTGTATATCGTATAATATAAAGGATTGCTGCTCTTTATTTCAATGAAAAATACCAGAGCCTTCAACACATACTTAAATGGGGGAAGGGAGGGTGTGTGGCTGCTGAGTACAGCTAACTACGCTAAGACCCTTCATTTTCAATCTTTATTTTCTTTAACAATTTAAAGGTTTTTTTTTTTATCTGTTTTTACTTCCAGAACTTCCAGCCGTACTTGGCCACCCAGACTCCATTTTCCTACCTGCGGTAATAAATTAGAACCATATCGATCATGAGCTTTGTATTCTATGCCCAGCAACGGACAAGTCAAACAAAGCATCTGTAAGCGATTTCCTGGTGGGGAAAAGATAATTCCACGTATCAGCTGTATACAGTAGCCGCTCATTGTTATAGATTGAGATCTAGAAAATTCTGTCTATTCACCATTACTGGACTGATGTAGGCGACGTAAGTTTAATGCATTGTTTGGTAAGCAGTGGGTATTTGCTTTAAATGGCTGACAATTGGAAAAAATTAACGCTTTTTTAAAATTTTTGACTGCAACTTATCTCTTTGACCACCATGATGGGCCACAGGTCTTCACACTTAAAGGGGTTGTGCAGTCTTTATTTTTTTGTATGGCTTATCCGTGCAATAGTCAATACTTGCATGGATCAACTGTTATGAGTTGCTTCCAATGCCCGTGCTACACAGTACACAGAGCCAGAATCAGATAGCTCAACTCCCATTGTCAACAGTGTCCAGCCATCTCCAGCAGTGGAGCAGCACTAAGCATGCTTGACCGGTGCTCTATTCAGTCCAGGAGACATAATAACTCTTCAAGTGATGGTGCTGTAACCTCCACTGATCAGATATTTATCACCTAGCCTGTGGATAGGGGTTAAAGGGGTTGATCAAGAATTAGGGCAAACTCAGGGACGGCCATGGTAGGTGTAAAACAAAAAAATACATTCTCATCTATCCCCTCCATTGTCTTGTGCCATTCCTCTTTTCTTCTTTTACAGAACTTGTTGTGATGGAACTCCCATGACCATTCAATGGACTTAGTGGTTGCTGATAGGAACTGGTAACGTATTTGAGTGATGCCACTTGTCCCTCTCCAGCGAGTGCAGTGATTGGTCTCAGTGGTCATGTGAGCTTTTCCACTTTATGAGTTCCGACATGAGAGAAAGGGGACCAAGACAGGACAATTGAGTACCAGAGATAGGTTAGTATGTTTTGGTTTTTTTTTTACTTTACACCCAAAGTGACTGTCCCTGACTTTGCCTGAAACCTTGGGCAACCCCTTTAAACTTTATATGAAAACCCTTTTAGTTGCTATACAGTATTGTTCCCTAGTCTGGGCCTCCTGAATTTGGTGATAGCCTTTGATAGTATTGTGTGCTAGTAGGACCAAGTCTATGGGATCACTAAAGATCGGTAAGAACAGTGCCCGACTATCTTCAACAGTCCCAAAGGTATAGAATGGAAGAGAAGTAAGCATGTTCGACCACAGGTCTATTCAAACAGGTGTAAATGGGACCCCATTCATATCATACTGTGGGACCCTTCTCAATGCTGCAGGACCCACTATCGATCAGACACTTATCATCTATTCTGTGAATAGATGATAAGTTTTAATTATAGGAAAATAATTTCAACAGGCGTTTTACCTCTTAAGATTGAATGGTGAATGATGATTTGTCATAGTGAAAGTTGGAGACCTCTGCTGTATACTAGCTCCTAATATGTCCCCAGAGTAATCTGGAAATCAATCCTAATACACACCACTCTTAATATATGGAGCCAACAGCTTGGTTCATGACCAGTTGGTAGAGTAATCTCGGGTATGTAAGTTGGACTCCAAATTGAGAACTATATATGTGTGTCTGACACTGTGGTCTGTAGTACGGGAACACCACAAGGTACAGTTCTTGCCCCATTTCTCTTCACATTGTACACTGCTGACTTTAGGTGCAACTCATCTAGCTGTTACTTACAGAAGTACTCCGATGACTCTGCAACAGTAGGCCTCAGCACAGACAGAGTCGGCAGAGAGTACAGAGACTTAAACCGGGACTTTGTGAACTAGTGCCAGCGGAACCACCTCATGATTAATGCTGGGAAGACCAAGGAGATGGAGGAGGACTTTAGTAAGTGGAGATATGCACCAAAACCAGTGAACATCCAGAGGGAGGGCATTGAGATAGTCAAGACCTATAAGTACCTGGGTGTGCTCCTCACAGAAAGAGTCACAGCAGGCTCTACCTGCTCAAAAGGCTGAGGGTATTTGGAGTCCAGGGGACACTTCTTAGGGCCTTTTTCCAATCTGTAGTAGCATCATCCATTTTCTATGGGGTGGCCTGCTGGGGGAGCAGTGTATCAACCAGGGACAGAAACAGACTTGACAGGCTGATTAGTAGAGCCAGCTCTATCCTGGGGAGCCCCCTGGACCCAGTACAGGTGGTGGGTGACAGAAGGATACCCAGTGCGGTTTTGGAAATCGTAGTATGTGAATTATACCTATGGAAAAAACAGTGGTTTCCCCATAGGTATAATTGTAACAGAAAGTCCACAGAGGAAAACTGCGGACTTTCTGTTTAAAGCACTGCAGGAAGGACTGTGATGCTGTGGTTTTTACAGCAGTGCTTTTTTTGCTGCAGGATGTCCCGTGGGACCTTAGCCTCAGGGTCCATTCACATGGAGTAAACGTGCATTCATTTTGGAAAAATACATGTGTAAAAAATACACGTGTAAAAATAAGGGCCCGTGCACACTGAATTAACGCGAGCGCATTTTAGCATAATACATGTGTATAGAATACACGTGTTAAAATAACTCTCCTATTGACTTCAATGAAATCTTTTACACGTGTAAAAAAACGCATCAAAAAATGCGTCACGTTTTTTGACGCATTTTTTACACGTGTAAAAGATTTCGTTGAAGTCAATGGGAGAGTTATTTTAACACGTGTATTCTATACACATGTTAGGGAAGTGCCAGACAGCAGTTCCCCAGTGCTATAAATGAACCCTAGAGGAAGGGGTACAAGAGACAGTGAGCCCTGATCTGGAATCCCCCACTGTCCCCTCCTGCTTGCTGATCCTAGCCTAGCTAATAGGTGACAACTTGAAGACGAGCCCTTCCTAAATATGTGATACCCAAAATGCGGACAAGACAAACAACAACAAGGGAGGTCAGCTAGCCCGGAATCAGTAACAGTCGAGCAATACAGTGTCAAAATTTAAATCCAAAAGAGTAGTCAAAAGGGAAAGCCAGAGGTCAAGAATCAGAATACAAGAATAAACAACACGAGAAAAGCCAGCACGCACAAGGCAATAGCAAGCACCAATGTGAATGTGAGCCAAGAATAAATAGGGAGGAAGAACCCGCCCTGGATCTGATAGGAAGGCAGGCTGTCAATCACAGGGTAAGACTAAGTTAACTATTAGAGGAGCAGAGAGAAATGAAGGTGAAGGAGATGGGTGTGGTGGGAAATCAATTAACAAGATGAAGGAATAGGGCAGTGCTCAGACAATGCAAAACAAACCCAAAAGAAGAAATCTCAGAACACGTCTCCTGTGCTGCAGCATGTGACCGGATGATGACGCCAAAGCCCGGATGGGCAAAGATTTTACAACACGTGTATTATGCTGAAATGTGCTCGTGTTAACTCAGTGTGCACGGGCCCTAAGACTCCCATTGACTTCAATGACATTTTTTTACGTCAAAAACTCGGCAAAATACACGTGTAAAATGTCATTGAAGTCAATGGGAGTCTTATTTTTACACGTGTATTCTTTACACGTGTATTTTGCCAAAATGAGCGCGTGTTTACTCCGTGTGAATGGACCCTAAAAGTGGATCCTTCTTTCTTCAACCAGGTGGTGTGGAACCAGCTAGGATCAAGATATTGTATATGGTAGTGCATGGAGATAAGAAAACAAAAATCTGATAATGGGTCATTAGACCTATAACCTATTTCGTTAATCAGTTATTATATTAAATATTGTTTTCAAGAATATTTGGTGATTTTTTTTTAAATATTTTCCATGTCAATTACTAAAAAATGTAAAAAAAAAAAGTAAAAAAAATACTAGAACCCTGCAGTTTTCCCACTGGCCTCAAAAACAAATAAAAAAGAAATAAAAAAAAATGGCTGAAGCATATTTTTTTTTTGTCGATTTGCAATTTTTTTTTTTTAAAATTCAACAAAAAGTGATCAATCCCTAATAAAACCTACATATAGTTCTGTAAAAAAAAAAAGATACCTTACACAGCTCTGTACACTGAAATATAAAAAGTTATGGGTGTCAGAATATGGCAACTCAAAGGAATATTTTTTTTCAAAGTTTAGAAGTATTTTTTGTAAAGGTATTATTAGTTAAAAAACTATATAAATCTGGTATCACTATGCCGTGATCACTATGATCACTATGATTACACAGACCCAGAGAATAAAGCTAAAATGTCATTTTTAACATACAGAATTGTATTTTTTTTTTAATTTCCACCCCATTCAGAATATTTTTCCCTCTAATCTTGTATAGAATATTAAAAGGTACCATTTAAAGGTACAGTGTGTTTTGCAAGCCCTAATACAGCTATGTAAACAGAAATGAAAACGTTATGGTTTTTGGGAAGCAGGGAGTGAAAAACAAAAACACAAAAATTAAAAATGGCTGAATCCCGTAAGGGATAATAATACGCAGACACTTCCTGTTCTGTAGATCTGTTTGTAACAATCACCTCGTTATCAGCAAAGAAAGGATTACAATGACAGATATCACCTATATATAGATAACACTAGCTTATCTACTCCCCTCTCTGCACACTGACCCTGCACAGGTCACAGAGCGGACCTAGTAGGAACTGCCAAAGACCTCAATGAACATCTCTAGACTATTGCGTCTATGTATTCAGGTATTGGCGACTATTCATCAACACCAGGACGGTGGCAGTCCTCTGCGGCCAGTGTGCTATGGGCACCACCTATCTGCTCCTGAGCTGCCACCCACACGCTGAAGGACACAAACACTTCATTCTTCACTGAAGTCCGCTTTACTGGGGTAGATGATGGCAGAGCAAAATATGTAATCCTTCAGTGGTACAACAGGTGACAGATGATAAGTTGACAAAAACAGTTGTAGTTAGGTGTAGTGTGTAAGATTGCAGACCACAGTGATAAACAGCATACTTCCGTCATTGTAGGGGATGCACTCCACTTCATCCAAGAAAACTGCGCTTATTCAAGCTACTAGCACAGTCAGGATCTAATATCTTTAAAGGGGTTCTATCAGTAGAATCCCTTTTTCAGATAGTATCACATCGGAATAGTCTTAAGAAAAGCTATCCATCCCCCTACCTTTATATTTCTGTTGAAATACCATTTTTTCCTGGTATGCAGATGAGTCTCCAGACACAGAGGTGTCCTCTGTGCTGCTTGAAGACTCTCCAGTGATGCCTCCATCTTATACAGCCACACTTCTCCGCTGAATCCTTCATGTAGTCTTCTTCCAGCGAGCCTACAGTTGGAATCTAAATCCTGCGCATGCGCAGCTGGCTCTGCCATCGGACTTGGGGCAGAGCCGACTGTGCATGTCTGTTCAGTCAGGCACAGTGCACTCGTGTAAGAGGGTACAGTAAAATGGCTGAAAGACATGCACAGTCAGCTCTGCCCAAAGCTCAATGGCAGAGCTGACTGCGCATGCGTAGAATTTAGATTCTGAGCACAGAGGGAGACTACACAGAGGATACGGGAGAGACGCATGACTGTAGAAGATGGAGGCGTTGCTGGAGAGTCTTCAAGCAGCACAGGGACGACCCTTGTGCTGTTCGAGCACAGGGGGGATGCCCCCTGTGCTGTCTGGAGGCTCATTTTCATACTGGGAAAAAACGGTATTGCAACAGAATGATGGCACGGAGCAGAAATACATTGTCTACCAATAAGTATTTGGACACCCATTCAAATGAAGATATCTGCAGTCGTGATATACGTCACGCCTTCTGCCGTTAAATGAGAAGCAGCATTGGCAATAGTGCATTGGCGTTTGTCGCATGCAAAATGCCGCAAAGTGCAGAGTTGTCCGATTTCAAGAAAGAAAATTGGGTACCACAGAAATGGTCGATTTTTAAGGGACATAGCAAGCAAACTGAATTACCCAAAATCGACAGTGGCCTATGTGATTACGAAGTGGAATGTGAACTCACGCCAAGTAATTCTCCGTCTAGGCTACTCTATGTTGCCTATACACCCTTATAGTTCACATGAAGATCTTCATGAGAAACATTAGATTTCTTTCTCCATTCTTTTCCACCTTCCCTTCCACGCCAAAAAGGTTCTGTGACAAAAACTCCTTTCCCCTATGCTATCACGATGCTCAACGCCTCTTTGGCGCCATTACCATTAGAGCATGGACCCTCCTCCTGGATTAGGAGCTTGACCTTTCCTCACCAGCTGCCAGATACCTTGACCCTCATGAGGAAGAACAGGGACATGCCGAGACCACCGACAAACCGGAGAAAGATGAGAACAATGATTTGGACTGACTATAGCGCATGTTAGGGAATAAGATTGGCTTTCTTCTTCTATTTCATTGAATTCTTCTTCCTAAAGTTGCCTGAAAGATATTCAGCAAGACACGGAGAACGCACAGAGAATAAAATGGCCGGATCACCAAAGAGCTCAGCAAACGCTCAATAAGGGTAATGTCTAGTGCTCTTTTAAGTGGAATAATATGCTCTGACTTTTTGGAATAGGTCATGCTAGGGAGAACTGTGCCTTTATCCTTCTCTATTTCACTAGAAGCCACTGGAATGTGTGAAGGGAACATTGTAGCAGTGCCAAGACATCTGAGTTTAACAGGATTGTCCCAAATGTGCCGGGCACACAGCTTGTCCTTCATCTGCTTGTTGTGGGCAGCAAAATGTTCCATTATAAACCTTACTATACAAAAAAACGGAGCGAAATGGAAAACACAGGTTATTTGTGTAGGAGAAAAGGCCATTGCTGACTAAATGTGCAGCGAATAAATATTCATTGAGATTGTTCTATTAATGCGATCTCAGCAAAAACAAGACATTTTTTATGGAAACTTTTATTATTAGATTGCTATAGTGATTGCCAACATGGACAATAATAATAATGCTAATAGTACATGTAGACAATTATTTTTCAGTTATGGGCAGAGGCGGATATAACATATTATAGCACTATTCAAGAGCCCGCACTGGGTTGACTTAGGGTCAGCAGAGGAACTGACTTTGAGGGCCCACATGGGTGTAAATAGAAGGGTAGAGAATGTAGAAGCAGCTATGGGCCCCAACAACTAGGGCGACTCCATGGGACATCATCATAATTACATTCTACATATGCTGTGATGTCACATTGTACCTTATCCTTGGACTATGATATCTTAGTGTGTATTATCCTTGTGATATCACTGTGCATATTATCCCTGTACTGTGATGTCACTGTATTTATTATCCCTGTATTGTGACATCACTGTGTGTATTATCCCTGTACTGTGATGTCACTGTATTTATTATCCCTGTATTGTGACATCACTGTGTGTATTATCTCTGTACTGTGACATCACTGTGTGTATTATCCCTGTACTGTGACATCATTGTGTATATTATTCCTGTACTGTGACATCACTGTGTATATTATTCGTGTACTGTGACATAACTGTGTATTATCACTATACTGTGACATCACTGTGTGTATTATCCCTGTACTGTGACATCATTGTGTATATTATTCCTATACTGTGACATCATTGTGTATTATCCTGTTCTGTGATATCACTGTGTACATTATCCCTGTACTGTGATGTCACTGTGTATATTATTCCTGTACTGTGACATCACTGTGTATATTATCCCTGTACTGTAATGTTACTGTATTTATCTCTCTACTTTGACATCACCATGTACATTATCCCTGTAGTATAACATCACTGTGCACTGTTATTCCTGTACTACGGCATTACTACTTTGTGTGTTATCATGGTTCTGTGACATCACTGTGTATATTATCCTGGTACTGTGACATCACTGAATGCATCATCCCTGTACTGTGACACCACAGTGTGTAAAGAAGACAAAAATAATCACACACTTAGAATAGATCCATGTATATGCAGGGGTGTAGCTATAGCTGGTACAGAGGTAACAGTCACTATCAGGCCCTGGAACCTGAATCGCCACCGTCTGGACGAACACCCGTGGGAGAATGGACACATACCTCCGCACCACTTCTTCAGTGACTACAGTGGCTCCAGGTAGGGGTTGCCGGCTGCGGGGGTTAGGGGCTTTCACAGTGCGTGGGGATAGAGGGATGAATCCCCATGTTGGGGGTCTGAGGATGAAGAGGGTTGGTGGTGGGAGGGAGGGATGTTGGGGGTCTGGGGATGAAGAGGGTTGTTGGTGGGGGGGGGATTAGGAGTAAAGGGATGTTGGAGGTCCAGCAGGGAACGGGGGGCCAGGTGTTCAGGGGTGGGCCCGCAGGGAACTGTGGTAGGGGTGCAGCGGGGGGTGCTTTGCATGTCTTTAACCGGCAGGGGCCATTGTCACGAGCCGCGGAGAGGGGCGGTGGGGCGCACGGGCAGGACTGGCGGCAGAAAGTGCGCTACGGCGAGGAAGACACATGGGTGCGGGAGCGCCTGCGGGAAAAGAGGCCAAGTGCATTGAGGACGGTGTGCCAGGGTGTGTGCAGGAGATGGGTTGTGCAGGGGGTCAGGGGGCCGTGGACAAAGTCTACAACTAGAAATGAGCGAATAGTATTCAAAACTATAGTTTCGAATACCTCGCTCCATAGGAATGAATGGAAGCGGGCGGCGCGCAGCCCGCGCTTAACCCCTTACTGCTCGTCCGCTCTCATTCATTCCTATGGGAGCGAGGTATTCAAAACTGTGTTTCAAGTACTATTGGAATCATCTCTACCTACGACATCACCTATATGGCCACTTCTTATATTCAATAATTCACCTTCTCTTTACTCTACTCTACTCTAAATTGCAAAAGTATAAAATTGTGCTAAGTGTATTTAATGCAAATTTTTTATATACTATGTGTAATTGTGTAGTAAACGTTGACTAGACTAAATATACTACAGCAATTCACTCTTGTACAAACATCCACATAAAGTCTATTGTACTGCATGGCCTAAGGTTATGCTTACACTGTAACGTACACAGGACACATGAGGACACAGAAATGACAAGTGGGTTGGAGTTTCAAGGTTCTTTATTGTTACAATGTAACGTTCAACCACATAAAATGCAACAAATGTTGACAATATAATTTCTATATGTGTGTTATCTGCATGTGTTTCTATTATATACAGTAAAGCAAATTACATTCAGAACGTATTGTTGTATTTTATACTTTTTTTGGTGTTATTATCTACGGGCTGTTTATAATCTTAAATTTTGGCTTCTGCCGGTCAGCACTTCCCTCATATACCCAAATCCCAGATTACAAGTTTCACGTTTACTTCTGTGGCAGGGCGAGGCACCGAGTGCAGATGTCTCATCGTGGACTGCATACAAAATAAGAACAGTCAGGCTTATAATAACTCTTTCTTACCATTTGGATGTGAATATGAGGATCCTACAGCAAGTGATGAAAGTAGTTGTCAAGAACGTTGGAAACGGGATAAAATCGCTGCATTTAGTTAATGGCTTGCAGCTGAAGTGAGGAGAGAAATATAGCTTAAAAACAACTTCACAATCTGGGTGAGCTGTTGAAATCAAAATTCTGGCAGCAAAATATATAGTGTGTATATATATATATATATATATATATATATATATATATGTATATTAGCATCTGCCTGGAGTTGGCGCTGAGCCGCTGATATTTAGGCATTTGCCGTTGGTTATGATCCGCCACATCCACTCCTGCACACCCCTGTCCCATTTGCTCCTCGCCTGTCCCCGTGGGCTCTTTACCTACCGGCTGCACCTGGCTCCCCGCAGCCACCATCGTCCCCCGCGTTCATGCCCCTCCCTGCCCCCTTCTCTCTCCCATGGCCCCGGCCACACCCCCGCGGCACCCCCTGCGCCCCCACCCTCTCCACGCCTCTCCCCCACCTGTCGGGCACCCCCTGCCCCCCCTCTTTAGCAGGGCCCCCTCCACAAAATACCCTAACTACCCTGCCGACACATGCACTGTCCTGCTGCCGAATGACACGGTGTACTCAGCAGAGCTAAGCTGGAGGGTTGGGAAAGCGCAAGACCAATAAGTTAAGTGCGCAAAGTGGTGGCGTCCCGGAAGAAGTTGTGTACGCCAGCAATGTGCGCACACTCCTGCAAATACAGTGTAGTTGCTGTGAGTGGCCAGGTGGTGTCGCGAATCCCGATTGCGCTGGTGTTCGACAAAGATGCCGGGTCCGGAGCGTGGAAGAGGTAGGCCACTGGAGCAACCTTAATGTGAGCGGGGAAGTGTGAAAGTATATGTAAATGTTATTGCCTGGGGTTAGGGGCTAGCCCAGAGGTGGCAAGAGGGAGTTTGTAGCTTGCTATGCTAAGAAGTGTGTGAGATTGCAGACCTGCTGCTATGAGTTCTGGTTTTCTGCGGCTCCTGGCAAGAACGTATGTCCGTGATTGTGAGAAAAAGTAGCCTATCTTTCAATCCTGCCTATGTACTATGTTTGTGGAAAATTTCACGCAAATCGGTTGAGCGGTTTTAGCCTGATTGAGGAACATATATATATATATATATATATATATATATATATATGTAATAAAATCCTGAAATCCACTATGATTGTTTTCGCCAATGCTACGCTTTCAGTTTTAAAATGACGGACATCTGGCGAACACCATTATAGTCAATTAAGTCAGCTGGTTTCCATCTGTAGCTGCTGTTGTAGTGGTCCGGTTGTCCGTCATCCGGATCCTCGGGCAGACAGATGGCACAGCGGTAGTGTGAGCCCTGCTAAAGGATACACCGGATTTATGACTTTGATATATATCAGGTACATCCTTTGCAGGAGCAGTGTTTATCAAGACTGGTGTGGAAACCACCAGTCTTGATAAATCTAGCCCTAACATTTGAGGGACAACACGGATACAGACACTAGAGATACAGCAGTGGACAGGGAGCACGTGTATGACCACTATACAGTGGGTAGGGCTGCAGCTGCTTCTTGTAGTAGGAGCATCTGCACGGGCTCTCCTGCCACTACTATAACTTCTGGCATCCTGTAGCTGAAGGACCAGCTGATGTGAGCAAGGGCTCCACAGATCACAATCTGATAACTCTGGCCTATCTTGTGGATAGGTCAGCAGCTGTGGGGTAAACTAAAGTCTTGTGGGCCCCGGTGCAATCTTTTGTCTGGGGCCCCTACCTCATCCCTACAGCGAATTCTTGATAGTGATGGTTAGGGTGATAAGGGGACTCCTTGGTTTATGGGCCAGATAGAAGCTACAATCTCAATACTGATGTCAGTGCTTATAGGCCGCCTAAGGTTCCTGGACCCCGGTGTGCTTGCACCCTCTGCACTCCATCAAGTTACGTCCCTGGTCATCAGTATAGAGCTGGACAACTCCTTTGACACATCAGTTTACACCAATTCTGAGATTTCATTAAGAAGTGCCCAACTCCTTTAAAACCGTGGTCAGGCTTGGCCCTATTGTAGCTGGCGGACCATGATTTGGTTCATACACCTGAGTCTGCTCTCCTCCAATCCTTATTTCATGTCTACTAACATTACAGAATGTAGGGGTCCATATATCTGAGGCCTTTATAGAAAAACTATAGCATTTTGGGGCAACACGGTGGCTCAGTGGTTAGCCTTGCAGTGCTGGAGTCCTGGGTTCGAATCCTGCTAGGAACAACATCTGCAAGGAGTTTGTATGTTCTCCCTGTGTTTGTGTGGATTTCCTCCCATTCTACAAAGACATACTGATAGGAAAAGAAATGTGCATTGTGGTCCCTATATGGGGGCTCACAATCTACATTTAAAAAATTATGGTATTTCATTACTTACTATTATCGAACATGAAATTTTGCATGATATGTCATCCAGAAAGAAGGAAACATTCTGTAGGTAGACATAGTTACTTGCTGGAAAACACAATTTTATTTCACAGCTTGTATCATTTAACCAGTTTCCTGCCAGACCACAAAGGGCACATTAATTTGACTTTGTTTCGGAAAGTATTTTTAGGCTTACATGAAAAAAATCCTTCCCCCAAAACTACAATGTAGAGGCAACTAGATAATGTTCTTGTGTAAGGAGTTGTGTGGTCAACATTATAAAAGATATGTGCCTGGACTCCATGACATTATAGGTACGTGAAGCGCCATTACCACGTAAGATGGTTACAGAGAGAGAGAAATGACATGGATAATATAAATAATAGTACATACCTGATAGACATAACATTCCCCAGAATGTAAGCGAGGACTGAGGGTAAGATGGGGGCTGATGTGCCATAACAGTTACTGAGAAGGTTTGGGAAGGCCGTTGTTATCAGTACTACCATCATATAGGGGAAAGGCATCCAGATGAGCTCACCCGAACTGTATAGGGGTCTTCTCTGAATTGCATTTCAAGAATTTCTAATTTATCAGCTTGGATTTATTTCCGAAATAAACATCACAAATATGATGTTAGATAATATAGAAATATTTCCAGGATAATGGAATTCCTTATAGGTACGACAATCATTATTCCATGGGAAATTATGTTCATGCTTGGATATACCGTATTTTACGGACTATAAGGCGCACTGGACTATAAGCCGCATTGCCCATGAGCGCCTTATAGTCCGTCTCGGTTCATATATAAGGCGCACCGGACTATAAGCCGCAGTCCGGTGCGCAGTATATCTTATTGAAAGCGGCGGCAGGCAGACTTTGCCAGCGGCCGCTTAACCCCCCGCGTGCCAGCCGCTTCTATTGGAAGCGCTCGGCAGGCGAGGAGGGGCTCTATCAGCAAAATCATGCTGATAGAGCCCAACCGTAAACGTTAGATTAAACTACCCCCCCCCCCCCCCGTTTTAAAATAAAAGCCTGAAACAGAATGTGAAACTTACCGAGCGGTGTAGGGTGGGCGGGCATTCAGGCCTCCTCTTCCTCCGATGTTCCGTCCTCCTCCGGCGCTCGCAAGCTGATAATGGCCAGGGCACATGCGCAGTAGAAGCATTATGATATTGCGAATGCGCCCCGGCCATTATCAGCGAGCGCCGGAGGAGAAGGACGGAACATCGGAGACAGAGGAGGCCTGAATGCCCGCCCGCCCGCCCTGCACCGCTGGGTAAGTTTCACATTCTGTTTCAGGCCGGCGTGACAGCAGGGCTGCCGGACACTTCCTATTCATTTCTATGGGAGCAGGCATGCGAGCGCTCCCCATAGAAATGAATGGACTGCTTTTTTCCATTCATTTCTATAGGGAGCGCTCGCATGCCAGCTCCCATAGAAATGAATGGGAAGTGTCTGTTCATTCATTTCTATGGGGAGCGCTCGCATGCCTGCTGCCATAGAAATGAATAGGAAGTGTCCGGCAGCCCTGCTATAACGCCGGTGTGTACGGCTGTGATACACGCCGGCGTTCGGTAGTGTGCATGCACCCTTACGGTGCCTTTTATGTATGTATGGAAGCGGCACGCAGTCTTTGCCGCCGCTTCCATCCATATATAAGCCGCACCGGACTATAAGCCGCACTTACGATTTCTGAGGAAATCGTAGGTTTTTATGTGCGCCTTATAGTCCGGAAAATACGGTAGTCATAATAATCCTACAAATATTATAAATGTGAAGGTTTGTATGTTTGTTACTCAATCACGCAAAAACAGCTGAACGGATTTGAATGAAATATGGAAGACAGATAGATTGTAACCTCGATTAACAAATATGTAGCTTTTTATCCCAGTAAATGACATGGCTTCACGACTGTTATGAATTTATGTTCATATGCTATGTTAAACTGCTCTTGGCAGCAGGCTGATAAAGCCAGGTCTGTTATCTCTCTATGTAAACAGCTAACACTGAGTTCATTCTGAACAAGCATCTGCATATTATCTGATCTGCTGCAGTGCTGAGACACTGACATGGGAAAACCCCTTTAATCCAAATTGACAGTTTGCCAATTTTAAACATGCTGGAAAAAGAAAATCTAATTTGTCCCAAAATTCTAAAATAACGAGAGTTATGAAGGTAGCCAGAAGTCACAGACTTCTCCTCAAGCGGAGCTCAGGGGGATTGAACAAGCTAGGCGTCAAGAGGCTCTTAGAGCAGCCAAAACGCCGCAGCAGGCAGATCATCAACACCAACAACACACTCATTATATGGTGGTCCAGTGAGCTGCTGAGATGGCAAACCATCAGCGGCAGCAATTTGCTGAATATAGGCGGATCATTGATGCCAACAACACACAGATGAAGTCGTGGGCAGAGGCTAGTATATAAAAATATATATATAATATATATAATGAAAATAATATGATAAAGCAACAATAAAAAAAAACAACAACCTATATTGGAATCCTTTCCTCCTCACTTCTGAGCTGTTCAACAGAAGTGACAGCCACCTCGTAAAATCTCATAATAATGGGTCAGTTAATAATATTTTCCAATACGATTCTGTTCCGGGACTCCGTCCCCGCATCTGCTTGAAAATGCCAAGAGAAAAGTTCTGCAAGCACTCTATACTCTACTGTGGGTAACCGCTTTTTAAGAGGATTGGGTTTCTGTTTTTTGTGAACAGAAACCTGAACAGAGGTGTGAACCTAGCGTAAGACCAGACAGTCTAAGGGTTAGAGAACACACTGAAGTAAATTGAAAAAAATATTTGTACTATACCACTGTTCACCTTTTACTATCAGTATATGTGTCCTTACCCTTTGACACTTAAAATTTAGATGTTTTATTGGCACATCTAGAAGCAATCCCATTGATTTCAACCCCTCAAAGCCCCCAAAAAGTAGAAGTTAGACAACTAAGGGGCATCTAAAAAAAATAATTAGGTTAGACCTTCAATGTCCTGAAGGTTCCAGATCTTCCCCCACAACCTGTGGCGTAAATAGAAAGTAAGAACATGTCGGATAGTAGTCCGGAATTTATGAGCTTCCAAGGTTTCATATTGGTTGTCCCAAGATGATATTGAAGTAACGGCCTCTGATATCTACCACCCTCACCCTCTCAGCACAGTATATGCTTCAGTTGTGGTGGTAAGTACCATGGGTTAGGCAATTCCAAGTCACCTTCAGTCTTGCCCATTTGGAGTACTTACAATGTAATCCAAGCAGGTTGTCCTCGCAACAGCAATTCTCCTCACATGTTAATGATTTTTATAAAAGAATTGGAGAGGATCCGAACAAGTGACTATTTTGTCTAACATTACCTATAGGCTGGCTTACTTAAATTGAAGTTTACACCAGACGTTGGCATATTTTGGCTCTCTTACTACTAACTCACTCTATTCCCTCCTACACTACAATGTGCAAAAAGCACCTAAACATAATACATATGGTGCATGGCATGCTTGTACACCACTTTTTTTTCCCCCAACAATTCAAGGCAGACAAATAGCTTAGTGGAACTCACCCAATGTATTGAGAGCAAGGTTGACACATTTGTCATAGCTGTTCAGTAGAAATATCTGAATGTACCCATGGGCTATCAGTAACCAAATGTGTGCCAAAATAGTGCCCTTTTAGAGTTTATTTGGTATGGATATATTGTAATCCCAAAGCCCCAACTGTATTGAAAAGTGCAGTAAATGTAGAATTGTGGTATATCTTATGTGGTAGAGGGACCCTTGGGCCCCCCTCAGAGTCCAGGGCCCAGTAGCAACTGCTATTGGTGCACCCCCTCTACATTTCTGCCTTTAACAATGAATGCATAGCTGGCCATACATATTATATAGCTGTTAGTCAAATGAGTGATAGCCTATCTCTTTGTCACTTTCCGTCTTTCCAAACACATGCATCCTCAGCTAAGCCAATCTTAATGAGGGGATCTCATTGATTCACAGGGCCTTTGATGTCACAGAAGAGGGTGGGAGAGGCCTGAAGATGCATATGCACCAGGGAGCCCAAGAGGGGTGGGAAGGTGAGTATCTGAACTTATTATTTTACTGTACCTTGTCTGGGCCTCCACTTGTCATACGCCAGGTTCTGAAAACACTTCAGATTAAAATGAAAGATTCAAGGGGGGCAAACCTCAAAAATCTTGGGTCCAGCCCAACCCGAAATCTTTGGAAAACTCATACGGGACCCATCTTGTTACAAACCAGTTTGCCCATCTCTAGCGTTAACCCCGGATAAGTACTAGATCACTAATTCATTGTATTTATAAAGTTCCACAACTTGTGAAATTCTTACAGTTTCGCACTAAGCATTTCCGTTCCTCTCCAGCTACAGTTTTAGAGAACATCCACTGCCATATCCTCTAATGTTTTTCCAGTTTTGACGTCTATGGTAATAACAATAATTTCCTAACATGAGTTGGTAACCGGCAGAGTAAGGCGCTGCTTCTACTTAACTGGTGCTTAGCCTATAATATTTGTGTTTATCATTATCAATGGGGGGGGGGGATGTAAAAAGAGCACCCTTCCCTAAATCACAGCCACCATTATCACGTATGTGATTATCCTGTGCCTCTGTATGTCTGTTCTTAATCATTTATGAAATGTTTATGGCATTAAGAGCTTAAGTATCAGTCCACACCCTTCCCCAGATGTTTGGCTGAAATGCTGCCTCTTGCCTTTACAAGTCACACGAGCAGTAATAACAGATCTGGACTGATATTTTACGACGCTCTTGTACCTGATGTGCACAATTCCTAACACCAGGATCCTGCAATCTGTTTGCACTTTATTTCTATGTTATCATCTGGTATTGATATGACCCAAGATTAATTTATCAGAACGGAGTGATTAGATATTCTACCGATTATTGTTCCCAGAAATAAGCTTTACAAGATTTATAATGCCTTTATAGACTATTTTTATGTAGCAATATACTATCATAGAAGATGCATATGACAGTCCTTTTACAGTCCAAGATGGGCTACATCCAGTAGTGCAACTCAGCCACATTCACTTGAATGAAGTTGCCATACATAATCCATGGAGAAGAGTTAGCATTGTAAATCTAGCACCATGGTGAGATAAAATACTTACTAGATGCTGCAGAGTTTTGTGTCTCTGCCTCTTTCCTTCTCTACAGTTGCTCCTTTTTCTTCCTCCTACTACTTGCTCCCTAGACTTATATCGGCAGCAGCTATGACCTGATCTCTCAGTAAACTGATTCTCTGACTTCTGCCTGATTTAAAATTGATTTTATCAGTGAGTTGGGAGTGACCAATCAGTGCAGGAAGTAAACAATGATTACTTTTTAACCACTTCAGGACCAGACACACTTGCAGGTTTTCTTGTGCAAGTGTTTTGGAGGACTATAATATTTTTTTTTATATCCATATATGTATTTGTAAAGTACACATAATTTACACATACTGTACTGTATAGAGACAAGCACACACTAAATAGGCATGTCTTTCTCTTTCTTTCTTTCTTTCTTTCTTTCTTTCTTTCTTTCTTTCTTTCTTTCTTTCTTTCTTTCTCTATAAATATGTATTTCTATATGCAGTGTGTGTACCCCTTTATCTTCAACTTCACATTTTACATGTTACATGCCATTGAATTAAAGGGAATGTAACATAACATGTTAACTGACTAGTTTGTAAGCCCTCGTGGGCAGGGCCCTCTACCCCACTGTGCCAGTCCGTCATTGTTAGTATTATATCTACCTGTATATTTTGTGTATTGTATGTAACCCCCAAATGTAAAGCACCATGGAATTAATGGTGCTATATAAATAAATAATAATAATAATAATAATAATAATAATAAAAGGCAAGAAATCCCACTTATTAAACCTGACAGAGCACACCTGTGAAGTGAAAACCATTTCAGGTGACTACCTCTTGAAGCTCATCAAGTGAATGCCAAGAGTGTGGAAAGCAGGAATTAAAGCAAAAGGTGGCTAGTTGGAAGAACCTAGAATATAAGACATATTTTCAGTTGATTCACACTTTTTTGTTAAGTATATAATTCCACATGTGTTAATTCATAGTTTTGATGCCTTCAGTGTGAATCTACAATTTTAATAGTCATGAAAATCTAGAAAACTCTTTGAATGAGAAGGTGTGGCCAAACTTTTGGTCTGTACTGTATGTATACAGTTCGCACCTTGTATGTACCATGTATACAAATACATATTACATAAGTGTAATATGTCTTACAAGACAAGAAGGGGTTTTAAGTAGATTGGTGTCTGCAGACACTGATCTAGTTAAAAGTAAAGTATTAATGGCAGCCCCGGGGTGGGCCCCACAGAGTCAGTGGGCCCGGGTGCAGATGCCTGTCCTGCTGGAAGACCCAGCCACGACCCATTTTTAATGTCCTGGTGAAGGAAGCAGGTTGTCACTCAGGATGTTACAGTACATGGCTTCATCTATTCTCCCATTGATGCAGTGAAGTAGTCCTGTGCCCTTAACAAAGAATCACCTCCAAAACATAATATTTCCACCTCCATGCTTGACAGCGGGGACATTGTTCTTTGGGTCATAGGCAGCATTTCTCTTCCTCCAAACACGACAAGTTGAGTTAATGCCAAACAGCTCAATTTTTGTGTAAATAGTGATCTGCATTGATATTAGTAAAGTACTTTGGTTGTGATAGAAAGCTTCTGTTCAGCATCTTATTTCTGTTATCTCCTATATTTCCTGCTAACTCCTTCACCTCGCCTCACCATAGACATGTATAGACATATATATACATATATATATTTTTTTAATGTCAAAATAGTTTAGCAGGGGGAGGAGGGAGCACTGAAATGCTAAGTTTGTTGACATGTTAGTAACTATTTAAGATTGGTGTAGTCATTACCTTTGGGTTCCAATCATCAGTGGTGCCACCTTCAGCATGGACAGCTGATGCGCAGTATTTGACTGCCCAATCTTGCACACCCCTAATGTCATTCCAGGTCAGATGTCAAATAAGAATAAGGGGAGGTCAATTAACAAGAACTAGGACTTGCTAATTTTTTAGTGGGGATCCTAAATCGTGTGAGCCCCCCTTATATGACTTGTGGAGATTAGGAAACGTCCATGTTAAACCTACCACGAAGCCTCTTCTTTCTGCAGTAGACGGTGTAATGTAATTACAATTGGCTCTCTGGAGGCTGCTTAATTATTAACTGGTTTGCGAGCTCATGATAGCAGCAAGCTCATTGTAAGACAATCTCAAGCCACATGGAATCATAGTTTATTGGTCATGTGTAAGGGCCCAGGATGACTCACCATCAGTTCCTGAAAATGATGCTGCATGTAAAATTAAATCAATACATGTAATGATATCGCCTCATCCCTTCATCATCCTCATGCATATCCTCTCTTCCTACACTGGCTTTAATTATTTGTCATATGGGAGTCGTTTGTCTGTGTCCCCTCAGTAATCTACAGCTGCTTATATTTTAATAGAATTTCAAAGCCTAAGTAAATAAGCACTTTGCGTTATGTAGTTCCTCTGTTATTCTTCCTGTAAATGTATTAATAAATTAACTGGGAGTTACCATTGGGGGTGAGGTTTGCTTATACAGGTTGACACTGTCCAATCCACTCAATTGGAAATCCCATACAAGAGAATAGAGAGACCAAGACCATCTCTCCTTTCACTCAGTAAGGGACAGGTGAATGGGAGATGTGTTGGAGCAACACTATTACTGGAAACCACTATAGTCAACAGCGTGATACTCAATGACTGGATATTGGCCTCCGACAGGAATGACCCTCTCTTACATAGCTAGGCCCAGACATCTATCCTCATTCTGAATTTATGTCTGGAAGACAGTGTTCCACCAGCTCTGCCTCTATCAAACCATATACAAGTCTTGTGAAGCTGTATTTAAAGGATAGCTCAGAAAACTACTATTTCCTTTTCCTTTTTTATAAATGAATAGTACATGTGAAAATAAGAAACTTTGTAATATATCTTATTAAAGAAATAGGTTTCCTTCTTTACTTATGAGACTGAATTACTTTGTACATAGAAGTCTATGGAGAGTGCAGAGGAAAGAGGCTGTTGCTGGAAAGAAACCACAATTAATTGCAGCTGCTACATTCTGTTACTCTGTGTCTGAGGGAGTTCTTCTGATACTGATGCTTTAAAGACAATACTCTACCACTATACAGAACAGGACAATAAAGCTGCTTCCTCCCCCTTCCCCTCTCCATAGACTTCTGTGAGTGAGGCTAAAGATGCAGCCGAATAAGTGGAGAAACATATTTCTTTATTAAGATTTATGACAGAGTTTCTTATGTTCACCTGTACTATTCATTTGTGAAGTTATTGTATACTTGGAGGTAGGCTTTAGGAAATCGAATATGGAATTTGGCAAAAAAATCATAAGAAATTCTTTAATCTGCGATGAAAATGTTTGAAGACATAAGTGGACTTTCTTGTGCAGAACAAAGGCAGAAATGTTGAACTTTAGCTGAAGTACAATGTATGGAGTGTCCTCAAAATATTTTACCTTACACAAGTTTGTATAAAAACTTATGAAATTTATCATGAATGTGAAGTATTAATTGTATGTTACTAGCGCACAAGGATGAGGTGGTCTGTATCTTGTCCAGATCGGTCCTTGTATTCGTGAGAAAGCTAAACAATATGCCGTGAATTCTTATTAGGGTGGAATGCCGTATAGTTCTAGTGTAAATTCAGTATACAGAACATGACATGACAGATCTTACACTGGAGCTCTTAGGCCCAGTTCACATCTGCGCATGGGTTTCTGTTCAGGCACCTCCTGAACGGAAACCTAATCCGCATAAAAAAGTGGTTACCTTAGAAAACCCGCTTGCCCCATAGACTATAATGAGGTCCGTGTGGTTTCTGTTTGGTTTTAGAACGAAAAATGTGGAGAGAAAAGAGCTGCTTGCAGGACTTTTCTTTTCACATTTTTCATGCGGAGAGGGGAACGGAATGGCTTGAACGCAGATGTGAACAGCACCTTAAAAGGTTACTCTCATCTCACAAATCCTTGTCAAGACGGATATAACTTCTCCCACGTCTTAACCCCTGGGAGCCATTTATGACATTGGGGGGCTCAGTGCTAAAGTTTCATAAGAAGCCCTTGAAGTGCCCCCAAATAATTTAATGTCCACTTAAATGGCCCCACAATTTAATATCCCCTCCAATGCCCCCTGCATAATACCCTCAAGTGGTCCCTACATAATTTAACGTCCCCTCAAGTGTTCTCCACTTAATTTAATATCTCCTCATGTGGCCCCAACCTAGAGCCCTTACCACCTCAGTGCCTGGTCAATCAATATAATACATACAAATGAAAAAACATAAGATTATACTGACTTTGTGCCATTCCCTCAGAGCTACCTGCAGTCTCCTCATTGCACTTTCCTACCACATACATCATTAGCCAGGCCTGAATGGTAGAGCCCAGAGCTAATAGCTTCACGCTCTACCATTTTATTTTACTACATCCTAAGGACACAGAGAGTTTAAACTGGGACTTGTCACCCAGATAATGGACTGTCCCGCATGATCCTGGTTAGCTGAGGTGGCTCCACTATTATAGGGCCTAATGTAGATGCACCTATGGTTAAAGCTGCCTTTCCTAATGTGATAGAGGCAAAGATAGCTGCTCCATTTAGAGTCGGGACACAGAACTATTCACTGTATGATAAGTAAATAGTGAATACGAGTGTTAGGATTGGGTCCCGCAGGGTCCACTCTCAGTGCACAGCGCCACCTGTGGGTCAATCTAACCCTCGCCCTCGGCCTCATGTAGTGAGGTGTCTGGACTGTAAGTCCAGATTTCAGCCCACTGAGCATGCTCAGGCCTATTGGAGTCGCTCACAGGCTAAGTGCCACTTCTTGCCTACTGAGCATGAGCAGTGAGGTCATAGCCACCGCCCTGTTGGGCGGGGACTCCCCTTTAAAAAGTGTGAGCCGACGCCCGCCCAGCGCTCACACTTTTATCAGTAAGACTGAAAAACTGAATGACAGTAGTTGCAGGGAAAGGCTCCAGTGTCCAGGCAGGATTCCAGACTAGGCCTCAGTGTGCGGTTCCTCTGCTGTTATCTGGGTGCTGGGTAGTTAGGACTGGTAAATCCTGAATTTCTGTCAGCTCTACACCAAGGCTAGGAGCAGTAGAGACTGTTCCAGCCTGTAGAGTTGCAGCAGGTTGGTCTCAGGAGATAGCCTTACTGCACTGTCACACTTCAGTGTTAAACTCCTAGCTGTTGCTGGAACATTTGTGTTGCTGACCAGGGGTGGCGTTAACCCTTGGCGGCCTTGTTACTTCTGCAGTACAGGTGCACCTGGCCAGTGAGTTTAACTGGCAGGTTTTAGTTGCACCCTGTTCTCATTGGGAGCTGCACCGTCGCATCCGCTCAGTGAACTTAACTGGCGTATGTGTGTTGCTCCTTGTGTACACTGTGCTGTACTGTCATATTGTTGCGCTCAGGCAGACGGCCGCCCATCATAGGGCCTGTGGACCTCGCTGCAGTACCTTGCAGCCCAGAGGTTCTGTTGTTTAAAAATTATTATTTTATTTATACACACAGAACCGTAACAACGAGCCAACAGTGTATTTTTGCAAGACTATTCTACATCACGACATCTTAGTAAGAAAGGAACAGAAGTAAAAAATGTCTGTCAACAATTTTCTCCAAATCCTAAATTTAAAGGAAAATTTATAGTTCCTTTAAGATGCATTATCTAAGCATGAGTCAGTATTGTTACAGCCTAGTTATGCAAGCTGGACCGATACCCAATGAAATTGCATTTAGCTGTCAGAAGTGCAATACTGTAAAGAGGTATAAAGATAATAAATGTTCCTAGTGATCTGCATCCTCTGATCCAGACCAATAATACTCAAATTATCAGCCACAATAAAAGGGCCTGAAGCATTTCTAGTACGGCGAGGGGATATTATCCTGCAATAATATGCTTATGTCAGGCTTTAAAAGTTCCGCCATTAAAACCAAGCTGCTGACCCAAACAGCTACTCTATCCAAGGTCAAACTCCGGTGCCGCAACGCTTGCCAGTGCTAAAGACCGTATTGCTGTCATTAGAATGATTTGGTGGAGAAAAAGTGGCATTAAACTGGCAGCAGAGAAGAGGCCAGTTCTTTATATGGCACCATTAAAAGCAAAAAGTGATAGTTGGAAACCATGAAACGAAAATGATTCTTATATTAATTCTATGAAAGCATCAGTGAGGTTCTGCCTATGACAGTGCAGTTTTACAACCAGTTCCTTGGCAAACAAGTAAAAGTAAAATAGTTTTATCAGGATAGTGTAGTGTCCCGGTGGAGCAATACAAAAGTGTTAGGGTAGCTTTGCCTGCATATACAGTGTTGCTATTATTGTATGTATGTTTAACCGGTTAAGGACCGGGCCCAAAAGTATGTTAAAGACCAGGCCTTTTTTTTCAAAACTGACATGTCACTTTAAATGGCAATAACTTTGAGATGCTTTAACATAGACAAGTGATTCTGAGATTGTTTTTTCGTAACACATTGTACTTCATGTCAGTAGTAAATTTTGGTCGGTATGTTATGTCTTTGATTATTAAAAAATATGAAATTTGGCGAAAATTTGGAAAAAAATGCAGTTTTCAAACTTTGAAATTGCATATCTTTCAAATAGAAAGTCATACCACCCAAATTTTTTCATAAATATAATTAACCATGTCTTTCATTTATGTAGCAATCAAATTTTAATCACTCTTTAATTTTTTTCAGATATTATAAGGCTTACAAATCAAGCAGTAATTTTCAAAATTTTCAAGAATATTTCCAAAACACATTTTTCAAGGGACCAGTTCAGTTCAGAAGGGAAATTGAAAGGCCTCTGTAATAAAAACCCCCATAAGTCACCCCATTCTAAAAACTGCACTCCTGAAAGAATCCAAAACAGCAGGTAGAAAGTTTTTTAACCCTTTCAGCATTTCACAGCAATTAAAACAAAATGGAGGTCAAATTTACATTTTTCAATTCCTATCACTAATATATTCATTTAGCCCTAGAATTTACACATTTACTAAGAGTTAAGAGGAAATGCACCCCACATTTTGTTGCACAATTTCTTCCGAACACGACAATACCCCATAAGTGCTGTTACCCTAATGTACGGGCACACAATCGCTCTCAGAACGGATGGAGCGCTAATTGGATTTTGTAGGCCAGATTTTGCTAGAATACTTTTCAGGCACCATGTCCCATTTGCAGAGCTCCCAAGGTGCCAAAATAGTGGAAACCCCCCAAATGTGACCCCATTTTGGAAACTAGACCCCTCAAGGAATTTATCAAGGGGTATAGTGAGCCCTTTGACCCTACAGGTGTCTCACAGATTTTTTTACCATTTAGACGTGAAAATGAAAAATTACTTTTTTCATAATAAAATGTTACTGTAGCCCCAAATTTTTCATCTTTACAAGGGGTTAAAGGAGAAAATGCACCCCATATTTTGTTGCACAATTTCTCCCGAACACAACAATACCCCATATGTGCTGGTACCCTAATGTACGGGCACACGGTCGCTCTCAGAACGGATGGAGCGCTAATTGGATTTTGTAGGCCAGATTTTGATAATAGTTTGCAGGCACCATGTCCCATTTGCAGAGCTCCCAAGGTGCCAAAATAGTGGAAACCCCCCAAATGTGACCCCATTTTGGAAACTAGACCCCTCAAGGAATTTATCAAGGGGTATAGTGAGCCCTTTGACCCTACAGGTGTCTCACAGATTTTTTTACCATTTAGACGTGAAAATGAAAAATTACTTTTTTCATAATAAAATGTTACTGTAGCCCCAAATTTTTCATCTTTACAAGGGGTTAAAGGAGAAACTACACCCCATATTTTGTTACACAATTTCTTCCGAACACGACAATACCACATATGTGCTGTTACCCTAATGTACGGGCACACGGTCGCTCTCAGAACAGATGGAGCGCTAATTGGATTTTGTAGGCCAGATTTTGCTAGAATACTTTTCAGGCACCATGTCCCATTTGCAGAGCTCCCAAGGTGCCAAAACAGTGGAAACCCCCAAAATATGACCCCATTTTGGAAACTAGACCCTTCAAGGAATTTATCAAGGGGTATAGTGAGCACTTTGACCCTACAGGAGTTTCACAGAATTGGCCCAGCAAATTGGAAAATGACATTTTTTGCTATAAAATGTTGCTTTAACCCAAAATTTTGCATTTCCACAAGGGGTTAAAGGAGAAAATGCACCCCACAATTTGTTACGCATTTTCCCCCAACTACAGAAATGCCCCATATGTGGCTGTAAAGTGATGTATGGGCATGCTGTGAGGTCCAAAATGTAAAGATCGCTATTGGGATTTTGGAGGGCAAATTTAGCTGGAATATCTTTCAGGCACCATGTTGCATTTGGAGAGCCCCTGAAGTGCCAGAACAGTAGAAACACCCCAAAAATGACCCCATTTTGGAAACTAGACTCCTCAAGGAATTTATCAAGGGGTATAGTGAGCACTTTGACCCTACAGGAGTTTCACAGAATTGGCCCAGCAAATTGGAAAATGACATTTTTTGCTATAAAATGTTGCTTTAACCCAAAATTTTGCATTTCCACAAGGGGTTAAAGGTGAAATTGCACCCACATTTTGTTACACAATTTCTCCCGAACGTGACAATACCCCATATGTGCTGGTAATCTAATGTACGAATGGCACACGGTCGCTCTCAGAACGGATGGAGCGCTAATTGGATTTTGTAGGCCAGATTTTGCTAGAATAGTTTGCAGGCATTCAATAAGTGCTTTAGCATCTTCTTAGAGTATCCAGATTTTTTGTGAAATGTTGAAAAAGATGCAAAAAAATGTAATTAGTATTTTTGTTCCCCAATGTATTCATCTAGGGGTATAATTTAGGGAATTTAGAGTTTATAACAATAGGAATTTGCAGGTTTATGCAAAAGATGGGGCTTGGTGGCAATCACAAAATTAGAAGTGGAATATTTTCTGGGGAAGAGCTCTAATAATGAAGAACAGTGTGGTATCTCTCAAAGCAAGGGACAATACACAGGCCTGGTTTTGAGGGGCATGAGGGACAATGGTAACGGGTATCTCTGCGTCGCCCATTTTTGGTGCAGACACGGCATTTTTTTTGCGCGTTAGCTCGTGTTGTTGTGGAGGGAAGTAGACTAATAAAATGCCTTTCAGTGAGTCGTTTGACATCTTCAGACTGGGGGGTCTCTATGGGGTCCTGAGAGTCAAAAAGGAGGTTGTGAATTATTTTTTCCTGGAAATCCAGATATTTGTCGGTGCCTCCCTTCTTTTTATAAAGTAAAAAGGCATTTTGGATTCCAATTTGAAAGAGGTAAATGGCCACTTTTTTATACCAGGTTTTGGTTTTTCTTTTTACTAAATAGGGCTGTAAGATTTGATCACTTAAATCCACCCCCCCCATGTGTTTGTTATACTCGGACACACTTATTGGCTTATGCTTGTCTGCTGTTGCCCCTCTTTCCCTCACTGCCACTGTTCCTGTGGGGTGTATTGTGCTCAACAAATAGACATCTCTCCGATCTCTGTATTTCACCGCCAACAGCTCCTCACAAGAATAAGAACAGGACTCCCCCTTTTGTATGCCCTTCCCCACTAGCTGCTGCGGAAAACCAATTCGGTTTTTGCGCATGGTTCCACATGCTCCTGTGCTTGCACAATGCAAGTGTCTAAATAGGGCCACACCTGAATAGAAGTTGTCACAATACAAGTGGTACCCTTTGTGTAGCAGGGGCTGCATTATCTCCACCACTATTTTACTACTGATGGGAAAATTTGGGGGGCATCCTGGGGAATTAATTTTTTTATCTCGTCCCTCATATATTCTGAAGGCGGCGGTGTAGCCAGAACTGCTTTCGCAAAGCTTATATAGCTTTATGCCATATCTTGCCCGTTTGGAAGGGAGATATTGGCGAAAGCTCAGTCTACCGTGAAAACTAAGGAGGGATTCGTCCACACTGACGTTTTGCTCTGGGGTGTAATGTTGTAAAAAGGAGTGGTTCAAATAATTTATGAGGGGTCTCAGTTTGAATAACCGATCACGGTTTGGATCATCACTTGGGGGGGCCTGTGAATTATCACTGAAGTGAAGGAACCTCATTATTCGCTCATAGCGAAGCCTGGACATGACTGCCGAATATATTGGGGTTGACTGTGCGGGACTTTTTGACCAATATGATCTGATTGAGGGCTTTTTTACAATACCCATATTTAGGGTGAGGCCCCAAAATTTTTTCATTTCCACCAGATCTGTGGGTGTCCAATCTTTGGCATGGGCAGAGGAAGGTTTTTGGGTTATGTACTGGGTGGCATATAAATTCGTTTGAAGGACAATTTCATTGAGGAGGTCGTCGCTTATGAATAAACTAAAATAATTCATGTGGGTAAATTGGGAATCATCCACTGTTATGCCAGGAGATGCAGTAAATGGGTGGACTCTAGGGGCAAAAGATGGAGCAGGTGCCCACTGGAGGGAACGCACATCAATTAGTGGGAAAGTGTCACTGTCTGCTGCCGCACTGCTAGTTCCTGCACCTTCACCATCTGAAGAGTCAATGTCATCAGGGAGAACGTTCCCTGAAGACAAATCTGAAATGACACTTGTATTGTCATTTTCATTGTCTGCAAATGTTTCAGTGTCTGCAAATGTTTCAGTGTCAGACGCATCTGATGCATCTGACCAAAGAATGGCGTATGCCTCCTCACTAGTATAAAACCTCCTCGCCATAATGTCACTGATTGCGAGCCCTCTTTGGTAGAGTGGCTGTAAAGCGCCGCAGAATATGTTAGCGCTATACAAGTCACAGATATATATATATATACCTATATGGCGGGTATATATATATGTATATATATATCTAAAATTTATACGGTAGATATATATATAGTGCTAGAGAGCTGATTATTGTGAGCCCTCTTTGGTAGAGTGGCTGTAAAGCGCCGCAGAATATGTTAGCGCTATACAAGTCACAGATATATATATATACCTATATGGCGGGTATATATATATGTGTATATATATATATATATATATATAAAATTTATACGGTAGATATATATATAGTGCTAGAGAGCTGATTATTGTGAGCCCTCTTTGGAAGAGTGGCTGTAAAGCGCCGCAGAATATGTTAGCGCTATACAAGTCACAGATATATATATATACCTATATGGCGGGTATATATATATATGTATATATATATATCTAAAATTTATACGGTAGATATATATATATATGGTGCTAGAGAGCAATTTATTGTGAGCCCTATAGGGTACGGTGACTGACACTTTCTGTAAAGCGCCACAGAATATGTTAGCGCTATACAAGTGACAGAAATATATATATATACCTATATGGTGGGTATATATATATATATATATATATATCTCCCTATCTAGCTCTGATATACACAGATATATATATATATATATATATATTTATTTTTTTATATATATATATATGATCTATATATAGATTTGGGGATAGGGGATTAGGAATTAGGGGATCGATGGGTTTGGGGGCAGGATCGGGCAGTAGAAACTGTGTATATGGGTGTTTTTTAGCAAGCAATGTCTCAAGTCTCTCTCCTTCTTCTCTTCTCCTCACAAAGTAACAATGTGTAAGGAGAAGAGGAGAGGGAGGAGACTTGAGACGCTGCCTGTACTGTAAATAAAAGAGATCGCTGTGACTTGCTGTCACAGCGATCACATGACCGGGGACCAATCAGATCGGTCCCCGCCATCTTCACCAAGTCCCGGGCTAGAGGTAGGGGCGGGACTGTTACCAGGGGGGGGCGCGATCTGCTCCGAAATGGCACCTAAAGACCGGACGTATTTCGACAATAGTCCGGTCTTTAGGTACCAGCACATGAGGCCGTAAATTTACGTACGGCGGTCCTCATGTGGTTAATATGCTACTGCACCTTTAAAAGAGCTAACCATTGGAGATGAAGATGGGCACTAGGGAGACCCTGACTTGGGAACTGTAGAGTAGGAAAAGGGAAGAGCTAGTAGTTGGGCTTCTATTTCCTTTGTGAAGAAGAAATAGTGTGGAGGACAACTGTGGAGACTGAACCAGAGCCCTGGTTAGGCTGGTACAAATGTTGTTCTGCAGTGAGGAAATGGGAGTAATCCCTGCTCATTTTGTGAGGTTTATGTGCAGCATACATCTGTGATGGTAAAGTTAGCTGCAACTGTATCCGTAGCCCACGGTCAAACAGATCTACCCTTTGTTGGTTCTGCACCATGGAGCCAGGGCATTGCAGACATTTTGCTGTTTTACACTGAATGCCACTATATAAACATTCAGCTCCAATTCCAATGGGAAACTCCTAAGATCTGTACCTCCAGTATCTGGAAGTTGTTTAGATTTACCTTGTTCTATCTCAGGATACACCTTGTTCTGCAAACCCTATCCCCTGAGCCTTATTCTTGAATCTTCCAACATGGGCACTCTGACTTCCATCAGGCTCAGGAAGGCTGGTAGAGATCCTAGCGACCCTGACCACAACGAATCTAGCTTCAAACCACTTGACCTTCTTCCCAATATATGATGAATGGGGGTCCAACTCTTGGATCCTATCAATTATAAAGATGTTGTGATATACCCTTCACTGCTAGCTGCCAAAACAACGCCCATATGCATGTGGCTTTGTCTGGTACTGCAACTCATCTCAGCCCATTTAATGATCTGAGTTAGAGTATCAGGCACAGTCAGATGCCTATGTATGTAACTGAGTCCTGCAATGACTATCACTGCCCCTTTGTTCTGCTGACCATGGTAGCTCCAGACATTCTAACACTAATAGGCTATCCTAAGTAGAATCCATAAAGTAATGGGGACTTTCTCTTTGATCCCTTTGTAATGCTCCACAATAGGTTTACAGTGTTTATGCACCGGGTTGTATAATGAATCCGTACAACCTCAAAGTTCTATGGAGACATAAGGGACACCATACAAGTGATTGGGAACTTAAAGGAGTTTTCCAGGACTTTTCCATGGGGGCCTGATGTCCAGGACTCATACATATCATCTGCTTGAAGCAATGGAGTCCAAGAGCACTGATACTACTTCACAGGCCAAGTGATGTCATGATCGTTACATGGCCTCAGGTGTGAATGGACTGAAGTATGATACCAAGCACAACTGCTGTACAAATGCATACCTCCCAACCGTCCCATATTCAGTGGGATATCCCCAGATTCCAGGTCCTGTCCTGCTGTCCCAGTTGGCGGGAGGGAAGCCCTGGTTTCAACTCATCTGCAGTGACCCTGGGTGCATAATGTCACCAGAGGTGCACCAGATGTTGTGAATAGGCCCAAAAGAAGTAAGGGAAGGTAAGTATGAATGTTTTTTTTTATTCTTTTCACCTCCTCTGAGTCTCCACCTATTATTCTATGAGGTCTGAATATAGAAGAGAATATAATGCAGAAGTCACGTTAGCTCACCCAAGTGTTTGGATTTGTAGTAAAACTGGACAATTTGGAATATTTGAGTTGAATCTGGCTTGGTATGTGTTGGTTCCCTATATTCCCTATATTATATTCTCTACTAAGGACAATATACCACACTGCTAGTGTGTTAACCACAGTGTTAACAAGAAAAAAACAAAACTATTTTTATTTTACGTGCTGCCATGAAGGGATAATTTTTGGTGGCTTTTCTTTTTTGAAGAGTGTTCTACACTATGTTTAATACATAGGTTCCTAGGAGTCATAAGAGTATTCCACTCTGTTTTATAGATACGTTCCTAGGAGCCCTGACAGTGTTCTACAATATGTTTTATAGATAGGTTCCTAGGAGTCCTGACAGTGTTCTACACTATGTTTTATAGATACGTTCCTAGGAGCCCTGACAGTGTTCTACAATATGTTTTATAGATAGGTTCCTAGGAGCCCTGACAGTGTTCTACACTATGTTTCATAGATAGGTTCCTAGGAGCCCTGACAGTTTTCTACACTATGTTTTATAGATAGGTTCCTAGGAGCCCTGACAGTTTTCTACACTATGTTTTATAGATAGGTTCCTAGGACTCCTGACAATATTATACACTATGTTTTATAGATAGGTTCCTAGAAGCCCTGATAGTGCTATACACTATATTTTAAAGGGATTCAATCATTGGTGTCAGTGGTTTTAAGATAAAGACAGCATATTGAGCAGTATACTGAGTTCTATAGTGAGCTACAACAAAATGGCGCTCGGGAATGCGCAGTATCACTCTGAACGGAACAGAACTGTGCATGCCTGAGAATTCAAATGCAGCAGCATGATCTGGCCTGAAGAACATCCAAAGAGGAGGAGGGCAGATGGGGCACAAGCAATGGAGGTGCGTGAATAGAGGTATGACGTGGGGGGAGCTTGCAGGACCAGGGGAACGCCCAGGTTGCTCGGTGGGCTCATTTCCATAAAGTATTTAACCAAGATTACAATGGAATGGTGGGGAGAATCGAGAAAAAGAAAGCAGTAGTAGAATAGCCTTTCTAATGGCTATCTAGGAATGTCTTTATCTCAAAACCACTGACACCAATTGTTAGGAGTATTTAGGTTCATTGCTGTCTATTTTTCTTACCTGGGGAGTTTTTGGCTGCGCAGTGTCTGGGGTGGCATCCTGGCGCTGCGGGGTTGTCCTGTCGTGGGTATTGGTGCACACCTTCTGACTTGCACGCGCGCACTGCTGGTAGGCAGCTTTATCTCCTGGTTGATTAGTCTGTCCTCCCATTTGCACCTGGGAGGAGTGGTCTCTACTCTGTATTTAAACCCATGCCTCCCATGGTTCTGTGCTGAGTGTCTCTTTTACAGAGCTAGGCCTTAGCAGGAGGAGTAGGTGGTTATCTGGGATAGAGGAAGTTCCGTGGTTGGTTTTTGGGAGGTTTGGGTGAACGAGTTGGTGTGTGAGTTTTCCCCTCTGTGTTCACCAGTCCTCCCTCTGTGTATAATTGACTGTGTGAGTGAATTGCCTTATCCTTTGATTTCTACTCAGTTTCCCTGTGTTTGTTTCCTAGTGTAAGGTTCCTTCCCATATTGGTTTGGGGGAATCCTTTCCCACATTTTTCCTGTGTGCTGCTTGTGTTGTTAGTCAGCGCACACCGTTGTCAGTCCCTGTCAGTAGCAGCTTCACTTGTTCGTTAGGGGTGAGCCCCTTTAGTCTCCAGTCCCTAGAGTTCTTATAGGGCATTCCTTCTCCCACTTCCCTCTAGGCCTACGGTTTCAGTGAGAGAGGAGCTGTCGGGGTCAGGCTTAGCCTGAGTACAGCCGACCCACACCCGTGAGGCAAGGACCGGGATAGCTAGTGGGAGTAGTGCAGGGCGAGATTTCCTACTGCTATTCCTTAGCCCCGTTGCAGCTACCTGGACTGACATAACAGTACACTCAGCCGTTAAAAAAAAAAAAAAAAAAAAAAGTTCGTTTGCATTATGACGGACCTGAAACAGTTGTACCAGGCGGTGCAGCAGATTTCCACTGAGATGGAGGGGATCAAGCTACGAATGGATGCCATCCAAGCTTCTGGCGTATCTCAGTTACAGCAGTTGGCTCAATACACAGCCTCTCAGGTGGAGGGCATACAGAGGCAGGTGAGTGGCGCCCCTGTGGGTCGGCCTCTGGAGCCAAAAGTCAGCTTACCTGAACCCTTCCGAGGTAAGAGGTCAGATTTTTTCCGATTTCAAAAGGACTGTCTTTTGTATTTCCGGCTACGGCCGTTTTCCTCCCGTTCTGAGGTACAGAGAGTTGGGATTATTATTACTTTATTGAGAGATGATCCCCTCATCTGGGCACATTCGTTACCAGCCGACTCAGCTTGCTTACTAACTGTAGAGGCATTTTTCTCCACAATGGGGTTACTGTATGACGACCCAGACAGGGTACGCACGGCTGAGTATAACCTACGACGTGTGGTGCAAGGGGATCACGCTATAGAGAAATATTGCACAGAGTTTCGTAGGTGGGCAGCAGAAGTACACTGGAATGACCCCGCTCTACTTAGTTTGAGACAGGGCTCTCAGACCAGGTTAAAGACCATCTAGTTTCTCACCCTGTTCCGGGAGATCTAGATGAGGCCATGCAGCTGGCAATTAGAGTTGGACGGCGCCTCCGGGAGCGTGGAGACAAGAGTCCTAGGGGGGTTAGCCCTCCTCAATTCTCTGTTTTTAGAGAGGACCCGGGGGACCAACCCATGCAGATTGGGGCCACTGTGCGAAGTGCTAGACCCAAGAGTGAAGGGTCCCGCACAGTACGCTGTTTTGTGTGTGGAGGGATGGGACATGTAGCAAGGGTATGCCCCTCCAGAGAATGGTTCGCCAAGGAGAGTAATAACCCCAGGTCTATTGAGGGTAAAGGGAGAAATCCTACTAAGAAGGGAGGTGTGCATATTTCCTGTACTCAGACTGCCGGGTTGACCCTTGATGGATGGGTAAATGGGCAGAAGTGCCGGATTTTGGTTGATTGTGGTTCGGCAGTCAACCTTATTGACTCAGAGTTTTGCGAGCAATTAAGGGTGAGTCCTTTGGTCTTGAAGTCTCAGATACCGGTGTGGGCTATTGATAAGACCCCTCTACAGCAAGCTGTCATCTCCAAACAGGTGGAGGGTCTGGAGTTTGTTGTGGGTGGCCACCGGGAAGAGATTGACTTGTTCTTGTTGTCTAAATTACCAGCACAAGTAGTTTTGGGGTGGCCCTGGCTGAAGCAGCATAACCCTATTATCAACTGGGAGACCGAGTCAGTAGTTTCTTGGGGGCAGGGGTGTAATGGTCGATGTCTGCCCATATCCGTTATGTCTTTGTCTATAGACAATTTGCCTCAAGAAATATGTGAGTTCAGGGAGGTCTTTGAGGAAAGGGCAGCCAAGACATTACCACCACATCGCACCTATGATTGCTCGATTAAATTTATACCTAATGCAGTGCTACCCAAGACACGGTTGTACAATCTCACTATTCCGGAGAGGGAGGCGCTCAAAGAGTATATTGAGGGGAGTCTAGAGGTGGGGCATATTCGCCCATCTAAGTCCCCAGTAGCAGTGGGGTTTTTCTTTGTAAAGAAGAAAGATGGAGGGTTGCGCCCTTGTTTGGATTTTAGGGAGATTAACAAAATCACGGTGCGGAATCCCTATCCCATTCCGTTGATCTCGGATCTATTCAGCCAGATTACGGGAGCCCGCTGGTTTAGTAAAATAGATTTACGTGGGGCGTATAACTTGCTGAGAATCAAGAAGGGGGATGAGTGGAAAACAGCGTTTAACACACCCCTAGGACACTTTGAGAATCTTGTGATGCCTTTCGGTCTAACCAATGCGCCTGCGTTTTTTCAGAATTTTATTAATGATGTACTAAGTGCCGTCATAGGGAGGGGGGTTGTGGTCTATCTGGACGATATACTCATTTACACCCCGGATTTGGAGACTCATTGGGAGAGAGTGAGAGAGGTTTTAGATCTCCTGAGGGTTAACCAATTAAGTGCTAAGCTGGAGAAATGTGTGTTTGCGGTCAATAAATTGTTTCCTTGGCTATATCCTATCGGAAAAGGGATTCGAGATGGACCCTGAGAAGGTCAGGGCAGTCTTGGAGTGGCCGCGACCCGAGAACCTAAAGGCGGTCCAACGGTTCTTGGGGTTCTCCAACTATTATCGCCAGTTTATCAAGGGATTTTCTGAGGTTGTGAAACCCATCTCGGACTTGACTAAGAAGGGGGCTGACTGTGCTAAGTGGTCGCCAGAGGCGCTAGCCGCGTTTGAAGAATTGAAGAAGCGATTCTCGTCTGCTCCCATTTTGAGACAGCCGGATGAGAGGTTGGCCTTCCGAGTGGAGGTGGATGCCTCCTCGGTGGGGGTGGGAGCAGTACTTTCTCAAGAGTTCGAGGAGGGTACGCATCCCTGTGCCTTCTTTTCTAAGAAATTCTCTGCCTCTGAACGGAATTATGACATCGGAGATAGGGAACTACTGGCAATAAAACTAGCGTTCGAACATTGGCATCATTTCCTGGAGGGGGCCAGAAGGCCAGTCCAGGTATTTACTGACCACAAGAATTTGGTTTATCTTGGGTCGGCGAAGAGATTAAATGCACGGCAGGCCAGATGGGCTCTATTTTTTGCGCGGTTCCATTTTACCGTGACTTATGTGCCGGGTTCGAAGAATGTTAAGACTGATGCTTTATCCCGGTATATGTCGACTGAGGAGGAACGAGAGGCGCCTGCCACTATTCTTGGGGATGGAGTGGTGGTAGCAGTATTGGGCGCGAAATTGGAGAAGGCCTTGATCGAAGCGCAACACGCTGCACCTTCCAAGATACCTAGAAACAAGCTTTTTGTCCCAACTACTCTCTGACAAAGTCTCCTGAGGGAGTGTCACGAGTCGGTTCTTGCTGGTCACCCGGGGGTTTCAGAGACCATGAGATTGGTGTCTAGGAATTTTTGGTGGCCAGGGTGGAGTAAGGATGTCTTGCAGTTTGTTCAAAATTGTTCGGTCTGTGCAAGAGCCAAGGCGTGGCATACCCGTCCCCACGGTCTTCTACATCCATTGAAACCTCCTAAGGCACCTTGGACTCATCTGTCTATGGATTTCATCACGGGCCTTCCGGTGTCTAAGGGTTTCACGGTCATTTGGGTAGTCGTTGACCGCTTCACGAAAATGTGCCATTTGATCCCGTTTTCCAGGCTGCCATGTGCCAAGACACTATCAGAGGCGTTTATTAAAGAAATTGTAAGGTTGCATGGTCTTCCTGAGGAGATCGTTTCGGACAGGGGTCCGCAATTTGTGGCTAAATTCTGGCGGGCTTTTTGCAGCAGGTTGGAAGTTACACTGTCGTTTTCCTCCGGGTTTCACCCGGAGTCTAACGGGCAAACAGAGAGGAAGAATCAGGATGTGGAACAGTTTTTGAGGTGTTTTGTTCGAGAGAACCAGAATAATTGGGCTGACTTTCTCCCCCTGGCAGAATTTTCCCTAAACAACCATGATTCCAATGCCACAGGTACCACACCTTTTTTTTGCTCCGGTGGTAGACATCCTGTTTTCGGAGTATTTTCTTCCATTTCTTCCCCAGTTCCGGAGGAGGAGCTATTTTCTAAAAAGCTGCAAGGGGTATGGTCCCGTATCCGAGAGAATCTGGTGCGGGCGTCGCACCAGGCTAAGGTCCAGGCGGATAGGAAGAGAGGAGAGTTGCAGTTCTTCCCTGGTGAGATGGTTTGGTTGTCCACCAAGAATATCAGGTTGAAGGTTCCTAGCAAGAAGCTGGGTCCCAGGTTTGTGGGTCCTTTTAAGATCATCAAGATGGTAAATGAAGTGGCGGCGCAGCTGCAACTACCTAAAAAGTGGAAGAAACCACATTTGGCCAGCAGGCCAAACTACCACATAAAAGACAGAATAGTTATAAAAATATATAAATTTTATTTAGAAAAGTACATAAATAATAATAATGGATTAGAGGTAGACAATGCATCAGCTATGGATGCAATGACATACATACAACTAGGCTTTCATAAGGAAATATGCTTTACATTTATAGTCAATACAATATTCAATGAAAAGAGTTCCTCACCCCATAAGAATGGGCATCATTAGCTATATACAGATGGATAAAGATCCAAGTCACTAGCACTTCTTACTAGAGAGCCAATACATTTACATTTGATATTGTAGACAAAAGAAGACATATGAGCAACATTGAACTTTTACCTGTAAGTATGTCATGCATCAGAACGCGCCCCGACGCGCGTTTCACCACACAAGTGGCTTCGTCAGGGGGAAGTAGCTATAAAGTGGAAGATAAACCGGGTGTTCCATGTCTCCTTGTTAAAGAAGGCCAAGAAGGGAACGTCTCCAGTTAAGGTTCCACCAGTTTCTGAGTCCGGGGAGTATGAGATATCCCGAGTTCTGGATAGCAAATATGTTCGGGGGAAGCTACGGTATCTGGTGGCATGGAAGGGATACGGTCCTGAGGATAATTCTTGGGTTCTGGAGTCGGATATGTCAGCCCCCAGACTCGTGGAGAAATTCCACAAGGAGTTCCCGAAGAAGGATGCTCCTAGAGAATCCGGAGTCTTCTCCTTGAGGGGAGGATCCTGTTAGGAGTATTTAGGTTCATTGCTGTCTATTTTTCTTACCTGGGGAGTTTTTGGTTGCGCAGTGTCTGGGGTGGCATCCTGGCGCTGCGGGGTTGTCCTGTCGTGGGTATTGGTGCACACCTTCTGACTTGCACGCGCGCACTGTTGGTAGGCAGCTTTATCTCCTGGTTGATTAGTCTGTCCTCCCATTTGCACCTGGGAGGAGTGGTCTCTACTCTGTATTTAAACCCATGCCTCCCATGGTTCTGTGCTGAGTGTCGCTTTTACAGAGCTTGGCCTTAGCAGGAGGAGTAGGTGGTTATCTGGGATAGAGGAAGTTCCGTGGTTGGTTTTTGGGAGGTTTGGGTGAACGAGTTGGTGTGTGAGTTTTCCCCTCTGTGTTCACCAATCCTCCCTCTGTGTATAATTGACTGTGTGAGTGAATTGCCTTATCCTTTGATTTCTACTCAGTTTCCCTGTGTTTGTTTCCTAGTGTATGGTTCCTTCCCATATTGGTTTGGGGGAATCCTTTCCCACATTTTTCCTGTGTGCTGCTTGTGTTGTTAGTCAGCGCACACCCTTGTCAGTCCCTGTCAGTAGCAGCTTCACTTGTTCGTTAGGGGTGACCCCCTTTAGTCTCCAGTCCCTAGAGGTCTTATAGGGCATTCCTTCTCCCACTTCCCTCTAGGCCTACGGTTTCAGTGAGAGAGGAGCTGTCGGGGTCAGGCTTAGCCTGAGAACAGCCGACCCACACCCGTGAGGCAGGGACCGGGATAGCTAGTGGGAGTAGTGCAGGGCGAGATTCCCTACTGCTACTCCTTAGCCCCGTTGCAGCTACCTGGACTGACATAACACCAATGATAGAATCCCTTCAAGTCAATTTAAAGTGAGGCTCATACCAAAATTGTATGACCCGAAACAAATCTTGGTCCTGTACCTCCTGAACCCAAAATGTAACAAATCTTGAGAGGATTTGCCCTTCTCTACTCCTATTCAGACTAGAGGTAGAGTGTAGTGGGGTCCTGGGCAGACTAGTGGCGGGGTATATAGATGTTGTGGGTATCACTTTTTTTTGTTATGCCATACGATCATTTACAAAAATAAATCCCCCAATCCTTTTATGATGTTTAAAATGCTAAATAAAAAAATCTAAAAAAAACCCCTAAACTATGTTCTTGGTAATCTTTATTTTATTGAGCTGTATATGGCATGCTAAATTTGTGTCATGACAATAAAGCACTGGGCAAGTCTTCGCCTTGCAGGAAAGCTACATTCCAGGCTCACAATCCAGCAATCCATCATTATACGAGGTGCCAAGTCTCTCAGTACAATAACTAGATTCACTGTCTGGATGCCAAGACTCTCGATTGCCTTCTAAAACAAGGATGCAGACTACATATTCACTGTCAGAATGGACTTCTTCCTTTTGCCTAAGCCGAAGGCTTGTTACAGCTTCTCCCTATGACAAAATTGGCTTAGACTATATAAAAATCTAATGCATTATTAAGAATAGGTGGAGTTATTGCTTGGATTCATTACAGATAGTTTATGTTGGGGCTTGAGATTCAGCTTTCAGAATTTTATTACATAGTCTAATGGTAGATTACAAGCAGAGGTGTCCCTGCCATGACCTGTGTATATTCTCTAAGTGTCATATAATTATCCCAAATCCAGGGCCCCGACCTAGGACCTTGGTAGTAGATGCATTGGAATGAACCCCACTGGTTTGTACTTCCTGGTCCTGCCTCAACACAGCAGGAAATAAGTGGAAATGCCAGCTGAACGGTGACCCGAGCACAGTGCACCGTGCTGAGCAAAAGTTTTAGGCAGGCACGGAGAAAATGCTGTAATGTAAGAATGCTTTCAAAAGTGTTAGGGCCCATGCACACTACCATACTTTTTATTGTGGATAAAATTATGATCCCATTCTTTTATATGGGCAATTTTTGCAGCCATATATCTGTACCATATTCAAGGACTGTAAATTATGAGGCATGTCCTATTTTTGGCCATATTTGCAGCACAGGCCAGTGTAGGGAATCATTGAAGATCTGTGCTTGTGAATGACGTGCTTTTTTTTTTTTTTTTATTACAGATGGGAGGCTTTATAACCCATTGATTTCAATGTGCAGCGCGCGTAAGCCAGCACCCATTGAAGTCAATGGGATCTGTTTTGAAGCACCGTGCTCTGACACGTGTATACGTGTCTAAATGAATGGCGCACTGTCAGCACACTGTCAGAAATGAATGGGCTGCTTTTTTCACTACGAGCACTCCCATTGAAGTGAATGGGAAATGCTCGCGTGTACGGCTCGGCATGAGCAAAGCTACCCGCACACGCGGGCACTTTCCATTCACTTCAATGGGAGCGCTCGTAGTGAAAAAAGCAGCCCATTCATTTCTATGGGGAGCGCTCGTATGCCGGCTCCCATAGAAATGAATAGAACTGCTTTATACACTGCTGATTCTGAACGTGTTTTATGTTCAGAATAAGCTGGCGTATACTCAGTGTGAACTCACCCTAAGAGGTCCATCTTGGAGACAATGTGCAGTAATGTATAACTAACATAACTAACATTTCAAGGTCCCTTTAAGCACCACCGGCTGTATTTCTCATGACTTTCAGTGAACATACAGTATATTCTTGTCCTCCTACAGAAATGATGACATTACATTTATTGATCACATCTATAGACATACAGTAACTGTATCTATTGTTTGCACAGAGCAAGTCATTTTGTCAGTCACATACTAGCAAAAAAATTAATCCCTTAAAAACACACCCTAGCTTGATCTCTATAGGGGATCTTGGGGGCGTAAAACTCAGAACTTGTGCAGAATTTCCGCAACTGTCCCTTACATCTGAAAATATGGAATGGATTTTCAGTTACAGACATTTCTGTACCAAATCATCATAAAAAAATACCCCAGTACTAAAAAGGATTTTTGATACTAATGACCAAGCCACAGGATAGATCATCAGTATGTGATCTGTACCCAGACCGAGCACAAATCAGCCCTTATGGCAGCCTCCAAGTACCAGAAGTTACTGCAGTCAATGGGAAGCGTTGTGCTGAAGCCCCATCCGCTGAATAGTGGTGGTGGTTCTGTAGACTACTATTGCTTGAATAGGAGAGCCTGCACATGTTTCCCATCCACTGCTGTAACTTCTGATACATAAAGGCTACCAGAACAGCTGATATGTGAGGGGTCCAGGTAAGGGATCCCTCAAATACTGATGACCTAGCTTGTGGATAGGTCATTAGCATGAAAAATCAATTTGCTGCCAGAAAACCCCTGTAGGATAAGGCCCGGCATAGCAGGCTGCAGCCAAAAAGCACTGTGGGAAAAACTGCGATAGAAACATATTGCATTTTTTTTTCTGCAGCGCTTTTCACTGAAAGTTTGCAGAGTTTTCCTCTGTGCACTTTCTGCCTCCATTATATCTATAGGGAAACTGCCGGCGTTTCCATAGGTATAATTAAGATGCTGTGATTTCCGAAAATCCAATGGTTTTGGAAATCGCAGCATTTCCATTATATGGTTGCAATTAGCTAGAATCCCATCCACTTTGCAAGGACTGTAAAGTGCTACCATTTTTGTTGCGGCATTTCCACCATGGCCAAACTGCAGCATTTACGCCACATTAATCTATATATTCTGTTATTTTGTTCAGTGCATAGCATTTATCCATTCCTTGGTCAAGTAATATATCACACAGGGATAATAGATAAGACAATGCATAGTTCCTGGCATTATACACACTACACACATTTACAAATTGTGAATGAAGATGAATCTGATGAAATATGAAGAAACATCATGTGACCATGCTCCCGGTGACTCACGCGGTGATGTCATAGAACTATGTTTGTTTTATTCTGGTAACCACAGTGATGCCGAGCTTCATAGCAGAGCACATTGTGACCCTTGTCACCACTAATAAACCAGACAGGACTGTACAGTACATTTATATAGATTAGGTAAACAGCCAGGTAACCAGAGAAGACGCGGCTAGGAAAATACTGTAAAGGGTCGTAAAGTTCAATATCTCTCTGCAGAAAATGATTGCAAGCACAAACTCTTTGGTATTAATATCTTCATTTATTTTGCTTGCAATGAAAAAACACAAAAGAGAATGAAAAAAAAGTCAAATCATTGATCATTTTACACAAAACTCCAAAAATGGGCCGGACAAAAGTATTGGCCCCCTCAGCCTAATACTTGGTAGCACAACCTTTAGACAAAATAACTGCGCACAACCGCTTCCGGTAACCATCAATGAGTTTCTTACAAGGCTCTGCTGGAATTTTAGACCATTCTTCTTTGGCAAACTGCTCCAGGTCCCTGAGATGTGAAGGGGGCCTTCTCCAAACTGCCATCAAGAGATCTCTCCCCCACAGGTGTTCTATGGGATTCAGGTCTGGACTCATTGCTGCCACTTTACAAGTCTCCAGTGCTTTCTCTCACCACCATTTTCTAGTGCTGACCTGAAGTGTGTTTTGGGTCATTGTCCTGCTGGAAGACCCATGACCTCTGAGGGAGACCCAGCTTTCTCACACTGGGCCCTACATTATGCTGCACAATGTGTTGGTAGTCTTCAGACTTCATAATGCCATGCACACGGTCAAGCAGTCAGTGCCAGAGGCAGCAAAGCAACCCCAAAACATCAGGGACCCTCCGCCATGTCTGACTGTAGGGACCATGTTCTTTTCTTTGAAGGCCTCATTTTTTTTCCTGTAATCTCTATGTTGATGCCTTTTCCTACTTTTGTCTCATCTGACCAGAGAACATTCTTCCAAAACGTTTTTGGCTTTCTCAGGTAAGTTTTGGCAAACTCCAGCCTGGCTTTTTTATGTCTCTGGGTAAGAAGTGGGGTCTTCCTGGGTCTCCTACCATACAGTCCGTATTCATTCAGACGCCGACTGATAGTACGGGTTGACATTGTTGTACCCTCAGACTGCAGGGCAGCTTGAACTTGTTTGGATGTTAGTCAAGGTTCTTTATCCACCATCCGCACAATCTTGCATTGAAATCTCTCGTCAATTTTTCTTTTGCGTCCACATCTAGGGAGGTTAGCCACAGTGCCATGGGCTTTAAACTTCTTGATGACACTGCGCACGGTAGACACAGGAACATTGAGGTCTTTGGAGATGGACTTGTAGCCTTGAGATTGCTCATGCTTCCTCACAATTTTGCTTCTCAAGTACTCAGACAATTCTTTGGTCTTCTTATTTTTCTCCATGCTCAATGTGGTACACACAAGGACACAGGACAGAGGTTGAGTCAACTTTAATCCATTTCAACTGGCTGCAAGTGTGATTTAGTTATTGCCACCACCTGTTAGGTGCCTCAGGTAAGTAACAGGTGCTGTTAACTACACAAATTAGAGAAGCATCACATGATTTTTCATACAATGCCAATACTTTTGTCCACCCCCTTTTTTATGTTTGCTGTGGAATTATATCCAATTTGGCTTTTTGACAATTCTTTTTGTGGTTTTCCATTAAAGACAAATTAAATGAAGATAATAATACCAAAGAATTTCTGATTGCAATCATTTTCTGGAAGAAAATGAGTATTATCTGACAGAATTGCAGGGGTGCCAATACTTTTGGCCAGCACTGTATATTTGCAGAATTTTACAGTCATTGTCAGTCACTGTCCCATATAGGGCTCCCAATATAAATTTCCTATCAGTTCGTGCGTGGAAACCCCCATTATAGATGCAACAATATTCATCGTGTGTCTTATGCTTTTATTTTGTTAGTAAATATTTCGGTATCAGGGATTAATGGCCTAAACATTTCCTGACATCCGCTGCACTATTACCGGAAGTCGATGTTTAAATATGACAGTTATTCAGGAGTAACCATCATAGCAACAGGGACCCCACTGTATTATACAGCAGAGACCCAGCCGTAATAAATCTGCTCCTATTGTGGGTATTACCCAAGTTTAAAAAAGTTTCCTACCATGCAGTGTGTTCATTATAGGGCATAATACCGTGTGCAGGGGTCACAATGGGGCATAATAGTATGTACAGAGGCCACTATGGGGCATAATACTGTGTATTGGGACCATTATGGGGCATAATACTGTGTGCAGGGGCCACTATGGGGCATAATACTATGTATAGGGCCACTATGGGATATAATACTGTGTACTGGGGCCACTATGGGGCATAATAGTGTGTACTGGGGCCACTATGGGGCATAATAGTGTGTACAGGGGCCACTATGAAGCATAATACTGTGTACAGGGGCCACTATGAAGCATAATACTGTGTGCAGGGGCTGCTAGAAAGTCAATTGTGTTGGAATAAGGCTTAGTGTCCAATGTAGAAAGTCTTCACATCAGTCAACGAATAGCTTAGGCCCTATTCACATCTGCGTCCTGCAAGCAGCACTTTTCTCTCTGCATGTTTGGTGCGGAAATCGAGCGGAAAACACACGGACCCCATTATAATCTATGGGTTTCATTAGGTAACCGCTTTTTTATGCGTATAGGCAGGGGCGTAACTACCGTGGTAGCAGCAGTAGCAGCTGCCACAGGGCCCGGGCCATTAGGGGGCCTGGTGACAGCCGCTACCGCTGCGTTTTTTTTTTTGTTTTTTTTTGTTTAAATAGTCCGTTACGGGCCCCATTCACTTGCAGATCCTGGCTGGGCCGGGATCGGCAAGTGACACCGCGGGCCCCACAAACACTATCATTATACTCGGGGGTCTTTGCAGACCCCCGAGTATAATGATCAGCGGACCGGGAGACGTAAGGAACATAAAAAACACTGTTACTTACCTCTCCACGATCCTGCCTCCGGCCTCCCTCATTTGTGTCTGACGTCTATGACGTCACATGACCCGGGTCTGCTTCCCGGGTCATGTGACGTCCGACGTCATTAATGCAGGACAAGAGCGGCAGCCGGCAGCCGACAGCCTAGGAGCCGGGCACAGGTAAGCAACTGTTTTTTTTAAAAAAATGTTTTTATTCCCCCGGGTCTCCGATTATTACACTCTGGGGTCTGAAACCTGAATGCAGATGTGAACCAGGCCTTAAAGAGGACCTATTCTTTAATAGTCACTGATTCTGGAACAGTTAGAATTTTAGTCCCCACCATTCCTGAGCAATCAGTTCACTTAGTTTCAGTGCCTGATAAACTAATGAGTCTCCGCACTGTCAGGGAAATGGTTTTTTACTAGGTCAGGCAAAGGGGAGTGATTCTGAGCTCTTACTGTCAGACTCATATCGGACGATGTCTGAGCTCTGAATAACATCCCATTGCCTGCTACTGCCTGAGCCCGCCCACTTGACAGTACAGAGCCTAAGTAGCACTAAAACTAACTGAACTGATTCCTCAAAAATGTGAAATGTGCTGAGTAAAGCTTGTTTCACTTTTTATCCCCAAGTTAATTTTTTTATCCTGTTGGAAAACTCCTTTAAACTCTGGATCATTTATGGTATTTTACATCCCATACCTGAGTTAAAAATAGCCTTGGCTGAGTTTATTATACAGTATATGGGGCTAAAGACCCTTCCTCTCTTTCTGTCTGGCAAATATCATACAGACCTTTTTCCATTGACTAGACTGACATTTGTTTTACTGACATGTAGTGCTCATGGGAAATGTTACTACATAGATGGGACTGCACGAGGAAAAGGAAACAAGGATAGTACAAGTCATTGTAGGAAGTTTGCGGCACAGTTCAGAGTGTGGAATTTCTGGAACACGGCCAAATTTCCAGATGATAAAGAACAGGGGGAAACAATAAAATGGAAAAAGAAACTGTAAATAAAAATAGGAAATATATTGGAAAAAAATTCTATAATGGGTGATCCAGTACAGGATTAAAAGGTGTCCATGTGTTTGAGCGGATAGCCGCATCTACTTCTTCTAACACTCGGAATCTGTACATTTTGTCATAATCATTGTACGTATAGGACATATCAATAAGACCTAATGTGTTACTTATAAATTATCCTGTAATAGACCTTGGTGGCTCAAACTCAGGCCAAATGGAGTTCCCTTCTGTTTGACCTTTGGAATCCATTATTATTCCAGTTCCTGGGCCACACATAGAATCCACAGGGTTTTTTTTTTTGGTTTTTTTTTTTACAGGTGGCTAGTTTAACTTTGTGTATCCTATTGTAATTTAGTGTTCCCCCTCATCTTATATTGGGACCAATCAGAATTTTATCTTTAAGGCTGCCTTCACATGATGTAAACGTGAGCTGATTTTGTCAAAATACACGTGTAAAAATCAGACTCCCATTAACTTCAATGCCATTTTTACACGTGTAAAAATGGCATTGAAGTCAATGGGAGTCTGATTTTTACATTGTATTTTGACAAAATCAGCTCACGTTTACATTGTGTGAAGGCAGCCTAAAGAGGATCTTTCACCACCTCCACCAATCCCAGCTCTTTGAATAGAGGCTACTCCATTAATTCTGGCACAGTTGGAATTTGGAATCTCAAGTGCAGTTAGTTTTGGTTAGTTTGGTGTCTGACAGGGAATCTGTTCCTTTTGGAATAGAAATACTAATTTGGCAATTAAATCCGCATCATGATTAAATAGACTTTTTAACTGAGTCATACATGATGTTAAGGATGCTGCCCTCTAGAGGGCAGCGTACAGAGTTCACTGTTCTCCTAATTACATCCTGGAGAATAGATTTGCATATTTTTTTACCCGGGCTCTGTTTCAGACAGGGAAAGACAAGGAGTATGATTCTGAACTCTGGTACTGGCTGCCTCTAGTTGGAACTCTGAATCACACCCCTTTTCCCGCTTCTGCCTGACACTCCCTACATGACAGAGCAGAACCTAAATAGCATACCAGTCACCAAAACTAACTGCACTGATTACTCAAGAATGGTGGGGGTGAGAGAAAAAAGTCCCACTATGCCGGAATTAATGGATCAACACCTATTCCATCACTAAACACACCCATCCTGCATTCAGTTCGTATGAATTGATCCCCCCCACTGCCCAGGGGGAGGTGCTGAATGCAGGATGGGTGTGTTTAGTGTTGATGTTGCAGTGCTCAGTAATGGAAAAAAAACTCCTCCTGTGCTCCATGATCCTCATTTGAATAAAGAATAAAAGTGCTTTTCTTGTGCATTCCTGGGGCTTAGAAACATATAAAAGGTATGGTTTTTATTCTGCTAACAACATCTACAGCACTTTGGGAGTGGTTTAAAGTAGCTGGGGGCAGTAATAGACTCCCTTTAAAGGGGTTTTCCCATCTCAGTGTTTCAGTAACTTTGCCTGCAGTCTGTTCTTCTCACTTCCTGTATTTCTCTCCCCTCTCATCCCTCCTGCTGAACGGGACACAGAACAACTATGCAGATCAGATAATATGAAGATGCTTATAGAAAATGGACTCAATGTTATCTGTGCATTTACATAGAGAGATAACAGACTGGGCTTTATCAGCAAACTGTAAATAGCTGAACAATTGTCCTGCCAGCAGAGCAGTGAGTGAGTGTTGTCACTTGTCCTATAGGTCTGTGGTTATAACAATGCAATGTAAACTATGGGAGGAATAAGGTCACATAGCAGGCAAACAAAGCAGAATTTCTAAAGCAATATATTTAGGAAAAGTCTTCAATTTACATATGCTACCAATATAGATAGGATCCTTGAGATGGGACAACCCCCTTAAGTGTAAATTGAAGAGAAGGGGTTAAAGAAGTGTTCCAGTTAATTTTTTTCACCCCTAGGCAGGCTTTACATAATAAACACATATTTACCATGCCGTTTGGTTGGGGATGGAGTGCAGAGTCTCTGCACTTGTCCTTGATCTACCAGACCTTTGGCATGAACACAAATGCTTTGTTTAGTGATGCGCTCATGCAAAATCAGACAGTAACCAAAGACTAGGAACCTGAATGGAGAATCTCTGCTGGATCCCTGGTCATATGACAAGTAATATGCACTGTTTATTTTAGGGGTTTAAAAATTAACCGGAACCCCCCCTTTTAAAAGAATCTTTAGGCTAAGGCCCCACATTGTGGAAACGCAAGTGTTTTTTATTGCAGATTTTGCTGCTCACGAGTGGATATAACAGAAGAAAAACATCTAAGAGCTTCCTATATATTTTCCATTCCATTTCAAGCCACTCCTGACTTTGGCTTAAAAAAACAAAGTAAAATTGACAACAGAAAATGCTGCGTTACCCTTAGAGAGACTGCCTATTCATTACCACCTATTTTAGTCGCACACATTTGCATATCTCAGTACAACCATTTTTTAACTTTTACGTTTACTAAAGATTCATCCCCATTTCCTAAAAAAGGCTTTGTTGTGCCTGCCAATTATGTAGGATCATTTCACCATTGAATTCCTCATTTTGATCCCAAGAGTAAATATTAATACTCGCAGCATTCCATTGGAATATATCACTTCATTAACGTGCAATGGAATTCACTGTAATAGCATGAAGTCTCCAAAATTTATTTCGGAAAATGGCATTCTAATAACTCCTGTCAAGTTCATTCACTGCTACATAAAATATATCCCTTTACTTTGTTTTATATACATGGAAACTCTTCTAGCTTACTCCTTATTCATGATATTGATGTTCAAAGGTCTGTCACATCATGACAAAGCTTCTATATGTGGTAGTAGAGTATATAAATGTCACAGAGGAAGTCCCCGCTCAGGACCCCGATCTATGAGCCGGAGTGGAGGGGCAATAGTTTGACCTGGGTCTAGTATATCAATGTATATGAGATGCATGAAAAGACACAACCCATGGACAGATGTGGTGTTTTTTTTAGAAGAAAGTAGCCATGTTTTTCATTTAATATTAATTTTTATTGTTTTTAAAAAGATAATGTAACAGCATGAAATACAAAAGATACAGAACGTGGAGTAACACGTTGTTCACAGGAACAAGTTACCTAAACCCAAGAAGAGCATCGAGTGCCAACAGTGTCTAAATATAATGTTCACCTCATGGTAAATTAAAGGGGGTTTCCAGCTTAGGCTGCATTCACAGCTGCGTCAGTCTCCATTGCAGAGACTGTTAAAATAAAGCGGGTAAAGAAGTCCTACAAAGAGGACGTGGTCCCCATTATAATCCCCATTATAGTTAATGGGGTCTGCTGGTCTCCATGTGTAACTACTATTGTAGCGGTCCGGCTCTTATGTGAACCTAGCCAGTGGCGTAACATAGCAGCTGCCACAGGGCCCGGGACATTAGGGTCCCGGTGACAGCCGCTACCGCTGCTATCATTATACTCGGGGTCTTTTCGGACCCCCGAGTATAATGATCAATGGCCCGGGAGAGGTAAGAAACATAAAAAAAACTGTTACTTACCTCTCCACGATCCGTGCAGGTTTCAGGCCTAGTCGTCTGACGTCTCATGACCCCGGCCTGTGTCCTGGGTCATGTGACGTCTACTACTTCGGAGGCCGACAGCGTAGGAGCCGGGAGATAGGTGAGTAACAGAGTTTTTTTTATGTTTTTCTCCCCCTGGGTCTCCGATTATTATACTCTGGGGTCTGAAAAGACCCCAGAGTATAATAATTGTTTATGGGTGTCCACAGTGGGACATAATATTGTGTGCAGGGGCCACTATGGGGTACAATACTGTGTGCAGGGGCCACTATGGAGGATAATACTCTGTGGAGGGGCCACTATGGGGGATAATACTGTGTGCAGGGGCCACTATGGGGGATAATACTGTCAGGAGGGGCCACTATGGGGGATAATACTGTGTGCAGGGGCCCCTATGGGGGATAATACTGTGTGCAGGGGCCCCTATGGGGGATAATACTGTGTGGAGGGGCCACTATGGGGGATAATACTGTGTGCAGGGGCCACTATGGGGCATAATACTGTGTGGAGGGACCACTATGGGGGATAATACTGTCAGGAGGGGCTACTATGGGGGATAATACTGTGTGCAGGGGCCACTATGGGGGATAATACTGTGTGGAGGGGCCACTATGGGGGATAATACTGTGTGCAGGGGCCACTATTGGGGATAATACTGTGTGGAGGGGCCACTATGGGGCATAATGCTGTGTGCAGGGACCACTATGGGGATGCAGAAATGCGTAGGAGGGGATCGGTCGAGTTGTGCGGCGTCGGTGTCGGTCAGGGAAGGGGGTGTCCAAGTCCAAAGTTCACCACAGGGCTCCGCCATTCCTAGTTACGCCACTGAACCTAGCGTTACAAATATTGATGACATCATTAGGAAAAGTCATCAATATCTGGTCAGTGGGGGTCTGACATCTGATGGACCCACCAATTCACTCACTGGATTTCAAACTAACCCAGAGAACACACCCGGATGTAGTTCTCTATGTAGTCATGGCTGGATGGCTTTACCTTACCCCAAGGGCCTTTTACACAGTAGATGATTGGACTAATAAGTGCAGTTTTGGATTCTCTACCGATCAGCCAGCTAGTATGTGAACTGATCACAGTTTCTTCTAGCCTAAAAAAGCTTGTTTGTCGGCAGACCATCTCCCCATTCAGCTGGATATGCTGCTGATATAATGAAATATTTTTGAAATAGGCCGGGAAGTGGTGAAAATAAAAATTCCCGGTGATTCGATGTTCTCCCAGTGTGACTCTCCTTGCCGGCTGCAACCAATCACAGTCACGTGTCCTTCACTGAGATCGCTGAGTGGCTTCAGTGGCCACATGTGGCGGGGACTTCTGCTGAAAGATGGACCCTGATGGGAGGCATTGGAGCACTGGGAAAGGCTTTCCGCTCTGGATTAGGCCCAAATGAATGGGCCTAGACCGGAGGATGGTGTCACGAGGCAGACGCCGCTGCTGAATCAGTCGCGGAATCCGCCTGAAAAAAGGGCAGCTCGCTTCTTTTTTCCATGAGCGGGAACAAACCGCACATGGAAAAAGGAAATGACCGGCTCCGGACTCCGCGTCAAAATCCTGACCATTTTGCCCTGTGTGAACTAGCCCTAACAGTGACCAATTGTTCATGTATGCTCAAGAAAACAGAACACAGTCAACTTTGGGAAATTATATCAATGTTTTCAAAAGATGAGATAAAAGAGGCAGTGTAGAAAATATATTGCATGTATAGGGGTTGCAAAGATTCAGCAGCAGTCATATCCAGGACCAGGTGCATGAAGGGGCCCCATGATCTACTTTGTCACTCAAGAAAATACCAATATTACAAGGTGTACATGCTAGGTGGGTGCTTGGTATATGTTGTTTTCCCAAAAAGTGAGCCACTTTTGTCCAATGGATGTGTCTATTATTTCAGCTTATTCCCATTTCAATTAATGTAGTTGAGCTGCAATACCAGACACAGCCAGCGGATAAGAATGGAGCAGTTTCTGAACAAGAATGCAACTAAGTGTTTATAATCTGAAACAATCCCTTTAAGCAGATTGGATCACTCGCTTTGAAAGTTAAATATGGAAGGAAATAAAATTAAGTTTGCTTCCAGTCAGTGAGAGTTTTCCCCAGTCCATTTTAGACTTGTATATGATGTTCCAATGCATTAGCTGCTGAGATAGAAATGTCTAAGAGATGATCTAATGCATATTCATGTATCACTTCTGATTGATACATTACACACATACAGGAATATGATGGACTTACCGTCAGAAAGAAAGTATAAAAGGCTGGCTATCATTACAATGGGATTTATTTCATCATAGGTGAAGCTGATATAGGAAATGTTTAAAGGGAACCCGTCAGGACGATCTAGGACACTAAACCACTCACAGGTCCTTAAGGATTGGGGGTTTAGTGTCACAAATCGTCTTGTAATGTCATCCATAGCTTCATTAGAAATACTAAACCTTAATACTTGCCTAGAGATTAGAGATGACCGAGTAGTGAAATATTCGATATTCGTTTCGAGTAGCCCCTCAATATTCGACTATTTGACCAAATATAGCATAGTTTTAGGCCCTCTAAGTTAGTTCAGCCTTGCGCCAGCAGAATTTTTGGCCCTTGTGGTGAGTTGAGCCTTTAACCAGCAGTGTTTTTGGCCTTTGGAGTGAGTTGAGCCTTTAAACAGCAGAGTTTTAGTTTTTGGCTCTTGGGATGAATTGAGTATTGTCAAAAACTAATATTATGCTCTATGGATGAATAGATCCTTGTCGGAGCATAATATTAGGCCCTTGAGGTGAGCCTTAATGGGGTGATTTTAAATTTTGTTTTTCAACTGTGGGAGGAGGAGGAGGAGGAGGCCTGGAGCACACATCCAACTTCATGTTGGGATGCTTGACACTGGTGAACGTGCAAATGATGGGTCAATCCAGTGGCAGTTCATTTTGATCAGCCGGTCAGCACCGTCATCTGACAGACGGCTGCGCTTATCTGTGATGATGCCACCGGCTGCGCTGAAGACCCTTTCTGATAGGCAGGGCAGGACAGCACCTCCAAGGCAGAAAGTGCAAGCTCCAGCCACAAGTCCAACTTTGACACCCAATAAGTGTGGAGATGGCGAATTCTCCAGTGTTTTGGCATCAGGACACACAAAGTCATCTGTTAGCTCCTGGGATTTGTGAAGTGGTGGGACAGGATGAGGGACAGTTAAAGGACCCGAAAACAGCTCCTGGGAGGGGGCAAAGGTGGGATGACTCTGCTGGGAAGATTGGGCATGTTAGGAGGAAGGAGGGGCAGACTCTTGGCTAGGAAGACGACTAGAGGTAGTGGATGACTGGCTGCTGGAAAAGCTGCTGGAAGCATTATCCGCTAGCCACTGCAACACCTGTTCCTGTTGCTCAGGCCTGGTCAATCTTGTACCCTGCACCCTACTCAATGTAGCCATCAAGCCAGGGATTGTGGAGAAGTGTGATGCTGGCTGCCCCTCACCAGTAGCCATTGGATGCGCTGTAGCTTGACCGCAACCTTGTTCCTCAGCTGCATTTCCACACCCCCGTCTTCGTCTCCGTCCATGTCCCTTTGCGCTAGCCTTGCGCATTTTGAGATGTATACAAATGTTAATTTTTTCGTGTGTGTGAGTTGACAAACTGATGGATTGTATACAATTTTTTTTTTGTATACACAGAGGGTAGATATATTGGGCCAATATACTGCCGTATATACTAGTATGACAAAATACAGGAATGAGTGAGTGAGTTGACAAACTGATGGACTGTATACAAATTTATGTTTTTGTATACAGAGGATAGATATATTGGGCCTATATACTGCCGTGTATACCGGATAACGGTATACAGCTTTCTTATTACCCCCATGGGACAGGTATACAGAGTATACCACTGGTGGAGAATTTGAGCCCTAAAAATGGCTTTTGTGAAATTTTATGAGCTAAGTGTATATACTAGTGGTGTATATACACTGGTGAAATAGTTTAGCTCTTAAAAGAGCTGTTGGTTTTAATTTCCTGCCTATCCAAACCTAAATCCTCTCTCATCCTCAGCACAACGTCTCTCCCTATCTAACTTCAAACCGCAAATGACACGAATATGGCTGACACTATTCTTATGAATCGGAGGTCACCTGATTTCGGCAGCCAATTACTTTTTCCCATTTTTTTTCGATGCCTACGTTTTCGTGCTTCCTGTCCCACCTTCCCTGCACAGTTATTGGTGCAAAAAAATCACCAGGTAAGGTGGGAGGGGATTCAAATTTTCACTGCGTTTACTGCGTGGTATTCGATTAGAATCGAATATCTCGAATACCTTAATATTCGATCGAATATCTACTCAATCGAATGGTATTCGCTCATCTCTACTAGAGATGGGTTGGATGGGTTGCATTGGCCTCACCTTTGGTACTCACCTGGTCCATGTGGACCTCTAGGTGGCTTAGTCTCCCAAATCCACCTGACAGGTTCTCCTTGAGTCACAGATTTTTTTGGGAAGTGTATGATAAACTTCTATATGTCAATGATGTGAAGAACCATCAGAAATTGAAGCTTAGGTAATCTCTCAATGCTGATTTTGGACATGCTGCATACTTGCCAATTCCCTGAAAAGTCCCTGAGGCTCCCACAAAATAGAGGGACCTCCTGATGTCCTGGATGAGCACTTTACGTGCCGGCCACATCATAATTTAGGGGCATGACCACAACAAAAAGAGACATTCTTGATTCAAATCGTGTGGCTTTGTAAAGAGGACATGGCTAGCAAAAATTATTTGTGACATGCTCCAACTCTCCTGTTTTATCTAGATCAAAAATTGGCAGGTATGGCATACTGGCCAACTGAGTAAAATGTATATATAGTTGTTCTAACTCTCACTGACATCAAATGTCAAGGGAAAAAAGGGATCAAGCAGGAGGCTTATTCCCTCTCCCCGCTATAAAAATATACATGCTTGACCAAGCCTGGTTTCAGATTAGAGCGGATATAGATTGTTCTGTCATCAGCTATTTAGCATGTATCGGCATTTTTAAGTCCAGTATCTGCAGTATCTATTTCTTATTACAACAAGTCTCTATTCTAGCTGTGCGTCAAAGGCACAAGTAAGTGGGGCATTAGTTAAGGGGGGAATTAGACTGGTGGCAGATGAAGGGGGGCATTAAACTAGTGGCAGATGAAGGGGGGTTATTAAACTGGTGATAGATAAAGAGTGTTAAACTGGTGGCAGATGAAGGGGGGACATTAAACTGGTGTCAGATAAAAGGGAGACATTAAAATATGGGAAGATGAAGGAGGGCATTAAACTGGTGGCAGATGAAGCGGGGGACATTAAATTGGTGTCAGATAAAAGGGAGACATTAAAATATGGGAAGATGAAGGAGGGCATTAAACTGGTGGCAGATGAAGGGGGCATTAAACTGATGGCAGATGGAGGGGGGGGACATTAAACTGGGGGAGATTAAGAGGGACTTTAAACTGGGGAAAGCCGCAGGGGGATAATAAACAATGGGTGCCACTGGACGGAGACATGAGCAACTGGGAAGGGACATTAAACTGGGGTCAACATGTTTGCCTCTAGTTACTCCCAGTTTAATGTCACCCTTCAGCTACCCCTATGGTTTAATAACCCCCTCCAGCTGCCACAGTTTAATGTCCTCATCTAGTTGCTCCCAGTTTAATGTCCCACTTCAGCTGCCATTAATTTATTATCCCCCTCCAACTAGCCCCACTGTTTAATGTTCCCCTCCAGCTGATCCAGTTAAATGTCCCCCCTATTTGCACCCAGTTTAAACTGGGGCACGAGGAGAGGGACTTCATACTGTGGGGCAAGCGGAGGGGAACATTATAATGTAGATTATATCATGTTAGGGTGACTGTAGGAGCATTATACTTTGTGGCGGAACAAAGAAAAATGGATGGGAATGGGCGGAGTCAGCGTAGAAGTGGGTGGAGCTAAATTTAGCATGCGGCACAGTTTGTTCCTCTTTCTGTTCTTTGAAAGTTGGGAGGTATGTATATAGTCTCCACAGTCTCTAGGATTTGCTGAATTTACCTTATTATGCGCTAGTATCAGGTCACGCACTTTAACACATACCAACCAACCAAAATGGTACTTTCACTTTCAAAAGAGTTTTTGATAGATGACAACTGGACTGGTTGCTATGGGCAACTGTCTAATTTTGCTTTTCCACCATTTTGCATAAGTCATCCTCCATTCAATATTATACTTTTTAAGCACGTTAAAGGTTTCAGTCATAACTTTTGAAGAGGGGCGGCAGCTTCAAGATGATTTTCCTAACTTTGAAGGAATCCTTTGGACCCACCCTATACCCAGGCACCCCTGGGTACTCTCTCTAGTATCAGAATAAGTCTAATGTGTCATCTGCAGAGAGTAGTTGCTATTTCATTAAAAGTCACTCAAGAGGATTTATCAAGACGGGCATTTTCAATGCTAGAGGATACCCTTGACCTATAGCAAGGTGCACGCCTGGTCATAAATGAAGTGAATCCTCCATCAGTCCTGCATCTAATAAGGAGGTACCAGTAGCCTTCATAGCAGTGACAGAAGTAGAGCTGTCCCAGCATCTCCGGCCTCTGTAATGACACCTCATTGTTAATCTTAGGCCATAGTAACTCGGTTTTTCAAGTATCCTGCTAGAATATTAAACAGACCACCATTGTGTTACACATATCTGGCCAATCCCAACACAGATTTTGCTTTTTAGATAAACATACTAGTTAAATGTTGGTCTTCTATGCCAATGTGATCTCATTGCGCTTTCTGTACTTTCCTGTCATATATGTACTGCCTCTATATATCAAATATATACATATTATTTTATTTATTTCTCTTGTTTATATAGCACCATCGTATCCCGTAGCATAAACCTTGTCATTACCCTCAGTTGGTCTCACAATCTAAATTGCACCATTAGTATGTCTTTGGAGTGTTGGCAGACATGGGAGTAGTTGGTGGAAACCCACCTAAACACGGAAAAACATGCAAACTCCTAATAAAAGCTGCCTTATAGCATCAGCCTTATAGTAATAGTCAAAATAAAACATAATTAAAGGGGATGTCAATTTTGCACATGATTCCCTGTCATCAGCTGAAGCCAGTAGCAAGTATTTAAGTATTCCAATTTTGGGATTTCTTCTTCAAATTCGTCAACAGTGCAATGGTTTCAACCTGTGGATTTCTAGTATTGTTGCAATACAACCTGAGTTTATCAGTGCATGCTGGGTGAGGGTTGTAGCTATAGTGGGTGCAGTGGGAGCGGAAGGTATCGGACGCTGGACCATCTGGTATATAAAATATACTACTATTCTAAATGGCTCAAGATTAAAGTCTTGTAGGTCCGCTGCAGTCTTTTGTCCGGGGCCCGTTACCTTATCCCTACAGTGAATTCTTGATGGTGATGGTTACGGGTGCTAAGGAGTTTAATCCACCTTAGTGTGGCTAGGATAATCTGTAGGCCTCCTTGGTTTATGTGCCAGATGAAGGCCGCAATTTCAATACTGATGCCAGTGCTTATGGTCCCCCTAAGGCTCCTGGGCCACGATGCAACTGCATCCTCTTAAGTTAAGCCCCTGACCAGAAGTGCTTGCTGGCAACTTACTGAGTAAACATGCACAATCAGCCAAGAATTCATCTATATGGGTTATTTTGTAGGAGTTGTCAGGCAGCAGCTATCCAATGTGTATGGACAGCCGTGCATAGAGTGGGAGATGAATAAGGAAGTGGCCAACAATCTTTGTGACCAGTACAGACAGTGTTAACAGATCATATCAGTACATGTCACATTACACATCATGCTATCAGCTGATAGAACCCTAATACACTATAATGTTAGCCAGTGGCGTAACTAGGAATGGCGGGGCCCCGTGGCGAACTTTTGACATGGGGCCCCCCCGACACCGAAGATCTCGACCGAGTCCCTCCTACGCATTCCTGCACGCTCACTGTATTATGCCCCATAGTGGCCCCTGCACACAGTATTATGCCCCATAGTTGCCCCTGCACACAGGATTATGTCCCATAGTGGCCCCTGCACACAGTATTATGCCCCATAGTGGCCCCTGCACACAGTATTATGCCCCATAGTTGCCCCTGCACACAGGATTATGTCCCTTAGAGGCCTCTGCACACATTATTATACCCAATAATGGCCCCTGCACACAGTATTATGTCCCTTAGTGGCCCCTACAGGACTAAATACTGTCACGTCACCGCTGACCGCTATACCAGGACAAATTGTGGATAAAAAATCTGGTCATGTGCATTACAATTTAGTAACTCCATGTGCCTCATATTAATAGCAGTTAACCCCATCATGTCCCTCATATTAACCCCTGTGTGCCTCACCATAATAGTTACTGATATGTGAGACATATGGGGGTAATAGTAATGAAGATACTTTATTATTACCTCCATGTCCCTCACATTAACCCCTGTGTGCCTCACCATAAGAGTTACTGATATGTGAGAGACATGGAGGTAATAATAAAGTATCTTCATTACTATTACCCCCATATGTCTCACATATCAGTAACTATTATGGTGAGGCATACAGGGGTTAATATGAGGGACATGATGGGGTTAACTGCTATTAATATGAGGCACATGGAGTTACTAAAACACAAGTAATCCCCCCAAATGCCTGATAGTAACAAGTAACCCCAGTACGTACCTGTGTAGCTTTAGTTTAATTTTCCTGGAGCAGCTTCTTCCTCTTCTTCTCTTGCAGGACGGCAGGGATAAGCCCCGCCTCCTCCTCTCATTGGTGGGCAGAGGACAGGCAGAGAAAGGGAGGGGGGAGAGAGGGGGAACTGAAGCGCTGACAGGAGCCAGAGCTGCAGCTCCTGTGTGTCAGCCGTTGCTGCTGCTTCGGGGCCCCCTGTTGGTGGAAAGTATTCCACCAACAGGGGGCCCCGATCATTATACTCGGGGGTCCGAAAAGATCTCCGAGAATAATGATAGCAGCGGTAGCAGCTGTCACCGGGCCCCTAATGTCCCGGGCCCTGTGGCAGCTGCTACCGCTGCTATGGTGGTAGTTACGCCACTGATGTTAGCATAGTGCTTACTAGACATCATAAGCCCCGTATATGGAAACTACCACTAACAAAATACCAGTAATTCCAAAAAAATAAGATATAAAATTTGTATGATATGAAGTAGAGGAAATAGTTTAATTTATATCACGAAACTGGAAGAGTAAAAAGAACATGTACAAATAAATTCAACCTACAATTTTATAGATTTAGGAAAATTCCTGTAAGGCCATAATAAATCTGCATCTTGACTTCTTGAAAAGCTCATAGAAGGAAAATGACATAACCTTGTAAAAACTCTGATTACATGTTGCCAAGCTGTCAAAAGGCCACGGTACAGATTGTGGAGGGAATGGTGTTAAGCTGGAACGAATATTCCACTAGCAAAAAGTATCTGTTTTATATTGGTATTTGTTTTAGTCATTTTATACAAAATTATTCACTTTGAGTCGCCTATAATAAAGAAATTCATAAACCTACTCATAACACTCCATACAGAAAGGGAAAAAGTATTTGACCCTTCTAGATGCCCCTTATTACTGATTATAGATGAGAAATTTGGTTTAGATTGAACCACATTCAACCTGAATTCTTCAAAAGTTTTGGGTTCAACCTTAACGCTCAGAGCCCCCCATGTAACCACTGATGCCCAATTACATGCTCTGGGGCATATGACATCATCAGAGGCCTGAGGAGGACCCAGATAGAGCACTAGATGCTGCAAGGTGGCCCAGAAGACGTGACGAAAGATAAGTATAACTGTTATTTTTTTACAACTCCTCTGGGCTTCCTTATGAAGAGACCCCAATGTACAATAATAATAATAATAATTAATAATAAATAATAATAAATTTTATTTATACAGCGCCAACATATTCTGCAGCATTGTACAATTTGTAGGGTTCAAATACAGACAGAAAGATGCATTACAAAGAAAGTCATTACAACTCCTCTGGGCTTCCTTATGAAGAGACCCCAATGTACAATAATAATAATAATTAATAATAAATAATAATAAATTTTATTTATACAGCGCCAACATATTCTGCAGCGCTGTACAATTTGTAGGGTTCAAATACAGACAGAAAGATGCATTACAAAGAAAGTCATTTCACACAATAGGACTGAGGGCCCTGCTCGCAAGAGCTTACAATCTATGAGGTAGAGGGGGTGACACAAGAGGTAGCAGAGGCGGCATTGCTTATGCAGAGGTCAGACACTTTTGTAATAGAGGTGACTGTCATTACACAAACATAAAGCTGTATGAGCCATCACTAGTGGTGTCCTCTAACATGTGGATGGAGCTTGGACCTATAAAGTTAGCCTGAGATGGCATCATATCATGTGGGGAAATGTGGGAGTGGGGACAGAGGAGGGTTAAATTTTGGGGATTCTAATTATAGTACGGAAGGGTTTACGTTAGAAATTGTGATAGGCCTTGTCTGAAAAGATGCATCTTTAGTTTGCGTTTAAAACTGTAGAAATTGGGAGTTAATCTGATTCTCCGGGGTAGAGCATTCCAGAGAAGTGGTGCAACTCAGGAGAAGTCTTGTATACGAGCGTGGGAGGTTCTGATAATAGAGGATGTAAGTGTTAGGTCATTGAGTGAGCAGAGAGCACGGGTTGGGCGGTAGACAGAGATGAGGGAGGAGATGTAGGGAGGTGCGGCATTATGGAGAGCCTTGTGGATGAGGGTGATAACTTTATATTTTATTCTATAAGGAATAGGCAGCCAATGTAACGACTGGCACAGACCAGAGGCGTCGCTGTAGCATCTAGCCTGATAGATGAGCCTGGCCGCTGCATTCAGAATAGATTGTAGAGGGGAGAGTTTAGTGAGGGGAAGACCGATTAGACCAATGTTTTTGAGGTGGAGGCAGGGCCGCCATCAGGAATTTTGGGGCCCCATACAGCCTAAGTGTCTGCCCCCCCCCCCCGCCATTTTAAAACTGCTTTATTTTGCGACATACCAATTCTGTATTACATTTCCCTTTATTTAGCAGCATTACAAGGCTTAATCAGATTCTATTTGCAGGTAGAATCTGCTACGTGTGACAGCGCCTATAGAGAGCCAACACCATCTATAAGAGCCCTCTTAATAAATCCTCAGGGCTTTTTCACATTGCGTTTTTGGCCTCCCTTGCCGGGATACGTTGGTAACCAGTCAGAATCAGCTGTCAACTTATCCCTGCACGAAGAACTGGCCATTAAAAAAAGGGGGGCCTGCAGTTCTCCGTGCAGGGATAAGTGGGTAGCTGATTGGGTTAAAGTCCCTTCTCTAAATATGTTTTACACAGAACAGGACAAGCCAAAACAACACAGAAGAGGAGTCAGCAAACCGAGGTCAAACCAGAGAGGCAAAACAGTACCAAATCACAATCCAAAAGAGTAGTCAAAAAGCCAAGAAGCAGAGGTCAGTAAATACAAAACAAGAGCAAGGACAAAGCAAGGTCAGATACAATATCCAGCAAACATTTGTGGCCTGATGGCTACTTAATGAAGCCCAGAACCCGTCTCAGGCTTGATTGGCAGATAAGCTTTCAAACACAACACAAACACCCCTAAGGGTGCATACACATGGAGGAAAATGGCGCTGAATTTGGTGTGGAATCCATGACAGATTCAGCGCTTAAAAAAAAGCCTCCCACTGACTTCAATGGGTTCCTTTTTCTGCAAACAACCCATTGAAGTCAATGGGTGGCTTTTTTTTAAGCGCTGAATCTAACGCAGATTCCACACCAAATTCACCGATATTTTCCTCTGTGTGAATGCACCCTAACAATAACAACACAATGACAAGAGACCGGGAGCAGGTAATCATAAGCAGACAGGCCTCCCGCACTGTACAATGCGGCAAGAGAATAGTGCAGGAGTTTGAACGGGGGAGGACGTAACATGAGTATAATTTTTTTTTTTATTATGCTGTGTTTTTTCTCTTTCAGGTTATGATGATCCATTGGATTATGTTGGATTCCATCGATGATCATCATTTTTGTTTTATTTTTTTTTTAAATTCTTTAATAAAATGGTCAACGATTTGTCTATTTCAATAAAAACAAATTTCTTTCATGTCTCGAGTTTTTATAAATCCTTTCTGACCCCTTAGTAATGGCGACTGATAGACAGCATCGATTACTAAGGTGTGGCTTAGTGTTAGTGGTGAATATTCTAGCACTAACCCTCCAATTATTACCCCGCTACCTAACGCTGAGAAGAATTGGTTATCACCCAATACCCAGCTGTTTAAAAGAGACTGATGAGGATTGGGGCAGTCGCAGGGTGGAATTATTAGGGTCAGTGCACACTGAATTTTTTGGTGCTTATTTTGACGCTAAATCCGCCTCAAAATCAGCCTCCCAATAGAACTCAAAATCAGCACCAAAAAACTCAGTGTGCACTGACCCTTAGGCTGGAAAAGGCCGAAAACAACAGGCTGGTATTATGGCTGAGAAGGGCCAAAAACCATGCCATTTCCACCCTTGTAATGTCAGGATACTGCTTGTTGTATCTGACTGGCTCAGAAATATTGGGGGGAACCTATGTTGCTTCATAATTAGAAAAAAAATGACATAGGGTCCCCCCAATTTCTTATAACCAGCCAGATATAACAAGCAGCAGCAGCCTGACATTACAAGGGTGGCAAGAGCCACGGTTTTTGGCCCTTCCCAGCCTTATAATACCAGCCTGCAACCACCCCAATCCCCAGCAGTCTCTTTAGACAGCTGGGTATTGGACGATACCCAGCTCTTCCCGGCACCCCTGATGGTGTTGGGTACCGGGGTAATAATTGGAGGGTTAGTGCTAGAATATTCACCAGCTAACACTAAGCCACACCTTAGTAATGGATGCTGTCTATCAGACAGTCGCCATTTCTAAGGGGGTAAGAAAGTATTTAAAAAAAAAAAAAATCAAGAGACATAAGAGAAATTTTTTTTACTGAAATAAAAACATCAGAAAACCCTCATTGACCATTTTATTAAAAAAAAAAACGATGATCATCGATGGAGTCCAACGAATCCGATGTAATCCAAGCGATCCATCATAACCTGAAAGATTAAAAAAAACTTGTATGACGGAGAGATTGCCGCTGATGTGAACGTAGCATAAGGCTATGGCTACACTACTACTTCCGTCATGCAACCAAAGTTCACAGTGTCACTTTGGGACTCTTTCACATTAGTGAATGGAGTCGCATTGGGTCCCTCAGGTTGCAATGTGACTGACTCCATTCACTAACATGAGTGAAAGAATCACAGGGCGACACATCTTTGGTTGTATGATGAAAGTTATAGTGTAGCCATAGCCTAATGCTAGGTTCACAACAGCGGCAAGCTCTCCGTCATACAGGTCCACCATGGGACCAGAATGACGGAGAGGTGGGCTGCCAAAATGGCGGTTACACCCAGACAGTGGCAGATAGAAACCACTGAGGACTTATCTGCCTTTCACTTTGAAAATTTTTTGGGCCATAGGTATTGTCTCACTGTATTGTTATGCTGGTGCCCTTTTCTAGAGCTCCAGCATAACAATATCCAAGTTGCAGAAACCACTGAGGACTTATCTGCCTTTCACTTTGAAAATTTTTTGGGCCATAGGTATTGTCTCACTGTATTGTTATGCTGGTGCCCTTTTCTAGAGCTCCAGCATAACAATATCCAAGTTGCAGAAACCACTGAGGACTTATCTGCCTTTCACTTTGAAAAATTTTCAAAGTGAAAGGCAGATAAGTCCTCAGTGGTTTCTGTCTGCCACTGTCTGGGTGTGTAACCGGGGTGGGTGTACTACAACTCCCAGCAGCTCCAGCCTCCAGGGCATCTGGAGCTGCTGGGAGTTGTAGTAATTGGGAGCAAAATAGGGGACAAAGCTGTTTTCTGTGTTTGTATAATATAAATGGCACTTACCTTCTCACTGCAGGTCTGGCCTCCGCTGCACAATCCAGCCGCTGCGCTACGCCGGCAGCCGGCCATACAGTAGCGTAGCGTAGACAGAAGACAGCAATAGCCACGGACGGACGGTACCTCCTCTGACCTGGGCACTGCAGGGGCTGGGGCCCAATTGAAATGTCAGGGCCCCGATCGGTCCCGTCCCGGGTCCCCTAACTATTAGATGATCCAGGCCTTGGACTGCTGCGGGCGCCTATCGGCGGCCCTGGGTGGAGGTGACGTGCGAGTGATTCAATATGAGGGGTGAAGGAAAGGTCTGCGTCAAACATGACCACGAGGCAGCGGGCCTGCTGCCTAGGAGTTATAGTAAGGCCTGAGACTGCAATGGATATATCAGGGACAGATCTATTAGATGGTGGAAACAGTAGTAGTTCAGTCTTAGAGAGATTTAGTTTCAGATAGAGCGAGGACATGATATTAGAGACAGCAGAAAGACAGTCACTGGTGTTCTGTATGAGTGCAGGGGTGATGTCATGGGAAGATGTGTATAATTGAGTGTCATCAGCATAAAGAAGGTACCTGAAGCCAAATCTGGCGATGGTTTGTCCAAAGGGGGCTGTGTAGAGAGAGAAGAGCAGGGGGCCTAGGACCGAGCCCTGAGGAACCCCAACAGCAAGGGAAAGAGGGGAAGAAACAGAGCCCGCGAATGATACACTGAAAGTGCGGTCTGAGAGATAAGAGGAGAACCAGGAGAGCACAGTGTCGTTGAGGCCGACTGAGCGGAGCATAGTGAGAAGTTGATGGTCAACAGTGTCAAAAGCTGCAGAGAGGTTCAGAAGAATAAGAAGAGAGAAGTCACCATTGGATTTAGCCGTCAGGAGATCACTGGAGACTTTTGTGAGAGCCGTTTCAGTAGAGTGAGGAGCGGAAACCAGATTGTAAGGGGTCAAGCAGAGAGTTAGCAGAGAGATAGCGGATTAAAAGAATAAACAATGTCAACAAATCTTTGGGACAAACCCGAAACAAGACATGTCATCAGAAGCTAACCCATCTCTATTATTGTCATAAGAAATAATTTATAACTTTTTACCAAAGGAGACTAGAGTAATGCAATAACATAGTATATAAAATAGTAAAGCGAACCTCCAGATATAGACATTGATGGACTATCCTCAGGATAAGTCATCATTGTTTGGGTGGGCAGGCTCTAACTTCAGGACAATCAGTAAACAGCTATAAAGCAATGATGGACATACAGTTAGGGCCAGAAATATTTGGACAGTGACACAATTTTCACGAGTTGGGCTCTGCATGCCACCACATTGGTTTTGAAATGAAACCTCTACAACAGAATTCAAGTGCAGATTGTAACGTTTAATTTGAAGGGTTGAACAAAAATATCTGATAGAAAATGTAGGAATTGTACACATTTCTTTACAAACACTCCACATTTTAGGAGCTCAAAAGTAATTGGACAAATAAACATAACCCAAACAAAATATTTTTATTTTCAATATTTTGTTGCGAATCCTTTGGAGGCAATCACTGCCTTAAGTCTGGAACCCATGGACATCACCAAACGCTGGGTTTCCTCCTTCTTAATGCTTTGCCAGGCCTTTACAGCCGCAGCCTTCAGGTCTTGCTTGTTTGTGGGTCTTTCCGCCTTAAGTCTGGATTTGAGCAAGTGAAATGCATGCTCAATTGGGTTAAGATCTGGTGATTGACTTGGCCATTGCAGAATGTTCCACTTTTTTGCACTCATGAACTCCTGGGTAGCTTTGGCTGTATGCTTGGGGTCATTGTCCATCTGTACTATGAAGCGTCGTCCGATCAACTTGGCAGCATTTGGCTGAATCTGGGCTGAAAGTATATCCCGGTACACTTAAGAATTCATCCGGCTACTCTTGTCTGCTGTTATGTCATCAATAAACACAAGTGACCCAGTGCCATTGAAAGCCATGCATGCCCATGCCATCACGTTGCCTCCACCATGTTTTACAGAGGATGTGGTATGCCTTGGATCATGTGCCGTTCCCTTTCTTCTCCAAACTTTTTTCTTCCCATCATTCTGGTACAGGTTGATCTTTGTCTCATCTGTCCATAGAATACTTTTCCAGAACTGAGCTGGCTTCTTGAGGTGTTTTTCAGCAAATTTAACTCTGGCCTGTCTATTTTTGGAATTGATGAATGGTTTGCATCTAGATGTGAACCCTTTGTATTTACTTTCATGGAGTCTTCTCTTTACTGTTGACTTAGAGACAGATACACCTACTTCACTGAGAGTGTTCTGGACTTCAGTTGATGTTGTGAACGGGTTCTTCTTGACCAAAGAAAGTATGCGGCGATCATCCACCACTGTTGTTATCCGTGGACGCCCAGGCCTTTTTGAGTTCCCAAGCTCACCAGTCAATTCCTTTTTTCTTAGAATGTACCCGACTGTTGATTTTGCTACTCCAAGCATGTCTGCTATCTCTCTGATGGATTTTTTCTTTTTTTTCAGCCTCAGGATGTTCTGCTTCACCTCAATTGAGAGTTCCTTTGAGCGCATGTTGTCTGGTCACAGCAACAGCTTCCAAATGCAAAACCACACACCTGGAATCAACCCCAGACCTTTTAACTACTTCATTGATTACAGGTTTACGAGGGAGACGCCTTCAGAGTTAATTGCAGCCCTTAGAGTACATTGTCCAATTACTTTTGGTCCCTTGAAAAAGAGGAGGCTATGCATTACAGAGCTATGATTCCTAAACCCTTTCTCCGATTTGGATGTGGAAACTCTCATATTGCAGCTGGGAGTGTGCACTTTCAGCCCATATTATATATATATAATTGTATTTCTGAACATGTTTTAGTAAACAGCTAAAATAACAAAACTTGTGTCACTGTCCAAATATTTCTGGCCCTAACTGTAGGAAAGATCTAATCATGCTCTCCATTAAGGTGCCAGTTTTTGCCACCCAGGACAGGTCTGTTATTTATCTCACTCCTGTACTCTTTTCTGGTGACCCTTAGGTCAATTCCCCATTTCTTTGTTTATTTTCTGGAGAGGAGTCCTCCAAAGGTTCTTACCATATAACAGTGAAGCAGACAAGACCAATAGTGTCTCCCTCTCTTCAAGGGCTAACTTATAGCCGCACGATCTGTGTCTATGATATGTGCAAAAGTTGGCTCAGGAACATCACTATGCACAGACCATCCATGACAGAGCGACAACAGTGGTTTCCTACATTTCTGTAATATATCATCACTTCCTCTTTGGTGGTGGTCCGACTGATGAAATGAAGGATTTGTGGTACGGTATTGCAGGACTAGAACCCAAAATGATCAGAAGCCATGGATCACAGAAGTACATAAAGGATATGGAGGTGTGTTTGCCACGTATAGTGACCATGCCTATTTACTGCAGCTTAATCCCATACACTTGACCTGATATTGATGGTCTATTATTATATCTAAACCTCACAAAACCTCTTTTAGGCTAAGGTAACACCTTGCAAAAAAGCTGACTTTTTTGTTGCAGATTTTGCTGCAGTTTTTATAGCCAAATCCAGAAGTGCACTGAGTAGAGGGTAAAAGTGTAAGAGCTTCTTATATATTTCCCATTCCTTTTGTAGCCATTCTTGCCTTTGGCTTCAAAAAGTGCAGCAAAATCTGCAACAACAAAAATACTGCTTTTCGGCAATGCGTTGCCTTAGTCTTAGCTAGCTCTGCAGTCCCTCCATTCTTTAGATCTGTAGTAGTCCCATCAGTAAGACCCCCACCAAAAAGGAAGGGTATATCATAGTCACATGATATCATATCCTATAATGGGAAAACCCTTTAAGCTATACTCCAGATGCAATGAACTGTGAAAGTCCTAACAAGTCCCATATGTCATGCGTGAGTCTTTCCTAAACAAGGATCTTATTTTATAGACACTTGCGTGAATGAAGGTTACGAGGTTGTTGTGACACACAATGCTCCTCTGTAATATTTATGCTAAGCAGCCGTGCACACTTTTCCAGAAACAGCAATGCTTTGGCAGAAGTAGGAAATGCCTACACCGTTTTTAGAATTATGCGCTTCTCAAAAAAAGGTTATCCAAATATAAATAAGAAAATAATGAAGCCAAGACAAACAGATGATAACAATAAGGTTTGCTGCAAGTTGCCAAAATTGTGGGAGAGGCAACAAAATATAGCAGGGAATTTAGAAATCGCTGTCCACATTTTGACGTTGAAATAACTATTTGCTTTCCAAACATAACTAGAGTTGTGCAACAAGTATTAGGACACAGCATAGGTGATAATATGGCAATTGTAGGAAAATAATGGCTGCGGCTGGTAATTTATATGTTATGTCTGACTTGGTAAGTAGTTTTTATTGAATTTGGGTGTCTAAAATGAAAAATGGAACAACTTGGCAAATGGTCTTGCTTAAAGCATTCCATTTAACGGGTAAGGATAAGCTGCCGTTTGTGTACATAAGGAGTAACACTATTTATGGACATTATGGGGCTTATTCTGCAGTTTTTAGCAGTTTCTCCCATAACATGCTGTATATGGAATTTTGGCGGATGGAGACTAGATGCCATACTCTGCACACAGTGAGTAGAGGAGAATCTGCTCTATAAGGGAATGTTCACATTACCATTATGAATATCCATTTCTCTCATCGGTCATGGGATGTGAGCAGTGGATATTGATGGTAGTAAAGTGATGGATGCATACAGAGTCCCCTCTATTTTTATCCTTTCCCATTGACTATAATGTAAAATATGATGGTAGGTTTTGTTTGCTTACATTTGTGATGGAAGAATGTTCGACTTTGTGAAAAATATGATTTTTAATGCACATTTCGAATGCTCACAGATAAAAGTTATACAAGATGCTGTCACATGATAAAGTGAGGTCCACTGCACCAAGGAACAACATATTGATTCTACCCATACTTTTAGATTAAGCTGGCTATCCAATACCCCCAATACATGTACCCCACTTGTACCAGCATCCTGCACAGCCTACCGAATCCCACACAGCCTGTGTGGGCAATAAGTTGTTCTCTAGGGCTGTGAACCTCACATGATCATAGCATCCACCCCCCCCCTCATGGACTGTAGGTGTGCTAGTGGATGTGTGCAAAATCACGGCCGCAAAATAACAAGGCGTATACGATCCAGGCTCCCATTGAAATCAATGGGAGCTTTTAGGGCGCTCAAAATCTCACACGCCATATACGTGCCAGGTCACGCGGCACGTTACTCCGTGTGAATGAACCCTTACAAGTGACAGATAGTTAGTGCTGGGGCTTGTGACAGATCTGATAACACTCTGGTCTTGTAATACACTCACTGATAATATTGTGAGTTAGTACAGTCAGGGTGTATGAGTCCTAGGACTACATGAGCGTTGTTTTATTAATATCCACATTTATAATTCATCAAAATTCATTGGCTTCAAGTAACATAAAAATCACAAACACGCCAACATTTTTCGGATACATCGTCCACATTTTACAGCTTTGCCCAGAACAATCAGACGGCGAATGTTCCAGGATTTCGAATTAACAAACTGTTTTATGACAGAAAAACTTGTGTCAGACGCTTTGAAGCTGTGAACTGGAAGTGTTGTATCCAGCTGCAAAAGTCAACTTTCCTATAGGGCTTTAGGAACTGAGTATATTAGTCTGTAAAGGTGCAGATTTATGGACTTCATGTCTAAAAGCTGGTACAGATCAAATGTAGAGGAGATGTCCCCAAACCCAACCACATCCCTACTTTGTACTGATTGACTTACACTGGAAAAATGAATGTAGGAATCAGATTTTCTAATACTGGTATGTGCCTCAGGAGATCACCTATATCTCCTAATCCATGCCACAATCCTATATCTAGCCATATGACTATTAGCTGTAAAAAAGGTAGGTTGCTTTACTGCTCCTCGATGGTTCTGCAATAGACACTAGTAGAGTAGGAGGCTGTATTCCTCCTCTAACTGGGGAACTAGGAGGCTGTATTCCTCCTCTAACTGAGGGACTAGTAGGCTGTATTCCTCCTCTAACTGGGGGGACTAGAAGGCTGTATTCCTCTTCTAACTGGGGGACTAGGAGGTTGTATTACTCCACTAACTGGGGAACTAGGAGGATGTATTCCTCCTCTAACTGAGGAACTAGAAGGCTGTATTCCTCTTCTAACTGGGGGACTAGGAGGCTGTATTACTCCTCTGACTGGGGAACTAGGAGGACGTATTCCTCCTCTAACTGACGAATTAGAAGGCTGTATTCCTCCTGTAACTGGGGAACTAGGAAGTTGTATTACTCATCTGACTGGGGAACTAGGAGGTTGTATTACTCCTGTAACTGGGGAACTAGTAGACCATATTCCTCTTCTAACTAAGGAACTAGAAGGCTGTATTCCTCCTCTAACTTGTGAACTAGGAGGCTGTATTCCTCCTCTAACTGAAAAACTAGGAGGCTGTATTACTCCTCTAACTGAGAAACTAGGAGGCTGTATTACTCCTCTACCTGGGGAACTAAGAGACTGTATTACTCCTCTAACTGAGAAACTAGGAGGCTGTATTACTCCTCTACCTGGGGAACTAAGAGGCTGTATTCCTCCTCTAACTGGGGAGCTAGGAAGCTGTATTTCTCCTGTAACTGGGGAACTAGGAGGGCATATTCCTCCTCTAACTGAGGAACTAGGAGGCTGTATTATTCCTCTAACTGGGGAACTGGGGGCTGTATTATTCCTCTAAGTGATAGTAAATATAGAAAAAAATAGTGTTGTAATGCCCAACATGGGTCTATTGTCTTAAAAAACAATAAAAGGATGTCACTAACAGACACAGATAACAAGATCGAACCTCACAATCAAGGGCATAAGACTATGGGGCAGAATGTTAAGCTGGGTTGTCTAACATTACAGGACTTATTAGTTGCTCTTAAAAATGTAGCATTTTGGCACACATTATCTCAATTTAAGCCATGTCCCTTTCCATTGAGAGTGTGAGTGCAATTTCCAGAAGGCCGTTCCACTTTTTCTATGTAAGGCTAGGTTCACACCAGCACTCGGTTTCTGTTCTGGGATTTCATCCCCTATTCCACTTGTAAAATGTGAAGGCAAAACTCCTGCAAGCAGGACTTTTCTCTCAATTTGTCGGACGGAAACCTGGCAGACTCCATATTGGGTTTCCATTTTTTGGGTCCCCAAGTGGACCCAAAGAACAGAAACCCAAGCAAATGTGTGAACTGAGAGTAAGTCATAAAAGTGTCTAAAAAGTGTAAAAAAAACCTGGTAAATATGTGTAGTTTTTTTTACACCAACCATACCGTGCATTTTACGTGATAAATTGTCCCATATGTGTAACCTACCTAAAAATTACCATAAAAGAGAGTGAAAACTATTAAACTAAAAACCTGAAATACTGACAAGCCCCCATCCCCTTTTCTTTACATTTTGCCACTTAAAAAAGTGGAAAATTCAAAAATAAAAATTACATAAAAATGAATCTGTGTATCAGTGGAAAAAGATGCAAAAATTATTAGAATAATCAGAGTAAATAAAAGTATATGAACTAAAAAACAAAAAAATATGCAAAAGAAACCTGGTGACGTCTCCAAACCATATCAACGGACTGGCAAGACGAATTACATAGTAGTGGGTAGTGTGTGGAGCAAGGATAAGGGAGGAAGATCATTTGTGAATTATTAGGGATTTGATCAAGACCCTAACATACGGATACAATGCCACCTATCCTAAGTGTTCCGCACATGTAAGTAGGTCATGTCCTGTCTACAGTTTTATAAGATACTATATCTTGGATCGTTCCCTTGCCCTGTGTCCAAGCTCCCTGTTCCTTGGTGTTTGCATTTTGTATTTGTATTTTGAGTTCCCGGTTCATTATGTTCTTAATGATATCTATTATTTCCTGATAGTTGTTTACAGACCCAGACTGACGTAGCGGTACATTATCTCACCACCTGTCTGGCGCTATTTCTGTTCCTTGTGCTCATTCAGGCACATGGAGCAGAGATAGGATCACTTGGCTGAGCTGACCTACCTTTTTTGTGATGTAGATTTACATATGGGAGATATAATCATTAAAACAATACATCATAATTTATTTAAGAAAAATATAGTCCACTTGGAGGATTAAAAATAAATGAATTCCAAAACTTGTCATTATTATCACTTCAATAGGGAAAAATATCATCACATATAAAAATTGTCACTGCGGTGCTTTAGCATTATTGTCATGTGACCAGTCTTTAACCCTTTAAGAACACAGGGTAGTCTGTACATTAATGTTTGGTGACTTTGTTTTGTATTTTCCTTCCCTGCCTTCCAAAATTCATAACTTTTTTATATTTCTGTCAGTGTAGCTATATTAGGGCTTATTGTTTGCATGACAAGTTGTACTTTAATTTTGCACCATGTTGGGGTACCTGTGAGATATATCAGGGCTCTTTATATGCGGGGCAGCTTGTACTTTTTATTGGTACCAATGTTTGGTAAGTATGACTTTTTGATCACTTTTTATTGCTATTTTTCGGGTAAAGTGAAGTTAATCTGTGCATTGTAGTGTATATATATATATATATATATATATATATATATATATATATATATATATATATATATGCAGAGCCCTGTGTAGAGCCTATATATACCTCCATATGGTCACTGCATAGTGATAATATCGGTATACCTAAGTTGGGGGCCCAATTGAATATGTTCTCCCCCGTGTTGAACCCCTAGCTCCGTCTCTGGCTCTGTATCATGGTGATAACTGCTGAATATGCCTGGGAGAGATGGTAGACTCTTATCCTCATCATGTGATATGGGATTACACCAAAATCATGTGAATTACACCCAATAAAATGGTCTCTCCAGTTGACGTCTATCAAATTTCCAGCTGTTATATCTTTGTCTGAGAAAGTTAGTATGAAACCATTACAGCGTACAGGCTGTCACAATATATAACACTACCTAACCAAGATAGAAGGATTGTATCTACATCTTGGGGGCTGCCCTCCCATAGGTTTTAGTACCAAGTATAGGTTTAGAAGTGCTAACTTGGGGAGATGAGGGCATCGAGGGCGACACTATCTTCCTTAGTGACAAGTGGTGCCACCTGTGTGACCGCATAGGGTCCGCACCCTTACAATAGTCCTGGCCCCTCAGATTAACTCTAGGAAAAGAAAATTGTTGACGAGTCTAATAAGATAATAACTCCCGGTATATTTATGGTGACTTTTCCAGTGACATTCCACTAAGTGAGCCCGCATCCCCCCGTCCCTCCCCCGTAGGCGATTTGCGGCAGTGCTCAGTCTATGGCACCTGATTTCTTGTCTAAACACAACATCAATCTCAATACAAACATCAATCACATCCTTAGTTGTTAGTAAAACCTATTGTTTCAGGCGCGATGTTCCTGTGAGGTGACTTAACTTTCTGACACATACTAAACATAAGCGCTGACAGGAAGTCGTCTCCTCAGTAACGGCGACCACAAAAGCTCCGCACTTCCCTTCTTTATCTGCCTGAATTACTAGTGTGGAATACCATAAATAATACTTATAAATCCAATATCTCACCTCGACTTTCCCCAGGTATGGCAGCTGGTCCATCTCGGAAGTCTCTAAGAAATTCCTGCTGGTGGCCCTTTAAGTAACCCGAACTAAAAAATAATTGGTATTTATTAGAGATGAACGAATACTATTCGAAACGGCAGATTTGAATAACATGCTCCCATAGGAATGAATGGGAGTGGCCGGCACACAGGGAGTTTAGCGGCCGGAAGCTGGCGCCGGCTGCGTCCATTCATTCCTATGGGAGAGTGCTATTCCAAACGGCCGTTTTGAATAGTATTCGCTCATCTTTATATACGATACCTTGTTCATTCAACCTTGTATAGATATTAAAGGGGCTCTCTGTTATTGCCTAGGGCATTGGTCCCTTTGTATTGTGCACATCCTTGAGAAAATCCAAGTAACTGCATCCTCGGGCAAGTAAATGAGGTTCCGTTTGGGTCCCTTTGGATGCTAGGACCTTTATCATGGGCATAACCTGCAAATACTTGGCTCATAGAAAACTTTTGATTTTGGTCCCCCATGGCCTCCACAAGGTATAGTGCCTCCTTTATTTGTGTCCACACAATATAACACCGCCTTTACTGTTCCCCATATGGTATAAATCCCCCCTTTCCTGGCCCCCAAACTGTATAACATCCCTTCTACCAGGGCCAACATGGTATATATTCCCTTTCATGATATAACACTCCTTTTACTGTCTCCCACAAGGTATAAAAAAAAAGTATAATGCCGACTATACTGGCCCCCGCGTGGTATAACATCCCCCTTACTGGCCACACATGGTGTAAAGTCCCATTACTTACCCCCCATATGCTATATTGTCTACTTATTGGACCCATTCAGTATGCTGCCTCAATTTCTGGCCTCCACATAGTAAATGCCCCCTTTACTGGCCCCCCACACAGTATATTGCCGCTTTAAGAGCCCCCCAAAGTGACATAAGGCTGTTACCTGCTTGATTATTCCAGGTTACTCCAGTAAGCTACTTACTTACCTGTACTCACTCTTGCTCATTATTTCCTCCACTCACCCATCAACTTTCAGCCCTCTAGGGGGCCCTGTACATTGCACATTATGTCGCTGATGCTAAATAGACCTCCTAGAGGCTGAAGGGAAAGTGGCTATGAATAGAGATTAGTGAATAGTATTCAAAACTATTCGTCGAATACCTCGCTCCCATAGGAATGTAATTAAGCAGCCGAACATCAAGGGGTTAAGCGCCGGCCGGCGGCGCTGGCCGCTAACACGCATTCCTATGGAGCGAGGTATTCGAATCTACTATTCAAATCAACACTAGATATGAAGGTGGGCTTGAAGTAAGAAAATAGTGGTCATTACCTGTGTCGTGCACCCCATAGTAATTCTGACACTGACCTTCATGTGACTACTAGCTTGGCATCCTCTAGAGCAGGGGTGCTCACACTTTTTAAACAGTGGGCCGGAGGCAGAGCAGGTTGCACAGACATCGGGAGCGGTGCCCTCCAATAGATAAAGTGAAGTGCGCTCCATGGCCTGGCCCGAGCTCCCCAGGAGCTTCATTATAAATGCACGCCTGCCGGCGTTGTCGGCGGGGCCAGACAGAAGTGCTTGGCGGGCCGCATGTGGCCCTCGGGCCGCAGTTTGAGGACCCCTGCCCTAGAGCTATACCAATATTGTAGAGTAACAACCTACAATATTGTTAATATCAGATATTACTCTGAAACTACTTGTTACTTGTAAGGAGCATTGCATCAATGTAACAGCACATCCAATGTATTTGCTGTTGCAAAGTGATCACTATGCCATGTTTTTAAAGTGAATGTAGTGTAAATGACATATTGTATAAGACCAAACACTGTGGAAATTAAGCTACAAAATGATGATGCCTTTTGCATTTTTACCTTCCCCACTCCATATAGGATTATGGGGAAAAAAATCAGAGTTTCCAAAGCCAGCATCTAAGATTAACATACTAATTTTTATAAAGTACAGGTTCTTTAACCCTTTAACACTTTGTGCTGTGGTCGATCTGAGAATATAGTGACAGAGATGGGGGCTGGGATTAACCCCCTGAATGCTGTGATCAATAGCGATCACAGCATCTAGGTGGCTTGGACAAGATTGTCCCCACCCCATCGCCCATCGGAACTCCCGCGATAAGATACTTCATTCCAAGGGGTTATCATAGCAGCCAGAAGACCGGGCCATAGCCTCCTGACTGCCTAGGCACTACTGTACGATGTTCTGCAATACTATGTACTGTAGGACACTGCACCGGGAATCTGAGATCCCAGCATCAAGTCCCCTTGTGGGACATGTAAAAAGTAAAAAAAAAACACAAACGTATAGTAAAAACACAAAAATATCTAAACAAATAATAAAAAGTTAAAAAATGCACCTTTATATTTAAAAAAAAAATATAATAAATAGAGATGAGCGAGCACTATTCCAAACCGCCGTTTCGAATAAACGCTCCAATAAAAATGAATGGAAGCGGCCGGAACGCAGACTTTGCCGGCGTCCAGCCGCTTAACACCCCACGTTCTGGCTACGTCCATTCATTTCTATGGGAGGGTGCTATTAGAAACGGCTGTTTCGAATAGTGTTCGCTCATCTCTAATAATAAAGACCCCTGCATCCCTAAGGGGTTAAAGCGCAGTGTTTCCAAAGTGTTTTTTTTCTGCAATGTTTGGATAACATTACATAAAATCTTATTCACTTTGCAGATACTGGAAAAAGCGTTTTTTCTCCTGCGTTTCAGCAAAAGTAAAAGAAAATGCAGTGTTTTTGCAATTTATGGATTTTTATATTAAAATTTCTTTTGGGGTGATGTTTTTTTTTTCCTCATTTTCTTTTGTCATTATGGAAGTTTTCACTTTGGCCACTAAGCCTCTTAATGGGCTTCCACTTCCTGTTCTGCGGAGAACAGTTCTCAGCTGTCATCTCATATCATGACAGACAGGATTACAATGAAAGGTAACACCTTCATGTACAGATAACACAGCATGCACCATTAATAAAAAGCTACTTACATTTAATGTCCTTATCCTCCCTGCCTAGAGCACTCTCATATGGAAGTCAAAAATCATTTGTGTATTGTTCCTATGTTATTCCTCCTGGCAACATATGAATACATTGAGGGTATATTACCATTTCTCTTGTCAAGTTACTACAGCCTGGGGCTGTGCAAAAAGTACTGACTTACAAAATCAAACAAAAAAAGTTCTGTATTGCTTCCCATATGAAATTGGATCATAGAGTATAGAAAACATCATACATTCTATAGGTGCTGTATCACAGCTCTGGATAACTTGGATGGAGCCATAATATGTACATGTTTATGAGGCCTTACAATGTCGTCTGAGCTCCCACAATACCTATACTGGGGCAGTCGTACACCTTGAACTGTTAGGCTGTCGTCTAGGGAAGGGATAACTCACTATCCCCCTTGTTACTGTAGCACAGTGATAGTGGGTCACAACTTGGCATACAGGAGTTTATTAGTTGTGTTATAAGATAAGATAAGATAATCCTTTAATAGTCCCACAGTGGGAAAATTTCAGTATGTTACAGCAGCATAGTAACACAGATACAGGATAATAAACAGTAATATATTACGGTAGTAGACACAAATATACTGAGAAAAAGAAGATGTACTAGTAGTCTGTAGCTGCTAAGTAAGAGAAGAAATAAGGAAGACTTCAGGGTCACTTAGTTCTCTGTACGGCATGATGTTCGCTTGGTCTGATGTAGATTATGTAGCCTGATCGTGGTTATATCACGTGTTATGATGTACTATATTGTATGATCTGTTATTTACATGCACGCGTTGCCTTAATCGTCAATGGTCAATGTTCTAGAACTTTCAGAAACTGGATCACATGATGATTTCTAGTTGACGGAACTAAGTTGCGTCCATGAGTTGCACCGTAGGAGAACTTAGGTGTTTCTCCTCCCTGGTGTGGCCTAATATCTGATGTTACTTTGACTACCAAGGGCAGGAGATGGCTCCCAATTTAAGGCCTGCTCCCACTTTCCACTAGGGGACAGAAACAGCTAAACACGAGATAGAGAGACAGCTCATGGTAATGGGGGTTCAGATAGTTGTTGGAGGGTCACTTGGAGGAGGTGACAAAGAGCAAGGCCAAGAGCTGGGAGAGCCATGCAACCTGCTTACAGCTAGGAATGGGATACCTACACTAAAAATAGGGGGTACTTCCTACAGCACCTGGTGAGTAGCAGCCTGGAGACTACAGTGACATCTGGTGAGCCCCCTCCCTGGTGACAATGGAAGCATGTCATTCATTGCTGCAGGTACAAGGTTGTGAGAGATATGCAAGACCAGGAATCTGCACTGTGGCCTAGGTGTCTGAACTTTCACCACTGGGCAGTAGATCCAAGAGGCCTGAATGGCGAAGCTGTGCCAGTTGTGTTAGTACCATATTGGCACCTTCTCCTGGGGTCCAGCTACAGCATGCTAGAGGGGGTCCCAACGTTTCACATACACTGCACTGTAAATTTACTATTACATCATGCATCTAAAAATCAGTATACAATAAGGCTACATTTATATCTGCGTCGGAGTCTTCTTCACATTGTTGGTCAGAAATTGACGGATAAAAAAGTTCTTCAAGCCTGACTCTGTTCACACCAATGTTCTGACTTTGACAGTTATGGACTATTTTTATGGCGATAATAAGACATGTACTAGTATATAAAATATAATGCAGATAAATTCACAGTCTTTTGCTCTGACTATTTGACACTGATATCCGTTCTATATAATACACTATGTAGTCTGACTACTATACGGTATGTTTCATCAGACAATTCTAACCATGGTATCCCAATAGCACACTGACATCGCCACCTACTGTGAGAAAGAAGAAGTGCATCAGCTTAGAATATATGAGATTTTCTCTCCCTTTATATTTTGGTAGATCACTGATACATTCATGTCTATGAAGATTCCGGATTCATTCTGTTACGATAACATGGACCAGAATAAGACCTGCCCTATAATCATCTGTGTGATCGCAAAGCAATGGAAAAAAAAAAGATGGCAAGAAAAAATGTAGTGCGAAAGTAGCTTAAAGTTATGCTGTAGCAGCTGCCCCTATAGTGGAGAATGACACGGTACAATATAGCAGTAGTATAGGGCAGCGCAAGGGGTGTCAATGTTTCTGTAGCACTAAAGTCACTTTTTCTCCGTAGAAAGCTATTAGGGTCATGTTGTGATCACAGTCTAACAGCAATTCCATGTAATAGAAGGCACCGCATGGCCCCAGTCTATACCATCAGTGTAGTGAGGAATAGTAATTGGTTTTATCCTGTCGCTATATGTGGATCATGCTGGTTTACTGGCTCCAAGCAAATCAATAACATCTAGACCCCATTTTATGGTCTAGTAAAATTCCTTTAGCTTGGCAATGATAGTTTTCATAAGTCTTTGACTACCAAATCTTCTGGATAGAGGTGAAATGTGAAGCCCTACCTGCAATAGTTACACTACTGATACTGGACTAGAAGAATTACATGTAGATAGATAGATAGATAGATAGATAGATAGATATTATCTTATATTGTTATCTAATGTCTTTACAGTCTAGTTACCAGTAGTTTTTGTAGCATTAATGGACATGTCCTTAATGTAAACTTGCTGCTGCCGTCAATGATAAGCCTGATCTGACCCCATTACTGGTGCCCCAGTACCTGCTATGTTCCAATGTGCTGCCTGTACTTCAGGAATGAATAATAGAGCCACACAGACTATGACCCCAAAAATAATAGTCCCAGGTAGCATCCTCAAATATAACAAGGCAAACAGTTAGTGCACCAGACAGAAGAAGTGCCCTAAGTGCTAATAGTAAGTACATGATGTATCACACAGTAATAGTGTACTTTATTGAATGTCACTCAGTAATATTGCCCCTTTAGGCCAACTATGTAGAAGTGCTCTACTAAGGGGCCCACAGTAGTAATATCTGTGCACTGCATGGAAATAATACACCCCTCCCTGAGTTATTGAGCCTCTACACCTCTTCTGTGCCATCATAGGCCTGATGGAGTGATGTCATCATGCCACATTTGTTGGAGCAAATTGTGATGTCCTATAGTAATCTACTTACTACCTGCCTATATGAATCAATCTCCATCATTGTTTGCAATTGTGTCCCCAAGCCTTGTATAGATGCCCCATCTGCCGTCTATGGTTTGTGTATTGAAAATGCATACAATTTTCCAATATACTTTCTTTATCAATTTCTTACGGTTTTCTGCTTGCTGTCAGTCATTGTTTACTCTTAGTGGCTGAAAATCAGTCCATGGTCATGTGATATACGGTTCATGGTCATGTGATAGATACACAGGTGCCGCTCGTTACAGTCACAGCACAGTAATCAGACATCTCCCTGGTAATGAGCTTTGCCACTGTGTGTCCATCACATGCAATACATTGTATTAGTGATCAGTAGCGTTGAGCAATCGGGATCGGAAAAGATCGGGATCGGAAAAGATCGGATCCCGATCAGTGATTGAGTAAATTTCACGATCAAGATTGGCTGGAAAATGATCGGAAATCAGATTTTGAAATCTGAAGATCGGCTCAACCCTAAAGGTGACTTTTCCCATAGAGACGCATCATACCTCCCAACCATCCCGATTTCCGCGGGACACTCACGCTTTCCTATCCCTGTCTTGCCATCCCGCACAGCTCCTTACATGTCCGGCTATGTCCCTTTAATGATCTATTGATCAATCATTCCTCCAATCACCACCTGCTCTTATAACAGATAAGAGGCTGCAGTGATCGGAGGAATGCTTCACTATGTTTCAAGGACCTTGTGTGACATCACATGGTCACATGACTAGGTGGGCGTGTCAGTGTCCTGTGCAGTGAAGAGATTAAGAGATCCGTGTAAGGTACTGAGAAGGGAGGGGGGATCTGAGATGCAGGATGGAGAGAGAGAGAGAGAGTGTCTGTGTGTGTGTGTCTGTCTGTCTGTGTTTGTCATTATACTGGGGGCAGAGATGGAGGGGGGACATGAAACCGGGGGCAAATGAAAGGCGATATGAAACTGAGGGAGAAATGGAGGGGGGAGATGAAACTGGGGACAGAGATGGAGGAGTGGACATGAAATATAGCAGATGAAGGGGGCACTTAAACTGGGGGACATTAAACTGGGGACAACTGGAGGGGAGCATTAAACTGTGGGAGTAGCTGGAGGGGGACCTATCTGCCTCTAGTTCCCCCCCCCTTTTAATGTCCCACTTCATCTGCCATTTATTTATTCCCCCTCCAACTACCCCATTGCTAATGTCCCCCTCCAGCTGCTCCAGTTTCATGATTAAACTGGGGCACCAGGAGAGGGACTTAATACTGTGGGGCAGTTGGAAGGGGGACATTATAATGTGGGGACATATAATGTATGGGTGACAGTAGGAGGATTATACTGTGTTGGGGGGACATGAAAAATCAATTAGAATGGGCAGAGTCAACATAAAAGTGGGCAGAGCTAAATTTGCCATGGCGCGCTATGCGCGCTGCTCATTTTGTCCCTCTTTCTGTTGTTCAAAAGTTGGGAGGTATGAAGCATTGACTAGGGTTGAGTGATTGGGAACGGGAAAGATCGGATCCCAATTGGTGATCGAGCAGATTTCACGATAGCGATCGGATGGAAAATTATCGGTAATCAGATTTTAAAATTGATCCTGAACTCTCAAATTTGGCTCAACCCTAGTGATCAGGCCTTCTGGGGCTCAAGACCCACCCTAGGGAATCTTAAAAAAAATATTAAAAGTTTAAAACATCCCCTTTTCCTACATTACATCTAAAAAGAAACAAACAGTGTAAAACACACAGACACATATCCCTGCACCCCAAAATGCCTGGCTTACACACATATAAAAATATTTTTCCTATATGATGAATTCAGTAGTGGGGCAAAAAATATTAAAAGAGTCAAAGCATCCATTTTTTTTGTTGTTGTGTCGCCTCTCATAAAAATTTGAACAAAAAGCAGTCAAAACATCAGGCATTCCTCAAAATGGTATAAATAAAAAGTACATCTGACCCCACAAAAAAGATGCCTTAGGCAGTCACATACAAATCATATAGGATATTTAAATATCATTACCATTAAATATCCCATATGATGCTTCCCAATACATCATATGGGAGTATTTTATTTTACCGATATGAAATGCAATTTGTCCCACAAAAATTAAGGCCTCTGTAAATGGAAAAAAAAAAAAAAAATAGTTATGGCTTTTGGAAGAAGAGCCAAAAAAATTGAAAATGGCTGTGGTGCGAAGGGGTTGAAGCAGTCTAAAGGTATGGGCTATGTGTAAGGATAAGTAACCATGGTGTCCTGCTCTCCATGATATATAGTATACTGTATTATTGAGCTACAGAATAGTGCCGGCTTCGTCTTTAAATAAAAATCCGTATTGGAAGAAGCCAGCCCCATCCTATGAAGCCAAGATGACCATATCGAGAGTTAAATGCAATCATTGCCATTGACATAGCTGAAAGCAGAAAACTGCAAATCCTACAATATTCCTGCAAGCAAAACAGCAACCAGTCCCTGTTTCTGAAAGATATTTTGAAGGCAATTAAAGGACAGCGCGTTCCTGGAATGCTGATTCATTTTACAGGCAGTTTTTTAGAAGTCATCAGTAATAAAACAGGTATTAAAAATGCAGCAGGCTACAACCATTATCATTATACCCAACAGAACAATGCAGGGAAGAGGCTTTCACTGCCTTATGTTTGCTGGAGAGTCTGCAGAAAGAGAGAAGTCTTTATAGGGTGAGCTGGATCAGGTTGTTAAACTGAAAAAAGACAGCAACCGAGACTAGTAAAAGCGATGCTGCATCTGTCATATAGGGGAAATGGACACATGCAATAGTCTACCTATTATAGGAGAAGCCATTGGCCTGGGGCAGCAGGTGGATAGAGGAAGTGTATCAATTCTAGGATCCCAAACTCATCCTCCTATAATGTAGGGGTATGAGTGTTAGGGCCCTTTTTTGCCCGGACAGCACAAGGATCCATTAAAGTGAATGTAGCCATTCACATGTCTGTTTTTTCACGGACAGAGAGACAGTGAGAAAAAAATTATGGCAAGCACTTTTTTTCTCTGTTTTTGCTACTTGGCCATTCAAGTCTATGGGGCTATAAAAATTCTGATTCTGTACTACGCTGCTCGACTGATATAAACCCCTTGGCTAGCTGACCTCCCTTTTATTGTTGTTTGTCTTGTCTGCATTTTGTCATCACTTATATCTAAGAAGTCACTGTCACCCAGTTGTCTTCTTTCGCCTAGGGTAGTCAAGGCAAGTAGGCAGGGACAGGAGAAGGTTCAGCTTAGGACTTACTGTCTTGTCATTCCCTTTCTCCCAGGGTTCACCAGCAGCTACTTGGGAATTGCTAGAAGAGAACAGATTTCTCACATGTAATTGAGAAATCTACAGTAAGTGAATTTATACATTCTGAGGATAATCACGTCTGTCCTAAGATAAAATGGTAATAATAGGACAGACCAGATGGACCGTGTGATCTTTTTCTGCTGTCACTCCTCTATGCTTCTATGCCCAAAAGAAGCAGAATACATCACCAATTATGGACCCCCACTACACGATACTATACATTACTATACTCTACTATAACTATTTGATTGATACGGGTCCCGGAAAGGAATACCTATGTTCCTTGTGTGGCTAGAGCAGAGGTCATGCAGGTAATTTACCCCTCAAATCATCTCTATAGGATTGCCAGACAGCCAAGTCCTGAACGCCTGCTGAATCCTGTGGATAGGTGGTAAATAGAGATGAGCGAACAGTGAAATGTTCAAGGTTCGATATTCGTTTCGAGTAGCCCCTCAATATTCGACTACTAGAATCGAATATCGAACCCTATTATAGTCTATGGAGGGAAAATGCTCGTTTCAGGGGTAGGCAACATTCGATCAAATTACACTTACCAAGTCCACGAGTGAGGGTCGGGCTGGTTCCTCCGAGCAGTCTTCTCCGTGCAGCGTCCCCGCGGTATCTTCCGGCTCTTCATTCACTCTGCCAGGCATCGGGCCTGGGCAGAGCCGACTGCGCATGCCGGCACTACAAGCAGACATGCACAGTCGGCTCTGCCCAGGCCTGATGCCTGGCAGAGTGAATTCAGAGCCGGAAGACGGCGCAGGGAAGCTGCACGGAGAAGACTTCTAAAGGTAGGAGAAGAACCAGCATTGATTGGCTGACTGTATAGCATTCGGCCAATCAATGCTGGTTCTGCATCGAACTTTTACATTCGAATAGCGAGTAGTACTGGATCGAGTACGAGTATTTCGAATACCGTAGTATTTGATCGAATACCTACTCGATCGAGTACTACTCACTCATCTCTAGTGGTAAAGAAACTTGTCAAAGACATTTAAGAAAAGCAGCAAGATCAGATGAATTAACATCTAACCTTTATGATCTCTCTGAGCCTTTTTCTAAATATTTTAGTATTAAAGGGGTATTCCCACCTAAAAAACAAAAAACCCAGACCAAACGTAATTATCAAAAATATATAAATTTTATTAATCTAAAAATATACAAACATATAGACATGAATAACAATTAATGGAGGAGCTGAAGTGTCCACAAAAAATGAGCAGGTAGGAATGTGGCATATAAGAATGTACTGAATCAGCTGGGGTGCCAAACATACCAAAGCAGTAAATATATATAAAACCCCACATATATAAAAAAAAGAGTGAACAACAAATGCCTGAGTGAATGTGAAGACAAAGTGATAGATCATCACATAACTGCAACGTGCAACTCTTAATGGAAATGGTGAACAAACAATGAGGTAAGTATATAAGTTACTGTGAAAAACAATAAATAAGAATCACCAAATTATAAAGGTATGGATGGAACCCCCTATAAAGCCGTTACCTATACCACATACACAGCCTGCACATGCCCGACGCGCGTTTCGCTCACTAAAGAGACCTTGACGAAGCTCTTTAGTGAGCGAAACGTGCGTCGGGCGTGTGCAGGCTGTGTATGTGGTATAGGTAACGGCTTTATAGGGGGTTCCATCCATACCTTTATAATTTGGTGATTCTTATTTATTGTTTTTCACAGTAACTTATATACTTACCTCATTGTTTGTTCACCATTTCCATTAAGAGTTGCACGTTGCAGTTATGTGATGATCTATCACTTTGTCTTCACATTCACTCAGGCATTTGTTGTTCACTCTTTTTTTTATATATGTGGGGTTTTATATATATTTACTGCTTTGGTATGTTTGGCACCCCAGCTGATTCAGTACATTCTTATATGCCACATTCCTACCTGCTCATTTTTTGTGGACACTTCAGCTCCTCCATTAATTGTTATTCATGTCTATATGTTTGTATATTTTTAGATTAATAAAATTTATATATTTGTGATAATTACGTTTGGTCTGGGTTTTTTGTTTTTTATGCCTATATTGCCCTGGCTGTTTTGTTACTTAGTTTTTGATTATTTTTGTCTGGGTATTCCCACCTCACATACTCATCAGTCTTTACTCCTGTAAAATCTTCTTTCTTCCTGGTTTCTTGCATCATTTGGTGGGCGGGGTTTCACATGCAACCTCCTGTTTAGCTCCGCCCCCAAATCCTCATGTAGCTCCACCCACCCATATTGGACTATGAAGTACAGGTAGCAGCAACTCCATTCTGTGTGACATACAGAGACTGCCTGTCTCTGCCATAATGAACACAATTTAATTAGCTAGCCTGATAACTGGGAGAACAGAAGAAATGAAAGCAGCTCCTCTCCCCTATCTGCTAACAGGAAGCTAGGTCACATGGTGTAGACATAGGAATAGCTAGATACACAGGCTGGCTCCCTGCACTTAGCCCCTCCTCCCTCCCCCCTGAGAGCAGCAGATACATCACTTGACTCATGAGCAGCTAAGTCAGGGCTGTGGCCACAAAGAATTGAATAAAGTAATATAGTGGACAAACAAAGCAGTTTTGGTAAAGCAGTGTATATAGGAAAAGTCTTACATCCACATTAACAAGCAGTATAGATAGGATCCTTGTGATGGGACAACCCCTTTAAGTGTAAGCCGATGGCTGGTCAGGTAATGGAGGGAGTGTACATCTCACCCAGACTACTCAGGTGGGTGAGATGAGAAAACTCCAGGAATGTTTGTTCTCAGCAGACAACTTTCTTCTGCTAAGCATTTTGGTAAATGCTCAGTATTGGGCTGGATTTTTAGGAATGACAGGTAGGTTTGGTGGTGGGACCTGTCATTCCACCCCCCTCCAGTCCACACTTTGGGGATGATCCGACAGTGACTCAGCTGCAGAGAGTCTCCTCGTCAAGGAGGCTTAAGAAGTCAACTCCAGCAGCAGACCTTGGGCAGAGCTTGGCTGGAGAGCAAACAGAGAGGTCATATTCTTGTAGCTGTGTCCTGAATGATTCTACTGGCTTTTGGATTTCTGTTATTCTAGGTGAGGTAACCTATTCTATGTTTAGTTAGAGCCTAGCCGGGCAGGGATTTATATTTGTATTGTTTCCTTTTGTTGCTGCATTACCATTTTGAGTGAAAATAAACTCTACTTTTGTTTTGGACTAAAAGAAACTGGACTTGTGTGTCTATGCCACCCCACCTAGCAACCCCAGACCCTGACATAAGTTTAATAGGATTATTTTAACATAGAAACATAGAAGGTTGATATCAGAAAAAGACCCTGCGGTCCATCTTCTTTTCCCTTATATGATTTTATCCACTTATGTTATTATTTAACCCCTTTAAGCCTAATACAGGAAATTCATTTTTTTAGTCCCTGTCTTCTAAAAGCCATAACATTTATATTTTTTCATTTACAGAACTGTAAGGGGGTTTATTTTTTGTGGGACAAATTGAACTTTGAAATTTTACCATTTAATATTTCATTCAGTGTACCTGAAAAAAGTTGAACTGCATTTGTGCAATTTTATATGGGTTTGTTTTTTATATAGTTATATAGCAAAAGTGATATATTACATATATTTTGCGAGTTGGGATGATCACATGCATACAGAAAAGTAGTTCATGATCTACTTTCCTGTCCACATGACTCATGCGGAGACCGTGCGGAAAGCACATGGACACCATTATAGTCTATGGGGTCCGTGTGTTTTCACTGTACACCGCTTGCCAACGCGTTCCTTAGTCCTCATGCGGATTCCCCGAATGGATTACCGAATATAGATGTGAACCAGGTCTCACTAAGTGGCCAAAAGTGGCCAGGGTTTTTGCTTTGCTTTGAAGAAGGGTTAGGGGCATTATTCTTAATAATAGTGTAATATTATTATACATGACCCTGGACTGTATATCACATGACTATGGACTGTATATCACATGACTATGAACTGTACATCACATGACTATGGACTGTGCATCACATGACTATGGACTGTATATTACATGACCAAGGACTGTATATCACATGACTATGGACTGTGCATCATATGACCAAGGACTGTATATCACATGACTATGGACTGTGCATCATATGACCAAGGACTGTATATCACATGACTATGGACTGTGCATCATATGACCAAGGACTGTATATCACATGACTATGGACTGAGTTTTATCCACTGGTAGAATGAATGACAACAAGCAGAGATCTATAAAATGGTGAGCAATTGATACAGAAAGTATATTGGAAAATTGTACAACTTTTTATTGTAGAAACAATAACATTTCTCTCTAAATATTTATCTATAAGTGTATAACCCCTTTAAGGATTTTCTATATCTATGCTAGTTCAACTGGTTTCAGCTTACAGTGGTCATCCCAGAACCCATTAATATTGTAACTTGTATGACTGCTGTAATAGAGTTGCAATACAAATAATATGTACAAAAAATAAATGATTGATTACAAAAACACACTTGTGTGCCCTCTAGTTTTTCCAGTGATGAAGATAAACATTCAAAGGTGAAATGAAAAAGTCTACATTTTTCCCCCAGACACCACTTATGTCTATTGGTTCAGCTACATAGAGAGGTTTTAAAACCTTTACAAGTTTGTTACAGTTCTAATTCCAAAAGGTTCCGGCCATTCAATCCAATTTTTAGAAAATACCATGAGGGGTGAAAAAGTATATAAAAGGCACCATTTTTGCTTAATGAATATGCCATGTAGTGCCTATGTCTCCATAATATAGAACTGTAGGAATTCCTTGTGCTGTTGTACAAGTTTGTGCATCGCTGTGTCCAAAACCACCTTAATGTGTCTCTCTGCTCCACCATTGTATTACACTTTATCTGTGTCCTGAGGATGCAGATACAATTGAAATCAGGACGTTACCTGGGACAGTTGGGTACCCGGGAGACTTGCCAACTCTTCTGTGATTCACCATTTTTCAGTAGCCTCCTGGAAAATTCTGGATCATTGGCATGTATGAAATAACAGCAACAACTACATCTGTTCTCAGTCTTCATTGTAACCTGAGAGCCTGACGATTGGATTCACAAGACAAAATGACTGATTAATTTTTACTCTAATCTATTGAACCTATTTAAAGATATAGTTTTGTTTTATTTTTTCAAACTATTGTTTAAAATAAAAACATACAACATCCTTACTTTAGGGAGTGAAATCAGAGCACTTCAACGCTCCTGTGTGTGATCCTTTTCCCCACTAGATGGCGGTGTTGACAAGAGTTTAGCCAGTCTGTCACTCCTTACTCAGCATCAGATTTTGACTACTTGGAGAAACCCAATTGACAGTAATCAGCTTATATAGTCGCAGCACTCTGGCCAAAAAGACACTTAAAGTGTAGCAAGCAATGATTTGGGTTTTATGTCTCTGAATACAAATTGTCTCAAAAACTGCTTACTAAAGTTCTGAAAATACAAGAAAAAGACAGCAAACTATAAAATGCCGTAATATGTAATATGAGTATTGCTGCAGAATATTGCAACTATTAAAATGGCGAAGGGAATTGCTGTAAAGGGGTTACAGGATTAGAAAAATCTTACAGAAAAAGTACCACTCATGTTCATGGGATATGTCAGTATTCACTGACGTTAAAGGGGTTCTCCGGGGAGACTTTCAGCACTTATTTTGAAAGTCTTCTATTGCAGACAATCCAGAAGTGATGTGTTGTGATCCCGGGTGAGTACCTGGAACCCAAGTCACCCCATCTGCTCCCTCCTCTCCTGTATTCACTCCTATTTACCTGTGGCATGGGGGCTGGCTGAATACATGTAAAGGGAGCCCCCTATAGCACAGGTAACTGGGTGTGAATATAGGAGAGGAGGGAGCAGACACAGCCACGTGGGGGGCTGGTGCTGGTTCTGATCAGAACCAGCCTGGAAACTCTTAGAAGCAGGGGAGGAAATAAGCGCTGAAAGCCTTCCTTTAATAAGACTGAGCTATAATACCACTCACAACCTGTGGACAGATGTGGCGCTGTTGGAAGAAAGGTGCCATATAATTTTAATAAAATTTAGGGCTAGTTCACACGGGGACATGGAGTAGGATTTTGACAGGGGAATCCACGTCATAATCCTCCTCCATACAATGTTAGTCTATGTAGACTGCTAGCTTTTTTTTTTTCTGCTAGCAGAGAAAAAGAAGCGACATGACCTTTCTTCAGGCGTTTTCCGCCTGAAGAAAAAAATAGAAGTGAATGGGAGATGGAAACCGCGCGCTTTTTTTTTTTTTTTTGCAAAAAACCGCGATGCAGTTTTTTCAGCCCATTCACTTTACAGGAGGGGAAAACAGCCTGTTTTTTTTTTTTAAGCTGTTTTTACAAAAAAAAGCTCCAAAAAAAGCTTGGCAAGGTCCAAAATAAGCTTCCTAATTAGGAAGCTTTTTTTCCGGTGCCAAAATAAGCCACACGTTATTTACATGTGAACTAACCCTTACAACCTATTTAGATGCACCCTAATTTTTTAAAAAATAATATTTGCTACTACTTTATTAACACAGCTACTTTAAAGCTTTATTAACACAGCTACTTTTTTAACACAGCTTTTTTTGTTGTAGATTTTGCTGTAATTTTTTGAAAGTCAAAAATGGCTACAAAAGGAATGGGAAATATATAGGAAGTCTTTATACTTCTCCCTTCTGCTCAATCCACTCCTGGTTTTGGCTCAGCAACCGCGGCAAAATCTGCAAGGAGGGTTGAGTCGATCTTGAGATTTCAGGATCGATTTTAAAATCCGATTTCTGATCATTTTCCAGCCTATCCCGATTGTGATTGTGAAATTTTCTCGATCGCCGATCGGGTTCCAATCTTTCCCGATCGCTGAACCCTAGTCAATGCTTCTCTATGGGAAAAGTCACTTTTAGGGTTGAACCGATCTTGAGATTTCAAAATCCGATTTCCGATCATTTTCCAGCCAATCCCGATCATGAAATTTGCTCAATCACTAATCGGGATCCGATCTTTTTTGATCCCGACCCCTCAACACTATCTGCAACATAAAAAACTGCGTTTCTGCAACATGGGGCCTCAGCCTAAGAGACATCACAATTCAGGCACAAATGAAATACTGAATGGCCTCCACTTCCACTGTGTTTTGCAAAAAATGCCAAAAACGATGGCCATATGTGCTGGCAACACAACATTTTTGGCTGTTGCAGGAACACAGCAGAAAAAAAATCTTAGTTTTACATTCCCAACAAAGTGAATGAAATTTTATTTAATCTAAACATCGTATTAAAAAAAAAAAGCTGCTAAAAGAGCAAAATTGTGAATTTTTTGAAAAAACTTTAGACTATATACAAAGGCACAATGAGAGATATATGTACAAATTCATTTTTGCAGCAGTTTTTTTTCATAAGGACTAAGTAATTGATAGAAAACTCCACAGCAGATCCACAGCCTTAATGTTTTGTCTCCATACATGAAGCATTAGACAGTGGCCGTTCATACAATAAGTCCTATGTGTAACGCAGCACAAGAGTTAATAGAGGGGATCCTAATAGGTCATGTCAAATTAATTTTTTTTTTATTAAACAGACAACCCCTTTAAGTCTATGACCACTTGAAATGCCAGGACACCGCCAAGCAAGGACAATTGTATCACTTTGTCTGACACTTGACTGCGTTCCTCGTCCTTTGGAATCCGCAGACAATGAACTTCTGGTGTGTAATGAAATCTGACCTCGGTTATGAGGATAAATGTATTTGGGGGGTGTTTGCTTTGTCTTACAAATAACTTGATAACACTTCATATTTTTTCCAAATTAACCTTGAATCCAATGCCTTCCTGAGCCGGATTCCGTTACAAGGAGTTTAATTGCTCGCCTAATGCAATACGCTGTTGGATTCATGTCATGTGCAGCTAAGCAGTTACAGAACATAGGACGGAGACTTTACAGTTATAGATTGTGCTGGCAAGAAGTTTTAATAAAACCACTGGCAATAACCCATGAGATCGGTGCCAATTTATTACATCGTGCTCTAATCATGAATAATGTTTATCTGCATTGTAATCCCGTTCTTATTTCTTCTGTATATTGCCTGCTTCAAGGATGTGGCCATTGGCCGAGAAGACATTTTATTACATATGAGTGACAGTGTTTATGTCTGTTTGCAGTTTGCAAAAAAGCCCCATTTTAATTGCAATGTAAAACAGCCAGTGATATGGCTAGAAATCCTTCTGTATTTAAAGCAAAATACTCATTTCACTGCAGCGATTTTCCACTTCAGCCATAAATCGAGGGGAAAAGGGTTGTTATATAGACGACTTGTCTAGAGACTGTATTTTAGGTTACGGTTGGAAGAAATCAGGCTCTGACTGATCCATAGGGAGAAGATGAGTCCTCTTGTGGGCCCCTGAGTCAGAGGGGGCCCTCAACCAGCCATCCTTTGCATGACACGTTAAAGTCAATGCACTATAAGATAGACAGCCTGCAGCATTCCAGTCTGGTCCATATAATACAATATTTGGAATTTTGTTATTTTTATTTCTTTATTATTTAAATTATGTTCAATTAATTAAAATAATTAATTAATTTTATATATTAAAAAACAAAAGTATATTATTATATAGATGCATTCAATGGCATGCAGGAACACAGGCAGACTAACCGATGTCCTCCTTCCCTCCCTGTATCCTGGCTTCTTGACATCACTGCAGGCACCCCAGTCATATGTATTACAGAGCTAAAAAGGGCCCCAGTGCAGCACAGGAGCCAGTCAACAGGTTACTGGCAGGACCCCAGGATAGAACAAGTCTACAGAAACAATGGGGCAGATATTTTAAGACTGTCCTTTTGCATGCCAGTCTTAATAAAGGCCTTGACTAGCACAAGTTACACAAGGTACTTGTTTTTTGCAAGACAAATTACAGTATATGCTCGCGTTTTTGAAAGTCGCTGCATGTCAATTATACCTACGGTAATACTGGCGTTTTCCGTATAGGTATAATAGGGGTTGAAAGTCCGCAGAGAAAAACTCTGTAGACTTTTTGGGAAAAATGCATTTGGAAAAAACCTATGTGTTTCCACTGTGGTCTCTTCGCAATGTTTTTTAGCTGCGCCTTGCTATGTGGGGCCTTATCCTTATGCACATTTTTTAGGGCCTTGTTTCCATGTCATTTACTGTGAAGTGAACTTGATATGTTTCTTCATTCTGTGCGTCAATAGGATTATTTGGTGGTGACAAATTTTTAGAGTTCTTATTTTTAATCATGTAAGAGCTGTAAAACCAACATTTTTTGCATAGCCGTAGTCTGACGTCCATAACTTTTTTATATTTCTGTCTACAGAACAGTGTAAGGCTGAGTGCAGACTGGGTTTTATGGTCTGGAATTTAATACAGAGGCTGCCTCAGATTCCGGACCAAAATACGGGTAGCCACGAGAGGCACCAGCATCCAGTCGCAGTACTTCGCTCCGGATTAGGCCCAAATGAATGGGCCTAGTCGGGAGGGAGTGTCTTCAGGCTGACGTCCAGCCGCAGAATCCACCTGAACAAAGACCATGTCTCTTCTTTTTTCCGCGAGTGGGAACAAACTGAGTTTGGGCATTTTTGCAGCCGGTGCAATGATATTTATTTAGTGTATTTTTATTTGTACAGTGGGGAAAGGAGGAGATTATAATTTTTATTTTGTGTATATATATATATATATATATATATATATATATATTTTAACTCTTTAATGCTTAGCAGCTTACTATTATATTGCACTAGGCACATACTTGACACTCTCCAATGTAATAGTGCAGTACCGAGTTGTATCAGACATACAAGCGGGGTTAGGAAAGGACACCCAAGAACAGACAAGGGGAATAATTCAGAGCTTGCTAAGTTGGGTGGGTAACACCACTAGAGATGAGCGAATGGCATTCGATCGAATTGATATTAGATCGAATATCAGGCCGTTCGAGGTATTCGATTACAATCGAATGCCACGAGGCAAGCTCACTAAAAATTCATATCCCCTCCCACCTTCCCTGGTGCTTTTTTGCACCAATAACTGTGCAGAGGAGGTGGGACAGAAACTACGACAACAGAGGCAACAAAAAAAATCGGAAAAAGTAATTGGCTGGCTAAATCAGGTAACTTCCTCTTTATACGAATGGTCGATTTCAGATTCACTGGGGTCAACTGGAGGAGGATATAAAACCATGGGGGTAGCTGCAGGGGGACTTATCTACATCTAGTTGCCCCCAGTTTAATGTCCCCCTCTAGTTTTCCCCAGTTTAAACTGGGGCATGAGGAGAGGGACTTAATACTTTGGGACATTTGGAGGAGAGCATTATAATGTGGGGGCATATAATGTTAGGGTGACCGTAGGAGCATTATACTTTGTGGGGGCACATGGAAAAATGGATGAGAATGGGCGGAGTCAATGTAGAAGTGGGTGAAGCTAAATTTGACGCAGTGGCATAGCCCTCTAGAACCGTTTCAATGCCTCATGTTGCCCCATAGAAAAATTAATTGCCCACCCCTGGTTTATGCTATCTATCTATTAGACAAGAATCTTCCCTATTGTTTAATACTTTAGAGACGCTCACATTGGTTCTTGTCCCAATGGGGTTTACACTCTAATTTCTTCATATGAAGGTCATAGATACATAGACAAGACTCCATTTCACAGGAATCTGACTAGCCTGTCTGTATTATATGTATTATGCCAATTTATCCAGCACCCATTTATGGTATATCAGAGAGGAAAGATAAAATCCCAGAATTTACTAAGCTGTTACAATCTTATGGTTTTCTTATTGAATTTATCACAGACACTTTCATAGCTTCAGGTGTAGAAATTCCTTTACCATGCAGACAATATCTGTAGATATCCATAGCACACTATGGAACAAACCAGGATAAAAAAGAGTTAAAGGGATTGTCAGCTACAGAGGCTTCCATTCATACAGCCATATCTCACACCTTCCCATGTGCAGAAAATCCTACACGGTTATAAATGACGGCTTTGTCATGGAGGGAAATCCTATAATCCGGAGCATTTCAGCAACAGTCATTCATACGATTACTGGTGACCCTCTATAATAAAACAGGCATGCTTTAAACATAGGGATTTTGGTCGCCTTAATGGAGCACTTACTTGGTAATTACCATATAGCTTACAATCCTCGTGGTGTCTCAGTGTGATGGATCGAAACACTCGGAGCGACTCCATTATTTCATTCTATGCCAACCCATTGTGCGTGAAATTCAGTTTCCCTCTACAATGAAATTCGTCCCCAAGAAGGGCACAATAGAAGAATCTGTAGAAACTCTTTTATATAAGTATATTTATCAAATTTGGAAAAATGGAGACACGTGAAGGAGAAAGGGCAACAAGAAAATGGGGGGAAGCAGGAAGGACGAAAGAGAAAGCTAGAAAATAATACGATTCTAAATGTCGAAAAACAATAAACTGTTGTCTAGACGTGACAATATCTGTCATCAGTCTGCGCTGCCCATGAGGACTCGAGTGTGTAAGAGGAAAGTTCTGGCTTACAATGAATTAGTGCCGATAAATCCTCGGCAGATACAGAAAACATTGTGAGTGTGAATGATAGAAGAGATTGAGCCGCCGGGTCAATGACTTTACAAAATGTCCTTATGTAAATGTCATGGGAATGAGATTAGGAAATTCTGGGGACTGACAAAAGGACGTGTAACTAGAAGTGCTAGCAAAAAAAATTCAATCGAATCAGAAATCAAACAAAATCAAAAATCCTATCAGAAATCTGTGAGAACTGCAATAGTTGGCACCTGTTACATTAGGCAGGGGCGTAACTTGAGTCGGTGTAAACGGTGTAGTCACACCTAAGCCCTGGTGTATTAAGGGGCATGTAAGATTTCTCTTCTCAATATTAGTAGGCAATCTAGGCAACATGGTGGCTCAGTGGTTAGCACTGCAGCCTTGCAGTGCTGGACTCCTAGGTTCAAATCCCGCCAGGAACAATGTCTGCAAGGAGTTTGTTCTTCCTGTGTTTGTGTGGATTTCTTCCCATTCTGCAAAAGACATACTGATAAGAAGAAAAAAAATAGTAGCCAATTATTATAAATGATACGTTATAGTTGGGGGCCCTGGTATAGGTTTTGCACTGGGGCCCAGGGGCTTCCTGTCACATTTCTCACCTTAGCACTCGAGTCCTATGTTCACATATGACTAATGTTAACATCTACATGGAGACTGTATGTAATATCAGCTACTCTGATTTCTGTCCCACACCCAAATGTAAAGATCGGTTTATTGATCCTATAGGACCTGTTTGATTTATATCAAGTGTTTACGTCCAAAAAATATATATGTCTAAAGTAGACAAATCCTTAAAGGGTTTGTGCAGGGAAGGTTTTGGCACAGGTTTCTGGGCTAATTCTGACCCTGGGTCACGTGATCCAACGCCCATCCCCTGAATCGCTCCTAGTCCCCTCCGCTTCCTCCCTAATGTTCACTGCTAGTTACCTATACTATAGGGCAGGCAGACTAGTATAATAGCAATGCCAGCCTGCATGGAACAGGTTAATAGTAGAGGAGACGAGAGTGGAGGGATGAGGCGGATGCGGGAGCTGAATGACAAATAGAACCCAGGAAAATTAAGAGTTGAAACCCTTTCTAAGGAGCCCCTTTAAATTGTAATGGTTAACGTGGACCTACATTGTTTGGGTAACAGTAGTCTGTGTTGCAGGGTTGTACTTTTTTGGTAAGGGCTATGTTCAGGTTACAAGAATAGACAGAAGAGGGAGTTTATGACCCAGCACACTACATAGAAGGCTTGTTTATCCATCCCTCCATACTTCCATGGGCATGCAACGGTACAAGGCACGGAATTACCCATGAAGGTGGACTGATGGGAGACTACAGGTGGACTATATAGGAGACTACATAGGACAGAAAGTTCCCATGCGTTGGGTAGTTGGATGGCAACTGTGGTGTGGCAGTCGGAATAAAGAGTTTTGGTCTTGACCTCCAAATCTAGCGGATATTTCAGAGACCACAAATCGACTGGTTAGGGCAGACCTAGCCCTACCTGTGCTCGCAAATAGGCAAAATATCTGTTGTGACAGAAAAAAATGGTTTCTGTTCATTCAGCTCTGCCTGTTCTTGTATTACCTTACACCTTTTATCAACACCTTACACAATCACAAACAGGAAGAGCCACGTGTTCGCTTTTAGGAAATGTAAGAGCTCCAGGAACCCATCAAAAAAAAAAAAAACTATAGGCTTGTAAAGGAGTCTTTTGTAGCCTGTTGAGAGTCCAGACATTAGGTTTACCCTTGTCTTTGTCTCGGTTGCTCCTGCTTCCAGCAATCTTACCAATGAGGGTATGTTCAGTTCCATAATATATTAACAATCGCACCTCCAGAAGGGTAACAGTGCACCCTGGTATGTTAAACCATGGTGACTATTGTTTATGGAGCTATTTTTGCTTCAAGCTTCAGCTCGGCCATATGTCTCATTACCTAGCATAACAGTTATAGTCTTGATCCCATCTCATAACATGTCTTTGTAATGTGGGATTACAAGTGAAGATCTGGTGAAATGCCAGAGCTTTATCTTCATTCACGTGTCTTGTGTGAGGGTGCAGTGTGAAAGGGAAGATTAGGATACAATAGGGTGTGAGGTCTGTTAGTATAACTTGCTGACAGGTAGCTTCTCCTGACATAGTGCAGTGATGACTGGACCAGCCATTGGTATACAGCCGGGTTCCCCGGGGAAGCTGTAATGTAGACACCAGATTGATGCGGCACACATTACAATCCCTACAAATAAAAGAAGAATACAGACCAGGTCCCACTGCAGGGAACGTTCACTGCTCAGCTCTGGATGGAGAATTGCTGATTGTAACTGGGGTGAATTTTTTGCTAGAATGAAATTGTATGTAAATTGTATATATAACCAGTACATCATGTATACCTTGTGCTGTAGACTGGCTATAATAACGTAAGAAGAATAAAGCACTTGCATATGTTAATTCTGTCCCTGTTCACTAATGTTCAATGACCACCAAATATCAAACGTGTGAGTCAATGGCAATGAGGTCACATGACTGTTACATCACTGCACGGTTATGACATCACAAGGACAGTGGTTAGCTGGAGAAAAACCACAATAGGAGACAGATGTAACTTGGACCTTATAGGTTCTTTACCCCGGTTTTCCCTTTTAGAAAGCTATGATATCGTGCATAAAACATGATCTTAAAAATCTGTTAACCTAAAGATGTCCTTATACCTTACAGTATACAGTCACTGGCCATACCGCCAAGTTTATCATCTAATACGCAGTCCAGTGACATTAATGTGACCACCTGTCAAAATCCAGATTAACCACCTTTGGCAGAGCGGACCGCTGCGAGACGTGCAGGAAGAGAGGGGATGTTGTGATGATGTTCATTGGGATGTTGAGCCGTGCCGACTCCAGTGCCGTGGCCAGCTGCGCTAGGTTACGTGGTTGAGCATCCATGGCGCGAACAACCCGATCGAGGTGGTCCCACAGATTTTGTCTGGGGAATTTGCTGGCCAAGGGAGTACACGACACGTACACGAGTACATGACACGTCGCATTGTCCTGCTGGTAGATGCCATCATCCTGAGGAAAAACAATTCACATGTAGGGGTGAACATGGTCTGCAAGGATAGAGGCATACTTGTGTTGATCCATCGTGCCTTCCATAATGATGAGTGCACCCAGATGGCTGATGATGACACGTGCCTTCTGCCATTGGTTATTTAACATTGATGTCAAAAGTAGGTGATGGTCACATTAATATGACTGTTTCCTGGTGGCAAGGATTTCAATATGTCTGATCTTTGGTTCCTGAAGGAGATAAACCCTGGCAGAATTGTTTCTAGCGGTTCTTATTCCCCATTTGAAACACATTGGGGAGCCAAATGATGGCCCAAGGAACATTCAGCTGACAATTATCCAATGCCATGCTCACATGAACATATGTACTATTGTCCAGTTTGCAAATGCGAAAGAAAGCCAATATTATATTCACATGGAAGTCTGTATGTCCATGGAGAAAACTATAGAATCAGACAGTACACAGATCAAAAATATACTTGTATGAATTAGCCCCAAAAATAAAATGTATCAGCAGTTACAGAAAAAAACATGAAGTTCAGCCAATGAAATAAATCATTTATTGGCTAAAGCCCCATGTAGTGGGCCGAAGTGAAAAAGCACTTTGGGAAAAACTGCGGCGGAAATATATTGCGGTTTTTCCCTCAGCGCTTTTCACAGAGAGTCTGCAGAAGGTTTTCTGTGGAATTTTTGCTTCCATTATACCTATAGGGAAACCACCAGCATTTCTGTAGGTTTAATTGACATGCTGCGATTTCCAACACCGCAACGGTTTTATAAATCGTAGCATTTCTGTTACATGTATTTCTCTGCATTGTGTGGCTAGGGTTTGCTAGAATCCAATCCAAGTTGCAAGGACTGTAAAAACATTAACGTTTTTGTTGTAGTTTTTTGCCGTGGTCAAACCGCGACTTTTACACCACGTGGCGACCCGACCTTCCTCATTTTTTTTTCAGAGTGTACATTTTTTATTTTATTTTCTGTACACAACTATAGAGATGAATAACTTTCCATGAGATGAAAATGCTCGTTTCAGGGGTAGGCAACATTCGATCAAATTACACTTACCAAGTCCACGAGTGAGGGTCGGGCTGGATCCTCCGAGAAGTTTTCTCCGTGCAGCTTCCCCGCGGCGTCTTCCGGCTCTGAATTCACTCTGCCAGGCATCGGGCCTGGGCAGAGCCGACTGCGCATGCCCGCACTACAAGAAAATGGCCGCTTACAGTCGCCGCGGGGAAGCTGCACGGAGAAGACTTCTAAAGGTAGGAGAAGAACCAGCGTTGATTGGCTGACTGTATAGCATTCGGCCAATCAATGCTGGTTCTGCATCAAACTTTTCCATTCGAATAGCGAGTGATACTCGATCGAGTACGAGTATCTCGAATACCGTAGTATTCGATCGAATACCTACTCAATCGAATACTACTCACTCATCTCTATTAACAACATTTAGTGATGTACTTTACAACAGTCTTATGACCATATGCGGTAATAATCTAGAGTTGAGTAAGGCCTGTTTCACATATGTGCTCGGTATTCCGTTCACGGAGTCCGTTTGGGGAACCCCTGAACAGAATATTAAACGCATTAAAAATCGGTTAGCAAAGAAAGCTAACGGACACTGACACCATAGACTATAATGGGGTCCGTGTGTTTTCCACATGGTGTCCGCACGAATTGTGCAGTGAGGAAATTAGTTCTACAAATACTTTTCTCTGCAAGATTCATGTGGACACCGCACAGAGAACACAGGAACCCTATTGTAGTCTGTGGGGTCCATGTGCTTTCATTGCTCACCGCTTTTTAATGCATTCGGTATTCCGTTCAGGGGGTGGGGGGGTCCCTAAATAGACTCCGCGAACGGAATACCGAATGCAGATGTGAACCAGGCCTAAGTGAGGTCTATGGGAGAGTTTGCTAGGCATAGGCTGTGTAGGGTGGAGAGTAGATAAGCTTTGACATCATCTGTTGCCAGTAGTGGATGCAATTATTGGTCAGGGAACTTATCGTGATATCTTCTGTTGTTATCTTATCTGTCTAAACGAGGTTACTGCTGCAAGTAAAACATTTACACAGAATTAGCATGTATCAGTCTATTTTAGGCTTAGCGGCCATAGTGAAAATTGCAGAACGTAATACTCTTTTCAAAATATAAGTAGTAAATAATTGCAAAAATTATAGTGAGAGGGTGTAATATAGAAGGATGAGAATATTACTTAGACATTATTTCTGTAATATTTTCGCTTTACGTTACAATAGACGAGTACACCAGTTCAAAGTCTATGGGTGCGTGTCCCTTTAACTCTTTCACCTGAAGAATTTATAGCATAGAAAAGCTACTTACTTTGCAAAACCAAACATTTTAAAAGGGCCAGCAAATTTTACGAGTTGTGCTTGACCTGCATGAAAATTATAAGCGCTCATGTTTTTATGCCTCAGGAAATAAGTGCATGGTGATTTTCAATATTATGAAATAATCCAAGATGTCACTTTGGGTTCCGTCCCTAAAGATTATTAAAGCAATATAATACATTGTAATTAACTTCTTTGTTGACTTTGTGACAGAAAGCAAATGTGAAACTTTAGCATTTTAGCCTGATTGGGATGAAACCCAAACCTAAGAGAAGTAAGCCGTGCTCGAGGGATGGAAGTCATCGCTCCGGTGCAAACTGATATTAAAGCCACAGAACAGTTCTTCATTCGGAAGCAGGAGCCAGATTTCATTCCACACCCCCTCAGATCAATCCTAGGTGAACAGGACACACAGCTCTCTAGGGGAAGCTCTCGCTCCATAGCAGGACTTAATAGAACACCTACACAGCTCATTGGCAATGGATCCACTTCAGGTAATTAAAGATGCTCAGGCAAGGAAAGCCAACAAAGGCTCTGCAAATATCCTGAAACCATGAAGATGTAGTTCTTCAAACACAAAGGAATACTGCAACAATAGAGGTGAAATTAATACTGAATTGCACCTAATCCCCACTTTCCGTCCAAGGGTGGCGGCTTTCCAAGATTTACTTAGCTTGATAATACAGTAATATTTTTTAAGAACGCTATGGAATTTTACACTATTTTTCACTCTTTACCTCTGGCAGACAATGTAGATGTACTTAGTATTCTAAGATCTAGTGCTGGAGACTAATAGGCATTGCTCATTGATCATTGGAAGGAATGGTAGTGCCATCATTGAGATGCTCAACCACGCATTTTGTAATAAAGCAGGTAAACACACGATGGTCCATGGTCTAGGTCCGTCACGGGTGCCAGAGGTGGCACTCAGAGCCCTCTCTTTGGGCACCCATCCGTGGAACAGATTATACTGTGTGGGGGCCACTGTGAAGCTGATTGTACTGTGTGGGGGTCACCGTGAAGCAGATTGTACTGTGTGGGGGCCACGGTGGAGCTGATTGTACTGTGTGGTAGGCAGTGTGGAGCAGATTGTACTGTGTGGGGGTCACTGTGGAGCAGATTGCACTGTGTGAGGGTCACAGTGGAGCAGAAAGCTCTATAAAGCCCCATTCATATGACCTTATTTTGCAGGTCTGTAATTGCGTGCAACTGTGGATCTGCACATTATTAAGGTTAAATTGCCTTGTTGGCATTTTGTGATAAATTAGTGGGTTTTGGGTTGCAGTTTGGGCACTCGGTCTCTAAAAGGTTTGCCATCACTGGTCTAGGTTCTCAATACCTGGTGCGTGTACCCTATTGGGTACATGATTTATCTCTACATCTTGTCTTTTCAATAAGCAGTACAATGTATGTATCATAGTGCCTGGGGGTAGTTTGATATAATTTGTTGAAGTAGAGGTACTTGACTGTTAAAGTGGTTTTTTGACTATTTGTTGATGGCTCAAACCACCAATATCTGGTCAGTGGGAGGGGCCACCTGACCCCTGTATGTGAAACTGTGTGGAAATAATACTTGATCCAGAACTATACTATGTAAGGAGCTGAATAGCCAGTACACAAGATCATGTTGTACATTTTATAGTAGCCACGCAACATTATTATAAGACAAAAGAGGAGAGACACCGAGCGCACAAGTGTAGTATTAAACCATATGAATATGGAATGTTTTGAGTAAATGATGTGACAACCAGATGGCCTCTCACCTGATGAGGTTGTGAGAAGTCACAACCCCCTATAGCACTTATGAATGTGAATCCCAGGTGAGAGTGGCAGTGGTTCAGCCTGTGCAGCGGAGGAACAATGGACAAACAACAAGGACCAGAGGTCCATGGCAGGAGATCCGCGCTCCCTGGTGATGAAGATAAAGCGTAAGCCAGAATTTCCAGGAGAAACTCTTTATTGTAGTAAATAAAACAAATCATCACGACGCGTTTCAGGCCAAAACCAGGTCCTTTTTCAATTGCAAATATACAGGTCCCATCTGACCCGACATAACCTCCGGTCATTGTTGTTTGTCCATTTAACATTATTAATGCAACTTGGGTGCCATTCACTCCAATGAAAGTTGAGTTGCATGACCTCTGTGCAATGTATGGAGCCCTCTGCTACCAACTCCAAACACTCCAACTCCAAGCCGTCCTTAAGAGGAAAGGTCTTGACCCCACTCCAATCAGTTATTGATGGTCTAACCTGAGAATAACCATAAAAAAATCCCGGAAAACCACTTTACAAAACTGAAGGTCAAGGCTATGGTTGTAAATGACCCACAGAAGGTGCCAGAGATACAGATGGAAGGGCCTAGAAAGGAAGTGTGTGTTCAGAGCCCTTCCTGTTCAGCCATGTGTATGCAGAGTCACAGTGAGTACAATAGTATAATGCAGTGATCTAGACTTGCCTAGTTGGACTGAATGGTTATTGGCTCCAGTTCATAGACATATTGTTCCAGCCTTACACTTGCTATCATCATTGCTGCAATGGGGAGCTAAGGAGTTTAATCCACCTTCGTGTGGTTAGGATAATCTGTGGGTCTCCTTGGCTTTTGGGCCAGATGGAAGCTGCAATCTCAATACTGATGCCAGTGCTTATGGGCCCCTTAAGGCTCCTGGGCCCTGAGGCGACTGCATCGTCTGCACCCCCTCAAGTTATGCACCTGCCTACAGTAAAAGAGGTCTACTTAGCCTTCATCCTTCCATTCAATGAAGACATACAATAACATGAAAGGACAGGGGTATCCTCTTTTGAAGCCAAATAGTTGCCAGACTTACATAACGTTAGATTAGGGGCTTCAGCTATAAGGCTTGGGTGGAGCCCAACTACATAGGAAAATCATTCCTGTATACAATATACATTTCTTTCCCCAGTCTTATCTATGACTGTTGTGAATTACGTGGCAGGTTTCCTTCAGAGGAAGCGTACTTATTGGAACGTAGTGATTTTCACAGTAAGGAGAGCGCAGATAAGAATATTTTCAATAACAAGACGTTCTTATCTTGTTACTTCTACTTTATATATCGTTGGAGATCTGACATGTGAAATCTCATATTTATATCACTGAGGAAACCAAAATAGTTACATAGCTGGGTCACATTTGGATACAAAGGCTCTTGTGACCGAGTGGAATTATTTGTTTCACGTGGATACGCCTTCTATACAGGCATAATAATGGAATGCAGATCTAGGAGCAGCCTCAGTTCTTGGGTATATTTCCAAAATCTGCTTAAAAACGGACGGTCACATCTAACATTGTGCTATGTTTGTTATTACATTTTCATTGTATCACATTAAGTTCAGATTTAGGTTTTCGTGACCTTCTTGAAGGATTATTGAACATAAATATTACTTATTGTGTAGGTGAAATAAGGTCAATTTCCAAAGTTCAGAAGGGGGTCAAGATTTTAAAGCGGCATCATTTACACGTGGTAATCCTTTCTTTCCATTGTAGTATTTTTTAGTCTTAACCTTTATGGTTGGGGTTATTTCAGAATGAGCATCCCCTTCCTCTTTAGGATGGTTTATGCCACTAAATGTCTGCGGCTTTGGGATCAAGGTTCAAATTTTTGTCAATTCATTGTAGGATAGGTAATCTTGAATAGGGTAAAGTTAGGGCCGTGTCTGGTATAAACTGAATGGGAGGACTATACAAGTATTTAGATTGACACAGCTAACATTGTGATGGCGTGTAATATATCATTAGAATATTGAGGTCCTATAAGAAATGACTATTAAAAATTTAAGAACATATTAAATTGATACAATCTGCTTCTTCAATTCCAGTGCTTTGTTGGTTCTCTGTCATTCTCAGCACTTACTTTGCACTTTAATTTTTTCTTTATATATTTATACAGTATGGTTCTTGTTATCTATAGTTATAGAGCCATGGTGCATACTCCTGTGCCGCATTCTATATGAAAAACGCACCTTCATTAGAAATATCTTGGCATGTGTTCATATGGTGCGGTTTTGAGCGGAAAAACGCATCTCTGTAAAACATGTATATTGGAATTGGGTTTGCTGTAAACCATTGTAAATTATCGATTTTGATGGCAGAGAATGTGATAAGGGGAATACCATGATGACACCTACCTAACTCTGGATGTCCTGAACGAATAACACTCTCCCATCATTAACGGTGAGCTAGTAGCGTCACCGTCACCATAACAACTGAGCCTCACGCTCGCGATCCAATCGGAGGGTGGGAGCGGCTCTCGTGGGAGTTCCTGGAGACACGCCCCCACTCTGGAGCGATGCTCGCGAAAGGCCGGGTGAGTAGAACCTTACGTCCCGGGTATAAAGGGATGTACAATGCCGTTATGCCCTCAGCTTTCATCTCTGTACCTGTGCCTACCATCAACGCACGGGGAACGGTGATTTTAACTGCCCATCTTAAATACTTAGGAAGCAAACTATTAGGTTCTAGGAATACATGTTAGGGTGCCATGCCTTGTGAGAATGTGTTAAAGGCGCGGTACACCTATACGTCTGTAGACTAACAGTGGGTCTGCGGACTTTAGTAGTCATTTAGTCTCCTGATGAACTCCCTAGTAGGGGAGGGAAACGCGTTGAGACGAGACTGTTACATGTAAATGGGGACCTAAGGATTTATTCTTATATAGGATCCCCGTTAGCAATTATCATCAGCTTCTACATTGACTGAGTATTTACTTAAGAGGAATGGGTACATAAAGGAGTATGGACTGTTAATACAGCCATACTGAAATCCATTTCTGTTATATATGGACAGCATTGTATTTGTATTGTCCTTCCTTTATATATTAGTGAAGACATCTGTCTATTGGTTGCTAATTTAGGTGATATATTATCTTCTCCTGGTTAGCAAAGCATATACCCGATCACCTTTGGGATTAAGAGTTAGACACATTTTGAAATATTGAGGATTTTTTTTGGGTGAATAAGGGGGAGAAACATTCAAGACAACAACTTTCACCTCCTGAGATTAATACCCCAAAAAATTCTAACTCAATAGAGTGTAGGGTATGCAGTGAGTTCGTTATCCATTTTATTTTTCAAATACCCGGGGACAATATTTTAATAGTATATTAACAAAAGTTAAATTTTATGCCTTTTTTTGGAACATACTTACTTTGCACCCCTGAAAAAGTCTATAATATTGAGGATATAGAAAAATGTATGGTGGATAAAAAAAGGGGGGGGGGGGGGGTCCCACCACTAGGACCTACAAGTAGCTCTATAATAGAAGTTCTGTGACTCCAACTCTCCTGGATGGGGCAGCTACGATTATGGAAACAGGCAAGTTGTGTGTGTTAAGTGTTTGTGTAACTCACTTCTATAGTTATAGAAATAACCTTGCACACTGACTTTGGCTGTTACAGGGTGAGGGGACCCCTGTTCGAGAGATGGGGTTGATCCAGGGCCACTTTCACCATAGGGCCAATGGTGCGTCCACACTGGGGGATCCCTTCAATCATCCGGATCGAGGAGGACAGTTCCACCTTTTGGGCGCTGTCCCTCTGTTCTGGGGGTTAGACAATGATTTCATCTATATTGGTGTCCTTAGGATACCGATAGAGGTTGCATACAATAGTGGCGCACAGATCCATTAGCTCAGTGCTCCATTATTCAGCCTTCAGCTGGTGATGTCCGTGTTAGGGAAGCCCAGTGAGCTCTGAGCCAAAGACATGATTATGGCTGGAGCCTGCAAGTCCGTGGGAATACGGATAGTAGAGTATTCTTTAATTTTTTATTTTTTTTTCTGTAACATTAGTGGTTAAAGGGGCATGGGGCTTTATGAGGAGTTTGGTCAGGGGAAATTAAATTATGAAGGGGGAGGGCACTAACAAAATGTTTGAACATGGCCCCCTGGTGCATTAAAATGGTCCTGGGTGGATCCCATACATTTGACATTTATAGCATTTCCCATGAATATTTTATAAAAGACTTAGGAGCTATAGAAGAGGGTGCATACGCGCGTATCACATTGAAAGCAATAGGGAAAAAAGCAGCCCATTCATTTCTATGGGGAGCGCACGTATGCCGGCTCCCATATAAAGCAATGGGATCTGTTTTAACACCGCTGATTCGGAACGTGATACATGTTCAGAATCAGCGAGTGTATACTCCGTATGAAGGGGCCCTAAGTGTAGTTTAGGCTTGGAACAAACTTCCAGCAGATATAGTTGGGAAATCTATAGTAAGTGAATTTATATATTCTGGGAATAAATTCATGTCTATCCTAAGATAAAATGGTAATATGTGTAGACTGGATGGACCAGGGGGTCTGTTTCTGCCGTCAATCTTCTACGTCTCTATTCCTGGAGAACCCTATCACCGCACTAAGACATTAACCACATTGCAGTATTTGTTCCTATATTCCAGGTTATTAAACTTACTCTGTGTCTGTATAAGGTTTAGTCTAATGCCGAGTATTTCTTCTCCTTCATGGCAAGTTCTTAGGATTTCAAGTGTCACCCATAACTAACAATCTGGCGTCATTCACCTTATATTGAATTGTGGCATAATATCTGGCTGCAGTCTTAGATGGCCATGTGAAAGTTTTCACATTCTTTTGCATTACGTCCCAGAGAGCTAAGTGACATATATCACAGTATTGCTGCTTGTCAGTGTTTATAAACACATGGTCACATGCAAAGGGTCACTACTTGGTCCCCCCTTCCCAATAAATCTAGTCCTCCTATCTGCTACCTGCAGTCGTATTTCCATTCAAGCATGGAATCAAGGGGGGGGCTGTTTTTACAGCTGTGGATCTCCATGTTTCCAGTGGAAAAAGGATGTCTAAAGGCTTCATTAATCACATAATCCCATAGAGGTAAACAGTGGGAACAGCAGGGGGTGGACTCCCTGCTCCCTGCGTGAAATCAGCTGAACTTTTTCACTGGTAGCTGGATCTTAATGGAGCTGTATCAATGGAAAACCTCCCTCAGCACTGCCCAGCATCATAGTAATTAAAAGCAGTAAATCAGGATCTGTTACATAGCCCAGCTCTACTACCGCCTGTATATGACACCCGCGCTATAATAAGCAGCTCTCACAATCCAGGCACTTCTATGGTTCAATGAATAGTTTCTGGTACTCAAGAATGGACGTCATGTTTGGTTGAAATTGGTGAAGGAAAATCTCCCTAATGAATAATTACCGCCGGGTTATTGTTCTTATGCAATACAGTAATTTCATATTAAACAATGTGCCTGAATCTTGTATTACAGGGTGTTGAGTCCCTACAGGTCCATACAGACCTATAGTCACTGTATAAACCTATATAGACCTATAGTCACTGTATAAACCTATATAGACCTATAGTCACTGTATAAACCTATATAGACCTATAGTCACTGTATAAACCTATATAGACCTATAGTCACTGTATAAACCTATATAGACCTATAGTCACTTTATAAACCTATATAGACCTATAGTCACTGTATAAACCTATATAGACCTATAGTCACTGTATAAACCTATATAGACCTATAGTCACTGTATAAACCTATATAGACCTATAGTCACTGTATAAACCTATATAGACCTATAGTCACTGTATAAACCTATATAGACCTATAGTCACTTGGTATGACAGTCTATGAAGTACGAGGAAAAATAGTGTTGTGTTGGCCAGAAAAAAAATCATGCAACTTTTGATAGTTTTGTGTGAAAAAGACAAAAGTGTTGTAGGTGTGATGTTGTGCCGTGTCCTCAGTCATTCATATTGCACATGAAGAAGAAGCCTCTGTGCTACGAAAGCTTGCCAATGTCATTCTTCTGGTTATCCAATAAAGGTACCAGATCAACAATACTTTGGTCTTTTTGGCATAAAAGTATCAAATATTATATGCCAGACTATAAAACTCAGAACTCATCAAACTTTTATCTACTTTCATCTGCAGATCTCACCAGGGAACAAATGCTACTGCAATACCAAACAATACAACAGTAAGGTGGGAGCTTTAGCACCCTTGGTTAAACCAACAGAAGGGTTACTGTAGATGGGTATGTGAAGTGTCCCAACCCAAGACAGGTTGGTCAGTATCATCCCAGGAATCAACTACTGTGTCATAGCAAATCAGAAGCTTAATCCATGCATGAGGATGGGAGTGTTGCCTCTGGGAACTTGGCTGATGCCTGTCGGATCATTTGTTTGTTAGTAAAGTTTTGGTCCTACTATCATAGAACGTCTTCTGAAATGACTACACTACATAAGCAGGTCTCTGTGGAGGTTTTGGTCAGTAAACTTACAGCTGGTTGGGATATTATGGTAACATGGCAGGGTTACTCCACCATGCAGTTCCCATAAAATTCCTCTGTCCAGTACACATAACACCTCCTAGTAGCCCTAAATACAGCATAACATACTGTCCAGAAGTGCAAACACTGTGGCCCGCGACTGTTATGGTCTCGGGATCCTTGACCATGGACTGGCCCCTGACTGATAACTTCTCAGTACAGTACAGGAAAAACACATCAAAAGAAAACAAAAATCGGAAGTATGAGCAGTTTGGACTTCTAGTGTGGATCCTCCTACACCCTGCCTCACACAACTAGAAGTAGCCGTGGGCCCGACTAACTTGCCTGAATGGGCACGAGCACAGCCGGAGAAGTAGCTAACCTACCAAGGGAAATAGAGCCCCTGTCTAGCTTCACGTTTGCGAAGGAGAGGCAGATACAGAACAAGCCCCCCACGGATGTCCAGACGCGGACTAACGGTGAACATGAGAACACAAAAGCATAGGAAGAGAATAAACGTGAAACACAGAATAACTGAACTAAGCAAGGGATAGGGAAAAAACAGAACTTAGGATCACACACAAAAAACCCCTACCAAAATTCCAAACTTCCAAACAGAAAAATACCTAGGGCTCGCTGCGCCCGGAACACTATGTCTGGATACAAGCTCAATACTTAGCGAACCAGTCCTGTGTGAACAGGAGCAAGAAACTGGATGGGCCAGGATGCAGATGGTAGCAGCTTCAGACAACAGACATTCACTGAGAACAGGAACAGACGTTTCAGACCGGCATCAGATAGCATGTGCAACAACCTTACATAGTAAGGAGAAGGCCTCGCCCATGGCCTGTAAAGTATTCAGCACTGCAGAGAACTTAGGCTGGGTTCACACGGAGTTACGTGCCGCGAGATTTGGCACGTAGACGCCGCGTGACCCTTTGCGTGCCGTACACGCTCCCATTGAGTTCAATGGGAGTGGGGATCGTATGCGCCGCGCTAGTTTGCGGCCGTGCATTTATTCACGGCCGCAAACTAGTGCGGCGCATACGCTCCCCGCTCCCATTGAACTCAATGGGAGCGTGTACGGCACGCAAAGGGTCACGCGGCGTCTATGTGCCAAATCTCGCGGCATGTAACTCCGTGTGAACCCGGCCTTAACCCCTTCAGAGGCCAAGACACACCAGGCACTGATCCATCAGGCCACTCACCACGTGATCCACGCCCGAGTGCCCGAGCAGAAACTGCATGTCTGGTGTGAACATTCCCCTGCCGTGCATCAGGTGGTTCACGCACTGATTGCCGTCCGGACACTCTGCACCTGAACCTAACAGGCCGAGACTGCTGAGACCGGGTCATAACAGCGACCTTCACCGCATTGTGCGAATCCAGCTGGATTGGTAGAATAAAAAATTGGAGAATAAAAACTACCAACCTGGTTCTAAACCATCCTGATTTTGCAGGCCACAGATCTACATGTTTGGGACAACTTGAGTGTAGATATTTACCTCTATGCTCCCTGGTAGCCCTCACTCTCTCCAGCTGCTTTAGGAGTACTGCTATGATGTATGTTCATCTGGAGCAAGGGAAGAGAGAGCGAGAGGGAACAGTGAGATAAGTAATAGCTGGGGGCCACTTGTGGGGAATATTAAACTATGTGGGGCCACTGCTAGGGGGACATTACACTGTGTGAAGCCTTTGCTGGGGACATTAAACTATATGAGGCCACTGCTGGGGGATATTAAATTGTACAGGGCCACTTCTGGGGTTAACAATAGATTTGACGGGAATGTGGCCCATCAACTTTTTGTGTGTGTGCAACCCATTTGCCTGGTTGAGTTTGAGACCCCTGGTACATTACAGTATAACTAATGCCAAATAAATACCACTGCGTAGCACATAATACCCAAATACTCACATGTCACCAGTCAATGAGCCATAGCTTATTGAGAAGTACCGCTATAAGAATATCTCTATGGAAGCATACCCCTGGACTATGGAATATGATGGAGTTTCTCACAAAATCTGTAAACTAAAAAAAATATCTACATGTGCTCCTGTATAAAATCCAGTTGTTTTATGGGGCCATACACCCCAACCGTGTGCATGAGGGGCTCCACATCTATCCTGTGCCATGTGTTTCAGAGGGGCCTATGGGACCCTTTAAGCTCCAGTTCTGCACCCCCTATAGTTCTAGTATTGGCTACATTATATCCTTGTCCAAATAACACAGACATATACACATACTTTGTGAGTTAAGTTTATATTAAACTTGCCTGGTTCCCCCTCTGAACACCCGCCATAGAGAAGTATTAAATATGAAAGTTATTTTTATGGTGAAACCATTGTAAAGCACAACATATCCTGTGTTAGCTCTTGGATCACAAGTTAATTTTGCTCGGTAACATAGCTGATATTACTAGTGAATTTTCCAGCGCACTAAGTCCTACATAAAAAGCCAATGGGGATCTGCTGCGTCTGTACGAGAAAACATTTTCATATTATGAAATTGCAAGGCAAACCAATTTAAAGTATATTTCTATGTAAATTCTTGAAAAACTTGGCATTTCTTTCTGTCTTCACTCCTAGTATTTATTTTCCTCTGTTTTTACCTTACCCCTATTCCCCCGTGAGCTATATCTTCAGCTTCAAAAATACGTTTCTTCCCCATGAAAGTAATGTCAGAATGCGGTTTCCTGTAATGTGATTCAGAGTATTGTGCAATCTATCACACATGTCTTTGATTTCGGAGCAGAAATTTTACTGTAAAACAGGTCTTTTGTATCCATGTTATAATAAAAGAAAGTTCAGGGAAGAAAATAATGTAATGTTACATTTCACAATCTGAATGCACAACATATTGGCAGCACATGAAGGCTATGATGTGCTATGCAATGAAACTGAATGGAAGGTGACTAGGTGAAAAATGTGTCTTCTTCTAGTCGTTGATCCCTGTACAAAATATTATCTTCACTCAACAAGGTTTCAGCTATCCACAACTACTGAAGTCTACCATGGAGAAGCAGCTACTGGATGACTGGTGTGTTAGGAGTAGGGCCGGAGCCTCCACAGCGCTGTACGGAGATTACCGGCTCTCTCTTTCTTGTGCTCCCGAGTTCCCTGCTTCCGGGTCTCAGGAGGCAGGTCAGAACCTCTGCAGCATTGTGCGGGGATTGCTGGTCTCCTCCTGAGCCGGATGTGGGTCTTCTGGTTTTTGGCCTACCGGCAGGCTGGAGCGTGTTTAAGGAGGGCTCTGACTCCGGACTGCCACTGTCTAGTCAGTGTTACCTCGTGTTCCTGATAGCCTGTGCTCTGACCCTGCTTTTGCCTGATTTTTGTACTGTGCCTGCTCTTGTTTATGACCTCAACTTGCCTCTAGACCTCTTCTTTCTGAACACCGATTTTGTACTGCTCCACCGCTCCTGTTACCGACTTGGCTTACCTGGTCTTCCTTTTGGGTTTCTCACTGTACCTCTTGCCCTCTTGTTGATGACCCCGACCGTATGACTACACTTTGACACTCTGCTGCCACCTGCTGATCACTCGCCTCAGCCTTCTTGATCCTTGGACCTGCACCGCTACCCAAAACATCTGCTGGTAAGAGTTCTCAGTGTCTGGTTTACTGTGATTTGTGGTGCGCTGTGAGTATGGTGTTTCCCGACCCGTACCACTCTGCCCAGCTGCGCCAACAAGTTCACCCAAACCATCTGGGGCTCTGGTGAACACCATTATGGGGTTGGAGTTGGTGCTGCCCACAGGTGTTGGCCACACAGCGCCGTGTTTACCATTTTGATCAGTGTATATAGTACTGCTTCTCAATATTGGCTCAGAACTGCATCTGTTATCCTAACATGGTCTTTCACTCATCTTACATCAACATACCTTATTGTCATTGTAGATGGGCAGTGATATAATAGAGAAGTGGTTTCCCACCTGTAGTTCTACCAATGTGACAGGTTGGAGACAGTTGCTACAGATGTGTAATGTTACCTCGCCAGCTAGGCTACCAGTTGTAATGCCTCTATCTTCTTCTCAAGATCGCTTCTTTGCCGTGTCTTCATCCGAAAGTGCTGACTGCACATGTCCATCGGCCATTTTTCTGTGACCTCTTACATGATTTTCTGTTTGGCCACAGGAAAATGGCCGATGGACATGAGCAGCACTTTTGGATGAAGACATGGAGTAGAGGTGGTGTTGAGAAGAAGATGGAGGTATCGCTGGAGAGTCTTCAGGAAGCACAGGGGACACCCTCAGTGCTGTTTGGGCGTAGGGGGACCTCCCCCTTTGCTGTCTAGAGACTCATTTGCATATGTTGAAAACTGGGACTGTCAACGGAAAGGCAGCACAAAGAATTCTAAAGGTAGTGGAAGAATAGCCTTTCTTAAGGCTAGTCCGATGTGCTGGTAAGTCAAAAAGGGATTCTAATTATAGAATCCCTTTAATTATTTGTAACATTTTTATTTGTAATGTAATATCATGTGTCTATATGGAATTACAATACAGCAACTGTATATAAAATGGCATATTAAAGCATATCTAAGGCATGTGTTAACTAAACCTTACATTAGACAACTCTGAGAATCTTTCTTAGTTTAACCTTACTGTATCAAACCCCTTCCCTTTACCAGCACTACAATTTGCCTTGATCACAGTGCAGAGAGGGTTAATCTAACATAAACAGGGTTTTTGGTGATCATGGCCATTAGTGTTGTAGAAAAAAAAACCTTGGAACAATATAGTCTCAAAATCTGAACACTCTGTTCTCTTTGTGGATGGAGACCCTTCCCCGCCCCCTTGTTACATGGTCATGTGAAAATGGATTAACAGCTGGCTCATTGGAAGAAAAGGAAGGTTGTCATTAGTAGTACCAACTCAGAGTCTCCAGTCTCCACAGCAGTTGATATTGGACCCTAAAATGATTGATTTTTTTAAATCAACTTTTCTGTTAAAATTATTTTTAAAGAATGTTTGGAATTCCTTAATAACATATTCCATGTTATTCTGTATATTTAAAAAATTCCTGCAGTTCTGACTTTGGCCAGTATGTTAAATAATATGCTGTGACTTCCTGCTTCCTGTAGGAGATTTCTTTGCAGCAGTCATCTCACTTGTCAGCACGCTGATGATCACAGAGATCATGTACAGCAGGGGTGCCCAATACCTCGATCACGATCTACCGGTCGATCGCGAAGGACGTATGGGTCGATCGCGGGATGCAACCAGGGATCCCTGGTGTCTGCAGGCCCCGCCTGCAAGTGTCCGGAGATGACTCTCAGCCTGCGCTGTGAACAAGCACTCCGGGCACTTGCAGGCCGGGCAGCAGCATCTCCGGGGGATGACACGCTCCCCGCTTTTAGGGATGAAGGGACCCGGGGTGCTGCTTGTTCACAGGGCAGGCTGAGAGTCATCTCCGGAAACTTGCAGGCGGGGCCTGCAGACACCGGGGATCCCTGGTTGCCCCAGCCCCAGCCTGCCAGTGTCCAGAGATAACTCACCGCCTGCACTGTGAACAAGAAGACATCGAGGATCCCTGAACGCCACTGTCTCCTGCTGTCACGCTCCACCCGACCCTGCCCACATGCCCGGCCCCACCCATAGACACGCCCCGCCCTGCCCACAGGCCCACCCCGTACCCGCCCACAAGAAGTGGGTAGTAGATCTTATCCATTGGTCAGTTTATAAAGTAGCTCACATGCTGAAAAAGTGTGAGCACCCCTGATGTACAGTATAAGCAGATAAGACCAGTCAATAGATGATCTCACAGATTATCTGCTCCCCTCTTTGTGCAATATCAGTAGGGTTTTCATCAGACCATTGTATCTATGACCCATAGTCTATCTTCAGTAGTCAAGAAAAACAACATTAAAAACATCACCAAAATTTGTTAACAAATATACATAATCTAAAAGCATGATTTACACAGTAGGTCATATCCTGGCAACACTTTCCATGTAAGATCTTTAGCGTAATAACCACAGAGGAGGATAATATAATATTACAGAGGGATAGAAAGGAGCAGAGGGATGCCAAGGATATGCACCTGGGATGAGAAAACAAGTTCTTCAATTACGTACTAAACAGTAAAACTGGGTAAAACTGTCATTGAAGAAGGCATTGAATACTGGCGAACAATAAACTTAAGTTTAGCAACCAGTGCCAGACGTCTGCTGCCAAGGCAAATAAAATCAGGAGTTACATGAATAAAGGCAGAGATGATCGTGATAAGGACATAGTTTTGGTTTTATACAAATCACTAGTCAGACCACACATAGAATAATACTGCGTACAATTCTAGGGATCTGTGCGGACATATGGACAAACTGTAGCTAAACTAGACTGGGTGCAGAGAAGAACAACCGAGGCTAACAAAATGGTGGATTACTGTACTAGGACAGGTTCTCAAACCCGGGTTAGTCAGTTTTGGGGAAAAAGACAGCTTGTAGTGATAAGGTCAAAGCCGTGTTTATGACTAATTGACCAATAGTCCTGGGTAACTGTCGTCGTCCTAAGTAATTAGACTGAGTGCCAGCAGTAAGGAATTCACACCAGACACACAATGTTGGTATTAGTTCCTCTTTCAACCAAGGAGGAAATACTGACACACTGTAACATCTCTGCCTGTTCGGGCCTCTGCGCCACCCCTTTGTGCTGCGGCGCAGGAGGCGTGTGCAGTTTGATAATCTGCTTAAAGTTTTTAGTCGCACTGTGTGAACTCAGCTCTAGTTCTGTGATTGCATTTGAACCACACCCGTCTTCTGCCAATGTTGCCTCTGTCCATTAAGTGGTTAATCTGGCCTTGCCCTGTGATTGACAGCTGCCTTTCTGTGAACTCCATGGGCGGGTTCTTCCTCCCTATTTAGCCTTGGTTTCCATTCACACCAGTGCTTGTTATTGCCGTGTGCATACCTGCCCTTACTGTCCCTGTTTTGCTTATACTATTATACTTGACCTTTGGCTTTCCTCATTGACTATTCTCTTGACTCCGATTTGGCACTGCATCGCTCTCCTGTTACCGAACCCTGCTAGCTGACCTCCCTTTGTTGTTGTTCGTCTTGTCTGCATTTTGTGTGTCACATATTCAGGGAGGGATTGTCCTCGTGGTTGTCGCCTATTACCTAGGATAGGGCCTGGCAATAGGAAGGGAAAGCGGGGGGCTTCAGCTTAGGGCTCACTGTCTCTTGTGCCCCTCCCAGGGTTTAACAGTTCTGGGAATTGCTGTCTTAGCAATTCCCTTACACGCACTTTATTTAAAACAAATGGGGTTAAATAGTAGCAGAGAAAGGAAGTGATATAACAACAACGTACGTTTTCATATTCATTCCTGATTGGTATGGTACATCTCAATCAAACAGAAAAAGTTTAAGCAGTGCCATATATAGCCAGCTACTCCTGGTCATGCGTGGTAACCTTGGGGAGTTATCTTCTGGCCGCAAGACAAGCATTCGTTTTTCTTGCACCTATCCTGGGTGCAGGTGCCATCTTATCATATAACATTATACCAGTTTCAAGCATAAGCAACTATATCTAGCATTCAGCTTTTAAAGGGGCTCTATCAGCAAAATTATGCTGTATGAGCCCCACATATGCGTGAATAGCCTTTAAAAAGGCTATTCAGGCACCGCTAATCTTATTTTAAACCCCCCGCCCGTTTTAAAATAAAACTATAAAAACATATATGTAAATCATACCTTAGCGTGCACGCTGGGCGGTGATCCACGATCCAATGTCATCTTCTGGCACGCCTTCCTCTTCTTTCTTCTTCTTTTGGCCATGCCCTCCGGTCCTGTCTCTTCCCTGGCTTCGTCTTCTTCTTCCAGTGGTTAAAATCCGATTGGATCAAATCCGGCGTGTGCGCACTGCCATTGAGAAAAATAGCGCTGGAGCGTGTGCAGTAGCTCCGGAGGGAGCGCTACTGCGCACACGCCAGATTTCAACCAATCGGATTTAAGCGCCGGAAGAAGACGACGATGAAGCCGGGGAAGAGCCAGGATATAAGTATTGACAGTAAAGAGATCTTTCCAATAATGTTTTAACACCTGAACCAGTAACCATGACAAGGGACATCCAGACATCTAGACGTTGATTCTTTACTGTAAGAGCAGTGAGGCTGTGCAGTACCTGGAGGCTGCTAGAACAGATGATCTGTGCGGGGTGTCAGATCTCAACCGATCACAAGCTTATAGCCTATCATTCGGATGTGAACCCATCAGTATAAAAATTCAATTTGGGGCCAGAAAACCCCTTTACTGCCCTGTGAGCTAAACATCGTGGACAACTGCAACAAACTAGCAGTTTGATTTATTCATATGCTGCTAATGCATTTAGCTCATAAAGCATTGGCTAAGGCTTAGTTCACATCTGCACACGGGTTTCTATTCGGGGGGGGTCCGCGAACGGAAACCTAATCCGCATAAAAAAAAATGGTTATCTTAGGAAACCCCATAGATTATAATGGGGTCTGCATGTTTTCCATTTGGCTTCTGCTCAAATCCCAGAAAACCGTTTACAGAATTGGAGCCCAAACTATATTATTTATACACTGATTTATACTTTATTTTCATATTCCTATTTCCAGCTCCCAGGATCCCTTCTTAATCCAGAGCGGCCCTTGCCCTTTGGCAATGTACCTACAAATTAATTTTCCCAATTATTTTCCTACCGCCCCCAATTTTTTTTCCTCTATTTCCATTGGTTTCTAATCTAGAATATAATGAATACACAATAGATACAATAGATGTCTCTGAAGATTCTAGAAATAACACTAAACTCATTTATCACAAGTATTGAAAGCTTCCATTTTCTGCCTAAAGGAACTTGTTTTGTGGCTTTATGTCATTTGTCAAATACAGTTTTGTCTTGATTTGGCTTCCTTTCCAAGAATTTGGCCAATCCATTACAGGGATGATTAAAGCCATACTGTTCGAAGCAGCATTGATGTGATGTGTGTAATAGATTCATAGAGACGTTCAGAAACATGTTTGACAGTCGAACATCTCTCACCTAATCACACTAACATACTACAGGCGACATGTAACTTACCGTGGACTGGAAACTGCTGTCAGGGTCCGCAATGACTTTCTAAAACAAGATGACGAGTTTTTTTTGTGGGACCAGATATACTTTTTTGTTATACTATTTTGAGGAATGTCTATCGCTTTGATCATTTTTTTATTAACATTTGAATAAAAATTTCATTTCAATTTCAGAGGTGAAAAAAGCGAAAAACCCATTTTTTTTCTCTTTTGCTTATTTTTCACACTACAGCGTTCTCCATATGGGAAAAATATTTTATACATTTGTAAACCGGACATTTTCAGACACAGATACTGTACTTCTAAGTATATGGGTTTAACTTTTTTTTTTTAATTACTGTACCTTTATATGTGTTCTAGGGAAGGGAAGGTGACTTTAATTTTTAATATTTTTTTTTTTTTTTTTACATAGCTTTTTTTTACTTTTATTTTTAGACCCCAGGGGTCCGATCACTAGTCCCAATGCATTCTATTAGGGGCAGTTCACACAGACTTTTTTGGTAGTGGATTTTGAGGCAGAATCCGCTGCCAAAACCGTCTCCCATTGACTTCGATGGGCGCTGCTTGCTTTTTTCCGCAGCTAGCTAGCTAGCTAGATGACCCTTCTTGCCACGGATTCAGCCACGGCGTCCGCGGTGCGAGGCTCCCTCCTGATTAGGAGTGGATTGCCACGACAGGATGCTGGTGCACCGTACCATCATCCCATCGTGGCTAGCCACACGTAATGTTCACACGCAGAATGCAAATTCCGCCATATGAACATACCCTTACCAACTGCATACAGCAGCCTTCTATTGAACTATATGCCAGATAAGAGTCTTCAACACGCTCTTGGCTGTCATGGCAAAGGATCAGCAGCCCCGGATCTCATTCTAGAGACCACCGATCCACAAGAAAATGTCAGCACCCATACGTGCACTAGTTACTGGCATTAGCGCCGGTCTTTTCGAAATAATTTGGATTCAGATCACCTGTATACTGTATATAGCAGGTTGGTTGATGATCCTGCTGAAATCCATGGTTCAGCTAACATTCATCTAGTGTCTATGGCCATCTTATAACACCCAACATTGCATTGCACGGTTATAATTGCCTTGTAGTAATTTTACTCGCAGGTGATTATTAATTTTTTGTTTGATTCATCTTTCCATACAGGTCTGGATTAGAAGCAAATCTCAGGCCAAATATCGAATACGGAAATTAAAAGTAAATTGAATTAATGTATCTGTGTTTGACTTCGATTCTCTGGTGTGTTGGAGCTTGAGAGGATTTCTATATCGAGCCGCTCCTGTGTAATCTTTCTTTTTTAGACCTGCAGAGAAAACAAAGCTGTTGATTTAAGATAGTTAGCACAAAGGATTGAAGTGACTTGCAGGAGGCCGGGGTTAAAGTTCACAACACGAGGCCTACTGATTTGGGATTAAAGTCAAGTTTCTGTAGTGATGGAAAAAACGTTTGACGCTTTTCCTCAATGACTCCTGCTAACACGAGCCAGCTGAGTGAACACAAACAGAGGTGCTGGAGCAGGCACAAATCCTCACTTCCTCTGAAATTTCCAGCTCACTTTTTTCCTGCCGAATTCCAGACAGATGAAATTTTCCTGGCTCCCTCCTATTGTTGGCAATATCTTTCATCTACATGGCTGTAAATCAGGGAAAATTGAAGGATTTCTATCTGACTGACAGCTCGAAATGATCTAATGCGAGTCGATTCTTATTGTGTCGCTCAAGTTTAATTACTTATAATGGCGTTCAAAGAAGGATCTCCAGTGGGCCGCAAAGAGCTGACCGCAGGTGCGCTGGGGGAGGTACGCCACGGGGGATAATAGCATGGGTTATGGTTTAGTGACTTTACTGCTACTACTGTTACCAGTCTCTCAGCTGTAAGTCCGACATATACATTACTCATCTTATTATACAAACTTATTCTCATATGCGTAGTGTATATTTTTTTTCCTCAACTGTTTATACCACCCTAGTTTAAAATGGTTGTATGACGCATGATATTCTACCACGTTGCTGGTTTGTCTACTTATGGCATAAAGGACATCATGAGGGACCATCAGATTTGCCGCCTCTACAAACATCCACTACTATACCATTAATAGTGTTGTCCTATGACCGGCTTTGGACTCCACAAAGTGTTTTAGGGTATTCTGTCATTTCAATTCCTGTAACAAATTAATACATTGTTCCCAAATGCTTAGGCCTATGTGGACCATCACAGTAACCGCTTAATGGCAGGCGGTCTATTTCCTCTGTACACCAATGCTTATTTGTTGTAAGGGTTTAGGGCAGTTTAAACCTATATAGTTCTAGTGACACATATATATATATATATATATATATATATATATATATATATATATATATATATATATTGTCAGGACCTGGGGGTGCTGGGTGGTTGGCATAGACACCGACTCCAAAAGGTAACAGTCCAAATGTTGAGATTTATTCAGTCCAACAGTGGTACATGCAGCAGCAAAGAAAAATGAGCTCTAACTAAACATAAGTTGGTTGCCTCACCTACAATAGAAACCAAGTTCAGATTTGTCAGGCTCATCTCCAGCAATAGCAACCTCTTTGGTGGCCAAGTTCTGCCATTGTCTGCTCTCCTAGCAGACGTCTTATGCCTCGCTAACAAGGACAACCCCAGACAGCTGGATTTCTTCAGGAGTGTCCACAAGGGGTGGACTGGAAGGGATGGGAATGACAAGTCCCACTACCAGCCTACCTGCCATTCCCTAAATATCCAGTCCAGTGCATAGCACTTAAATAGTGCTCCGCAAACAAACTTATCCACTGAGAACAAACTCTATATATTGTAGAGAACAGCTCACACGTTGGGGGTCAGCAATGACAGAGCTCACACTGTGCAAACATAACAAAACCTAAGCCTGTCCGGCTCTACAGCAACATGCCTCACTAACCTAGTGCAGGCCAACTATGTATCACCAATTGCAGCAAAACTGTGCATAACATCCACTTCAGGGGTGCTCGCTCTCTCAGCCCTCTATCTGCAAGCCCTCCTTTTACCAGGCTTTCTTCCCGAGTAATGACTATCAGGAAGTCTCACCTGAGAGCACCTGGAACTTAGGGAAAAACCCATAGTGGACTAGTGGTGTGGACTGGAAGACTCCAGCCCATTGGAATTGTTTTTCTCAAACCCTTATGGTTTTCGTTGTGTCATAGTTACATAGTTACATAGTAGATGAGGTTGGATAAAGACATGAGTCCATCAAGTCCAACCTATAACCCTACAATCCCCTACAGTGTTGATCCAGGGGAAGGCAAAAAACCCCATGAGGCTCATGCCAATTGCCCTATTTCAGGGGAAAAAATTCCTTCCCGACTCCAAATCTGGCAGTCAGTATAAAACCCTGGATCAACGTGTCCTTAAAATCTAGAGACCATAACCCATTATATTTTTCTCTTCATGAAAGGCATCCAGGCCCACTTTGAACTTGTTCAGTGAATCCGCCATCACCACTTCCTGGGGCAGAGACTTCCAGAGCCTCACTGTTCTTACTGTGAAGAATCCCCTTCTATGTTTCTGGTGAAACCTTCTCTCCTCCAGACGTAGAGGATGTCCCCTTATCACTGTTACTGGCCTAGGAGTAAAAATATCCTTAGAAAGTTCTTTGTATTGTCCCTTCATGTATTTGTACATTGTTATTAGATCTCCCCGTAGACGTCTTTTCTCTAAACTGAATAACCCCAAGTTTGTTAATCTATCGTTGTACTCCAGTCCACCCATTCCCCTAATCATTTTGGTTGTCCGTCTTTGCACTTTTTCAAGTTCACTTATGTCTTTCTTGTATATCGAGGCCCAAAATTGCGCACAATATTCTAAGTGTGGCCGTAGCAGTGATTTGTACAGAGGCATAACTATGTCCTTGTCATGAGAATCTAGACCTCTTTTGATGCATCCCATAACTTTATTTGCCTTGGCAGCAGCTGCCTGGCACTGGTCATTAAAGGTAAGCTTGCTGTCCACCAAAATCCCTAAGTCTTTTTCATTGACAGTCTTACCCAGTAATTTACTATTTAGTACATAGTCATACATTTTATTACGTCGCCCAAAGTGCATTACTTTACATTTGTCAACATTAAACTTCATTTGCCAAGTCTCCGCCCATGCTTCCAGTTTCCTTAGATCCCCTTGTAATATTCTACTATCCTCCTCATTATTGATTACCCTACAAAGTTTAGTATCATCTGCAAATATAGACACGCTGCTTTGTAAACCCTCTACCAGGTCATTAATAAAGATATTAAACAAGAGAGGACCTAATACTGACCCTTGTGGCTCCCCACTGGTGACTGTGACCCAGTCTGAATATTTACCATTAACAAGTACCCTCAATATGATAAGAGATGGTAAAACAGTATAATACAGTATATAACAACTAGAGATGAGTAACCTAATTTATAATGAATTGGGTTTTATATGAATGTTCCAAACAGTTTGGGTTCAGTACAGCCCTAAATTATTGGGGTTCACCCCCAACAAATGATTATACTATGGGGTCTCTTCAGACATAATAACAGGAGGCCCAGGGAACGTGTGGAAAAATAATTGGATCTTTGGAAAAATAAACACTCAAATTCACTTCTCCTCACCTCTCTTGGGCTCACTTGTGACATCTGGAGATCTTTCTTTAGTGTCCTACATCCTCTTATGTGTCCTCAGCGGATCACGCTACCCTTGTGACTGCTGACGCCCAGTATTGTAATCACTATGGGACAGTATGTATTAGTAGTGCAAGAACTCCTTCATCATATATAACAATAATATAAAACTAATTTTAAAGAATGATGTGTTGACTATGGAAAAAGATTAGCAAAAATTATGGAATTCTTCAAAAAATAAAAAGTTACAGCTATTAAACTAACATGTCTAAAGTGTCCTGGTCCTGTAGGACCAAAGTACTCTGGACATTCATACCTTCCTGAAATACACTAAGGTAATTGGATTACCCACATGGCACATTGTACACACTGGAAACACTTTCTTACTTGGGTCAATGGTATAATGCAGGGGTAGGGAACGTACGGCTCTCCAGCTGTTGCAAAACTACAACTCCCAGCATGCATACTGGCTCTGCTGTTCTGGGAACTCCCATGGAAGTGAATGGAGCATGCTGGGAGTTGTAGTTTCACAGCAGCTGGAGAGCCAAAGGTTCCCTACCCCTGGTATAATGTCTTCACCATTTCAGTTAATCTTGAATTTACCCTTGGCCCAGATGAAGAAAATGTACAGATATTTCCAGAGATTTTTACCTTTTAGTTAGCTCTTTCATGATCCATGTAGCAGCAATCTGCATTGCATGTTGGCTGTATAAGTAGAGTGGATCTCCAAGATGGTGCCCAAACTTTCAGTGTCAGGTGATCCAGTTCCGATGGATCCTGCAAGTACAATATAGTGAACTTAATCTGAAAAGCCTCCTCTTTGCCAAAAGATCACCATTTGCAAACTGGGCAATCTTGGACATTTGTGGGAAAGAGGATGGATTCTCCCGTGACTTGCAGCATGTCCCCAGTGACCACTGTTCAATGCCATGGCCTTTAATCTTACACACTAGGCCTAACTACCACTGTTACTTTCAACCCATCTGTTATCTGTTTTACCACAGTACTGTTATCATCTACCTAAGTAAAGAGGACTTCAGTGAAGAGCAAATTGCCCATGTCATCCAGCAACATTGGGTGGCTTAGAATGACTTGCAGAGGTCGGTGTCTGGGAGGCAGCTTGGGTTGAGACAAACATGGCACCATGGCACATTGGCCACGATGAAGTGTGGTGCTAAAGTAGTACAGCTGTATTGTCACCATCCCGGTGGTGGTGAGTAGTCACCTTTGCCTACAGCGACATCTGTCCAACCAAATCTTTTCCCATAAAACACTATATCAATCTGCTCAGCTCCTCCTACTCTATCCCATGTAGATAGGACAGCACCTACAACACCACAGGTTTCCTTTAAGACTTCTTAGTGACACCTTGGGGGCCCTTGGAACCCCTTTGATTAAACATGATAATAGAGTCTTTTATTACATTCATAAAGTAGAATAGAGCACGGTCTTATCTAGCTGAAATCTTACTTACATACTTCAATGTCTGTGCAGAACATTAAGTTGAATATGTTACGATCACTCACACACTTGTCACAAGAACACAATCCTACTGGAACTCTGTCATCGCACAGGAAAGTGTCTTCTGATGAATTGTTTGTAAGTGAAAAGAGCGGAAATCTGCCTCCATCTGTTACAAATGAGTTGTGACCACATTGGACTGGCAAATGACTTCGTGAACAATATTGGAGGAAACAATTTCTTTCTAAATGGTCCATTTACTCATTTCTTTGTCCTATGTAATTTACGTACTGGACTTTGTAGCGGCAACCATGTTGCTAGGTGTTGTTAAACACTGTCACATAGCGGAGCTAAGTGTAGTCATACGATTATGGGAATTTTGGTTGTATAGGAAATTGTAGGGTTTTGGCCAAAATACTGTATTATGGATTTGTGTTATGAAAACATAAAATCGGATTACAGATTATGAGATATTTTTGACAATATTAAAAATTTGTGATGTCCTTTGTTTCTGGGAGAGACAGCAACTGGTCAATAAGAAACAATACACTCAACTCATTTCATCCTAAAAATTGATGCCCAAGGCAACATACCTACAGATTTTATTAATATGTACCGAGAAGAAAATTACTAAGAACTACTACTACTACTGAATTCATTTCAGAATATAGTTATTTTATTGGTATTGCTTATATTGTGACAACATATTCTACATTGCCGTACTGAGATTGCTAGAACCCACATCTGACTCTGTTCCCTGTGGGGTTCACAGTCTAATGTACCTATAAAGCAGTGATTCCCAAAGGGGTCCAGGTGGACTCCCAGGGGTCTCAGCCGTGACACAAATTTAGATCTAATCTTCGCATTTTTTGACAAGTTTTGCGAATATGGTAGAAATTTAGCAGCAGGGGGTCCACCGAAACCAGTAAAATTTTGAAAGTGGTCTACAAGAATAAAAAGTTTGGGAACCTCTGTTATAAAGTGTTGTGTAGCTGTAACATCTCTGCCTGTTCGGGTCTCTCCGCCACCCTCTGCTCGCGTGCTGCAGGTTGGTTCTTGGCTTAAAGTTTTTGGTCGCACTGTGTGAACACGGCTCTTGTTCTGAGATTGTATTTGCACCACACCCGTCTTCTGCCCTTGTTTGCCTCTGTTCATTAAGTGTTAATTCGTGTGATTGACAGCCTGCCTTCCTGTCAACTCCAGGGGCGGGTTCTTCCTCCCTATTTAATATTGGCTCTCATTCACACCAGTGCTTGCTATTGCCATGTGCATACTTGCTCCTTACTGTCCCTATTTTTGCTTGCACTCTTATCCTTGACCTTTGGCTTTCCTCCCTGACTGTTCTTTGGACTTTGATTTGGCACTGCATCGCTCGACTGTTTACTGACCTTTGGCTAGCTGACCTCCCTTTGTTGTTGTCCGTCTTGTCTCTGTTTTGTGTTTCACATATACAGCAAAGGGATCGTCTTCGTGGTTGCCGCCTATTACGTAGGATAGGGCCTGGCAATAGGAAGGGTCAGTTGGGGGCTTCGGCTTAGGTCTCACTGTCTCTTGTGTCTCATCCCAGGGTTCAAACAGTTACTTGGGAATTGCTGTCCTAGCAATTCCCTAACAGTAGCATTATGTTATATGGGACCATTACGTCCAGCTCACCTGATATAGGTACATGGAAGTGTAGGAAGTATTTGAACATCAAATAATAGAAAGGAAAAATCAGCAACTTTAATTTATGTCCATAAAATCACAGAAATAGGAGGGGGCAACACAGTGGCTCAGTGGTTAGCACTGCAGCCTTGCAGCAATGGAGCACTGGGTTCAAATCCTGCCAGGAACAACATCTGCAAGGAGTTTATATGTTCTCTCCATGTTTGCATGGATTTCCTCCCATTCTACAAAGACATACAGATAGAACAAAAAAATGTACATTGTGATCCCTATATGGGGCTCACAATCTATATATAAAAAAAGTGAAGTACCAAGTTGTGAGCCTTTTTGGCTCCGAGTCGTAGCAGCTATGATCCTATGACAAAGACCCACTAAGACTCAAAACACGTTAGTGATAGACTTGCACCAGTCCCTTTGGATTTTATGGACATAAAATAAAGTTACTAAAGAAAATTTCTTGCATTGAAGAGATACCATTTCTGGCCATTAAACCCTCTAGATCTGTGGTGGCGAACCTATGGCATAACTGCCAGAGGTGGCACTCAGAGCCCTTTCTGTGGGCACCCATCTATAGAACAGGTTATATTGTGTGGGAGTCACTTTGCAGCAGATTGTACTGTGTGGGAGTTGGGCCGCTGGATTGGATTTGGAATGGAAATCTGCCCAATATACAGAACGGACATTCTGAAGTTCACGTCACCCGACAGACCTGAACAACAGATGGCATTGCTAATGTGACCCTATCATAAGACAGCTGAGACCCTAAACCCTTAGCACACACAGGAATATGGTCTAGAATATCCGTTCAGTATATTAGCCCAATTTTCCATTCCAAACTCAAACGAGAGCCCAAACTCCAAGCTTCATAGGTGTCTGTACTGGATTTGGGCCTGTAAATCCTGCTGGTATATGGTCCAGGTTTTATAGACTGTGTTTCCGCTGTGTGCAGGGGGCTTAACACTGACTGCAAAATAATAGTAATGGAATGTATTATTTGAGCATTAAGCACAAAAATGTAAAATCCGCTAGTGGGATTAAAAAAAATGTAACAAAAAAGTTACAAAAATTTGGCTAAAAAGTTTATTATATTTTAAAAACTACAAAATAGCCTTTTTGGTATTGCTGCGTTCACAATGACCTGAACATACGGTGTATTACAAAAATCTCTTTTCTCAAGTTAATATTTTTATTGTGCAAGTAGTAAAGCATAAAAAATCTTTGTTCTGCTGCTCTGTAGGTTTGTAGTTATACTAAATGTATAAAGTTAACATATCATTTATCATAACAACAAAACCTAGAACAGTGTAAAATTGTATTCTGTATAGTATACTAGTAACCAGCTCCTTAGCTCACCCTAGTGGCAGACGCAGACAGATGGAAATTTATCATTTCACTGTATGGTTTTGGCAGGGAAAGTCAGGCCCCATAAAGATATAGTATGGAATTATCTTTAAATTAATATTGGTCTTAAAAATTAAACTAAGATAAAAATAGACATTTGTTTTATTTGCCAGGCTTAATATATGGTCTGCTGGTGTCGGATGGACTACAATTATTACAAGGCACAGGCCTCTTAATAGAAATAGTACATCAATGTGAGTCTGTGTGCCAGAAACTGAAACTTACTGCAGCTATGAGGTTCAGGAATAAGTAAAGTTAACCCTTAAAGGGGTTGTCCCATCACAAGGATCCTATCTATACTGATGATAATGTGGATTTAAGACTTTTCCTAAATACATTGCTTCAGCAAAACTGCTTTATTTGTCCACTATCTTACTTTATTCAATTCATTGTTGACACAGCCCTTGACTTATCTGCTCAAAAGTCAAGTGATGTAGCTGACTGCTCTCAGGGGGAGGGAGGAGGGGCTAAGTGCACGGGAGCGAGCCTGTGTTTCTAGCTATTCCCGTGTCTACACCATGTGACCTAGCTCCCTGCTCTCAGATAGAGGAGAGGAGCTTCTTGCATTTCTGAACTCATCTTCTGTTCTCCCATTTATCAGGTTAGCTAATTCAATTGTGTTCATTATGGCAGAGACAGGTAGTATTGTGCATATAGTGCTTGAGGACCTTTGATGACATCACAGGCCCTTCAGCCGCCCCATAGGATCACGCTATGCAGTGGGCGGAGCTACACATTAATTTTGGGGCAGAGCTAAATGGCAGGTTGCATGAAACCCTGCCCACCAAATGATGCAAGAAACTAGGAAGAAAGAAGATTTTACAGCAGGGAAGACTGGTGAGTATGCAACGTGGGAATACCCCTTTAAGTACTTTCTTGGTGTCTATCATACACCACTACCATAGACATATCATTATGATAGAAATCATGATAGTACATAAAGTTAAATGTGTTGGCCATGAAGATCATCCCCCAATTTTTCTCGCCTAACTTACATCCTGTTCATTTTGTAAAAATTTGCCATGAGCGACAGATTTGGGCCAGTTCTGCTTTTACTAATGTGCTAAAAATTGAGGTTTGCACGTTCATGGCTTGTGATTGATCTAAGCAGCTATAGGTATAATAAAAACTATAAAGAAGTAAGTACAAACTAATGTGACTTTCTTTTTTGGAGCACTTTCTTCTTTGTTTCTGAAGAGGACCACCAAGAGACCTTGAAGATGATGCCGAGTCTGAAGGAACATTACAATTTAGTTGAGAGTGCTTGTCATGGTGAAAAGTCTACTTCTATGTTCTGACATAGTTACAGTTCTTCCTATCATTGTGAGATACCTTCACTTTTCCCCCATTTTGCAATATTGTGGTTGTGCGGTGGTTGCCGATAAAAAGAGTTACTTGACCCAAATATTCTTATGAATGGCATATTGTAGAACATCAATATAACTACATGGAAATGTAATTTTCTGAGATATTTTTTACCACATTATCGTCCTAGGGACATTTTTTGAAGAAAACAGCTAACGTGTCACTGTATTTTTGGACTGGTTTTCAAGAAGGAAGCCTTTTATGAAAAGATGGAGAGAATTTACAGTCTTGACCCAGACAATGCCTTGTTTAGAATCAAGCCTTCAGCCCCCGCGCTCCAAGGAGACAATCCTAATGACTTTACCACCATGCAGATCAAGGTTCTCTGGTAGATCTGAGACGACAAGTTGACTGAAGTCTCGTAGTATGAAGAATGTTATTTGAATACTCTGCTCTCAGTTGAGTTCTGTTGGACGTCTTACTCCCTGGACAGCTGCACCTGGTCTGTTGACATAAAGATTTGATGGGATTACTCTGCCTTGGTCTAGGTATGGAGGAAACATTTCGTATGACAGAACTCAAGACTATTATTAAGGTGCTGGGTTTAATGAAGTGATGTGTGTATGGGTACGGTCACACTCTTACTTTATTAACTGGCTTGCAGGTATTTCTTGGAGAAGAATGTAGATCCACTTGTAAGAGACCCACTGTGCAACTGTTAAGGAAAGCAATATATGAATAGTGATTCCCAGTCTTCTCTCCTTCCTTTCTTCCACTAATAAAATCCGTCCAGATGTCTCGCCAACAGCAGGACACCCACAGCCCAGCTCCAGGAAGACCAAACTGGAAGATGAACGTGTTTGGAAGAATGATGTCATCCCGTCTGTGCCTCAAAGAAAAGTATGCAGAATATAGTCACCAAAACACTAATGGAAGGAGCAGACACTGCACAAAACCAGAAGAGGAGGAGTAAATGTGTATACAGTACATGGACTATGGGTAGTTCTCTACATTCAGAATATGTCATGAAAATAGTCTGTATCAAGCCGGTAGGAGGGAAAGTATAAAAAACTGACTTGTAAGCATTTATGCACACAGTCTTATTACAGCGCCTTTAAAGCTTGGTAGTCACATTCTGTTACCCATAGTCTATAAGACATACTTTGTACCTCTGGACACCTGTTATTTCATATGGGAGATACCACCCAAAAAAAGGGCAGAATGGGGTGGCATTTTTTTTTCTAATTGTTTTTGACCCATAGGATTATGATGTGTGTCTACAGACAACTTAGTACAGTACTAAGCCAAACACTGAACAATGTGAGGACGCCATGTTCTAACATTGATCTGGATGTACATGAGAATCAAGGATCAATGAGTATAATATTATATCATTGACATAATCCAATAGGTAGTGGCCAATTGTCACTTAGTGGAGGACATTATACTCTGCAGGGACCTTATACACACTGGTGGCCACTAAAGGAGTATTACACTATATGGGGACAGCTTAAGGGACACAAAAAAGAGGGCATTATACTATGTGGCACAGACTTCTCTAAAATGTAGAGGGTGCAGCATAGGCGTTTTACCAGACAAAATAGTGTAGCATACACTCTTTTCTACAGGTGTTTTGACCCGTCAATAGGGGTGTAGTATGTAAGTTTTCGGCATCTCCTAAAAATTGATCTTTTCTCCCTGAAAATAGAACATTCTAACAATTCCCACTCACTGCAGTTCACACCGCCTGAAGTCCATCCCCATCCCTAAAAACAATTTTCAAATGTTTGCAACCATGTACAAAATAGCTTTCTAGGAAGCTTTAAGGCTTCAAGTGGGTTGTGGAGTGGGTTCGTCCTCTACTTACTGTGTACAGTGCATGGCAGCTAGTCTACACCCACCAGATCAGAGAGAACGGCAAACTACGGATATAGCATGCAGAGGAGGAAAGTGCTAAATAATAAAGAATATGAGTCAGATAATGACCAGACGTATAGTTATTCCTCAAATACAAATGTAAAATGGTATCCTAAAAACTCAAACAAAATGGCGGGTAGTTATGCATTAAAGACTTCTCATATTAATGAATAGGCACCAAATTGTAATATGTCCCCCCCAGTCCCTGCTGGGCTTTTCCTTTGTCATCTGTACAGTCTGACATGTTGTCTCATGAATTGCACCACTTCATCACATTGGCTTCCATCAGCTGTTGTGGTGATAGCATGGCGTAATGTCTCATATAAACAATGACCGGTAAGGAGCAAAGATGGATGGGAAGAGATCTGTACCAGTAGCTGCACAAATGGCACAGACACACAGAAATTTTTTATTACCAAGATGGCGCCGCATGACTGGCAGCCTCGATACAGAGCTCCAGTCTGAAAGTGACCTTTATCTTTCTTTTTTCACTCTTTTTGTCTGTATCCTCAAGACTCCTCTACTCCAGCAAACTAGCACTATGAACTAGCAACTATAATCGAATGGAAGTACCTGCAGACTATTTTATTTGTGGCTATTGTTTAATCTTGTAAGGATACCTGTTTGGCTGGAATTTCCTGTGTGGACATGTCCCTTATTATTCCCCCACCATCTAAGGACAGCATGGTGAACATGAGGCAGACAAAGCATGGAGGAGAAACCTGCATGGAAGTGCAGACTTCTTCTTTCAAGGAAATGTTTCTGGCGTCTATAGCTGTTGCGTGGAAGATGTCTACGATCGGCTAACTGGTATTTATTTCTTTTACTTTGGACACGTGGGACTCTGATACAGCCTAGGAGCCTACCATCACCTCCTTCACCCACGAATTAAGGAAGCATGGCAAAAGAGCAGCACCTTGTCTACCTGGATGGCTTCAGACTTCTTTGGGTGGATAGAACACATGACAGTGGTAAGAAGGACATGTGATGAAGGATGGGGTACTTTTTGGGACATTTTTGTGGTTAAGGAACAATACTGCTGATGCAAGATATTTCAGCTGTGAGCATTAGATCTCACTACCTACCAAAGGAACTGCCACATGTAATCGTGATAGCTGCATATGTCCCCCACCTCTGCAAAAAGCTGATTCTGTCTGTTATGTCTACATGCTGTGCCCCCTCATCATGTCCCCCAACCGCAGTCGGGTGTATCATCAATATCACAGAGAACTAAATGATCCTGCAGTTTGTCTGTTTCTTTGTTTTTAGTTGCTATGTCTAGTATTTCTCTATCTGCCATGTGCTTGTATGTGTTTCTCTCTTGTTATATACTACTGTACCATCCATGATACTGTATCCCTGAAATTTTCCCATTGTGTGACTATTAAAGGATTATCTTATCTTATTGTGTGTCCTTCCCCCTCCTGTCCTTTTCTGGTCTCCTGGGCGATGTTTGCAGCCCTGGGGGACCACTGATAATGAAAGCACATCTGGTTTGGATGCAACGAAACTGGCAGGTGAACCTTGAGAATATTTGTGAAACAAATCTTGTGAGGTTTGCCCATGTCTGGTTTTGAATAGCAGAAGGGAGTGGTTATGGATTGCCTCTATGATAGCACCTTTAAGGGTGTTTATTAGACCTAAATGAAAATCCCCCTGACCAATTCACTATTGGTACTGGTTAACAAAATGAGAGTTATATATAAACTATATCACATGGCCTGCAGAAGCCTCCCCTTATCGGTCAAAGCATTCAAGTAGCCTTATCCTGGCACGTTAGTCTAAGAAGACATTTATGTTGAGGGCTTATGTTTCATGCTCATTGCTGTATTATGGATCCAAGTCTGTAGAAGTCTCTTAGGTTCTGTGCCGGCTCATAGATTTCTATCTCCGAGTAAAGATAATATTGTTACCTGCAGTCCTATGGGAAACCACCAATAACACGAATTACAGTCCATTTTGCCAAATGAAAGCTCAGCTTTGCTACATCACTAAATTGACAATGGTGGAAATTCTTGCCCTATAGAGCGAATTCACCTGAGGTTTCACAAAGATTATACCACAGGTTCTATTTATGTTATTTTGTGAAATTGTCCATAATTTCTTATTTTATTAAGGAATAGTTTTCCATGGCCAAGGAACAGAATTTTCCACTTGAAGACCAGAAGATTGTTGGAACATGGTGAGAGATGCCAAGAACTGGAGAAATCTAATGCTGTGTTTAGGCCCCTGTGTAGCACATGATGAGTGTAAAGTTGAAACATCTTTCCACTAAATAATAAAGCTTTATTCCATTCTACTTTTGACAAATTGCTTAGCATTTGTTCACTTTGAATGTCCTCTTGTGTATGTCATGTTCTTCATGTGTAACTTCTGCTTATGATCTATGGCCGCTCTTATTAAATATGAAGCAGTGGAACATTTCGGAACTGCCCTACTTCATGTGATGAATTGAACTTCAATATTAAAAAGCCACCATGTGTTTTATGTCCAATTTGGGGAGGTTGCTCTTATTTGTGTGACTGCAAAAGTTGTCTGAAAGTAAGGTCTTAGGACTGTATAGCTCTGCGGATATGCTTGGACAACCAGTTGCTGGTCACTTTCTAAATATTCTCATCCATTTATATGATACAAAGACGCAAGGTTATGTGATTGGCTTGGTGTTCAGTATTTGTCGACATTATGACCAAGACTGAGACTGACCACATCGATCTAAAGTTGACCTCTATCCAGGGAATCTGGTCTAAATGTCTGGGTGTCCAACTGTTGGGACCAACTTTGATCACAAGAATGGAGGCCCCCAAGGTTTCCCTGTATTCTCCATGTGAATAGAGTAGTGGTATGTATGGGTGATCAGTGCTCCATTCACTTCTTTGGGACCGCCAGGATGGCAATCTTGTCAAGATGGCAGCAGGTCAGCACGTTGGCTAAGTGGTTAGCGTTGCTTTCCTGATTCCAATCAGATCTAGGGCTATATCTGTATGGAATCTAGACATTCTCCCCATATTTGCAAGGTTTCATCTGTTTTTCTTCAACACTCAAAACTCATACTGATAGGCAATTGTCTTTAGTGTGTGTTATATAGGAAAAATCAGATTGTGAACCCATTTGGTCCAGGGACTGATGTGAGGATGACAACAGCGTATCTGTACAGCCTTGCGGAATATCTTGGCATTATATAAGCCGCAGAACTAAATGAATAAGAAGAGACAGACCCTTTCAGGTTTGTGTATCATGGTGGACCAAGTCCATTGTTAGTACCTGGAGACACAGTACGCTACACTGCTAAACTTGATGTGTCAGGGTTATTTTACATCTCGGTCTAATCTCAGTCACCATGTCTTTTAAACTCTGAGCGTGATCCAGGTCTTTAGAAGGCTTCAGTCTCTGGAGCTTCCAACTTTCAACCACACAGTATATTGCCTGTTAAATGATGCAAACCATATATAAAGACATCACATCTGGATCTGATCAGCCATGTGAGCCCTAGCTTATTAATTTAATAGGCGGATTCACAACCTAAACCTGCAGTGAGCTATTGTAACAAATATTGGCTGGACGATACAGTCAGACACCGTGTCATGCCGAATTCACAATTCTATGATATTTTATCTATTTACAGTATCTATCTATCTATCTATCTATCTATCTATCTATCTATCTATCTATCAGCAATATCCTGAATCACGGCAGCCATGCTCATTATATTCATGTTGGTTGACCCCACTGATTTTGTTGGGAACAGGTCTCCTTCTTATGTGTATGGTTTTGTACTTTTGCAGATGTGGGTAGAAAGGATCAGGCATACTGAAAGACTTAAAGACAAATCCCTATTTTAGCCTCCATTGGGGGAGCTGTAGCTGTAAATCTTAAGAAGGCTCTAATGACGCCATTTTTATTGCGGTGTTGCGAGTGTCAATGTTGTGGGGATACTGTGGCTGTCACCAGTAAGCGGATAAAGGCACTGTGGCAGTCACTGATATAGAGTTGATGTGTATGTCCGTGTTATGAGGTCACTAGTCTATAGGAGCTTGATAGACGTTAAAGTGGTTTATAGTATTGACGGCCACGCAGCTCACTCACCACCCAAACAGTGGCGGCGTGTGTAGGTACTACAGAGCTGTCCTATTGAAGTCTATGGATAGACCATCAATACTAGAGGACACTGTGCCATTTACTGTTATGGCGACTCTGTAGGTGTTAAATCAATAATATGCGTCTTTGTGTCTGACAGTATGGCGACAGTATTGGGAAAAGGACCACATTTTGTTCTGGCACTGTGTCTGTGTATCTGCTCTGAAGGCCCAGATTAATAGGTCCACTAAATATACAATTATTACCTTAACATATTCAGGGACTGTTTTCTTACTTTGTTTTTAATCACCGTAGTGTCTTACTCTATTGTTTATGCTGTGCCGTCATGTTGGTTTACATTAGTTATACTTTAGGTTTCATTGAACCCATTGGAATTGGCCACAGCCATGACTATTGAAGGCAAAGATATCAGGAGTAGAGATGAGTGAACACTGTTCGGATCAGCCGATAGAAATGAATGGAAGCACCTGTGACGCCGGCCGGCTGCCGGCAAAGTCAGCGTCACAGGTGCTTCCATTCATTTCTATGGGAGCGTGCTGTTTGGATCGGCTGATCCGAACAGTGTTCGCTCATCTGTAATCAGGAGCAAAGCTATAAGGCCGTTGCACACGACCGTGCTCGAGGATTTGTCATCTACAGTATGTGCCACTTCTGCACAGTTGTACTTCCGCGGCCCCATTGTGGAAGAACAGCTGCAAAACCGTGCAGGAATAGGACCATTCCTCAGTTTTAAGACCTGTATTGTCAACCTGCACACTGATCTGTGTACTACACGGTCATGTGCATGGGCCCATAGAAATGACTAGGTCTGTATGCTATATAGGAAGAACCCATCACACTGACCTATTACGAATGTGTGAAAGGGGCCTTAGGGACAGAACAGTAGCAGTCTCACTTGATCTCTGGTGCATTATGGGAATCCAAGGCCCCTTGGCTACATAAGAAGATACCAGTATTATAAGTAGCACATAGTAGGTGGGGGCCTTGGTACATATTTAGCATTAGAATCCAGGCGTTTTCAATTACACCTTTACAGTATTTATTATACTTGAGATTAAATCATAGTTTGCAATCCGTAGTACCTTAAGATTCCCACTTCTTCGCATAAGTCGGTGACCACTTGGCTGTCTTAAATATAAAATCAGTTCATCCAGAAATGATGTCAGAAAACACAAATTATCTATTCATATTGTGCCAATGAATATTTGAGGGACTTAAAGGCTGCCATGAAAAATATAGCTCTTAAATATTTATGTAATCCCCTGTACTGTATAATATGGGACTATTCAGGTGCACAGGCCATAATCATCTATAAATTGCAGTGTCTTATGAATAGAAATATGATGTAGTAAGGGGCTTAGTGTGCTCTTTTTATTGGTTGTTTATAAGGTTAGCGTACGCAGAAGTTACGGCCGCTCTCCAGGAGCTTTACTCACATTGGCAGCCTCTGTCCATTAAGATTCAGCAGATTATAACTGGAGGAAACTTGCGCTTCTTGATTCCTCACACACTTTGTTATATGGACAGTACTTATGTGGGTCGCTGGAGGGAAACAGTAGACTATAGGGTCAGTGAACCTTGGCATGTAGTAGGGACTTGTATAAATAGTTTTTCAGGATTTAGCTGTAGGAGATGCACAACAGCAATAACACAAAGCAAGAAAAAGTGGTGTACGCACTCAGCCCCTATGCAATAAATACAGTCTCAATAGTAGGTAAAGGGTTAACTTACGGTTGTGCTTAAGCGGTATGTTCAGCCTGGAGAACCTCGTGGATGCACAGGAAAAAGCTCCCTCCGGTTGGAGCTATAGCAATTACTAGGCAGCCCCCTTATTGAATAATAAGATACCTATGTTGTATAGTAAAAAAATGAAGGTCCTATAGTGATTGGCTAATTTCTCGATATATGACTGTTTGTCAGTGGCGTCTTTCTACTGGGTGGCCTCCTCATTGGGTAACAATATAGTTATGCTGTACTATAGAAAAGTAGGCACGTCCGTGATTGGTCCACTCTTAACACGTGACCTTCAGCCGAAAGTATTTGTGTATCAGGTCTTATACTATACAACAATAAGAAAAGTAGGCCCCATTGTGATTGGCCAACCTCTAGGTAAGAGGCATTATGATGATTGGCTTATACCAACGTCAATCAGGAGCAGCTATAGAACGCTTCACACAACTCATGTTCATTACACCCATACAAGTTCTCCTTCAGGTCCGCAACTATCGGGGACTATAGGCGGAGCTTATGGTAGGCTCTTCTCTGATTGGCCCAAAGTTCAGATCCTGTTGTCCCTTCTCAAAACAGGTACATTTACACTAATATAACGTTAATAACGATAACAAAATCATTCCGCATACGACTTTTTTCACTTTTTTTCATTCAATTTTCAATTTTATTTCATTTATTTATTTTTTCATTCAATACATATACATTATTTCATATAATTGTAATTATTGTATATTCTAACATTAAATACACGATGCATAATTGAATACCTTTATACTTTATGTCACACATGTTTGGATTAATCTTCTCCGTAGCACTAATATTCACATTAAAATATAACAACTAACAGGAGAAACCTTTCAAGGAATAACATTGGCTCCACCGTAGATAGTGACCACTTCCGTCCGTGATGCTGTTGGTAGGTGCTTTTTAACCCTTTTTTGTTTGTATGTATTGTATTTCCTGCATATAAAGCTTTTATTTGATAGTTACCAACATGCCATGATTAAGGTGCCTCGGCACTGAAACGCGTTGGCGAGAACAGTACCACCTCAGCACATGGACCCTGTACACCATTGAGATGTCTGTAAGAGCAAAGTTTTTTAATGGAAATTAATAAAGACGAAGTTTTAATTTAAAAACCTACAAGGAGTTCCGGGTGCTGGATTTTCTTCGTTTCTACTGCAATAACACAAAGCACCCACTGCATTAGGGAACCCAAAAATCCCTCTGCCACATTTTTTCCCTACTTAAAGTGACCTCAAACTATATCCATCTTTTGAGGTCAACTTACCTCCTATTCTCCGACACAAGATGGCCACTTGGCATGTTCACTGACACTCTATGTAAGTCATAGACACGCACCCAAGGATCTTCTCTTCTAGTATCGTATGCAAGGAAAAGTAGATAGGGATGAACACATCATTGGTCCATCCAGTGCCATAGAGAAGATGGCATGTGTCTCTGACTTACAGACAGCATCCCTGAAGATGCCAGTGGCCATTTTTTACTGGAGAACCAAAGGACCTGATATATGCAAATGGGACATAGTGGTTGGAACGGAGAGCAACAGCCAATTATACTTCATATAGGTAATGGATGGCTAAATTATAGTTTGAGGGTGGAGGGTTTCTTTAAGAGGCTTGGGTTGGTGGAGGTTGAAAAAATTGTGTAGGTGTTGTAGCGGTACTCTAAACCACTTATTTGCTGTTGTAGGGTTTGTTACGCCTTACTTGTGTCAAAGGCAATCTTACTGCGTAGAAATTCCATATACAAATGAGTTGTTTGGTGCAATCAGGGCATGGCCACTACTGCTGGAGCATCCATTTACTTTTGTGATTTCCACCCAGTGTCACCCCCCAAACCAGAATTACTGACATATCCCATAGACATAGATTTGCAATGAGCACATGAGAAAATTTTGCACCATGAGGTGTTGCCCTGCCCCAAGTTGAGTTTCTCAGCAGCAAGATTGCACTTTGATACAGTGTGTCAGTATATCAACCCCTACAACAGCTTAAAGAGAGCTTAAGGGTGGCTTAAAGAGGACCTTAAGGGCTTAAGGGTGGCTTAAAGAGGGCCTTTCACCTCTGTCAACTGCAGTTCTTATCTAGGGCAAAAATTCCAACTCTTCTGCAGTTGGAATTTTTGCTCTAGCCCCCCACCATTCCTGAGCAAACAATGCTGTTAGTTTTGGTGCCTGATATGCTATTTAGACTCTGTACTCTGTGTTGTGATTCTGAGCTCTGACATTGGTTGCTTCTGAGTCGAGCTCTGAATCATGCCCCATGCCTGACATGACAGAGCATAAATAGCACATAAGACACCGAAACTATCTGCACTTGTTGTTTGGGAACCTTGGGGGCTAGAGATAAAATTCCAACCATGCTGGAATCAGAGGAGCAGCTACTATCAACAGATTCTAAGAACTTGAATTGGTGGAGGTGGTGTAAGGTCCTCTTCAAAAATGGTTTTGGTAGTGGTAGACCCTCTCTAAAACTGTTGCTTGGAGAAAATTACTTTGTGTCCTGTTTCAAAGAGTTAGAAGTCTTTCTGTGAAAATGGATGAGACCTTGTAAGTAAAGATGCTTCTGTTCTTTATTCACCCCATACCCCAGAAACAAAACAGCATATATTATGGATTATATTATGGATGCTGCTGAACAATATTACGGTTTATTGATTCTAGATTTTAAGGACATGTTGGGTTTTTATACTGACTGCCAAATTGGAGTCGGGAAGGAAGTTTTTCTCTGAAATGGGGCAATTGGCATTAGCCTCATGGGGTTTTTTTTGCCTTCCTCTGGATCAACACTGTAGGGATTGTAGGGTTATAGGTTGGACTTGATCGACTGATGTCTTCATCCAACCTCATCTACTATGTAACTATGACTATCTGGAATCTGGCACAGACTATTTTCTTTGACAGTGTTGCATATTGAGTTGTCTTGCACTTGCTGTATAACTGATGAATAATTCTAAAATTTCTATATATCTATAAAGTGTAAAAATGCAAATTGCCAGTATACGCCTGGGTGTGTAGTTAAGAGTACAAAAAAACTTCCTTTGATTCATAGCCTTGTTTGGATTCAAAGGCTTGTGAAACCGAAAAGTTGGACCTACAATTGATCACAATATGGCAAATGAGTTAAGCTTACACAAATATTCCCACACTTATTCTTGTGAGGTTTTCTAGCATCCAAGTTTTGTTTGGACAATGACAACATGCAGGGATATTCCATTATTTTTTACATTTCTGTGGTTAAAATTACAATTCAGATCAACAGTATGGAAAAATGACGAAAATATTAATTGTATTTGGACGGATTCGGCAGATTGTAACGAAAACGCAAATATAAAAATTGTGCTAAAGTAGTAAAATAGTGAATAATTATGTAAAATGTTCAGTAGGGCAGAAGGATGTCTAAGCTCTAAGTGATTATAGTGTTATGTGTGTGATATAAATGTTATGACAACAAACAATATATATATTATATATATATATATATATATATATATATATATATATATATATATATATATATGGAAATGGTATGGTACATTTAGTGGTGACCAAGTACAGAACATTCCCAGCTGAAAAAATGGTACATGTGTATATACACTTAGGTTAAGGCCCCCCGTAGCGAGCCGCAGCAAAGAAAATGCGTCGGAAACCCATCATGTTTTTCCTGCAGTTTTTACACCAAATCCAGTTCTTTCCACCTTTCCCCCTGCAGGCATTTTTTTGATTTTAGACCCTCTAGGTCTGATCACAAATGTAATGCATTGTAAAATACCAACACGTCTATTACAGGCTGCATAGTGCAGCCTGCCATAGAAGTACAAACCAGACAAATCTAGGAGACTGCAGGCAATAGTGGCAACAGATCAGTGGGCCCAGATCTCTTTCCATGGAACAACAATCTTCCTCAAAATGATCAGCTTTGACTCAGACACTGGGGGGCCTTAAACGGATCCAATCATTGGAATCCCATTTTTTTTTTCTCCTTAACATGTAGGAATAGCCTTAAGAAAGGCTATTCTTCTCCTACCTTTAGATGTCTTCTCCGCAACGCTGTTTGGTAGAAATCACGGTTTTCTTCTGTATGCAGATGAGTTTTCTCGCAGCGCTGGGGGTGTCCCCAATGCTGCGAGAGAAATCTCCAGACATGCCTCTATCTCTGTCTGACCTCTGTCCGCGTCTTCTTTCAGCGCTGGGCTTGAATCTTCTAGGCATGCGCAGTCTGCTCTGCCATCGGGCCTTGGGCATAGCAGACTGTGCATGCCTGTGGCCATTTTCTTGTGGCCGCATACACAGAAAGCTGGTGTAAGCGGCCACAAGAAAATAGCTGCAGGCCATCAGTGAGATCCATATCTTACTCAACATCTGGCATCGGGGGGACTGTCAGGAGGACACTATGAAAATAAGTTGGTTGGTCTTGACAAAATCGATGGATTTACACAACATACAGATATAGCAGAGTTAACCCAAACTTCTTTTTTTCCCCTATCCGTATATTTTTGAACATAAATGGAAACCTACACAAACACAGGGAGAACATACAAACTGCTTGCAGATGTCATCCTTGATTGGAGTCGAACCCAGCATTGCAAGGTTGCAGTGCTAATCATTGAGCCACCATGCCATCTGTCAAGCTCTGCAAGTAGTCAAGCTGTTGCAGTGTGATGTCCATAACACCAATGAAAAGTCATTAAAAAAAGTTTGCCCAATGACACTTCATTGGTTTTTGTTGTCTTGTGTGATAAGATATCACTCTGCAGCAGTTTAACCAATAGTAGAAGTTCAGGTTAACCCTGCTACATCTATTGTGTAGGCCCAATGTTAAGTGCTAGAAATGCCGAATTAGGATGAACTAAACCGGCTCAGTGAGTAGCATCCACGGGCGTTATATTCTTCCCTACCATGTGCCAACAATGACAAGTGACCAGAAAAATTAATTATCCTTTCTGAAAAGAATAAGGATCCTTCACTCCTTCTGTGTGAGTGGGATGAATTCTAAGCTACTTGTTTAGTATGTAAGAATATCTCGGTATTACGCAATTAACAATGACGGTTTCCGCAGGAAGAATGAAGTATTGTGTTTTTATTACCGCTAGCACAACACCTGCTATTTAACGGTGTAAAGTGTCTATGGCTTTGAAATATTTGAGTTTAATTTTTCATTTTGGAACGCTCTCTTCTTCTAAATGCCATGAGCTCATCCTTTGTTGGCATGAATGAACTTACTGGCATAGAACACATGGACGTTTCTACTCTGGGAATATGTTAATAACAGATCAGATTTTTTTTTCTTCTTCTTCTTCTTAAAATAATGCTACTCAGCTCGGCCTAGACACTTGCCAGCGGCAGACAGGCGCTTGCCAGGTTTTTCGATTTGAATGTATTTCCAAGATTCGAGTCCAAGATTTATTAACCTTACTTTATTTTTGATTCTTTTTGAAAGTGTTATAAAGTATCCGAGATGAGGATGGGGTTAGTTCATTACCAAGGTTTTCCAACTTCCAATAACCAAATATCAAGGAACGTGTTAATTCCTTTATGTATTGGGTTAAGGATTTCACTGTACTAATTAAACAGCTCAACTGAATGGAAAAATTAGGTCATGGAATACATTTTATTATATTATTAATAGTATTATATTGATTTGTCACTATAAATATTTATTTATGGCAATGATCCTGGTCCAACTTCGTGCTGAGCAAGGATTTTAAAATATATTTCTTCCACCTCCGCACCAACCTTTCTCTACTCACTGGTTGAAATCCAAGCCATAAAGAAGAAAATCTAGAGTACTGTCAGTGCCAGACGCGGTGCCCAAGTAACAGAGATAGTGGGGCCAATTTATCATGGTTTTGGTGCCGGAATTCTGGCATGTTTTCCACTATGTTGTGCCTTTTTTCTTGCATGCATCAAATATATTAATCACTTGATCCATTTTTTTAATTTTTTGTTTTTTTCACTTTTTTTTTCAAAAATGACTTGAAATGTGTCCATGGTATAGATTGTGCATATGTGTACTCCTAATGTGCTGTATGTGGCTTTTTAAAAGTTCGCAACATTTTTGTGCAAGTACACGCCACTTCTAACTTGTCTTATAAAACTGCACCAAAAATTCTTAGTGAACTCTGGCAACTTCCACCTTCAAACCGGCCTGAGACATTTTGATAAATTTATTGTAAAAAATCCGCCACACAAGTTAAAATAAGTTAAGGTAGGGTTCTCACTACCGTTGGTGTCCGCTCAGAAGGAGTCATTTATCATAACGGACACAGTCTGTTATATGTCCATTGTCCATAGACTTCAATGTTTAAAAAAAAGTGGACACTTACTGTCCCCTAAGTCAGAAAAGTGGATAAAATATCCCCTTATGGTAATCGGCCTCATTGTCCTCAGTATCAGCCTCTACATCCCCATGATATAATGCCGAAAAATACCCTAGATCGCCTCTTTGCAGGGACAGTATTCATTATATTCAAGTAGCAATAAAGGGGTTGCCCGGGATAAACTGCAATTTCTAAACTAATCTAAACAACATCCCCCGCCTACTTACTAAATTACATACGTTAGCAAAAATAAATATTTACCTATATCCCTGGGTGGTCATGTGACTGGCCCAGACACATTTTCTGATTATCCAGTGATGTTCCCTTTCCCTGTTTCCGGAAACAGAACATTATCAGTACTAGCCACATTTCACCCCATCATACTTACCTGTCTTCTTGTCCAGATTTCCTTCTGTGGGGACAGCTCCTCCTCTTCTTTGACTCTGCTAGTGTGTGCACAATAGTCCTGGTCTGGTGCTCTAGCTGGCACTCCATCTTTACTGCGCAGGCATAGGAGGCTCCTCCAAATAAAAGGAGGAGCCATCCCCACAGAAGAAAGTCTGGACAGGAAGACAGGTAAGTATGATGGGGTTGGGAGGGGGGGGTCTAAGTTAGTTAGTTGGAAAGGGCTAATAGTGGGTGGAATAAATAGGGAGACAAGGAGGGGGTGTGAGTGAGAGAGGGCGTGGGTGAGAGGGAGGTAGTATGAGTCAGCCTACAACTACCATGATGCATTGCATGAACTAAGACAGCAGGAAGCTACACCAAGTAAACAAATGCAGAGGATGCCAGAGAAATGCAGAAATCACTCAAAACACTGCTAAAGGTATTTTGGTGTATTTTTTAACCCATTAATAGCACTAATAGATTTTTTTTAAAAAAGATTTTTGCCCAGAAAACCGCTTTAAAAAGCACAATTTATTTTCTTTCTTTGTGTTTTTATTCATGTCTGTATCAATGTATACTGTAAGTATATAAACATTCAAATGAATGAATGGTCACCAGGAAGCCGTCTCCTATCCAGTTTCCCCAGCAGGCGGACATGGGCGCAAGTGTGAATGCCCCCTAATTGTAAAGTTGCTTCATTTTATATAAGTTGCTTTAAGGGAATAAAAATTGGTTGCAAAATTGATTATAATATTAATCTATGAGTTGGCCGTACATTCTAAACTAATGTCATTCAAAACCAACAATTTCAGTGGGACCAACCATCTAATGTGTATGAAGGTCTCTTGGCCTCTGACAACATGTTGGATGGGGCTGCTGGATTTTAACATGCCTGATCCTTTTCTTCTGTAGGGTGGCAAGATCTCTCCAGAGGTGTCTGCCAGCAGATTTTTTCCGTGTCTCCATGTGCAATAATTCAATGACCCGGACCAAACTTCTTTAAGTGGTTTTTGGAAGAAACAGTTTTTCGCTAAACAAACATTTGGCCGACAGCTATCTAATGTGTATGGCCAGCCATTGATCTCAATGTGGATTAATGAAACCTTTTTCTGCTTTGATCATCTTAAGAAAACCTATGATAAAGTATGATGTCACTTATGGAAGAGTAAAAATTGAACTCCACACAGCATCGATCTGAGATGAGAACATATTGTGCTCCAGACTCCCCGCAGTCACCGATGATGAATAGATTGTTAATGAATTCGTAGAGTGCACTTCAGGAGCTGGCAATGAGATGGGGCGGCTATGAGACCAGCGGGCACGGCTTGCTCCCATTTCTGCCAAAGTGACTGGAGATGCATTGCAGTATTCCTGCTGAAATTTAATTAAAGAGCACTGAGTGTTAGTAAAGCACAATCTCAACAACTTTGTTTAATGCCGTGCAAAGAAAGAACCTTCACAAGGAAGACTGTCTAATCCAGGAACATGTAATTCCTAATCACCCAGCGCTGATGGCTCTCAACCACACAGAAGTGTTTTACTGCATCTACAGTAGCCAAGATGAAAAAAAGAATTACAATGACATCACTTCATAATCTTGACTGAACGACAGAAATAATTTTAGAAAATTAACAATGATTCAACTGCATGAGATCATTCCGACATCAGGACCGTGCTCCAATAAAACCATAACTAATTCAACTTTTATATTAAAAATGTCTCTCTCTGGTCATTATTATTCCAAATAAAGTTTTCTCCAAATTCCAGCACTGTATTGTCTACTATCTATATATATAATGTTATGATCAAATACAATAATTATAGGGTCTGGTCCATGTAATGCTTCTCCAAGTGTACTACATCACTATTAAATTTAAAGGGGTTTCCAGGTTTAGTTGTAAAAAGTTTAATCATTGTATAATGAAAAAATCTATAACTTTTTATTATGTTTTGTTTCAGTTCCTTACTATATTTAAGTAAAAAAACAAGAAAAGTAAGACTAGATTTACATGACTGAGTTTTACCCTTCCTGCTGGGAGCTGGACTCCTAGCATCGAAGTTTTATATATGATGCTAGGCATCCTTGCCTCCTAGTGACATACTGTCCCGTACTGTAATCGGTGCATGACACTATGTTGCTGGGAGGCAGGACCTACTAGGAACAAAGACCTTTGCTTGGAGGCAGGACCTACTAGGAACAAAGACCTTTGCTTGGAGGCAGGACCTACTAGGAACAAAAACCTTTGCTTAGAGGCAGGGACTACTAGGAACAAAGACCTTTGCTGGGAGACAGGGACTACTAGGAACAAAGACCTTTGCTGGGAGGCAGGGACTACTAGGAACAAAGACCTTTGCTGGGAGGTAGGGACTACTAGGAACAAAGACCTTTGCTGGGCGGCAGGTCCTGCTAGGAATAAAGATATTTGCTGAGTGACAGGGACTACTAGGAACAAAGACCTTTCCTGGGCGGCAGGGCCTACTAGGAATAAAGATATTTGCTTGGTGGCAGGGCCTACTAGGAATAAAGATATTTGCTGGGTGGCAGGGACTACTAGGAATAAAGATATTTGCTGGGAGGCAGGGCCTACTAGAAACAAAGACCTTTGCTTGGAGGCAGGGACTACTAGGAACAAAGATCTTGAAAATAAATATTGAAAAACAAATAACCTTAATGGAGGTAAGTGATCTGATTTGGTTTGGACCAGACTCAACCCAAATTTTCCAAACATTTCAGGTTCTTAGTGAATGGAAAACTCTGGGTATTCATCACCCATTAACCCAGAAATTAAATGTTATATTCTAGGGTCTCTCCATATCCTAGACTATAATAAATTGAGGACCGGGGAAGTGAGTAAATATAACAAATATTTAAACTCAGCTACTCACACCCCACCTGGGCATCCTTGTGGCATTTGATGCTTCCTCAAGGTCCTTTTCTGGTCTCCTGGGTGATGTCATGTGTTCTGCGGTCACCACTGAGGTCCTTCTACATCTGGGATCACCACTGAGGTCCTTCTAGATCTGGGATCACCACTGAGGTCCTTCTACATCTCAGATCACCACTGAGGTCCTTCTACATCTCAGATCACCACTGAGGTCCTTCTACATCTGCAGTCACCACTGAGGTCGCGCTACAGAACTTTTGTTAAAACGTCATTACATAGGTGCACTCCATGTGACTGCTAAGACCCAATCATGGGCCTCCTAGGTGACCCTGGGTTGTGTGACATCCCCCAGGAGACTAGAAAAGGATCCTGAGGGATCTCCTTATGGCACAAGTTTAACCATCTATTATGTTTTTACACTTCTGCTGGGCCCCTACTTATTATTCTCTGGGATCTGAAGAGACCACTGAGTATAATAATTTGACTTCCGGTTTGTGACAAACATATTTGACACAAAACAAATCTTTGTGGCAAACCATCTGAGCCCGAAGCTAAATGGATCTTTTGAGATTCACCCATCTAAACATTTTAAGAACTTTTAGAACTTTTCAGATAAACACGTTAAATTCATGGTTAGATTAGGTAAAATAGAATTTTTCTAAAATCATTTGCAATAAAAACCCCACTCCTGTGTCTATATACTGCTGCTACCTATTTGTTAGAGCACTCCCTGCTGTTCATTTGAATTCCTCTCTGAATTTCTACCTAATGTATCCAGGGTTTGAGGTCACACATGCTCAGTAGCTCAGTCAGCCTGCCTGGATACTATTAATTTTATTGAGATAAAACTGAAAACCCCATGAAATAATGAACATTGTAATTCATAATTTAGCTATAGGGGAGCCCTACATTTTTACTTGCTAAATAATATGAAAGTATGATGTGGAACCTTTGGTTGGCACCTGCTGCTCTACAGTAATGGCACACAGTGCAATGCCAGTCAACAAGTTTAATATGTTGGCTACTACGCAGTTCCATATCAATGTCCAAATGATAATACTATATAAGATAAGATAAGATAATCCTTTAATAGTCCCACATTGGGGAAATTTTAGCATGTTACAGCAGCATAGTAATACAGATACAGGATAATACACAGTAATATAATACAGACGCAGACACACATATGCTGAGAAGAGAAGATATACTAGGAGTCCATAGCAGCTAAGGAAAAACAGAAGAAGAAAGAAGGAAGACTTCATAGTCATAATCATTAGTTCTCTGTGCGGAGTGATCTTACAGCACTTACAGTGCTGCCAAGTCCCATCAAGGTCCCATACATGGGGTGGGATTTCTTCTCCCGCATGGAGGTCACCACAGACAGTATCCTTCTGTCACCCACCACCTATACTGGGTCCAAGGGGTATTACCGTTGAATACTTTAAAATAATGTACTATCCCATGTCTAAACAGCAGTGCCACATTTCGTCACTATGACTCAGTTCTACCAGCTCTTGTTGGTCATAAGTCTCTAGTGCGAGTCATTTCAGCCAATGGAACTGATGTGTCCCATGAAAGGCCCAGTTCACATTTGTGCATGCATTTCTGTTTGGGGAGTCCACTTTGGGAACCTCCGAACAGAAACCTAATCCACATAAAAAAAACATATCCCTTTGGAAACCCACGGACCCCATAGACTATAATGGGGTCCGTGTGGTTTCCGCATGAAAAATGCAGAGAGAAAAGTGCTGCTTTACAGCGCATTTCTCTCCACATTTTTCATGCGGAGAGGGAAATGGAATGACCCAAACACAGATGTGAACTGGGGCTAAGAGTCTGAAGAATCCCAAAGAACAGCCCTGAAACAAGAATAAGAAGCAGTTCAGTATTGGGTTCTCTCCCAACACAGATTCCACATCAGTTGCTTTCACGGTCTCCATGGTAAGCATGCCACTGCTTCGTATTAGCATTTCTGCACCCTGTCAGTATGATTTGCAAAAATGGGAATGAAGTCAAGAAGCTGAAATGTATTGAACCAGTTATCAGTTTTTGGTTCTGATCATGATAAATCATTTTAAAAGAATTTTCCACATGACTTACTGTATTGGTTTGGATGTGTCATCCTACAACTAAATAGATTTCTGTGTTGTTCCAGTTTCCTTCCGTGTAATGAAATATGTACAGATGGTTTGAGAAATATCTGAGAGTCTGTAGGTTTAACTCTTTGGTAGAAACTCTTGTGGAGATGAATTTGAATTGATTCTTATCCATAATCCAAAAGTGGTACAAGGGCCATACAAAGCAATAAATCTGTGACACATCATGTACATATGTTCACTGAGAATGATCTGCTTCTGATTTATAGTGTAATGAACCCTCCACCATAGCAATGGGTATGGGGCTCCAGTGACAATCGTCGACCACACAAAGTGTATTGTGTGGCCCCTGATGGACAGTGGTACCTGCAGTTTTATTGTCTATGGCAGTGTATGGAGGTAAAATGAACATTCATTGCTTGGTTATTAGTAGTAAAAAGAATTGGGAATTTTTGTGGCCATTGTGCAGTCTTATTTCAGTCAATGGCTTACTCAGTCTTTCATGGTTGATGGTATTGGTCTTGTCTTCACTTCTCTAAGGGGATCAAGAGTTATGGAGGCAGCCCAATATTCTACATTATTTCTGTAATTTCCAAGCTGGATACAAGTTAAAGAAACTATGCTATTCTCATAAATCCTAAAGTAATAGAAACTGAGTAGATCACTGCCTGGGCCACACTGTTTCCATAATTCTTATTTACTATGGGAGTTGCAGGAACAGCGTACAACAGCCACTGTTTGCATGACTCACGATCTTGTGGTCTGGCAATGGAGCTGCGTATGCCCATGTCAGTGGCCAAGATGGAATTACCCCTTAAAGCTAAAGCCCCATGTAGCAGGCCGCAGTGCAAAAAGCGCTGCAGGAAAAACTGATCTGGAAATACAATGTGGTTTTTCCGCATCGTTTTTCACAGAAAGTCTGCAGAGGTTTCCTCTGCAGACTTTCTGCTTCAATTATACCTAGGGACCCCCTAGCTCTGACGATACATCGATGTTAGAGGAAGGACCAGACATATTGAATGTCACACTTTTGCCCTCTGTCGTCAAAGGTGTCTGGAAATGGTTACCTATTGACAACACATAAACAGTTATCTGAGACTGAATGTGGATGGTTAGGAGAAAAGGCAGTTTGGCTGTGAGAAAAGGAGGATGTATGGGCACCTTAATATGGTCATGTGGATAGATATGAATATATGATGGATAGATAGATAGATAGATAGATAGATAGATAGATAGATAGATAGATAGATTGTATTTACACATACAAATAAATCATAGCAAAAGCTGAAAGCTCTAGTCACTAGTAAGTCTGATATTTACCAGCTCCAGATGAGGGGTTCACTACAATGTGTCAAGAATAAAGATTTACTTTTATCTCAAACATCATCCATCAATGAGAAGAAATCCTCAAAATCCCGGAACTCTAGGAGAAGACATAAGAAGCGTGTTGGACGTTGCAGTGAGGGTGTTACCACCATCGTACCTTTCCAGATAATGCTTGTTTTCTTCTCTTTACAATGTCATTATATCTCATGATGAGGATACCAGATATGAGGCTAATGAAAAAAAATCCCTCTGTTTCCAGGATGATACATATAATTCCACAGTAGGGTCAAAACAAGTCGTTTACATGCAACATCACAAAATAATTCCACGTGAGGATATCCGGCTTAAGGATAAGTAACTGAGGCAACTGCATTATTTCTGAAATGTGGTAGGGGCCCCAGAACTTGTACATTGCACAATCTCATATGACATTGCAAAGCAGTAAAGTATATAAACAGGAGGAAGATGATATATGCAGTATCACCAGAGCACTATGACTACAACCTGGGCACAAACAGTGCTATACCTTCCTTGTGATGGGTTCCAGAAGGGAGCTTTTTAAAAACACTTGCGCTTTTGCAAATCGTAGCATGTCAATTATACCTATAGGAACGCTTGTGTTTTATGTATAGGAATGATAGAGGGAAAAGTCAGTGGACGAAAACTCCGAAGACTTTTTGTGAAAAAGCTATTATTGCAAAGTTAGTTGCTCAGACGAGCAGGATTTTGTTTCTTATTGTTTTGCCTGTATTTCATTTTACTCATTTTATGCCTGAAGTCAAGGTTTATTTATTTTCCTGTTCCTTCATATTTTGTGTCCCTGCCTTTGACTGGTTGGGTCCGCACCACTGCTTCTACCGAGCTACCTTCCCCACAATATACAGTAAAGATTGTACACCTGCATGAATACACATAAATGAAAAATAAAAATGCATAGTAAACAAAATTTCTGCAAGAATGGTAAAGGCAGCAATTGTAGTTGTGCTTCACTCACTGTCACATGCAAAATAATTTCTGTCTATGGAGTGATGAAGTGGCGACTTCAAAAGTTGGATTTTTGTGTGACTGTTGCCTCACAGTAGCAGCATATCCTGTGCGACATCATAGAAAGGAATGGCTTTTTTTTCTGACTTTAGTGCGATTTTAAATCACATGACAAATGCTGCTGTGTAGCCCCTGCCTAATATCGCAGGGTGCTTGCCAGTATATCACAATATATAGCAATAGTGCACTGCAGTGAAGCTATATCTTCTTCAACTGGAAAGACATCAATGGTGGAATTGATGTTTTTCCCCTTTAAAAATGAAAAATAACAATCAATAGCTTAAATGCACCCCTTAATTTAATCACAAATGTCCTTAGCCCTGAAAACACCAACTCAATGGCACCAACAACTGTACTTATATTACCATAGAGTTCCTGAGCAATGCCTTCCAGAGCCAAACCCTATATTTTCTTTTCTAGACGGATAGACCCTCACCAAGCTGGGATGAAGCTTCCAATCTCACTAATGAGTGAAACCTTCTTATTCCCTGGTGTGACTGATGCACCCCCTTTGCCCTTAAGCTCCACCTATAACTAGACTTAACCCTTTCTAGTGAAACTAAACTTCCTACAATACCTATTCCCAAACCATTTACTGATTAATTGCTACTTTTACCCCAGTCATGCACCACTACAGTGATCTCAATATTACCAAACCATGGCTACTGCTGTAACTTCTGTTCAAATGGTATATGGTCAATATTAATTTCTGGTTGCCACAAACGACGTGCATTCTTTTATCCGGGGTCCCTTACCTTGTCCCTGCAGTAAATTCTTCATAGTGATGGTTAGGGGTGCTAAGGAGTTTAATCCACCTTAGTGTGGTTAGGGTAATCTGTGGGTCTCCTTGGTTTATGGGCCAGATGGAAGCTGCAATCTCAATACTGATGCCAGTGCTTATGGGCCCCCTAAGGCTCCTGGGCCCGGGTGTGACTACATCCTCTGAACCCCCCTTAAGTTACACCCCGGGTTGGCAACCATTATCCTAAAAGAACCTTTAACAACCTTACAGTATGTAACTTCCCACAATGAATGTAGGGGCTTTGATGTCTTCCATTTGACTCAGTTGACCCACTTGGACACTATAGATAGTTTTTTTCAATTTGAAATAGGTCAATCCGACGTGTTCTATTTACTTTCTATGTTATTTCCTTTTTCCATATTTACATGATGTTCTTTGCTTTTGTATACTAAAATTTTTTAATTAAAAAATTTCTTTCAAAAAATCAACAAAAATATCCTCCATCAAGTGTTCCCCATTCTGGATTTTGTTAAGGATCTTTCTTTATGCACACTATTGTATAGATACACACATGATATCCTTCCGCATGCAGGACAATGCTGGCAGTATGATAGACTCAATGGACTGGCGCTATCTACAGGGAATATCATTGAGATTACTCATTCTTCTTCAGTTTTTGTCTAGGAATGACAGGTGGTAAGGCTTCCTGGTGTAAATGTGCTAAATGCTGTCTAGGGTCATCTAACACTGTCAGTATAAATACTTTTCTAGAGAATTTTGTGACATTAAAATAGAAAACGCATGTGTAAGGAAGCCTGAAAGAAAACTTCCAGCAGAGTAAAGTCAATGATTAATGAAACCTGACAAATCTCAAAACTATTAAAATAGAAGAAGGGGCTGAAAAGTGCAACTATGGCATGGGGTCTTCAGGTTAACCATCTGCATTCATTTCTATATGTACTACAGCTCTAAGAGACCTGGTAATATATAGTACAGCTATTCATTTCTAGTGCCAAAAAATTATGTAGTAAAGTCAAACCGCTTGGAAACATAAAAAGGGGCCCACAAAAGTGACCACAGTGAAGGAACCACGATATCTAAGGATCGCGACACAGGGAGTAGGTTCCATTTGCCTGTTCATCTCTCCTTTCTCACAATCACAAGGTGCAAATGAGTTACCATAGTAACCAGAAGATTAACAATGGCCCCCAAGTCTATCATGGGTAGAGGCCAAATAGGTTATGCCAGAGGAATGGCCTAAGAGATTGTCAGTAGAGATGAGTGAGTAGTATTCGATCGAGTAGGTATTCGATCAAATACTACGGTATTCGAAATATTTGTACTCGATGAATACCACTCGCTATTCAAATGGAAAAATTAGTTGCAGAACCAGTGTTGATTGGCAAAATGCTATACAGTCGGCCAATCAACGCTGGTTCTTCTCCTACCTTTAGAAGTCTTCTCCGTGCAGCTTCCCTGCGCCGTCTTCCGGCTCTGAATTCACTCTGCCAGGCATCGGGCCTGGGCAGAGCCGACTGTACATGCCCGCGCTACAAGAAAATGGCCACTTACAGTTAAAGCGGCCATTTTCTTGTAGTGCAGGCATGCGCAGTCGGCTCTGCCCAGGCCCGATGCCTGGCAGAGTGAATTCAGAGCCGGAAGACGCCGCGGGGAAGCTGCACGGAGAAGACTTCTTGGAGAATCCAGCCCGACCCTCACTCGTGGACTTGGTGAGTGTAATTTGATCGAACGTTGCCTACCCCTGAAATGAGCATTTTCCCCCCATAGAGTATAATAGGATTCAATATTCGATTCGAGTATCAAACCTCGAACATTTTACTGTTCGCTCATCTCTAATTGTCAGTGCACCACTAACAAGCAATGATGCTTTGCAATATTATTAGGCCCCATGCACACGACCGATTGCACTATCCAATGTGACAATTTTGTAGCAGAATGCAATTGGATGACATCGGAGTGTATTCTGTGATGTAATTACTCCTTCTGGGGATTCCGATGCATTCTGTTTTGATGAAACAGATTAGAATAGGATTCCTCTTCAGAGGCGTATGCAGAGAAAGGCTTAAAATATTTTGTTCAGAATAACAATAGTGTCCCTTCACATTATGTATGGGTCAGACCAGATTGGATGGGGGGAAAAAAACACAAAAATTTCACAAATTTTTCTCTTTTTTTTTAAAGTTTATTGAAGGCTATACTGTATTGGAGTTATTTTTTAAAGATTTGCGCAGGACATTTCACATTGGGCGAACAATAAGCTATTGCTTGTATATAAATTAAGTTTTTTTTATATTTGCACAGGCAAAATCAGCATTTATGTAGTGTAATTAATAAAAAAAAAACACATTTTTCACTAACAGGATTGTCTTCAGTGCAAAGAATGTTTAAAGAGTGTGTGTAGAAATGAAATTGTTCTAATGCAAGTACTATCAGAGAATATAGATTCTGTCAATGAGAGGGTTAATTGTTTGCAGCAGACTCACTGAACCTGTCCTATCTATGTCTGTCTATTCAATTCTATTCTATCACTACTACTCTGCCTGTTCATCATTATTGCTTGATTCTATAAGTACTTCTATACCTGTTCATTTTTTAAAGATCAATTCTTTATTTAATAACATATAGTCAACAATACAACAAACTGGAAGTAGTTGAATAAAAATAGATCAGATGATGTAGCGTCGAGATGACATCAAAAATTAGTGAGCAACAGCGTTTTTAACGTTTATCATAGGGAGAACCAAAGAGAAATGTAATAGGAGACCCAAGTCAAGAATAGTACCCAGCGGCAGCCCACTAGGAGCAAGCAAAAGAAAAAAACACATTTAGAGCCAAGTGCAGGGGTGACCAGCACAGCCCCCCATTATACAGGTTAGATAGGGTGCCATCTGCCCCACCAGGCAAGTGTCTGTGGATCCGGCAGACGATCCTTAGGAGTGAGAAAGCATTGTGGAGCTAATAAAAGGAAAAAGTCAGCTGCCAGTGCACAGAGAGAGGAATAAGGGTCCATTCACATGGAGGAATTTGACGCTGATTCTGGCACGGAATCCTTGTCAGAATCAGCGCTGAAAAAAAAAGACTCCCATTGACTTCAATGGTTTCCTTTTTCAGCACAGAAACCATTGAAATCAATGGGAGGCTTTTTTCCCCCATTGATTTCAATGGGTTCAGCATGGAATCAGTGCTGATTCTGACGCAGAATCAGCGTCAAATTCCTCGTGTGAATGCACCCTAGTAAAGTATAAAGTGGAATCTGGGAGTCTAAGAGTTCAAACAGAAGACCCTACTAGAGACCCAGAACTGGCAATCTCATGGAGATGACAGTGAGGATTCCACCATGGAAGAAGAAGTGGAAGGGCGCAGTTGAGCTAGGGTGCCTGTGTGATTTGGTAGATTGCTGAAGATAGTGGCAGGGGCTCAAAAGGACGTCTGTTCACTTGACCGGCTAGTTATGTTCCCTGTTGTTCATCCCCTCTTGGAATGCAAAGGCACAAATATGACTCTGTCCCCAAAATCATGTTTTTATTGTACACTGCTAAAACATAAAAAAAATCTATACTTATTGCAATATGTAATAAAAGTTAATTGAATATTTTACTACATAGTAAACAGTGGGAAAAGCACAAAAAAACAATGGCGGAATTGCTGATATTTTGCATTCTTTCCCTTCCTATATTGATAAAATTGAATCAACAAATTATATATAGTTATTCGTTCTTATTAAGTTTTATTGGTGGGTGGAAACAAATAAAAATTCCAACAATGATTTTTTTCTTTTCCATTTTGTGCCCACTGTTTATTGTGCAGTAAAAATAACAAGTTAACTTTATTGTAGGACTTAGTACAGATATGGCAGTATACTACAAATGGGTACTTTCATTGCAATGGGTAATAGGTTACATAAGTTTTAGTACTTTTGCACGACAAAAACATTTTCTACAAAAAATAAGTTTTTACGTCACCACATTCCCATAACTGTAACTTTTTTATTTTTCTATTAAAATAGTTGTATAAATGCTTGTAGGGTGTTTTAGAGTCTTTAGTGGTATTATTTTGAGGTCCTATTTATGGCACTATTTTACATTCCTTCTTTCCCCCACTGTTTACTGCACACCAAAATAATATGTAGGTCTTTTTTTTATTTATTTATTTTTTAAATAAAATGTTATAACATTTAAGTGTACTTATATTTGTGCCCAGGGGGCAGAACAGGATTTTCCCATAGACTGCAATGCATAAGTATTGCAGTCTATGATACAAGTGATTTAATGATTGTAGAGTCAAGCCCCCTAGAAGGGCTAATTTTTGCTTTTAAAAAAAAAAAATAATAATAATAAAAAAATAATTATTATTAATAATAATATTATTATTAATAATAATAATAAATTATAAAATAAAAATATAATAATTCAAATCCTCCATTTTTCCTAGGTCACACATAAAAACACATTTTAAAAAATAATCATAAACATATTATGTATCCTAGTTTATGAAAATGTCCAATCTGTGACCCCTGCAGTATTAAAAAAATAAAAAGCCAACGTTCCATTTTTTGCCATTTCTCTTTCCATAATTTTTTTTTTTAATACAATGTGATCAAAATGTTGGACATTTCCCAAAATGATATTAATGAAAATTACATCTTGTTCCACAAAAAGTGACACCTTACACAACTACATAACTGAAAACATAAGTTATAAGTGTCAGTATATGGTGACTAAGGCTAAGGCCCCACTGGTCGGAAACGCAGCAAAAAAACGCAGTGTACTGTCGCAGAAAAAAACGCACATGTACATGCATTTTCCATTGCGTTTTTCAGTTTTGTGCTGCACAAATTCATATGAGTTTTCTGTTGAGTTTTTCATTGCGTTTTTGCTCGATTTAGCTTTAGCCTCAACCAAGCAAAACAGTGAGTTTTTGTCTGTGGATTTTGATGCTTTTCCGCAGCGTTTCTGCGGAGTTTCCGCAACACATTTATCATGCTACATTTTTGCTGCGGTTTTCACATTCTCCATAGAAATCTATGGAGGAAAAACTCAGCGTTTCTGCAACTATAATTGACATGCTGCTTTTTTGAAAAACGTTCAAGCTTTTCACAGCGTTTTTTTCCCGCAGTGTGGGGCTAGGATTAGACAAAATTGCATTCACTATGCTGCTACTGTAAAACGCAATGTTTTTTTCCGCAATGACCAAAAACTCTGTGTTTCCGCCCAGTGGGGCCTTAGCCTAAAATGGTTTTTTTTTTCAGTTTTTGATTTTTGAAAAGGTATTACTATATAACAAAATTTGGTGAAAAACATGAAAACAAAAATTAGAAAACCCCCCCCCCCAAAACTACACAATTGCAATTTTTTAATTTCCACCTCTATTTTGATTTTTTTCCAACTTCCCAGTACATTGTATGGAATAAGAAATACTATGGGAGATCAAATAAATCTTGCTGAAATGCTATAAAATATACATTTATAAGTTTCCTTTAGCAATGCGATGGTTAACAAGTGAGTCATAGACCTCAGCTCAACTCAGCATGATACAATGTCAGCTCTCCTCCCAATAACTCAACCACCATTATCTCTTTTACAATCCTTTCCCATGAGGTTCCTCTAGACACGCCAGCTGTTTGAGCTTGTAAAAAAACATATGCCCCTCCATACAGAAGTAAGGGGTCTGGGCCTGAAGAGAGGCCTTTTCCGGCTAAATGAAAACAACGTGGCAATGTGTGAGACAGACGTGCGCTGAAAGGAAACCAGGAATTAGGGAGACTTTGAGAAGTAAGCACCTGCACCTTGCAGGGCTATGGATACTGTTATCTGAACCAGGGCTCAGTCAGAGCCGAAAAATACAGCCATGAAAATGATAGCCTGGCAGAGGTTTCGCCTCACAGCCAATATCGGTTAGGTACAACAAGGTCTGGAAATTAGACAGAGGCTCTTTTGTCGAGACAGGGAGATTCACTGTCTGGTCCTGTACTATATATTTATTAAAATGGTCAAAAAACAAAACAATTTTAGGCGATGCTAATATCTGTTGGAAACTTTGTCGCAGAATCGGCAGAGGAAAAAGTCCTGCATGGAGGTTAAGGGTAAGTTCGCACAGTTTTTTGGTCAGGATTTTGAGGCTGTATCTGCCTCAAAATCCTGACCAAAAAGACAGCTCCCATTGAAATCAATGGGAGCTGGTCCGTTCTTTTTTCTCGGAGCCGGTTTGTTCCGGCTCCCGGAAAAAGAAACAAGATGCTCATTCTTTCAGCCGGATTTACCTCGCGACATTCACCTGAAGACACTCCCTACCAACTAGGCCCATTCATTTGGGCTAATCCGGTCCTAATCCAGTCGCAGCTACCGTATTTTGGACTGGAACCTGAGGCGGCATTTCTAAACATTGTTTGAAGGAAATCTCTTGAATTTGCTTAAAGGGGCTCTATCAGCAAAACCTAAAAAAGAATGATCTACTTACGCATCGTGCACAATGGGCGGGCATTCAGGGTGTGCCGTCTTCTTCATCCACGCCTCCTCTTCCTCCGATGTCCTCGGGTCCCTCCTCCTCCGGCGCTCGCTAACTGACATTGATTAAAAAAAATGGCCTTGGCGCATGCGCAGTAGCCGTAGTAGAAGCAGCATGCTACTGCGCATACGCCCAGGCAATTTTTTTTTTATCAATGTCAATTCGCGAGCACCGGAGGAGGACGGGACCCGAGGACATCAGAGGAAGAGGAGGCGTGGATGAAGAAGACGGCACACCCTGAATGCCCGCCCAGCGTGCACGATGCGTAAGTAGATCAAATTCTTTTTTAGGGCATTATTTTAAAACGGGGGGGGGGGTAGTTTAATATAACTTTTACGGTGCCTGAATAGCCTTTTTAAAGGCTATTCACGCATATGTGGGGCTCTATCAGCATGATTTTGCTGATAGAGCCCCTTTAACTAACAGTTTAGATAGAATCCTTGAGATAGTAATGCACCTTTAAGTGTCTGATAGACCCATATGAACTCCAGAGTCCACATATATGTAAAAATATTTTCATGGCAATTTCTTAGTTGTACTTCTGCTACAGTACCTGTTTGTGGAGTATGCTAGGCATAAAGGGCTAAAATACACTTGCCCTTAATTCATGGAAGGCCCTAAGAGAGATGGGAGTCATTTTAGTGTAGGGACCCATCTAAAAGAGGCCACAGAGTAATAGAGGATGGGCTTATAAATTTTTTTTATCAAACTGTAGCGCAAATAACCTCATTTTCATAATTTTTTTTAATGCAGTAGGGATTTTCAGTAAGGCTCTTGGTACTAGCAGAGGGCTGTTACACCTTTTCATATAGCTAAAGACAGTGATAGAACTCGAGGTAAAGACTGTGAATGACTAGCTATGGAGGAGAAGATGATAAAATGTTAGGAGTTAAAACGGCAAAAAATATTGATGACCTATCCTAAAGATAGGTCATAAAAACAGATCAATGGGAATTTGACATCCGACATCCCCACCGATCATCTGTGTTCAGCCACCGATACTGATACATAGAGAATGGGGGTTTCCTGTGTAGTGGCCAGACCTGGTACTGCAGATCCCCTGCAGATCAGCTGCATTGACTCATTTCCACCACTTCACAGAGAACAGAGCTTTCTGCTGCCTGCGCCATTCTCTGTCAGCTACAGACTCAAGGCGGCGGGTGAGTGTCAGGACCCCACAGATCTGATATCAGTGATCGATCCTATCCTGAGAGTTAACCAGTTAGTTAAAAAACCCTGTTTTTTTACGGTCAAGCAAAAATGTGTTAAAAATTGTAACTTCAGATGTTTTGCCTTCAGTGATCTTCCTGCATTCAGTGAGAAAAAAAAGTACAGTAAAAATATGAAAGTGATACAGAACAGCAGGATAAGAGCACAATGGATACTGGAGGAACCCTTCCAAAGACGGTGGTAAAATAAGGTCCCAGTGCTTTAGATTCCATCTCAGTTCTTAGATTCCCATCGACAGCTCGACTATGAGAAGTGTTGGTTTAGATAGTTATAATCTTAGAAAACTGGCATGCTTCATGGTGTTAGCTTATGTTAAGGTTTATAGATAAGACGTGAGCTGCCTTCTATATTTCAATCTAAATATAATTATTTATATTGGAGAAAACTGAAGTACAGTTGATCCATTGACACTTGAGAAAAAATTATATTCTATTCGATTATTATAGTATATGTAATATCTGGCCAAAGTGATTAACCCTTGCACCGAAAGGGGCAACTTAGTGTTTAGCTGACAAGGTTTGACCTACCAACTCCAACAGGTTGCCCATAACAGCTATATATAATAACTCCATAGAGATCACATATTTGTCAAATAGTCCAAAATGGTGAATTTCATGGCGAATCATGGTGGCAAGAGATCAATTCCACTCTTAGCTTTAGTTGGACTTTTTTTTTTAAAACTGTAAATTTTTGTTGAATTTTTTCAAAAATGTAAGAATACAAACAGAAACGTATTGCAAACCAAATACAATAAAACAAAAAGTGAAGGAAGGGAGAGGAACAAAGAATCCCAGGAAAAAGCATTGTAGAGTAAACAACCAAAAAACGATCCAAACTAGGGCAAACAGAACACAGGACACCGAGCATATAGGACAGGGAGTTGATGAAGACGATGAGGAAGGGAAAAAGGGGGGGATCAAAGACCACAAAGTGTGCAATATGTATCCCATGGGGACCAGACGACTGGAAGACATCTGTTGTATTGGTAAACGTAGCAGTAAGATACTCAACGTTGCACGAGCCACAAGGGCAGAACAGGAAGATGTACACTCTTTCAGTTGAGGGCCACAAGTGGTTTAGAAGCTGTACAGGGATATAGGAAGAGTTTAGAAGACATTTTACCAAGGTATCGAGGAGGCAAGCATAGTTGCACTTTTTTTTTTTTTTTTTGATGATAATAATGGGCCTTCTTCTAGTCAGTCCTTATTGTATTTGAGCCTTGGCCCACTACAGAATCCTCTAGTGCATCAGTGGACAATCTAGACTGGAGTGGTGGTGTGAAATTTAACTGAGACAAAGGGTTCTTCTTTTTCTGTACCCCTAAGTGGTGAATACTGTATTATTGAGCTGGACTGTTGTTTGTATTGATCAATCTAAGTGAGCGTATCCTGAAAACATTGTTATCCATACATTGTTATCTTAAAGGTGAGGATACACATTAGTCTTTTGGCAGCCAACGTGGACAATTTGGAATAACATTGGTTATAACAATACAAATGCTTATGACATGCGACAACAGACCTTAGTCTGCCAAAAAAAGTTTGGTCATGTTGGAAATTTTTGACCTTTAGCCAAAAATAAAAATGTTTGATATGATCTGCCATTTTGATCAACTGTGCCACATGCAAATTGATCTCCAAGTGACCTACTCTCTCTTGGCAACTCATCTCTTTGCAGAGTAGAATGGATGATGCAGAAGACAGCAGGGATATCCATCAAGACAACCTAGGATAGGCTGTTGTCAAGATTGAAGACACATTCCTGCTGAAGAAATGCCCAATAGACATAGGAAGATCAATTGGGATGTGGGTCAGTTATTGTTCCATTTTTGAAGGTATTCTTTATTACTGATGGGACACACGAGTATGTTTCCCTTGTCCCTAAGTAGTGGTGATAGTGATTTAGAGCTGCTGTGTGTATGAGGATTCTAGGAATACCCTTACAAGACACGTATTCTTTTAAACAGACCACTACCATAATAATTAGGAAATATTATGATCCCTCTCAATGCACCTATGAAATGCAGCTATCATAACATTCGAGTGCCATACAAATCCATGTACGAAAATCTTTAAATGATACTCAAATGATATCTGATATTATAATGTTCCCTACTGGGATTTGCACATTGACAGCTACATACTAAGGATGTATTTTCAGGTGTTATATTCAGTTGTAATTTTGCATTTATCTTTATTATAATCCAGTGCCTGTCTGGATATGTGTGTTTGTCTATAGCTTTTACCAAGGTCTTCTTTCCTCAATGTTATTGATAATACACCATCAGCCATTACATTTACACCACCTGTCTAATATTGTGAAGGATCTTCTTGCGCTGTCAAAACAAGTGAGGCGTGGACTCCTCAAGACTACATGGAAGACCCTGTGGTATCTGACGTTGAGGCACTAGTGGGAGATCCTTTAAGTCTTGTAAATTGCAAAGTCATGCCTGCATGGATCGGACTTGTTTTTCTATCACATCCCACAGATTACGAATAGATAGAGTTCAAGTGAATTTGGAGGTCATTTTTGGGAGTATTTGGTCAGCAACAATGTTTAGGTAGGTGGTACATGTCAAAGTAACACCCACTGGAATGAAAGGTCCCACATTTTCCAAGTACAACATTATCCAGAACATCACACGACCTCCTTCATTCTCTCCCCTTAGAGTCCTGGTTCCATCTCTTCACCATGTAAGTCACATACATGCACTGGATTTCCCACCTGACATAAAACTAAATCTGAAGCTTCAGACCAGTCCACCTCATTCCATGGCTCCTTTGTCCAGTTCTGATGCTCACATACCAACATAGACTGTTTTTGTGGTGAAAAGGGACTAGCACGAGAATTCCGACTGATGCAAATCCCTAAACATAGTAAGCTATGAGCTACAAGCACTGTGTGTCCCAACACCTATCTATCCTAAGCAGATTTAACTTTTTCAATTGTTTGTACTACAGAAGATCTGTGGGGTCATATCAGAGAGGAGAGCCTTTGCTCTCCATACACTTTAATATGTGCCCCTACTCTATCTCCATTTACCAGTGTCCTTCCTTGGACCACCATTGATAGTGCGATAAGGTGACAGGCAGAGTGCTGGAGTCCTGGCATATCTTCCCCAGATTCCTGACTTATGTGTGGTCCAGTGCGGATCATGAATAGGCTTCAACCTTGGGTGTGGGTCCTAAGGCTTGTTACTGGGCTATAAAAGGCTGCAGATCCTGCACTTGAGGGCAGATCCTGGGAGCGAGAGGATGCGCCTGGGTCTGTCCTGATGCTGTCAGACTGCTGAGATGGTATTGTGCTCTATTTGGTTGATTCATGTCGCTGGCAGTAAGCCACACGTACAGTTAGTACTTATTGATTAGTTATTGCTCAGACGAGCAGGGTTTTGTTTCACATTGTTTTTGCCTGAAGTCAAGGCTTTATTTTATTTTGCTCCTTTTATACCTGATGTGAAGTTTTATTTATGTTGCTGTTTTGTTTTTTTAAATAAACCTGTTTGCCACAGTTTTTGTGTCCCTGTCTCTGACGGGTTGGTTCCGCACCATTGCTGCTACTGAGCTAACTTCCCCACAATAGATTCTAATTATTACACCCCAAAATTACCCCACAAGACATGTCATTTTTTAGATGCTCATACTGGGTGATCTAACCAACACAGCCTAGTCCTTAAAAGTGGCTCAGCTCCTTATGCCCACCCCACCTTTTTTGTTTCTACCATAAAGTTCACTATTTACTGCCTAAAGTATTCACCTTTTGACTGATGCCATTGGTACCAAATACCAGACCCCCCCCCCCAAGCTATGATGTATTGTTGAAACAGCTTACGAGTCCCCTAAGCCTCGTGAGCATGGTGCAAGTGCACCCTCTGCACCCCCTGAAGTTATGCCCCTGGCTCCATGCATTTGCCCTGCTCTCTGTTCCCCCAAACATCCATAAAGCTCATGTCCTTTCTACAACAAAGCATGAAGGACCCTGATTTATGAATATACTCCTTCCAATACAATGTTCCTGACCATTATATATTCAAAGCAAAAAAAACAAAAAAACAACAAAAACAGAACACATTTCACTTCTAGGCTCTTTTCGCTAATCCTTTGGTTGCACTGCTGGTACTCTGTTGCCCCAGGCTTGCTTCTAGAATTGCAGATAAACACATGATGCAAAGCCAGGCAGGCAGCGACATATTAGACAGAGCCAGAGGTTTCTGACAACAGTGGTTATGGGATAAGCACAAGATTGTCAAACAAACTGTCAGCAACCAATTGTCATATGAGGTACTGGGGATCAAGGGAACAGTCAAGGCAGGTTGTATAAATATCAAAGGTCGTGGGTCAAGTTAGGGAGCACATGAAATGGAAGCTTGGAATAGCAGCTAGATTTTTATTGGATGGCATCTTGGCTGAAGCTCTCACATTGTATCGAGCCTGGAGGGATCCAGATGTAGCCCTTGGTTGTTCTTTTGATAATATACCATATTAAATTACATACGTGCCTAATATGATGATCATCGGCATAGTTCCATCTACCATGTATCTTATGCAATACTGGGGTCTTCTCGTGTTGCCGAGGTTCCTTTGGCACTGTTGCATCTGAACCCCTATAAAGCTCACCCCTGTTAGAGAATTGGTGTGCATGCTTTCAGATGCCAGTATCAGTGCCTTCTCCTTGGACATCTTTACATGTGCTCCAGCTCTGATAAGAAATCCAGTAGGCAATGACCTGAACCTTCGGACCATGCTATAGTATCTAGTACATAACATAGGTGCCTTGTGGACATAATAAGTAGACATAGTATAAAAATAAACCTCAATAAGTGCACTTAATGAAAATCACATTTCGTTCAAACTCTATTTACACTAGTATTGTGGATGCCATTTATAATGGAGCCTTGATGGCTATGTTGGATTCATTGTGTACAGGAAGACTACGTATATTGACTGTAATGGGGTCCGTATGGGGTTATGTCAGAAGTTATGATGGAAAAATAACACTGCAGTCTACACAATACTGAAAACCCTGACCATCAATGCTAATGCGAACTGAGCCTAAAGTATGAAATGGTTTGAACCTCTCCTATTTGCATTGCCTGCTGTTGTGAAACCTTGTTATAATAGGATACTGTGAGCCTTGCCATGTTTCATTTGAGGAGTCACCTAGATGTCTATTGAACTGTCTGCCCTTATTATGTAAAATTGCATAGAGCTTCCTGTTTTTCAGGACAGACATTATTCACGAAGCGCTTCCAGTCTGCAGACATAGGTAGCAAGTGAATGCAGTTATTGGGACACATACTATTTCAATTAGCCATGTCTGGAATTAATATTGGCTGTTTGGTATTCTCTAGCACCGGCTCTGCGAGCGGCCTTTACCTTCCACTACTTTCCTACTGTTCAAAGTATGTCTCAATCGTTAAGGCAGTGATATTTTTAGATGGTATATTACATATGTTTAATATATGTATGTTATATCATTGGAATTTCCTTTCAACCAATGGGAACGTGACCCAGAATATGAAATGTGAACCATGGATTTTATAATATATGGCTTGGACTATAAGTACAACATAGTCAGACAATGACTCTTGAGTGTCCAAATTATGTAGCATTGTCCCTATGGACAGAAATTTACTAGACACTACTTGGAATTTGTCAGGTCCACAATGTCTACCAAACCATTAATAGTGCCATGTAAGGGCCTTGAAGAAGAGCAGAAACATAAGTGAGCCAAAGTGGAGATTTAGCCATAAATACAGGTTCCAAAATGCTGCCCCATGGTCTTGATTTATGGCTACAGCATTGAGCAATAACAGGTAGATAAGAAAAACAAAACCTTTGTAAATTGAATAAATGTATTGAATTTTTTTTAAATAAAAGAGTAGAAATATGCTTAAAGAGAAAAAAAAAAAGCAAAACCAATCAGCAAATAACAGTCTAGTTTAATGTCCTATATGTAGCAAGAAGCTTCCACTAGATGTCAGTCTTGTTGATCATTGGTGACAACACAAATTCAGACTTTACTCATATGTATGTATAGATGACTCTTAATATGTTTTTAATGACTTTTGTTATCTTCTGATATGAGTCAATTGAAACAGTGCCATATCAGTATCTATCCATCTAATGATTGGCACTTCTTTGAGTTGACCACCCAAAATGTATGTGTAATGTACAGTATGGTTTCACTGTATATATACCGTATTTTCGGGACTATAAGGCGCACATAAAAACCTACGATTTCCTCAGAAATCGTAAGTGCGCCTTATAGTCCGGTGCGCCTTATATATGGATGGAAGCGGTGGCAAAGTCTGCGTGCCGCTTCCATACATACATAAAAGGCACCGTAAGGGTGCATTCACACTACGGAACGCCAGCGTGTATCACAGCCGTACACGCCGGCATTACAGCAGGGCTGCCGGACACTTCCCATTCATTTCTATGGGAGCCAGCATGCGAGCGCTCCCCATAGAAATGAATGGAAAAAAGCAGTCCATTCATTTCTATGGGGAGCGCTCGCATGCTGGCTCCCATAGAAATGAATGGGAAGTGTCCGGCAGCCCTGCTGTAACGCCGGCGTGTACAGCTGTGATACACGCTGGCGTTCCGTAGTGTGAATGCACCCTTAAAAGTTATATTAAACTACCCCCCCGTTTTAAAATAAAACCCTGAAACAGAATGTGAAACTTACCGAGCGGTGCAGGGTGGGCGGGCGGGCATTCAGGCCTCCTCTTCCTCCGATGTCCTGACCACTTCCTCCGGCGCTCGCGAACTGATAATGGCCTGGGCGCATGCGCAATATCATAATGCTTCTACTACGGCTACTGCGCATGCGCCCAGGCCATTATCAGTTAGCGAGCGCCGGAGGAGGAGGATGGAACATCGGAGGAAGAGGAGGCCTGAATGCCCGCCCACCCTGCACCGCTCGGTAAGTTTCACATTCTGTTTCAGGGTTTTATTTTAAAACGGGGGGGGGGGGGGGGGGGGGTAGTTTAATATAACTTTTACGGTTGGGCTCTATCAGCATGATTTTGCTGATAGAGCCCCTCCTCGCCTGCCGAGCGCTTCCAATAGAAGCGGCTGGCACGTGGGGGGTTAAGCGGCCGCTGGCAAAGTCTGCGTGCCGCCGCTTTCAATAACATATAATGCGCACCGGATTGCGCCTTATAGTCCGGTGCGCCTTATATATGAACCGAGACGGACTATAAGGCGCTCATAGGCAATGCGCCTTATAGTCCAGTGCGCCTTATAGTCCGTAAAATACGGATCTATCTATCTATCTATCCATCTATCATCTCTCTATTATCTAAGATATTATCTAGATATTAGATTTTACGCGCTCAATTTGAATGTGTTTTTACGATCAGAATGAGCACAGCGTTACATGAGAAGGCTCCCATAGGGAGTAAACGCGGAGTAAACATGCGTGTATTTTTGCAAAATACACGTGTAAAAATAAGACTCCCATTGACTTCAGTGATATTTTTTACACGTGTAAAAATACGCCTGTAAAAATACGCCTGTAAAATGTCATTGAAGTCAATGGGAGTCTTATTTTTACACGTGTATTTTTACATGTGTATTTTGCAAAAATACACACACGTTTACTCCGTGTGAAAGGCTCCCTTATTGTTTTTTTATGGTTGCTGATATCCCCGGGGCTTCCACTTAAAGTGGTATTCCCATAACCCTTGTTCACCAACCTGCAGACTCTGTGCTCTCTTCACTTCATGGATTTCTTGGCACATTGGTGGGCGGGGTTTCACTTGCTCTGCTATCTGTTATGTTTGCAGTCAGTGAGGGATTGGTTGTAAATGCATTACCACAGTGTGAAGCTGATGTAGCAGAGCTGGATTTGAGTCAGCTTGCATTACATACAGAGGTAACAGACTCCTTATCTCAGCCCTTATGAGCCAAATTCAATTAAACCAGAATCAGAAATGCCAGAGCTCTCACCTATCCCCTCCCCTATCTGAGGAGCTCCGTTAGTTGTCAGACATACCCAGCTCAGAGCTGCTGCTGAGCACTCATCCCCTCCCTCCCCCCTGAGAGCAGGGAGCTACTCACTTGGGAACTGAGCAGATAAGCCCAGTGGTCATAGAAACTGAGTGTAAACAATGAAGTGAATAAATTAAGATAGCGGCCAAACAAAGCAGTTTTGATAAAGCAATGTACTTAAATGCACATAAACTAGCAGTATAGATAGTATGCTTTTCATGGCACAACCCCTTTAATATGCAGAGTACAATATCAGTTTCAGTTAGGCCATGTTTGGTCTGAATGAAATCGTCAGGCGAACCTTGCAAGATTCATTCGCCAAAAAAGTACTCATTTTGTAAAAGGGGCATGGTTTAAAGGGGCATGACATAAATAATTGCCATTAATCATAAGCAAGGTAGAATGACTGATTATTTACCATTTTGATTTAGGTCATTGCTCAGCCCTAATGTATATACATATACAATTTACCTGTGTCCTCTCTAAAATACTAGCATTTAATTGTTTCCAGATTTTGCTTGCTCAATTCATCCAGCTGCTTCCGAGTGACTGGGACCCTGCTAAAATGACCTGGTGTATTTTGCTCATGCTATGAAAAGGTTAAACCATGTCAGGGGTGCATGTGATCTTAGTGTTGTTCAACAATGTCCTTCGGGAAAAATAAAAGAACTGCTTTTACTATCTTACTGCTGGAAACAGTTTGCTAATGGCTGCCGAGGGACCTCTCGTGACACAGATGCACACTTCACAACACGCAAGATGCTGTGACAAGTCTTTTCTGGGTGTTTATCAGTGGTTACACATGTGGAGGATCTTCATCTGTAATCTTACCGTGCAGTCAGGAAAGGGGTTAGAACAATTGCCCCAAAGTACTAGCCCGGACTAGAGGTATAGAGAGTGGTCGGACATCTAAGATACCATTGGTAATGGTGCAGATTTTCAATTAAAATATAAGGGAGATTATGTAATACAGACAGGCTTGGACTGGCCCACCAGGGAACCGGTGAATTCCCCGATGGGCCCCGAACCTGACTCTAAGACCTCATTTTGCCAATATAAAATGCATTGGACAGGGACCCGACCAGGATGTTCAGGGACTCGATCGGGATATTCAGGGACTAAGCTGTGGCAGATATCCAACACTCAGCCTTTCTGAGCAATTTGGAAATGATACTCAAAATACACCATAGGTTCTGTGTAGAGTAGACTGGAGACTGACATTGGGAACTGTTGAGTTGGGTTGTTCATCGAGAGATATTCTAATTTCTTCCCTTCAATTTGATGGAATTGGTGATTATTTTATCTGGATTTTTACCTTCTTCTGGATCAACTCTGTAGTATAATAGAATGAAGTTGCCCATCTTGAGTCTTTTTCCTGGTCGTACCTCCTTGGATATCCTATGACATATGAAGCTAGTCTTTACATACACATTTTTTTATCCTTGCCTTTATTTCATCTAATCTCTATTTATTTTAAAGGAAGTCACTTCTAGACCCCTTATATACTGTTGGAATGGCTTTTAGTGGTGTAGTAAACATATCTTTTTGTGTTAAAACGGTCAGGTAAAAATAGAGGGTTCGGCAGATATGGCCCCACAGCCGATGTACTGAACTGCTCATTTACATATGGATTAATTGATTAATTTGATTAATTAGTTGATTTTCTTGACAGCAACATTGCATTTATATACAAAACATATGTTCACTCTACCACTTATGGGCCTACAACAGCATATAAGTGGTTTAGAAGACGGTGTTAGTGGTGGTAGACTCCTTTTAAATTTAGCTTTCATTTTGTGGTTGTCCAGCACCAAAACCTCCCCTTATTTCAACCCCAGAAATAGCGTCATACTTGTCTGTTCCTGGTATTGCAACTCTGAGGCCAACTTCTTTAATTCCCTATCCAATGGGCTTTTACAGGAATTTATTCAATAAAATATGTTCTTTTCTTGTATCTTAAATACGTAACATCCATCTCGATTTTAGGAGAGAAGAATCAGGTATGCTGCTCAAGGTCTTATGGCTCCAAAGGCCCCTAAGTATGATTAAACCTCAACTAAGTCAAAGGCATTCCATATTTCTCAAGCAACCGGAGCTGACAAGTCAAGACAAGCCATACACCTTCCATTTTATCTTAGCCAGTCCTCGTACCTTGACCCACTCCCCTCATGAAAGATCTAATCTTCTCCAAAGAAATCTTAATTGCTCATCTGTTGTGTGTTAACCTCTGCACTGGAAAACAAAACATTAGGTTTGTCACTCATGTGATAAGTTACAGGTTGGCGTTCCCAGTGCGGGTAATGTTCCGAATTACATCAGAAGGGGTTGTTATTATTACAGGTCTTTAACAATGCCACGTGGGACCCAGGTAATCGAGTGAACACTAGAAAGCTCTCAGTCATCTTCTTCCAGTTTGTATAACAATAACACAGACAAATAATACTCCACTTATTAGAAGAGGACGGAACGCGCATATCACTTACTGATAATAAACAGCTTCTGTCCCGTCGCCCGTGTTTAGTCTCTGAAAAGAGGCTCTGGAGAGAGCAAGGAGTACTTAATGTCTTTTTTTCATTTTGGCTACTTAGGAAGTCTCACTCCTTTTCCCAAATGAAACACCGTTCTCTTAGACACCACATCCATGAATTGCTCTATTCTTTATCAATATAAGGTATGTCTGACCTTACAAGGATTCATGATCTCATAAAATATGTACAAACTACATGGGCATTTTTTCATTGCTTTAAATTTTTTTTACTACAAATTATTTGTGAGTCATTTACAGTAATTTTGACTTGATAGAATTGTATTATTTAAACATGGTGGCTACAAAGCCATTGCCAATTTATGTGCCGTGATGTCCCTCTATATGAGTTTTATCCCCTATAATGTCTCTATAATATGGCAAGGAATGGAAGTTTCCAATATTTTCCATTCTGGATTTAATATAATAATAATAATTAGAGATGAGCGAACACTAAAATGTTCGAGGTTCGAAATTCGATTCGAACAGCCGCTCAATGTTCGTGTGTTCGAACGGGTTTCGAACCCCATTATAGTCTATGGGGAACAGATACTCGTTAAGGGGGAAACCCAAATCCGTGTCTGGAGGGTCACCAAGTCCACTATGACACCCCAGGAAATGATGCCAACACCTCTGGAATGACACTGGGACAGCAGGGGAAGCATGTCTGGGGGCATCTAACACACCAAAGACCCTCTATTACCCCAACATCACAGCCTAACAACTACACACTTTACACACTCAATACCACCTCTCTGACAGTAGGAAAACACCTTGAAACATGTGTATTTGGCACTTGCAGTGAGGAGAGCTTGTCACCAGCAGTGAATTTGGCCCTTGTAGTAAGTTGAGGTTGGCACCAACATTTGTTTTGAAAATCAGGGTGGATTGAGCCTCTAACCAGCAGAGTTTGGGCAAATTCATGGTGGAGGGAGCCTCTAAAAACCCCAGTTTGGACCAATTCATGGTGGAGGGAGCCTCTAAAAACCCCAGTTTGGACCAATTCATGGTGGAGGGAGACTCTAAAAACCCCAGTTTGGACCAATTCATGGTGGAGGGAGCCTCTAAAAACCCCAGTTTGGACCAATTCATGGTGGAGGGAGCCTCTAACCAGCCCAGTTTGGACCAATTAATGGTGGAGGGAGCCTCTAAACAGCCAAGTTTTGGGAAATTCATGGTGGAGGGAGCCTCTAACCAGCCCAGTTTGGACCAATTCATGGTGGAGGGAGCCTCTAAACAGCCCAGTTTGGGCAAATTCATGGTGGAGGGAGCCTCTAACCAGCCCAGTTTGGACCAATTAATGGTGGAGGGAGCCTCTAACCAGCCCAGTTTGGACCAATTAATGGTGGAGGGAGCCTCTAACCAGCCCAGTTTGGACCAATTAATGGTGGAGGGAGCCTCTAACCAGCCCAGTTTGGACCAATTAATGGTGGAGGGAGCCTCTAACCAGCCCAGTTTGGACCAATTAATGGTGGAGGGAGCCTCTAAACAGCCAAGTTTTGGGAAATTCATGGTGGAGGGAGCCTCTAACCAGCCCAGTTTGGACCAATTCATGGTGGAGGGAGCCTCTAAACAGCCCAGTTTGGGCAAATTCATGGTGGAGGGAGCCTCTAAAAAACCCAGTTTGGACCAATTCATGGTGGAGGGAGCCTCTAATTAGCCCAGTTTGGACCAATTAATTGTGGAGGGAGCCTCTAACCAGCCCAGTTTGGACCAATTAATGGTGGAGGGAGCCTCTAACCACCCCAGTTTGGGCAAATTCATGGTGGAGGGAGCCTCTAACCAGCCCAGTTTGGACCAATTAATGGTGGAGGGAGCCTCTAACCAGCCCAGTTTGGACCAATTCATGGTGGAGGGAGCCTCTAAACAGCCCAGTTTGGGCAAATTCATGGTGGAGGGAGCCTCTAAAAAACCCAGTTTGGACCAATTCATGGTGGAGGGAGCCTCTAATTAGCCCAGTTTGGACCAATTAATTGTGGAGGGAGCCTCTAACCAGCCCAGTTTGGACCAATTAATGGTGGAGGGAGCCTCTAACCACCCCAGTTTGGGCAAATTCATGGTGGAGGGAGCCTCTAACCAGCCCAGTTTGGACCAATTAATGGTGGAGGGAGCCTCTAACCAGCCCAGTTTGGACCAATTAATGGTGGAGGGAGCCTCTAACCACCCCAGTTTGGACCAATTCATGGTGGAGGGAGCCTCTAACCAGCCCAGTTTGGACCAATTCATGGTGGAGGGAGCCTCTAAACAGCCCAGTTTGGGCAAATTCATGGTGGAGGGAGCCTCTAACCAGCCCAGTTTGGACCAATTAATGGTGGAGGGAGCCTCTAAACAGCCAAGTTTTGGGAAATTCATGGTGGAGGGAGCCTCTAACCAGCCCAGTTTGGACCAATTAATGGTGGAGGGAGCCTCTAACCAGCCCAGTTTGGACCAATTAATGGTGGAGGGAGCCTCTAAACAGCCCAGTTTGGGCAAATTCATGGTGGAGGGAGCCTCTAAACAGCCAAGTTTTGGGAAATTCATGGTGGAGGGAGCCTCTAACCAGCCCAGTTTGGACCAATTCATGGTGGAGGGAGCCTCTAAACAGCCCAGTTTGGGCAAATTCATGGTGGAGGGAGCCTCTAAAAAACCCAGTTTGGACCAATTCATGGTGGAGGGAGCCTCTAATTAGCCCAGTTTGGACCAATTAATTGTGGAGGGAGCCTCTAACCAGCCCAGTTTGGACCAATTAATGGTGGAGGGAGCCTCTAACCACCCCAGTTTGGACCAATTCATGGTGGAGGGAGCCTCTAACCAGCCCAGTTTGGACCAATTCATGGTGGAGGGAGCCTCTAAACAGCCAAGTTTTGGGAAATTCATGGTGGAGGGAGCCTCTAACCAGCCCAGTTTGGACCAATTCATGGTGGAGGGAGCCTCTAACCACCCCAGTTTGGACCAATTCATGGTGGAGGGAGCCTCTAACCACCCCAGTTTGGACCAATTCATGGTGGAGGGAGCCTCTAAACAGCCCAGTTTGGGCAAATTCATGGTGGAGGGAGCCTCTAACCAGCCCAGTTTGGACCAATTAATGGTGGAGGGAGCCTCTAAACAGCCCAGTTTGGGCAAATTCATGGTGGAGGGAGCCTCTAACCAGCCCAGTTTGGACCAATTAATGGTGGAGGGAGCCTCTAACCAGCCCAGTTTGGACCAATTAATGGTGGAGGGAGCCTCTAAACAGCCCAGTTTGGGCAAATTCATGGTGGAGGGAGCCTCTAAACAGCCAAGTTTTGGGAAATTCATGGTGGAGGGAGCCTCTAACCAGCCCAGTTTGGACCAATTAATGGTGGAGGGAGCCTCTAACCACCCCAGTTTGGGCAAATTCATGGTGGAGGGAGCCTCTAACCAGCCCAGTTTGGACCAATTAATGGTGGAGGGAGCCTCTAAACAGCCCAGTTTGGGCAAATTCATGGTGGAGGGAGCCTCTAAACAGCCAAGTTTTGGGAAATTCATGGTGGAGGGAGCCTCTAACCAGCCCAGTTTGGACCAATTCATGGTGGAGGGAGCCTCTAAACAGCCCAGTTTGGGCAAATTCATGGTGGAGGGAGCCTCTAAAAAACCCAGTTTGGACCAATTCATGGTGGAGGGAGCCTCTAATTAGCCCAGTTTGGACCAATTAATTGTGGAGGGAGCCTCTAACCAGCCCAGTTTGGACCAATTAATGGTGGAGGGAGCCTCTAACCACCCCAGTTTGGGCAAATTCATGGTGGAGGGAGCCTCTAACCAGCCCAGTTTGGACCAATTCATGGTGGAGGGAGCCTCTAAACAGCCCAGTTTGGGCAAATTCATGGTGGAGGGAGCCTCTAAAAAACCCAGTTTGGACCAATTCATGGTGGAGGGAGCCTCTAATTAGCCCAGTTTGGACCAATTAATTGTGGAGGGAGCCTCTAACCAGCCCAGTTTGGACCAATTAATGGTGGAGGGAGCCTCTAAAAAACCCAGTTTGGACCAATTCATGGTGGAGGGAGCCTCTAATTAGCCCAGTTTGGACCAATTAATTGTGGAGGGAGCCTCTAACCAGCCCAGTTTGGACCAATTAATGGTGGAGGGAGCCTCTAACCACCCCAGTTTGGACCAATTCATGGTGGAGGGAGCCTCTAACCACCCCAGTTTGGACCAATTCATGGTGGAGGGAGCCTCTAAACAGCCCAGTTTGGGCAAATTCATGGTGGAGGGAGCCTCTAACCAGCCCAGTTTGGACCAATTAATGGTGGAGGGAGCCTCTAAACAGCCCAGTTTGGGCAAATTCATGGTGGAGGGAGCCTCTAACCAGCCCAGTTTGGACCAATTAATGGTGGAGGGAGCCTCTAAACAGCCAAGTTTTGGGAAATTCATGGTGGAGGGAGCCTCTAACCAGCCCAGTTTGGACCAATTAATGGTGGAGGGAGCCTCTAACCAGCCCAGTTTGGACCAATTAATGGTGGAGGGAGCCTCTAACCAGCCCAGTTTGGACCAATTAATGGTGGAGGGAGCCTCTAACCACCCCAGTTTGGGCAAATTCATGGTGGAGGGAGCCTCTAACCAGCCCAGTTTGGACCAATTAATGGTGGAGGGAGCCTCTAACCACCCCAGTTTGGGCAAATTCATGGTGGAGGGAGCCTCTAACCAGCCCAGTTTGGACCAATTAATGGTGGAGGGAGCCTCTAAACAGCCCAGTTTGGGCAAATTCATGGTGGAGGGAGCCTCTAAACAGCCAAGTTTTGGGAAATTCATGGTGGAGGGAGCCTCTAACCACCCCAGTTTGGACCAATTCATGGTGGAGGGAGCCTCTAAACAGCCCAGTTTGGGCAAATTCATGGTGGAGGGAGCCTCTAAAAAACCCAGTTTGGACCAATTCATGGTGGAGGGAGCCTCTAAACAGCCCAGTTTGGGCAAATTCATGGTGGAGGGAGCCTCTAACCAGCAGAGTTGGGGGAAATCAGGGTGGAGGGAGCCTAGTATTAGCAGAATTGTGCAACGCTTATGGTGGATGAGTATGAGGATGCGGAGGAATTGGAGAGGTTGAGTACAGACATGGAGTTTCATGTTGGGGTGCTTTACACAGGTGGGCACAAAAATGACGGCTCTACCCAGTGGTGGTTCATTTTTATCAAAGTGAGCCGGTCGGCACTCTCAGCTGACAGACGGGTGCGCTTGTCAGTGATGATGCCACCGGCTGCACTGAACACCCTCTCAGATAGGACGCTGGCGGCAGGACAGGACAGCACCTCCAAGGCATATAGGGCAAGTTCAAGCCACAGGTCCAACTTCGACACCCAATACGTGTAGGGCGCAGAGGGGTCGGAGAGGACAGGGCTGTGGTCGGAAAGGTATTCCCGCAACATGCGCCTATACTTCTCACGCCTGGTGACACTAGGACCCTCCGTGGCGGCACTTTGGCGAGGGGGTGCCATCAAGGTGTCCCAGACCTTAGACAGTGTGCCCCTCGTTTGTGTGGACCGGTGAGAACTTGGTTGCCTACTGGAGGAACTGCCCTCCCTGCCGCCAACGTCACATGCTGGAAACATCTCCATCATATTCTGCACCAATTGCCTGTGGCAAGCATTGATGCGATTGGCCCTCCCCTCTACCGGAATAAAAGACGAGATGTTGTTTTTATACCGGGGGTCAAGGATAGCAAAGATCCAGTACTGGTTGTCCTCCATGATTTTGACAATACGCTTGTCGGTTGTAAAGCACCCCAACATGAACTCAGCCATGTCTGCCACAGTGTTAGTTGGCATGACTCCTCTGGCCCCACCGGAAAGTTCAATCTCCATTTCCTCCTCATCCTCCATGTCTACCCATCCGCGCTGCAACAATGGGACGATTCGAAGTTGCCCGGAAGCCTCCTGTATCACCATCACATCATCGGACAACTCTTCTTCCTCCTCCTCCTCCTCCTCCTCCTCCATTAAACGCAGTGAAGCGGACAGATGTGTGGACCTACTCTCCAGCTGTGACGGATCGGATGCTATCCCTAACTCCTCTGTGTGATCTGAGTTATCCCTGATGTCAATCAGGGATTCTCTCAGAACACACAAGAGCGGGATTGTAAGGCTCACCATCGCATCCTCAGAGCTCACCCTCCTTGTGGACTCCTCAAAGACCCGTAGGATGTCACAAAGGTCTCTCATCCATGGCCACTCATGGATGTGAAACTGAGGCAGCTGACTTTGTGGCACCCTAGGGTTTTGTAGCTGGTATTCCATCAAAGGTCTCTGCTGCTCAACCACTCTATTCAACATCTGAAACGTTGAGTTCCAGCGTGTGGGGACGTCGCACAAAAGCCGGTGTTGTGGCACATGCAGGCGTTGCTGGAGAGATTTTAAGCTAGCAGCGGCTACTGTCGACTTGCGAAAGTGGGCGCACATGCGCCGCACTTTCACCAGTAGCTCTGGAACATTGGGGTAGCTCTTTAGGAAACGTTGCACCACTAGGTTGAAGACGTGGGCCAGGCATGGAACATGTTGGAGTCCGGCAAGCTCCAGAGCTGCTACCAGGTTCCGGCCGTTATCACAAACGACCATGCCTGGGCCCAGGTGCAGCGGCTCAAACCATATTGCCGTCTCATCGAGGAGGGCATCCCTCACCTCGGAGGCAGTGTGCTGTCTGTCCCCCAAGCTGATCAGCTTCAGCACAGCCTGCTGACGTCTACCAACGCCAGTGCTGCAACGTTTCCAACTCGTAGCTGGGGTCAATCTAACAGCGGAGGAGGAGGCGGTGGCGGAGGAGGAGGCGGTGGCGGAGGAGGAGGCGGTAGAGGAGGAGGAGGAGGAGGGGGGTGTTCTTCTCGTGTCCCTGCCAGGAATGTTAGGCGGGGAGACGAGGTACACCGGGCCAGTTTGGGAAGCAGTCCCAGCCTCAACTACATTCACCCAGTGTGCCGTCAGTGAAATGTAGCGTCCCTGTCCGCATGCACTTGTCCACGCGTCGGTGGTCAAGTGGACCTTTGTGCAAAGCGCGGAACTAAGGGCCCGCCTGATGTTGAGTGACACGTGCTGGTGCAAGGCGGGGACGGCACACCGGGAGAAGTAGTGACGGCTAGGGACGGCATAGCGAGGTGCCGCAGTTGCCATCAGGTCCAGGAAGGCGGGAGTTTCAACAAGCCGGAACGCCAACATCTCCTGGGCCAGCAGTTTAGCGATGTTGGCGTTCAAGGCTTGCGCGTGTGGGTGGTTAGCAGTGTATTTCTGCCGCCGCTCCAATGTCTGAGAGATGGTGGGTTGTTGTAAAGAAACGCCTGATGGTGCCTTTGATGGTGCAGGAGAAGGAGATAAGACAGGACCAGGGGAGGATGAGGTAGAAGTCAACAAAGTGGCGGAGGCAGATGAAGTGGTGTCCTGGCTCGTCCTCTGGAGTGCATCGCCAGCACAGTCAGCAGTGGCAGTGGCAGAGGCAGAGGCAGAGGCAGTGGCAGTGGCGTGAACGGCAGTCGGCCTTTGTCCTGCCGTTGCTGCCTGCCACTGATTCCAGTGCTTGGATTCCAAATGACGGCGCATTGAAGTGGTGGACAGGTTGCTCTTCTCAGAGCCCCTAATCAATTTCGAGAGGCAAATTGTGCAGACAACACTATATCTGTCCTCGGCGCATTCCTTGAAAAAACTCCACACCTTCGAGAAACGTGCCCTCGAGGTGGGAGTTTTTCGGGGCTGGGTACGAACTGGAACATCTTGGGAGATTCCGGGTGTGGCCTGGCTTCGCCTAAGCTGCTGACCTCTGCCTCTGCCTCTAGCTACCCTTTTTGGTGCTGCACCTGCCTCAACATCCACACTACTTTCCCCGCTTGACATCCCCCCTGTCCAGGTCGGGTCAGTGTCCTCATCATCCACCACTTCCTCTTCCAACTCCTGTCTCATCTCCTCCTCCCGCACAATGCGCCGGTCAACTGGATGCCCTGACGGCAACTGCGTCACATCATCGTCGATGAGGGTGGGTTGCTGGTCATCCACCACCAAATCGAACGGAGATGGAGGAGACTCTAGTGTTTGAGCATCTGGATACAGATGCTCCTCTGTTAGGTTCGTGGAATCGTGACGTGGAGAGGCAGGTTGAGGGACAATGAAAGGAGCGGAGAACAGCTCTGGGGAGCAGGGACAGTTTGGGTTATTGTTCTGTAAAGCTTCGGAATTTTGGGAGGAAGGAAGACAAGACTGTTGGGTAATAGGAGGAGAGGAGGCAGAGTCTGACTGGCTGCTGGACAATGTGCTGTAAGCGTTCTCTGACAGCCATTGCAAGACCTGTTCCTGGTTCTCGGGCCTACTAAGGTTTGTACCCTGCAGTTTAGTTAATGTGGCAAGCAACCCTGGCACTGTGGAGTGGCGCAATGCTTGCTGCCCCACAGGAGTAGGCACGGGACGCCCTGTGGCTTCACTGCTACCTTGCTCCCCAGAACCATTCCCCCGACCTCGCCCACGGCCTCGTCCACGTCCCTTTCCGGGAGCCTTGCGCATTTTGAATTCCTAGTTAGAAATTGGCACTGTATACCAGTAGTAAAAATTGTGGGTGCACGTAACCCCAATATATTCTTTGAATTCCCAGTCAGACACTGGCACTATATGGCAGTAGCAAGAAATGAGGGTATTTGTATTCCCAATATATTCTTTGAATTCCCAGTCAGACAATGGCACTGTATACCAGTAGTAAAAATTGTGGGTGCACGTAACCCCAATATATTCTTTGAATTCCCAGTCAGACACTGGCACTATATGGCAGTAGCAAGAAATGAGGGTATTTGTATTCCCAATATATTCTTTGAATTCCCAGTCAGACAATGGCACTGTATACCAGTAGTAAAAATTGTGGGTGCACGTAACCCCAATATATTCTTTGAATTACCAGTCAGAAACTGGCACTATATGGCAGTAGCAAGAAATGAGGGTATTTATAACCCCAATATATTCTTTGAATTCCCAGTCAGACAATGGCACTGTATACCAGTAGTAAAAATTGTGGGTGCACGTAACCCCAATATATTCTTTGAATTCCCAGTCAGAAACTGGCACTATATGGCAGTAGCAAGAAATGAGGGTATTTATAACCCCAATATATTCTTTGAATTCCCAGTCAGACAATGGCACTGTATACCAGTAGTAAAAATTGTGGGTGCACGTAACCCCAATATATTCTTTGAATTCCCAGTCAGAAACTGGCACTATATGGCAGTAGCAAGAAATGAGGGTATTTGTATTCCCAATATACTCTTTGAATTCCCAGTCAGACAATGGCACTGTATACCAGTAGTAAAAATTGTGGGTGCACGTAACCCCAATATATTCTTTGAATTCCCAGTCAGAAACTGGCACTATATGGCAGTAGCAAGAAATGAGGGTATTTGTATTCCCAATATACTCTTTGAATTCCCAGTCAGACAATGGCACTGTATACCAGTAGTAAAAATTGTGGGTGCACGTAACCCCAATATATTCTTTGAATTCCCAGTCAGACACTGGCACTATATGGCAGTAGCAAGAAATGAGGGTATTTGTATTCCCAATATACTCTTTGAATTCCCAGTCAGACAATGGCACTGTATACCAGTAGTAAAAATTGTGGGTGCACGTAACCCCAATATATTCTTTGAATTCCCAGTCAGAAACTGGCACTATATGGCAGTAGCAAGAAATGAGGGTATTTGTATTCCCAATATACTCTTTGAATTCCCAGTCAGACAATGGCACTGTATACCAGTAGTAAAAATTGTGGGTGCACGTAACCCCAATATATTCTTTGAATTCCCAGTCAGAAACTGGCACTATATGGCAGTAGCAAGAAATGAGGGTATTTGTATTCCCAATATACTCTTTGAATTCCCAGTCAGACAATGGCACTGTATACCAGTAGTAAAAATTGTGGGTGCACGTAACCCCAATATATTCTTTGAATTCCCAGTCAGAAACTGGCACTATATGGCAGTAGCAAGAAATGAGGGTATTTGTATTCCCAATATACTCTTTGAATTCCCAGTCAGACAATGGCACTGTATACCAGTAGTAAAAATTGTGGGTGCACGTAACCCCAATATATTCTTTGAATTACCAGTCAGAAACTGGCACTATATGGCAGTAGCAAGAAATGAGGGTATTTGTATTCCCAATATACTCTTTGAATTCCCAGTCAGACAATGGCACTGTATACCAGTAGTAAAAATTGTGGGTGCACGTAACCCCAATATATTCTTTGAATTCCCAGTCAGACACTGGCACTATATGGCAGTAGCAAGAAATGAGGGTATTTGTATTCCCAATATACTCTTTGAATTCCCAGTCAGACAATGGCACTGTATACCAGTAGTAAAAATTGTGGGTGCACGTAACCCCAATATATTCTTTGAATTACCAGTCAGAAACTGGCACTATATGGCAGTAGCAAGAAATGAGGGTATTTATAACCCCAATATATTCTTTGAATTCCCAGTCAGACAATGGCACTGTATACCAGTAGTAAAAATTGTGGGTGCACGTAACCCCAATATATTCTTTGAATTCCCAGTCAGAAACTGGCACTATATGGCAGTAGCAAGAAATGAGGGTATTTATAACCCCAATATATTCTTTGAATTCCCAGTCAGACAATGGCACTGTATACCAGTAGTAAAAATTGTGGGTGCACGTAACCCCAATATATTCTTTGAATTCCCAGTCAGAAACTGGCACTATATGGCAGTAGCAAGAAATGAGGGTATTTGTATTCCCAATATACTCTTTGAATTCCCAGTCAGACAATGGCACTGTATACCAGTAGTAAAAATTGTGGGTGCACGTAACCCCAATATATTCTTTGAATTACCAGTCAGAAACTGGCACTATATGGCAGTAGCAAGAAATGAGGGTATTTATAACCCCAATATATTCTTTGAATTCCCAGTCAGACAATGGCACTGTATACCAGTAGTAAAAATTGTGGGTGCACGTAACCCCAATATATTCTTTGAATTACCAGTCAGAAACTGGCACTATATGGCAGTAGCAAGAAATGAGGGTATTTATAACCCCAATATATTCTTTGAATTCCCAGTCAGACAATGGCACTGTATACCAGTAGTAAAAATTGTGGGTGCACGTAACCCCAATATATTCTTTGAATTCCCAGTCAGAAACTGGCACTATATGGCAGTAGCAAGAAATGAGGGTATTTGTATTCCCAATATACTCTTTGAATTCCCAGTCAGACAATGGCACTGTATACCAGTAGTAAAAATTGTGGGTGCACGTAACCCCAATATATTCTTTGAATTCCCAGTCAGAAACTGGCACTATATGGCAGTAGCAAGAAATGAGGGTATTTGTATTCCCAATATACTCTTTGAATTCCCAGTCAGACAATGGCACTGTATACCAGTAGTAAAAATTGTGGGTGCACGTAACCCCAATATATTCTTTGAATTCCCAGTCAGAAACTGGCACTATATGGCAGTAGCAAGAAATGAGGGTATTTGTATTCCCAATATACTCTTTGAATTCCCAGTCAGACAATGGCACTGTATACCAGTAGTAAAAATTGTGGGTGCACGTAACCCCAATATATTCTTTGAATTCCCAGTCAGAAACTGGCACTATATGGCAGTAGCAAGAAATGAGGGTATTTGTATTCCCAATATACTCTTTGAATTCCCAGTCAGACAATGGCACTGTATACCAGTAGTAAAAATTGTGGGTGCACGTAACCCCAATATATTCTTTGAATTCCCAGTCAGAAACTGGCACTATATGGCAGTAGCAAGAAATGAGGGTATTTGTATTCCCAATATACTCTTTGAATTCCCAGTCAGACAATGGCACTGTATACCAGTAGTAAAAATTGTGGGTGCACGTAACCCCAATATATTCTTTGAATTCCCAGTCAGAAACTGGCACTATATGGCAGTAGCAAGAAATGAGGGTATTTGTATTCCCAATATACTCTTTGAATTCCCAGTCAGACAATGGCACTGTATACCAGTAGTAAAAATTGTGGGTGCACGTAACCCCAATATATTCTTTGAATTCCCAGTCAGAAACTGGCACTATATGGCAGTAGCAAGAAATGAGGGTATTTGTATTCCCAATATACTCTTTGAATTCCCAGTCAGACAATGGCACTGTATACCAGTAGTAAAAATTGTGGGTGCACGTAACCCCAATATATTCTTTGAATTCCCAGTCAGAAACTGGCACTATATGGCAGTAGCAAGAAATGAGGGTATTTATAACCCCAATATATTCTTTGAATTCCCAGTCAGACAATGGCACTGTATACCAGTAGTAAAAATTGTGGGTGCACGTAACCCCAATATATTCTTTGAATTCCCAGTCAGAAACTGGCACTATATGGCAGTAGCAAGAAATGAGGGTATTTGTATTCCCAATATACTCTTTGAATTCCCAGTCAGACAATGGCACTGTATACCAGTAGTAAAAATTGTGGGTGCACGTAACCCCAATATATTCTTTGAATTCCCAGTCAGAAACTGGCACTATATGGCAGTAGCAAGAAATGAGGGTATTTGTATTCCCAATATACTCTTTGAATTCCCAGTCAGACAATGGCACTGTATACCAGTAGTAAAAATTGTGGGTGCACGTAACCCCAATATATTCTTTGAATTCCCAGTCAGAAACTGGCACTATATGGCAGTAGCAAGAAATGAGGGTATTTGTATTCCCAATATACTCTTTGAATTCCCAGTCAGACAATGGCACTGTATACCAGTAGTAAAAATTGTGGGTGCACGTAACCCCAATATATTCTTTGAATTCCCAGTCAGACACTGGCACTATATGGCAGTAGCAAGAAATGAGGGTATTTGTATTCCCAATATACTCTTTGAATTCCCAGTCAGACAATGGCACTGTATACCAGTAGTAAAAATTGTGGGTGCACGTAACCCCAATATATTCTTTGAATTACCAGTCAGAAACTGGCACTATATGGCAGTAGCAAGAAATGAGGGTATTTGTATTCCCAATATATTCTTTGAATTCCCAGTCAGACAATGGCACTGTATACCAGTAGTAAAAATTGTGGGTGTATATAGCCCCAATTCTATTGCTAGGGGACTTGCAGGGTATTTCTGGGGTGAAGGTGGGGGGGCACACCGTTGGAACGGGTATCGGGGTATATATCGGGTATACGGGAATACACTGACAGTGTATTCCATTCAGGATCCTGGGAAAGCTGGGTTGCGGCGATTGAGCCCGTCAGTGCCACGTTACACTGACAAGCTTCTCCCTGGAATTTAGCTCTTACAAGAGCTGTTGGTTGTCTTCTCCTTCCTATCCTAGCCTGTCCCTGCCTACCCAGAATCTAAGCCCTAGCTAGCTGGACGGAAACCTCCGTCCTCGGTGAATTGCAAGCTCAGAATGACGCGAAGCTGGGCGTCGCTGTTCTTTTAAATTAGAGGTCACATGTTTTCGGCAGCCAATGGGTTTTGCCTACTTTTTTCAACGTCACCGGTGTCGTAGTTCCTGTCCCACCTACCCAGCGCTGTTATTGGAGCAAAAAAGGCGCCAGGGAAGGTGGGAGGGGAATCGAGTAATGGCGCACTTTACCACGCGGTGTTCGATTCGATTCGAACATGCCGAACAGCCTAATATCCGATCGAACATGAGTTCGATAGAACACTGTTCGCTCATCTCTAATAATAATAATAATAATAATAATAATTTATTATTATTATTATTATTATTATTGTTATTATCATGGGTAATAATGATCAGGTGTTATTTAAGGTGTTCTATGTCTCCATACTTGTATGGATTTGAGAAAGGGGTCTATACCCCAAAATGCGTCATCTCAGCACTTTTTTACATTTTCATATCTTTATTAGTACAATAAACCCAGTTCATGAATCCAGCTTGGCCAGGATCACTTTCTTAACCTGAACTATAAGGTCTTTGGTGAGAAGCGCTACAATTACCATTTTCTTCTTGCAACTGCTGCTTGGATAAAAATGTTTTCGTACTGTTATACTTGGAGTTCAGAAGGTTCCTAAGGAGATACCAGCGGACGCAACCCTTACTACATATTAAAGGGACTCTATCAGCAAAATTATGCTAATAGAGCCCTACATATGCGTGAATAGCCTTTAAAAAGGCTATTCAGGCACCGTAAATGTTATATTAAATCCCGGTCCCGTTTTTAAATAAAAGCATTAAAACATATATGCAAATCTTACCGAACGTGCACCATGGGCGGGGATAAACGATGCAACATCAGCTTTGGGCACGCCTGCCTCTTCTGTCTTCTTGTAGTAACGCCCTCTGGTTCCGTGTCTTCCGGCTTCTTCTCTTCAAATCCTGCGCCTGCGTAGTAGCACTTCCCTCCGAACAGCGCCACACCTCCCATGAGGCAACCTGAAGCGACCGCTTCAGGCGGCGCTATGTCAGGGCCCCAGGGAGAGCGGCATTTTTGCTTACCTGGACTGGCTTAGCACTGAGCGGTGGATTGGGGAGGCCCCTGGAGCAGCGCTGCTCCAGCAGCCTCCCCTCACGCTCAGGCAGAGAGCAGGTCCTCTCTGTGCCTGCTCTATGCCTGTGAACGCTGCTAATCCTGTTAATTTCTGTCGTCCGCCTCGGGCGGCGGAAAGGGCAGGTTCACCTCTGCCTCCGAAGCACTACTGCGCAGACTCACTCGCGAACTGCCATTAAGTAAAATGGCGAGTGAGCCTGCGCAGTAGCGCTTCGTAGGGAAGCGCTACTATGCAGGCGCGGGATTTGAAGAGAAGAAGCAGGAAGACACGGAACCAGAGGGCGTTACTACAAAAAGACTGAAGAGGCAGGCGTGCCTGAAACTGATGTTGCATCGTTTATCCCCGCCCATGGTGCACGTTCGGTAAGATTTGCATATATGTTTTAATGCTTTTATTTAAAAACGAGACCAGGATTTAATATAACATTTACGGTGCCTGAATAGCCTTTTTAAAGGCTATTCACGCATATGTGTGGCTCTATTAGCATAATTTTGCCGATAGAGCCCCTTTAATAGATGATCTACTAGTGGTTGTGACTTATCACAACCTTACAAGGTGAGCCCCAAACCTAAAGGGGCCACAAATGTAAGACCTAACATGTTCTGCACAAGGGTGCTCTATTTCTGCTTTCTCTTTTTTCCCACCAGAAGTTTTAGATCGGTAGCATCCAACCAAATGGGAGCCCAATGATCCAGAGAACAGTGGTGCTTTGTACCCCAGTTTGAATGGACCCATGGTGAGGTGTTGTGAACCTGCTCTCCATTCATCTTAATAGGAGCACCAGAGATAGCTGAGCACTGTCATTCTAAATGAATGGAGGGGTGTGCACATGACCCAACCATTGTTCCATTCAGTTCTTGTGATTTCTGGAGTGCTAGTAGTTGGGTCATCACAAATTTGCAATTTATCCACTATTCTGCAGATAAGGGTAAGTCAACTTCATGGGCAAACCCATTTAAGTATATAGCCATCAGACAGATCTATTGATCTAAGAACACTGCGATGCCAATGACGACACGACTTTGAAGTTAATTCATCAAAGCCCAATGACATACATCATCTGATAGGCACCGTCAATCAGAGGATTTTGGCGTTTTGTTTATTCAAATTTTTTCAACCATTCCAACGATATAAGACCACTTAGTGTTGATACAAATCCGGGTCTACTCATGTATTACCGCCCACTCAGTGGTACTGTTAGCATATCCTAATTTCCATCAACACTAAAAGGGCTTATATCTTTATAATTGTTGGATGGATTTGGATGAGCAAAACACCAAAATACTCTGGGTAATAGATCTTATCAGATAACGTGTTATTGGGGTTTCCAGACCTGGTGGTAAGTCCTCTTGAAACTAACTTGGTGGTTGCTAAAAACTGTCTATGGCTAAATTCACACCTGCACTGGAGACTATGCTGCAGAAACTACCAAAAATCTTTGGAAGGAAAAGTCCTGCGCGGAGGACTTTTCTCTCTGCCAATTTCAGCTCTGTAATGGTGGAAACCCAAAGGCCCCCCATTATAGACAATAGGGTCCAACGCTTTGCATGTGTAACCACTAAATAAGTGGTCCGGCTTTCCATCGTTTGGGTCCCCCAACAGACATCAACGATGGAGAGACTGGCACAGATGTGAACCTACCCAGCACCCCAGGGCTATAAGGCAGCCATGTTAACCACTAGGCCCAAAGTCAGTGCTCATAGTATGGATAGTGGGTGATGTTCGTTAATATAACCTCTTCCTCATTTCTCAGGTACATATTAAATATTAGATGAAGACACTTTCAGCCGTGCAAATATTTACTTAGTGGTAAGGCACATTTACAAGTCATTTTCAGGATATTCTTTGCTATACTTCACTCTAGATAGCTACTCATAAATTACATTTCATTGGCCTTAAGTGCCCCTTTAACCATATGGTGTACTCCTTCCTATGAAACCAGCTTCCTTAATTTCCTCTCTCACTCCTACATACCCCCCGACTATTCTCCTTGAAAGGTCTGTTTGTAAATGAGTCACGTTTTAACCCATGTGCTTCCATAGAGCACTACCCCAGAGACACACACAGAGGCGTACAATTATCCTATTAAACTATCACGTTCCCCATATAGGTAGTTGTGAGCAGAGCTGCCAATGCATTCACTAAGGGAAGAGCATGTGGCTAACAACTTAACAATACATTTCTATTGCATATAAAAGTCATTTTCTAGATGTCTTCCTTATGTCGTATATAATAGGGGTCACTGCTCACGATTTCCGTGAATATCGGATTTTTTGTATCTTAAATAAACACAAATTTCATTGCAGGAAATTTAAAGGAAGGCTGGCAGAGGGTTTTATTACAATTAGTGCATGTATATTACATTATAGTTATTTATAATTCTACAAGCCATTGTACATATATGGTCTATATATAAAAGGTCACCCGAAAACTTTTTGCAAAGGTTTGTTCAAGTGTCATACAACCATAGGATATTGCAGGACATCCGTTCCAATTGGAAAAAATGGTGATGATGACCTAATGCTGAGGAAATACCTGGATTTTTTTCAAAAGCCAAAAAAGCTTGGACCCTAAATAGCAGGTAGACAGGATTCGGAGAGCAAACAACTCCTGCCAATTGGACCTTATTTATTGAAACAGTTTCCCGGGGATTATTTTTGATGGCCTATCAGGAAGACATTGAGCTATTACAGCTTAGGTCATATTCACTTCAATGGAAGGTGTAGCAATACTACACGGCCACTATACAATGCATGGAGCCATCACAGCTGAATGGTGCGAGAGCCAGGAGGTGGTCATACTCTGCTCAGATACTAATGGCCTAACAATGGATCATCAAAAAAAAGAAAAACCCCTTTAATGCCTTTACTTTAAGGCTGGGGCTAGACAATGTGATTTACAGTAGCAGTGAATTGGCTGAGGTTCTGCGGGAAAATCCCAAAGTGCAAAGTGTCATATTGCAGGTATAATGCACATAGTGATGTGACAATGGAGAATTATGCACATGATGACAGTGGATGATAATATACAAAGTGATGTCATAGTACAGGAATAATGCACGCAGTGATGTCAGTGATGCGAAGGATAATGTAGATAATGTCATAGCACAGGTATAAAGCACAAGGTATATTCATTGTACAGGTATGAAGACCTTTCTTAGGTCTCCCAGTGGTCACCCATAGCCATCACTAACGGCATCTTATCGATATACCGATGTGACTTTGACACTTCATAGCAGCTGTTAGGCATGGTAGTCTATGGTGTATGGTAGCTATCAGGGGCATAACTTGAGGGGGTGCAGAGGGTGCAGTCGCACCGGGGCCCAGCAGCCATAGGGGGCCCATAAGTACTGGTATCAGTATTGGGATTACAGCTTCCATCTGGTCCATAAGCCAAGGAGACCCACAGATTACCCTAACCATACTAAGGTGGATTAAACCCCTTAGCGCCTGTAACCATCACTATTAAGAATTCACTGTAGGCATGAAGTAGGGACCTCCAAAGATTGCATTGGGGCCCAGAACCCAGGGAGGAGTCCATGGAAAGTGAACAAAAAAAAGAGTTTTTTGAGCCAAAGCCAAGAATGGCTATAATAGGAATGGGAAATGTATAGGAAGCTCTTATACTTCTTCCTTCTGCTCAATCTACTCCTGGTTTTGGCTTAAAAAACCACAGCAAAATCTGCAACAAAAAAGCTGCGTTTCCGCAACGTGGAGCCTTAGCCTAAAGCAGTGTCTTTACCTCAGACAAAGCTGTTGTGAGAGCAGTGATATGCATTGGGCCCATCATGCTGTTTGCAATGGAGTATGCTCTTTATATGCATAAGGCTGAGGCCCCACGTTGCGGAGATGCAGCTTTTTTTGTTGCAGATTTTGTTGTGGTTTTTTAAGCCAAAGCCAAGAATGGCTACAAAAGTAATGAGAAATATATAGAAAGCTCTTATACTTCTACCTTCTGCTAAATCCACTCCTGGACTTTGGCTCAAAAAATGCAGCAAAATCTGCAACAAAAACAGCTGCGTTTCTGCAATGTGGGGCCTTACCTTTTCAGCTTGTTTAAAGGGGTTGACCTTGCTTTTTCTGGTGGAAGTCATGGGCCACCAATTAGTGGCCTCAGCAGCTGCAGCAGGAGACCAGTGATGTATGTAAGTGACGTCACTTCCTGTGGCCACCAAGGCCACTTATTGGCCTCAGTGGATATGTGTGGCACCAAGCGGATTGCGCTGGTCTGAACAATGGCGGCAGACATTGGAGAGACAGTGACGGGAAAGTATAACTTTTTTTTTATATATTTCACCCTCCCCAGCCCCCTCCCTGAGTTCTGAAATTCATGGACAACCCTTTTAACTTCTGTCCTAGATAATACCAATAATGAGAATCATTTTGCTTTTTGCAGAGGAGGCCCATCTCTTTTTTGTAAGCTACTGTCTAAAAGATGATAGGAAATAAAATTTGATATAGTCAAATTTTGTAGAATTTTAAAACAACATTTTCATTATTTTTTTTTTTTTACAAAAATTGCCACACTACATTGAAATGTTGCTCTAGTGTTCATTGATGTAGTTTCATTGAGAACATTGTACTTTTTTCTTTTCACTGGCTGTCGGGTAGGAAGTAAAGTATCGCCATGTTTTCCTTGACTGTTTATATTTGTGACTCTTACAGGATTGGAAAGTCTTAATATGAATAGGGGGGTTCACATATATGTTGTTTCAGGCTGCTTGTAGACTCCGTTTAGCTACTGCTTATAGATTTATTGGATGTTAGATCCCTGGGAAGTTTACAGTTTGTACTGTATAATGTATCTCTACATTTACAACCTTGTGCTCTGTATTCAGAATGGATCAGTGGTACTAGGAGGGAATATTTATAGGTAAGGGGGTTACTAACTCTTTCAGCACCTCCAACAAGACAGTGAATGAAGTGGACAAAATTATGATATACTAGAGGGAGGACCCGGCTTCGCACGGGTATATTACATGTTATGTTTGTGTAGTGGCCTCATAAGAATTGTCCAGTTTTGCACTGGTGTATGTTGTATGTTGTTTCTGTGTATGTCTATAAGCGTCATGTGATTATGTGTATCTCATTTTGGATATCAGTGAAAAAACTTTGATCAGTTGTTAAGGATACCAGGAGTAAAGCTGTATCTAATCCTTCCCCATGCAGTACTGTGTTTAGACGCAAGTATCTAATCCTTGTTGGTGTGGTACTGTGTACAGATGTGTGTATCTAATCCTCCGGTAAATGAAACTGTGTGCAGACGTGCATATCTAATCTTACAGCATGTGGTTCTATGTGCAGACGCGTGTATCTAATCCTCTGGCGTGTGGTACTGTGTGCAGACAGGTGTATCTAATCCCTGGCGTGAGGTACTGTGTGCAGATGCGCGTATCTAATCCTCCCCGTGTGGTACTGTGTGCTGAGATGCGTATCTAATTATCTGGCATGTGGTACTGTGTGCAGATGCATGTATCTAATCCTCCAAAGTGTGGTACTGTATTCAGACGCATGTATCTAATCCTCCCCTGTGTGGTATTGTGTGAAGAGGCGCGTATCTAATCCTTTGGCGTGTGGAACTGTGTGTAGACGCGCGTATCTAATCCTACAGCATGTGGTACTGTGTGCAGATGTGTGTATCTAATCTTATGGTGTGTATAACTGTGTGCAGACATGCGTATCTAATCCTCTGGAGTGTGGAACTGTATATAGATGCGTGTATCTAATCCTACGGCATGTGGTACTCTGTGCAGACATGTGTATCTAATCCTATGGCGTGTACAACTGTGTGAAGACACGTGTATCTAATCCTCCCCTGTGTGGTATTGTGTGAAGAGGTGCGTATCTAATCCTATGGCGTGTGGAACAGTGTGTAGACGCGCGTATCCAATCCCCCGGCATGTGGTACTATGTGCAGATGCGCGTATCTAATCCTATGGCATGTGGTACTGTGTGTAGACGTGCGTATCCAATCCCCCGGCATGTGGTACTGTGTGTAGATGCACGTATCTAATCCTCCCCCGTGTGGTACTGTGTGCAGACGCGCGTATCTAATCCTCCCCGTGTGATACTGTGTGCGGAAACGCGTATCTAATTCTCTGGCTTGTGGTACTGTGTCCAGAGGCATGTATCTAATCCTCCAAAGTGTGGTACTGTGTGCAGATACACGTATCTAATCCTTCCTTGTGTGGTATTGTGTGAAGAGGCGCGTATCTAATCCTTCGGCGTGTGGAACTATGTGTAGACGGGCGTATCTAATCCTATGGCATGTGGTACTGTGTGCAGACGCGTGTATCTAATCCTATGGCGTGTACAACTGTGTGCAGACGTGCGTATCTAATCCTCTGGAGTGTGGAACTGTATGTAGACGCATGTATCTAATCCTACGGCATGTGGTACTCTGTGCAGACGTGTGTATCTAATCCTATAGTGTGCACAAATGTGTGCAGATGCGCGTATCTAATCCTCTGGAGTGTGGAACTGTGTGTAGATGCGCGTATCTAATGCTACGACATGTGGTACTGTGTGTAGACGCGCGTATCTAATCCTATGGCATGTGTTACTGTGTGCAGACGCGTGTATCTAATCCTATGGCGTGTACAACTGTGTGAAGACACGTGTATCTAATCCTCCCCTGTGTGGTATTGTGTGAAGAGGCGCGTATCTAATCCTAAGGCATGTGGAACTGTGTGTAGACGCGCGTATCCAATCCCCGGCATGTGGTACTGTGTGCAGACGCGTGTATCTAATCCTATGGCATGTGGTACTGTGTGTAGACGCGCGTATCTAATCCTCCCCCGTGTGGTACTGTGTGCAGACGCGCGTATCTAATCCTCCCCCGTGTGATACTGTGTGCGGAGACGCGTATCTAATTCTCTGGCTTGTGGTACTGTGTGCAGAGGCATGTATCTAATCCTCCAAAGTGTGGTACTGTGTGCACACACACGTATCTAATCCTCCCTTGTGTGGTATTGTGTGAAGAGACGCGTATCTAATCCTTCGGCGTGTGGAACTATGTGTAGACGCGCGTATTTAATCCTACTGCATGTGGTACTGTGTACAGACGCGCGTATCTAATCCTCTGGAGTGTGGAACTGTATGTAGACGCCTGTATCTAATCCTTCGGTATGTGGAACCGTGTGCAGACGCGTGTATCAAATCCTTCAGTGTGTGGAACTGTGTGCAGAAGTGCGTATTTAATCCTCTGGTGTGTGGGACTGTGTGCAGACGTGTGTATCTAATCCTGTGGCGTGTGATACTGTGTGCTGATCTGTGTATCTAATCCTCTGATGCGTGTATCTCAGTTTGGATATCAGTGTTGTATTGTGCATGTGGAGTGACCGTGTGTATTGCAGTTGGAATATGAGTGAAAGTCTAGCAGGTTTGTATTGGCTAAGGGGGGGGGGGGGGCACTGTGTTTGGAATGCTGTATCTCAGCAACGGTGCGTCCGAGCGAGTTGGAGTCTCGTCTTAAACCTTCCCGGATACCTGAAGTGTCTCTGTACCAAATTTGGTGAAGATCGGTCCAGTCGTTTGGTTCGCATTAGAGCACAGACAGACAGACAGACAGACAGAAATTCATTTTTATAATATAGGGAGATTAAGAAACTTAACCCTTTCCCAGTTATCCGAGACAGAAGAGCAGAAGACAGAAGAATCCCCTTCTGCATAAATTCAAAATTTAACTTTTTTTCACGATGTATCAGCCAAGGTTTGAACCCCAAAAACAGAGCAAGCAAAGAGCACGCAATACCGACTGAGCCACTGATCTTATTAATTTCTGCAAAAGGTTTTATCTTATACCAAACTTCAATAACAATGTACTGTCCCTGTATAATTTATCCTACTAATATTATAAATCTGAAAGTTTGGATGTTTGTGTGTTTGTGCGTTTGTTACTCGATCACGCAAAAACAGCTGAATGGATTTGGATGACATTTGGCACATAGATAGTTTGTAATCTCGATTATCACATAGGCTACTTTTTATACCAGTAAATGACATGGCTTCACGACTGTTATGAATTTATGTTCATATGCTATATTAAACAGCTCTTGGCAGCAGCTTATCTCAGCTAATTGGAGGTTGCTGATAAAGCCAGGTCTGTTATCTCTCTATGTAAACACACAGCTAACACTAAGTCCATTGCGTACAAACATTTGCATATTATCTGTTCTGCTCCAGGCAGCGTGTTGGGGAGGAAAAAGAAAATCTAATTTGTTGCAAAATTCTAAAACAACGAGAGCTATGAAGGCAGCCAGAAGTCAACAGACTTCTCCTCAAGCGGAGCTCAGGGGGATTATTGACACCAACAACACAGTCATTATATGGTGTCCCAATGAGCTGCTGAGATGCCGAAACAATCACGGGCATGACGCAAGGAGCAAGTTCAGCAGCAGGACAGCTTGAGAGCTGCTGAAATGACGGAGCAGGAAAACCAATGACACCAACAACACGCTCATTATATGGCATCCCAGCGAGCTGCTGAGATGCGAGAACAATCATGGGCACGGCTTGACAGATGCCGAAACGTTGGACCAGGCAGATCATCAACGCCAACAACAAACTCATTATATGGTGTTCTAGCGAGCTGCTGAGATGCTGGAACAATCACAGGCACGGCAAAAGGAACAAGTTCAGGAGCAGGACAGCTTGAGAGCTGTTGAAATGCTGGACCAGGAGAACTATCGACAGCAGCAATTTCCTGAATATAGGCAAATCATCAATGCCAACAACACAGATGAAGTCGCGGGCAGAGACTAGAAGTAAATAAAGGCATCAGTAATGCTGCTCTGTTGGACCTAGTTGAGTGCTGTGCCGAGCACTTTCCTCCAGCGTAGCAGCTGTGTTGTCTTAGAAGACCCAGATCAGCTCTGTCAGTGACTAATGGGACCACTGGGGACTATTTTTCCCTGTAACTATGGCACCTAAGCATGCCTCAGTTACAATGAAAAAATTATTATAAAGAGTGAATGTCTCCCTGAGATTCTTTATGATCTTGTGGGACATCATATATATTTTTTAAAATATATAAACATCAGAGTATAGACTAAAAAACAAATCTAGAAAAACACATTACACTGTTCACCCCAAACTGTAGAAGCCAATGGCATAGGCTCCTTGCCTATGAAATGATAGCAGAATAGGGAACCCAGTCTACCCCTAATAAGACCTCAAAAGAAAAAAAAATATATGGAAAAAATACAGTAAAGAACATCCAAGAAAGATTGAAAAAATTATTTAGGTAGCCAAACATAAAAGGTACAAAAATACAAAATTACTAAAAAGTATAAAACAAGTATTTGTTCATTTAGGACCAAAACACTCATTCTGGTCATTCAGGGGTTAAAAAGATTTTTTGAACAAAGGGGGGAAAAAAACGTTGTCGAGGGATAAACCTCTTGACTATTGTTTCCCACAGCTATGAATACAAAGTTGAGAACATCTTCAGTATCCACCAGAGTCGCTGTATGAGCTTCTGATTTCTGCTTTTCTAGGCTTGGAAGCTCGGAGAGACAATTACGCGGTGTCATTTTCCAATAAATGTTAGAGCTCCGAGTTCTGACTATGTTTTGCCAATTGTTTATGGTTAAATTGGATGGAAATGATGGAAAGTTATTACTCGCAGCTCAGATACTTCCTTACGGCCCTAGAGCCTTAAAGTGCCTGGCGGGAATTGTCCAATAAAGACTTCTTATTGTTGGCATGAGAACATATTGCAGCTCTTAAACATGAAATGACAGTGATATCCAGTACATTTATTACATTCATTACTAAACTATTGTATCTGCAGTTCCTGTTTCGGGGGAAATTAATAGCGCTCCTTTTACAAACAATAAATAGTGTATGTTCTTCATTGAGTAAGACAGCGCCATTAAACTGTCATAGACTTATTTCCTAGAATCCATTGGCACCATAGTCTTAGGCTAAATGTATGAAAATGTGGAAGCCTATTTCTTAGTTTTTTTTTTATCGAAGTCCATAGTTATATTATAATCCATTGCTATTTTTACTTGTCCACATTCACGAAATTCATTGTGACGGGGGCAAATTTTAGCTAATTTATGGCTCTCATAAGGTCAGGATAATGTTGAGGTGAACTGGATAATGATGAATTTCTTATTGCTGAAGTGGATACATTCTGTACTGAGACAGTTCTAAAGGCTAAAAGGTCATAGGGTGATCTAGAGGTAAATCACCTTTCCTTCTGTAGCCTATCCAGGGCTAGGGGCATAACGTGGGACCTAGTGCTACATATGTAATATGGCCGCCACCTGCCCTGTGTTATTGTGTTTTCTTATATGGCCAAAGGGCTTTTAGAGACTGGTGGGTGAGCAAGTCTAGGTTTATCTTGGAAGACTCAGGAGAGGTGAGTATAGTGGGTTGTTTTTTTTTATTTCTTACAATTTGGAGTAACAATTTCATAAGAAAAATTGCACCATAATATACATGATTTGATATGGATTTGCTTCTCTATATTTTCTTTCAGATGCTTGCGGAATTTCTGAATTCCACTTTGCATGAACCTACGTTTATGGTATATTAGTATGTTATTAATTTCTAATTTTTTGTCTCCATCAAACCCTTTGACAATGTGCCAAAAGCAGCCAATGACCAAATTCTACTTTATTATAATAAACATCCCTTTAAGAATTATAATTTAATAGTTGAACCCAAATAGTTAAAATCCTCTGCCCAAATAATGTGGACTAGACTGAGTATTATACAGTAGTTACTGCCGTGTGACAGTCCATATGGTCATGCTAAGGCCTGGTTCACATCTGTGTTCACTATTCCATTTGGGGAATCCACATAGGGACCCCCAGAATGGAATACAGAATGCATTGGCAAGCGGTGAGCAGTGAAAGCACATGGACCCCATAGACTATAATAGGGTCTGTGTGCTTTCTGCATGGAGTCCACACAAGTAATGCGGACAGGAAAATAGTTCATTAAGTATTTTTCTGTCCACACGGAAAACACACGGACCCCATTATAGTCTATGGGGTGCATGTGCTTTCATAAGCTCACCGCTTGCCAATGTGTTCGGTATTCTGTTCAGGGATTCCCCAAACGGAATACCAAACGCAGATGTGAACCAGGCCTCATTTCAATAGGTAAGACAGATTCCCCCCTCCAATATGTTTATTTCATATGCCTACATTACCCTTTTCATCTTTTTTTGATGTTGTCGTATAATCTGTACAGCTACTGTGTCTTTTGCTACTTCTTGTTCCCCGATCGTACATTGTCCTCAAGAAACCTCGGAGATGTTTTGGTTATGTGTCTTATTGAAATATTTCAACATATACTTATCCCACCAATTCCCAGTTACGATCACTGAGGCTTCTCCGTTAACATTACATATTTTGGTCCAGAAACCCCAAAACCTCAATCGGTGTGGTCCTAGATCTTGTCAGTTCTTCCTCAACAATGGGCTCCTTGACTCTTGGACTGGGAAGATGGATGAAAAGTGACACTGTGGATCGAGCAATTGAAAAATGTCTTTTGTGCTTCTTCATACAACTGCCTTTTGGCTCATCCATCCTTTTGAAATAACTATTCCTCGAGTTGCAAGTTGGCTCCAGCTGAGAAAACTGAAGTTTACATGATAAATTGATGGGATGCATGACCAAAAAAAAGAATCTCTGCGTGTACACTGGATGCCAGCAACAACAACACTTTATGGCCCTTGACAAATAGACCCTCACTGTAATGAGTAGATATGTAGACGTGGGTCAGTATGCTTTTGAGATTAAATTTCACATGAATAGGATGTTAAAATTACAAAAATCCTAGCCTGGCCTGACATCTTGGATTATAGCTAATCCAAGATTTTTTTTTTCACTCCTCTTCAAATGCGAAACATTACAGTAATCTGCCACTCACTGAGCTAAAATCCATCCAGTGATCACATCAAGATTTACTATGTGGATTTAATCTTTTATATTCAAAATGTAGTCCAAGCAGGCGGAGCTGAGCAGATTGATATTTAGTTTTATGGGAAAAGATTCAGTAGAATGTATTTATTTAAAATCCTGCTCATTATGGGTTTAGGAGTCCAGTGGGCGGTCCTACTCAGTGATTGTGAGTGTGAATGTTCTTCATGTATGCCTATGTATACAGAGATAGCGAGAATAAACAGGGGTTTATATGTAGAAATGTTTATAATGGAACTTTTCTGATAACACTATCATTCTTCTTATTTTGGTATGACGACTTAACTTTTTCTAAACCTCTAAATTGCTGGGCTATAGTAGTATTACAGTCATGAAATAAGACACATCATCAAGCATTTCTAGTCTTAGTATCTCTTAATAGGCGCTGCTCCAAAGATTCCAGAACAGTTGGAATTTTTTTTCTAGCCCCCACTATCCCTGAGAAACAAGTACAGTCTGATGTGCTATTTAAAGAGGTTTTCCCATCTCAGTGTTTCAGCAGTTTGCCTGCTGTTCCTTATAACTTCCTCTATTTCTCCCCCCTCCTTTCCCTGCTTGCTGAACAACACTATGAGGTATCACAATACTTATACAGATCAGATAATATGCAGATGCTTTTACAGAATGGACTCAGTGTTATCTGTGCGTTTACATAGAGATAGAACAGACTCAGCTTTATCAGCAAACTGCAATTAGCTGAATGATTGTCCTGCTGGCAGAGCAGTGAGTAAGTGACATCACTTGCCCTATAGGTCAGTTGTTATAGCAATGCTGTGTAAACAATTGGAGGAATAAGGTCACATAGTAGGCAAACAAAGCAGCATTTCTAAGGCAATATATTTAGGAAAAGTTTTCAATTTACATAAGCTACCTCCAATCAGAGGCAGCCAGTGTCGGAGTTCAGAAAAACACCCCTTGTCTGCTCCTGCCTGACACCGCCCTTCTGACAGTACCGAGTCTAAAAATTATAGCAGTTAGTTTTGGTGCCTGTTGTGCTATTTAATCTGTGTAATGGCAGAACGGCCGTGTCAGGTGTGTGTATGTGTGTGTGTATGGGGGGGGGGAGTGCCATGATTCAGAGGCAGCCAGTCTCAGCGCTCTGAAACACACCCCTTGTCTGCTCCTGCTTGACACTGCCCACCTGACAGTACAGAGTCTAAATAGTATATCAGACACCAAAACTAATAGCAGTGATTGCTCAGGAATGATGGGGACTAGAGAAGAATTCCAACTGTGCCAAAATAAGTGGAGGAGCAGCTATTAATGGATGTAAGGAACTGATTGATGTTGGGCTTGTTGGAGGTGGTGAAAGGTCCCCTTTAAGCTGGTGGTTGTATTATGATGCAGAAAATAATTGTTGGTTTCTTTATACCAGTTGGTATGAAAAGGCCATGACATATACTGAAAGTTGTTTGGGTTCCCAAGCTTTTAAGGTCATGGACCAAATACCAACCACTACAGAGATCGTATACTTTTTTTTTTATAGGACAGGCGCTTGTCTAAAGAAAAAAAAATATATTCATATACCCTATAAAACGTTCTGTTCCATGGGGGGACCCCTGCAATGGACCTTTATTTCATGACAAAAGAAGAGAGCATTAAAAAAGAGTGTGTCTTGCTCTGAAGGACCTCTGCTGCCCTACATTACACAGACAACCAATTCATTTGACTTGGCATGTGTAATACTTCATTCTCCCTGTGGTGGCACTATAGGCAAATTGATCACTTACTGCAAGGTTTCCCTACAGATTATAGTTAGAGATGAGCGAACACTAAAATGTTCGAGGTTCGAAATTCGATTCGAACAGCCGCTCACTGTTCGAGTGTTCGAATGGGTTTCGAACCCCATTATAGTCTATGGGGAACATAAACTCGTTAAGGGGGAAACCCAAATTCGTGTCTGGAGGGTCACCAAGTCCACTATGACACCCCAGGAAATGATACCAACACCCTGGAATGACACTGGGACAGCAGGGGAAGCATGTCTGGGGGCATAAAAGTCACTTTATTTCATGGAAATCCCTGTCAGTTTGCGATTTTCGCAAGCTAACTTTTCCCCATAGAAATGCATTGGCCAGTGCTGATTGGCCAGAGTACGGAACTCGACCAATCAGCGCTGGCTCTGCTGGAGGAGGCGGAGTCTAAGATAGCTCCACACCAGTCTCCATTCAGGTCCGACCTTAGACTCCGCCTCCTCCGGCAGAGCCAGCGCTGATTGGCCGAAGGCTGGCCAATGCATTCCTATGCGAATGCAGACTTAGCAGTGCTGAGTCAGTTTTGCTCAACTACACATCTGATGCACACTCGGCACTGCTACATCAGATGTAGCAATCTGATGTAGCAGAGCCGAGGGTGCACTAGAACCCCTGTGCAAACTCAGTTCACGCTAATAGAATGCATTGGCCAGCGCTGATTGGCCAATGCATTCTATTAGCCCGATGAAGTAGAGCTGAATGTGTGTGCTAAGCACACACATTCAGCACTGCTTCATCAAGCCAATACAATGCATTAGCCAGTGCTGATTGGCCAGAGTACGGAATTCGGCCAATCAGCGCTGGCCAATGCATTCTATTAGCCCGATGAAGTAGAGCTGAATGTGTGTGCTAAGCACACACATTCAGCACTGCTTCATCAAGCCAATACAATGCATTAGCCAGTGCTGATTGGCCAGAGTACGGAATTCGGCCAATCAGCGCTGGCTCTGCTGGAGGAGGCGGAGTCTAAGGTCGCTCCACACCAGTCTCCATTCAGGTCCGACCTTAGACTCCGCCTCCTCCGGCAGAGCCAGCGCTGATTGGCCGAAGGCTGGCCAATGCATTCCTATGCGAATGCAGACTTAGCAGTGCTGAGTCAGTTTTGCTCAACTACACATCTGATGCACACTCGGCACTGCTACATCAGATGTAGCAATCTGATGTAGCAGAGCCGAGGGTGCACTAGAACCCCTGTGCAAACTCAGTTCACGCTAATAGAATGCATTGGCCAGCGCTGATTGGCCAATGCATTCTATTAGCCCGATGAAGTAGAGCTGAATGTGTGTGCTAAGCACACACATTCAGCACTGCTTCATCAAGCCAATACAATGCATTAGCCAGTGCTGATTGGCCAGAGTACGGAATTCGGCCAATCAGCGCTGGCCAATGCATTCTATTAGCCCGATGAAGTAGAGCTGAATGTGTGTGCTAAGCACACACATTCAGCTCTACTTCATCGGGCTAATAGAATGCATTGGCCAGCGCTGATTGGCCAGAGTACGGAACTCGACCAATCAGCGCTGGCTCTGCTGGAGGAGGCGGAGTCTAAGGTCGGACCTGAATGGAGACTGGTGTGGAGCGATCTTAGACTCCGCCTCCTCCAGCAGAGCCAGCGCTGATTGGCCGAATTCCGTACTCTGGCCAATCAGCACTGGCTAATGCATTGTATTGGCGTGATGAAGCAGTGCTGAATGTGTGTGCTTAGCACACACATTCAGCTCTACTTCATCGGGCTAATAGAATGCATTGGCCAGCGCTGATTGGCCGAATTCCGTACTCTGGCCAATCAGTGCTGGCCAATGCATTCTATTAGCTTGATGAAGCAGAGTGTGCACAAGGGTTCAAGCGCACCCTCGGCTCTGATGTAGGAGAGCCGAGGGTGCACTTGAACCCTTGTGCACCCTCAGCTCTGCTACATCAGAGCCGAGGGTGCGCTTGAACCCTTGTGCACACTCTGCTTCATCAAGCTAATAGAATACATTGGCCAGCGCTGATTGGCCAATGTATTCTATTAGCCTGATGAAGTAGAGCTGAATGTGTGTGCTAAGCACACACATTCAGCTCTACTTCATCGGGCTAATAGAATGCATTGGCCAGCGCTGATTGGCCAGAGTACGGAACTCGACCAATCAGCGCTGGCTCTGCTGGAGGAGGCGGAGTCTAAGATCGCTCCACACCAGTCTCCATTCAGGTCCGACCTTAGACTCCGCCTCCTCCAGCAGAGCCAGCGCTGATTGGCCGAATTCCGTACTCTGGCCAATCAGCACTGGCTAATGCATTGTATTGGCTTGATGAAGCAGTGCTGAATGTGTGTGCTTAGCACACACATTCAGCTCTACTTCATCGGGCTAATAGAATGCATTGGCCAATCAGCGCTGGCCAATGCATTCTATTAGCGTGAACTGAGTTTGCACAGGGGTTCTAGTGCACCCTCGGCTCTGCTACATCAGATTGCTACATCTGATGTAGCAGTGCCGAGTGTGCATCAGATGTGTAGTTGAGCAAAACTGACTCAGCACTGCTAAGTATGCATTCGCATAGGAATGCATTGGCCAGCCTTCGGCCAATCAGCGCTGGCTCTGCCGGAGGAGGCGGAGTCTAAGGTCGGACCTGAATGGAGACTGGTGTGGAGCGACCTTAGACTCCGCCTCCTCCAGCAGAGCCAGCGCTGATTGGCCGAATTCCGTACTCTGGCCAATCAGCACTGGCTAATGCATTGTATTGGCTTGATGAAGCAGTGCTGAATGTGTGTGCTTAGCACACACATTCAGCTCTACTTCATCGGGCTAATAGAATGCATTGGCCAATCAGCGCTGGCCAATGCATTCTATTAGCGTGAACTGAGTTTGCACAGGGGTTCTAGTGCACCCTCGGCTCTGCTACATCAGATTGCTACATCTGATGTAGCAGTGCCGAGTGTGCATCAGATGTGTAGTTGAGCAAAACTGACTCAGCACTGCTAAGTCTCTGCATTCGCATAGGAATGCATTGGCCAGCCTTCGGCCAATCAGCGCTGGCTCTGCCGGAGGAGGCGGAGTCTAAGGTCGGACCTGAATGGAGACTGGTGTGGAGCGATCTTAGACTCCGCCTCCTCCAGCAGAGCCAGCGCTGATTGGTCGAGTTCCGTACTCTGGCCAATCAGCGCTGGCCAATGCATTCTATTAGCCCGATGAAGTAGAGCTGAATGTGTGTGCTTAGCACACACATTCAGCTCTACTTCATCAGGCTAATAGAATACATTGGCCAATCAGCGCTGGCCAATGCATTCTATTAGCTTGATGAAGCAGAGTGTGCACAAGGGTTCAAGCGCACCCTCGGCTCTGATGTAGCAGAGCTGAGGGTGCACAAGGGTTCAAGTGCACCCTCGGCTCTCCTACATCAGAGCCGAGGGTGCGCTTGAACCCTTGTGCAGCCTCGGCTCTGCTACATCAGAGCCGAGGGTGCGCTTGAACCCTTGTGCACACTCTGCTTCATCAAGCTAATAGAATGCATTGGCCAGCACTGATTGGCCAGAGTACGGAATTCGGCCAATCAGCGCTGGCCAATGCATCCCTATGGGAAAAAGTTTATCTCACAAAAATCACAATTACACACCCGATAGAGCCCCAAAAAGTTATTTTTAATAACATTCCCCCCTAAATAAAGGTTATCCCTAGCTATCCCTGCCTGTACAGCTATCCCTGTCTCATAGTCACAAAGTTCACATTCTCATATGACCCGGATTTGAAATCCACTATTCGTCTAAAATGGAGGTCACCTGATTTCGGCAGCCAATGACTTTTTCCAATTTTTTTCAATGCCCCCAGTGTCGTAGTTCCTGTCCCACCTCCCCTGCGCTGTTATTGGTGCAAAAAAGGCGCCAGGGAAGGTGGGAGGGGAATCGAATTTTGGCGCACTTTACCACGTGGTGTTCGATTCGATTCGAACATGGCGAACACCCTGATATCCGATCGAACATGTGTTCGATAGAACACTGTTCGCTCATCTCTAATTATAGTTAATCCATTGCGATTCCAGCTGGCGGAAACATTATGATCTTGTCTAAAGTGGAGAATCCCCTTAAACTTTACGGAGTATTATAAGGAGCTAGTTAGGTTTAAGCCAACGCTGGAACAACTCAGACTGGAGGTGTAATAGAACCGATGTTGTTGTTTCTATATAGTTCCTGTTGTTAAATAAAGTTACGTCTTTCCAAGTATTTTTTCGGTAACTTTACTCTGATCAGCGCAGCCAAAAGTCCGGAGATTTTGATTAATAGCCCAATGGTGAATCTGAAACCAACCAGTAGGGACAACAGGAAAATCCTTGTTAGGCTTGAAATCACTAATTTGGAAAGTTATCCCGAATTCATCCATCTAGTATTTCTAGTACAGGAGGATGGATGGATTGTGCACACCGGAGGAACAAAATACACATATGTTGGTATAGAAATCCAAGAGTTGTACGGGTAATTAAAGTGAGGTTAGAAGAAAGATGATGAAGTCAGGGAAATGGAAAGCAAGAGGATGGAAGTGAGATGGGTGAGGAAATGAGGAACCTGATGAGATAAGCCTGGGGTTCTGGAAAGGAAATACACTTGGCAAACGCACTGGAAAATGTAGTTCTCTGGACCAAGGGACACAATTGGAGTTTGTCAGCTTCTGCCAATACCTTATATAGTTAGTATCAATGGACAATAAGAAAGGAGTTAAAGTTATATGCTGATCGTAAATTCACACTAAGGCCTGCTTGCTGTACCTGCTTTCCATTACCAAGTAGAAGGGAAATTTATGTTCCTTCAATATAAGAGTATTGATGTAGCACAGCAAAGTTTGTCATATAGCCCAATGTATGTTATCACTAATCTGGGGTTGTAGATAGGACCAAATCTACTATAGACGGTATACAAACAATGTAACCTCAAAGTGTTCAAGGAGAAGCTCGGTTCACCCACCGGTGCCTGGGAAACATACAGGCTCCAATCTTAGAATATAACAAAAATGAGGAAAATCCCGGCACTCAAAAAGTCAATGAAAAATGAAGCTTTATTAATAAATATGTAACATACAGCCAAGCAGATATATAGAGACTTAGTGTCCTCGCCCTGTATATTACATATTCATTAATAAAGAATCATTTTTTATTGACTTTTTGAGTGCCGGGATTTCCACATTTTTGGCACAACCTTAAAGTGTTCAATGACAGATTCAGCCCTGTTTCATCTACTGTAGCTAACATACAAGCAATGTAACCCCAAAGTGACAGATTTAGCCCTGCTACATTTTAAACCATAAAGCACATACACACTACCATACAAAGCTGGTTAGAAGGGTCAGCTCTATCCTGGGGGCCCCCCTGGACACAGTATAGGTGGTGGGTGACAGAAGGATATTGTCCATAGGGAGCTCCATGCTGGAGAACAGCTCCCATCCCATGTATGAGACCATGACAGTACTGGGTAGTACTGTCAGTGACCGACTGCTTCACCCCAAGTGTGAGAAGGAGCGATATTGGAGATCCTTCCTCCCAACCGCGGTCAGGCTGTATAATCAACACCAGGCTAAGCGGAGATCACTCCGCACAGAGAACTAAATGATCCTGAAGTCTTTCTTTTTAGTTGCTATGACTCCTAGTATTTTTTCTATTCTGAGCTTGTATGTGTTCTTATGTTACTGTAGTATCCATGCTGCTGTAACACATTGAATTTGCAGCCATTTCATAAATTAGTCACAAGCCCTTGTGCTTGGCTGAATATCTATTCCTGAATGGAGATCTACTCCAGGGAATTCCATCATTACTCACACCACAAAACTGACATGAATTGTAATAAATATGTCGGACCAAGGTGCCCCCATCCCGGCCCTCTCCTCTCCCCTTCTACATTTGCACAATGTGTCGAGCAAAACGCAGAACAGGGTTTGTGCAACATGTTTGCCACAACAAAGGGCCGTGCTCCAAATGTGCGCCAAATTATCATCCCTCTACGCCAAACAACTGGTGTAGTGGGATTGATAAATTTCCCCCATAATGTTTTTTTTTCAACATTTTTCATTGAGTTTTGGCTGTATTTTTTCATTACCTGTAGGGAAAACACTTGTGACTCTGTAGCTAAAATTAACATGCACACACTTCGAAAGCGCAGCTTTTCCCGCCTGCAATGTGTTGATGAGATTAACCCTTAAAAGACACAGGGTAGCTTGTTCAGGATCTTTAGTTTTCCCTGTAGAATGGAGCAGAATACAGCCAAGTATAGTGCTTGACTCTATCCTGCAGTTTGAAAGGAGGAGCAGTACACATGGGACCCTTATAAGGTCACAATTCAGACTCATGTAAGTTACTTAAGTTTTGATTATGCTAAAACCCCCATTAAAGAAGACATTTCACCACCTCCAACATGTCCAGCTCTTTACATCATTTAATAGTTGCCACCTCACTGATCCCAGCACAATTGCAATTTGTCTCTAGCGCCCACCATTCCCGAGCAATCAATGCAGTTAGTTTTGGTGCCTGATGTGTTATTTAGGCTCTGTACTGCCAGGATGATGATGTCAGGTAGGAACAGACAAGGGGTGTGAATCTGAGCTCTGACACTAGCTACTTCTGATTGGAGCTCTGAATTTTGAAACTTGACACCGCCCACCTGACATTAGAGTACCACATCAGGCACCAAAACTAACTACACTTATTCCTCAGGAATGGTGGGGGCTGGAGAGAAAATTCAAACTGTGCTGGAATCAGTGGAGCGATGTCTATTCACAGATGGTAAAAACTTGAGTTGGTGGAGGTGGTGAAAGGTCCTCTTTATCTTGTTACCCCCCAAAATAAACAGGTGCCTACCACCCAGTTTTTAGAAGAAATTTTATTGTTCACAGCATTTTTTTCAACACTTAATTTAATTTAAATTTAAAAAATCGCAACATTTTCTGCTTTTGTTTTCATTGAGGTGAGAAACAGACACTGGAAGAAGGTGATTGTTAATAATGTGCATGTCAGCACTACATCCTAAGTCCCCCGTGGGTATATGCCATGCCTCTACGTGGTAAGTTCACTTGGTATCGCTTCTATTTGTGGATTATGAATGTCGAGTGTGTTATGGTTGAGAAAAGAGGCAAAAATAAATTTAGATGACTGTCAAGTGACTAACATAATAGAATAATAATAGAGACATTTATGATATTAAAAATTAAGAAAAAATATAATAAATAATAGTTAGAGATGAGCGAACACTAAAATGTCCGAGGTTCGAAATCTGATTCAAACAGCCGCTCACTGTCCGACTGTTCGAATGGATTTCGAACCCCATTATAGTCTATGGGGGGAAATGCTCGTTTCAGGGGTACACAAAATTCGATAAAATTATACTTACCAAGTCCACGAGTGACGGTCAGGCTGGATTCTCCTTGAAGTCTTCTCCCGACACAGCGTCCCTGCGTCTTCTTCCAGCTGGAATTCACTCTGCTTAAGCATCGGGGCCTAGGCAGAGCCGACTGCGCATGCGCGGTTATGTGCGGACATGCGCAGTCGGCTCTTGCCCGGCCCGACGCCTGAGCAGAGCCGACTGCGCATGCATGGGCATGCCCGCGCATGCGCAGTCGGCTCTGCCTAGGCCGGATGCCTAGGCAGAGTGAATTCCAGCCGGAAGACGCCGCAGGGATGCTGCACGGAGAAGACTTCTAAAGGTAAGAGAAGAACCAGCGTTGATTGGCAGAATGTATAGTATATAACCTTAAACTTCGAACAGCTAGTAGTGTTCGATCGAGTACGAGTATTTCGAATACTGTAGTATTCGATCAAACACCTACTCGATCGAACACTACTCACTCATCTCTAATAATAGTTGAATAATTAGATATGTAATAAGCTAATTCTGGAAGAAGAGTTGCGCAGTTCCTATGAGGCTTCCATTGATGTGTATTATATTGTATAGAGGCAGATTTATTTTATTTGCATTAATACTCCAATGAATATTGAAAGTAAAGAGATTTCTGTTCCACGAGCGCGCCACATAAATGGTTAACTGTGTCTCTATTCATTAAATAGCTCAAATCTTGCCCTGCCATGTTAATAGCTGCAATATAGGAGTAACTACCTGCAGTTATTGGAGAAATAAGGAAAGTCTCGCTGGCTATACTTTGTCGAATGAAAACCACATGAACATTTATAGACTAAATGCCTAAATAAATACACTAAATGGTGTATCTTGTGCCGCGGCCAAGCTAGGGCTTGTTATGATAGCAGCTTCTATGTATTTTTTTAACCAAAAAAGTCCTAATTTGGAACACATACCGCAAATCAAAGATGAGCAGTTACACAATGAAATGAAAGGAAATAAAATGTTGGACATGAGTGATGCTTGGCCGGAGACTGGTAATGATAGAAGGTGTCTGATGGATCAGTTATACGCTGCGTGATGGAGGTTTAATACAGACATGTTCACCGACAGGTTGGGGTCACTTCACCCATAAAGTTTCACGATAAACTCACATATGAAAATAATTTTCTGGTGTGTGATTTATGTAGGTGAAACTCCAAAATAATTGGATGGATGATAGAGTATGCTGCCCTGTACGGTGTTCTCGAGGTGGACATTCCATGATCGCCATCATGTTGGGTATAATGTACTGTTCACACTCATGCCATGTACCACAACTCTAATTATAAAGCCACCTTTAACAAATGAATAGTGCATGTGAATATAAGAAACTTTGTATTGTATCTTATTAAAGAAATATGTTTCCTTTTCGACTTATTAGACTGAAATCCTCATTATCTTCACTCAGACTGTTTATTTGTATAGAGTCGTCTCTGCACTCACCACACACACAGAACTATATGGAGAGGGGTGGGAAGGAGAGAAAGCCACATCCAGCAAGCTCATTGATTTATTGCCTCATTCTGTGCAGTGGTGGAGTCTTTTCTTGAAAGATAGAGCAGTGTCAAAAGAGCTCTCTTACTCACAGTGTAGCAGAGTTTAGCAGCTACAGTTATTTGTGTGTGTTTTACAACAGCTCCTCCTCCCCCCTTCCCGCTCCATAGACTTCTAGGAAAAAATAACTCGATAACTAAGAAAACATATTTCTTTAGTACAGTATGTTAAATGTGGTAAGTTTGTACCTTACAACCATCAACCATGTATGCCTTCCAAGAGTTGAAATCATGAAAAGTTGTACATATTGCAACTAGTAATTATTGCTACTGTGAAGCATAGATATGACGTTTGCTGTTCTATTCCTATCTAGAGTTCTCATAGTCCATTATTGCACCAATTTATGAAGGGTATCTACAAAAAAGACTGCCTTACCACTCTGCCCTAAGGTCACATCACGGCCCTATCCCTGTAGATAGATAGATAGATAGATAGATAGATAGATAGATAGATAGATAGATAGATAGATAGATACTGTAGATAGATAGATGATAGATAGATAGATAGATAGATAGATAAATGATAGATAGATAGATAGATAGATACTGTAGATAGATTGATTGATTGATTGATTGATTGATAGATAGATAGATAGACAGATAGATGATAGATAGATAGATAGATAGTTAGATAGACAGATAGATATTGTAGATAGATAGATAGATAGATAGATAGATAGATAGATAGAGATAGATAGATAGATAGATAGATAGATAGATAGATAGGACATAGATAGATATTGTAGATAGACAGATAGATACTGTAGATAGATAGATAGATAGATAGATAGATAGATAGATAGATAGATATTGTAGATAGATAGATAGATAGATGAATAGATAGATATTGTAGATAGATAGATAGATGAATAGATAGATAGATAGATAGATAGATAGATAGATAGATAGATAGATAGATGAATAGATAGATATTGTAGATAGATAGATAGATGAATAGATAGATAGATAGATAGATAGATGAATAGATAGATATTGTAGATAGATAGATAGATGAATAGATAGATAGATAGATAGATAGATAGATAGATAGATGAATAGATAGATATTGTAGATAGATAGATAGATGAATAGATAGATAGATAGATAGATAGATAGATAGATAGATAGATAGATAGATTAGATTAGCTAGTTTGATTAGATAGTAGAGATAGGCGAACCCCTGAGATTCATTCAGTTTCGGGTTCAGATGGCTCAGGTCCCAGATTTGTTTCATGGTTGAAAATTTATGAACTGGAATTGAAATTATTATACTCTGCCTCTTCAGACCATAGAAGATAATAGGAGGTGGCCCAGGTGAGGTGTAAAAAATAAAAAAAACATTAATACTCCCCTTCCTTCTTTTAAGCCTCCTTGTAGCATCCAGTACCCTCTCTCAGTCTTTTCAGTGATATCATGCGCCCAAGGTTACCACTATGGTTACCCTGGGAGCATGACGTCATGATGCTCGGTGTGTCCATCAGCAGTGATCTGGGCTCATGATGTCATAAGAAGAGCTCCAAATGTCGCAAGGAGGCCCAAAAGAGGTGAAGGAGGGTGAGTATAATTTTTTTAATGTTTTTTTATCGTGTATTATACATAGTATAATATTTTACTGCAATGCATGTCGCGGTGGCCATTTTAGTATATCTGAGATAAATCCCAAATGTTTTGGTTTTATTAAACCTTGAACTATTTAGGATGTTCGGGATGAATGTAGCTTGTGCTGAAGTGGGTTTCCCATCTCTACTAGATAGATAGATAGATAGATAGATAGATAGATGATAGATAGATTCCTATTCACTCTCCATCCATATTCCACCTTTATTGTATCCGGGTTGTTGATATTTCCACCATGACGTTCACGTTTGACTATTCCGATGAACACTCCCTTGGCTCATACGTTATGCTGGCACTTTTTGCTTACAGTTAATTGCCTGTTTGTTTCCATGTATACATTAGGCCGGTGCATATGCCTTGTGGCGCCATATAACTAAACATTTACTTACAGTGTATAAAACTCCATAACAGCTGATGCCAAATTCATGGAGAGACAAGACTCAGAACTCCAGCTCCATCTGACATGTCTGAGTAAACAGCGGGGTTTAACTTTAATGTGAGAGCAGAGACAGCGGCAGCAATAATATGTATCATGTCAGAGGAACATGATGGATGATCCTTCACTATCACCCCCTATAGTATAGGTTTACACAGAACACAATACTTCAGGACACAGAGAATCCAGTGTAAGCTTTCATTTATCTGTCACTCCACATAGAGGACTAGAACTGGAAGTGGCAGGATGCACAAACTTTTCCGTTCAATCCATAGACGTCTCCCATATGTTCTTTATTATAAGAGTCAAGTAGTATCAATGGTAAATTTATCTCATTTACTTGGTTTAATATACGATGAGCAGCACTTTGGTCTTCATCAGACTTGGCCAGTCTGTGTCTCCAGCTGTGATGGAGCTTTGTGTCTTGTCTGGAACTTGCAGCTGCACCACAGCTCTATCAACACAGGTATCTGTAGATGTCATACGGCAGGATATATAGTGTGCTCATATAAAGGAGAATAAGCTAATGACTCTGCTGGATGACAAGAAAGTATAGAGTATTATGTAGGACACAAGGCCGGCAAGCTGGTGGTGGTTCCTAGCATCCTCCTTCTCAAGGGATCACCATCCCATACAAGTGGAGGACGCGTGACTACTTCTCTAGTAATAGTGACCATGAAACAGGGATTGGGCGAACCCCATTTTGTAGTAGGTTGTATTGGGACCACTAAGATCGTGAGCCTGGGGGCCTTCACTAAGCCACAGCTGCCATGTCTTCCCCTTGGCACCATGCATTTGCATAGTTGGTGAGAACATTGGACTACTCGGCTTCTGTGGTTGCTATTGAACGAGGTTTAAGTGATAGGAGTTATCACTAATCTTAGAACAAACCATTCCAGAGAGGAAAGCAAAGAAAGACATGGATTGCATATCCCAATATGATAGATTGATCTTGTACTACAGCTCCATCACCCTCCATGTATAAACTGGGCTCTACTCCTAAGAACGTTCCTTACACTTATCTGCAACATGTAAAGTATATTTTGGGAAGGAGCAGTGGCGTAACTAAAGTCTTGTGGGTACCACTGCAATCTTTTGTCCCCCTACCTCATCCCTACAGTGAATTCTTGATAGTGATGGTTATGGGTTCTAAGGAGTTTAATCCACCTTCAAAATCAGCGTCCATGTCCCCGTGTGAACTAGCCCTTAGTGTGGTTAGGGGGATCCATGGGTCTCCTTGGCTTATGGGACAGATGGAAATTGCAATCTCAAAACTGATGCCAGTGCTTATAGGCCCCCTAAGGGTCCTGAGCCCCAGTGTGACTGCACCCTTTACACCCCCTCAAGTTACACCCCTGGGAAGGAGTTAAAGTCAGTCCAGCTAACAGCTGATCACCATTTATCTGGCTGCAGAAATTGTTGTCAATTAGTTATATCGTGTGTTTGGATGTTTGTTACTCAATCACGCAAAAACGGCCGAACGGATTTGAAAAAAAAAAAAAAGGCACATAGATGGATTGTAACCTCGATTAAAACATGGGCTACTTTTTATCCCGGTAAATGACATAGCTTCATGACTGTTTTTGTGAAACATACTATATTACACCGCTCTTATCTCAGCTTCTGAGAAAGCCAGGACTGTTATCTCTCTGTGTAATCACACGCTAACGCTCAGTGTTCATACATTTGCATATTATCTGATCTGCTTAAGGCACTACTGACACACTGACATGAGCAAACACCTTTAATCCAAATTGGAAGTTTGCCAATTTTCAACATGCTTGGAAAAAGAAAATCTAATTTGTTACAAACGACGAGCGCTATGAAGGGAGCCAGAAGTCAACAGAGTTCTCCTCAAGCGCAGCTGAGGGAGATCATCAACGCCAACAACATGCTCATTATATGGTGTCCCAGCGAGGTGCTGAGATGCTGGAACAATCACAGGCACAGTGCAAGAAACAAGTTCAGCGGCAGGCCAGCTTGATAGCTGCCAAAACGCTGGAGTATGTGGATCATCAACGCCAACAACACGCTCATTATATGGCATCCCAGCAAGCTGCTGAGGTACCAGAACAATCACGGGCACAGCGCGAGGAACAAGTTCAGCAGAAGGCCAACTTGACAGCTGTCGAAACGCCAGAGCAGGCCGATCATCAACACCAACAACATGCTCATTATATGGCGTCCCAGCGAGCTGCTGAGATGCCGGAACAATTACAGGCACAGTGTGAGGAACAAGGTCAGCAGCAGGACAGCTTGAGAGCTGCCAAAATGCTGGAGCAGGCAAACCATCGATGGCAGCAATTTGCTGAATATAGGCGGATCATTGACACCAACAACCCCCAGATGAAGTCATGGGCAGAAACTAGTTAATATATATATTGAGTATCTTTATCACCTGGACCAAACAATCAGTTCCCAAGATACTAACCAAGACAGAGGGGCAGATTTAAAAATATTGGCATTTTTATCACCAATCCTCTTATTCTATTAGCTGGCAGAGGATGCACTGGATTTATGGCGCAACGAGCATTTAAAAAGTTGCAAACCCTAGATATGCGACCTATTATACACCTTTTTAATAATAATAAATCTACCCCAGAGTGGCTTAATGTCACCATCCTGGCACCAGCCCCTGGATGCTCCCATTCATATTTATAGAGAAGAACAATGTATCACTAGAATTAGGGAAATCCAATTGTAATTCTCTATTTTGCAGGAAAAATTAAAAATGGATCCCAGAAATTGCCTTGTGCTCTTTATATGACGCATTGGGTGTGATAACAATTATATATGTAGACATGCATGTTGTCCCTACCAGATTTTTATCAGGTCAGGTTAGAAACTATGAACTTAGATCTGCAAATTCTACGCACAAGAAAATAAAGTCTAAAAAGTAATTCCACTATTCTTAGTATAATCTGAGCATTTCATATGGGCTGAAAAACTGCAGGTGGCAGCATTGTGACTGTACACAGCTCACATACAAACCTGCAAGATAATATCATACAAAGGTCTGGTTACAGGATTGATAGATACCTACGAGTAACAAACTGTATTCAAACAACACGTAAGCAAAAGGTATCTGACAGCTAAAGCAAGTCAGAGATGATAATGGTTGAATGTATTACTGCTATTATGTATGGAATTTTTTAGTACATTTTTTATACCTATAATAAATGAATTAGGTTTATTACCTTATGTCATATGTAAGTAAAAGCTATTGTCTATTCATTCATTCAGTAATACACAGGTTTGTGGGAAGACCCCATGTATAGCGACACGCAGCAAAAAATGCTGCAGAAAAAAACGCGATGGAGACGAATCATGCATTTTTCATTGTGATTTTGCAGTTTTCCTTGCATACTTTCTTCCCCAATCATACTTATATGGAAAATGCCAACATTTCCACACGTATATATATATATATATATACATAAGTGTGAGAAGGAGCGCTATCCGAGGTCTTTTCTCCCCGCTGCGGTTAGGCTGTACAACCAACACCAGGCTAAGCGTAGATCAATCCATACCGAGAACTAAACGATCTTGATGTTGTGATATCCCTCCTACTATCTTCTGTACCTTTATCTTTTATCTGTACCTACTATCACTGTAATGCCTCTACCATGGAGCTTTTTCTATTTGTAGTTTGTATTTTATATTATTATTGGATTGTCTATGGTGCTGTAATACACTGAATTATTAAAAGATGATCTTATCTTATCTACTGTATATGAAAAGGGAAGCCTAAGACAATATCATTACAGGCATGCCTTGGCAGGGTACACTTGATTTTGTTACTATAATGCAATTGAAGAACATTTATCATAGTTCACTAAAATATTGCACCTAAACTGAATGCAGTACTGCATGGCTCCATAATGGTCATGGGTCCATAATGGTGCAAAACTTCCAATGCAATTTCATCATGCAATACAAGCAAGTATAAAAACAAATTACAGGGTACAAATAACAAAATATAATAAATGTGGCTAATTTTGTTAATATTCACAACACGCAAACAATCAAAGACAATTCTCAGCCTAAGACAGGACCTCCTTGGTTTACTGTAACCTCCAGTGACCTTGACACGAGTTCCTTTAGAAAAACATGTTTAATGGCAGATGCCACGAGCATTATTTATAGCATTCCGCCTGCTACATAAATGAAGGAAGTCTGCAAGTTACCCTCCGAACATCCAACCATTCCTTTGTGACTCTACAATACAATATTCAAAGCTTCATCTGGGTCCAACTGCTTTGGAAAAATATGTCCGTCCATGTGCTTGCTTCTGTTTACATGATGGTATTGTTACTTGGCTGGGGGGCAAAGGTGTGTCTTCATCAGTATCGGGGCAGTGCGTTCACCGACTTGAGACAAAACAGTTTATTTTTATATTCTGGCCTCTTGGCAGCAAGGAAGAAATCAAATGTGTGGAAGAGGAAGCCAGATAACACTATGTAACATTTCGGGGAAGTGGTTTCATAGCCAGGAAGACAATGATGTTACTAACACATTTACATGAAGCGTGGTGAGGTCTTCTGGGTTCATGCAAGAAATAAGCTGCTCCAAATACAAATTCTACAAAACATCATTGTGAGCTAAAAAACAACGCCATAAAATGTATCTTCCGGTGAATAATCTGGCTATGATGATACGCCAACCTTACCTATAAACCTAATAAATATATCGGCTTAAAAACACAATGTGTCACCAAAAATAATAATAATAATAAATAAATAATAATAATAATAATAAATTTTATTTATATAGCGCCAACATATTCCGCAGCGCTGTACAATTTGTAGGGTTCAAATACAGACAGAAAGATACATTACAAATAAAGTCATTTCACACAATGGGAGTGAGGGCCCTGCTCACAAGAGGTAGCAGGGGCGGCATTGCTTATGCATAGGTCAGACACTTTTGTAATAGAGGTTACTGTCATTACACAAACATAAAACTTTGAGCCATCACTAGTCGTGTCCTTTAACATGTGGATGGTGCTTGGACATATGAAGTTAGCCTGAAATGGCATCATATCATGTGGGGAAATGTGGGAGCGGGGACAGAGGAGGGGTACATTTTGGGGATTCTAATTATAGTACAGAAGGGTTTACATTAAGAATTGTGATAGGCCTGTCTGAAAAGATGTGTCTTTAATTTGCGCATGAAGCTATAGAAATTGGGAGTTAATCTGATTGTCCGGGGTAGAGCATTCCAGACAAGTGGTGCAGCTCGGGAGAAGTCTTGTATACGAGCATGGGAGGTTCTGATAATAGAGGTGTTAATAGATAGTGTTAGGTCATTGAGTGAACGGAGAACACGGGTTGGGCGGTAGACAGAGATGAGGGAGGAAATGTAGGGAGGTGCGGCATTATGGAGAGCCTTGTGGATGAGAGCCTATTTTTTTTAACCAAGTGTTTATAAGAAAAACATTTTTGAAGCCTTTTGATGTTATTATTTTTAAAGGGTTTTCCAGTTTAAAAAAAAATATGGTCCAAATAACAGGATGCATCAATACAAAACACTTCCTTATATATATCCCGTTTAAATTCATTCCCGTTTCTCGGAATTATTTTCAGGTCATTAAACACATTCGCAATGTTTTGTTTGCAAGCTCACTAACCATTCACCCCATCCCTGTAAGCAGTTCATCCAGCAAATGAAACATCACAGTAGCTTGTGACCTCCTTGTCCCTTCAAGTTACTCACACGAGTGATTTATTGCCTGGTTAGATATGCGGAGGAGAGTGATGATGCACAGAATGACGAAGTGAGACACAATACTGACACTGTGACATAAAACAGACTGTGTAGCATGGATGGAAGTTAAACACAAGGTTGAGTGGAGAAAGGAGAAGTTCACAGAAAGTGAGAGCAGGCAGATGAATCATAGGAAATGTAGTTTGTCAAGGAGCAGCAAGTATTATAAAGCCAAGTAAAGGCTGTACAAGGGAACAGTGAGGATTTAGCACTGCTGTGGATGTATTTGTAGCTAACCCATATAATTTTCAATTTCATAATCAAATAAAGTATAATCTCTTGCAATTTTGATTCTGTCTACTAAGCCTAATGGCAGCCTTACGCTTGGTAATTCTGCAGAAAATTCTAGCAGTGATCTCATCTACTTCACAAGCAAGACAGACTGGATTACAATAGAAGTTCACACCCATAGTGACCCATCATTGCATGAACTATTGACAATAGATTATGTCACAGATTATTTACTCCCTCTCCACGCACAGAACACGTCTAGAATTCTATACCATAGGCTTTAATGAGTTGGATCCAGAATATTTATGCCAATGATGTCATAGAAGAGTGTTGCATATTGCGAGGAGACACAAAAGAGGTAACAGAAGATAAGTATGATTTTTTTTCCCCCCTCCCCTGGACCTGCACCTATTTTATTATGGGGTTTAAAGTGTGACTTGTACCAAATTTTTTCGTCTCTAAATAATGGCCGCCATTACTGAAGACAAAACAAATCTTGAGACATTTTCTCATCTATTAGAAGACTCAACAATCTGTAGAACGTCATTTGAGATACACTCAGGTCAAATGTATTTCCCATGAGGTTTCCACCACCATGCAGTATACATATTATACCTATATATGTATACTGCATTTCTGTATTGTTTATTTTCATGACCACTTAAAGGCACAGGAGATCACATACAACACAACCATATAATAAGCCATAGTCATACAAATAGCCCTGAACACATTCTCCAGCGATTACCTCCAGGAACCTCCTACAAACTCAGTGTGTGATCTCTGCGCAGTAACTTTATACTTTTATCCCTCCATTTACCAGCCAGTAATTGGGTAAATTTAATGATGCTGTTCCCTTTTAGCTTCTTTTGAAACTTTAATACAAATTGCTTGCCAGATTTTCTGCCTAGATAGTGGCAAAATACATGTTTATGAAGTGCGAGCCTTGTAAAGAACATTGCCTTCTATGTTGATAAATGAGCCTTACCCAACCATATAATTTGTGTCACAAGCCATAAAGGCCTGTTTGTTGGGCAAAAGGAAAAAAAAAGAAAAGAAAAAATGCCGCTTCTATATCTTCAAGGTTCTTACCTTCAGTCATGTGGATAACTTTAGTTTTGCTTTTACTTTTCTACAAATAGGAAATTGTAAGACCATAGGCAACAAGATGGCAATAGGTTACTAATGCGTCAGGTTGTCCAGGATTATTAAAAAAAAATATAGTTTGCTTTTCTATTCCAGAAATAACTTTTCGGACAAAAACATATGGATATTTACCAATGAAATGGAAAATTTTATGATTGTATGTTGGTGCAATTATTGACCATGTCTTGGCCTCAGCAAATCCTTAGTTTTAGGCACACATATTACAGAACTCGCAATGCTTCGAAAATCTATGTACTGTGCCTAATGGCAGGCTGGTTCTGTTATGACCCGGTCTCAGCAGTCTCGGCCTGTTAGCTTCAGGTGCAGAGTGTCCGGACGGTATTCAGCGCGTGAACCACCTGATGCACGGCAGGGGAATGTTCACACCAGACATGCAGTTTCTGCTCTGGCACTCGGGCGTGGATCACGTGGTGAGTGGCCTGATGGATCAGTGCCTGGTGTGTCTTGGCCTCTGAAGGGGTTAAGTTCTCTGCAGTGCTGAATACTTTACAGGCCATGGGCGAGGCCTTCTCCTTACTATATAAGGTTGTTGCACATGCTATCTGATGCCGGTCTTAAACGTCTGTTCCTGTTCTCAGTGAATGTCTGTTGTCTGAAGCTGCTACCATCTGCATCCTGGCCCATCCAGTTTCTTGCTCCTGTTCACACAGGACTGGTTCGCTAAGTATTGAGCTTGTATCCAGACATAGTGTTCCGGGCGCAGCGAGCCCTAGGTTTTTTTCTGTTTGGAATTTTGGTAGGGGTTTTTTGTGTGTGATCCTAAGTTCTGTTTTTCCCTATCCCTTGCTTAGTTCAGTTATTCTGTGTTTCACGTTTATTCTCTTCCTATGCTTTTGTGTTCTCATGTTCACCGTTAGTCCGCGTCTGGACATCCGTGGGGGGCTTGTTCTGTATCTGCCTCTCCTTCGTAAACGTGAAGCTAGACAGGGGCTCTATTTCCCTTGGTAGGTTAGCTACTTCTCCAGCTGTGCTCGTGCCCATTCAGGCAAGTTAGTCGGGCCCACGGCTACTTCTAGTTGTGCGAGGCAGGGTGTAGGAGGATCCACACTAGAAGTCCAAACTGCTCATACTTCCGATTTTGTTTTCTTTTGGTGTGTTTTTCCTGTACTGTACTGAGAAGTTATCAGTCAGGGGCCAGTCCGTGGTCAAGGATCCCCAGACCATAACAGGTTCCTGCTGTAAAGACCGGGAATTGGAGGAAAATCTGATCCTCCATGTTTAATCCTTTGATTGCCATGGTCTAGAGTCAGGTGGGCTCCGTCCATTGATTGGGTCAACCAGCTTCCTGGTAACATAGCTGTGGACTGGAGTACCTTAGACCATTCAGTCCTGCAGACCTGGAAAGGACCCTAGGCTTGTCTGTAAACTAAGTGTTACTCTATCTACAAATAGAAATGGCTGCACCTCAAGATTCATTTCATGTTCGGGTTTGGCAGCTTGGGTCCCCGGTTCATTTTGAGACAAACAAATATGAACCACACTTTTTATTGGCTTCAAACATAGTGTAAAATGTAAGAGACTTCACACTCAAAGTGCAATATTCCACATTTTATTATTCACCAAACCGGTGTTTAAGGTAAATGCAGACAACATATCCCAATAACACTATTAATAAGTCACAAGTGTTGGAAGGTCTTGGCAAGATATAACTTGTAGAGTAACGTGTAAATGTTTTCAGTCGCGAGAACCTTCCTCAGACTCTCAGTGCTCTGAGAAATAGTGAAAAATAGGGCATGTGCCATAGCATACAATTGCTGATATGCGGCTGTGGCAGCGTATTTGATAAGCAGGAATCCCACTATGGAGGAGGCGCCACCAGTTGGAAGGGTCCTTGGTGGCAAATGCAAGAATGGACTCAGGAAATACAGGTTGCAGGTGAAAACAAGTTGTAACTTTACTCAAGTTAATGGCATCGGAAAATAATATACAGCTTCCAATTCGATGCAGAAACACAATTCTCAATGGGAGCTCCATTGTAGAGCAGGGATGAACCAAGTGATGGTTTTCAAACAAGGTTGTCTAGGATTGTTATGTATAACTAGTGCCAGATAACTCCAACTTCACTTCTTTTGTCCCTTTTAGAGCTGAACTCTGATCAACCTCAGGCTCTCCTCTTGAAAATGGCATTTCTTTCTGCCCTCTTCTCTCTCTAGTCTGACAGTAAAGTTGTCTCCCTGTCTCAGGTGTTAGGAGCTCAGATGCAGGTACAGGGTCCTGAGTAATCATAATAGAGAGAAGCAGCAGAACTGAACCTAACATTTGCTGATGGAGAAACCGTAACCAAACTTCTACACACCCAGTATGAGCTAAAGCCAGTCTCAGGACATTTTCACCAGAGCTCCTAGTGGTGGAGATGGATTTGGCAGAATCCCATACCAGAGTTAACAACACAGAGGAATGTGCCACAAATTGAGTAACCGCAAGCAGAAGCCAAAGATTAGGATTGCAAGCAACTCACCAAAGAGTGAATGACAGAGTAGGGTCGGCAGTGGAGATAGCAGCAAAGTACAGGAGCGAGTGATGGAAAGAGGTTGAGGTTTGTAGCCAGAGTCAAATGCCAAAATCCAAAGAAAAGTACATGTACATAGTCCGAAGGTCAGAGCCAGAGAAACACATATAGAAAACAGGAAGCAACAGGGATGGGAGCCAAAACCAGGGTGAAACCAATAGCTGGCATAGATGTGAGAAATGGAGGGGATTATAAAGACCCAGACCAGCACACAAATTAAAGCACAGTTTCTTAAAGAGAAATTTGTCTCTGATGAATGGCCAGACCAAAAGTAGCCACAGCAGACATCACAACCCTATTATATGGGCTGCAATTGATGAACATGGGACTAAGACTCTGAACTCCACACAGCTCCATAGCGCAGCTTGATTTCTGGATGACGACTCCTACTGTCGTCCCCTTTCCCAGCCAACCGTAGGTTGAGCAGGACGATGGCTTATGTGAAAGCTCCCTTCCTCAGTGGCACAGCCCAATTACGGGTATAGGTACACAATAACTGCATGAACTACATACACATGGCACTTACACAGTAAAACAGGTAATATGTGTTTAAGAAATGTGCACTGGGATGCTGCATATAGCTACACTCGAAGTTGGTAAGAGTAATGTAAATGTATAATCCATATTAGTAGCTCATATCTTTTAGGATTTCCCCTTTCAGTATTCAGTGTGGCTGTTACATGCAGTCACAATTAATATCTACATCTGGTCCAATGCAGAATACACTGAATTCAGTTTAAAAAGTATATTGAGAAGTTATTAAAATAGTCAATTCACCTAAAATACATGTATCATGCAAAATATGCATTGGGATCCCTATAATACTGACCCCTTTGTACCCCCATACAGATTGCTACTTTCTTGCCTTGGCATACTTACCCTGTGCTGCACTTTTTTTAACGCATGATTCATCTGGTTTCTAAGGCATATATGGTCAGTTCTGTTATCCCTGAAGCCCTTGATGGGGTATTGTACAGATCTTCTCATTTTAAATAGATTTTTAGACATTTATGAGAACATATGAATAAAGAATTTAATCTTTCTGTATTATATGAAAGTAGGATATTGTATGGAATTAAGCTAAGATCTGTGATATATGGGTTTATATGGTTTGGTGCATAAATCCTGACAGGACTCCTAGGAGAGACAGTAGGAGTCTTATTTACTCTGCCCACACTGGATTATTGACAACCTCTGTACACACACTTAGAAACAATGAATGGAAAAGTTCAGTGAGAGCAGTAAATCACAGTATGTGAATGGAGTAAGCAGGACTCCTATGTCTTTCCAAGGAGTCTGCAAACCGTCCTTTGATTTTACTCCGAAATCCTATTCCAAATCATATAACCTATATATCACAGAGCTCAGCTTCTCTCCTTTATCATATAACCCTATATATCAGAGAGCTTAGCTTCTCTCCTCTATCATATAACCCTATATATCACAGAGCTTAGCTTCTCTCCCTCTATCCTATATATCACAGAGCTCAGCTTCTCTCCCCATCATATAACTCTATATATCACAGAGCTCAGCTTCTCTCCTTTATCATATAACCCTATATATCAGAGAGCTTAGCTTCTCTCCTCTATCATATATATCACAGAGCTCAGCTTCTCTCCTCTATCATATAACCCTATATATCACAGAGCTCAGCTTCTCTCCTCTATCATATAACCCTATATATCAGAGAGCTCAGCTTCTCTCCTCTATCATATATATCACAGAGCTCAGCTTCTCTCCTCTATCATATAACCCTATATATCACAGAGCTCAGCTTATCTCCTCTATCATATAACCCTATATATCAGAGAGCTCAGCTTCTCTCCTCTATCATATAACCCTATATATCAGAGAGCTTAGCTTCTCTCCTCTATCATATATATCACAGAGCTCAGCTTCTCTCCTCTATCATATAACCCTATATATCACAGAGCTTAGCTTCTCTCCCTCTATCATATAAACTATATATCACAGAGCTCAGCTTCTCTCCTCTATCATATAATCCAATATATCACAGAGCTCAGCTTCTCTCCCTCTATCATATAAACTATATATCACAGAGCTCAGCTTCTCTCCCTCTATCATATAACCCTATATATCACAGAGCTCAGCTTCTCTCCTCTATCATATATAGCCCTATATATCACAGAGCTCAGATTCTCTCCCTCTATCATATAATCCTATATATCACAGAGCTAAGCTTCTCTCCCCATTAAATAATCCTATATATCACAGAGCTCAGCTTCTCTTCCCATCATATAATCCTATATATCACAGAGCTCAGCTTTCCTCTTCTATCATATAACCCTATATATCACAGAGCTCAGTTTCTCTCCTCTATCATATAACCTTATATATCACAGAGCTCAGCTTCTCTCCTCTATCATATAACCCTATATATCACAGAGCTCATCTTCTCTCCTCTATCATATAACCCTATATATCACAGCGCTCAGCTTCTCTCCTCTATCATATAACCCTATATATCACAGAGCTCAGCTTCTCTCCCTCTATCATATAACCTATATTTCAGAGAGCTCAGCCTCTCTCCCTCTATCATATAACCCTATATATCACAGAGCTCAGCTTCTCTCCTCTATCATATAACCCTATATATCACAGAGCTCAGCTTCTCTCCTCTATCATATATACCTATATATCACAGAGCTCAGCTTCTCTCTTCTATCATATAACCCTATATAGTACAGAGCTCAGCTTCTCTCCTCTATCATATAACCCTATATATCACAGAGCTCAGCTTCTCTCCCTCTATCATATAACCCTATATATCACAGACCTCAGTTTCTCTCCTCTATCCTATAACCCTATATAGCACAGAGCTCAGCTTCTCTCTCTATCATATAACCCTATATATCACAGACCTCAGCTTCTCTCCTCTATCCTATAACCCTATAAAGCACAGAGCTCAGCTTCTCTCTCTATCATATAACCCTATATATCCCACAGCTCAGCTTCTCTCCCCTATCATATAATCCTATATATCACATACATCCTACTCTTAATTTGGAAAGCATAAATCACCTCACAGGTTCACTTAAAGGTCAATATTATGTTTTCCTTTTTTGTATTTTTGTGACTATTGCCTTTAAATGCTGATATATTAGAATGAATACTGTAATTCTAGTTTTGGCCCTTTTCATAGCAGAATTAGAGCTGGGCTGACTCAGACTTATGGTGTGATAGAATCAAGTCTCCGAACTTTAGCCAAACCTTGGATTAACATCAGCTTCATGATTAAAATTCTTATTTCCTATAAAATATTCTATTAACTGTAATAAATGTGTTCAGATAAGCCTGAAATAAAGAAAAACTTTATAAATGTTTATTTCCTCCTTAACTACTAGAGGGGCAATATCCACCCAATTTATATTCCTCTTGGGTCTCACAGATCACTTGTTCCTATCAGTATCTCATCTACTAAGATTCTTGTGTATGCGATCTATTATAGTAAATCTGACTTGCAGTACATCAGTCGCATATGTCTAAATGTTCCATATGGGATACATTATTTCCCTTCTTTAGTAGATGTTCCTACTTACAGGTATTTCCTATCTTACTATTATTTTCAGATGACTTCATCAAATGACGTAGTTGCATAATGTGAATACACTTCATGTTACTCACAGTATTAGGAGAAATTAGATCAACAATTTGTTGCTTCCCTGATACCTTTTTTGGGAGAAGCAAGGTGAACAAAATACACAAATTTGTGCATTGCTTTATATATACACTACTGAATGAATGAAATATTCTCATTGAATACTTTGCTCTGTACAAAGTTGAATGTGATGACAACAAAATCACACAAAACTCATCAATGGAAATCAAATGTATTAACCAATGGAGGCCTGGATTTGGAGCCACCCCCAAAATTAAAGTGGAAAAACACACTACAGGCTGATCCAACTTTGATGTAATGTCCTTAAAACATGTCAAAATGAGGCTCAGTAGTGTGTGTGGCCTTCATGTGCCTGTATGACCTCCCTACAACACCTGGGCATACTCCTGATCTCCTCCCAGACCTGGATTAAAGCATCTGCTAACTCCTGGACAGTCTATGGTGCTGGAGGCGCTAACAGGAGACAGGCCAGTACACCAGGAGAAGTGGAGGGGGCTGTAGGAGGGCAACAACCCAGCAGCAGGACCGCTACCTCCGCCTTTGTGCAAGGAGTAACAGAGGGAGCGCTACCACAGCCCCCAGTGCTGCGAGAGAACTCATTTGCATACCGGAAAAAAACGGGATTTCTACGGAACGGCAGCACGGAGAAGACATCTAAAGGTAGGAGACAAATAGTCTTTCTTAATGCTATTCCTACGTGTGATCGAGAAAAAAATTTGATTTTAATGGTAGAATCTCTTTAAATCTGGGTAACATGACTGATCCCATTCTACTCAATTGGCCTGTGGCCCAAAGAGAGGGGATTTGGTGTCATCAGTGAAGGTCAGAGGGTCACCTTGAGAATGTCTTCCTGCAATTTTTTTTTTTTTGTATCATTCATCTATTCTATTATCTGATGCCTAAATACGGAGAAGGAAATAATTGTTTGCTCCCTCGCTGATTTTGTACATTTGCCCACTGACAAAGATATGAACAGTCTATAATTTTAAGGGTAGGTTAAGTTTAACAGTGAGAGATAGAATATCAAAAAATATTATCCAGAAAATCACATTGTATAAATTGTATAAATTATTTGCTTTTTGCAGAGAGAAATAAATATTTGACCCCCTACCAACCATTAAGAGTTCTGGTAAGACCAAAGAGCTTTCTAAGGGCTCGTTCACATGGGGCAAGAGAGGGCGGATTATGGGGCTGAATCCACATCATAATCCACCCCCCACACTGGAGGTCTATGTAGACCGTCAGTTTACTTTTTCCGTGAGCGGCATGTTGCATTTCTTCTCTTATTCTCTTCTCTATTAATTCTTAAAACTGCACATTTTAGACCTTGCAGATAATTTCTTCCATCTCTGCTTATTTCCATGTTCTGTGCACCTTCTGTTATCTCTTTTAGACATCCTTGCTGCATCCAGCACACTGTCTCCGCCTCCTCGGTAACTTCTTGATTTCAGGGTCTCCATTGAGACCTTGGATCTCAGCAATGATATGGGCACGCCAAGTGTCATAATGTCATGACGTTCATCGTGTCCATATGGGTGCTGGTGGTCCAATCACAGGTTTCAGTGGTGATCCCTGGTGTATGACAAATGCCGTAAGGAGAAAAAGAGAAAACCGAAGGAGTATGAATGTTTTTTTTTTATTTTTGTCACCTCCTTGGGCCCCATCTATTGCATTCTGGGTATGATGAGAACCCAGAGTATAATGCTGCGGCCATTTTATTTTGCCCAAATTGAATCTCCATTTGTTCAGTTTTGTAAAAACCAAAACAATTGAGACTATATCAGTACAATTTGGGTCGCCCATCTCTATTCACTGGCAAATGGTGACGATATCATCGGCTTGCTTGGCCTGATTATTTAGGGCAACCCTGTTTCTGGAATCTCTGCCGCCCTGCTACTGACTAGAACTCTACAACTGACTGACCGGGCATCACTCTAAAGATAGGTCTCACTTACGTATTATGTTATCCCCTCCCACCCTTCTAGAAAGTGCCACAGCTTATAGATATCAACCAAAATGGCAGAGTAAAAGTCACAGTAAAAACATTATAAAAACTTTATAAACCTACAAAACAACACAGCTTCATAAACAACATGTGTGCAACATGCCAAGAACACATTTAGCGTTCCTGTGGGACCTACATATTCCCCTCCTTTACATCTTCAATGTCTGGCCCAGCTGCGGAATAAATAACCCGTAATACAAATCAGTAAATGCAACGAGGTCAAGGAAAATCCTTTAAATTTAGGAACCCCAAATAGTTTCTTGTCCGACCAGTAACTCCTTGGGACGTAGCAGTACAAGGTTGTGTTGTGCACCTCTGTAGCAGCATTGGAGTGTAGTGTCCCTGACTTTGTCTCATGTTTTCAGCAAAAGAAGGCACACCATAAAACAGATGAACAGGTTTTGTGTCTACAGTCTCACTTATAAGGCAACTGAAATCAATGGGCGTCTGCCCAAGAAGGGTAAAAACACCAGTTCATTTTCTGGGCTTTACAACTCCATAGGGTAAATATAACTCAGTTGTGCAAACAAGTCATGGGCTTAAAGCCCAACGTGGAACAAACAAACACAGTTCTTCATCCTCCAACTTTCTTGGCAGCTAAATCTGAGTTTGGCAGGCACTGTGTGCCCAACAAGTCATGGTGATGGAAGGAGTGCAGGTTATTATCACATGCGCAGCAGTGGTGACTTTAATGGTGGCAGCCCCTACGAGGTTAGCAATCTCTGTAGGAATTGGTCCTGGTGTAGCTGTTGTTGTGGTTGATGAACAAAGAGGGTACTGTAGCTCCGCCTGCCTGGGAGTATGGGTCATATCCGCAACCCCTCAGCATGTTTGTTAGTTCAATTGCCTTGGTACTTGTATTTCCACCCAGGGCAAGGAGTAGGACAGACAGACAGACCGGTGGCCACTGTGATCCAGTAGCTCTTGGGCCCCAACATGGTAAACCATATGTATATATTTGTATGCAATATTGTTGTGAACATCTAGTGATGTACATGATATGAAGGAATAATCAGCCTTAAAGGGATACCCCCATCTCCAGTATTATATGAAACCTTACAGATTACAGTAGCTAAAGTGTTCTATCCAAAACATTGCTTTAACTCTTGTGCTCCATTTTTCAGATATAACTGAATATGTCTCCTCAGTGTTTACAGCTCATTTTCTAGGGTAAAGACCACCCCTCTTTATCTAGCTAAAGTAGTCAAACTGGTGACTAACTCCTTGTTCCTGGTCACCTATAGTGTCTCTGAGCTGCTGGGTTCTGATAAGGCCTATAACAGTGCAGATCAGTGCCTCTGTTATCTCTCTATTTGTGTAATATAGAACAAGCACACTGTTCATCTCAGGAGAAGGCTGCTGGCCTGAACTGAAAACCAGGAAGTGGAGAGGAGACAGGAGAGCGGGAGAAACCCTGAGATGCTGAGATGAGAAGCTACTTTAATGATTTGTCTAATGAAACCTGCCATATCCTTTTCAAATATTAAATGTACAACCCTGACCCACATATCTATCTATCTATCTATCTATCTATCTATCTATCTATCTATCTATCTATCTATTTTTATAACTAAGTAAATATGTGTCTCATGTTATACTGCATCAACTATTCAGAGGTTGCACGCAAGTCCTATTTGGGAAAGATTATTTTGTTCATCGGCCATCATCTTTCAATATACAATGCTTTGGAAAGAAAGAAACAATGCTCAAGCAAGCCGGGAGTATTGAATGATGCCTGTAAATGCTACTGAAACCTAGTAGTACACAGTATATTGTAATGCATCCTGTAGAGAGGTAGATGAATAGCCCTGTCCTCTATAATACCGTCTGAAGATGTGAGATGACTTTTGAAGTCATTTTTCTATAGGCTATAAAATTGCTTTATGTTCCTCAGCACAATGTAAGATTCGAGTTCAATCGCAAAAATACACCTAGCATGTAAAGTATCCCGAGCCAAAGGCAGGATTGTGTGGAGCAGAGGGGGCTGTGAAATGAACATATCAGGTTTCCCCCAAACCAATAAACATTTTAAGTGCAGGAACATTAGAACGGAAGCACAATGTAAATCATAATTTTTCCACACGGCATGTCTTCCCCCGTACAAAATTACCACAATTTTTTTTTTCCAACCTTCCACCGCAAATTTATTTCATACACTGATATAGAGTGACATAGTATTGTGCGGGGTTCTGGCTTTCGCTGCAAAAACATTGTCTAATAATTTCCTTCTCCAAAAAACATGAACCCCCAGATCCCTGCAGATAAAGCGTCATTGTCTACCCGGTAAAATCCTGGCATCAATTATGTACAACAAACCTTCGGAGAGGGAACGAAAACGCAGGAAGGGCAGGTAATTTAATGTCGTGTTGTGTGATTGTAGCTTGTCCAGAGTGATTGGGCCTGCTGGAAATGGTAGTGTTATCTGTCCCAGAAGGATCACAAAATTCACTGTTTAAAATAAAAAAAAGAAACGAAAAAAACAAGCGAGCTGCTCTTGGCTGTGTACATCTTACACACGCAGACACGCAGGCCTTGAGATTTCATTCTTTTTTCTTTTGCTCTCCGAGAAATAGGCCTCTGGAGAGGATGTGTGCAAGACAGCGCGGTATTTTTTTTCTTCGTTCCCAGTTCCAGAAGGGAACCCGAACAGTTTTACCATTGTGGGCTGCCTGGGATACTGTCAGTAAGGGGAAAAAAAAAATGAGCAGGTGGTTAAAAAAAACAAAAAATTCAAAAACATTAACAAGGATATGTCATAGGTTTAAAGTGTTTGAAGGGAAATTGAGCTGTTGCTTTTAATTTTTCACCAAGCTGTCTCCCTGATGAAATACAGTCATCCCCACTTAAGTAATACGTTTCGAAGAAGGAAGTATAGTATTTTTATTGGACACCCTTATTACGAGGGTTATTGAAATGCACGCTCTTGCAACCAGGTATCCGTTCTAAAATCCTTTCACCAGCCAGTAATCTTGATAGAGGGAATTTTCAATGAGGGGGACAGAATGTTCGGCAGTACGAAGACTGGAGTGTGTAAAGTCTGAACTGCTAAATGGCCTAGGATTGAATTCGGCCTCTACGGATACACGTAATTTACGAGGTCTAATGCCAAGCGTACGCGTCTTTGGGCTCGAAATTAGCAATACTGTTGCTTGCAGCTAAATTGTTTCATTTATTCTCTGGTACGTTCCAAGGTTTTTTATTTATTCTAGAAAATGCTAACATAGAAAAGGGCTGGAGGAAATGCATCATTAGAAGCGCGATTCACAGGTAATCCGTCATGCTAACTACCAGATATGACAGCAGAGACAGTGTGGTCATTACGCCAAAGTCTGGAATCCAAATGCTACCTTAAAAACAAGGATTTGGTTAAAATCCTATAAAATCCCCACATTCATGTTGTTAATGTAAGGAGACAATTGTAAATATTTTTTAAGCGCTTGCAGAATATTTAGTCCCATGGAGCCCAAAGAAATTTTTGCTTGCGTCTCAATTCAATTTTGCTGCTGGCTGCTTGCTGAGCTTTCTGTTTGTCTGGCCAAAGGAGCAGTAGGAGTATAATAGACCTCTTTATACTTTATGTATTAGAGTGAAATTGTTGTAGATGGTTTACATATGCATTTTATTGTTCTGTAGGTCACTCATTTTGATGAGGCAGTATGCATGGCATGTGAGGACATAGTATAGAAGAAGACCCTCAGGTGGTTATGAGGTTGTGGAGAAAAGGTTCTTCAGCTGAGAATGGCTTCCTCTCATTGGCATACCCATAGCAATCACAGTGGTCATATTTGTGACCGGGTCCCTAAGCCAAGGGAACAGATTGTACGAAAGAATTCTATAACTAATGATTTCCTACAGTTTGTGTGACAGTGTTTGCAACTCCTAGTCTGTCCTCTACCCTAAGAAATAGCAGTACGGGGGCCACACGGTGGCTCAGTGGTTAGCACTGCAGCCTTGCAGCACTGGAGTCCTGGTGTTCAAATCCCACCAAGGGCCAAAAACCATCTGCAAGGAGTTTGTATGTTCTCCCCGTGTTTGCATGGATTTCCATCCCATATTCCAAAAAGACATACTGATAGGGAAAAAAATGTATGTTGTGAGCTCTATGTGGGGCTCACAATCTACATTAAAAAAAAAAAAAAAGAAAGAAATAGCAGCACCATAGAATAGGAGACAGGAGAGTTTGGAGGAGAATAGAAGATGCACACCCTGCCACATGTAGCTTTAGTGCTGTGTAGCAAGACAGTTATAGAATGTATTAGTGTAGACCAGGGGTGCTCACACTTTGTCAGCATATGAGCTACTTTATAACATGACCAAGTCGAAAGATCTACTACCCACTTCTTGTGGGCAGGACCGCGGTGGGCCTGTGGGCGGAGCTGGGCATGTGGGTGGGGCCGGGGGATCGTGAGAGCAGGAGACAGCGGAATTCTGTGGCCGCCCAGGGATCCCCGCTGTCTGCTTGTTCACAGCGCAGGCTGAGTTATCTCTGGACACCGGCAGGCTGGGGCTGCGGCAGCCCCGTCTGCCAGTGTCTGTAGATGACTCTCAGCCTGCGCTGTTAACAAGCAGACACCGGCCCCCTCCATCCCTAAGAGCGGCCTGCAAGTGTCCGGAGTGCTTGTTCACAGCGCAGGCTGAGAGTCGACTCTCAGCCTGCACTGTGAACAAGCAGACACCAAGGATCCCTGGCTGCATCCCACAATCGACCCATATGTCCATTGCAATCGACCGGTAGATCACGATCGACGTATTGGGCACCCCTGGTGTAGACAATGGTACTGTGGCTTGGGTGATAAGGCAAGCTATCTAGGGAGGACATTTTCACCTTTGTGGTTGGGGGACCTATGGGGAGGACATAAAGGGGCAATATTGCCTATGCGAGGGGCACTATTCCCTTAAATGGACCAAATACCCTATTACTTTGCTAGGGACACAAGGGGGCACTAATACCTTGCGGTAGGCACAACGAGGGCGTTATTATTTTGCTGGGGTCAGAAGGACGGCATTGTTATCTTGCTTAAATGGGTCCCTGGTTTTTAGTGCTGCAAGAATTAGTCACTTAAAAAATCCAGTAATACAGCCAAAAGTTGCAGATAGGTGCCCAGACAGGAAAGAAATTGTGAGGGAGGCAGGGGCCCAACACTTTCCATCAGAGCTTATGAGCTTTTAGCTACTCCCCTGCATCCTCTTGCTCCTCCATATGTAGTTCTCCTCTCCAAACCCAAGATTAGTTTAAAAAAAAAAGGTCTAAGATAACTAGTTCAAGGAACAAATGCCTTGTCAATCTCAGAAGGACAATGGGGCAACCTAGCACTAAGGAGTATATTTGAGGTTATTCTTCATATATACAGTCCTATGAAAAAGTTTGGGCACCCCTATTAATCTTAATCATTTTTAGTTCTAAATATTTTGGTGTTTGCAGCAGCCATTTCAGTTTGATATATCTAATAACTGATGGACACAGTAATATTTCAGGATTGAAATGAGGTTTATTGTACTAACAGAAAATGTGCAATATGCATTAAACCAAAATTTGACCGGTGCAAAAGTATGGGCACCTCAACAGAAACGTGACATTAATATTTAGTAGATCCTCCTTTTGCAAAGATAACAGCCTCTAGTCGCTTCCTGTAGCTTTTAATCAGTTCCTGGATCCTGGATAAAGGTATTTTGGACAAACAATTCAAGTTCAGTTAAGTTAGATGGTCGCCGAGCATGGACAGCCCGCTTCAAATCATCCCACAGATGTTCAATGATATTCAGGTCTGGGGACTGGGATGGCCATTCCAGAACATTGTAATTGTTCCTCTGCATGAATGCCTGAGGATTTGGAGCGGTGTTTTGGATCATTGTCTTGCTGAAATATCCATCCCCGGCGTAACTTCAACTTCGTCACTGATTCTTGAACATTATTCTCAAGAATCTGCTGATACTGAGTGGAATCCATGCGACTCTCAACTTTAACAAGATTCCCGATGCCGGCATTGGCCACACAGCCCCAAAGCATGATGGAACCTCCACCAAATTTTACAGTGGGTAGCATGTGTTTTTCTTGGAATGCTGTTTCTTTTTGGACGCCATGCATAACGCCTTTTTTTATAACCAAACAACTCAATTTTTGTTTCCAAAATGAAGCTGGCTTGTCCAAATGTGCTTTTTCATACCTCAGGCAACTCTATTTGTGGCGTACGTGCAGAAACGGCTTCTTTCTCATCACTCTTGCATACAGCTTCTATTTGTGCAAAGTGCGCTGTATAGTTGACCGATGCACAGTGACACCATCTGCAGCAAGATGATGCTGCAGCTCTTTGGAGGTGGTCTGTGGATTGTCCTTGACTGTTCTCACCATTATTCTTCTCTGCCTTTCTGATATTTTTCTTGGCCTGCCACTTCTGGGCTTAACAAGAACTGTCCCTGTGGTCTTCCATTTCCTTACTATGTTCCTCACAGTGGAAACTGACAGGTTAAATCTCTGAGACAACGTTGTGTATCCTTCCCCTGAACAACTATGTTGAACAATCTTTGTTTTCAGATCATTTGAGAGCGGGCTGTCCATGTTCGGCGACCATCAAACTTAACTGAACTTGAATTGTTTTGTAGAAAGAAATGGTCCAAAATACCTTCATCCAGGATCCAGGAACTGATTAAAAGCTACAGGAAGCGACTAGAGGCTGTTATCTTTGCAAAAGGAGGATGTACTAAATATTAATGTCACTTTTCTGTTGAGGTGCCCATATTTTTGCACCGGTCAAATTTTGGTTTAATGCATATTGCGCATTTTCTGTTAGTACAATAAACCTCATTTCAATCCTGAAATATTACTGTGTCCATCAGTTATTAGATATATCAAACTGAAATGGCTGTTGCAAACACCAAAATATTTAGAACTAAAAATGATTAAGATTAATAGAGGTGCCCAAACTTTTTCATAGGACTGTATATATATGATCCCCTGCATGTAGAATTGAACAGCTCATCAACCTTATTGGTTCTGTTCTGTTAGACATTTATGGCATATCCTCAGGATCTTGTATTCAATTCTCACCTATCTCTAGAATGTCGATCATTAAATTTACAGTGGTCATGATGTAGCAAAGAGTGCACCTTCCCTGACCACTTGGAGGTGATGGTGTTACAGATCCAGTCAGTCAGCTGAGTGCGGAAATTTCGGAGGGGTGGGTTTTTAAGGGACTTATCTGTCCTGAAATTTAATGAATAGTGATCAGGTGGTCCAAGAGTGGGAAAGCCTGGTGGTCAGGAAGGCAGAAGAAATGGAGACTCAACACTGGAGTCAAGAGAGACCCAGAAGAGGGGTCAGAGTTCGGAGGAGTGTACATGGACTGCTCAGTACCTGGCAACCCAACAGCAGTAATTGTCACAGTAGCAAGTGATGGTCTCCATGTAAAGAAGAGGGAGACTCCCTTACATAAGCTCCTGGCTCCTGGGTGTAGACCACAAGAGAAAGCGATTATTGTTATTCTTCTCTATTTATTGTCTTTCCAAAGTTTTTCTTTGAATCCCCATGACAGTAGTTGAAGATCTCAACCCTGTTGTTTGTGTCCATTCTCCTGCATATTACAGTGGCATCAGGTGAGAGGATAATTTTTGGGTGGCTCCCTTTCTGGTGATAGATCTGGATCCCAGAGATGGAACCATATTGTGTCAGATAGAAGGAAACACGAGACATGAATAGTCTTGGTTTATGTGTTGATGTGCTACTGTAGAAAGTAGAAGTGAAAGCGATTATGGTACATTGGTTATTGTTTGTAGGGAGATCCTAAACAGAACCATATTAAGCTGGAAAATTCTCTAGTGACAGATATCTTGTAGTTTGCGGATCCTCATATTAGTATTTCTGCTCAATATTCCTTTTTATATCTATATTACCTGTTTCTGTTTTCACCCATGCTGTCACCACCGAACAGTAACCAATAGGCATTAAAAAGGTTGTCCTATAATAACAAGTTATCATGAGTCCCACTGATCACGAGAACGAGGGTCCTGTGCATCCCATTGTCCATAGGACTGATAAAGACAATACACCTTACAGTTGTGCCCTGTTGTTAAGACCCACCAATTGCAAGAACAAGGGCTCTGTGCCACTGTTTGAATGGTGTGATGTTCTCAGATGGACATTGCTACTCCTGTGAAAGTCTATTTGAGAACATCACACCAAATCTGAGAGTTGTACTTGGCTATGTAGTCTAGTCTAGTAGACATTGAATGGAGTGGCCGTGTGAAAGCGTTACTATTTCTCCAGTCAAACATGGAACACAAAACTCACAGTCTGTGATGGGTTGGAATCCCAGTTGTGGGACTCCAGTGATCAGACCATTATCACCAGTTCTGTGGATTGTGATTCTACTTTAGGAACTCTGGTGATGAGGCAATGACTTATGGCATCATAGATAAGTATGATTCTATGAGTCAGTCTCGGAACTGAGAGAAGATCGGGAAATATGGCCAATGAAGGTGCAGCTGGACATAAAGGCCATGGGCCCCATACCAACCACTATCAATTTATCATTTTTTGCTATATTTAACCAGGTGGCCTCTTCTGGCCTGGAAATTACGTACACTGCCCTAATGTCTGAATCATCCATCTTATCCTGATCATACATTGCTATCTTTATATTCATTCTATATATTTGGATAACATACAATTATGATTTATAACTCAATTTCCATAACATTTTCCTCTCTGACTACTAATAGGATATGTTGCTCAATTTCTGATCCCAAAGCTTCATATAATAATCAGTAACTAATTATTACTAATTAATCAGGATTAAACTCATTTCCCAGCGACTTCTCAAATGTGCCCACAATCCCAGCTGGTAATGGTTCGTTTTCCTAATAGGAACCATTACGCAAGGTGTTTCCTATGTATAGAAATGTCTCTGTAACGTAATGTCTCCTCCACTTAAACTGCCCAAATTGTATAAATTGTTTTGACGTTCGCCCAAATCCTATATTTCACGTGTGCAGTAAAATACTGACTTTATTTTTGTTATTCTGGCTTTCTCCTACTTTGCTGATTTTCACATCTCTCTGATCTTTACGCACAATATAAAACTGATAAAACCCCAAAATTTTCAACATCTGTACAAGCAAATTAAAAATGATTCAGTTGACAGACTGTTTTATAATGACTTCTTATAAATGTGGTATTGGAGCTGGCAAACCTAAAAAGACAAATGTGTAAAAATACTTTTATGTGCTCATGAGTTGGTTAGTCTATTAGTTCACGTTACAGAAATAGCACCAACATATTATGCAGTGCTGTACACAGATTGTACAATGGCTTCATATTAAGTCCATTACCCTCTCCATATGATTTTGGAGTCTGCGAACAAGCCCACAAAACAGGGAGCGCATATTAACTATATACAGATGTTGTCATTGGCTGGACTTGAACCCAGGACTTTGATGCAAGGTAACAGTGATAACCACTGGCAAACCACGCTGCGTAGATGTCTGTCTACCTGTGTACCAACTGTACTCTAACAACTCTAAACAGTATTAGCATCAGTCGCTCAGTGTTCCCTATCAGTTGTGTGCCTGTGTAGCATCCACCAGTGTCAGACTGAAGGACCTAGGGCCCACCAGTGGAACTTGTTCTGGGGGCCCACCCAACACCTTCCTGCTAATAGCCTTCAGCGCAGCTCCTTCACTGACACCCCTAGCATAAAGCTCCACAGTGGCTCCACACAGTATAATGCTCCACAGTGCCACCACACAATATAATATGCTACACAAAGGTCCCCCTCAATATAATATGCTCCCCACAGTGACCCCCACAAAGTAAAATATTATCTACAATGGCCTACACACAGTATAATATGCTCCACAGTGGCCCCACAAAGTATAACATACTCCACAGAGGACCCACACTGTGTAATATGCTCCTGAGAAGCCCAACACAATATAATATGCTCCCCAGAAGCCCCCAGTATAATATGCTCACCATAGTGTCGCCAAAAACTATGCTCAACAGTTGGCCCACACAGTATAACATGCTCCACAGTAGCCCCACTCAATATAATAAACTCCTCAGAGACTCAAGCCACTTCATGCACCATTGCCCCCATTTTACTGCTGAGGTCCAATCACAGGCCTCAGTGGGGATTTCCAGAATGTGTGATGTCAGCTACACGCCAGAAGATGATGCTGAATACCCAGAAGAGGTGAGTAAAAATGTTTGTTATTTTTACAGTCCTCCCCTGGGCAGGCTTCTATTGGAAAGGGGCCTTGCAGCACATGACACTGGGACCCTTTCCATTATTGATTTGGCGATGCTCGACTCCGTGATCTTGAAGCCTCATATCCTGAGACGCCTTGGGGATTGGGGCCCTAGGCAATTGTCAATTCTGCCCCCATCAACACTAGCCCTGTCAAAGACACTTTACTTTTTTTTTAATTTGCATGGCACAACTTGTGTGTGTGTGTGTGTGTGTGTGTGTGTGTGTGTGTGGGGGGGGGGGGGGTATTAAGGGAGCATTATACTGTATTGGAGCCACAGGAGAGGATATAATGTGTAGAGGCCACTGGGGAATATTGTCCACTAAGGGGGCGTTATACTGTGTGGGAGTCACTAAGGGGGCATTAAACTGTAGAGAGCCATTTTAAAGCATTATACTGTGTAGGGACCACTGTTGAGCAATACATTGTGTGACGCTAATGCAGAACATTATGCTGTATGGGGGCCACTGGGGAACATTATACTTTCCTGGGCCAATAGAGAAGTATTATATTATGTGGAGACCACTAAGAAGCATTATACATTGTAATGATGGAGAGCATCATACTCTGCAGGCCGACTGGGGAGCATTACACTATGTGGGGTCCCTGGTGAGCTATGTATAGGCAGCTAAGTCAGGGCCACTAAGGCCCCATTCATTTGTCAGAAATGAATAAAGAGGCATTTGAGGTAGACATTTGTCTTGAATTCCTCTTCATTTTCCAGCCCTGAGCTCTCCTCGATGGTTTGCTAAGGTGATTGAGTGCTGGGGCCCGCCCCCAGTGCTGCGAGACAACTCATTTGCATTCTGAAGAAAACCGGAATTTCTACCAAATGGTGGAGCGGAGAAGACATCTAAAGGTAGGAGAAGAATAGCCTATCTTAAGACTATTTCTACGTGTTAGTAAGAAAAAAAACAAAAAAACATTTTAATGATAGGATCCCTTTAAGCACTGTGCTCTGCAGCTGCCAAGACTTAGAGGGAATAGTGGCCACAGCTAACAGATGAAATTTAACTGTAATTGTTGGGCTGCACCTGGACTTTCCATGGCCACAACGACCAGCCCAGACAGACCCTGAGCCGGTACAGACTGAGCGCCCACAACCTAGAGATAGAGACGAGACACACAAGTTTAACAGTTGTATATTGTTACGGTTCTGTATATATATATATATATATATATATATATATATATATATATATATATATATATTAAACTGTAACTACAGACCCGCTAGTCTGCAGACACTGCAGCGAGGTCCACAGGCCCAGATGGGCGGCTCTAAGTCTGAACAGCATGCTACCAGTTAAACTGCACTGGCAGTCATGTGGCGCGGTACACAGTGTGAACAAGCTGCAACAACACCCTGCCAATTAACCTCACTGGACAGGTGCACAGGACAGCTGAAACAGCAAGGCTGCCAAGGGTTAAACGTCACCCCAGGTCAGCAACAAAACATGCTCCTGCTACAGCTAGGAGCTACAAAGTGAGTAGACAGTTAAATGGGCTACTGATTCCCACTGGTAGGGCCAAGGAATCCTACCTAGAGCCCTAGAGACTGCTCCTACCATTAACTGGAACCTGGCCCTAATCTTCTGTTTTAAGGTACTTAGTCAAAGTGTGAGCACCAGGCGGGCGTCGGCTCAAACCATATAAAGGCTAGTCCCCGCCCAACAGGGTGGTGGCCATGATATCACTAATCATGCTCAGTATGGGCAAAATGGGACTTAGCCTCTGAGCGGTTCCAAAATGTCCGAGCATGCTCAGTAGGGAAAGAATGGCAGCCTCTGAGCGGCTCCAAAATGTCTGAGCATGCTCAGTGGGCCGAAAGCTGGACTTAGACTCCAGACACTTCACTGCACGATGCCGAGGGCGAGGGTTGGATTGGCCCTCAGGTGGCACTATGCGCTGAACGGGAACCCTGCGGGACCCAATCCTAACATATATAAGCTTGTCCATTTTGTAAAAGAAGACACAGTGGCTGTTTCCACCCAGCATGGTCACCGCAGGAGTCTACAGAAGAGATCAACCAAAAGGGAAAACAAAAATGGGTAAGAACTCCCCTTTTATTACATCAAAGGGGTCCTTTGGCATGTCACAAAGCCCTATTGGATGTACTAGAGTTCTATTATAATATCAGAATGTTCCACTGTGATGTCACAGACCTTCACTGTGATGTAACAGAACTCCATTGTGATATTACAGTGTACCGTTGTAATCTGACTAAGATCTCATCAACTTTTCTGCCATTATAATACATTGCAGATTTCTGCCCACATTTCTGGGGCAAAAATTGTGAAGCATATCCATCACATGCGGAAATGCCCTAAGGGCTCATGCATGTGACATGTGGAGAGGCACGTGGAGTTACAGTGGCTTCACAATACAGAGCTGTAGGCATTCTGATACTTTGTGCTGCTCTACATAACAGACAAGCAGTTCCTCTAGAGGAAAGTACCTATAATACCGCATTGTTGGAGCATACTACTGCCAGTATCAGCAGGAAAAAGTTTTACCATTACTTGTCATCTTGCCCTTTCATGACGACCAATTGAATGTCGTTCTTGCTCTCAGGCCAAATTGGAAAGTGACAGGAAGTGTTATCCCATTGTAAAGTCTCAGGGACAGCTTGAAAGCTCAAGTGACATTGAAACAGTAAAAAGAAACATAAAAAGTAATAAATATAAAAAAATTTAATAAAATAAATAGTATAAAATAAAGCAATGGTTCATTTTTTTCCGATAGATTCCCTTATTCGGCTGTGACATTGGAGATGTATTTTTGATTTATATATAAGAATAAGCAACTTTTACAATGGGTAATATTTTCCTTCTCCCATCTAATAGAAACTGACAGACTCCTTAACAGGAGTTGAAAGGTCACTGCATTGTTGGCTATTAAAGGGAATAGAATTGTACATTCAGCATCTGGTGTTCTGTTGAAAGACAGAATTTTGAGGACAAGCTGAGAAGATCCATCCATATGTGATCCTTAACTTATTAATCATGTAGAACCAGCACTTGCTCATTCTTGCCTGAAAGATGTGATTTAGGATTCTTCTTAAGCTTCCTCTTCTATGAGTCACTTTCCCCTGTAAATTTGTTAACCTTATTCCCAAGAGTTTGAGCTGTATTTCCTGTGCAGCAGAAGGCATCTCTGTCTGCGTACCAGTAAGGAAATCCCAACATCTAACTTCCAACCAAGTGGAACAAGATCAACACCGGTTGTACAGTGGAGACATAGTTATTAACTTAGTTGTGTAGAAGAGAGTCATCACCAGATTACTCAGAAGAAAATCCCTCACATATAGAAAACTTATAGAAAACTTCATCAGAATTTCTTAATGTTTTAAAATATCTCAAACGTGTTCCGGCCCTAGTGAACTTTCTAAAACTGTAAATTGTAGTTCTCGAAATATTCTAGTCTGATATATAGAATCAGATGTAGGTACTTTTTCCTGTATATGTGATGTTTAGATATGACTATATAAGGATATGGCAGACATAGTGTTAAGGGGCGCAGACGTAGTGTTAAGGGGTGCAGACACTCAGGAAAGCCACTCTAGTACGGTAAGTTTCATTACTCCTCTAGTGTCTACTTTTTCCACATATCGTATATACTCGAGTATAAGCCGACCCGAGTATAAGCCGATCCCCCTAATTTTACCACAAAAAAAGGGGAAAACTTATTGACTCGAGTATAAGCCTAGGGAGGAAATGCAGCAGCTACTGGAAAATTTCAAAAATTAAAATGGGAAAGGAGGGATTTAGAACTTTTATTTACTTAATTTTTTTATATTTTTTAAAGCTTTTTTTCACTATTTTATGGGAGATTTTATACATTACTATTGCAGCTGGTCGTTTTTTTTTGCTTGACTCGAGTATAAGCCGATGGGGACTCTTTCAGCACAAAAACTGTGCTTAAAAATTTGGCTTATACTCGAGTATATACGGTAAGTTTTCACTTGAGTAGAAGATCTGATAGAGTACATGATACTAAGAATGGGCACACACTTTAGTTATCTGTTGGCCAAACAATTCTTCGTTCACAACTATTTTTCCCAATTCCCCCATGCACATGCATCCCCAATTCGGAAAAGTGGAACATGTGTACTGAACTAGAAGAGGGGAGAAAGTCACTGACAGACTCCTCTATCAGTAGAGTAACTCCCTATCCTGGAGAACAAAAGGATCGAGCAGTTAAAATCCAATTGACCTATACCCCTGATGACAGATCTTGAGAAGTCCTCTTACACATAAGATGCTTGGACAAAGCTTAGCTTCGGCCAACATACATAAAACATGTGACCAACCAGAGTGACGTTACAGGGGCAGCAATGGCAGCCATACCTAGGCGCCATTGTGTGAGGGTATCTAAGAGCCTTTCTTCCATTTATAAATATCCCACCACATTGTAGGTGGACACTTATTGGCTGGGTTCTTGTATACCAGTTGTGTCCAATTGTATCCAGTACTCCAAAGCCAAAATTGGACCTATCAACAAGCCAAAACTAAAAAAAACACTGCAGTCGAGGTTTTTTTGATCTGATGCGACCATATGTGATAGAAACTAAACTGAATTGCTAGACATATATGAATGGACCCTCACAGATTTTACATAGTGACCAGTTATGTGGATATAGCTATAGCTTTGGCTTCATCTCAAGTTATATTACTTATGCTTAACTTACTTTGCTTAACGCCTTTACGCCTTGTTTACTTGTTTAAGATCAGGGGCCCATTCCTGACTTTAGGTCGCCCTCAATTCCACTTAAGCTCTGTATAATGATCCATCCATGGTCATGTTCATTCCTGTCTTCCTAATTTACTTCTAGGCCTGGAGATAATTTATTGAGCTCCATAGTTTTTCATTAGTTGAGTCAAGGAAGTGTATCCTAGACTGCTACTGTGTACCAACTTGTACTTGGTCACTGACTAATGAACATCTTGACCTTTGCACTGGGACTCATCATTCATCACTGGTTATCTGCTGCTTTAGTGCTACTTATATTGCTTTGTGTGTACTATATACGTATTAATCCAACTTTGCCTTTGACTCGAAGGTGCATACCCTGACCCACTCATACAAAATGGTACATTTTATCTTTGAGTCTGTGACACTGTGTAGGAAGAATTAAAGGGGTTGTTTGGGACACTCTAAAAAGTAATTAAAAAAAGAACGAAAAAAAACCCCCAAATACTCAACAGCTCAATCATCTGTCAAATTGATAGAAATAGATAAAATCTATTTTGTTGTTTTTTTATAACTTTCTTTTTTAACCAAGCATTGTATAGCAATTTTGTTAATGTATTGTGATTATTTTACCTTAACTCCCAAATACAGTAGAATTGGACTATTATTATACGTATACGCATTGCGGTAGACTGTACCTTGTATAGGCCTCAGTCCCGCTGGCCTTGTGCTTACCATCTGGATTATCTGCTTCTTTTAATCAGCATTTCAGCCAATTTATCAGCCTTTAAACTGAAAACACATCAAGCGATAACCATCTGGGTAACTTGTGCTCATCTTTTATGTTCCTATACGTAAGCAGGGGTAACTGAGAACAGTCTGGGCGTCTGGGAAACAATATTAATTTCTTAGGCTAAGGTCCCGTGTAGATAGCGGCAGCCAAAAAGCGCTGCAGGAAAAAGCGCACAGAAACGCATTCCATTTTTCCCAGAGTGTTTTTCACATAAAGTCTGCAGTTTTCCTCTGCAGACTTTCTGTTTCTATTACACCTAAACAGAAAACGCCAGTATTACCGTAGGTCTAATTGACATGCTTTGATTTACAAAAATGCTTGCCTTTTTGAAATCTTAGCATTTCCGCTGTAGATTTTTCTCTGCAATGTATGGATGGGATTAGCCAAAATCCTATACACTTCAGCGGTAAGGTAAAACGCTACGGTTTTTGCCAAATTTCTGCATTTACGCTATGTTAGACCCTGGCCTTAAAGAGGTTTTCTAGAACTTGAATATTGATGTCTTATCCTTAAGATAGGTGATCAATTTTGGATCGTGGAGGTCAGACACCCAAGACCACTTCCGATCAACTGTGTGAAGATTGCAGCATTCAATGTGAGTGCTGTGGCCCTTCATTAAAAAACAAGTATAGTGCTGTATATTGGTTAGGAGCTGTAGTTAAACTGGACTGAGATGCAAACAGGCCACATGGTCAATGAATGTGACATCACCGGTCTATAAATTGAAAGCGGCATCCATGTGCCTCGAAAGTGGATGTGATAACTCAGTGGGAACATTCGTTAAGGGGCTTATTGAGTTCCTTTCAGCTGTGGAAAATTCGGTACATCATTGCCCGCTCCTGCAAGAAAGGCCCACATGACCTTTCATTTCCATTCTATTATCTGTCATGGTTAGAACAGGGGCAACATTTTTGCTTGGTACAGTGCATCCATAATCTTAAACAAGTAATACAGATCAGAAAAACCTTATCCACATCTGACAAGTTTGACTCAAACAACTATTCATTGTGAAATTATGTCACCTGATTCTCTGATTTTAGCAGTAATATGATTGCGCATATTGGATTTCAACATGCCCTATTTCCTCTCATGTGATGCAAGCAGCTGGCAAAAATGCCTAGTAGTGGCTTATTCCTCTCTCCTTGCAATACACATGCAGGTTTGGCCATGCGTGCACCAGTGCTGTGTGATTTAGGCTAGGTCCACCCCTGCCCCTGGATTCCGTACGGGGATTCCGTCCCCAAATCTGCTTGAAAAATGTGGAGAGAAAAGTTCTGCAATTTTCCACATTTTTCAAGCTAAAACCCGGCAGACCCCATTATAGCCCTTTTAAGCAAATTGGGTTTCCATTTTGCAGGTCCAGTTGGGTGTGAACCTATCATTAGAAAGAAAAGTTTCTGGCTTATTTATCAGAATTGGTAGATGAAAATCTTACTTTTACCATGTAAACTTAGACTTACTGTCTATAAATGCTACATCTATAGAAAGCTATGGGGTACTTAGTGGAAGGAGCCCATGTTACATCCATCATCTTTGCTACTGTCCTAGATGCCCCTCTCCAGAGGAACTGTGACGTTTATAACCATGTAATGTATGAAAAACATTGTTATCCTTACAAGCTGAATGCTAGATATAGTTGCTTATGCTTAAAACTGATATAATTGTTGCACACCTAATGAACTAACACTGGTGTGGTTGGGGGGGTTTATATTCTTTATTCACTTTATCTGTAATCATAAGGGACATGCATCAATATGGAGAGTAGGACCTCCCTTCTTCTTGCTATCTGAGGTGCACTACAATAATTGTCCTTACATACTATCTAGTAATTATACATTAGCATCAAGTTCTCAGTCATTCCTAACATCAGTGACTGTATCAACATATACTGAACAATACAATATGAGAATATAACAACAACATGGCTGCAGCAATTAATCACTGTACCTGTAATCATAAGGGACATGCATCAATATGGAGAGTAGGACCTCCCTTCTTCTTGCTATCTGAGGTGCACTACAATAAGTGTCCCACCAGAAACACACCTCTGAGATACATGGTCCCACTCTAGTGTCAGATTACAGGACCTGTAAACTGCTAGTCTGACACTAGGTAATATCCAAATTTTTGTGTGGTGGATCTTTCTGTATATATCTCACATTCTTCCCCACTAAATTAATGTCGTCCTCGACATTCCGCATTTCCACAATTATGTGGGTTGTCTTAAGGTACTTTAGTAATTGGGAACAATCAATTGGTGGTGATATCTCCAATAGAGGTCAATGCCTCATTGTGACATATGTTCCTATAAAAATGTCACAAGTTACTTCTAGGTCCGTTGCTAGCTAAGAGACCTAGAAGAGCCAATGTTAGCACTGGTTCTAAGTAGTATTGGACCACCATGCATAACAATGCCACTACAATATCTGAACCTCATTTTATGAGGTGGAGATTGGTCAGGTCTAATTTTTGCATTAAATACGACCATATAACCTCACAGTTTCTATCGCTAAACAACTAGAAACATTGCCAAATAAACAAACTAATTGTAAACATAACAGTGCAATTGCTTTGAAGGTAAATAGTCTTTATATCCGCTCACAGTTCTCCAGAAAATATGCTGGTGGTAGGTACCATTCAGGTTGTTTCTCTTGGCCAATGGTTTTCACTACCTGTTTAGCATGAAAACTTCTTGGTACCCTACTTGGTTCTCCCATGGTATCATAAGTAAGTGTAACCGGCCTTCGCCTTTCTCTCGCAACAGAAGATCTTTTCAAAGTCTGTTGTCCTGAAGTTTCTGTTTCTTCATCTGTTTCTGGGTCTGTTGATTCAGATTTCTCCATCCATACTTCTTCCTCTGGAGTTGTTACAGATTCCTCTGATGACTTTTCTGACTCTGACAGTAGACCTTCAGGTGATGCCAAGATCTCTGATGAATTTTGTGGTTCAAATTCTGCTGCGTCAGGATTAAGTTTACTGCCTTGTGCTGTATAGTTATCTGTTGTAGGTGAACTTAATGAACACATTTCATCTTCTTCATCAACACTATCAGTTTCATATCCTACATGCGATGTTGGTTTTGGTCGCTTTGCTTTGGAGGATCTCTCTTGGCCTAACAATTCAGCAGTCTGCTGTACATCTGGAAGATAGTCACAAGATAATAACAGATTACGGTGCAAAATCCTTGATCTGTTGCCACCTGACTCTGGTTTTACCTCATACACTGGACTGTTTTCGTGTTTTCTTCTTATGACAACATAAATCTTATCTTCCCAATAGGAGCGAAGTTTTCCTGGTCCTCCTTTCTCATGTAAGTTCTTCACTAGAACTCGACTTCCTGGAGTAAGTTCAGCACCATGACTTTTTTGATCATAGTATTCCTTGCTTTTACATGCTGACTTCTTTGCTGTTTCTGAAGCTATTTTATAAGCTTCTGCCATTCTCTTTTTCCAGACTGTAACATAATCTGCGTAAGTTTTGTATTTCTCTGATACTGGAGTGTCAAACATTATGTCAATTGGAAGTCTTGGTGAACGACCATACAATAGGTAGAAAGGTGAATACCCTGTTGCTTCACTTTTAGTACAATTGTAAGCGTGGACAACTTTTGACAAAGAGTTCTTCCAGTCTTGCTTTTCTTCCTCTGTAAGAGTTCTCAACATTGACAACAATGTACGATTAAAACGTTCAACCTGTCCATTACCCTCTGGGTGATATGGACTTGTATGAGAATTCTGAATTCTGCAGTATTTCCCAAGTCTTGCAAATAACTGATTTTCAAATTCTCTTCCCAGATCATGGTGTAATTTTGTTGGAAAGCCAAACTTTAGAGCAAAATCATTAAATATCTTGTCTGCTGCAGTCTTACCAGACTTGTTTGTGGTAGCATATGCCTGTGCAAACCTTGTAAAGTGATCCATTACAACAAGGATGTACTCATATCCTCCTTTGCATTTTTCCAGATGCAAAAAATCAATCGATACCATTTCAAAAGGATAGGTGGAGACAATGTTGTTCAATGATGCTCTGGTTGGTTTATTGGGACGTTTGTCTTTTAGACACTTGCATTCTCTGGTGACATAATGCTCAATATCCTTCTGCATGTATGGCCAGAAAAAGCGTTCTCTAACAAGATTGACAGTTCTTTCTACTCCTAAGTGTCCCATTTGCTCATGGAGTTCTTTGAATACTGTCCTATGGTAGACTTTTGGCAGGACTAATTGTAAGTTATGGCTAGTCTTCCTATAAAGAATACCATCTGAATTGAGGTATAACTTAGACCATTCTCTGAATAAGGCAGTTACAGCTGGTGGTTCTGTTTGTCTCTCCTTCTTAGCCGGAAATCTATTTTGATGTTTGTAGTGTAGCAGTCTCCCAATGATCTTGTCTTCTTCTTGTGCTTTTCTGATAGTTTCTTTTGGGAGCTGGTTAATGCTTGCTCTGAGGCTTTGTTCAGCTTCTCCAGCCGCACTTTCTACAGTTACAGGGCACCACCATGGCATATGTTCCTCCTCTTGTATCTGAACTGTTTGGACAGTGCTACCAATAGCTTCCATGCTGATTTCTTGGGAACATTCCTTCATATACTGGTCAGGATCTAGTGGCATTCTTGACAATCCATCAGCGTCTGCATTTGCTTTCCCTGGGCGGTATTTAATGCTAAAATTGAAGTCTGCAAGTTCTGACACCCATCTATGGCCAGTTGCATTTAATTTTGCTGTAGTGAGAACATAGGTAAGTGGATTGTTGTCTGTATATACAACAAATGATGGACTATAGTACAAGTAGTCTCTAAAACGGTCACATATTGCCCATTTCATTGCCAAAAACTCAAGTTTCCCCGAGTGAAAATGGTAGTTTTTCTCTGCTGCAGTAAGAGTTCTTGAGCCATAACCAATAACTCTCAACTTGCCATTTTGCCTTTGATATAGGACAGCACCAAGTCCTTCCTGAGACGCATCACAGTGCAGTATGAATGGGATGTTGAAGTCTGGATATCCCATCACTGGTGGCTTAACTAACAAATCAATCAGTCTCTCCAGGATTTCTTGATGATGGGCAGTCCAATTGATGGGCTGATGTGCAGGAAGTTGACTTTTTCCCTTCTGTTTGGATCTATCTCTCTTTGCTTTCTTTTGTGTGGGTGATGGTGAACAAGGCCCTACCGACAGTAGATCATACAGTGGAGCGGCAATCCGGGAGAAATTTTGAATATATGTCCGGTAGTAAGACAGAAAACCTAGTATTTTTCTAAGCTCTCCCACTGTAGATGGAGGTTTGTTTTTCAAAGCCATTACTGGAGCAATTTCTGCTGGATCCATAGTATAGCCATCAGCAGAGACACTCTTACCTAGGAACCGGACTTGTCTTTTGAACAGCTCACATTTCTTCGGTGTTAGCTTGATTCCATGCTGTTGGTAGCGCTGAAGTACAGTCCGTACATGTTCCACATGTTCAGTGAAAGACTTACTGTGAACCAGGTTGTCATCAAGATATGGTTGACAGATACTGTCTCTCAGTCCTTCCAAGCATTCTTCCATGCTTCTCTGAAATTCCGCTGGAGCTGAGCTGAGCCCAAAAGGAATACGGATCCATTCATATAATCCCCAAGGTGTTATAAAGGCTGTCAAAGGCCTACTGGATTCTTCCATAAATCCTTGGTGATAGGCTTTCCCTTGATCAAGCACAGAAAACCATGAACTTCCTGACAAACTATTCAGCATATCTTGGATTCTCGGTATAGGATGACGGTCAGGAACTGACTTCTGGTTTAGTTCTCTATAATCACAGCAGAGTCTCAGGCTACCATCTCGTTTTCTTACACATACTATAGGAGAAGAGTAGGATGATTTTGACTTTCTAATCCATCCTCTATTTATCAGGTCTTGTAGGTACTCCTTCACTTCGTTATGAAGCGGTTTTGGCACCGAAGTATATGTCTTTTTAACGGGGGTGGTGTCTTTTAGATTAATCTTTAATTGGAGTGATGGAATACATCCAACATCAGACTCATCTCTGGAGAAGGCATGACATTCTTCTCTTAACATCTGCCTTACTATGCACTGTTCGTCTGCATCAAGATGATCCGTAGGAACCGGAGGATCCCATTCCTCTTTAACTGAAGACACTTCACCCTCTGCTTTGTCAACATTTTCCACTGTTTGTATGTTTGCAGTCAAAGAAGAAACTTGAACAGGTTTTATGCAAGCTGGGTATACCGCTTTGACTGTTTCCAAGTGACCCAACACGGTTTTTGGATCCAGTACAATATCATGTTTAGTGGGGTTCATTACTGGAATGGTTACCCGAGCATAGTTGTCATAAGGTACAATCACAACTGTCTCATCTGTATATATTCCCTCTGGTAACTGTGCAGTGTTACTTGGCACAAAGAGCTTTTCCTGGTTCTTCTTATGAGGTCCCACATGGACACCACACTTGACACCCATTATAGTACCTGCAGGAATAATGGTACGACGTACTCCAGTTCTTACCTCCTTCACAAATGTTTCTGCTTGGCTCACTTGGACGGTCTTTACCACCATCTCTGCTCTTCTTGTCGGCAGTGAAAATGATGCAGCCAGTGTACTCACCAAAGATGATGAAGGGATTTTTCTCAGGATGACTTCCTCAATCACATTATATCCAATGATTGGCTCTTCAGCTACATTATTGTCACTGGATACTAGAAAAGGCACCAGAAGTTCTATGTTGTCATTACCAGGGGACAGCTGAAAGGTTACTTCTATCCAACCAATGAAAGGAATTTCGGTCTTGTTTACCGCTCTCCCGCATAATGGTTCAGAGCCTAGTAATTCTTCCACTGCCCTTACTTCTGTTTGAGGAAGGTACTGCTGCCGCCAACTGTCATTGATGATACTTGCTTGAGCTCCAGTGTCCCATAATGCCTGAAGAGGAACCCCATTTAGTTTACATAGGACCATACACCTTTTTCCTATTAAATTGATGAGTTTTCTTTGGCCTCTCGACACACTTTCACTCATCTGTAAGTTAGTTGTCGTGCACTTCCTAGAGGTGACTTGCTGTATACTGTTCTGTTGAAGCTCCAGTTGTTGGATACGATCACATACATTTTGGAAATAAGTATGTAGCAGATTTTCTTTGGCTTCCATACCTGAAGATGGTACTTTCTTTGGTTGGGACTGGGGCTTGGCACAGGTTACTGATTGTCCCTCATCAGCAACCTCCTGTCTTTTAACTGTGCAGATCTGGGTGCACAACATCCCCTAGTGTAATGTCCTTCTTTGCCACATTTGTAGCAGTGGCGACATGTATGACCTTGATTTGATGTCTTGCAGGCCTCACAAATTGGATTCTGCTTATTTCTGGAAGTTACTTGGGATGAAACCAATCTTGGTTCTTGAGAAGTCTTAAGTAACTTTTTCAATTCTGACATCTCATTCCTCAGTTCTTTCACAGCCTCCTCCCAGTTTGTCACTTCTGTATCTCCTGAAAGTGGAACTTTCTTTGATTTTAGCGTAGGTGGGGCGGTTTGAGTTGTAGATGACTCTACTTTTGTAAGTAATCCTTGTTGTGTGGTACCAGCCTGCATTTCGCCAAGTTTGCTGATTTTGCTGGAAGAGTACTTCTTTAATTTCTGTTCCCTCTCTTGTTCCCAACTGGCAGCTTCATTCATTTTCTTTATTAATACGTCATCAGTGACAGTGGGATCATCCAAATAAGGTTTCAATTGGAATTTAATGTGTTCACTGAGCAGTCCTGTTCCTACTGATCTCAGGAATTTCCTTTGAATCAAATCCGTTTCAAATTTTTCCTCTGCTCCCACTTCTCTAGAGGCAAAGAGAAGTCTGTCTTTTAGTTCTATAGCCCTGAAGAGGAAATTTTGAGGAGATTCTTTGCTGTCTTGCGAGATATTTACCAGCTGGTGGTATAAGTCCGAGTTGCTCTCCTCCTTGTAGTGTCCTTTTAGGATAGTCTTCAGCTGTGGCAGTGTTAGATCACTTTTCATCTCTAACATATTTCTTATACTCAGGCCGGGGCTTATTGCTTTAACTACTGCCTCAATCACTTCTAATTCACTGTAGCCCTTTTGCAGTCCCATGTCTATCTGGTGCATGAGATTTGTGTAAGACAGTTTGTCTTTTTGACCTCTTTCACCAATTTGACCACTAATTTTAAAGTCTTTCCGTATTGTCATTTCTGGCCACATGTTCTGTGGAGAAGTCCTGCAGTAAGTCTCTCTCTCTGACACCTCTTGCTTTGCTTGACTTGATGTCTCAGAAACAAGGGCTTTTTCTAACAGTTTGCTAGATTCCTGGAATGCTTTCTGCAAAGCAAGGTACTGTGCCTTTAAATCTTCCAATTGAGTCTGGGTCTTAGTCTCTTTTGCCTGTGCCCCGACCTTTGCCTCTGAATACAGATCTGTAATGAACTGTTTGCACTTTTGGAGGAACAGACAGGTAACATCTTCATCCTCTGTTTCTCCCACTTCATCAAGCAGTTTATTGATAGCATTCAGCAGGTGCCTGCGGGTTCTGGCTTTGGAGATTTGCTCCCATGGCACTTTAAGATATTTGCTAACAGCACCCAGTTCATCAAATGTTAGATGCAGCAAGGACTCACTAATGTCATTAATACAGCTCTCCACATCCATTGTCAGTCTGCTGGGCAGGATCTCACTGAGGGGACACTCACAGGATATCACTGAGATGGCTGCACTGTACAATTGGTTCTTTTCTATCTCTTATTGAGTGAATTCTGCTCTGTATCTTCTATGAATTGTCACTCAATCCCATCCTCGTCGCCATTTTTGTTGCACACCTAATGAACTAACACTGGTGTGGTTGGGGGGGTTTATATTCTTTATTCACTTTATCTGTAATCATAAGGGACATGCATCAATATGGAGAGTAGGACCTCCCTTCTTCTTGCTATCTGAGGTGCACTACAATAATTGTCCTTACATACTATCTAGTAATTATACATTAGCATCAAGTTCTCAGTCATTCCTAACATCAGTGACTGTATCAACATATACTGAACAATACAATATGAGAATATAACAACAACATGGCTGCAGCAATTAATCACTGTACCTGTAATCATAAGGGACATGCATCAATATGGAGAGTAGGACCTCCCTTCTTCTTGCTATCTGAGGTGCACTACAATAAGTGTCCCACCAGAAACACACCTCTGAGATACATGGTCCCACTCTAGTGTCAGATTACAGGACCTGTAAACTGCTAGTCTGACACTAGGTAATATCCAAATTTTTGTGTGGTGGATCTTTCTGTATATATCTCACATAATGTTATATGATAAGATGGCGCCTGCATCCAGGATGGGTGCAAGAAAAACAAATGCTTGTCTTGCGGCCAGAAGACATCTCCCCAAGGTTACCACGCAGGACCAGGAGTAGTTGGCTATATATGGCACTGCTTAAATTTTTCAGTTTGATTGACATGTACCATACCAATCAGGAATGACTATGAAAACTTATGTTGTTGTTATATCACTTCCTTTCTCTGCTACTATTTAACCCCCGTTGTCTCAATAAAGAGTGCGTCAGCATACATTCTTTAGCTGAGAGAAGAATAAATACCAACACAGAGTGGTGTGACTTCTTTACCGCCTGGCACTCAGCCTAATTAATTAGGACAACGACAGTTACCCGAGATTATTGGTCAATTTGTCATAAACACGACTATGACCTTATCAGCACAACATATTTGTCAAGCAGATGGAGGTGAATTGGTCCTGGGTGGATCCAAGCATCAGCCCCTACTGTCATAGGTAAAAAAGGTCCCAACACCATAACGCGGACCCCATTGTACCTTTGCCATAGGGCCTCCTTCCCCTATGTACTGTATGCCATGAGGATGAAACACTGCATTGTGTGCCGCTCGCTCTGATCCTGCCTAGTTTTGATTAACAAACATGTCTTCTCTCCAGTTTCGAGCTCTTACGACACAAAATAAATTGTAATAAAACGTCATTAAACATGGATCATGCGCTAGCATTCAAGGTTAAAAGATTATATGCAGAAAGCACTTCATTTTCAGATTTATTTAACCGCAGAGATTACGCGAGATATTATATTGCAAACATATTTTGTTTCTTAATTGTTAGAGGACCTTCCATTATCATGTGTATACAGATATGATCGTGTTATTGCAGCGAAGGAGAAATCCCCCTTATACTATAAAAATCATTAATCAAAGACAGAAGTAACATCACACCAGACAAAAATTGTACCCAGGGGGACCACTATCTCCCAGCATCTGGTTTTGTCCTTAGCAGAAAATCCACTGACTAGATAATAAAATATCAATGTTTGGAACTTTGAAGTCGGATTTATCAGAACACAATTGTGCAGCAGGTGGATTAGGTTTCAAAAGACGCATTAGAACTAAACCCAAGACTGTCCAAGCTTCCCATTACTCTTCCAAGGTCAATGACATATAGAGTAACTGAAATGTTCATAGATTTAATCTGTTTATTGTTGGCCCTACGTAAGGAAATGGTATTATCCTTCCTAAGGTTTATAGGGGTTGTCCATGGTTAGAAAAAAAGGCTACTTTCTTCCAGAACCGTGCTCCACTTGTGTTGAGGAACTGCAGCCCAGTCAGATTGACTTCATAAGAACTGAATTTCAATACCAGGCACAACCAATGAAAAGATGTGGCATTGTTCCTGAGTGTTGGAACCCCAACGATTTGATATTGATAGCCGTAGATCATCATTATCAAAAATGGCCACTAGCCCAAGGAAAAAATTTGAATAAGTCCTGGACTTTTGTCTGGCAGGTGATTGAGAATGTACGTTGCATTGGTAGATGGGGACAGTGCATCTAACTTCATTGCGCATGAGCAAAAAGGAAAGGTGATCTGCTCACAATTTCGTCAGTGCAATGTGCATGCGCCAGACCAGAGCGGAGTTCAGTACGATTAAGATTTATCAAGGTTATTAATAGAGAAATGAATGGAAACAAGGTAACCAGATTTCCGCTCTACTCTTAGTTTACCGGCCTCATACATGGTAATGTAACTGATCTGTAGATATTATACTACTTTATAAGACATGTACTGGAGGTGTTCCAGTGTACAGGTGTACTAATATTACTATTGCACTAATATTAAGAGTCACCAATAGGGTTGAGCGATCGGGATCGGAAAACATCGGATTCCGATCGGCAATTGAGCAAATTTCACAATTGGAATTGGGATCGGCTGGAAAATGATCAGAAATCGGATTTTGAAATCTCAAAATTGGCTCAACCCTAAAAGTGACTTATCCCATAGAGAAGCATTTACTAGGGTTGAGCGATAGGGATCGGAAAAGATTGGATTCCGATCGGCGATCAAGCAAATTTCACGATCGGAATCAGTATCAGCTGGAAAATTATTGGAAATCGGATTTTAAAATCGAACTTGAAATCTCAAGATTGGCTCAACCCTAGTCACCAAATACACTTATTCAGGTATTAGGATTGGGTCCCGCAGGCTTCCCGTCCAGCGTATAGCGCCACCTGCGGGCCAATCCAAACCTCGCCCCCGGCGTTGTGCAGTGAGGTGTTTGGAGTCTAAGTCCAGCTTTCAGCTCACTGAACATGCTCAGATATTTTGGAGCCACTCAGAGGCTAAGTGCCATTCTCTCCCTACTGAGCATGCTCAGACATTTTGGGTCCACTCAGAGGCTAAGTCCCATTTTGGCCATACTGAGCATGATCGGTGACGTCATGCCTCCGCCCCTGTTGGGCGGGGACTAGCCTTTTAATAGTGTGAGCCGACGCCCATCCGGTGCTCACACTTTGACTAGAAATACTTTGAGACAGGAGGTTAGGGCCAGGTTACAGTCAATGGCAGGAGCTGTCTAGGGACCAAGTTAGAATTCCTTGGCTCTGCCAATGGGAATCATTAAGCCTATTCCTTGTCTAACTGCTGTGTAGCTCCTAGCAGGTTAAGGAGTTTTATTGTGTGACTGACCAGGAGTGAAGCTAACCCCTGGCAGTCTTGCTTTTGCAGCAGAGTGAAGCATATGCTAGCGCCTGGTTCCCCTGCTGTAATTAGCAGGTGCTTCTTGCAAGGCTTCATTTGACTTCACTCAACTGCTATACATAGACACGCTCTCCCAGTGAAACTAACTGGAGAGAGTCTGTTGCAGCCTGTTCACATTTGTGCCGCACAACATCACTGCCAGTGCAGTTTAACTGGTGGTTCATATTCAGGCAAACGGCTGCCCATCTGGGCCTGTGGACCTCGCTGCAGTGCTCTGCAGCTTAGCGGTTCTGGTTGTGTTCATTATTATTTTTATATATACACACAGAACCGTAACAGCAGGACACCAATTCATGTTTTTAGCACCTTTTAATAGTTGCCACTCCACTGATTCCAGTGTAGTTGGGATTTTGTCTTTAGCTTCTACCATTACTGAGCAACAAGTGTAGTTAATTTTGGTTCCTGATGTGCTATTTAAGCTCTGTAATGTCAGGTGGGTGTGTTCAGATGGGGGGGTGTGATTCAGAGCTCCAATCAGAGGCAGCCAATGTCAGAGCTCAGAATCACACCCCTTGTCTGCTCCTGCCTGACACCGCCCTCCTGACAGTACAGAGACTAAATAGTATATCAAGTAACAAAACTAACAGCACTGATTAATTGGGAAAGGTGGGGGCTAGAGAAAAAAAAATTCAACTGTGCTGGAATCAATGGAGCAGCAGATATTAATTGACAGAACTGGAGTTGTTGGGAGTGTTGGTGAAAGGTCCTTTTTAATAACTATGGCCTGACAAGCCATTCCTCTCGACTCCCCTATATACAATCATGGTCTGTTCGGACAAACCTACATGTGTTTTCAATAGGTAGAGGGGGAAAAGCTGCTGCCAGACATGTCTGATCTTTCTTTTTCCGATATATTGTGTACATCAACACACACCGATACACATAAGATAGTAGGGTCTTTTTTCCATACTAGACATGTTCAGCCAACTTTGTCTTATATGTATGGACACCTTAAAAAGCAGACTTCCAATCTCTGCCACTTATGTATTTCCTATTATTTAGTTGCAGTAGACTGAATTTTTAGCTAATTAAGACACTCTTAATAAAGCTGTATTCTCCCTGTAATGCATAACTCCAAATATACCTCATATTTTGTTTGTATATAATGCTGATTTGAAATACAATAGACTTTACAGAGACTTTATGGACATACATGGTAATATATAATAAGTAGAGACAGGTGAACCCTTCTTGATTAGTTTCTTGTTTAGCCAGTTCGGGTCCTTGATTTGTTTTAGTTGCATCATACATGTTCAGTACAATTACATCTTAAACATGTCAGGACTCCTAGGAACCTCTCTATAAAACACGGTGTGGAATACTGTCAGGGCTCCTAGGAACCTATCTATAAAACATAGTGTAGAACACTGTCAGGGCTCCTAGGAACCTATCTATAAAACATAGTGTAGAACACTGTCAGGTCTCCTAGGAACCTATCTATAAAACATAGTGTAGAACACTGTCAGGTCTCCTAGGAACCTATCTATAAAACATAGTGTAGAACACTGTCAGGGCTCCTAGGAACCTATCTATAAAACATAGTGTAGCACTGTCAGGGCTCCTAGGAACCTATCTATAAAACATAGTGTAGCACTGTCAGGGCTCCTAGGAACCTATCTATAAAACATAATGTATAACACTGTCAGGAGTTCTAGGAACCTATCTATAAAACATAGTGTAGCGCTGTCAGGGCTCCTAGGAACCTATCTATAAAACATAGTGTAGAACACTGTCAGGGCTCCTAGGAACCTATCTATAAAACATAGTGTAGAACACTGTCAGGGCTCCTAGGAACCTATCTATAAAACATAGTGTAGCACTGTCAGGGCTCCTAGGAACCTATCTATAAAACATAATGTATAACACTATCAGGAGTTCTAGGTACCTATCTATAAAACATAGTGTAGCGCTGTCAGGGCTCCTAGGAACCTATCTATAAAACATAGTGTAGAACACTGTCAGGGCTCCTAGGAACCTATCTATAAAACATAGTGTAGAACACTGTCAGGGCTCCTAGGAACCTATCTATAAAACATAGTGTAGAACACTGTCAGGTCTCCTAGGAACCTATCTATAAAACATAGTGTAGAACACTGTCAGAGCTCCTAGCAACCTATCTATAATACATAGTATAGAACACTGTCAGTGCTCCTAGGAACCTATCTATAATACATAGTGTAGAACACTGTCAGGGCTGCTAGGATCCTATCTATATAACATAGTGTAGAACACTGTCAGGGCTCCTAGGAACCTATCTATAAAACATAGTGTAGAACACTGTCAGGGCTCCTAGGAACCTATCTATAAAACATAGTGTAGAATACTGTCAGTGCTCCTAGGAACCTATCTATAAAACATAGTGTAGAACACTGTCAGGCCTACTAGAAACCTATCTATAAAACATAGTGTATAACACTGTTAGGTCTCCTAGGAACCTATCTATAAAACATAGTGTAGAACTCTCTTAGGGCTTCTAGGAAACCATCTATATAACATAGTATATAACACTGTCCTGGCTCCTAGGAACCTATCTATAAAACATAGTGTAGAATACTGTCAGGACTCCTAGGGCCCTATCTATAAAACATAGTGTAGAACACTGTCAGGGCTCCTAGGAACCCATTTATATAACATAGTGTAGAACACTGTCCTGGCTCCTAGGCAGTGGTGTAACTATCGCCATAGCAGCAGAGGCAGCTGCCACAGGGCCCGGAACATTAGGGGGCCCGGCGACAGCTACCACTGCTACCCCCGCTCTTATCACAGACAAACTGTTGTAACTGCAATAAGAGCGGAGGAAAGCTTGTAGGACCTGTAGGAGAAGGACCTTGTGTGACGTCATCCATCACATGACTAGGTGGGCGTGTCTTTAGAGCCCATGCAGTCCTGGAAGAGAAGAAGATAAGGAGAGATGTGGTGCTAGGTACTGAAGTGGAGGGGGAAGGGAGATGCAGGATGGAGAGTGTCTGTCTGTGTGTAAGTGTGTGTGAGTGTGTATGTGTGGTGTGGAGGAGGAGAGAGGACAGTGTCCTGATATCTGCGTATTAGGAGGAGGGGACAGTGTCCTGATATCTGTGTATTAGGAGGAAGGGGAGGTCAGTGTCAGTAGCTGGATCAGTACTGTACACATTGTTTGTATTCAGACTTGCCTGTAATTGCTGTTACTAATGACTGTAATTGTAGTCAGAGGGCGCTCTGTGTATTGTATTGTACTGAAGGGGAGGGGGTTGTGAGATGCAGGATGGAGAGTGTGTGTCTGTGTGTGAGTGTGTATGTATGTGTGGTGAGGAGCAACAGTAACCTAGGGGCAGAGATGGAGGGGAGGACATGAAAATGGGGGTAGAGATGAGGGGTGCATGAAACTGGGAGCAGATGGAGGGAGAACATGAAACTGGGAGGAGATGGAGGAAGGGCATGAAATGTCACGTGACATCTGTGCATTATTAAAGATTGCCAACACTATCAAAGACTGCAGCGGAGCCAGAGACAGGTAAGTAACTTTTTTTTTTTTTTTTTATGTCTGTATCTCCCCCTCGGTCTCCGATTATTATACTCTGGGGTCTGAAAATAGCCCAGAGTATAATAATTGTTCGTGGGTTTCATTATGGGGCATAATCCCGTGTGCAGGGGCCACAATGGGGTATAATACTGTGTGCAGGGGCCGCTATGGGACATAATAGAGCGTGCAGGAATGCGGCGTGTGTGTGTGTGTGTGTGGGGGTCGCACAGTGAAGGTCTTCAGTGTCGGCCAGGAAGGGGGGGGGGGGGCATGTTAAAAGTTCGCCACGGGCCCCACCATTCCTAGTTACGCCACTGCTCCTAGGAACCTATCTATAACACATGGTGTGGAATACTGTCAGGGCTCCTAGGAACCTATCTATAAAACATAGTGTAGAACACTGTCAGCGTTACTAGAAAGCTATCTATCCAATTTCTAGATCTTAAGGCAAACAAAGCCAAAGTTATGTTAAAGTGAAAGTGATATTATTATACTCTGGAATCTCTACAGACCCCAGAGTATAATAGGTGGAGGCCCATGGAAGGTGTAAAAAAAGATTCATACTTAATTTTCCTTACTGCTTTTGGGCCTCTTCGAGGTGTTCAGCACTCTCCAAGTGGCATTTGGTGACATTGTCAGCCCTGTAATTGAGCCACCAATGGTCACATGGGCATGCTGAGCATCATGATGTTATAATGCAGCAGCCATTTTTTATTTAGTTTTGTAAAAAAAGAAAAAACAATTTGAATTATTTTTGTTGAATCGGCCCAGCACAAACTGATGGGCCCATCGATTTGCCCATCTCTAATAATAGCTTAGTCAGACCACACTGGTAAAGTGGAGAGTCACTTTGTAGTCTCAACATAACCATATTTAAAAATATAGACAATTAAAAATGAAATATTTTTGCAAATATAAATAATTAAAAATTGCGCAAAGTTTTTAAGAATTTTCTCTAAAGATCCTTTTGGTGTCAGTCTTTTGTCTTCTTCAGTTGCCAATAGACACAACCATGAATGCTGGAACTTTCTTTGGTCTGGAACTCTTCAGAAACCCAGCCATGATTTCATTATGGGCAGGTTATAAATCAGGAGTAGTGCATGCATAAGAAAATAACCCAACCCTAAGTCAGTAGTGCAAGTGAAGGAAACAAACTTTGCAACATACTTCACCAAAGTTTGTCTTTAAAGAGGACCTTTCACCATTTTGCCCACAGGCAGTTCTATATACTGCCGGAAAGCTGACATTGCGCTGAGTTCAGCGCACTGTCGGCTTTCCCGATCTGGGCCCGGTGTGAAGAGCTTACAGTCTGGTACCGTAGCTCTTCTATGGTCAGAAGGGCGTTTCTGACAGTTAGCCAGAGATTTCCTTCTTCACAGCACAGCCAATCGCCCTGTGCTGTGAGAGCCGGGAGGAACGCCCCCTCCATCTGCTCGCAGTACTCGTCCATAGACGAGCATTATCAGGGAGGGAGGGGGCGTTCCTCCCGGCTCTCACAGCACAGCGCGATTGGCTGTGCTGTGAAGAAGGAAGTCTCTGGCTAACTGTCAGAAACGCCCTTCTGACCATAGAAGAGCTACGGTACCGGACCGTAAGCTCTTCACACCGGGCCCACATCGGGAAAGCCGACAGTGCGCTGAACTCAGAGCACTATCAGCTTTCCGGCAGTATATAGAACTTTCCGGCCAATCAACGCTGGTTCTTCTCCTACCTTTAGAAGTCTTCTCCGTGCAGCTTCCCCGTGGCGTCTTCCGGCTCTGAATTCACTCTGCCAGGCATTGGGCCTGGGCAGAGCCGACTGCGTATGTCCGCTTGTAGAGGATCCAGCCCGACCCTCACTCGTGGACTTGGTAAGTATAATTTGATCAACGTTGCCTACCCCTGAAACGAGCATTCGTTTCGATATTTGATTCGAGTAGTCGAATATTGAGCGGCTACTTGAAACGAATATCGAATATCGAACATCGAACATTTTACTGTTCGCTCATCTCTATTCATTTCAGTCTCCATTTACAATGGGCTTTATGGAGAGGGAAAGGAGAAGAGGAGAAAGAGGAAGACAGAGATATGAGGCTTCCAACAGTATTAAATGAGTCATTTTTGTCAGATGGAGTCTGGATAGTAATTCCTGAAAATCCAGCTGTGTTGTGAAAAAGAATTGTCTACTCTATATATTGCTGATGTCTCTCTATTTGAGGAGACCTCCCTTCTCTCCCCTCCTCTCTTCATAGAGTTCTATCATACAGATGCAGATGCAGTCAATGAAAGTGATTTTTATGATGTTATTTTTTGGTAAATAAATTATTACACCAGTTTTGCAAACAGCACATTTTATTAATAAAAAACTTGTAATAAAAGAGAAGCTTTACACAATATTTCTCGCAATTTAATACAGTTAAAAAAACAATATAAAAAAACAACATAAAACATTGAAATGTTTGTCTGGGGAGGGGGGATAAACCAAAAAAAGGGAATTGTTTTGGCACTTTCTTCAGTTAATAAAAATATGAGATGAATACTTGTTTGTACAATAGGAAATACAAAGAAGTTACACAAGAGGTTTGACAAGGACACGGTCATGATATGGGTTGGTTTTTGATGCACCTCCATTTTCCTCAGTATAAAGGAATTTTTTGGAAAAGTAGTAAAATTATTATTACAATATATATTTTCCGTATACAAAGATGTCTGGGATAGCTTAATTAATATCTTACAACTACAAATTGGGGAAATTTTATGGTTACCAAAACATTAAATTGTCTGATGATGTATTTTCTCACTTCCTGTATCCTACCCATTATGTCGACCAAACTGAAACATGATAAATGTATCTGCAAAGTAAGAAAAGTAAAAACATACCAGCTTGGGTAACCAGTATGATCAAGGCTGGAAGACCAAGAATGGAGTATTGTTGTGTGAAAGTATCAGATAATAAAGTTCACAGAGCATGTTGGTGTCATGCTATTCCGAGCTGGGAGATGCTGTAGAGTCTAAGTCATCTGCATCTTGATCATTTGGAGACACTGGTTGTCCGCCTTTGACACGTTTCCACTTCATTCTTCGGTTTTGAAACCAAACTTTAACCTGCAAAAACAAAATAAATATCTCAACACAGGGACAATGTTAGGTGTTGGCTCTTAGTCATATGCCATAATAAACTTTACCCCTCTTTGTGGTTTAGTTCTTAGGATTGATCTGGCAAAATTAGGATTGTTGGCTGTAAGATATGATAATCTGTAGTGTAGAACAGTGGTTCTCAACCTGTGATACATGTACCCTAGGGGGGTTGCCCCACAGTTCCTGGAGGAACATGCTAAGGCTGACAGCCACTGTCTTCTCCCTGCCAAAGATGGATGTTCATGCAGGTGCATCTTTACTATACAAGTGCAATGAACGCTCCCATCAGTATAATTGCAGTTACAGGCACCCCAGAGAGTGAGTAATGAACAAGACTCACCATCCCGCCGATGTCACAGCAGGTACCAGAGAACAAATCTAGAGCAGAGTGGTGAATAATGAATGTAGCTCTCCACTGGCTCCTTAAACATCTCTGGATGTAGGGGAAATGTGGAGGTCATTATACTGAGTGTGGGGCAGTGTGGGAGCCATTATACTGAGTGTGGGGCAGTGTGGGAGCCATTATACTGGGTGTGGGGCAGTGTGGAAGCCATTATACTGAGCGCGGAGGCAATGTGTGGGCCATTATATTACATTTAGAATAGTGAAGGAGCCATTCTACTGAGTGTGGAGGCAGTGTGTGGGCCATTATATTACATTTAGGGTAGTGAAGGAGCCGTGCTACTGAGTGTAAGGGCCTATCTACTACCTTTGGTGGCACTGATGGGGCCATTATACCTCATATGGGGTCTCTTATGGGGCCATCATACTACCTGGGGGCAATTTTATTATATGTGGGGGCACTGAGGGGACTATTATACTTCATGTGGGGGGAACTGAGGGGGCCATTACGTAACTGCCAATGGAGGCTCCAAACAAAGCCTCTATTAGTTAACATTTATAAGTGATCACTTATACTTTGGAGGTACTCGATTGGGACTTTCTCACTAGGGGGTACTTTGCTTAAAATGTTTGAAAAACACTGAGCTAGAAGACTTGAACAAATGAAGGACATATGTAAGAGGCTAATGAGATACAATGGTGTTTTTCTATGTACTAAAATACCAGAACCTTTCAAGCTCATTTACCACTGTAATCTATATCCCATAGACGCAAATAAAGGTCCAGTCTACGTAAAGATGTATACTGCTCCAGCTGACTTTGTAAGTAAATTTCTAGGGGAGCAGTAAGATTGTATAGAAATACAGGTTGTTTAAATAGTTGAACTGGTTGCTATGAATTGCAGAGTCTCGCCATGTTCCCTAACTAATAAGGAACCATATTGGACCTACTTGTCTTTCAGTGAGGTCAAGGTTCACAGCTATCTCGTATCTTCGAAGTCGGGTCAGGTAATTGTGATGAGCAAATTCAGCTTCCAGCTCCCTCAGCTGTTCCTTGGTGAAGGCCGTTCTTTCTTTTCTGGCTTTGCTGTTGGTTTCTGGTTTGGTGACGGGATCTCCATTTTCTATACGAGAGAAAACACAAGGCCACATAAGAAACTGTGATATACAATAGACTGGTTAGTCTGCACAACGCATAATAGTCAGTGAGCCACAGCTATAAATCTGAGATAGGATGGTCTTTGAAATAGTTAAGAATTTTTGGGAAACTGCTCAAAGGAACACAAAAACCTATAAATTGTCTATGGTGGACTTAAGCGTATTTTAGGGAACAGCATATATTCTAGTACGACATATATGAGCACATATATCACCAAAGTATATTGCAACATAATGTATATATTTGTACTATATACAGCAATCTTGGAAGCACAGTTGGCCACATGGACAGAAACATTTACCCCTGTCCTGAAATAATTCCTTTTTTTTTTTAATGTATGAACTAGAGGTAAGCTATCTGGTTTAGATTGACCTGAATAAGAAACTTGTCCAACGTGCCAGAAGTGACGTTACCCAAGAGGCTGGAGGAGGTCACAAGAGACCCCCCAAGTATAATAATTTCACTTCCATTTCATGATGACCTTATTTGAGCATTAGTAGGATTAGTATCACAAGGAATACAGCCCTCTGCATTGGACAACACCTACTTGTAAGAAGCATTCCTTGACAATAGGCTGAGACCCCCCGCTGGGATTCCTAGCACTCAGCAGTGATCTGCACGGAAATCTACCAGTGTGTGTTCAGTATTCCCATATTCATACCCTCTTGTGTGAACCCTATTGCTACACAACAGCATCTCTCTTGCCTTCAGCTGCCATACATACTGGGATCCCTCTGAAATGGTAATGACCTGATAGTCTTCCCTCAGCGAAATCCAGATCTCCATAGGGATTAAAGGAGAGGTTACTTAAACAATACTCTTACATTGCTCTATTGCAAATATAAACTGATGGCAGGCTCTAGCCAAAGGTAGACCCATCCTCAGACCCCCATGGACAGTGTAAACCTATGCAGACATCCTGCACCTTGATTCCGATTCCTCCTATACCTTAGGCAAGCATAAAGCTTTGCAATTGTGTTGATCAGAAGAGGATCGGCGTTCTGTTTTTGTTTTGCTATGTAGGGTCCTGTCTATATTATATACTTTGAGTATACAAATCCATGTAGATTCACTTTTTCAGGCCCGGTTCAATTCTGCGTTCAGGCCATTCCCCTCGCCGCATGAAAAATGCAACCAGCGCTTTTATCTCCACATTTTTCCTGCCGAAACCACACGGACCCCATTATAGTCTACGGTATCCACAGGTTTCCTAAGGTAACTGATTTTTTTATACGGATTAGGTTTCTGTTCGGGGGCTCCAAGCAGACTACCTGAACGGAAACCCTTGCGCAGATGTGAATCGGGGCTTAGACTGAAAAGCTAGAATTTCCCTAACACCCTGCCTCGAAGCCATGTAGGCGAGCGATATTAGAGAATAAAAGTGTGTTATATACAGATACGCCTGCTTCATTATTCGGATGAATTAAACATAGAGCAGCCTCACATAAAAATATGACATTGAGGGTTAGCAGGTTTTAAAATTGTACTCAGACAGCCTCCCAGACGTTCGCCGTATGATATCATTACTGCATTACTATCCTTGGAACGCCTTGACATACTACAGCCATCCTTATGGAATATTTTGTCTCATCTGGAGGTTTTTTTTCTCTTTAAGACATTGTTTTAAGTGCGAGACTCTTTCCACTGTGTTTTCCTCATGCTCCACATGAAAAGACTCACACATTGGATCACAAATGAGGCAGCATCTGGATTGTGCACAGTAAAGCCTAGCAGAGATCACACCTCAAGCTGCTTCTTGCTGCTCGTAAACCCTGTGATAGTCATGCACCAGTAACAAAATTGCACCTTCTGTAGAGGTGGAAAGAAAAATATTACTTTGAAGTGTGCAAAAATGAAGATCAACAAAATCTTGCAGTCAGGCCAAAGTACAGTTCAAACTAATGGACGTTCTAAGCACCAAAATACGGGCGAGCTTCTGTCATAATACACTAAAAAATCCGACTTTTCCATTTGTTCCTGCCCTGTTGTTATACAATTTCAGACATTAAAGACATTTATATGACATTTATTTTTAAGAACTTTTTTCCAAAAATATTATTGCCATAGTGGACTATGTCAGCAAGAATTACACAGGTTTTCCAGATTCAGGAAATTGCATTGGTCATGATCAGAACCTTAAAGGAAGACTAATAGACTGTATTATGCCGAGGGTTGAGCTAGAGAGCTCGGAATATAACAGAATTGGTCTGACTTTAGATTTTTCTATACTATATTTGCCCAAAGTCCCAAATTTACTGGAATTGTTGCAAATGTTCAAAAAAATGCTACCAAATAAAACTTGGTGTGACTCTCAAATGGGTATGTTGTCAATGCATTGCCCAACAAGGCAGTGGGGTATGTTGTCAATGCATTGCCCAACAAGGCAGTGGGGATCAACTAAAATGTGTATAACTATGCTATACAATCAACGACCCAATGGTTAGGTCTGCTAAAACTGTACAGTAGAACCCAATTTTTGAATAAATCACTAGTATAGGAGAATATAAGACATTTTGTAATAAATTCTATCCCAGGCCTAGAAAAGGCCTTTTTCTCCTCTTAACAGACTGTTTCCTCGCTCTCTCTCCAGTAAACTGATTTCCAGTCTAAAAATTCTGCAATTTTTATCTCAAGATGGACTACAGGTCACATGAATCTGTAGAAGTCTACAGAGAGGGGCAGGGGCAAGAGGCTTCGATTAATGCTAGTGCTAAATAAGAGCTTTTGATCACAGATTTACTCACATCAGTACAGGTCTGAACATCTTTATATATGTTCTATATATATATATATGTTATATACTGTATGTTCCCAATGGTCCTGGGACTGTTTGTGAATAAGAGAGACCCAATTATGGAGCAGATTCTCCTCTACTTACTGTGTGGATTATATTACAACTAATCTACGTCAGAAATAACTGCAAACTACAGGTACTAACGCAGAATACAAGACATACAAGGGTAAGAAATAAGTATTATTCATCATGTACACACTGTCTATTTATCTACGGTACCTTTAATCTTTTACCTTTAATGGGATTTTACCATGAACAGCACAGACAAGTGTCTGATAAGTGGAGTCTGACCATTGGCACTCCACAGTGAACATTAGAATGGAGGTCCAGCCCCGTAAAACTGAATAGACTGATGGTTGTATATGTTCACTATTGCTTCTTTCAAATGGGACTAAAGGACAGCCATTCTCATGACACATGGGGTTCAATTGCTTAAACCGCCCAGTGATACTTATTCCCTAACCTAGGTATATAAGTACCATTCTTGGTATATCCCCTTTAATCTGTAATATGGCATCTGATGGAACAGACCTCCAGAAAAACTTCCATATACCACCGTATATGGTTTATGGGATTAGATTACACCCATAGACTTGTATGTGTGTTGTATTATGATGCCGTATAAATTGTAGGTAAAACAGAGCCATACTACAGATGTGTGCACGGATCATAAAGCTGATGTAACCGCTCTAATGGTTCGGCTTCCGAGAAATTCATTCTAAATTCATTACACAAAATGGCTTTTGCTCTTTTTTTTTTACCACTCAGCTCAGTTTCTATAAAACAGTATGTGGTATATTTGATACTTTAGCATTGGCACACACTGCATAAAATGTGAACAGATTTTGCCCCTCTTTTGGCACCTGTATCAAGTTAGTACCTTGGCTCGCAATGATTATGACTGTTAAGCACAGCATCTTAATGTAGAACACATGTTCGTGTGATTCAAGATGTTGAGTATATCATTAGCAGCGGAGGAGATGCCAACAATATGATATGTCATGCTAGACCCTTCAGGAGGATAAGCCAGGTGGTTCTCTCTCAAAGTGTCAAATTCTAGTAGGTAGCAGCTTCTCTCTACAGAAGATCACAGGCGGCCGAGCAGACAAAAACCAATGAAAGTGGCCAAATGGAAAATACCATGAAAAAGCAATAACACAGGTCAAGTTCAATAAAAAAAAATTCTATTAAAAATGTGTACTTTAAAAAAATATAGTTGTAATATCTGGAAATACAGAACTTAAAATTAAATTTCACGTTTGAGTTCAGCAAAAATAAAGCATAATAGCGACAGGAACATCTTTCACTGGATGCAATGGGCCTACTGTATGCTTATTAATAGGAGTGTGTTGGCGCTACATATGGTAGGCACTATGTGTACCCTCAATCTGGCACTTTATATAGGGTAAAGGAAACATCTTTGTACTACAGCAACATTAATATTTCCATTACATTCCTTATGCCTCCCTATGAAATTGGTATAGAAAGACTGATAGACTTATTTGGGTACCATATTACGTTTCCATGCAAAGCATTCATGAGACCCTATAGGAAGACAAAGCAGCTCTCTTGAGATTTATTCCTACTTTTCGCATGTGGGTAGCAGGAGCCATTGTTACACAGGAAGGTGGGCAGAGGCCTCTTTCTGGGCACTGAACTCCCGGCCCTACCTGTCAGTGCAGCGCCGTCACTCCGTGCCTGGACATACTGGAAGCCACCAGTCTCAGGGGCTCCACCGAGGAAGAAGAGCTAGACAGAGTGGAGGATGAAGACGACAAGGATGAGCCTGTCTCACCTCCTGGACCGGGGAGTTGCTAAGACTGCCAGCCCAAAGACATTTTGTTGGCTTCTGAGCACAGACTCCCGGCTCAGGCGCGCCACATGGTAGTGGATAACATTGACAATCTCTACAAACTTCCTAATAAATGAACTTATTCTCAAACATAAGCATATGTATATATATATATATATATATATATATATATACAAATGGATATATTATGCAAATCTCTGAGTGGTGTGGGACTTTAATATATTACAAGTGTACAGGAGTGTGTGATCATAGGTCCTTGGGAAAACAAGGATGGCACTGGGATGATAACTGTGTGCTCTTCATGTCCTCCATGGACCCATTCACTTCCTATAGTGATCCCATACTGCAAAATGGACAGAAATAGGAGGTGTCCTGAATTTTTCCCCATATAATACGCATGCAGAAAATAATGGCCAGACATTACACAGCTAGCACACAGACCAAGTTTATGGATCCTTAGTCTGTACGTCACTGATTTTATAGGTTGGCATATAAATTTTTTTTTGCCTGATTCCGTCCATATAGGCCAGGGGTAGGAAACCTTCGGCTCTCCAGCTGCTGTGAAACTACAACTCCCAACATGCTCCATTCACTTCCATGGGAGTTCCAACAACAGCAGAGCAAGTATGCATGCTGGGAGTTGTAGTTTTGCAACAGATGGAGAGCCGTACGTTCCCTATCCCTGATATAGGCCATCTATAAAACCTGTATGGCACTGCATGGTATGTCAGTGAGGTGTAAGATAGCTGCCTATATTCCAGGCAAATAACATGTTTAAGGCAGCCAGCAACCAAATATCTAAAATCCTATTATTTCTCCAAACCCACATAGCGTATATAGGTTTATTCTGGTCAATGACATCACGGAGCGCCTTTGTAGTCGTGGACTGGTGAGAAAGACACTTCAGTGGAATTTCCTGCATATAGATGGAGCTTAGATTGTCTTTCCTCAGCTATTTTCCTACTTGTGGTTACGTAACAAATGCAGGAAAGCTTAAATCATTTCCCGCATATAATAATATGAGGGATGTTTATTATGAGCGAGTAAGAAGGGCTATTCCTGCTTAGAATTTACTAGCATTGTGTGCTCTTCACTACCGAGACGGAGCATTAATAATATGGCAATAGGCTTTACATACAGCCGGAGCTTCTCCAGGGCCCATTTGTAAAAGCTTAAACCATAGTTGATCCTTGGTCTTGCTGTATAATTGAAATGCATGTATCATTGTGTTATACTAGCCCCCGTTGGGGGATGTGTAACCTGACTATATCGGGGGCCAAGATGTTATACAAGGACTGGGATCTGAGGTATTAATGTGTCTTGAGCCGATCAAGGTTAATAGGTGCAACCGAATCTGGTAAAGAGTCCCCACTCTGCAGTATACAGAAAATAACTAATAAACATGGAAGCACAAGCACAATCTAGCCAATACTTCAATATTTATAGGGATTTCGTTAAAGAAGGTGTCCAACTTATTTTTATTGAACAACCCTTAGAATAGTTCATCATAAGACATAAATTGCGGCCGTGTGATGTATTACAATCTCGTCCCATATAAGTGAATGGGATGAGGCTGTGATGTAAATTGAGAATGTGCATGTGATGTAAATAGTGAAGATCATACAACAGCTGATCAGTAGGGGTCCCAGTTGTAGGACATCCACTGATGGAGATTCCAGATCAATAAAAACGAATTGGACAAAGATTGACCATTACTTAGAATAGAATCAATATCAGATTGGTGTCGGTTTGTTACCATTCACCCCTGCCGATTGGCTTGGTGGTTGGGTGAGTAGTCTGACATCTTCTTAGGACAGTGACATCACATTCAATGGTGTGCAATAAATAACACATATACATTAGATAGCTGGGATTCTGGCCATAGCATCGCAGCCACTTGTCTTGGCTATACATCTAATCCTGTTCTCGAAGGAGTGCGTAAATATAAATACTTGCTTAAATTTCAGATCTATTTTCTCAATTTGTATTTTCTAAAAAGCATGAACAGATTTTAGGCTACAGAAAAGGAAAATATTGTTGAAACTAATATGTTATCATACTATGCCGCTCAATGTTAGGATGGCATAATATAGGCACAGATGTACTTTACTATTAGCCAGTATGGCACACACATATTAGCTTATAGTATACATTAGCCATTATACTAATCGAGCCTAATATACTATAGAGCCTAATGGAGAATGCAGTAAATGCATAGATTTCAATTTGCTATATACATGAGGGTAATGTCCCCTCTCCCCTTCATTGGACTAGAAAAGCAGATCTGTCTTCATAGTACACGGCACTTACATAGCATATTACACATCCACTTCAGAAGAAATAGCCTCGGAGGGTTTCCTTGTTCATTATGTTACTGGAAAGTAAAACATATGGAAGGGTGCTGGGCATTAGCGGTATGTAGGTAGCCCCATTAGTGTGTAATAGTATATGCATTTCATCACTGAGCTGGCCCCTTCTTCAGGTCAGCCCCATAACTGATATCTATTTATAGGAAATAGAGCCCCAGATATGATCCTTATTCCAAATTCCTTACAGGGTGTCACCCAGCTTTCATCAGCTCCATGCAGATCTGACATTCAGGAGTTTTGGGAAGTTGGGCGACAACCTATGTGGGGGCTGTAATGACAGATATATTGGCTGGTATACAATTTTCCAGAAACATATCCGGAAGGGGTGGATTAATAGAATGCTTGAAGGGGTCATGCCAGATGGATTGGTAAAAGGAATTTGGGTTTTATTTTTCGGATACTACATAGTGATGTGACCATGTGCTGTGTATGGTTGTAAGTAGCTGCTGGTGAATCCTGGGGGGAGGGGCAGAATAGACAGTGAGCCCTAAGCCGAAACCCCCCCACTGTCCCTTCCTACTTTCCGGTCCTATCCTAAGCAATCAGCCGCAACTGGTTGACGATCCCTTCCTATATAAGTGACAACACAGAATTAACACAAGACAAACAACAAAGGGAAGTCAGCTAACCAAGGGTCCAATAACAGTTGAGCAATGTAGTGCAGAATCAAAATCCAAGAGAGTAGTCAAAGGGTAAGCCAGAGGTCAGCAATATAATAGTAGCAGAAGAGGAGCTTAGCAGGGACAAGGTCTAAGGACAGAGTCTCAATAGCCAGCAAGCCTGTGTCGGCTAATGGCATGTATATAGGAAACCAAAGACCCACCCTAGGCTTGATTGGTAGACAGGCTGTCAATAACAGAGTCATTTCATGAACAGATGGAAACAAGGTGCAGGATATGGGTGTGATGGAAATTCAAATACGGAGCGTCAATAATAGAGCAGTGTTCACACAGTGCAACGAAAAGCATCAACCAAAGAATCAAACTTCTAAACTATTTTTTCCCTACATATCCCCTATATAAGGAGTATTCTTAATTACTATTCTTATTAGAATATTTTCTTTGCTTTTATCACTATCTATCATCTATCTATCCATGTATCTATCTATCTATCTATCTATCTATCTCCTATCTATCTATCTATCTATCTATCTATCTATCTATCTATCTATCTATCTATCTACAGTATCTATCTATCTATCTATCTATCTATCTATCTATCTATCTATCTATCTATCTATCTGTATCTATCTATCTATCTATCTATCTATCTATCTATCTCCTATCTATCTATCTATTTATCTATCTATCTATCTATCTATCTATCTATCTATCTATCTATCTATCTATCTATCTATCTATCTATCTATCTATCCATGTATCTATCTATCTATCTATCTATCTATCTATCTATCTATCTATCTATCTATCTATCTATCTACAAGTATCTATTTTACTATATACATTATATTTTTGCATGAACTACTGCATTGCTTTGCTATTAAAGCCCTCATTTAGTGCCGAAAATATGCTCTTTATGAAAAGCAACAAATTATTCCAAATTATTTTGTGGCCTTGGCCGGCTGCGGATCCAGAGCAAGGCTGATGGAAACAGATAAATGAAGCGTTACTTGCAATATGTGTCTTTCCTGCCAAAACTACTATGTAAAAAAATAAAAGCATGTGTAAATGGAAGATGTTTTCTAAGTAAGTGAGTTCCAGTTATTTATGTTTTGTTGACATTTTAAAAGATGAAATTGGCAATGAACCATTTAGGATCGGGGCCATAAAATGCGAACAATTCATCCACAATAAATTACATTCAATTTGTTTGCCTAACTCTTGTAGTGTGGAGCGCTGGTAGCTAAAATGATGAGACAGATGTGTTGGTTTACTGCAGGAGCGTGTTCCTTCCACTGGATTAACATATGGTATATTACACTGGGTCATATTAGAACTTGGACTTAATTTAAGCATTGGAAGATGTATCAAAAACTGGCGTATAAGAAAAAGTGGTGTAGTTGCCACCAAATATTAGGTTGCCGCTTTAATTTCCTTAAAAGGGCATTTGCTGCAGTGAAAACAATTGAGTACCATGGGCGAACACTGCCTGGCGTGGCCTGGAGCTAGAGCAGTGGAGATTAGTGAACATTACATAGTTTCTTTACCCTTTCTAAGCCTGTGCTAAAAAAAAAAAAGTGGCTTCTTTTATGGGGTTGGATATAGAATTTATTTCTTTTAATGTAGATTGTGAGCCCCACATAGAGCTCACAATGTACATTTTTTCCCTATCAGTATGTCTTTTTGGAATATGGGATGGAAATCCATGCAAACACGGGGAGAACGTACAAACTCCTTGCAGATGGTTTTTTTGTCCTCGGCAGGATTTGAACACCAGGACCCAGTGCTGCAAGGCTGTGGTGCTAACCACTGAGCCACCATGTGGCCCCCTAGGATATTTGATTTATTTCTAACATCCCTATATTACCGATATTCAACTGGTACTGCGCTGAATGCTGGTTAGACCTGGTAATATAAAGCGCAGAGGCCCAAAGCCACTTTTTTTTATCCATTTTTCCCCAAAAATGATCATAGTAGAAAAATACATACTAATACTGCATTTTTTTTCAGAATTTATTTTTTATTTTTTAAACTAAAGCAGAAAAAAAAACTCACAAGAGGATGTTCCAAATATCAGAAGTCTCCTGATCGATCCACCTAGACAATATTATGAGAATCTATTTTCTCTTTGGATTCTTATGACTCCCCATAATATTTCAGCCATAAGTTCATGGTAACCTAAAGGATATTTTTATGATCTCCTAAACACAATAAAAAAAAAAAACTTCCTACTTCTGGACTTGCCAATATTTCTTTGTGTATTTGTATAAACTCTGGACTGAAGTCCAGTTCATTGGGATGGCCGATTTGCTGGTTTCAAGATGGACTACATGCAATATCAATATAATGTCTATGATGGCAGTAGGATATGGTCTTACACAACCATAGTGGTTTTTGCGGTCTGCAATTTGCGGATCCACAACGCAAATTTCACTATAAAAACTCATTCCACAGATGTCCGTGCCCAACCGCAAAGTGCATCCGCAACGTGTGCATCCGTGTGTATCAGTATTATGCAGATCCGCAAAAAACAAAACACACCCAATCCCTCCCCCCCCCAAAAAAAAGTCACTACATAGTCTCAACCCAAGCACACATCTATTGTCTTAATTCTGTGTTGCTGTGATAGTTCTATGATCTGATCTCTATGATCTCTCCTGCGCGTTGATGTAGTTACGGCAGTGTCGCAATGTTGACATCTGCAATTGCGGATATACACTGAGGTATGTTCAGTGTATATCCACATAACTGCACGCGCCCATAGACTTGTATGGGACAGTCCGTGTTGTAAAAACACAGCCATTACGGACATGCGGTATATTGTCCGGACTACGGTTACGGCACACCATGGACAAAATCTACGGTGGTGTAAGAGGCCACATAGAAAACAGTGGGTCCGCAAATGATCTGCAATTTAAAACCCGCAATTGCGGACCATTTGTGGTCTTAAACTATGGGTGTGTAAGACCAGCCTAAAAAGCAACTCCATGAAGGTAACCTACATGTTTTCTACCCATATGGAACTATCTAAAAATATTCTAAAATTTAACCGAATCCTTACCCCTCAAATCAATGGAATCAGACCTTGGTATGCTTACATAAATAGGCACCTCCTTTGCTGCTGAAAGTAAAGGTCCACTATAGAGCTTTGATACTTGTAGTTTAGGTTATAGACTATCGTGCCATAAGGATAATATATAAGAAAACTTCATATTTGAAAAACATTTTAAGAACATAAAAAGCCCAGTCTAAAAACCACTTGTGCACATGATAAATACTCCTTGAGAAGGAATTGTTCTCTCTCTCTTTATAGCCCATATGGCAAGTGAACACCTTGTAAAAGGGGTGGCAGGGTCAGAGGTTTGAGGCCATATACAGTTCCCTCTCACATGTTTTGGTGGCAGGATTTGCACATAGTCTGCAATTAGACGCTTGTGCTTTCATGGGCTGGAGAGAGATTACACATGGCCAGCACAGCAATAAAACCCTGTGGGAGAGACTTGATCTCCAAGTGAACCAGCCCATTACCTAAAGCAAGAAAAGCACAGGGAATTATTTCAGAAACTAGGGTGATGACAACAAATAACCTTCATTGTGTTCACTTTATGGTGGCGATGGCGGATAGACTTACAAAGGCAAACTCTACTTTTCAAAAAGAAAATAAAAAATTCCACATGGTAAATGAACATAAAATCGTATAATAAGAAGGAAGATGGGGGAATTGAAGGGACATAGAAAGAACGCTAGAAGCAAAAGGCTGGAAAGGAAGTTAGTTAGGAAATAGAGAATGAAGAAAGAGGAAAAGGAGGGAGAAATGGAAGTAGGATGAAGGGATAGAAAGGAAGAAAGCTACGTGCAAAAGGTAAGATAAAAAGAAAGATAAGGGTGCATTCACACTTTGGATACGCTGACTGATTCTGAACGTTAAAACACGTAAGCATTCTGCTCATTTCCGAGCCGTACACGCGAGCGCTTCCCCACCATGTGAAGGGGCCCATAGAGAAAAAAGCAGCCCATTCATTTCAATGGGGAGCACTCGTATGCCGGCTCCAATTTGAAATGAATGGGATCTGCTTTATACGCCGCTGATTCTGAACGTGTTTTAACGTTCAGAATCAGTCAGCGTATCCGAAGTGTGAATGCACCCTAAGAGGGGAAGGTAGAACGAAAGAATGGATAAGGAAGAATAAATACATAGAGACAATGTGCAAAAGATGTAAAGGGTAAATAGACGACCTATAGATGTATCTCAAATCAAGGGAGAAAATTATAAAATTAGCGGTAATATTAAAGGGGGTCTCTCAACAAAACTTATCAACCCAGCTCCGCGGATAGATAGTTTGGAGTAACCTGAGTTAAACAGTGACCAGAGCTTCCGTTAGCAAGATATCGCTGTTTTTGCAAAAAATGAAAATTAGCTCTTTGGAGCAACAAGGGTGTTGCCATTGCTCCAAAGAGGTATGCAGCAGCTCCAAATAGCTCATATTTCATATTGACAAAAAATGTTGATATCTAGGCAATTGGTTTACAGACTAAGGCTCCGTGTAGTATGGCGTAGCCAAAAAGCACTGCGGAAAAGACCACTGTGGAAATGCATCGCTTTTCACAGAAAATCATCTGTGGACTTTCTGCCCCTATTATTCCTATACGGGAGTCATCAGCATTTTCATAGGTATAATTGACATTCTGTAATTTACAAAAACGAAGCTTTTTTTTTCCAAAATCGCAACATTTCCGCTGTGGGAATTTTTCTGCAATGTGTGGATGGGATCATCCAGAATTCCATCCACTTTGCATGCACTTTGCAACGCATTTTAGCCAAGTTGTGGCATTTCTACTGCATGGCGCCATGGCCTCACAAATGGCCTCACACCTTGTTAGGTTAGGGTCACCTGATTCAATTTATCTGCAGGGCTGGGTCTGGGGACAAACTCCCTTTAAGGTACATAGTGACAAATATTTATATTGTAATGAACAAATTGATACATTGTTCCAAAAAACTGTCTTTTTTTGTAAATAAAATTTTGTGTAAAATAAAATTTTTGTTATAAAAATTCTGTAGATTCTTCTTTAGTAGGACAATGCTTGAATGATATATTTTCCTAGAGTTTCTTTTCCAGAATCGTATTAATATTCTAGAGTAAATCATGTGGATTATTTTCTAGTAAGCACTGTCCCGCACAAAAATATCTAGTGAGTGACATCTCTGGGACTCTGCTTGTTTTAATACATATCACTTTACGCTCTGGGTTATTCCCTATAGGCTAAGAAAGGGGAGAGGGAATATTTTGGACGTTGACATAGACTGGCAGACAGCCAGTAAGAATGAAAACCTAGAATGCAGGTGTCCTGGGTGATTCCTGACCTCGGCTTCCCCGCTGCTCTACCCTGCTGTCCCGGGGGGTGGAATGTCAGCGCCACTGATATAGATACCGACTCCGAGCTTAGCTTTTTATTAATAAAGATCAAGTGAAGTTATGTTGGATTTAGTAATACATTAAACGACATTTGGCAGAGGACAGGCGTAAGAAGACAACAGGCGATGTTATACAAAATGGAGGATGAAGAATGATAAATCCCGGTATTATCCACACACAGTTTCCATTTCCTAGGCTTAATTGACATCCCTCCGAGTACATCTAAATGGAAGCTAAAAGTTTCTTTATATGTTGAACACGTTTCCTAAAATTCCTCTGGAGCTTTCAGTGGAAAAATTCAAGTTTTGGAAAACAATCAGATCCGTAAAATTCAATCTTTCATTTTAATAACTGCTGTATAAATTCCTCTAAACACAGCATCAGATGTGGGGCAGGAGTGAAATGGGCCATGTCGAACAAGGGAATAACTTTAAAACCCTTTGTGGCTATGAGATCTTTCCATTAGAATAAAATACATGAGCTCAAGTCTAGCTTCATAAAAGATTTTTGACTGGAATGAGAACACTTGTTATAGAAAATCTAAAATATTGTGAGGAGTGAAATGGAAAGTGACAGAATGTCCAGATAATCCGACTCCTAATACAAAGATAATCTAACTCATTCTACCCAGATAATCCGACTCCTAATACAAAGATAATCTAACTCATTCTGACCAGATAATCCGACTCCTAATACAAAGATAATCTAACTCATTCTGACCAGATAATCCGACTCCTAATACAAAGATAATCTAACTCATTCTGACCAGATAATCTGACTCCTAATACAAAAATAATCTAACTCGTTCTAGGCAGATAATCTGACTCCTAATGCCCAGGTAAACTGACTCCTTCTGACCAGATAATCTGACTCCTAATACAAAGATAAACTAACTCCTTCTGGTCAAATGATCTGACTTCCTAATACAAAGATAAACTGACTCCTTCTGACCAGATAATCTGACTCCAAATGCCCAAATAAACTACCATCTAATGCCCAGATAAACTAACTCCTTTTGGGCAGATAATATGACTCCTAATGCAAGATAAACTAACTCCTTCTAGGCAGATAATCTGACTTTTAATAATGCCCAGATAAATTGACTCCTTCTGACCAGATAATCTGACTCTTACAGCCCAGATAAATGAACTCCTTCTAGGCAGATAATCTGACTCTTAATGCCCAGATAAACTGACTCCTTTTGGTTAGATAATCTCACTCTTAAAGCCAAGATAAACTAACTCCTTCTGATCAAATCATCTGATTAACTACTTCTGACCAGATAATTTGACTCCCATTGCCCACAATCTAATGTCCAGATGAATTAACTGCTTCTGGGCAGATAATCTGACTCTTAAAGCCGAGATAAACTAACTACTTCTGATCAAATAATCTGATCTGATTGAACTAACTACTTGTACCCAGATAATCTGAATCCAAATGCCCAGATAAACTACCATCTAATGCCCATATATTCCAAAGATATAAATCCTAAATTGATGCTACTTAGAGTATATTAGTCAAGTGGGCGGTAACACTGTTGCTCTGGGAGTGGGGTCTCTATGTGCTGTATGTCATGCAGTGTTACCACCCACTTGGCTAGTAGATCCCTAATTTGTATCAACACTAAAAGGGCTTATATCTTTGGAATGGCTGAATGGATTTGGGTAAACAAAACACCAAAATGCTCAGGGTGACAGCGTCTATCATATTATATGTCACTGGGTTTTACAGACCTGGTAAAAGGTCCTGTTTAACAGTATGTAGCAGAATTTCCAACTCCTTGAAGTTCTACTGTGCTAGAGGTGGCTTTCAGAAGTAGCTATAGTAATAGAAATTGGTAGCGACTAATAGATCATGGAGCGGCTATTGAATCTACTATAGGGTCCCAGAATTAACAGGTTGTTAAAGGAGTAAAGCCATAAATCATTTCATATGTAAAAAGTTCCCTCCATGCTCTGGAAAGGTTAAAGATTAGATAACATATTAATGAGAATAAATGATCCCAATCACAGCTCCACCTGCTGCAGCTTGTTAATTCCAGCACACACAGTTTACAGGGAACAGTAGCCAGGGAGAACTAAAATTGTCCATCAGTATCTATGTAGTGGATGGGCTGCAGCTCCACTCCTATTACTTGGATAGGAGCAGCCTGCACGCTCTCCCTGTCCACTGCAGCAACTTCCAGGACAACTGATCTGAGCAGTCCAGGTGTAAGACCCCACAGATCAGAAAACTGATGACCTGTGAACTAGTCAGCTATTTAACAAAAATACATTTGGGGGCTGAAAACCTCTTTGGGCTAATACCCCACTTTACAGAATGCAGTATTACTACTACCCTCACTGCTGCCACTTATACTACTACTATTACCAGTATCGCTATTGCTACCATTGTTACTATTCCCACTATCACTACTGCTACTATTATTACCACTACTGCTACTACTACCACTTCTGCCACTTATATTACTACTATTACCACTTTGTATAAGAAAAAATATATCTTTCTACCATATTAGCTAGCAGATATGAAATGTAAAGATTGAAAGCCCTCAGTAGTTGATATCTTTTTTTTTAATGGCTAATAGAGATGAGCGAGTAGTACTCGATCGAGTAGGTATTCGATCGAATACTACGGTATTCGAAATACTCGTACTCGATCGAGTACCACTCACTATTCGAATGGAAAAGTTCGATGCAGAACCAGCATTGATTGGCCAAATGCTATACAGTAGGCCAATCAACGCTGGTTCTTCACCTACCTTTAGAAGTCTTCTCCGTGCAGCTTCTCCGCGGCGTCTTCCGGCTCTTCATTCACTCTGCCAGGCATCGGGCCTGGGCAGAGCCGACTGCGCATGTCCGCTTGTAGTGTGGGCATGCGCAGTCGGCTCTGCCCAGGCCCGATGCCTGGCTGAGTGAATTCAGAGCCGGAAGATGCCGCGGGGACGCTGCAAGGAGAAGACTGCTCGGAAGATCCAGCCCGACCCTCACTCGTGGACTTGGTAAGTATAATTTGATCGAACGTTGCCTACACCTGAAATGAGCATTTTCCCCCATATACTATAATGGGGTTCGATATTCGATTCGAATAGTCGAATATTGAGGGGCTACTCGAAACGAATATCAAATCTCAAATATTTTACTGTTCGCTCATCTCTAATGGCTAACAAAAAATAATACAGATTGCAAGCTTTTGGGACTGCAAGGTCCCTTCATCAGGCATGAAGGGACCTAGCAGTCCCGAAAGCTTGTAATCTGTCATCATTTTTTGTTAGCCATTAAAAAAAGGTATCAACTACTGAGGACTCTTAATCTTTACATACTATTACCACTATCACAATTATTATTACTTCTACTACTACAGCTACAATGAATAACAACCTTCAGAATATCTCGGAGAACCTATGTGACATTCAGCTGCTTGTCACCTGAGATATTTATGACCTCAGCGGCCTCTCATGCCTCACAGTCAGGACTGTGACATCATCTGTCTAGAATGAAAACTCCATCTGAGTCAGTAGAGTGCCGAGTTTGTTAACTTCAGGTTGCAGAGATTTGTAGAGGGATTTCCTTAGACTTAAATGTAAATATGTTTAGGATATAAATCAGTAGGACGGGGGAAACAGCATTCAATAATGTTTTTGGAAACATGAAAAGGGCAAATTCACAGTGAATCTAGCAAGTCCAGGAGTTTTTTTAACGATCATTTCTTCTACAGTCTTAGTCTTTGCCACAATGTTCTTCTTTTATTGAAATGACTTTGGATGCTAATAAACACGCTTTATTTATATTGAGAGTTCTGCATATTATTCTTGTAGATAGATAGATAGATAGACAGATAGGAGATAGATAGATAGATAGATAGATAGATAGATAGATAGATAGATAGATAGATAGGCAGTCAATATTACTAGTTCGATGCTATGTGTTTTATAAGATTATATAAGCACATACTAGATGTATAATCTGAACCAATTTTTGCTTAATTTTTTACAATACGTCTTTGTTATTTTCATATTTTTTCCAAAGATGTCCTCAGAGTAGAAGGAGACTTCTTGTGGTTGCAAGCACCCTCTGGCTACATTATTATCAGGAGATCATTTCCCACGCAGACATTTCTTCCGCTCTGGATTGTAGTGTGATTGGTTAAGCTCCATGAAGCTGCACTCCCTGATCTCAGCTCGGGATTTGTGGGACTGTGAGTCGTGAACAGCAACACACCTGCTGACAACTTTTCTTTCTGATTTCCTTCATTGCTGAAGCCTAGGTGTCTTCAGTAATTGTTGACTTCTTTTAATTACAACACCTTCTGTATCAGCAAAAAATTGTTGCCATGACCTTTCTAGCTGACTGCTATGCAATTTCTTTGGAGTTGATGGCCCCTTGAGCTTCCCTTGCTTGGACTCTTGTCTGGTCTCAGGATCATGCTAGTGGATCCATGTTCCATCATCCATAACCACCTGATTAGCAGTCTCCTGGAATTTCTCTAAGCATGTCTAAATTTTCTTGGTTAAATTGCCAATGACATGTTTTTGATCAGGCATCAACATTCATGACACCCATTGGGAAATGACCTTTGACATTATCAAAACATCATGAATGTTACTGGAAACCATGCCAACTGAAATGCCTAATTCATAAGCGTTAACACTAATGATCTTACAAAATCATGGCCTCCACTTTATGGAACATTTCTTTTTAAGATGTATTAACAGATTGCCCTAAACGGGGTTATTGCCAATTGATTTCTTACGCCATTTAAACTGATTGGCCCAAAACTTTATTTGTTAGGGCTCGTTCACATCTGCGCCCGGTCTCCGTTCATACAGGTTTCCGTTTCCTGCACAAAACTGAGCAGGAGACGGAAACCTGCAGGACACTTTCATATCCATTCATTTGAATGTGTTTGAAAGATGTCCGGCCGTGAGCACCGGTGAGCGTTTTATGCTCTCCGCTGCGAAACCGATTTTTTTAAATTGGACACAGAGTCGGACATGCAGTCCGATTTAAAAAAACGGTTTTGCGGCACAGAGCATAAAACGTGCACGGCTGGACCCAGTCTGACAGCTTTCCGTCTTCTGCATGCAGAAGATGGAAAGCTCAGAACGGACTCCGGGTGCTAGTGTGAACCTAGCATTAGTAGTAGGTGCATCATCACCATATACAGAGCATCACCCTTTCAGGGATCTCTTTAGACTTTTTTTCTTCCTTTGTAAGGAATGTAATCACAGAACGAAGCTCCAAATCCCTCAATTTCTTTGTATCCCGCACTGTACTGGCCATACAGTCACTTCCAGTGGTTTCAACAGACTGAACTGCTACTATGTATGTGGCAAGTCAAGACATGTCTGAATCTGCACAGACAAGCTCAGCTTTCCAACACTGTCAGGACATACTGAGGATAACATAGATAGATAGATAGATAGATAGATAGATAGATAGATAGACAGATAATTACAAACCATTTCGCTGGCACTCTAGGTCACAGTCAAAGTACTATTATAGGTGACTGTTCAGATGACGTATGAAGACTGTTGTGCCATCTTAGTTTTACAAATAGTAAGGGGCTGTCCAGATTACACACCAAAGCTCAGCAGAATTGTCAGACTAATCCTGTGGAGGCCAAACAAGATAGGATTGCTGCAATTTTGGAAAGTCTGGACAATTTTTTTTTTTTTCAATGGAACTATTTTCTAGTTTATGTCAGGTTCACACTAGTGTTGCCTCTCCTTTGATCTGACCTGTTGGAGGAACAGAACTACAGAGGCAGACTGCTAAAATAAGGGTAACACTACAATGGGGTCTGTCTGGGGTCCATCATTTAAAACTGAAGCAGGTGTGCCGGACTTTTCCTCCACTGATTTTCTAGCTCTCCAATGGAGACGCCATTGCTGATGTCAATGTAGCCTTACTGGCTATTACTACTAAGGCTATGTTCACATCTGTATCGGAGTTTCTGTTGGAGAGCCTGAAAATCGGTGGCAGAAAAAGTCCTTATGCCTGTTTCAGTTTTAAAACAACGACCCCATTAAAGCTTTAGCGTACAATCTAAGAATTCTACAAAAAAACCATCACCGACGAGTCACAAATGTATAGCCTGGACTTTAGGTGGATGAACATTTTATGAGCCAAGATAATATTTACTATCCACAGTTTGTCATAATTTACACTTTGCCTATTGCATTACAAGGATACGGAGCAGAAGACCCCGCTCTGCTTCTAGCTTATGTTCATCTGATATCACTATTAGCTGTGGGTTAAAGCCATAATGCAGAACATATGCGGCGATTGTGGTCAAGGACTCGTCGCGATGAAATTGTGTGGTGCAGCGGTTTAAGATGCAATACATTTTATTCTATTAAGAAATTATATATCTCTCCAGTGCAAGGAAATTGTTCAAATAAATAAAATCTTGTATGGTTAATAGACCAATAAAACAGGGGGAAATAATAATAATAATGTGTGTCTGAGCTAGATCTGCCAGGAACCTGATGTCACTTTTTGGGCTGGTTTCAAGAGGTTGAGTTGCCACAGATGGGCACGATCTTTCTCCTTACCTGCCAACTCTGTACTTTGGAAATGGGAGCTTGCCCATTGTTCTTGAATGGAATATGGGGCATAGATTTTTACTGGAAAGAATATCTGAACAATGATTTTATTGGATTCAGCAAGCTTTTGGTTGGGTATCCTGGTGAGAAATAGTCATAGTATGACTGTGTAGGTTTGGTGCAAATTTTTTGTGATATTTAATTTTTTTGCCATTGGGGTAGGGAAAGGAAGACTGGAACAGCAGGAGTCTATGGTGATGGTTACCCTTCGTTCACATCTGCACTCAATATTCCGTTTGGGGAGTCTGCATGGAGACCCTCCGAACGGAATACCGAACGCAACTGCAAGAGCTGTGTAGTAAAAGCATACGGACTCCATAGATATATATATATAATGGGGTCCGTATGCTGGCCGCACAAATCATGCGGACTGGAAAGTAGATTGTGAACTACTTTTCTGTCCGCATGATCCCTGTGGAGATCTGGCGGCAAGCCCACGGACGCCATTATAGTCTATGGGGTCCGTGTGATTTTACAGCACAGTACTTGCAATTGCGATTGTATTCCGTCCGGGGGGTCTCCATATGGACTCTAACCGGACGGAATACATACGCTAATGTGAATCAAGGGTAAATGTATTACTCCTGTCCTCTGGTGAATTCAAGCTACCACTGTGCAGAAGAAAAAACTGTGAAAACACATTTCTTCAACACTGTTTTTTATTGTATTTTCGGAGAGTTTTCATCTGCGGCCTTTCTACCCCTATTATACCTATATGGAAAACGACAATGTTTTTGGAGATATAATTGAAATGCTGCAATTTGCCAAAAAGCGAGTTTTTTTTTTTTTTTTTTGCAATGTGTGGATAGGATTAGCCAGAATTTCACACTTTGCTGGTAAAATCCAGCATTTTCGCATTGTGGGGCTTTATCCTAATAAATGTGGGTCTTTCCTCTCTGAAGCCACGTGTTGTGGAAAAGCATCTATGTTCACAAAAAATATTGTAGTATTCCAGTGTCAAGACAATGGTGATATATTAAAAATCCATTTATTTAACCCAGGAATTAAAAGACATGCTGTGCACAACCAGACATCCTACAAACAGAATATCGCCACATGGCGAGCTCGCCTCTAATGCGTTTCAGTGTGATACCCCTCAGTCCTTAAAGGGATTGACCACGGAGTATTAATTTACTTACCTGGACCTGGGGTGCTTATGATGGACTGTTGTCCTGACACTCGAATACCATCACATTCTATCTTTTAGCACCTGGTATTGGAATATTATTTCCTTGCACTGACTTTTTTATGGACATGTGTGATTTTTACTAACATATTGTTGTTTGATATGTTTTTTGACAGTATTTTCTGCATATTTTTTGAGCCAACAGTGGCTTCAAATGGAATAGTAAGTCCTTAGGGTATGTTCACACTTCGGAAAGCTTTTCCGCCATGTGACTTCTATGCGTGGCAAGCCGCGATGGGATGTCAATGCAGTGCGTTAGCATTCCATCGTGGCATTCTATTCCTGATTAGGCCCGAATGAATGAGCCTAATTGGGAGTGATTCTCAAGCCGCTGATGCTGCGGCTGACTCAGCCGTGAATTCCACGGCAAGATAGGGCATGTCACTTCTTTTTTCCCATAGCTAGTGGAAAAAAATAAAAGCGGGTGGCTTCCATTGAAGTGAATGGGAGCCTTTTTTGCAGGTGGATTTTGAGGTGGATTCCATGTCAAAATCCACCTGCAAAAAAACTCCATGTGAACATACCCTTATACATCTCCATATAGTTTGATCCATTCCCGATGTCGGCTAAAAAAAATAAAATAAAAATAAAAGCGAAATCTGCAACATAAAAATTAGCTTTTCCCCCAACGTGTGAAATGAATTCTCAAATTTCTGCAAATTGCAAAGTCAATTTTTACACAATTATTATTTGAAATGTATCATTTTTAGCTTTTAATTGGATATTTGTGAGTTTCCAAGTGAATATTTTAAAGTTTATTTTTCAGTATTGGACATCTATTTTTTAGAATGAATTCAGCCTTTAATTTCCGAGACAAAACTTCACAGTACTAAAAGCTAAAAATATAAAACCCGCCTTACTAAAATAATGTAGTGTGACATAAACCCCCCTAAGACACATAGCATAATGAGGGTATACACAGGACTCCAGTGTCAAACATTCCCGCTAGACCTGGCTATATACCGTAGGATACTCCGGCCAATAAGATTTGTAAATGACTGTAATATTAAGGACTCAGACACTTGGCTTGTATTAGATCTTTTTTTTAATTAACATGTGCCGTCTGTCAAAAAAAAGTAAAAATTTCAGACAGTTTTTGTCACACACAGTTTTAGTGCCGTTGGCTCGTGGGCTTTTCGGGATGGATCGGGGAATGGGAAATGAGCACAGTGCAAACACTTGGAACTGCGTCAGAAGTGTCTGCCAACTTTCTAATGTGCTCTATATCCTCCGCCAGGTTAAACCGGTGAGTTTAAATGAGGGTATTTTAACATAGCATTGGTATGTCATTCTTCTTCCTTAAATAAAACTACTGCTCATACTGAATTGCCTTTGGAAAAAATATCCAAACTCTATAAGGTAATTCAACATAAGAAAGCTTCATCCGTATAAATAGGATGAGAGGGGTTTTCCACTTTTTGGAAGGGGGGAGGGGTCAGTCTCAAAGTCATAAATATTGAGAAATTTGGAACTTCATATGAGAATATTTTTGTTAAAGGAGTTGTCCAGACCTGTAGCCAATCTTCATACAGATGACCTATACTCAGGATTGGCCATCGGTGTCTGATTCCCCGCACTGATCAGTTGTTTCAGGGTCAGTTCACACTGAGTTTTTGGCAGCGGATTTTGACGCAGAATCTGTCTCAAAGTTTGCTACCAAAACCGGCTCCCATTGACTTCAATAGGAGCCACTCGCTTCTTTTTTCCACTAGCTAGTAGCGGAAAAAAGAAGCAAGATGACCCTTCTTGCCGCGGAATCAGCCGTGGCGTGAGGCTCCATCCCAATTAGACCCATTCATTTGAGCCTAATCCGGAGCGAAATGCCACGACGAGATGCATCCCGTTGCAGCTAGCTGCGCCAAATGTTAACACACGGAATGCAAATTCCGCCATATGAACATACCCTTACATACCTCTGAGTGCTGGAGCTACAAGGGATTGTCCACTCTATAGTGGCCATGCCTACATCCTGCAGGGAGTAGTAGCCATGATGCATTATTCCCGAGATGAGTGTCGCACAGCGGGAAGCACCTTCTGCTATTTCATGAACATTTGTAAATTGCAGGGATTAACCAGAATCCCATACACTTCTCAGGTAATGTAAAATATGTAAAATGAAACGTTTTATGCTGCGGCATTCCTGCTGTGGCCAAAACACTGCGTTATTGCAACATTTTTCAGCTTTAGGCTAAGGCCCCATGATGTTGAACACAGCTTTAAAACGGCAGCTTTTTCCATTGAGGTTTTGCTGTGCATTCCTCTGCGTTTTTTATTCCCTTATTAAATCTATAGGGAAAACGCGAACATTCAAAAATGCACGTGTTTTGGAAAAGTCAGCTTTTTTGCAGCTGTTTTGTTCCGCAATGTGGGAATGGGATTAGCCATAATTTTATTCACTTTGCTGGTACTGTAAGAGTGCATTCACACAGAGTTTTGTGGCGTTGATTTTGCCACAATAACTTGAGTAAAGAATCAGCACTGAAAAACAGACTCCCATTGAGTTCAATGGGTTCCATCTTCCGCGTGGAATACAATGAAGTCAATGGGTAAAAAAGCCTCCCATTGATTTCGATGTGTACCACGTGGAAAACGGAACCCATTGAAGTCAATTGGAGTCTGTTTTTCAGTGCTGATTCTTTACTTTGGCAAAATCAGCACCACAAAACACACAACAGGATAGAAGTAAAATAAAGCAAGCGTTCTGCTGCGTTTCCACTGCTTTTCTCTTTAGGGTGCATTCACACTGAGTAAATTCTAGCTTATTCTGAACGTAGAACACGTTCAGAATAAGCGGCGTCTAAAGCAGCTCCATTCATCTCTATGGGAGCCGGCATACGAGCGATCCCCATAGAAATGAATGGGCTGCTTCTTTCACTCCGAGCAGTCCCATTGAAGTGAATGGGGAGTGCCGGCGTGTACGCTCCGGCATGAGCAGAGCTTGCCGTATACGCCGGCACTCCCCATTAACTTCAATGGGACTGCTCGCAGTGAAAGAAGCAGCCCATTCATTTCTATGGGGAGCGCTCGTATGCCGGCTCCCATAGAGATGAATGAGCGCGTAAAAACCAGATCCCATTGATTTCTATGGGAGCCGGCATACGTGCACTACCCATTACAATCAATGGGAGGCTTTTTTCCCTATTGCTTTCAATATGATATGTGATTATTCCTGAACTATCCAATACTTTTTTTGTTGCAGTAAATACCAAATTTGTAAACTATTTTCCAATGGAGCACAGTCTCCATATACTAACTGGTTGTCTTCAATGAGAATCACTGAGCTTCTTTCCATGCTTAGTAAGGGCGGGTTCACACCTGTGCCCGGTCTCTGCTTTGCAGGTTTCCGTCTTCTGCTTGAGAAACTGGATAGGGGACATGCAGGACTTTGTGTCTGGTAAAAAAAAAATAGTTTCGCCATGGAGAGGCAGAAGGCGCTCACGGGCAGACACTTTGCAAAGCCATTCAAGTGAATGGGTTTGGAAACTGACCGCTGGGTTTCCGTCTCCTGTCCAGTTTCCCAGGAAGAAAATGGAAACCTACAAAGTTGAGACCAGGCGCAGATGTGAACCCACCCTATGCTATTTTACAGGGGTTTTCCAAAACCTCTAAAAAATTACATTATCAGGATGTACTTTACTTATCTATTACTATTCTAGTGCTGCAACAGTGACGTCTCTGACTACCTCACAAGTTGGTGACAGTACTAGTCATGTGGGGTAGTCAGATATGTCTTTGCTGCAGCACCAGAAACAAAGCATCGGAGAGGCTGCTCTAAAACATTCGGAAGTAACAGGTGAGTAATGATTTTTACTTCTAACATTCCCTGTCATTAGCTAATTTTTGTGCACTCTCGGAAAACTGTTGCACAACATTTTGGTCACGGCAGAAACTTTGCATCAAAAAAATTCTGCATTTTACATTACCTGCAAAGTAGATGGGAATCTGGCTAATCCCATCCACTTATTGCAAAAAAAATCTGTGGTGAGTGTGAGTTGTTATGGTCAATGCAATAATGTCTTCTCCCTATCCCCGACTCCAGGACCCCAGGACTATACATTTGACATTGTGTATAAAGCAGTCATATAAATTGTGCATGCGATCTGTATCTGATATCTGTATACTGCCTCCATATCCCCAAAATGTAATCCGCACCTCTAAATCAATGGGTCAGATTTTGCAAATCAACAACCTAGGAAAACCTGAATCCAAGATATTACGTTATGTCTCAGCTTCTTCTGCACCACCTACAGATGCGGCAAGGCTGACATGTTGATATCATCCATATATATGACTGTGCTTTCTGAAGTTACATAGGACTGCAGGTAAACCCAGGACATTATCATACACAAACAGTTAAATCCACCCCTCTATATCTGTGAATATAACAATATATTGTACGTGTTACGTGTATATTCAGTGTTTATTATTTGTGCATAAAATTACCCGAATTTTCACAATTCAATACACAAAGGCCCCAAACACAACAAAGCCATTTGGTGTGAAATAAACTGCAAATCGAGGATTTCAGAAGGGGCTTCAAACACCTTTCCCAGAGCAGACAATTCTGGCCCTTTCCTTTATCTAACCTCCTGTTTTCTCAGCACCTTGTAAGCTGTGAAAACACCAGTTTATCACCTCCTTCTATCTTGTCACCTATCAGATCAATCCTCAGCCCCCCTAGAGACCTTCCCTCACTATCTAAACAGTCACCAGGCCTTTTGGCTGCTCTGGATAGCAAGCTGTGATCTCCATCTTCTGGATTGTCAATGTGAGCTCAGCCATACTGCTACCGTTCCTTCAAACAAAGAAGGATTGGCAAAATGTATTAAAATTTAAAAAAAATCACATTTTATAAGAGGAGCCCCGAGCACGAGTTACCAAGCGTCATAAGTAAAAGTGTGAAATACGTCACGAAAATATATATAGAAATCTAACATCACAGTTCCTCTTTATAGTGCTATAAACAGGACAGCATATAAAAGATAGAAAAGAAATAAAAATGTAATAATTCAATATAAAAATATTATGACATACTGATATAATATTAATAATGATACAGTATTAAGAAAAATTGTTAGCACTCACTCTCTTTACCTATCGAAAGCTCAAACTGTAAATTGTAAAAAAAAAAAAAAAAAAAAAACACGAAAAACACAAAACCCCACCAGGACCAAAGTGCTGCAAGGTGATAGTGCGAACCACCGAGCCAAGTATAGAAACATTACAGAAACCTGCTCATTTAATAAAAAAAAAAATAATATTTTTATTAGACCTATTATTATAAAGATTTGTACAGCAGTAAAGATTTTAACACATTTAAAAATAAAATATTAGTGACCTGACCTACAGGCGTTACATTGCAGAATATATTGTATGTTGTAAGGGAAAATAGATGTATAGTGTATGGGATATAGTGTAGAGTCTATGTGACTGTAGTGACTGTAGTAGTTGTATGGTGTATAGTATATAGTGTAGAGTCTATGTGACTGTAGTGACTGTAGTAGTTGTATGGTGTATAGTATATAGAGTAGAGTCTATGTGACTGTAGTAATTGTATAGTGTATAGTGTAAAGTGTATGTGACTGTATATTGTATAGTATATAGTGTAGAGTGTATGTGACTGTATATTGTATAGTATATAGTGTAGAGTGTATGTGACTAGTAGTTGCATAGTATATAGTATATAGTGTAAAGTGTATGTGACTGTAGTTGTTGTATAGTGTATAGTATATAGTATAGAGTGTAGAGTATATGTGACTGTAGTAGTTGTATAGTGTATAGTATATAGTGTAGTGTATGTGACTTTAGTAATTGTATAGTGTATAGTATATAGTGTAGAGTGTATGTGACTGTAGTAGTTGTATAGTGTATAGTATATAGTATATAGTGTAGAGTATATGTGACTGTAGTAGTTGTATAGTGTATAGTATATAGTGTAGTGTATGTGACTTTAGTAATTGTATAGTGTATAGTATATAGTGTAGAGTGTATGTGACTGTAGTAGTTGCATAGTGTATAGTATATAGTATAGAGTGTATGTGACTGTAGTAGTTGCATAGTGTATAGTATATAGTGTAGAGTGTATGTTACTGTAGTAGTTGCATAGTGTATAGTATATAGTGTAGAGTGTATGTGACTGAAGTGACTATAGTAGTTGTATAGTTTAGAGTCTATGAAACTACTTCACTTACCACTAGTATGTGCTGATAATGTTAATATTTTGTGATTATTATGTTGAGATATAATACATTCTATGTTCTATTTATGTAATTTTTTTCTCATAATTGACTAAGTGTCTCATTAAATGTTAAATATATTATACAAATCTATAGTATTGCTCCCTGTGCTGTATATTGTAGCGCTCATAAAAATATTTGCTGCATTTTAGATGAGAAGGCTGTTCAATATACTTATAATATTAATAATACTAATAATAATGAGAATGTTTCCTGATATACAGGATGATATAGAATAGAATGATATGTTACATGCCATGTTATATTCATTTTGGCTATGATAACTGACTCCTATATGTCTTGGATATATTATATTGTAATAAATAAAAGGAAGTTAGAAAGAAAGAAAGAAAGAAAGAAAGAAAGAAAGAAAGAAAGAAAGAAAGAAAGAAAGAAAGAAAGAAAGAAAGAAAGAAAGAAAGAAAGAAAGAAAGAAAGAAAGAAAGAAAAAGAAAGAAAGAAAGAAAGAAAGCTGTAAGTTGTAGAAATGGATGACAAAGCTTCTATCTCTTCTGGTTGATCCATGCATTGCTGCTCTTATTTTTTTGTTTCTAGATAGATTTGTTTTTTGCTGGATACACGCTTACTTATTCAATGTTTTAGGTTTATGAGGAACCAAACATGATGTGCTAAAAATAATACAATATAATAAATGAAAAATAATAAATAAAAAGTTTGAAATATTAAAAATGGCGTTAAGATAGGAGCATTTATTACAGCTATGGAATAATAGTAATAATAAGATCAGTCTAATATTTAGACATCTCATTACAATAAGGAATACTAATTCTGGGAGGGAGGATGGGAGGGGACATGGCAATGACTCCTCTGCGGATATTCGGGATAGTTGTAAGCTTCTGCCCTGCCTACACATTATCTCTTCATATTACATACCATGTAGTGACCTGAGAAGTGGAAACACACGTTACCCCACTAATGGGGCATTAGTCACTAAGTCCCATTAGGACACATATGTGACTCCAAGCTCACAGCGGCCTGTTAATGGTAATCTGTGATTTACCAGGAGTCATAAAGCAAATCCACAGAAAGTTATGTCTGTTCTCAGTTAAACCAATGTCATGTCACTTTCTCTGCCGCTAGAATTTTATTGGACCAAGTGCAGAGGGGGTTGGGGAGGGAGTCTAAAACTAATAGCCCAGATGATATGAGGACAGGCATGAAGGCAAGTGTGCAGAATGAATACATTAAGAAACTACAAAAAGTGACCATAATGGATCAGACAATATACAAAAAATTCACATCTATAACCTGACTACAGGGGTCAATGTGCTGGGGTAAAGCTAGGATCTATTCCCATGGCCAAGTTTCTGGGTCATGCGGTATCCATGATGTGTGAAAAAAAATCTATTTTTCATGTTTTGCTTAGTCTTTACAGACTTGGTTCACTGATTGATGTGAACGGGTCCATGAAAAAAGACAAATCCCAGATAGATTAATGATCATAGCAGTCACGTGAGTACAAAGCAATGTAGAAAACCATATAAAAACTCCATTGTTGGTGATTTCATTGAATAATAATAATAATAATAATAATAATATAATAATATTAATATTATGTCATATCCAAATTTTGTGCACTTTAGGGAGAAATACTTATTTAGAATGGGTCGACTTTTTAAAAAATTTATTTACTAGAGTCTACCATGATAAGATGGCACGGGGGGGGCCATCCACTGGACCCTGAACTATATGATTATTTTTCAGACTCCATTGTGACTTGTAGACACAACAGCAACTGTCATGTGACCAGGAGTTGCAGTGGAGTCCGGGCCTATCCAAGTGTTATTGATTGTTCCCTGTTATCAGCTATTTTATTGTTTGGTAAGGTTAACAGTATGGCTGACTGTAGAAAGTGTTGTTTGTTAGATAGATACATTTATAGGGATCAATCTGAATGAGCGAGTTTATAAACAAGGCCCCATCGTGCAGACCCTAAGGGTTCATTCACACGGAGGAAAATGGTGAGGAATTTGGTGTGGCATTTCAGCGCTGATATTCCACACCAAATTCTTCACTATTTTCCTCCCTTAGACCAACACATCGGACCAAATGTTATTGCAAAGTGTCTCTAAGACTATAGGCACTTCATATACCTGAATGTAACCCTTTACAGTAAGCTTCTTCAACCTGTGGCACTCCAGCTTTGGGAAGCCATGACTCCCGGCATGCTGGTGGTTATTATTCACTGATATCTTGGAGACATCTTGTTACTTTAATTTCCGATACCGAAACCTATGTGTCTTGACATTGTAATTCCTCAGCAGAGGTGACGCACATAGGGCAGATATTACCAGAGGACATATCATACAATGCAGCGTGCACATTTCCCAGAATGCACCATTATGGAGGTCTCTGACTTCCTGAAGCATCTGTATCAGTACAAGTAGGGTCAGCTTTGATGTGTCGGGACTAGAGATTTAATGACTTCACAGATTGGCTTAACAGCTTTGGCCAACATGAGAGTAATTGACTGTGAAGAGAAAATGTTTTTTTAAGGGTCGGCTTATTTCCTATTAACCTCTGAACAGATGACACCATTTACACTAATATATACTATAGACTTATGGGATACGGCTTGATCTATGGATTGTATGACCATATCTATCTATCTATCTATCTATCCCATGAACACTGTGGTCTACATATGTACACTACATGTCGTATATGATATTACTGATTTACAGCACCACATGTGCTTCTTTTTTCACCCATATTATTTAAAGCCCTATAATCCCATAAAAATAAGGACATTAGTAGAGTCATGATGGTGATATAATACTATAGTGTATTAGTGAGGATACTTACTCTATATTATCTATTATCTACTCTATATTATCCAATATAGAATATAAATAAAAACTGACCCATGACATTGACCAAATTCTTCTATTTCTATAAATTGAGTATACAGGTATCAGTTAGGAAATTGAGACAATTGTAACCTTTTCATAGCCTACACATGAAAAGCTCCTGCTTATAACCATATACCAAAGGTGTAAGTATAGGAGGCTCATAGGTCTAGTCAAACCCAAGTCCTGGGGGCTCCATAGGTCCCTCTGCCCTATATGAGATGACCAATGCTATACATGATACATAGGTTATAGCTGAGGGTGCTGTTACAGATTTTGCAGAAGTCCCAGGAACTTCCAAAATAAGCCTCTGACTACTTACAGTAGATATTACAAAGGTGTTGTACCATGGAGCGACTTCTTACAACTCAACTACAGGTGTGAATTATCAATATTGTATCTGTGTTTCAGTATACAGATAATCCATGTAGAGACTATAAAGCCAATATTTCCAATTATTTATTTCTCATGATTTTTACTAATATTATGGAAAAATGCAATTTATTTGCATATATATATATATATATATATATATATATATATATATATATATATATATAATAAAAGTTTGTAAGTTTGTTATATAGCAATAAAAGTATAATATACTCCAATATAATACTGAATTATATAGTGATACAAATTTGTTACAAAATAATACTGAAATACTCGTACGTAACATACAGTTATGTATTCCAGTAGTATTTTAAAATATAAGATGACTTCATGCATGAATATTTTATGCTATTGTATGTGTCTTTGTCAAATGTTTCCTTCCCATACAGATGAATCATTAGATAATATAGTGTGTATAATTTCTACAGCCTGACCCCATATTCCACATTGTGATCGCTAAAATTTGGTGAATTTAGTTTGCTGCATCTAGAATTTACATTCTGATATAACTATTCTGGGGAGTAGCCTTCATATAACAAATATAATATTTAATAGTAATCAAATAATGCAAAAAAATAAATAAATTGCTGCCCACATTGGAACACGGGTTTGGCTACCTCAGAGGTGAATAGAATTGCATGTATGGGGTACGGCATCAGGTGCTAAAATAACATTTTGGGGGTTACACTCAATGCAAAAGTCAATGATCGATATCACAGATATTACATAGTGTATCCACAAAGTATACAAAAGTGTTAAAACCCAACAACTTTTATTGCAATGTGATCAGATCATTACTTATAAGATAATAAACCTATGTACAGGCATGGCCTCTGTTGTTCCTCCTGGCACTGAGATCATTGTTACTCATGGAATAATCAGTAATGAAGCCTATTGTCTGCTACAGTCTCTATTAGTGTGTATTTGTATACTACTCTTGTAATGTATCCATTATAATCTATTCAACCTCGCTGTCCCTACTCTTGTATATGAGCAGTTTTCTAATACACATCTATTACATGAATTTCATTTACCAGCTGGAATGATTCAGGTATTAGATAAGGAATTCCGATTCTCTAATGCATTGATGTTGGAAGTGTCACCTACAGGTTGAGGCTCAATCACATCAGTCTTCATTAGGTTAGGCTCTGTTCACACCACATTTGAGCATTCTGTCAGAAGTATATACTGATAGAAGGTGATGGCTTATGACATTATATACACATACAGTGGCATATAGTACATGCCTGTGCATATATGTAGGATGTCTCTGCATAAAAAAGCACAGTCCAAAAAGTATACCGCCATATACCAGCCTGACATATACCAGCAGGTTACATTTTAGGATATGGGACCCTATGGATATTGGCTTTTTCGATACATACACCAAATGTACCTTAAACATGGTACAAACAGAACCTTGGCCAGTCCTACCGAGTGATAGCGAATTATATCAATATATGTCAGGACTGTCAAGTGGAAATCGGAAATTGGTAGAAAACAGTCGCTTTAGTTGTCAGATTGTATGAAGGAAAACATTACACATGTGACACTCTTATGAATAGAGAAATGTGTCCAGGTAGCATCAAAAATAGGGACCACAAAATGTCAAAAATAGGGACCCCAAAATGTCAAAAATAGGGACCCCAAAAGAGGGATAAGGAGAATTACATCAAAACAGGGCCCCAAAAGAGGGACACTTGGGAGATAAGAGCGGTGAGTTTTCCGGCCTGCGCACCCCTTATTATGTGACGTGCCCCCTTCTTTAGTACACTACATCTTCTCTTACCTGCAATGTCTTTTTTCCTCTTTAGAGCCTTTTTCTCTGTCTCTTGAGACGTTCCACCTGATACCCCATATTCTTCATTGATGCACCCCGAGCCGTCAACCAAATTTGGGCTGCTGCTTTCTATTTCTCCAGAGCTCAAGCCCAGTTCGGGGTTCAGTCGCCTCCGGGCTTCTGTAGCTGGAAAGTGCCAGTCTGAGTGATGAAACGTGTGATGCTGTTCTGCGTACAACCTCTCCTCTCGGGGGAAGCTGTGGGGTGCTGTCGCTAGGCATGACGCAGAGAAATCTGAGTATGCCGCATAGTCCGGTTTCTGATGAAAGAAAGATACTTGTTGGTAAGGGTGCAGGGGAGACGTCGAATTCAGATCCCCTTGCGGATTCCGCATACAGCCCCAGAGGGGGGCACCTGAGTGGCTGCTTCTCATACAGCTACTTGCTGATGGATCCATGGGTAAAAGTGTTGAGTCGGTCACTTGCGCCAGGCCGCCAATAAATGTCCAGATCCAAGAAATGCCAAAGTTTCTTCTTCAGTAACTTTCAATGTCTGGGCTCCCAGTGCAGAATCAACAGTCTTTCATTCACAATACACCAGCATCTTCCCCGCACACGTGTGCTGGCCGCTCTGACAGGCTGTATAGTATTGTGCTGAAAAACTGTGTTGTACTGTATATCCAAAGGGGGGCAGATCCACTGTTTAAATACTATGCAGGGAGAGAGAGTGACAAGTTTGTGAAGTGAAATATGAGAGAGGGGAGGGAGGGGTTAACGACACACATTGCATCCCTCCAACCAAAGCAAACCAGGGCTACTATTAATCATCAGTAACCTTATATCCGCATCTAATGGGATTTGCAGATGCAGACTTTTTTTTTTTTTTTAAAGATACATTGTCTGTGCTACGAAATGGACAAAACTGCAAACACAGAAAAGGGGTCTCTTTTATCTCCCCCTGAAATTCTGCACAGAAATTTTTATTGCACTGTTAACAAAATTCTTTGAATTTAAAGGAAGGGGGGAAAAAGTTGTGCAGCTTGGTCCTCCGGATAGTAGGGGTCAAATCTGGACAAACAGGCAATATGGCAACTTAACCCCTATAGGACTAGCAGTATATGATTCAAGATACTATAGAAGTAGAGGAAGAAAAAAAATGAGTACAGTATGTATAATAAATATATATATATATATATATATATATATATGTGTGTGTGTGTGTGTGTGTGTGTGTGTACGGTATATATATTGTATATACAGCATATACTATATACACACTGTATATATACTATAGTAAATATATGTGTGTATGTGTACAGTGTGTATATATACATATACAAATGCACACACACATACTCATGTATATATATATATATATATATATATATATACATACACACACACACAGTATATATAACTAATATATCTTGAAGAGTTGATATATAGTTTATATCTCTTTGAGATGACCACCCAAAATTGAATTGAAAGAGATCTTCTATAGAGAGGTCATCCCAAAAATGTGACCAATAAGCATAATATATAATAAAAATGAAATTCTGTCACAATGTATTTGTTCTGGATAAGAAAGTGGTCTTATTATAATGGTGGTCTTTTGGAGAGGTTCCAATATACATTACACCTGATACTCATTATATGATTTGAAATTGAAATGTATATATATAAATATATGTGGTATATATATCTACCACACACAGTACAAGTATAGCTCTAGTACCTTAGGGAGAGTTAATATTAACCACTAGAGTCGTAGCTGGGCTTCTTGTCACCTGAAACAGCGATTCAGTTTGCTGCCCTAGCCCTGCGCTAAATAACCTGGCCAAGGCAAGGTGGCAAAATGTTCTGCCAAGCCCTATCCACACCCCAGCAACGCCCCTGTAAAGGCTTTTAGAATTTCACACAGATATTACAATTTTCCATTTATTACAGTTACAAAAATAAGATATAAACATGGATGGATAGATATATAGATAGATAGATAGGAGATAGATAGATAGATAGATAGATAGATAGGAGATAGATAGAGAGATAGATAGATAGATAGATAGATAGATAGGAGATAGATAGATAGATAGATAGATAGATAGGTAGATAGATAGATAAATAGATAGAGATATATTAGATAGATAGATAGATAGATAGAGATAGATTAGATAGATGGATAGATAGATAGATAGATAGATAGAGATAGATTAGATAGATGGATAGATAGATATATAGATAGATAGATAGATAGATAGATAGATAGATAGAGATAGATGATAGATAGATAGATAGATAGATAGATAGATAGATAGATAGATAGATTGTGATATATAAATCAGGTTTAGCTAATGCCCCTTCTTTCTGACTTCAGTTCTTCCAATGACATGGTTACACATTAGGTTAGTTTTGCTTGTGTCTTTGCCTGTAGGATCTTTTGACCTTTAAATCTTTTGGGCCCAATGTACGGGGCTCTTAAACAATACAAGTGGTCACTATGACACAATACTCCTCTTAAAAAACAGTTCTATTCGTCACTACTGAGTCTCTTTAACATAACATATTCCTCTGGTTCCTTTAATATAGATCCCATTATACTTATTACATTGTTATTATTACTACTGGCCCTTTAATACTTATTAAATAATACATTTGATATATCATTATGGACCCTTTAATAGTTAGGTTTGTTTCTATGAACTTCCAGCTAATAAATTTGTCCTATCACAAGTTGGCCACTGTAAATACTTGGAGCAATACAGCACATGTGTGGGCCACTTACGTGGATCGGAAATAATAGGTGCTTGTGCACATGCGCAGAGGCCACATGGCGCTTGCACAATTATCACTGTGCTTAGGAGTAACCCATGCATGTGGTCATGTCCGAGCACTTGACCAATTGATGAATGATGTAAATTGGCACGTTTTGTTTTCCCATGTTTTCATTGCGCATGTATTGTATCCTCACTATATAGTCATAATGACGGGTGTTATTATTGAAGATACCGTTTGTACTATAATGGACACATATGTGTTAGTATATGTTATGGAAGTTTCCCTTTGTTAGCACTTTACTATTGGCATTGCTATATATAATCTGTTTACACATCAACATACTGTTTGAGAAAGGCTTATATATATGGGCTGAAATGTCACTGTATTTTGGGGTTAATAAAGTGCCCAAACTTTTCCCACTATTTTTTTGGTGTGCTGCCTATTTTTTTTTTTTTTTGTATTTGGCGCAGGTATCCGACTCTACCACCTGTCAGTCTTTGTTTGGACGTACTAGATAGATAGATAGATAGATAGATAGATAGATAGATAGATAGATAGATAGATAGATAGATTTATAGAATGATAGAGAGACTAGCAAAGACTTGGCCCCGTAGCAAACTTTTGGGTTGGGTCCACCCCCCAACGCCATAGTGTCCCATTTCCTAGCCCCAGTATTTCACTCAATTTACATACACTATAATGTGCCAAAGTGGCCTCCAAATAGTATTGTATCCCATAATGGCCCCTCCACACAGTATAATATTCTGTAGTGGTCCCTACACATAGTATAATATCCCATAGCAACCCCTGCACACAGTATAATGTACCATGGTGGCCCTCACACAGTATAGCACCCCATTTACATGCACTATAATGTCCTTAGTGGCCCCTCCACACAGTATAATGTGCCATAGTAGCCCCTCTACACAGTGTAATATCCAATAGCAGTCCCTGCACACAGTATAATGTCCCATAGCGGTCCCTACACACAGTATAATGTCCCATGGTGGCCCCCACACAGTATAGAGCCCCATTTACAAACGCTATAATGTCCCAAAGTGGCCTCCACACAGTATAGTGTGCCATAGTAGCCCCTCTACAAAGTGTAATGTCCCATAGCGGCTCCTGCACACAGTATATCTTCATATAGTGGCCTCTCCATACAATATAATGTCACATAATAGCCCCTCCACACAGTATAATGTTCCAGTGGCCTCTACACAGTAAAATGTCCCATGGCGGCCTCCATACAGTATTATGTCCCATAGTGGCCCCTCCACACAGCATAATGTCATCTAGTGGACCCTCCACACAGTATAATGTTCAATAGCAGCCCTTCCCCCTAGTATTATATCCCATAGTGGCCCCTGCACACAGTATAATGTTCCATAGCAGTCTCCATACAGTAAAATGTTCCATAGCGGCACTTCCACATAGTATAGTGTCCTACAGCGGCCCCTCCACACAGTATTATGTCCCATTGTGGCTCCAAGTTACAGATCCTGCGCGATAAGCAAATTCTTTCTCTTATGGGGAGCACATGTGAATGGCACACATTAAAATTCTAGGGTCTGGCTTCTGACCAGCTTCTCACTCTTTAGGGCATAGATCAGAAGCTATCTGTCTATTTTGCACAGTCTACCCTGCTGAAGAAGAGAGCCACTCCATTAACCCTGACCTGTCTTCTGACACATGCCTCTGGAAGCATCTTACCCTGGAAGTTATGGACAGAGCACCATATGGCGGCACAAAGACTGCCTATAACTATAGTACAGAGCTACAGGGACTTGCATGTATGTATGTATAGCATACAGTTCACATGCCTCTGCCATGTTCATGAAACACCAGGGTGGATTTATTGAGACCTTATTCAGGTAATCAAGGTCCATCCATGAAACTTAGTCAGTATGTGGGCTGTATCTATTATTATTTATTTATTATTATGCTTACTTATATAGCGCCATCATATTCCGCAGCGCTTTACAGACATTGACAGTCACTGTCCCATATAGTGTTCACAATCTACATTTCCTATCAGTATGTCTTTGGTGTGTGGGAGGAAACCTGAGTACCCGGAGGAAACCCACAGAAACACGGGGAGAACATACAAACTCCTTGCAGATGTTGTCCTTGGCAGGATTTGAACCTAGGACTCCAGTGCTGCAAGGCTGCAGTGCTAATCACTGTGCTGATCACTGAGCCCATGCTTGCTGTATTTACAGCATAATAGCTAGTTATCATCAGGGGTGTAGCTATAGGGCAGGGGTCCTCAAACTGCGGCCCGCGGGCCACATGCGGCCCACCAAGCACTTCTGTCTGGCCCTGCCAACAAGGCCGGCAGGCGTGCATTTATAATGAAGCTCCTGAGGAGCTCGGGCCAGGCCATGGAGCGCACTTCACTTTACCTATTGGAGGGCACCGCTCCCGATGTCTGTGCAACCTGCTCTGCCTCCGGCCCACTGTTTAAAAAGTTTGAGGACCCCTGCTATAGGGAGTCCCTCTGCCACATAAAATATACCAGTACTCTAGGTCCCATTATTGTTTTTGTATAGGTACCCAGTACTTTCAGGTTACCCCTCTGGTTATAATGCAGTGAGCTCCTGAATGGTCAAATAAGTATTGTACCAAATGCAGCTATGTCAGTAGCTCACTATGATGTAATACATCCATTAACATGCCCATGTTCAGTCCAGGAGATTCTGCCCCCACATGGACTGTGTTTCACGGATGGAACACAGTCATTTTTATTAAAGGGTGCCCATGCATTCCTATGGGAGCGAGGTATTCAAAACTAGGATTCGAATACTATTCGCTCAACGCTAGTAATCATCAATTAAAAAGTGCCAGAAAACCCTTTTTGGTATGTTCACATAGCGGAAATAAGCACCAATTGAACCTATTTTGGCTGACATGGCATTGGATCCTAGATCCCGGCTGGCCACCCTAACCAAACTGGTGGCAACAGGAAAATAGCGCCGGGGGGGCCTTAATGCCTGCTATCAGTGCGGGTGTCTGGCGGCTATGGCAGCTGCTCAGCTCCTGAGTGACCGCCATATTTAGATACCCCCACATTCATCACACTATAATGGCAAATGTCAGGAAGTGGTTAAAAACAGACAGACAGAAAACTGTTTCATCCATTTGATTTTTTTTCTATGGTGTGCATGTGGCCTAAGGACTTAATTACACAACCATGACATTTCTCAAGGCTCTAACGTCTCTTAAAGGCAGACATTTTTGATGACCATTTTTCATTCATTATGTCTTTCTATTTTTGAAGGTGGAACGTTATCCATTTAGCGTCCGTTTTAACAGACCATTAAAAAAACGAAAGAATTTAATTGGTCTTTCTTTTTTAACCAAACCCACTGATCCATTTTTAATGGACATAAAACATGCATCAATCCATCTTACATCCATTAAAAATGGGTCCATTGATTTCTATTGGATCCGTGTGTTGTGAAAATGGACAATGATAAAGCATCTCTGTTTTTAATGGCCATGAAAAATGGTTAATCAAAAATATGGCTATGTGAATAGACACACTGAAATCAGTACGTTCACATGGCCATTTGGTGTGTGAATACAGCCTAAGATTATCATGAGGGCTGGTGTGCCAAAGGAGCCAAGACTGCAACCAATTGCTGAAATAAAGGTCAGCAGCATTTAGTTGAGCACTTTGCCTCTAAAGCTACATCCACACAACTGAGTGTACATGCCGAGGCAGGGGCAATTTTATAGCACTCAAATGACACTTGGATGACATGTGCGTGTCATCCGAGTGCCTTCTGTCCTCCATTGACTTCACTGGAGGTTCCGACCTCTATAATCATTGGAACGGAACAGAGCATTGGACCCTTCATCGGAAAAGCCTTGGCCTTGTCTATACACCACTCTCCTCCATGGAAAGTTGAAGAAAGCAAAAGGGAAGCGGGGCCCTATCATGGGTCAGGTCTTTCCAGCTAGACCTTTACCAATTTCTGACATACTGATAGGCATATATGTATAGGTTAAATCATATTAAATCTTTTATATTATTACTAAGATCAATATATTTCTGTATAGTCAGAATAAGATAGAATATTAAGTAGAAGGTCTTATGTGTACTTTACATTCTACCATGGTCCTTAAAGGGGTTTTCCAGGCAGAAAATCGTTTTGTTTTTAGAAAGGTGTGCTAGTAATGGGTTAATAAGTATACTGATATACCTTTAGCAGTGTTTGGAGTTATTTCTGGGTGTCTACGGTTGCTGTTGCATCCTCTGCTTCTATTTACTTGCTGTAACTTCCATCCTCACTCAGCCCCCTCCTCTCTCACTCCATTACACTCCCCATCCCTGTCTCACTAGCCTAGTGATCCTGCCCATTACTAGCCCCTCCCACCCTCTCCTGACTCCCTAACCTAGTGATCCTGTCCATTACTAGCCCCTCCCATCCTCCCATGTCTCCCTAACCTAGCAATCCCACCCATTACTATCCCCTCCCACCTAGTCTCGTTAGCTAACCTATTCCGCCCACTACTACCAGAGAAGAAAAGGAGGGGGAGTCATTCCCGGACACAGGAAGGTTTGGTAAGCAATAATGGGAGGTGGGGGAGAGTAATGGTGAAGTTCCATTTCGGAAGCAGTGAAACAGAACGTCACCAGATTATCAGAAAGTGTCCCAGGGATATGGGTAATTATAGATTTTTTTTAATTGAAGTAAATTAGAAGTTAGGTGGGGGAAGGGGGTTTAATTTAGGGGTTAATTCTTAGTTTATTCTGGACAACCCCTTTAATGTGCCAGAATCTAGAACTGCAGTAAATCCTGATATTTCCAGTTAGTCATTTGTATCAGTAATTCTGTAACTTTAGTCATGTCTTCTAATTGTCTGCTCAGCATTATATTATATTGCGCTCTCTTTTTGTGTCAAGCACGATCAGATTACCACTAGCGGTATTTCATGTCATGTAGCAATACCGCACTTTATGCTAGAATTACCTAAATGATCAGAAATCTAGTATTACTTATGAAATCTGAATTGTGACTTGTTTCCAAGTCTTACATAAGCAGAAAGTTAATGTCCTTTTATAATTGGTGACATCACTGCTCCCATTACGGCAATATAACTTTAAGAAGCCAGAACTAGACATAAGAGCCTTAATAAAAGCAAATTGCGATTTCTAATATGAACTTTTAAAGTTAACTCAGAACCTGTATTTGGATCTTTCTACTATGATAGCAAAGGAAATTCTAAAAAAAAATATATTTTGTGGGTATAAGGCAAAATAATCTGCAAGATTCTGGCTGTGAGTCATGTGAGGTCATTATTAATACTGAGGACAAATCCCAAAGGATCCCAAATTCCTTTATTTTTAAAAATGCATTGAACATCATAAAAAACACGTTTCCCAATATACCATTAGGGAATTCTGGGCCTCACATTCAAGACTAACCCCTATTAGCCTATTAGCCAGCCCAGAGAACAGACTGGCTAAATGGAACTTTTTGGAGTATCCTGTATACGTTACGCTGCTTTCACATTACAATTTTTTTTTTGGATCCATTGGTCCAAAAAAACCTGATCCAATTTTTTGCTGAATGGAAAACTTCATGCCTGTTCTTTATTTTATCGTTTTATATAATGTAATACTTTACCTCTCCTGCGGAGGCAGTGCAGGGAAACTGAACACACACTGGTAGATTCCTTTTCATATAAAAGTTGTTCACTGGAGATCCCAGCAACAGAATACTGTTTCCCATCTGAGAACTTTTTGAACTCCTTCTCCACATTCACAATACATGAACAGCGAATGTTGGGTTGGCTCATAAAAAAACAAATGCAGTAAAATATGAAACAGTAGCTTTTCCACCAAGTGTATGCTCAGGCTCAGGCTCATGCTGAGGCCACATGTTGTGGAAATGCTGCTTTTTTTGTTGCAGATTTTGCTGCAGTTTTCTGAGCTAAAGTCAAAAATGGCAACAAGAGGAATGAGAAATATGTAGGAAGCTCTTATACTTCTCCCTTCTGCCAAATCCACTTCTTGCTAAAAAAAAAAAAAAAAAAAAAAAAAAAAACGCAGTAAAATCAGCAACAAAAAAAGCAGCGTTTCAGGAAAATGGGGCCTCAGTGTAAACATTGTTAGGAAGCAGTGAAAACACCGCAGAAAAAAATGCAGTGTTTTACTGTCACTGTAAAGTGGACGGGATTCTAGCAAATTCCATTCACACATTGCGGAAAAATATGTGCAGCGAACACGCTGCCGATCCAAAACCATTGCAGTTTTGGAAATCGCAGCATGTCAGTTATGCCTACGGAAAAGCCGGCAGTTTCCCTATATGTGTATTGAAAGCAGAAAGACCGCAGAGGAAACCTCTGTTGACTTTCTGTGAAAAGTGCTGTGGGAAAAACTGCGATGCATTGCCGCCGGGGTTTTTACCACACTGATTTTTTACGACATCGGGCCTTAGCCTCAAAGAGCTTTTATCCAATTTATTGTTTGGGCATCAGTGAATTCTTCCATTAGTGTACATTGTCTGCTGGGTCTGGCATAGTTTGACAATCATCTTATGTCTTGATTGAATAATGTACAGGTTCCTGAATGACTTTTGACAACTGTTGTCTGGGATCACAACAGGTAGCCACCCATAAGTTCTCAGGAATGGCTGGGACCAAGTAAGTATAATTGGCATCATCTGCTTTTTCATGGAAAGTCACTTTTATAGTAGTCCACTATCTCTTCTGAGGATGTGACATCACAGCTGTTGGTTGTGGTTTTACAGATATGATGTCATTTCCTGAGAAGATGAAGTGGACCTCTCCATCATAGTCCCAGATAACCCCAGGGGTGTAACTACCGGGGCAGCAGAGGTAGTAGCTGCCACAGGGCCCTGAACATTAGTGGGCCCAGCGGCAGACGCTATCGCTGCAGATTTCTTTGTGTTTTTTTAATAGCCCATTACCTGCTGGAGTAACTCCAGCAGGTAACAGGCCCTATTTACTTACCGATCCTGACTCCAAGCAGGAGCTTGGATCGATAATTAAGGCCGCAGGACTGTGAACCCCACAAACACTCTCATTATACTCGGGGGGTCTTTTTAGACCCCTGAGTATAATGATTGGAGGGCCAGGGGAGGTATGGGAATATAAAAAAACACTGTTACTTACCTCTCCTGGCTCTGGAAGACTTCAGTCCTACTTCATGATGTCACAGACCCATGAGAGATAAGTAACAGTGTTATTTATGTTTGTATGCTCCCCTGAGTCTCGATTATTATACACTGGGGTCTGAAAAGACCCCAGAGTATAATAATTGTTCATGGGTGGTAGACAATGGGGCATAATACTGTGTCCAGGGGCCACTATGCAGCACAAAGTACCACACGGGGGAGGATTAGATACGCACCTCTACACACAATTCACGCTGGAGGATTAGATACGCATGTCTTCACATAGTACCACTGCCACAGGATTAGAAACGCACATCTGCACACAGTACCACATGCTGTAGTATTAGACATGCGCGTCTGCACACAGTTTCACACACAGGAGGATTAGATACGCGCATCTGCACACAGTACCATACGCCGGGGGATTGGATACATGCATCTGCACACAGTACCACATGGCAAAGGGTTGGATATGCATAACTGCACACAGTTCCACACACCTGAGCATAAGATAAGCACGTCTGCACACAGTACCACATGCCGTAGGATTAGATATGCACGTCTGCACACAGTTCCACACTCCAGAGAATTAGGTATGCACGTCTACACACAGTTCCACACTCCAGAGGATTAAATACGTGCGTCTGCACACAGTTGTACACGCCATAGGATTAGATACACACGTCTGCACACAGTACCACATGCTGTAGGATTAGATACGCGCCTCTTCACACAATACCATACAGGGGAGGATTAGATACGTGTGTCTGAACACAGTACCACACTTTGGAGGTTTAGATACATGCCTCTGCACACAGTACCACAAGCCAGAGAATTAGATACACGTCTCAACACACAGTACCACACGGGGGAGGATTAGTTACGTGCATCTGCAGACAGTACCAAACACCAGAGCATAAGATAAGCACGTCTGCAGACAGTACCACATGCCATAGGATTAGATACGCGCGTCTACACACAGTTCCACACTCCAGAGGATTAAATACGTGCATCTGCACACATTGTGCACGCCGTAGGATTAGATACACACGTCTGCACACAGTACCACATGCCGTAGGATTATATACACGCATCTACACACAGTTCCACACGCCATAGGATTAGATACGTGCCTCTTCACACAATACCACACAGGGGAGGATTAGATATGTGTGTCTGCACACGGTACCACATGACCAAGGGTTAGATATGCGCATCTTCACACAGTTCCACATGCTGAAGGATTAGATACGTGTGTCTGTACAAAGTACCACACGGGGGAGGATTAGATACAAACCTGTTCACTCAATACCACACAGGGGGGGATTAGATACGCACATCTGCACACAGTTCAACACGCCGGAGGATTAGATACACATGTCTTCACATAGTACCACCGCCAGAAGATATGATACACACGTCTGCACACAGTATCACATGCTGTAGGATTAGATACGTGCATCTACACACTGTTCCACATGCTGTAGGATTAGATACACGCCTCTTCACACAATACCACACAGGAGGATTAGATATGAGCATCTGCACACAGTACCACACTTTGGAGGATTAGATACATGCCTCTGCATACAGTACCACACACCAGAGAATTAGATACATGTCTCAGCACACAGTACCACACGGGGAGGGTTAGATATGTGCATCTGAACACAGTACCACATGCCAGAGGATTAGATACGTGCATCTGCACACAGTTCTACACGCCAGAGGATTAGATACATGCGTCTTCACACAATACCACACACCGGAGGATTAGATACACGCCACTGCACACAATACCATACGGGGGGAGGATTAGATATGTGCCTCTGCACACAGTTCCATATGCCAGAGGATTAGATATGCGCGTCTACACACAATACCACATGCCGGAGGATTAGATACATGCCACTGCACACAATACCACATAGGTGAGGATTAGATACCTGCGTCTGCACACAGTACCACATAGGGCAGGATTAGATACCTGCATCTGCACACAGTACCACATAGGGCAGTATTAGATATATGCCTCTGCACACAATACCACACGCCAGAGAATTACATACGCATCTCAGCACACAGTACCACACGCCAGAGGATTAGATAAGCATGTCTGCAAACAGTACCACATGCTGGAGGATTAGATACGTGCCTCTTCACACAATACCACACGGGGGAGGATTAGATATGCACATCTGCACACAGTACCACACCAAGAAGGATTAGATACTTGCGTCTAAATCATTGATCATTTTACACAAAACTCCAAAAATGGGCCAGACAAAAGTATTGGCACCCTCAGCCTAATACTTGGTAGCACAACCTATAGACATAATAACTGCGAACAATCGCTTCTGGTAACCATCAATGAGTTTCTTACAAGGCTCTGCTGGAATTTTAGACCATTCTTCTTTGGCAAACTGCTCCAGGTCCCTGAGATGTGAAGGGTGCCTTCTCCAAACTGCCATCAAGAGATCTCTCCTCCCCCACAGGTGTTCTATGGGAGTCAGGTCTGGACTCATTGCTGCCACTTAAGAAGTCTACAGTGCTTTCTCTCACCACCATTTTCTAGTGCTTTTTGAAGTGTGTTTTGGGTCATTGTCCTGCTGGAAAACCCCTGACCTCTGAGGGAGACCCAGTATTGAGTATTATCTGACAGAATTGCAGGGGTGCCAATACTTTTAGCCAACACTGTGTGTATATATATATATATATATTTTTTTTTTTTACAATAGTGAGACCAGAATAGTTTATGATAGTTTTGTGATAAAGACCAATATATTTTGATTGCAATTTTGTATCTTCTATATTGACACTATTAAATCCCGCAATTTGCTATTGATGCCTTGCATAAGACAACATTGTGCACAATCCCTTTTTTTGTTCTTACGGGAGCTGTCCCAGCATTGTACAGATCATACCGTTTACTAGTAGCAGATTTTTTTTAGCATTGTTCTCTGTAACGGATCAAAGGAGAGAGGGAAATCCTCTGACATGTGGTAATAGCAAGCTCAATGACAAGGATCTGGGTGTATTCTCCTCCTGGGAACTGAACCTGACACAAGTTTCCGAATATGACAATAGATATTGTAGAAGAAGTGCCATAGAAATTCCATAATCATAACTATTATCATAATACATCCAATGCAGTAGCATTTATAACAGGATACACAGATATTATCTCCACCTGGTCGGGTTCACTGGTTGAAATTATTAAATGGAAAAAAAAATTCCAATCATTGTTTCTTTTATATTGACATATAAATTACTATAGACTGGAACACTCGAATAATTCCAAAAATCTAATGCAAACCCTGTTTTCCCGAAAATAAGACACCCCCCCCCCCTTCACCTTCTGGATCACATACAACCAGCAGTCATGCCGGCGCTCCGCTAAGGAAGCATCAGCATGATTGCCGATTGTTCCCCGCTCCAGCCGCTGCATAAGACATCCCCCGAAAATAAGAAAGGTCATATAATTCGTTTGATAATTAATTATAAGAAACTGTCTTATTTTCGGGGAAACAGGGTATATACAGCATAAATTACGGCTAATGGCACCAAAAATTCCCTTCTGATATCTCCCATATTTGTACAGCAGAGTGACGGTACAAAATCAGGAGCTGAACCTGCTCCATTGACAGCTTGTTGTCAGCTGACACGCTGCTTCAATAGCCAGAAACGGGATAATTTCAACCCTGGCAATTTAAGGGGGTGTAGTCGCACTGGGGCCCAGGAGCCAAAGGGTGCCCATAAGCACAAAATCAGTATTGAGATTTCAGCTTCCATCTGGTCCATAAACCAAGGAGACCACAGATTACCCTAACCACAATAAGGTGGATTAAACTCCTTAGAACACGTAACGATCAATATCAAGAATTCAATGTAGGGATGAGGTAGGGGGCCGTGGACAAAAGATTGCACCGGGGCCCACAAGACTTACCACTGTGCTGCTTCTAAGTGTTTAAACCTATACAGCAATTAGGGGCCTAATATAGGATTAAAAAAATAAAGGTTTTTCCCAAAAAAAATTTGCCCGTTCTCACGGCGTAAGCGCGCCGCTCATTTAGACCCGTAAGCGAGCGGATGTGTTTTGAAGGGCTCGCGTGTACGGGTCTAAATGAGCGGCGCGCTTACGCCGTATGAAGGGGCCCATACACTGAATATTGAATGCTGTAATAATGGAACACTAAAAACAAAACCCAAACATTGTGAAGGTGTTATTTTTCCAATCTCCCCAAAAGTTTTCCAGTATACTTTATATCCCTTAAATGATGTCATTGAAAAATTCAGCTCCCACAAAAAACAATCCCTCGTACCGCAATGTTAATAGAAAAAAAAATAAACATGGTTCTCGAAGTCAAGGATAAAGAGAAATAACATAAATGCTGCCATAATTGTGTATAGTGCTAGGCAAGGCAACAGCGCCACCAAAGCAAAACATTCCCTTTAAGTGTCCACAATTGTATTAGATTATAATTCAATTAACAATAGAGTCATCGCCAGATGGAAACTGAGAGTTTATTACTGAATTAACAGAAAGGACATTTTCCCTTGTTTACTCCATGTGGTATGTTAATAGCTGTATTTAGTGCAAGGTTTGGCTGGATAATACTCTCCAATATTTAGTTGCGATTCCTCAAGATGTGAAATTAAAACAAAGTTGTCACCAATTTTTTTTTTTTTTTTTTTAATCAAAACCTCATTGTGAATTACATTGAATTTATTTTTTTTAATCTATTCTTATTTTCTAATAATAGATTTTTTTATTCTGTATGTGATTATGGGGACTCCCATCTGCACTAAGGACATTTAGTCATAGCCATAGGCAGCGTTATTCAGGTACGGACTCATCAGACTTGTTTGGGGAGGGGGAGCAGATAAATTGTGACATCATCTATTGTCAGTAGTTGATGCATTGATAGCTCAGTGGTGTTCTCTATATAGGTGTTATATTCTATTGCCTGTGATGTAAATCAGATGACTGCTGCAAAGAAAACTTATATAGAATTGGCAATTGTGTATTTTAAGGCTTAGTGGACAGAGTGAAAATTGCTGAATTTACTTTATTTTAAAATATAGATATAGACATTGAACTTTTAAAAAAAATAATCAAAAAATTGTAAATATATATATATATATATATATATATATATATATATATATACACTCACCGGCCACTTTATTAGGTACACCTGTCCAACTGCTCGTTAACACTTAATTTCTAATCAGCCAGTCACATGGCGGCAACTCAGTGCATTTAGGCATGTAGACATGGTCAAGACAATCTCCTGCAGTTCAAACCGAGCATCAGTATGGGGAAGAAAGGTGATTTGAGTGCCTTTGAACGTGGCATGGTTGTTGGTGCCAGAAGGGCTGGTCTGAGTATTTCAGAAACTGCTGATCTACTGGGATTTTCACGCACAACCATCTCTAGGGTTTACAGAGAATGGTCCGAAAAAGAAAAAACATCCAGTGAGCGGCAGTTCTGTGGGCGGAAATGCGTTGTTGATGCCAGAGGTCAGAGGAGAATGGCCAGACTGGTTCGAGCTGATAGAAAGGCAACAGTGACTCAAATAGCCACCCGTTACAACCAAGGTAGCCAGAAGAGCATCTCTGAACGCACAGTACGTCGAACTTGGAGGCAGATGGGCTACAGCAGCAGAAGACCACACCGGGTGCCACTCCTTTCAGCTAAGAACAGGAAACTGAGGCTACAATTTGCACAAGCTCATCGAAATTGGACAATTGAAGATTGGAAAAACGTTGCCTGGTCTGATGAGTCTCGATTTCTGCTGCGACATTCGGATGGTAGGGTCAGAATTTGGCGTCAACAACATGAAAGCATGGATCCATCCTGCCTTGTATCAACGGTTCAGGCTGGTGGTGGTGGTGTCATGGTGTGGGGAATATTTTCTTGGCACTCTTTGGGCCCCTTGGTACCAATTGAGCATCGTTGCAACGCCAAAGCCTACCTGAGTATTGTTGCTGACCATGTCCATCCCTTTATGACCACAATGTACCCAACATCTGATGGCTACTTTCAGCAGGATAATGCAATGCCATGTCATAAAGCTGGAATCATCTCAGACTGGTTTCTTGAACATGACAATGAGTTCCCTTTACTCCAATGGCCTCCACAGTCACCAGATCTCAATCCAATAGAGCATCTTTGGGATGTGGTGGAACGGGAGATTCGCATCATGGATGTGCAGCTGACAAATCTGTGGCAACTGTGTGATGCCATCATGTCAATATGGACCAAAATCTCTGAGGAATGCTTCCAGCACCTTGTTGAATCTATGCCATGAAGAACTGAGGCAGTTCTGAAGGCAAAAGGGGGTCCAACCCGTTACTAGCATGGTGTACCTAATAAAGTGGCCGGTGAGTGTATATATATATATAGATATATATATATATATATATATATATATATATATATATGTTTAGCATAAAAATTTGGTTTAGGCTAAGGCCCCACATAGCGGGCCCCAGCCAAAAAGCACTGCCGGAACACCACACTGCAGAGGTAGCACATCATGTTTCTTCCCGCAAGACTTTCTGCTTCTATAGGGAAACCACCGACATTTCCATAGATATTATTCACGTGCTGCAATTTCCGAAATCGCTGTGGTCTGCTGCGCATATTTTTCTGCAATGTGTGTATGGGATCCCATCCACCTTGCAATGACTCTAAAATGCTACAGCTTTCTTCGTGGTGTTTCTGCTGCTGCCAAACTGCTGCGTTTATGCTATGCGGAGACCCAGCCGTAAAGGGGGTTTCTGGGCAAAAAAACATATTTTTAAAAAAGGCCTGTTAGTGCTATCAATGGGTTAATTAAAACCTTTAGCAGTGTTTTGAGTGATTTCTGGCTTTCTCTGGTGTCCTCTGTATTTGTTTAGATGTGTATCTTCCTGCTGACTTAGCCTACAACTACCATGATGCATTGCAGTTCACTCAGATCCTCCCTCTCACTTCCTCCCTTACAATCCCCTCCCCCTGTTTCCCTAGCTAGCCACGAACTACTAGCCATACCTACCTAGCGAACTAATTCAGTCCCCAACCCCTCACCACGCCATCACATTTACCAGTCTTCTCATCCTGGAGATGACTTTGGGGTGCCGCTCTCCCCTCTTCTGCCCGCACCTGGGATCCAGAACTGTCACCTGTGTAATAGAATGCCAGAAGGAGCCACGCATGCGCAATAGAACACTGCTTCTTTTTGCTTCTTTCATCTTTCTATTGCACAGGAGCCGGATACTTGTGAAGGCAGTGACGCCCAGCAGAAGAAGAGGAAGTGAACATTGGTGAGTATGAGGGGGGGGGGGGGGGGGAGGGAAATAGAGAGGAATATTGGTGGCCTCCTGTCTCCGAAATCAGAGAAACAAAACATTACCAGGAAATCAGAAAATGGGGCGGTCAGGTATATGGGTAATATAATTTTTGTTAAAGGGAATAAATTAGAAGTTAGGCAGAGGGAGGGGGTTTAGCTTAGGGGTAAAGTTTTAATTTATCCCTAACAACCCTTTAATGTCATTTTCTCGTAACTAGGGTTGAGCCGATCTTGACTTTTCAGGATCGATTTTAAAATCCGATTTCTGATCATTTTTCATTCGAACCCGATCTCGATCCCAATTCTGATCCCAATGCAAGTCAATGGGATTTTTTTATTAATCGGAAATCGGATTTTAAAAGCAATCCTATTCATTATACAACATGGAATCTAACAATTGAACGCTTTAATTATTATGTAGTGAATCACTAAGTAGCCAGAGAATTTTTTTTTAATCCTCTGGCTACTTAGTCCCCCCTGGTGTCCACTTACCTGCAGAGATGGCTGCTCCGGTGTTCTTCTTTGCCTTGCTGCCGCTCCACGCTGCTCTTCTCGCCTCACTCCCCCCTGCCTCCCAGATTAGGAGAGTGTGGGTGGGTTAGGAGAGTGTGGGTGGGTACTGGGAGGGGAGACGTCACGTCACGTCTCCCCGCCCTGTACCCGCTCACACTCTCCTAAGCCGCAAGCCCTGCCTTCCTAGCTCTTTGAACACTAACCTGGGAGGCGGTGGCAGCGAGGCGAGAAGAGCAGTGTGGAGCGGCAGCGAGGCAAAGAAGAAAGAAAAAACACCGGGCACCAGAGCAGCCATCTCTGGAGGTAAGTAGCTACTAGAGATGTTAGTTTAGTCTCCCATCAGAATGAATGGAGGCAGCCGGCACGCAGGGGGTTAAGGCTGTGTTCCGGCTGCTTCCATTCATTCCTATGGAACCGCAGCGTAGCCTTCACACTGAGTATACACTCCACTCAGAATGAGCAGAGCGTATACTCAGTGTGAAGGCTAAGCAAAGCATTGTGGGAAATAGTACCGATCTCGATCCCACCTAAATAGATTGTGTTCAGAATTCCGATCGCGATTGTGAAATTTTCTCAATCGCCGATCGGAATCCGATCTTTTCCGAACACGATCGCTCAACCCTACTTGTAACACATTCCCTTTCGATAAATTCTATAAGAAACCTACAAAATTTCCCACTGTCATTGTTACTGTTCCAAATGTGCCTTCCTTATGACAGTATTCAAGACAAAGATGTCCCATAACGGTGATCCTATCGGGGCATTGTTCCTATACAGCATGAATTGTTCATTCACTGCTTACAGTGCTAGGTTATGTAGGTTGCTGGTTGTTGGGGGTCGCAAAGCGACTTAGGTAAACAGCAGTTGGCCCATTTAGTTTAACCCTATAAGGAGGTTGCCACATTATTTTGTTACTTAGAATGGGAGGAAAATATACTTCATCTATTGCATTCTTTTTATTTCTAGAAAATTCTCAACCATAGTCAATGGCAAGTACTGTATAACCAACATATTCTGAATACCAGAGGGGCAGCAATAGATTCCATCATAGAAAGTTCCTATCCCTAGCACATAGGTGTATCAGTATTCAGCACCGCTACCCAACAGCAACAAAGCGGCCTGAAATGAAACACATGCTCCGCCCAACAAACCAGAAATTGCTGAGCAGTCTCCCAAATGTCTCATGGGCCGTCGAAGTTTTGTTAAGTCGGCTCTCGCATAAATTCGGACTATTTCATTTTCCAATATTTTCCTTCTGATTGAATCTCTGCCATATGAAACAATAACTCATTCAAAACAAGCATATAACTCATGTGCCGAGCTCGCCCTCTCCCCAAGAAGCAAATTGTGAATGAATTCCCTTTTTCTTGTGGCCCTGAAATTTCTATTTACAGAAAATTAATTGGTTTGCTTGATGACATCAGCAGCAGGCAAAACCTAAAAAGAAAAAAAAATGCCGATAAAAATGTAGTAAGTAAAGTAGTTTATTACTGAAAAGTAACAAGCAAAGAGGAATTTTAAACTTTATTGCATTTTCCTATCATGCGAGAAAATGTACAGCTCGCCGTCCCGTAACGTAGAATTGAAGGGGAGATTGTAACGTGTGATGTTATTAGCTTTTCATGCTGCCGGTCATTTGGAGATGGAGACAAATATTTTACCCTTTTGGCTTACTGTGTTGGTTTCACAGCTCATGTGTCTCATTTATTTATTACCTAGAGGCACGACAGGCGGTAGCCACAAGTAAAGGAAGGGATTGCCTAGAGCAGCACATACCTAAAGGCGGTAGCTAGCCGTGGTTCCTTAGTAAATGCAATGTGGTTGTAATTTTATGATCAGTATATATAATTCACTTTCCTTTTTTCCAAAGCTGAAAAACCCTTTCAATATAAGCAGCATGATGAGGGCCAGTTTTTATAGAAAAGGCGCCCCTATGTAAGCTGTCCACTCACCATCAGTGGTTCTTGGTGTCTCAGAATATACACATAAAGGAAAGATACATATACACTGCCATACAATGCCAACTATTACTTCATACAATATTCCCATTGCCATTCAGTAATTATACATACAGAGTCATGTGGTCATATAGTATCCAACTGATACCAATAAATAGTGCTCACATAATACTGCCATATAGTACTCAGACATGACTGCTCAATATCCTCATCATACAGTTCAGTACTAATACCAATATATAGCGCTCACATAATACTGCCACATACTACTAAGACTTAACAGCTCAATATCCTTATCATACTGTTCCCTTACATGACTGGGCAATATCCTTGCCATATAGAGGCCACAAATAAGAAATGTCATTTGGTGCCCAAATTATACCCTTATGAAAAAAATAAAAAATAATACCACCATATATTGCACCAATAACAATACAGTGTTGGCCAAAAGTATTGGCACCCCTACAATTCTGTCAGATAATACTCATTTTCTTCCAGAAAATGATTGCAATCACAAACTCTTTGGTATTATTATCTTCATTTAATTTGTCTTCAATGGAAAACCACAAAAAGAATTGTCAAAAAGCCAAATTGGATATAATTCCACACCAAACATAAAAAAGGGGGTGGACAAAAGTATTGGTACTGTTTGAAAAATCATGTGATGCTTCTCTAATTTGTGTAATTAACAGCACCTGTTACTTACCTGAGGCACCTAACAGGTGGTGGCAATAACTAAATCACAATTGCAGCCAGTTGAAATGGATTAAAGTTGACTCAACCTCTGTCCTGTGTCCTTGTGTGTACCACATTGAGCATGGAGAAAAGAAAGAAGACCAAAGAACTGTCTGAGGACTTGAGAAGCAAAATTGTGAGGAAGCATGAGCAATCTCAAGGCTACAAGTCCATCTCCAAAGACCTGAATGTTCCTGTGTCTACCGTGCGCAGTGTCATCAAGAAGTTTAAAGCCCATGGCACTGTGGCTAACCTCCCTAGATGTGGACGGAAAAGAAAAATTGACAAGAGATTTCAACGCAAGATTGTGCAGATGGTGGATAAAGAACCTCGACTAACATCCAAACAAGTTCAAGCCGCCCTGCAGTCCGAGGGTACAACAGTGTCACCCCGTACTATCCGTCAGCGTCTGAATGAAAAGGGACTGTATGGTAGGATACCCAGGAAGACCCCACTTCTTACCCAGAGACATAAACATGCCAGGCTGGAGTTTGCCAAAACTTACCTGAGAAAGCCAAAAACGTTTTGGAAGAATGTTCTCTGGTCAGATGAGACAAAAGTAGAGCTTTTTGGGGAAAAGGTATCAACATAGAGTTTACAGGAAAAAAAAAGAGGCCTTCAAAGAAAAGAACATGGTCCCTACAGTCAAACATGGGGGAGGTTCCCTGATGTTTTGGGGTTGCTTTGCGGCCTCTGGCACTGGACTGCTTGACCGTGTGCATGGCATTATGAAGTCTGAAGACTACCAACACATTGTGCAGCATAATGTAGGGCCCAGTGTGAGAAAGCTGGGTCTCCCTCAGAGGTCATGGGTTTTCCAGCAGGACAAGGACCCAAAACACACTTCAGGTCAGCACTAGAAAATGGTTTGAGAGAAAGCCCTGGAGACTTGTAAAGTGGCAGCAATGAGTCCAGACCTGAATCCCATAGAACACCTGTGGGGGAGAGATCTCTTGATGGCAGTTTGGAGAAGGCACCCTTCACATCTCAGGGACCTGGAGCAGTTTGCCAAAGAAGAATGGTCTAAAATTCCAGCAGAGCCTTGTAAGAAACTCATTGATGGTTACCGGAAGCGGTTGTGCGCAGTTATTTTGTCTGAAGGTTGTGCTACCAAGTATTAGGCTGAGGGGGCCAATACTTTTGTCCGGTCCATTTTTGGTGTTTTGTGTAAAATGATCGATGATTTGACTATTTTTTCATTCTCTTTTGTGTTTTTTCATTGCAAGCAAAATAAATGAAGATATTAATACCACAGAGTTTGTGCTTGCAATCATTATCTGGAAGAAACTGAGTATTATCCGACAGAATTGCAGGGGTGCCAATATTTTTGGCCAACACTGTAATACTATACTGTGCCTTAAAAAAACACCTAACAATGATATCATTATTAAAAAAAACAAAAAAAGCCTATGTGAAATGAAGCAAGATGTTATTGGTAGTGATTTTGTATCAAAATGGTCATGACCCAAAATTTCAAAAGGTTTTGTGCTCAGCCCAAACACAAATCTTTTGGAGATTCATCATCCCCAAAACACTGTTATTCCTAGGGTTTCTTCAGAACAGTTATACTCAATTTGCCTCACCCCTCCTGGGCATCCTCAAAGTATTCGGCAATCCTCCAGAGCCCTCTTCCAGCCACTGGCTGACATTTGTCATGATGTCGCCCCACGTGACCACTGAGACCCAATCACAATGTTGTGATTGGGTCTCAGTGTTAATCCCAGGTTGTGAGATGTCAACCAGAGGCTGGATGAGGACACCAGGGGGCTGTCTGCCAGACACAGGAGAGATGAGAAAAGGTGCGTATAACTGTTTGTTATGTTTACTTACCTCCCCTGGGCCTCTTATTATATTCTGAGGTCTTAAGAGACCCTGTAGTATAATAATAGCACTACCAGTTCATGCCCCCCCCCTTCACCACCATCATTCCTTAATAAGTTCTAGTAGTATTTATGCTTAATATTCTAATTAAGCTCTCTACTGTCAGGTGGGTGGTCTCAGGGAGAAGCAGGCAATGGGGCGTGATTCTGTGCTCTACCCTGACCTCCTCTCATTGCACAGTGTAAGAGCTCAGAATCACACCCCCTTGCCTGCCCCTCCATTTGACAGCAGAATGCCTAATAAGTATAACAGGAACCAAAACTCCAAAACCAGGAACTCCTTAATCGGAGGTAAAGCGATATGAAATGTCTATGGGGCATTTTGGGGTTTGATGCATAATAGTGCAGGGACATCATAGAAGGTCATGGGATTCCTATTACTACTTGTGATGTATATAATAGAAATTTTATATATATATATATATATATATATATATATATATATATATATATTAGCTATAACCCGCGACTTCGTTGGCGGTCCCCTTACGCTTGCGCAAACCACCTGCAGCCCCAACGCCCCTCTACTTGCGGCCAGCGCGGGCCCTTCCCACAGCATGGTGGGCCGGGACCCCACAGCCGCACTGCTGCACTTGGGGCCCTCTCCCCCACCCACGCCCCTGGACCTTCCCCTGGACTTCCTCTTACCCCCCTATCGCGTCTCCGGCCCCCTTCTCCCCCTTACCCACCTGTGACCCCGGTTACCTTCCCCCCCCCCCCCCGTCCGCATGTTCAATTGGGCCCACCCTGCTTACCTTCTGCCCTCTGGTCCTAATCCCCCCCCTCAACCACCAACACCTCCTTCAAACCTCCCACCACCATCCCACCTGCCCTCTACCCATCACCTCTTTCCCCCCTCACTTAAGCAACCCGCCGATCATTGGACCTGCAGCACTTACCCTGTAGATGCTGTGGAGGTCTGTGTGGTCCTTGCCGAGACGTCGGGTTTCCCGGGCGCACAGTGTGTTTGTGCGGCTGGGAGCGTGAGGGCTGGGCGCGCTGCTGCTGATTGCTACGTCGGCATGAGGAGATGTGTGGGTGGCCGGCATATATATATATATATATATATATATACATACACTAAACAGACTTATGCAAAATTCGGCCTTATTTTCCCCACAAAGGAGTGGTTTATATGGGAAAGGATGTGTGACTTGTTGAAAAATGTGATCACAAAGTAAGTCAATTAATAAATGGTATACACATTTTATATTTATCATCCAGTATAAAACAAGGTTACACTGTTTACATCTTCATTTGGATTAGTAATTTTGCCCCATTGTTTTTATCCCAGATTAGAGCGCCATGGCCTGGGAGATCTTTGAGCTCAGTGGCCTATAGATTACCAATACTTTGCAATGCAACAAATAAATAGAGTACCACCAAGGGCAGACATAGCATAGAGTATGTGCAACCTGGGCAACTGCAGAGGGGCCCTGTAGGCAGTAGGGCCCACTTACTTTTAGATGAAATTGCTACCTTTTGTCTATTATATTGTGTGTAAAGTATTGTTCTAAGCACAAGTCATCATATACTGCAGAACAAAGGTTGAGGCTATACGTCAGCTATAGTCACTTTTTATATATACCCCATTCCTAACAGGAATAATCTTTCATGATTTTTTGCTCATTATATGGAGGAAACCTTGCCTAATGATATAGATATACTCTGGGTTTTCATTTTAACATGATTTAGTTTATTCATAACTTTAAGAAGAGAACAGACCAGAAACTAATTTTACTTGAAAGTTCTTCCAAGATTCAATTAGTTTCGATAAATTTATATTGGCCACTGTTTCCAAAGTCACATTTGGGAAAGTTCAGGGTTAACATTTTGGCAAGAATTCACAGATATGAAAAAAATGTATGGTAAAGAAAGGGTCACTTTATATATTTTATGTACTATTACAGTAAATCTACCATATGGAACTTCAAATACTGCAATACAACTCTATAGGAGCAGGGGTATTGCCGGGGAAGGGGCAGGGGAGGGGTGGCAACAAATCACTCTACTGTGGCCAACATGTTTAGACATAGGGCTAGGGCTACAAACCTCTGTCCTGGATGATGGAAAGCCTAGCTATGGCACCTAAAATACCAGCTGCCACTTTTTACAAAAAAGACTTATGGCATGGTGTATCCCCTATAGTAATTGTCAGACACATCTCAGGGCTATGTTAGCAGAACCATATATAATGGCTTCATATATGGTCTTCATCTTCTATTATTTCCAACACCATTCTGCTTTCCTTATAAGATAGGTAGGATAGGTTTATATGCAGTATAAGGTTTTAGTAATAATTCACATTGCAGAAATGTTGTGAGTGTAGGTCAGCATGCAGAGTCCATATCAGTCTGGATTATGGATTATGGATTTTTAGGCATTCTACAAGCAATACTTCAACTGATGGACATCTTTTGGGTTTACTCCTAAATACTACACTCATAAGAGGCCCTTATTGATGTGTATACAACCCCTGAGGCGTGTTTTGTACTGTTATATGCATAATGTGGGCATCAACAACGGCTTCGATCTCTCATTTTTGTTAACAATAGTGGGAACTTCATATTTTATATCTAAAATATATCCCAGGATCTGCCCTGAAGTGTAGGATCTGCAGCCCTTTATGGCCCAGTAACAAGCCTGGGACCTACACATAGGGCTGAGACCTACTCAAGACTAGGGATGAGCAATCGGGATCAGAAAAGATCGGATTCCGATCGACGATCGAGTAAATTTCACGATCGCGATCGGAATTCCGACCCGATCTTTTCCAGCAAGATCGAGATCAGAGGTTATCTCAAGATCGGCTCAACCCGAAAAGTGACTTTTCCCATAGAGAAGCATTGACTAGGGTTGAGGATCGGGATCGGAAAAGATCGGGTTCCGATCGGCAAATGAGTAAATTTCACAATCGGGATCAAGATCGGCTGGAAAATGATCAGAAATAGGATTTTAAAATCGATCTTGAAACCTCAAGATCGTCTCAACCCTACTCAAGACCCAAGCACCCCCTTTTGAAAGGTACCTCCCTATAGAGCAATGTCTGTCTTTCATTAAACCTATTAGCTTCCTCTTGGAGTAATTGCCAAGCCAGGCAGCAGACAGATGTATTTAGGCTACTTAACAATGTACCTGTGAGCCCAGGCTCTAACACAATAATGGTCATGTGATATACAATCCATGGTCATGTGATATACAGTCCATGGTCATGTGATGTACACACAGGTGCATGTTAAAGTCTAAGATCAGTAATCAGACATCTTTCTTGTAAGAAATGATGCCTGTGAGTCCATCACATGACCATAAACTGTATATTACATGACCATGGACTGTATATCACATGACCATGGATTGTATATCACATGACCATGGACTGTACATCACATGACCGTGGACTGTACATCACATGACCATGGACTGTATATCACATGACCATGGACTGTATATCACATGACCATGGACTGTACATCACATGACCGTGGACTATACATCACATGACCGTGGACTGTACATTACATGACCATGAACTGTATATCACATGACCATGGACAGTATATCACATAACCATGGACTGTACATCACATGACCATTGACTATATATCAAATGACCATGGACTGTATATCACATGACCATGGACTATATATCACATGACCATGGACTATATATCACATGACCATGGACTGTACATCACGTGACCATGGACTGATTTTTATCCACTAGAAGTAAACAAAGAATAACAGCAAGGGCTTAAGCATATTAAACTAGCAGCACAGTTCGGTAGGTCATACTCACCTGTAGGTAACGCCTTTTTCCTTACAAAAATTTGATATGTTCATTATTTTATTACATTGTAATGTCTAATATGTCTGCTCATGTACCCTCTGATTTGTAATGTGTTGCGGAATATGTTTGCGCTATATAAATAAAATGATTATAGAAGTTCCATCCAGGTGAGCCTGACCTGTCTGCGTTGCTGGTCCGATACGCTTTGAGCTGGTGACAGACTCCTTTTACTAAGAATGTGTTGTACATAGTATTATCCAGAAGTAAAGCAGTTTGTGGATTGACTTAAGTCATGAGATTTAGGGCTGTGCGTCTCCTTCTGTAATACGTCTTCCCAGAAGATAAGCATCTGCAGCTTTAAACCTCAGCTTTGAAATTCTAGGTGTGGTTGATATTGCAGAAATTTATGATGGCAGCGGGAGCTCAAACAGAAGACAATACAAATGAAATTCTTATGCTTACTATGGCAGGGCGGATTTTTCCAATATATAGATTTTTCTTTTTTTTATAACAAACAACCTTAAATAAAAAACAGATGCATAAACAGATGAAGAAATGGAACGCTACCTGGAAGCTGTGCCATATAACAGCACCCTGTCCAAAATTGCTGGAACCCTTGGATAATCTGAAAGTAGCAATTGCATTAACTTATACAACTGGCAGCTGGTCGCCCTCCATTTTACAAGCATTGGCAGGGATACGCAGTTCATATATTTAGGAGAATGAAATGTTCCCGACCACTTTTGGTTATGGACAGGGCCCAAATAGCCTATTTTAGTACATCAGTCATGCGTGACTTTCCTTTATGTTGGATTTTAGAAATGAAAAAGGATGGAGGAGAAGTCCTGCACACTTTTTTACAAAAAATTATTAACTTTTGCCCTAAATAAGCACCATATGCACTGATGTCATATTAGGAACGGCGTAATATTCCACTCCTGTTGGCAAAAGTCTGGCAACTATTTCTTCTACACGTTTACTTAGCGTAGGAATGTACACTGAGACGTAAGCAAGGAAAGTGAATCCATCCGAGATCTTTGTGGCAGTCATAATGATCGGAAAAGTATGTGTATGAAAGCTTTATAGATTTACTAAAGAAGCATTTTCATGCGTATATACCATATACATCTGTTATATATATGAAAAAATCCAAAAATATATATATTGTTTTTTTAATGGACGTCACATGGAAACATTGAATTTAATGCAAGTGACAGACATGTGAATAAACCTCATTCACTTGCATTGAATTCAATGCTTCCATGTTTAGAATTGGAAAAAGTTATCTTTTGGTTCCTAGACTTGACTCTTGGAATGACACCAATGACTCCAGTGTTTTCCGGAACCAGTGTCAATGGATAACTTTTAATGAGAATATATTATGAAATGATAACGTTTTATTACTATATGATCCCTTTAAGGACATGAATTACCTCCATATTGTCTCCAGAGTGAATAGGGAAGCCATAAATATCACGATCGACTATGGACAACCACTCATTTCAATGGGCACAATGTCCTAACAGTGCCATGCCAACAAATCCCAGAATGATCTACAAGGAAGGGGGGGGGGGGGGGTAAAATACGTCTAGGTTGTAATGTCAGACCCAACTTATAATTAAAAAAACACCATCACCCATAATGAATTTTGGTGGGGGCTGCATAAGACAATCCTTGTTGCAGTCTGGAAGGGAACTGTAGCCATTGATCACTAGTTATTCTCAAAAAAGCATAACCCAAGCCTAAAGCTAGAGGTACTGTATACAGAAAAGGAAGGAATCCAGACGTTATTCCAGTATAGAAGCTGGTTAGTATTGTATAGAAATTGATGTTATTGATCCACATAGATTTTAACAACTGATAGATAGATAGATAGATAGATAGATAGATAGATAGATAGATAGATAGATAGATAGATATGGAATGGATGGATGGATGGATAGATGGATGGATAGATGATAGATAGGAGATAGATAGACATACTGTAGATAGAAGATAGATAGATATGGGAAAGATGGATGGATGGATGGATGGATAGATAGATAGATAGATAGATAGATAGATAGATAGATTTATAATTATAGTATGCCAATATAAAACGGATTTCTTATTTTTTGGTGTTCTGCACTGGACCACTGTTGACTACAACAATAAATAAAATGGCATCTGAGTTTTCCAGACCTTTTGTCTTGATGTTATGTTAATGACTTCTAGACAAGCAAGGGAAAAGAAAATAGCAAACGGGGTCTAAATGGTCCATTACTCGGCAGCAAACATCAAACATGCTGACCCTGAGCTGGCTGGGACATGCCTGTGATTATGTGTGAAGTTGTAAAGAACACAGCTTGATGCCATCAAACCAAGGTGTCAGGACTCTGTGCAGTAAATAGTAAAGATGTGAGTCTCACCTAGCAACGTACAGATGTACAGAAGAGTTCATCGCTCCCCATGGTCATGCGGTAATGGAATATATAGAGTATAATCTGGGCGCTCTCAATATCCAACAGATTGTAAACTCCTTGGAGCGAGGTCTCCCTCACCACTGTATCATTGGCTTTACCTTTATTATATCTATACGTTTACGTCTACTCTGTCACATTTATTTCCTTGTATTGAAATTTACCAGCCTTATATTAAAACCATCCATCTATTCTGTATTTGAAAGAAAAAGCTACATAATGAGCCGATTCCCAAGACTACTCCAAGACATGAAAACGTCTGCAGCCTTGTGATCCAGCAAGATGGTGCCTACTGAGATAGAAGAGGGTAAAGTTGGTCATAGGCTCTTTTCCCTGTGTTAACAAATAATTTATTATCACAGTAAGGTGTCATGTACATGGCAGGAGGGCATGTGGAGATGTGCAGAGTCCCTTTGACTTGGCATTACCCAATGGTAGGTTCTGCCCATTACCCAATGGTAGGTTCACGTAATGGTAGGCATTACCCAATGGTAGGTTCACGTCAAGAAATTGTTCTCCTCCTTATGCTTCTTGAGGAATAGTGTAAGTCTCAGTCACTTATTACCACTATGTTCTACCCAAAGAGCCTGTATAAATCTGCCACGGAGAAGACTAAAGCTGCCCATACACTTCATATACTCTGACATATACATGCATGCTCGGATAAAGGGGAAGAAGTCGCTGGTACTCTTCTCTCATGGCAACCTATTCCCTGTGGGCCCAAACAATTAGACATGGTGAAATCCAATATGTTTGGTCATTCTGTCCCATGGCATGGTGGAGATTCCTGGTGCTCTCATACACATTATCTAGTTGATTGGTCTTGCCAAAATTGGCATTTATTATTCTTAATTGGTTTTCAATTTGTGAGACTCTAATGGGTATATCCTTTCCCTAAGTTCATTGATGAGAAGGTACGTCCATCCCTGAGGACAAGGAACGTCATTACAAACCAGGAAGAATTTAACAAATGGTGCATACGGATATTTCCTGCCATACGGATAGGTGGTAAATATTGTCTTTGGGTCAATCCCTTTAAGGTGTATCTCTTGATGTCCTTTTCAGATAAGCATAAATTTGGAAATGTGACAGCTGGAAACCCAAGACAATGAGGTCCTAGAGTTTCTTGTGTGAATGGAGTGGTAGTGCATATGCATGACTACCTCCATTCACTTCTATGGAACTCATGAAAATAAAACCGAATACGCTCTTCTATCTTTTATTTTTGTCTTATCACATATTACTGCTCGCTTTAGTCACATACCTCGAACATGAATTATGACTTCCTTGCCCTCTTAAATATTGAAGTGTTTTTTTAAGTATTCCAACATTTTGTTCCTTCCTAACAACACCTATGCCAAAATTTCAGCCTAAGATAAATTGCTGAGCAAAATATGATGGAAAACAGGGTGGAATGTTTGATAAATGGTCTACTTTATCATTGACATCCAGGACCATACTTCATTAAATATAGAGGGTTGGTGATAGGAATGATAAATCGATATGTACTTTTGCTGTTCCCTGATCTTTCCATTCTGTTGTCTGAAATCTACCAGTGATATAAAAGAACACATTCTTTTGGGATCTTTAATCAACAGTAGGGTAAGCTGAACTGCGTATTGCTTATAATAGTATCTAAAAAAATCTAAAAAAAATAAAACGGGAGACACTTGTATGATGTCTACACCGATGTGGCTGTGAAACTGAGATCAGAGGGCATCATAAAGTAAAGATTGAAATGACCCCCCATCAAAATTCTGGGTTTAGTTACACAGAATAGTTGTAACTGGTGGGGTTTTTTTTCCATTCCACACCTTTTCCATCATCTTGAGGCCAATTCCCCACCCCATTTATTGACAATACACCCAATAGGCAAGGAACCAACCAATGGTAGACGCATTTTTTCTAAGAAACTGCATAGCTGCCTTTCTGGTGTGCTCTAATGTTGTTGGCACTTGACCGTTCCATTGTATAGTGTGGTGCCTAACCAACACGCAACCCCCACAAACTACATTCAACCTTTAACTCCTGACTGTATGACCAAACCCCATCTTACCATAAATAAGGACACAGAGGCTTCTTGTTGGATAATTTTGGCCACAGCAGCCAGTTTATTTACAAACATGTTCAACATGAACAGCTGTAGAAGAATAACCTATCAGTATAAATACCCATCCTGAGCAGAGGTCCAAGGAGCTATGAAAGGGAGAATGGCCTGGTGCCCACCATTAGATCTAGCCAAGTTCCAACTCTTTTACTACCAGCCATTACTCCAGCTTGGTGGTACCGCATATGGCTAACCTGTTTAAGGGACTCCACCTCATGAGAGGACCCACCATGCGCCAGACCACCCACCGCCATAAGCAGACTAATTTTACAGGGGAAAACCCACTTACGATGCTTCTCCCTCCTACCAAATATAAATAACTCCAAGGACCACCGCCCGCCAAGGCCACCATGAAGCCTTCTACTACTTAAACACTCCGCATAGAGCCCCATCATACACAACTCGTCCAGACCAGCACCTGTAAGAAAAGTACAGCAAAAAACAGCGGAGCGAGAAAAGGACCATTCGCTTTGATTGCCAGCCACCGAATGCAGCTCCAGCCTAATAACCGGATGCTTTGGCTAAGCTCCTTTTCCCCACCCAGTCTGGTAAGTATATTCCTCCCACCCCCAGCTAACCTATGCACCTCCTACCAAGTGAGCAGTCATCCCTGTCCTCCACTACTGGGACACTGTCCCTCTGTTCCGGCCATTACTTACTTAAAGGAGTTTTCTGGAAACAGAATTTTGAGCGGTTGAACCATCTCCATTACTTTTAGCAATACTGATAGGACATGTCCAGATTTTCATAGGATTTCTACATGTAGTCCATGTCCAATTGTTTTCAATAACAATCTGTGTGGCTGTTCATAGGGTTGTAGATTTTTCCAGCAAAAAATTTAAACCCAAGTCACTGAAAAAAAATTGATAAACCAATTGTTGTCACACGTGGATTAGTTCTGGAGCATGTGACCAAATCTGTATGCAAATTTTTAGTGCGTCATATTGAAAATCTGCAGCAGAAATTTCAGGTTATACGGTACTTTGGATTTCTGCCATGAATTTCTCAGAGGATTTTTCTGATGGAAAAATATGCTGTATATACACTCCTTTACACTGTGACATGTCAAGTACAGGTTGTGATGGTATAGTGCATGATATACAGATTCGCTCTTTGATGTCTTTTCGTTGAACCATTGCACAGAAATTTATATCTCATATCTAGCCACATATATTCGGTAAAACCTCTTTCAGTTCTCCTCCCAAGATTGCATTAAATGTAGTCTTTTATTTGGGTGGTTTTCTCAAAGAAGATGGTCAATATGGAAAACTGAAAATCCATCATCAAATCTGGTCTGGGTAAGGAGGTGGCCTGCTCAAAGAGGTGGTGTTTTCGAGAAGCTTCACTGTACATGGAACATGGAAACTACATCTGTTGACCTTGGTTGGTTTAAAACGTAAAACCCTCATTCCGTAAAATAATGGGTACACTGAGCCACCAATTCTGACACCTGTGCTCCTTACTTTAGCACTGTTGTCTCTTTAACAAATCTGATAGTGAGTCAGTTTCCTTGCATTGATTCATGGTTGGGATCTTGGCTGGTCCATTTGTCCTGTCATTTTGGCTTGACTCTGGTTTTTAATAACAACCATTTTGATGTATTTAGTATTTCCTTTTCACCTGGCTTCTATTCTTGGTCCTGAGTCTACTTGGATTTACTTTTGTTCCTAATTTGACTCCTGGTTCTCATTTCAGACAATGTATTCTTGTCCTGTTACTTGTCTGTCAACTTCACTTCTGGTCATAAACTTCTAGATTTGTTCTTTTTCAGCAGCCTCTGGTTGTAACCCCAAAATTCTGTTGCTGAACAGTCTATGGTGTTACACTTGAATATTCTTTAAAAAGTTGTCCAGGAATTTTATAAAATAGATTAAAACCAGTGTTGTGGTCTTCAGTCTATATATAAGGAGTCATCCCTGCAGGATAATGTCAACAAGGCTAGTGGGAGCTGGGATATCTGAGTATTTACCAGATGAGGGCCGGTTCACATCTGGACCCATTGTCCGGTTTGTGCAATACAGTGGGTTTCCGTCTACTGCCCTGAGAAACTGGACAGGAGACAGAAACCCGGCAGTCAGTTTTCAAACCCATTCACTTGAAAGGGTATGCAAAGTGACTGCCTGTGTGCATCTTCTGCCTGTCTGTGGCGAAACCATTTTTTTTAGCTGGACACAAAGTCGGACATGGAGGACTTTGTGCCCAGTTAAAAAAAAAAAAAGCTTTCACCACGGACAGGCACAAGACGCACACAGGCAGTCACTTTGCATACCCTTTCAAGTGAATGGGTTTGAAAACTTACACAGTCAAACTGTCACAGTGAAACATGATTTCAGCGGAAGGAGAAAAATTCTTGCACTTCTCCCACCAGCTTATCATCCATGGGAACAAAGGATCAGGCATGTTGGATCCGGCTTTTTCTGACACCTTTTATCAGGCCTCTATGCATATGAAATTAATGGGTTCAAAAACGTTTTAACTGTGTATGATCATCTTTAAGCTGGCCATCCACATTAGAGGTGTATGGGCTGAACCTACCATTTTCGCTACATCACTTTGGGACATCATATTGTGTGGAGGAGCCACTGTAGGACGTTATACAATATGGGGCATTACAATATGTGGACGGACCACTGTGGGAGATTATAATGTGTGGAGGGGCCACTGTGGTATAATATACTGGGTGGAGCTGGAAATGAGGATGTTATATTATGTGTGGTCTAGTAAACGGGGGTTATACCATGTATGTGCCAGTAAAAGAGTGTTGCACCATGTGGGGGTCAGTAAAAGGAGGGTTATACTGTGTGGAGAGTGGGGGGCAAGTAAAGGGAGCATTATACCATACGGGCACCACTAAAGGGGGTATTATCATGTATGAGGGATAGGATGGGGGTGCTATACCATGTGAGGGCAGGGGAGACCCATTCAAAAGTTTGACATAGGGCACAGTCTTTGCTAGTTATGCCCCAGAGTCTGACCATAGTTGTGATCAGGAGTGTAGAGAAAAAGGGTGTAGAACTAGCTAATGTATTTATTTCCTGGTGCCTGAGAGGACCCAATAATTCTTATGGGAGTCCTGTTACACATTTTGCATTCTAGCCTTGGAGTGACTCCTCCGGTTATAAGGTTAGAACATAAAATCAATTCTTAATTCTTTCTACTCCTCTGATTTTCCAAATGCTGAATGTTCTTGGACAGGGTGTCCCTTTCAGAAAAAATCTCTAACGGTAACAAATGTTCCTCTAACCTTTTCCTTTCCTGGAAGGAGTATTGCCAGGCTGCCATTTTGGATGAACTTTATCCAAAAACAGCCTTTCCCTAAGTCTTGGACTCTCTTTAGCGTTTCTCTTTTTTACTCTCTGGTTACAGAATAACTTCATTATTAGCATTTTTAATTACTATTCCATTACATGTGCCAATGTATACTTACATTGTTCCATCATATTATACTAGAAATATTGTTTTTTTCGAGTCTTAATACACAAGAGCCAAGATTGTAATCCTGATGAATTGATAAGAGTTATGCCAAAACTTAGGTGCGCAAAGCTTGACAGATTATCTTTGAGATCATGTTTGGTTTTTGCCAAAATAAAAAAAATCCTATTGGTCGTCTCTTTACATATTGAATGTTGTTGATTTGCTGCCCTAAAAGCCGGTGAAGATGTCATAGATAAGATCAGGTTGTTGGATCATATTTTCTTTTGCCTGAGATGAACCACAACAGGGATTAGTTCATCAGTTGTGGCTCGGAGAAGACTTATTTTGACTTTTTTAATAGTAGGGTCGAAAAATTCCACATTTGTCATAGAAAAAGAATGAATCAAACTTTACTATGGGTTAAACTATTAAACTGAAATAAAGGGTTTGGCCCACAAACAATATTTATCCCATCTCTACAGAATAGGAAATAAATGTATAATCAAAGGTGATCCTACTGCTGGGACCCCCACCAATCGCTAAAATAGGGGTTCAAAACCTGTATTTGAATGGAAAAATGCCACCCCTCCCGAGATCTATGGACTTCGGAGGAACTGTCCCCTCTTATAGAGATAGCATTTGCACTCAGGCTGAGGAGAATGGCCATGTTACAGATTTTGTATTAGGGCCCTGGAATGTTACACCTCTGCCCATGGTATGGTAGTTACACACAAAGTTGATATAAACTTATATAAATGTAGGATTGAACTGACCCACTAAAGGATCATTCTTACTGTGGTTGGAGCTTGAATGGAGTGGAGGTCACACATGCTTTCTACTGCTTCCTTCTACAGAGTTAATTTTGCTTTCCCACCAGCCCTAAAGACAACAAATGGTGCAAAACTTCACAGGCATGACCACCATCTCATCCAACCCCTCCTCAATGTGGTCATGTAGGGAGAAGGAATGGAAATGGCTCAGGATTCAGACATATACTGTATTTCTCCAAAAATAAGACCTACCCAGGAAATAAACCCCAACATGATTTTTCAGGATTTTTGGAGTATGCTTGAAATATGAGTCCTACTCTAAAAATAAGCCCTACTCCGAAAATAAGCCCTAGTTACAGTTCATTAAAAAAAGTGGAGTTATACATGTAAAAAAGCAAGTAGAATACAGAAGAACCGATACAGTGGGCCAGGGCTACAATGGAAAACTAGTGTAATGGCAAGGGACCTGACAGTGACACGCCTTTGACAAGAATGACCAGTGGCATAACTAAAGTCTTGTGAGTTCCGGTGCAATCTTTTGTCTGGGCCTCCCTACCTCATCCCTACAGTGAATTCTTGATAGTGATGGTTACGGGTGCTAAGGAGTTTAATCCACCTTAGTGTGGTTAGGGTAATCTGTGGGTCTATGGACCAGATGGAAGCTGCAATCTCAAAACCGATGCCAGTGTTTCTGGGCCCCCTAAGGCTCCTGGGCCCTGGTGCGACTGCACCTTCTGCACCCCTTTAGGTTACGCCCCTGGGAGTGACTCAGATCTGTTTGTGTTGGCTGTAAGTAGGTCTAGCGAGTGGATTTTTGGTCATGGAAAAGATAAGACATCCCCTGAAAATAAGTCCTAGTCCATCTTTTGGAGCAAAAATAATATAAAAACCCTGTCTTAGTTTTGGAGAAACACAGTATTATGTATCTTGTGGATAAATGGTAAATGTCTTTTGTGGGACAACTTCTCTTGAGGGGTTGTCTTCTAAATACTCTATAAGGGCATTGTGCGTAAATATAGGAGAATCCACCATGCTAGACTTCCAACAACATGGTGGACCAGAGTGGAACAAAGAGTGGATGCAAATAGAGCTTGGGCCTGTCCATTACCCATTGGGCCCCATTCATTACTTGGACAGCCCACTGAGTTGAACAGGCACTAAGTAATGCTTCATTTCGCGGTAGTTGTGAATGCCTGATCACTGCATGTCCAGAATTGGGGCACCCCATGAGAGGCTTATCACATGGGGAACCCTTTTTACCAGAAAGCAGACAACACCTTTAATCTATTACATTTTTGCTATAGGGCGAGCTACAGTAGTTGTATTTCAGCAGATTCTCTACCAAATGAACGATAGATCTGAGAATCTCTGTTATTAATAAGGGTTCCGCTCTATATAAGTGGTCTGTCAGGATACTCTATATACTGTAACTGTGGGTTGTATGCGGTGTATCGAATTCCATACTGCTAGTGCTTTATTTATTACACCCTGACATAAAGGAAAATCAGTAACATCTCAAAGTTCATATCAGGGTAAATCATTTGTTTGGAAATTTATGACTTTGCGTGTTCAAAAAAACTCCAAGCACATGAAGATATGAATTGTTACCCCATAATCCATGATTCATAGTCATGAGTTCAGCAAAGTGATGATACAATAGTTACAGGAATTTATGTAAGGAGTCATTGCCACTCAGCTGGCCGAGTTTTTTCTTATTTTCCTCCAGACAACTTCTTGTTAAGATCCAGCATATATTTTATTGTCAAGGGCTCCAGGAGGTTTCCATTAAGGAAAATTAGAAATATAAAAAATATTTGCACAAGGATCTATATAGAAGATTTTTAGGTATATTTTATAAGTAGCCATAGGTTATATTTCCAATAGCTTTTCTTTTCACAGTAAGATTGGTGAAGTTTTGTCTCTATATCCTGTAATTCATCAAATACCTGTGTAATTATATTCTACTTGTAATATGTCTATGGAGGTATTGTAGAAACCTGTGATGACTTCATTCTGTTCATTGTGGTTTATTGGGTCATTTACATGAGAAATGTGCTATGTGCAGGATAAAGGCAGATTGTGATATGGATGTATCATATTCAGATCTCAGATAGGTGAATACTCTTGATGACATTTGTCCGAGGTTATGTTAGATTCTGTTCATACTTACTCCAAATGTAAGAGACAACTATGTGTAGACAATTGCTTTGGGGGTGCCCCGTGTCAGTACAGAAACAGTTGCCTACAGATGAATCTTTTCCTTTTGTGGGAGACTGTAGTTTGCCAAAAATTCCCGCCAGGTTTCATGGTTCTTTAATGGATGGGCACCTATTACAGGATAGCTATCTATACATGGACTTAAAGAGACAGCTTCCTTCCTTCTGGAGGAGAGAAGAATTGCAAAGCCTTCCCCAGGATGAATAGCCGGTAAGACTCCATATGCCAGCTGTCATCTTCACAAGGGGCAACAACACCCCCTTTGAGATCAGTTGTCAACACATTAAAATGGATCATGTATCCAATGGAAATAACCAGCTTCCATTAGAGTAACAGTATTTTTGTAGACAAGAATAGGATTGCACACCAGAAAGCCTTTTGGTAAATGCAATATGGTTGCTGCCAGTGAGACAGAGCAATGTGTAATATGGCAGGGGTCTGGTGTTCATTTATGTTGGACCGGAGTTCAATGGGATCACCAGGAAAAACAATTCTGTGGTTAATCCATAAAGAACCTGCTTACCAAATCATATAGTAATTTATATAGAATTACTGTGTGTTGTTGGTGTCTATGATATGCCTATATTCAGCAAATTGCTGCCATCGATGGTTTGCCTGCTCCAGCGTTTAAGCAGCTCTAAAGCTGTCCTGCTGCTGAACTTATTCCTCACGCCGTGCCTGTGATTGTCCCAGCATTTCAGCAGCTCACTGGGATGCCATATAATGAGTGTGTTGTTGGTGTTGATGATCCGCCTGCTCCGGCGTTTCGGCAGCTGTTAAGTTGGCCTGCCACTGAACTCATTCCTCGTGCTGTGCCCGTGATTGTTCCGGCATCTCAGCAGCTCACTGGGAAGCCATATAATGAGCGTGTTGTTGGTGTTGATAATCCACCTGCTCTGTCGTTTCGGCAGCTGTCAAGCTGGCCTGCCGCTAAACTCGTTCCTCGTGCTGTGTCCGTGATTGTTCCGGTATCTCAGCAGGTCACTGGAACACCATATAATGAGTGTGTTGTTGGTATCAGTGATCCCTGTCAGCTCCGCTTGAGGAGAACTCTGTTGACTTCTGGTTACATTCATAGCTGTCATTGTTTTATAATTTTGCAACAATTAGATTTTCTTTTTCCTGGCATGTTTAAAAGTAGCAAACTGTCAATTTGGATTAAAGATGTTTTCCCATCCAGTGTGTCAGCATGTTGCCTGGAGCTGGTCAGATAATATGCAAATATATGTACACAATCCAAGGAGGGTTAGCTGAGTGTTTACATAGAGAGATAACAGACCTGGCTTTATCATCAATCTCCAATTAACTGAGATAGGCTGCTGCAAGAGCAGTGTAGTATAGTATGTGAACATAAGTTCATAACAGTCTTGAAGCCATATCATTTACTGGGATAGTTACAAACTATCGATGTGCCAAATTTCATTAAAATCTGTTCAGCCTGTTTTTGAGTACGAACATACAAACACACAAACTTTCACATTTATAATATTAGTAGGATACATACATAACTATACATAACATAACACATACATAACTATATAAATATTATATATTATATTATATATTATATATATTATATTATATATTAACATATAACATATACATAACTACAGTATATATATATATTACATAATATATTTTACTTATATAGTGCCAACATATTCTGCAGCACTGTACAATTTGTATATGTACATGTCTTAATAAAGGAACAAGAGAGCAATGAAAAGACTGAGACCTCTCAATAAATCAATCAGACATCTCTAAAGCAGAATGGAAATCTATTCAGGTTTTTTTTTTTTCTTATCATGGCTGCTATGATGGTAACCAGCTAATATTCACAATATTATATACAATAAGCAGCTAAATAAAACCTGACTTTTCACAAGCTTTTGTAAAGACAGCTGGGGTTTACCATGACATCATCTCTATGACACAGACATACGATGAGTAAGAATGACTCAAGGAGTATAAAAAGCACAAGATCAACTTCTTTTTGTAAGACGCAGACACAGTGGTTCTTAAAACTGGAGGATCCCTGAATATGAAATGTAAAGTACAATTTAGAAATAGAGACTGAGGTCCTCAATATAAAATATGTCACAGAGCCCCCCTACCATGTGCTATATAGTGCAGATATTTTGTTATCTGGCCAGGTACAGCTCCTACCTCTGTACTTTACGTCTTAGGTTTACAGTGGTATAATATGTAGCTATGTTATTTTCCAGCATCTGTTTATTGCGCTACTTTTCTGTTTATTTCTCTCTTGTAATGTAAACTCATCCTGTTTTTATTTATTTTGACTTGGGACATTGTTTTTGTGATGTTGCTGACTTACATTTTCCAAAATGTCTGTTGTGTAGCATCAGCTGGCCCATTTCATCATCCCTGACTGTTACACAAACATGAAAAAGAAAAGTATTAAAACCAAGAAAACAGGGTGAAAAATGTGTCACAGTAAGGTCAAACAAAACTCCCAGCAGCACACCTAAAGAGAAAGGAACGTTCCAGAACTGGTTAGGAAGACATGGCAGTTTTACTGCTGAATGTTTGGACTATAAGTTGACAGGAAATGTTGAAAATGCAATCTAGTCTGCAGGCGGTATGTTATAGAGCAGGAGGAGCTGGAAAACGTGATGTATAAAATTTTGTTGGGAATAGACTCAGTAGCATGTGTATTTTATTCATTTAAAAGGTACTTGAGTTTTCATGAAATGTACTACTCAGTGGCGTAACTAGGAACGGCGGGGCCCCGTGGCGAACTTTTGACATGGGGCTCCCCCCGACCGACACCAAAGACCTCGATCGACCCCCTCCTACGCATTCCTGCGTGTTCTATTATGCCCCATAGTGGCCCCTGCACACAATATTATCCCCCATAGTGGCCCCTGCACACACTATTATGTCCCTTACTGGCCCCTGCACATAGTATTATCCCCCATAGTTGTCCCTGCACATAGTATTATCCCCCATAGTGGCCCCTGCACACACTATTATGTCCCTTACTGGCCCCTGCACATAGTATTATCCCCCATAGTGGCCCCTGCACACAGTATTATGCCCCAATAGTGTCCCCTGCACACAGTATTGTACCACAATAGTGGCCCCTGCGCACAGTATTGTACCCCAATAGTGGCCCCTGCACACAGTATTGTACCCCAATAGTGGCCCCTGCACACATTATTATGCCCCAATAGTGTCCCCTGCACACAGTATTGTACCCCAATAGTGGCCCCTGCACACAGTATTGTACCACAATAGTGTCCCCTGCACACAGTATTGTACCCCAATAGTGTCCCCTGCACACAGTATTGTACCCCAATAGTGGCCCCTGCACACGGTATTATCCCCCATAGTGGACACCCATAAACAAGTATTATACTCTGGGGTCTGAAAAGACCCCAGAGTATAATAATCGGAGACCCGGAGGAATAAAAACATAAAAAAACACTGTTACTTACCTGTCCCCCGGCTCCTACGCTGTGTTCTCTGCTGCCGTCCTTCTGCTATGACGTTGAACGTCACATGACCCGGGTCGCAGGCCGGGTTCGTGTGACGTCAGAAAGGACGACAGGAAGGAGGCCTGGCAGGATCGTGGAGAGGTAAGTAACATGTTTTTTATGTTCCCTTACCTCTCCCGGTCCGCCAATTATACTCAGGGGTCCAAAAAGACCCCCAAGTATAATGATAGCAGCGATAGTGGCTGTCACCGAACCCCTAATGTCCCGGGCCCTGTGGCAGCTGCCTCCACTGCTATGGCGGTAGTTACGCCATTGGCACTACTGGTTTCTCTATATGTAATTTTACCAGGAGTAACTGTACAACAGCAAAAAAGTACCCCAAGCAACTATAATATAGGAGATCCAGGAACACTGGACTGCAAATACAGGATAAATAAATCTAGGCAATCATCTAAAACACAGGAAAATGGCAAATAATTACTCATTTGCCTTCATGATAATCCAACCTCACAATCAACCGAGGAGTCAGTAAAGCTTTTTGCTGTCTATTAATAATATTCCATCTGTACCACACAAGCAGCCAGAAGTACATAAAAGACTTTCCTTACATTGTAAGCTGTGAAATTTGCAGAATGTTCAGTCCTTTTTACAGAGCAACCATTTGCAGACATGTGTGTGCAGTCTGTGAGGAGAATCAACCCCTCCCCTCTCCATTCACTGTGTGTAGAGAGAAAAGAACCTTCCATTCCACTCACTGTAGTCCAGTCTTCCATATCTAATCTATCTATGGATGGACCTTGGCTAGCAAAGGGGAATGAATGGCAAATTAGCTAGGGAGACACCTAGTAGAATGAACTTTACAGAAGGTTTTGCAGGCAGACAGCAGACAGATTTTTAATTAAAGTGCATTATATTTTGGTGCAGAATCATGTGCTCTATGAAATGGAATTAAGTTGTCTGAAAAGTTAGTGACAATTTAAACCTCTGCTTTTCTTCAGTATAGGAGACTGGTGGATGATCCTACTGAATGAGAGTTATCTTTGTATGTACACATTTGTGAGTAGGACCACCCCCTGGACTCTTAAGCTCAGGAAGAGCAGAAGTTTAAATGAATGAATGACAATTTCAGCTGTATCTTTTCTCACAACACTATATATTAATCTGTTCACATCCTCTTTTCTATAACATACAGCTCTCAGATTGCACTGCATTATTATGTGAAGAGTTCCCCTTAAAAAATATTTCAGTTTGTTATGGAGAGTTAGTATCATTTATTTTTATTATACAGACAATGTAAGTATTTTTTCAGAAGTTTAATACTGATGACTAATCCTTAGAATTAAATTGGTGAGGGTCTAATATCTGAGAACTCAGTATAATGTCCCATAGTGTCCTTCCACATAGTATAACATTCTATAATGACCCTCATACAGTATAATGTCCAACTGGGGCCCCTACATACAGCATAATGTCTCAGAGTAGCTGCTATGCTAAATAAGTGGGAAAAAAACACATATGTCTCAACTGGTTCTGGCTATTGGAATTTTCCAAAAATTTTAGGTTCAGTCGAACGAAAATTTTTTGGAGCTCGCACACATACAAGCTGCTATTATACTTTGGTATGTAATAATCAGAGGTGAGGTGAGTAAGCTGCTTAGGCCTGTGATTGGGTCTCAGTGGTCATGTTATGCATCTCAGTTACAGACGTCAGCAGTCCCTGATGTCATTCAGGAGGCTGGAAGAGGACTGAAGAAGATGTGGACCAGCATTAGAGCCCAGAGGGAGGGAGGGAGGTATTATGTTTATTCACCTCCACCACACCTCACCTTATATTTACTCACCTCCACCTCACCTTATGTTTACTCACCTCCACCTCACCTCACCTTATGTTTACTCACCTCTACTATATATGCAGAAGATTAATTTTCTCAACGAATATTCAACTCCTGTAGGCTCCATTGCGCCACAACAGGGATGAATTTCATTGGCTTGTGCTGATTCAGTTGATTGTGAGTTTGGATTATAATAAAGACAATTGGCAATTATTTTCCATTTGGTTCCCTTGCAGATGTGGGCCCTGAGCTACAACCCAATTCACCCTTATTATAATCTGTCACTGGATGGATATACTATGTGGTTTAGCATTGTCTTGCTGAAATATGCAAGACTTCCCCTGAAAGATAAGTGGTTTTCATGGGAAGATATGTTGATGCCAAACAGAAGTCTATGGAGTCATAATGTTCATGCTTCGTCTTCAATTTCATACAAAAGTTTCTTCTCACAGATTCAATATGAATCCAACAGAAGATAAATATTTCTTTCTTACAGAGGTGTAACCTGAAGATCCCAGGCCCCAATGCAAAATATGTAATGGACCCCCAATGTACATTGTGAAATAGAAATAATGTATACTTAATATAGGCAGAGGAACCCTTTATGTCCCCTCAGGGTCCAGGGCCTGGTAGCGATTGTGACTGCGACTATTATGTGGTAACCCCGTATCGTGGGACTGTAGTGATTATGTGTGCACCTACACAGGCTCTGAGGACATGACTGTCTAACTCTACTCACCAGATATTTCTGACAACTTCTTTCAATCCATAAATATTTGTCAAATCCATAATAAATAGTTATAATAAAAACCATTTATACATTAAAAAAGTTATTGGAAATATTATGTACTAGCTGGTACCCGCGACTTCGTCTGCGGTGATTGTAGGAGTGGGTATATACAGGCGCGGGTAAGGTTTTCGTACTGTGTATAAGGGATGGGATATGAAATGTAACTTTGTATCTTGTTTTCGCTGTAATTCAGAGAATACGTGAGACTTTTGTGTTGAAGTTACTTTGTATTTGAGCTGCTATATATACGGTGTTGTGAGAAACTTTACATAGTGACTTTGGGACAGAGGTATTTGAAGTTAACCCCTTCCCGTCGATGGCATTTTTTGATTTTGGTTTTTCATTTTTGACTCCCCTCCTTCTAAACCCCATACCTTTTTTATTTCTCCGCTCCCAGAGTCATATGAGGTCTTAATTTTTCTTGGGACAAATTTTTCTTCATGATGCCGCCATTAATTATTCTATATAATGTACTGGGAAGCAGGTAAAAAAAATTCTGAATGGGGTGGATTTGACCAAAAAATGCATTTCTACGACTTTCTTAGGGGCTTTGGTTTTACGGCGTTCACTGTGCAACCAAAATGACATGTCCCCTGTATTCTGTGTTTCGTTACGATTCCGGGGATACCAAATTTATATGGTTTTATTTACATTTTGACCCCTTAAAAAAATCCAAAACTGTGTTATGGTCCAAAGTGTGTGAGATTGCAGAAATAGTGATGTGAGTTTTGGTTTTGTGGGGGTCCTGGGAAAAACGTATGTGTGCTATTGTGACGAAAAGTAGCCTATTGCGCAATTGAGTGTAGTGACTATGTTTGTGGAAAATTTCAGCCAAATCGTATGGTCGAAAGTGTGTGAGATTGCAGAAATAGTGATGTGAGTTTGGGTTTTGTGGGGGTCCTGGGAAAAACGTATGTGTGCTATTGTGACAAAAAATAGCCTATTGCGCAATTGAGTGTAGTGACTATGTTTGTGGAAAATTTCAGCCAAATCGTATGGTCGAAAGTGTGTGAGATTGCAGAAATAGTGATGTGAGTTTGGGTTTTGTGGGGGTCCTGGGAAAAACGTATGTGCGCTATTGTGACGAAAAGTAGCCTATTGCGCAATCGAGTGTAGTGACTATGTTTGTGGAAAATTTCAGCCAAATCGGTGGAGCAGGTTTTGCGTGATTGAGGAACAAACATCTAAACAGCCAAACATCCAAACACACAAACCCACAAACATCCAAACTCACAAACTTTCACCTTTATAATATTAATAGGAATAGTAATAAAAACCATTTATACATTAAAAAAGTTATTGGAAATATTATGTAATAATAAAAGATATGATTGTTTGCAATTTATTACACATTTTTATACTGCAATATTTTTATGTATTTTATCTGCTTGTTTTTAGCCGACGCTCTTACGGCCACATGTTTGTGGCACAAATAGAATTGGAAAGATACAGAAGTTTACAGAACTGCTTTATTAGCACTTTTGCTCTGTGTACCCAGCAGCGTACAGTAGTCTGCAACACCAGAATCCCACCGGGAACCTGACAGACCCCATTATAACTCAATGGACTCGGTCAGAATTCGTTTGGATCCGTTTGAAAACAAATCCATCTTCCCCGTCATTGCTCCATTAAGAACAGGAGTCCTGACTAATGTGAGCAGAGCCCTATTCATGGCCAAAGCCTTTTATGTGCAAATGAGTTCAAATCTACGGCTTAGCTACATAGAAAATACACAGAAAATCGTGCGCTGTTTATGGCTTTGTGAGTCTTCTACGACTTGTACCTATAAAGTCTCATGCACGTAATGTCACTTACATAAATACTGTAAGAATGTAAATACTGTAGGGTGATATATAACATATAGGGGCGGACGTCTGCCTGCTGCTGTATACTGTGAGCTCCTCTAGTAAATGAGCGCTGCAGTGTTATGACTGGTCTGATGATTACGGTGTCTAGACGTCGTAGTATATTACTATATGAATGACATATTATTTGCTTCTCTACATACGTGTGCACATTCAGGATGAGACGGTTAACCTCTATATAACTGACCAAATTCTATGGCAATTTAAAGGGTTACTAAACCTAAAGAGAGCTATGATATCCTTCACATGTGTCAGTAAATGTTACCGTAAGATCTCAAAATTGTGACGAACAAAGCACTATGGGAAAGATATTTTTGTTGGCTCCCTGTCTGCTATCCTATCCAAGAACGATAGAGATTTTACTAATGTTAGAAAATGTCAAATTATGTATCAAATATAAAATACAAAATAAACACAAAATACTAAATTATGTGTAATGTAAAATGCTAAATTTGTTATGTATAAAATAATGTATAATATAAACTAAAATAAAATATGTATTATAATAATAATAATAATAATAAATAATAATAATACAAAAATATAAAATAATGTATTAAATGTACAAAATTGTATTAATAATATATCAACTCCATAACAAAATGAGTATTAAAGGATTGTCAGACTTTAGGTTCAGGCCCCCGAGACTTCAAGTCCCTGTCGAACTGGAAGTGATGACATCATGTTGATACGGTAGTTCATCATCATGCAAAAAAACACTTCATTTACAGTACCTGTAAAACCATTTTGACTAATCCCATCCACACTAGAGATGAGCGAACACTAAAATGTTCGAGGTTCGAAATTCGATTCGAACAGCCGCTCAATGTTCGTGTGTTCGAACGGGTTTCGAACCCCATTATAGTCTATGGGGAACAGATACTCGTTAAGGGGGAAACCCAAATCCGTGTCTGGAGGGTCACCAAGTCCACTATGACACCCCAGGAAATGATGCCAACACCTCTGGAATGACACTGGGACAGCAGGGGAAGCATGTCTGGGGGCATCTAACACACCAAAGACCCTCTATTACCCCAACATCACAGCCTAACAACTACACACTTTACACACTCAATACCACCTCTCTGACAGTAGGAAAACACCTTGAAACATGTGTATTTGGCACTTGCAGTGAGGAGAGCTTGTCACCAGCAGTGAATTTGGCCCTTGTAGTAAGTTGAGGTTGGCACCAACATTTGTTTTGAAAATCAGGGTGGATTGAGCCTCTAACCAGCAGAGTTTGGGCAAATTCATGGTGGAGGGAGCCTCTAAACACCCCAGTTTGGGCAAATTCATGGTGGAGGGAGCCTCTAAAAACCCCAGTTTGGACCAATTCATGGTGGAGGGAGCCTCTAACCAGCCCAGTTTGGGCAAATTCATGGTGGAGGGAGCCTCTAAAAAACCCAGTTTGGACCAATTCATGGTGGAGGGAGCCTCTAACCAGCCCAGTTTGGGCAAATTCATGGTGGAGGGAGCCTCTAACCAGCCCAGTTTGGACCAATTAATGGTGGAGGGAGCCTCTAACCAGCCCAGTTTGGACCAATTCATGGTGGAGGGAGCCTCTAAACAGCCCAGTTTGGGCAAATTCATGGTGGAGGGAGCCTCTAAAAAACCCCAATATATTCTTTGAATTACCAGTCAGAAACTGGCACTATATGGCAGTAGCAAGAAATGAGGGTATTTATAACCCCAATATATTCTTTGAATTCCCAGTCAGACAATGGCACTGTATACCAGTAGTAAAAATTGTGGGTGCACGTAACCCCAATATATTCTTTGAATTCCCAGTCAGACACTGGCACTATATGGCAGTAGCAAGAAATGAGGGTATTTGTATTCCCAATATATTCTTTGAATTCCCAGTCAGACAATGGCACTGTATACCAGTAGTAAAAATTGTGGGTGCACGTAACCCCAATATATTCTTTGAATTCCCAGTCAGACACTGGCACTATATGGCAGTAGCAAGAAATGAGGGTATTTGTATTCCCAATATATTCTTTGAATTCCCAGTCAGACAATGGCACTGTATACCAGTAGTAAAAATTGTGGGTGTATATAGCCCCAATTCTATTGCTAGGGGACTTGCAGGGTATTTCTGGGGTGAAGGTGGGGGGGCACACCGTTGGAATGGGTATCGGGGTATATATCGGGTATACGGGAATACACTGACAGTGTATTCCATTCAGGATCCTGGGAAAGCTGGGTTGCGGCGATTGAGCCCGTCAGTGCCACGTTACACTGACAAGCTTCTCCCTGGAATTTAGCTCTTATAAGAGCTGTTGGTTGTCTTCTCCTTCCTATCCTAGCCTGTCCCTGCCTACCCAGAATCTAAGCCCTAGCTAGCTGGACGGAAACCTCCGTCCTCGGTGAATTGCAAGCTCAGAATGACGCGAAGCTGGGCGTCGCTGTTCTTTTAAATTAGAGGTCACATGTTTTCGGCAGCCAATGGGTTTTGCCTACTTTTTTCAACGTCACCGGTGTCGTAGTTCCTGTCCCACCTACCCTGCGCTGTTATTGGAGCAAAAAAGGCGCCAGGGAAGGTGGGAGGGGAATCGAGTAATGGCGCACTTTACCACACGGTGTTCGATTCGATTCGAACATGCCGAACAGCCTAATATCCGATCGAACATGAGTTCGATAGAACACTGTTCGCTCATCTCTAATCCACACATCTCAGAAAAAAATCCATAGTGGAAAAGCTGCATTTTCAAAAATGCTCCCATTTCCAAAAATTTCAATTTCAGCGGAAAGCTCTGCGAAAATGCAGTGAAAAAAAAATGCAATGGGTTTTTGCCGCATTTTTTTGCTGTGTTTCACTACCTGGTACCTTACTCTTATAGTGCCTATTGTGACTTTTTTTTTCAAAGCTGTCCAGCAATGTGGGCATGGTTTACATGGCGTAAAGGTTTAAGCCTAATTTATTACTTGGGAATTTTTAAAATTTTTGTACAAGCACACTCCCCTTTTAATTTGGCTTAGAAAATTCGCCCCAAAAATCCCCCCGTTGTCTAATATGGCCTTGTTCACACAATCATACATGAATTTTTTTTCATTTATTGTTAAGTCCCATTAAAAAGAAAAAGTCTAAAGGAAAACACCATGGACATATTTGAAAAACGCAGCATATAATTTTTTACTATAGATTTAAAGGTAAGGAAAAAGGAAAAAAGCTGAGAAAAACAACAAAAACTCCATGACAAATTGTGGGAAAAAAGCATTTTTTCGCAGCATTTTTTTAAGCTGCGTTTTGCTAGGAAGGGCTTTAGCCTTAGGCCTCCTGCACACGACCCAGTGGATTTACAGTCTGCAGATACTGATCCACAATCCACACAAAAACATGTCCACATTATATCAGTATGTCATCCGCAATCAAGGATCCTGTATGATTCCCTACATTGGTCTGTGCTACAAATGCGGCCAAATATCGGACATGCTTCATAATTTGCAGCACGAAATGGACACAAGGGCGGAAAAATTGTGGTTGTATGTCTGGACTAATAGCAATAAATGAGACATACTTTTAAAAACTACAGTTGTGTGTTCAAGGCCGTATACAGTTTATCTTTTAGGCAGGGGCCCCATAGGCGGGAAATGCAGCGATTCGTCCGCGGCAGAAATGCCGCAAGAAAAATCGCAGCGTTATGCAGTAACAGCAAAGTGGATGGGATTCATGTCCACTTTGCGTTAAATCCAAAACCGGCGTGATTTTGGAAATCGCAGCATGTTAAATATATCTACAGAAATGCCGGTGGCCTTCCCATAGATATTATGGTAACAGAAAGTCCGCGGAGGTTACCTCCATGAACTTTCTTTTCAAAGCGCTGCAGGAAGAACCGCAATGCGTTTCCAGCCTGTGGGGCCATAGCCTAAGCCCCACTTTGCAGAAACGCAGCTTTTTTTGTTGCAGATTTTGCTACTTTTTTTGAGCCAAAGCCAGGAGTGGATTGAGCAGAAGGTAAGAAATATAAGAACTTCCTATATATCTCCCATTCCTTTTGTAGCGATTCTTGGCTTTGGCTCTAAAAGAAGCAGCAACATCTGCAACAAAAAAAGGTCACATTTCTGCAATGTGTGGCCTTAGCCTAAATGTGAATTTCAGGTGTTTTATATTTATTTATTTTATTTATTTTTTAAGCATTTTGGTGGTATTTTATTTGCTAACTTTTAAAACGTGTTTATTTTCCTGGTGGTTTTGAAGTCCTATGCAGAGGTCAGTGGAAACAAAAATGCTAAAAAATCCTAAAGCAAGAGCTACTTTTACAAATCAATCCTACGAATCCAGAAACACGATGAACAAGAAGATAAAAACCCGGGATATCTATAGAGCGCTATTGTGTGGCAGATTCCCATGCTCTGACAGTTCAGGACTAGAGATGAGCGTCGAAACGGCAGTTTCGAATAGCACGCACCCATAGGAATGAATGGACGCAGCCGGCACGCAGGGGGTTAAGCGGCAGGACGCCGGCCCCATCTACGTGCCGGCCGGCTCCATTCATTGCTATGGGTGTGTGGTATTCGAAACTGCCGTTTCGAATACTACTCGCTCATCTCTATTCAGGACATCTTGGCCTGAGGAAGACGCAAGTTATTTGTCGAAACGTGTAGCCTACTTTTCACCTACTTTTTTTTACTGCCAATTGGAATCAATAAAGACACATTTATTTGATTTTATTTTTGCCTGTATTTGGCTTTTTTACTGCCACACAGTAGCGCTCTATAGATATCCCGGGTTTTTATTTTCTTCTTCATTAACCTCCACCACCTCACTGTTTGGTGTCCGGGTAAGAGCTGCAACTGTTTACCTCCAGCCCCCTCTGGGGTCTTTTACATACGGGTACCAGGTTATTTTTCCTTTTGTGGACTCCAGAAACACAGCAGACCAAACCCTTTGCAAGCAGTGTGTGATATTCTACTATAAAGAACCATCTTACTATAAAAAAAAAAATCACAAAAACCCATACAAAATGCTGTGTGAAAATTGAGCTGTAGGCCACGATACAGACACATTTTACAGTTTGCATCATGACCACAGTTTGTAGACCTCTAGAACATAGATTACCGTACAATATGGTTTGGTTTAGTTCAGTAGAACCGGAGGAGTTCCAGGTAACATGGCCGTTACACATATGCTGAGATGCGGTTTCATCGTGGCTGTCTGATGTCTAGGCCCGGCCTTAGACTCTGATCATATTCTACACCGTATCCTAGGCTAAAATACACTAACACGCTAATGAGGAAAACATGAGTTAATTTTACAGTAGAAGGAAGTCTGAAGAAGTGCTTGTATGGAACAGTATCTGTAAGACATGGATTTAATAGTGAGCTTCCTGTGCTGAAACGTTGCTCTTATACTGTAGAATAAATTTAGGAATAAAGTTCCTTCTTAATAGAGACCCCTCCATCTCATATCGCATACTTAGATGCTATTATGAACGATTGACCCTACTGATTTTTTTGTATTTGGCTCTATAAGGCCACTTTCACACCGTCAGTATTTGGTCAGTTTATTACATTAGTGTTTGTCAGCCAAGAAGAAGGAATTGATTTATTAAGAATCAAGTTTCTTTGTTAAAAATTTTGGATTATAGCAATTCGAATTTTTGGGAATTACTCAAAATGGCGAGCACCTTTTTAATAGATTAGAAGACTGAGAAGATGTACAATAAATAATTAATAATACATAAAAATTAATTAAATAAAAAATTTATAATTTGGGAAAGTATAACAATCCAGAAAGGGCAAATTAAAAAATAGAGAAACGCAGGAACAGTGTCCATAAGCAGTAAAACGGAAGACTTTATTAACTTTATTGATACGTTTAAAAGAACACCATGTACAGGAAAGCACTGACGCGTTTCAGGCACAATGCCCTTAATGCATAAACACAAATCTTCAGATATTTAGAAATACATCACTCAAGAAATATTTTAATAATTGTAAAAAATTCTGATTGTAGCCGAGAGAAAAACATTCCCCACAGAATAGGATAAAAATTGTAATTTTTTATTTAATAATCTTGAATGAAAATTCACTCCGTTTTTTTAAACATGAATTTTATTATACATATCTAGTATGTTATTATAAAGTCTTTACTAATTAATTGCTATTATATTGTAATCCCATGATATATATGTATACTGCTAATTCTTTTGGTGACATTTTCACAAGTGGCCTTGTCATGTGAACAAGAATATTCACCCATGATCTAGTTACTTGGATCCTAGCGAGTCCAGAAAACATTGTATTAGGTAGATGAGTCAAAACAGTTGATAAAGGCCACTCTGAAGGAGACAGCTATGATGGTTAGGCCACGTAATGCTCATTAGAGTTCACCTTAAGAAGTCACGTGTTGCTAATTTTCCTATAAGAGTGACATTGGTTGTAAGAGGACAATCTGATGACTGGTTGCCAGAAATTTGGCTTAAGAACCCCTGTTTTGGGACATTTACAAGACTTCTCTGCCCTATCAGAGATCTTCGTAGCTACTTCTCTTTATTCTGTTTATTATCTTGTTAATCTCTATCTCTAATACTCTTTTGGTTGTAAATCATGTATATATAAACTTTCATTTACTTTATCCACCTGAGAGACAATTTATCTCTTCATTTCGGAAAAAAGTTTCCACAACACCACCAGCTACCATCCATTTACCCATAGGCAGTCCTAGAAGACCTCATGTTGTCATAAACAACCTTTCAGAATAATTGGGGCATGGTATCAGAGATTCCCTCAAAATAATTATTATCACAGCCAGCGCCACATCTCCCATGAGGCGACCTGAAGCGACCGCTTCAGGTGGCGCTATGCCAGGGCCCCAGGGAGGGCGACATTTTTCCTTACCTAAGCCAGTCCAGGACAAGCTGTCCTGGACTGGCTTAGAACAGAGAGGTGGATTGGGGAGGCCGCTGGAGCAGCACTGCTCCAGCGGCCTCCCCTCACGCTCAGGCAGAGAGCAGGTCCTCTCCCTGCCTGCTAACGCCGCTAAGCCCCGCCCCCTTCGTGTCACCCGCCCCCTTCACTCCATCACACCCCCTCCGCTCCGCCCCCTCCCCTGGGGGGGAGCTCCTGTCGTTCAGATCGGGCGGCGAAAAGGGCAGGTTCACCCCTGCTCACAGCTTCTTTGCACAACTTGTTAGGGAGCCTTCACACGGAGTAAATGCACGTGTATTTTTGTAAAATACACATGTAAAAATACACGTGTAAAAATACACTCCCATTGACTTCAATGACATTTTACAGGCGTATTTTTACGCGTGTAAAAAATATCATTGAAGTCAATGGGAGTGTTATTTTTACACGTGTATTTTTATATGTGTACTTTGCAAAAATACATGCGCGTTTACTCTGTGTGAAGGCTCCCTTATACTGGGCAGTACTGTCAGTGACCAATTGCTTCACCCCAAATGTGAGAAGGAGCGCTATCGAAGATCCTTCCTCCCAACTGTGGTCAGGCTGTATAATCAATACCAGGTTAAGCGGAGATCACTCCGCACAGAGAACTAAATGATCCTGAAGTCTTATTTTCTTCTTAGATGCTATGACTCCTAGTATACTCTCTATCTGCCATGAGCTTGTATGTGTTCTTACTGTATTATCCAGGCTGCTGTAACACACTGAATTTCCCCATGGTTGGGACTAGGTCCATGTGTTGGCTGGATTTACCGGCCTGGGAAAGATAACCTAATGCTTAAAAGGCTGTCAAGTAATAATGCATAATAATTCACAATATAGCTTAGAATAGGTGAATACATGGTTGACGCATATTTTTTTTTTTAATAAAATGTAGTAGAAGTAAAAGAAAAAAACTGCATATGTGGTATTCCCATATTTGTAACTATCATGCAGTAAAAATATTTGTGTCTCCTTAACGTGAGCATTAAAGTAAATAGCTAAATAGCTTTTTTTCATGTATTTCATCTTTATAAAAATGTATGCAAATGAAATGCTAATATATTATTTTGTCAACATAAATCCTAAACTATCAAAAATTTGCCCTGCAATAAACAATGCATGGAATATCTGCGCAATCTAAATAAAATTGTCAAATAAAATCAAAACTTTATGGTAAAAAAATGTGAGATGGTAAATTTGAAAAAAATTGCCTTGCTGGTTAGAGGAATTTTTTTGATTCGGCAAATAAAGTGTATTCATTCCATAATAAAAATAATGAGAATGATGGAACTTTCCACTACATTTTCTGTGTTAACATCTCACAGTTTTCAAGATACAGTATCTGAATGGGGTCAATGCATGGCCCTTCTTTAGGATTAAAATCTGTCTTGGTCATGTATCGTCTGAACAGGTGTAGGACTTGCTATAGGTTTATTTTTATGTTTCTTTTGCTTATATAGTGCCAACATATTCGGCAGCCTTTTACGGATGTCAATGCTTACTGTCCCCAGGAGGGCTCACAATCAAAATTCCCTATCATTCTATGGAGCCTGAGAGGAAACCCACACAAACATTGGAAGGACATACAATTTCTGAGGCTGGACATCTGTGTGTCCATCACATGAGCAGCAGATTATTATCCTATTTAAATAAAATAGTATCCTAAGCAATCCCAAAACACTTACAAACAATACACAAAGTGTATTAGAAAATAATAATAATTATTATTATTATTATTATGATCATATAATGATAAATAATGTATGTAATAATAATAATAAATAAATAATAAAATGACAATAATAATATCAATAATAATAATTATTACTGTTAATAATGAAAAATAATTAAATAACAACTATATAATAATGATAATAATAATAATAATAATAAATATGATAATATAATGATAATGTACATAATAATAATAATAATAATAATAATAATAATAATAATCATAATATAATGACAATAATAATATCAATAATAATAATAATTACTATTAATAATAATGAAAAATAATAAAATAATAACAATAAAATAATAATACTAAATATCAATAATAATAATAATAACAACAATAATAATATAACCAAGTATTTGTAATCTTTTCCCCCAAAATCTAAGTACTGTAATAGCTAAAAATGACTAAATATGATCTTTCTCACATACAGTATACGTGGAAAGATTTAGCCACAAGAAATCCGGTCCTACAAATTCTCACTGGTGAGCCTGATGATATAACTTCGTGCCATTTTGTCTGTAATATAATGTAATACCTCTGTAGCACAAATGCACAGTCTGTGTACCTTGTAAATCACTTTGCCCTCTACAATGACCTTGATCCCCGGGGCTCTATTATGGTAAATTAAGGAACAGTCCCATTTCCAGAGTAGGTGTGCATTGACCAGTACAGCGTATCCTATTGCAATTTGTCCACAACTTCATCAAATGTGAAGGGATAACTTCCTGTAACATGTCAGTACTTAGCTTAAAAATTGCATATACCCAGAAAATCCCTATTACAGGCAAATGGCAAACCTCACTATTTATCTTATTACAAGCTAATGACAGAATACGCTTGTTATTTGTCCATAATGGTAGAATAAGTCCAGATGTCTGCCTGTATGAATTACTTTATTGATATATGCTATTTCCAAAATATGTGCACTCCAGCTTATTCCTGAGTGTATACTTCCTACTTTGTCTTATATGCAGGATGTCTGGAGAGGAAATTCTGTAATTACTAGAAAAACGGTGGTAGGTAATGTCTAGGTTACTTTAATATCCAGCAAGGAGGCTTTTCTTTCAAAGCATCTCATACCTGGAATTCTTCTCTATTCGCTACCCATGTGAGTAGTAAATTATTGGTAGATTTTTAAGGTTTTTCGGGAGCTTAGACTGTAGATGACATGTTGTATTCTTAGATGTGGTTACGTTATTTACAGCTCATTGACAGGAACGCGGGAAAGGTCTCCCGAGAATTCACAACACAAGAAAAAAAAAGGCAGCGTTCATATTGGTAAACTTCACTTATGCAACTCACTGTCCATAGACATTATTGTCAGGGTTGGATGTTCCATATGTGCAGGGGCCCTATAGGCCAGGCAGGGCGCACCTATATTATTATAGTATGTCCTCCTTTTATTATAGTACTAGCCTCTGCCCGCGACTTCGTCTGCGGGTTGTTGGCATCGATGATCCTATATTTAGCAAATTGCTGCCGTCGATGGTTTGCCTGCTCCAGCATTTCGGCAGCTGTTAAGCTGTCCTGCTGCTGAACTTGTTCCTCACACTGTGCCGGTGATTGTTCCTTCATCTCAGCAGCTCACTAGAACATCATATTAATGAGAGTGTTCTTTGCGTTGATGATCCGCATGCTCCGGCGTTTCGGCAGCTCTCAAGCTGGCCTGCCGCTGAACTTGTTTCTTGCACTGTGCTTGGGATTGTTCCGGCAACTCAGCACCTCGCTGGAACATCATATAATGTGCGTGTTGTTGGTGTTGCTGATCCGCCTGCTCCGGCGTTTCGGCAGCTGTCAAGCTGGCCTGCCGCTGAACCCGTTTCTGGTGCTGTGCCCGTGATTGTTCTGGCATCTCAGCAGCTCACTGGGACGCCATATAATGAGCATGTTGGTGGCATTCATGATCCGCATGCTCCAGCGTTTCGGCAGCTCTCAAGCTGGCCTGTCGCTGAACTTGGTTCTTGCACTGTGCCTGGGATTGTTCCGGCATCTCAGCAGCTCGCTGGGAAGCCATATAATGAGCTTGTTGGCGCCGTTGATCCTTCTCAGCTGCGCTTGAGAAGAACTCTGTGACTTCTGGCTCCTTCATAGCTGTTGTTGTTTGCAACAAATTAGATTCTCTTTTTCCAGGCATGTTAAAAATTGGCAAACTGCCAATCTGGATTAAAGGTGTTTGCCCATGTTTGTCAGCACTGGAGCAGATGAGATAATATGCAAAGGTGTCTACACATTGGGGGTTAAGTGTGTTTACACAGAGAGACAACAGCCCTGGCTAAGATAAGGCTGCTGCTAAGAGCTGTTTAATATAGTATGTGAACCTAAATTCATAACTGTCATGAAGCTATATCATTTACCGCGATAAAAAGTAGCTTATATTTTAATCGAGGTTACAATCTATCTGTGTGCCAAATTTCATTCAAGTCCGATCAGCCGTTTTTGCGTGATTGAGGAACAAACACACAAACATCCAACCTTTCACATTTATAATATTACTAGTAGGATAGGATGTCTTCCTCCTGCGGATTGTAAGGGTAAGTTCACATGGCATAATTTGTAAAAGCTGAAAAATTCTGCTGCGGGATTTCAGAATTTTTCTGCATTACTAAATCCAATAAAAAAATAAAAATAAATAAATAATAATAATTTAATAATTTTGAAAAGCATAAGAAATCATTGCAATGCTCCCAGATCTGGAATAGCTGTATAGCCTCAGTAGTTATAGAGTGATATCCCTATAGACTGTAATATAGTAGTATTGCAGTCTATGGTACAAGTAATCTAAGGATTGTAGGTTCAAGCATTAAAAAAATTCAAAAGTAAAAAAAAAAATTCTAAACAGAAAATAAAAGGCACCGTTCACATTGGTAGGCTCCGTTATGCCACAGACTGTCCATAGCCATGTCTGACTTTGTGTCTGTCCAAAAAAAGCGATTTCATGGTGGAGAGGCTGCAAGCGGACACCTGCAGATTGCTTTAAAAAAAACATTAAAATGTTTTTCTGCAATTTTGGCGGATTCACGACAGGTGGATATCAGGTGTCCTTAGACACATTTGTGGATGACATACTGATGCAATGCGGACATGTTTTTTTTTACAGATTGTGGATCAGTGTTTTTGGACATTTGTGGTCATGTTTAGGAGGCCTCAGGGTTCTTTTACAGGCAGATAAGCTACACATTGTCATCTAGCAATAATCATAAGGCTAAGTCCCCATGTACTTTCTCGCAGCAAAGAAGCATTGCGGGGAAAATCCGTGGCCGCAAACATTGTGGTTTTTCCCGCAGTGCCTTTCATAGAAAGTCCGTAAGGACTAGTTCACACTGGGGAAGTTGGCAGCGGATTTTGAGGCAGAATCCGCCTCAAAATCCACTGCCAAAAATGTCTCCCATTGACTTTAATGGGAGCTGCTCGCTTCTTTTTTTCGCTAGCTAGTAGCTAGAGTTGAGCGATCAGGATTGGAAAAGATAGGTTTCCGATCGGCGATCGAGAAAATTTCACAATCACGATCGGAATTCCGATCCCGATCTTTTCGGGCGGGATCGAGATCGGGGCTTATTTCCCACAATGCTTGGCTACTGGCCATTCATTGTGGGAAAAGCTTAGCACCCATAGGAATGAATGGAAGCGACCGGCCGCTTAACACCTTGCGTGCCGGCTGCGTCCATTCATTCCTATGGATTTACCGCAACCTGCCACTCTTCTGCTTCATCCCTGTTTTACCGTATACTCAGCTGAATATACGATAAAACAGGGACAAAGCAGAAGAGTGGCGCTGCTGTGAGGATGATGAGGCAAGTTCACGAGTAGATAGATACTACTGTACATTGACTTGTCTATCTACTGGACAAGTCAATGTACAATAATATCTATCTACTCATGAACTTCGCTCAACTTACCTGCTCAGAAGTGCTGCTGCTGCCCTCTGCTTGTCCGGTTCTCTGTACTTCATGTTGCTTCAGAGCGCCCTGCCACCTCCTCGGCCTCCCTAGATTAGTATTATAGAGAAGGTGGGGCTTAGGCTTAAAAGCACTCGTCTTCCCGCCCACATTCTCCAGCTGCACCATTCTCCAGCTGCAACAAGCCCCGCCTACTCCCTGCATCTATACAATATTAGTCTAGGGAGGCGGGGAGGGGGGGGGGCGCAGGGCGCTCCAAAGACGTGGACAGAGGACCGGACCAAGAAGAACTGGGAGCTACAACTGTGCAGGTAAGAGGACACCGTGGTGGGGGGGTTAATCACTAGACAGCGTGGGGTCCAAAAGTTGAAGCAATTTTTGGACTCCATGCTGTGTAGTGAATAGGATCGTTTTTAAAATCTGGTCTTCGATTATTTAAAAAATCCCAATGACTTGCATTGGGATCGAAATTGGGATCGGGTTCGGGTTTGAATGGAAAATTATCAGAAATTGGATTTTAAAAACGATCCTGAAATTTCAAGATCGGCTCAACCCCACTAGTAGCTGAAAAAAGAAGCGAGCTGCCCTATCTTGCCGCAGATTCCACAGCTGAATCAACCACAGCGTGAGGCTTGGCCCATTTATTTGAGCCTAATCCATCACAGAATGCCACGACGGGATGCCAGTGCACTGCATCGGAAATCACAGCGTGTCCACAGAAAAGTGCATGTGTCCGCTAGAATCCCATTGACTTTGCAGGAACTGTAAAATGCTGCATTTTTTTCCGTGGTGTTTACGCCAAGTGGGGCCCTGGTCTAAAGAAGTTTAAACAGACGTTCATTTGTTTGATCATTCATTCCTGCCTCTTCTCATTTTACATTTTTGATACATAGGGTATGATACTGAAAAACTAGGCATTGGGGGGAAGAGGGGGGGATAAACTAAGCCTTATATGTCTAAGGGCCCCTTCACACAGAGTTTATGCTCCGTGTATTCTGTGTACGCTCGGTGTATTCTGTACATTTTACAAGTGTAAAAATACACGTGTAAAATGTAGTTAGCCAATGCAGTTCAATGGCATGTTCGTATAACGCATGTCTTTTTGTGCACGTCTTTTTGTGCACATCTTTTTGTGCACGTCTTTTTACGCGTGCGTAGACGCGCGCAAAAAGACGCGTGTTATACGAACATGCCATTGAACTCAATGGCCAACTACATTTTACACGTGTATTTTTACACGTGTAAAATGTACAGAATACACCGAGCGTACACAGAATACACGGAGCATAAACTCAGTGTGAAGGGGCCCTAAGGTTAAAGCCCTACCTTGCGGAAATGCAGCTTTTTTTGTTGCAGTTTCTAGAATCAAAGCCACGATTGGATTTAGCAGAGGGAGAAGTATAAGAACTTCCTATATATTTCCCATTCCAGTTGAAGTCACTCTTGGCTTTGGCTCAAAAAACAGCAGCAAAATCTGCAACAAAAAAAAGTAATTTTTCCGCAACCTGTGGCCTCAGCCTAAGACTGCACCAGAAGTAAATCTGACATATAAACTAAAGGTTAACATCTATATTAGAGGTGAGGCCGCACTTGGTGTAAACACGGTGTTTTACAGTCAGAGCAATGTAGATGGGATTCTAGTGAATCCCATGCCCACTTTGCAGTAAAAACCACGCTGCAGACATGCTGCGATTCCCAAAACTGGTGTAGTTTTGGAAATCACAGCATGTCAATTATACCTACGGAAACGCCGGCGGCTTCCCCATAGATATATTTGTAACAGAAAGTCCGCGGAGGAAACCTCTGCAAACTTTCTGTCTAAAGCACTGCGGGAAGAACAACAATGCTTTGTTGCTACAATTTCTCATGCAACGCTTTTTTGCTGCGGGACGCCGCATGGGGCCTTAACCTAATATAGAAATGCAACGCTCTCGCCACGTACTAAAATACATCTGAAAAAGGGTAGTGGTTAAAAGAAGAATGTACTGTATAAACTATAAGCAAATGTGATTTTTAGTTGCAAAATTACACCACAAAATAGAGCACTTCTAAACTGGCATAGGACACTCGATTATTTGTTAAGTGCACCTGACACAATGAAAAATCTGGCACAGTTTTCAATACTGTTGATGTAATTAAAATAGACAGTTTTAGTTTATTTCCCGCTGAGGCCACACGTTGCGGAATACGCAGCTTTTTTGTTGCAGATTTTGCTCCAATTTTTTGAGCCAAAGTCAGAAGTGGCTACAAAAGGAATGGGAAATATATAGCAATTACTTATCTTTCCTACTTCTGCTCAATCCACTCCTGGCTTTGGCTTAAAAAACAACAGCAAAATCTGAAAGAAATCTGCCATCTGACATCTGCGTCAGTAATCCGTTAGGGGGAGTCCGCATGGGAACCCCCCGAACAGACTACCGAACACATTTGCAAGCAGTGTGCAGTGAAAGCCCATGGTTCCCATAGACTATAATGGAGTCTGTGTGCTTGCCGCGAGATCTCTGCAGGGAACATGTGGACAGGAAAGTACTTCACAATCTACTTTCTTGTCTGCATGTTTTGTGTGGGCAGCGCGCGGCAAGCACATGGACCCCATTATAGTCTATGGGGTCCGTGTGTTTTCACTGCACACTGCTTGCAAATGCATTCAGCAGTCCGTTTGAGGGTCCCCATGCGGACTCTCCAAACGGATTACCAAACACAGCTGTGAACCAAGGGTCAGGGAGAAAATTGGTGTATGCAGTTGATTCAACCAATGTATACCACACAAAATACATAAAACTTATCAAATGAATTCTGTGATCAGGATATTAGAAGAAAATTGTCTATAAAATATGGTAGTAATCAAAAGCCTTTATATATACCTACCTTATTATACCTTCTCATCACAGCTCATTTTAATTCTTTGTTCATCACTTTCTAAAAATTCATGACTTTTAATTTATTATTTATTTATTCTTCTATGGGGGCTTCATTTTTGTGGAACAAATTCTAGTTATTAATGGTACTACCTAATATTGTGTACGAGGTGCAGGTAGAAAAAAAATACATTTGTGCCATTAAAAATGACACATTACCTATACTCTGGGTCAGTAGGATCACGGTAATACCAAATTTAGCCTAAGGCCCCACGGGATGACCTGCAGGTATAAAGCGCAGCGGGAAAAACCATGTCGGGAACGCATCGTGGTTCTTCCCACAGCGCTTTAAACAGAAAATTTGCTGAGTTTTCCTCCGCAGACTTTCTCTTGCATATTATATCCAGGGCAAAGCCGCTGGCGTTTCCATAGAAATAATTGACATTCTGTGATTTCCAAAACGGTGCTGTTTTTGGAAATTGTGGCATGTCTGCACCGTGGTTTTTACCGCAAATTGGGCATGGGATTCGCAAGAATCCCATCCACTTTGCAGTTACTGTAAAACGCAGCAATTTTTCCATGGCGTTTGCGGCCCATGGGGCCTAGCCTAAAACAGTTTTTGTTATGCTTCAACATTTAATAAAAATAAAAAATAAAAAAATCAATAACCGTGTGAGGTGTCTTTTTTTTTTTTTTTTTTTTAATGTAGATTGTGAGCCCCACATAGAGCTCACAATGTACATTTTTCCCTATCAGTATGTCTTTGGAATATGGGATGGAAATCCATGCAAACACAGGGAGAACGTACAAACTCCTTGCAGATGGTTTTCTGCCCTTGGCGGGATTTGAACACAAGGACTCCAGTGCTGCAAGGCTGCAGTGCTAACCACTGAGCCACCATGTGGCCCCGAGGTGTGGCCCCGAGGTGTGGCCCCGAGGTGTGGCCCCGAGGTGTGGCCCCGAGGTGTGGCCCCGAGGTGTGGCCCCGAGGTGTGGCCCCGAGGTGTGGCCCCTAGGTGTGGCCCCTAGGTGTCTCTTTTTGTGGGGCAATTTTCAGCTTCTACTGATACTATTTTGAGGAATATGTTACTCTTTGATTTCATTTTCTTAAATTTTTTGGGGAGGCGAAAAACAACTATTCAGCATTTCGATTTTTTTATTATTATATATTATTATTATAATTATATATTATTATTAATATTCACCCACCATATCAAACACATATATTTATATTTTTATAGTTTGGCTAGTTTTGGCCACAGGTTACCTAATGTGTTCATGTTTGTTATTGTTTACTTATTGTTTTATGATCTAGGGAAAGGGCGGCGAGTTTAATTTTATATATATTATTCAAAATCGGTCTGATCGCCCATACAATATACCGGTAATACTAATCCACTGTATTAAAGAATATTGTAAGCTCTCTTTCCTTCTGTTACATACTGCATTTGGAAGCTCGTAACAGAGGAATACCAATGACGGTCCTGACAGCCTTCAGTAGGCTTCCAGCTACAAAGCTCCACGGGACAGAGATCTGAATCATTGTGACGAGGCGCTGCTTCTCTCTAGATTTCTTGGACTCTACTGAGTGTGATATCAACAGAATTAAATACCTGCAATCGATCTCTAATCATGTAATTGCCAATGGGTCATCTGAATGGGCTTCATGTTTAATGTCCTGACTATCATAACAATATCTTTTAATAAATTCTACCATCAAAGTAAGGAATAATAGATATAATGGATGTAGGACTTTTGTGAAAAGTGCTGCAAGAAAAACCGCAATGCACTGCTGCCGCAGTATTTCCCACTTCGCTTTTTTGCTGCGACACGCTACGTAGGACCTTAGCCCGAATGTTTCCTTTAGCTCACAATTATTGGTGAATTACAAGAAACCAGATATATACAATGTCAATTCCAGCATAATGGAGGATATCTATGAGTCATACCTGTATGTTCTCCATGGTCCTTATACTATCATGGAAATACTTCCCCACTTTGTAATATATTGATAGGTTAATTGCATGGCCAGCGTCAGCGCACAGCATAGCTGGGCAAGTTCCGGGGCCCTCAGAGCCTCTGGGGGCCCTCCGGCACTTGCCCGCCCCAACACTTTCCTGTCCAGATTTCAGCTCATCGGCGTCTGACGGACGCCGATGAGTTGAATACATAGGCGATTAAAGCAGGAGCTGTGAGCTCAGCTCCTGCTTTAACGCTGCGGGCAGGCTTCGGCATGTGTAGGCGCAAAGTGATGACGTCACATCGCGCCTACAACTATGTGAATGGAGTGAGAGAGCAGAGAGAGGAGCGGCAGGGGAGCGATGGAAGGTGAGTGTAAGTGTTTGTTTTGTATTAAACATTAAGGTGGAACATAATGAAGGGGGCCAATGAAACTGGAGGGCAAATGAAGGGGAGGGGGGGAGGACGGCATGACACTGGGAAAGATGAAGGGGGTGGGGAGAGAACGGCATGACACTGGGGCAGATGGGGGGGCGGCATGACACTGGGGCAGAGACGGGGGGGACATGAAACTGTGGGCAGATAAAGGGGGGAAGAGCGGCATGAAACTGGTGACAGAGATGGAGGGGGCCCAATGAAACTGGGGGACAAATGAAGGGGAGGGGGAGAACGGCATGACACTGGGGCAGATGATGGGGGGGTAGAACGGCATGACACTGGGGAAGATGAAGGGGGGAGAACGGCATGACACTGGGGCAGATGGGGGGTGGAACAGCATGACACTGGGGCAGAGATGGGGGACATGAAACTGTGGGCAGATGAAGGGGAGAACGGCATGAAACTGGGGACAGAGATGGAGGGGGGGACATGAAACTGGGGGGCAGAGGAAGGGTGTATATGAAACTGGGGGAGAGATGGAGGGGGGGCATATAATTTGCGGGTGACTGTAGGAGGATTATACTGTGTGGGAGCACATGAAAAATGAATGAGAATGGGCGGAGTCAACATAAAGTGGGTGGAGCTAAATTTGCAGCACATTTTGCCTTTCTACTCTTCAGAAGTTGGGAGGTATGGCGTTGGTGACGCCACAGTCCTGCGTGACGTCACTCACTTCATCTGCGACACACAGTGTCTCGACTCCCCCGCCTCCTTTACAAGGGGGCCCACTGAGGCTCTGTCGCCCAAGGGCCCATAAAAACCTGGAGCTGGCCCTGGTTAATTGTCTTCTTATACAATACTTTATTGTGAGTATACTCCTAATATTTCAGGGACAACATACACCATGTGAACACTTTCTCTGAACATTCCTGCAGATATAACTCCATATAAATTAAGTAGAATTACAAATAAATAAAATACAATTTGTCAAAATATGCAATAATAAGGTTAGTTAAACGACTTTACCTTCAATAACATTTAAAGATCTAGAGCAGGGGTGCCCAATACGTCGATCGCGATCTACTGGTCGATCGCAATGGACGTATGGGTCGATCGCAGGATGCAGCCAGGCATCCCCGCTGCCGCAGCCCCAGCCTGCCAGTGTCCAGAGATAACTCTCAGCCTGCACTGTGAAGAAGCAAACAGCAGGGATGCCTGGGCGGCCACCTCTCACGATCCGCCCGGCCAAGCCCACATGCCCCACCCACATGCACGCCCCGTCCGCCTACAGGCCCACCCTGACCCCGCCCACAAGAAGTGGGTAGTCGATCTTAGGGCTTGGTCATTTAAAGAAGTAGCTCATATGCTGACAAAGTGTGAGCACCCCTGATCTAGAGGATCATCTCAGCCAAGTTTAAGGTCATCAAATCCTTACACATGACATATATGGACCACAGCTTGTTGACCTTACTAGAGATGAGCGAGTAGTATTCGATCGAGTAGGTGTTCGATTGAATACTACGGTATTCGAAATATTCATACTCCATCGAGTACCACTCGCTATTCGAATGTAAAAGTTCGATGCAGAACCAGCATTGATTGGCCGAATGTTATACAGTCAGCCAATCAACGCAGGTTCTTCTCCTTTAGAAGTCTTCTCCGTGCAGCTTCCCCGCGGCGTCTTCTGGCTCTTCATTCACTTTGCCAGGCATCGGGCCTGGGCAGAGCCGACTGAGCATCTCCACTTGTATTGCGGGCATGCGCAGTCGGCTCTGCCCAGGCCCGATGCCTGGCAGAGTGAATGAAGAGCCAGAAGATGCTGCGGGGACGCTGCAAGGAGAAGACTGCTCGGAGGATCCAGCCCGACCCTCACTCGTGGACTTGGTAAGTATAATTTGATTGAACGTTGCCTACCCCCGAAACGAGCATTTTCCCCCATAGACTATAATAGGGTTCGATATTCGATTCAAGTAGTCCAATATTGAGGGGCTACTCGAAACGAATATCGAACCTCGAACATTTTACTCTTCGCTCATCTCTAGACCTTACATTGTGTTAAAATACAAGTAGGACATGAATGTTAGATATTGATACACTACTAAAGAGAGTGTTTAACCCTTAAAAATTCTTATACTTGGGTGTAATAGGCAGAACATTTATAAAATATTCAAAGGTTTTCAATCCAGTCTAAGGATCTGGGGATAATATCACTCCTTAAGGAGTGAGCACCTTCAGAGGCATATGGAGACTTACAAAGCTGTTTTTGCTTCACTGGGGGACTATGGGAAAAGTATGCAAATCTGTTTTCTAATATGTAAATAGGTAGAAGTGCCTCTGCAGTGCAGTGCTTCTGCTTGCTTCCTCTAGGGGAAGCCCCCTTAAACATCATGCACTACTTTTTCAACAAGCCTCAATGCTATGATGCGAGGATTAACCAAACCTTTTGGAATAAATTTACTGGTTTGGTTAAACTTTGCATCATAGCATTGAGGCTTGTTGAAAAAGTAATGCATGATGTTTAAAGGGGCTGCCCCTAGAGGGCAGCAAGCAGAGGCACTGTTTTCCTATTTACATCTTGGAAAACAGATTTGCATATTTTTCCCACAATCCAGATTAGTGAAGGATAAAACTGTTCTATTACCGTTTACTACTATGTTTAGTCAATAAAGTGACTTCTTGCCTATTTGTATAGACATTCAAAATGGCCATTTATGTTCATCAGTTTTTTATTACTCTGGATAGAAACATAGTGACCCATCCTAAAGTGGTCTCTATAATAACAATGGCAGCTGAGTATAATAATACTACATCCTCAAACAAACATCATACAATTTGTAGGGGGGTTCAGGATTATCAATAATTTTAATACCTGCTTTTTCTGGGTTTAGGGTCCAGTGGGCGGTCTTATTCAGTGATTGACAGCCTTATTTTTAATAAAAGCACAGGCAAAGATACTGGTCGATTATTAGAATTTTTCCCATTATATATATATATATATATATATATATATATATATATATATATATATATATATATCTATATACTTTGCAGCACTTTACCAAGATTGATATCATATACACTGATCCCAGTCCTTAACACACAGAGAACATACAGTGTTCATTCAATGATCATGGTTGGAGTTGAACCCAGAAACTCCAATTGTATATGGAAACACCACTAGCCACTGAGCCACCATGCACCCCCAAGTTCAGGAGTAGCATTTTTAGGGGACATTGGCTCCATTTACTTACACACCTCTGCTATGTTAATGTATTGGATATATTCTATGCCTGTGGACAACACAAAAGCCACGGTCATTATATGATAGAATGAGAGCATGTCTAGAACAGCGCTATTTATATATTCCCGGAGAACCCCTTTAATTCATATGTTCCTATTCTTAAAACACCAAGATGACATCAGATGAAAACTCGGTCATGGTTTAGTTATTAGCCTTAATTAAAATGTCAAAAATTACAGTCCACATCATTTTTTGAGAATATACCGCCACGTTCTATATTTAGGCGCTTTATGCTCCATGCAGTTTTCTTTGGTAAAATAAGAATGGATTATGAGGTGTGATTGTGAACAGGAGCCTTAAAACCACAAGAAAAACTAACAATCGCCGGGTACTTTCATCATATACTTTCCACTCAACAAAACATACACTTTGGTTTCCCTTAAATAACTCGATGCTAATCCATCTATTTGCTCAGTGAAAGTTACTACTCCGCTAACACTTTGACTTGTTGACTTTATAGAGCGCGGTTTAAGCACTGAAAACAAAACACAGAAGACTGGTCTTATTATGTGGGGAATAGTGTATGACTTGTCCTGGACGTCCTGTTCACCACCATTCCTTAGTCCTCAGTCTTTTTGGCATGGCTTGGGAATTGGCTGCCTTAAGAAATATGGAATGAAGTCGGGTTAGACGTGATTTATGACCTTACAGTCACTTGTAAAAATGCTTAAACCAAATACAAAGTTCCAAGCAAAAAAATAACTTTTTGGATGGGTTGTAATTAACATTTCATACAATATCTTGGTTTGCAAAAAATTAGGCCCATGAGAAGGGTATACACCAATGAAGGCCGAGTGAATACATGTTAGGTCCAATGTTCACTTCCCCAATTTATATTTAAGGGAACAACAAAAAAACATATTCTTAGTTTACCGATATACTGCAATCCGGTAGGAGCTTCCTCAGATATCTGCATCGCCCATGAGAAATAGGCCAGGTAGGATATAGGATACACAAGGGAAAATCGGTGGCCACTCCTGCCAAAATAATTCTCCCACAACAGCAGTGGTTACCACTTGTGCCTCCTAAATTCTATAGCTCAAACATCACATAGTCTGTTTTTCAATCTATGTGTTCTCGATGCAAAAAGGCAGAAAGGCAGAAGGACACACTTAGAGAATTGACTCCACCATTGTCAACCCCTCGGGTCAACCTCTTAGGAGAAGTTCTTGGTTTCAGAGTAAGCCGCTAATATGATTAATCTCACAGGGCATGCGGTTTGACAATATTTGCCCATCAATTATGTCAAAAGTTGCAACCAGATCTCTAAAAACTCCTTTAAAGAAGCTGTATGGCATAAAGACAGAAAATAACCATTATTTACCTGTTAAATTCCTTACTGCTCCAGTGTTATCTCCCTGGTGGTCCCTGCCTATCCTGCTGTCAGGATCTTGTTTTGTTGAACTCTTTTTTGCCAGAAGTCAAGATGGAGTTTTTTGTGTTTCCTGCCTGAGACTTAGGGCTCGTTCACATCTGCGTTGTCCTCTCCATAATGCAGGTTTCCGTTTCCTGCATAAAACAGAGCAGGAGACGGAAACCTGCAGGACTCTTTCTCACCCATTCATTTGAATGGGTGAGAAAGATGTCCGGCTGTGAGTGGCGGTGAGCGTTTTGCGCTCTCTGCTGCGAAACCGGGTTTTTTAATCCGGACACAGAGTTGGACATGCAGTACTCTGTGTCCGGATTAAAAAATCCGGTTTCGCGGCGGAGAGCATAAAATGCTCACTGCTGCTCACGGGCGGACCCGGTCTGTGCTTTGCGTCTTCTGGCATGCAGAAAACGGAAACCACAGAACGGAAAGAAGAACGCAGGTGTGAACCTAGCGTTACCCTGGTTTCCTGATTCTTGATTATTTAGCATGTGTGCATACCTCCCAACTTTTGAAGAACTGAAAGAGGGACAAAATGTGCGGCGCGCGTAGCGTGCCGCGGCAAATTTAGCCCCGCCCACTTTTGTGTTGACTCCGCCCACTCGTTAATTTTTCATGTGCCCGCACACAGTATAATCCTCCTACAGTCACCCTTAAATTATATGTCCCCCCTCTATCTCTCCCCCAGTTTCATATACACCCTTCATCTGCCCCCAGTTTCATGTCCCTCTTCCATCTCTGCCCCCAGATTCATGTCCTCTCCATCTCTGCCCCCAGATTCATGTCCCCCCATCTCTGCCCCCAGATTCATGTCCTCTCCATCTCTGCCCCCAGATTCATGTCCCTCCATCTCTGCCCCCAGATTCATGTCCTCTCCATCTCTGCCCCCAGATTCATGTCCTCTCCATCTCTGCCCCCAGATTCATGTCCCCCCATCTCTGCCCCCAGATTCATGTCCCCCCATCTCTGCCCCCAGATTCATGTCCTCTCCATCTCTGCCCCCAGATTCATGTCCCCACATCTCTGCCCCCAGATTCATGTCCCCACATCTCTGCCCCCAGATTCATGTCCCCACATCTCTGCCCCCAGATTCATGTCCCCACATCTCTGCCCCCAGATTCATGTCCCCACATCTCTGCCCCCAGATTCATGTCCCCACATCTCTGCCCCCAGATTCATGTCCCCACATCTCTGCCCCCAGATTCATGTCCCCCATCTCTGCCCCCAGATTCATGTCCCCCATCTCTGCCCCCAGATTCATGTCCCCCATCTCTGCCCCCAGATTCATGTCCCCACATCTCTGCCCCCAGATTCATGTCCCCACATCTCTGCCCCCAGATTCATGTCCACTCCATCTCTGCCCCCAGATTCATGTCCCTCCATATCTGCCCCCAGATTCATGTCCCCCCATCTCTGCCCCCAGATTCATGTCCCCCCATCTCTGCCCCCAGATTCATGTCCCCCCATCTCTGCCCCCAGATTCATGTCCCCCCATCTCTGCCCCCAGATTCATGTCCCCCCATCTCTGCCCCCAGATTCATGTCCCCCCATCTCTGCCCCCAGATTCATGTCCCCCCATCTCTGCCCCCAGATTCATGTCCCCCCATCTCTGCCCCCAGATTCATGTCCCCCCATCTCTGCCCCCAGATTCATGTCCTCACATCTCTGCCCCCAGATTCATGTCCCCACATCTCTGCCCCCAGATTCATGTCCCCACATCTCTGCCCCAGATTCATGTCCCCACATCTCTGCCCCCAGATTCATGTCCCCACATCTCTGCCCCCAGTTTCATGTCCCTCCATATCTGCCCCCAGATTCATGTCCCTCCATATCTGCCCCCAGATTCATGTCTCCACATCTCTGCCCCCAGATTCATGTCCCCACATCTCTGCCCCCAGATTCATGTCCCCACATCTCTGCCCCCAGATTCATGTCCCCACATCTCTGCCCCCAGATTCATGTCCCCACATCTCTGCCCCCAGATTCATGTCCCTCCATCTCTGCCCCCAGATTCATGTCCCCACATCTCTGCCCCCAGATTCATGTCCCCCATCTCTGCCCCCAGATTCATGTCCCCACATCTCTGCCCCCAGATTCATGTCCACTCCATCTCTGCCCCCAGATTCATGTCCCTCCATCTCTGCCCCCAGATTCATGTCCCTCCATCTCTGCCCCCAGATTCATGTCCCTCCATCTCTGCCCCCAGATTCATGTCCCTCCATCTCTGCCCCCAGATTCATGTCCCTCCATCTCTGCCCCCAGATTCATGTCCCTCCATCTCTGCCCCCAGATTCATGTCCCCACATCTCTGCCCCCAGTTTCATGTCCACTCCATCTCTGCCCCCAGATTCATGTCTCCACATCTCTGCCCCCAGATTCATGTCCCTCCATCTCTGCCCCCAGATTCATGTCCCTCCATCTCTGCCCCCAGATTCATGTCCCCACATCTCTGCCCCCAGTTTCATGTCCACTCCATCTCTGCCCCCAGATTCATGTCCCTCCATATCTGCCCCCAGATTCATGTCCCCACATCTCTGCCCCCAGATTCATGTCCCCACATCTCTGCCCCCAGATTCATGTCCCCACATCTCTGCCCCCAGATTCATGTCACACATCTCTGCCCCCAGATTCATGTCCCCCCCATCTCTTCCCCCAAATTCATGTCCCTCCATCTCCACCCCCAGATTCATGTCCTCTCCATCTCTGCCCCCAGATTCATGTCCCCACATCTCTGCCCCCAGTGTCATGCCGTCCTCTCCATCTCTGCCCCCAGTGTCATGCCGTCCTCTCCTTCATCTGCCCCCAGATTCACGTTCCACCTCCACATTAAACTTACCTTCTCCTCCGCTCCCTCGCCGCTCTCTGCCCACCTCTCTCGCTGACACATGTGGCTGAAGGAAGGAGCTGACACAGAAAACTGAAAGGACCTGGAAAGGGGAGGTTCCTTTAGTGCTACTGCTCTGTGATTGGCTTGTCATGAGGTCATGTGACTGTGATGTCATCAAAGGTCCTGTAGCCACTGGTATGTAACATCTGCAGATAAGGTTGAGTCTAAATCCTAGTAGCTCCACCCACACCAGAGTCCGATCACATGGTCATGACATCATCAGAGGTCCTTTAGCATCTACCCTACAGATGAGTGGCCAGGATTCATTGTGTCTTATGGAAGTTGTCTGTTGTATGGAGGAGAGGAAGCTGCAGTAACGTGACACACACAGGGACTTTCCTTTAGTTACTCTGTCTACTGGTAGTAATGTCAGGCATTTGGGGTTATTAATTTAGTTTCATTAACTCCATGTGCCTCACATTAATAACAGTTAACCCCATCATGTCCCTCATATTAACCCCTGTGTGCCCCATATAAGGGTTACTAATATGTGAGACACATGAGGGGACTAATGAAGGACCTTAATTATGAAGATACCTAATTATTACCTCCATATGTCCCACATATCAGTAACTCTTATGTGAGGCACACAGGGGGTTAATGTGAGGGACATGATGGGGTTAACTGCTATTACTATGATCCCCATGGAGTTACTGAGCTGTAATGTACATGACCAGACTTTATCTGCAATGGTGGATTTTCCCCCCTCGGCTTATACTCGAGTCAATAAGTTATCCCAGTTTTTTGTGGTAAAATTAGGGGTCTCTGCTTATATTTGGGTCGGCTTATACTCGAATATATACTAAATGTGACCCCTGAGGCAAATGATTAGCTACAGTGGTCATGTGAATGATGTGTTGTATGTGACATCATCACTGCAGAGAGCCAGTGGATTTAGCAGGTAAGTCAAAGGAAAAGCCACTTTAACCATAGGGCCAATGGTGTATACACAACGGGCCCTATGTCTGCAGGGGCCTCCTCAACAGTCCCGGACAGTCACACATTTCAGGTGCTGTGCTGCAGCTCCAGGTGACAGGCATATAGATACTGACAGCCACCAAGTACATGTACATTTGGATTGTCTTAGGAGTGTATGCAGGTGATAGCGGTGAGCTTAAACCTGTACTGTAAAAAGTGAACAATGAACATGGGTTATATATTATAAAGATACTGAATTTAAAAAAAATATAGAAAAAAAACTAGAAAAATTAGGAAATCCCCTAGATGATGTAACTGTTCTATGCTCAGTATAAAAATATCCAAGTGTTTATAACCCTTAAGCTCATGGTCATTAGTGCTGGCAATAGAAGTTTTTGATGCCGCCATAATGCATACGGAAGGGTTAACCGTCTTCTTTGCATCTCCTTTTGGTGTCTTGCAAGGTGATAAAGCAGTGAAGGGGTAAGGGGGAGGGCAGCAGGACACTCTCTGCAGCTGCCTCTGTCACTCACTGTCTCTGCAGGGAGCTGTGTTTGCCCTCTATATCTTCATGACAGGTTGCTCCCATGTAACTAGCAAAAATAACAGCGGCTTCCTCCTAAGACAACCATTTGTTAGTGAGGTGCAGGGCTTATCCACAAAGGAGCATTAAAGTCAACATCAAGAATGTTTTCTGTTTCCCTCTTCTCATCCTTTTATTGCCAGTGTCATCCTGTATTAACCCTTTCTATACTGGGTCCAGTTACCTCTGCAATGATCGTTTACTGGACGGGTCAGTATAATATGTATAGCAAATATACTAGTCATTGTGGCTGATTTATCAATAGGGGATTTTTTTAGGCTAATTTTCTGACTTTGCATATTTTTTTCACTATTTTTTTTGCAACAAATCTATAAAAATGTCTCATGCCAGTTCATAACTTTGTGGGAGTCACTAGCGTTCACTAAGGTGGGCGTTCACACTACCTTTGGATGTCCTGACAGGGTCCGTTAAAAAACCAACCACAACTATCATAACGGAGAGTAATGGACACTGATTGATGTTAATGTGCCCAATTTTTTTTTATCATTAATGTGTCCGTTAAAAACATGGACACATTAACATCAGTTTGTGTCCATTACTGTCCGTTGTTATACCTCCTTTAAAAAAATAAAAATAAAAATTGTTCTGCTTTCTGAGCCTGCACAGGAAAAATGCACAGTATAATGGACGAAATACTAACCAATGACAATGAGCCAAAAGCGCACTCTAGGGAATCATCCCCGTGTGTACAAATTGCAGCAAATATTAACACATAAAGTATCTGCTGGGGTCCTGGGGATTATAAACACAGTGATGTCGCAGGTAAAAACTAAGGACCACGATAATGGCAGGGTACAGAGATATCAAACACATCAAAATAATACAAGACTAAAGAGCACAGTACAGGGAATTCATGCTACGAGGATAATGAATACTGTAATGTTACAGCACAGTGATAATAAACAGTGATGTCAGTAGAGGGATAAAAAATATAATGATGTCACAGTACAGGCATAATAAACACAGTGATGTCATAGTACATGAATTATTAATACAGTGATGTCACAGTACAGGCATAATAAACACAGTGATGTCACAGTATAGGGATAATAAACACAGTGATGTCACATTACAGGCATAATAAACACAGTGATGTCACAGTATAGGGATAATAAATGCGACAGTGTCACAGAACAGGCATAATAAATACAGCAATGTCACAGTACATGAATTATTAATACAGTGATGTCACATCACAGGGAAAATAAACAGCGATGTCACAGAACATGGATCATTAATACAGTAATGTCAGACTACAGGGAAAAAAACCCAAAACATTATGTGGATAATAAATAGTGATGTAACAGTACAGGCATATAAACTACATTGATGCCATCAGGGGCATAGAAATCATGAGGCAGCATAACAATGATCAGAGCTTTTGCCATATCAGATTCTGGCACATCTTAGATGTAACACAGCATATATTAGTGTATGTAGTTTGACATAAATTTTTCTGATTTCATAGAGTTATGGGTATGGATTATCAGAAAAGGGTGTATGGCTTAACCGTGCCAAGACACCAAATTGTGTCGTAGAATTTTGGCATAAAGTAAGCCAACGTAATGGTGGTATAAACTTAGACTAGACAGTCTAAACAAACACCAGATTTGTCATCCATCAGGTACTGTGATAAATCTGGCACATTTACAGATTGCCACTCTGAGTTTATTCTGTTTATTAGTAAATTTGGGCCACAATGTATGGAGCCAGAAGTTCACAGCTCCACATACTATGCAGTGGCCATTGACGTAACTGAGTGCTGGGCTTCAACTATCTACAAAGTCTACACAGTCTACAAAAATGTCCGCTTACAGCACTTTGCACTGTTTTTTCTGCCGATATCACCTGACCAGCAAGGATCCTGGGTCTCAGATTGAGGAAGTCCAGGGTAAAAAAAAAAAAAAAGTTCAGTATTTTTCCAGAAACACTATAATTTTTGTCTATGGGCTGTGTCTAGCCATAGCACAAGCGTGGTCCTGTTTCTGGAAATACAGCAGACCATCTTGAATCCCGGAAATGATATTTCACTATAGAAGAGTTTTGCCAGTATATTTCCTAACACTGAAACTATTCCTTGGTACTCTCTCAAATTTCTTTGGTAGCTTTCGTTTCACTGCTTGCATCAATAGTCGGCATAAAGTTTTGGGTTATAACCCGTTTTTCTCTGAAGTCCAGATTTACACCTCCGAGATTTCTGTATAGAAGGCCTTTGCATTCATGCATGTAATAAATCCTTATTTAAGAGAGCTAGTTAACTTTATGTAAGGGCTCTTAGCGTCATTTGTACGTGGGGTCCCCTGTTACATATCATCCCCTCGTCCTTCACAACTCTGCAGGTGTTTTCATAATTACCGCTATAAACAGTCTACCTCCTGCTACAGTCATACAGTGTGCATAGTAAAGGAGACCAGGCATTATATGAGCCTGAAATCCTCAAAACAGACTTGTAAAAGGCTAACCTAATACAGTAGGGTGTCTTTGGTTGTCTTAACATAGACACTCAGTATCTTATGAGCTTCCACCAGAGTCCATTTATTGGAGGTCCAATAATTGTGATCAATAAAACAAAGTGGTAGAGTTGCTAGAAAAGTGTTGCGCCATTTTGTCTATGATGGGCTCTGGAGGATGCATGATTGACCCACTATTGTAAATATGTGGCCCCTTGGAAAAGTAAAGCAGACCCAACTAGAGACAAAGTGGTGCACTGCTTTCCTAAGTTCACTTCTACTTCGTTTTAGTGATAGGAGTCACAGCAAACATCCACCACATTGGTATCATACTGAAGGCATATTTAACTAGTGTCTATGCTGAGAAACACCCTTTAAAGTGGTCACCCCATGAACATCGTCTATCCACAAGGTGGAGATAAGTGTCTGAAACCACTTGTGGGATTAACACTGATCATGACAATGGGGTTCTGTATTCCCATGTCAAAATGTTCACCCTGCAACTCTATGGAACAATGTTTGGTTCTTGGTTAGAGGTTGTCCCTAAATCTTTAAACAGGGCCGGCTCCAGGTTTTTATGGGCCCTTGGGCGACAGAGCCTCAGTGGGCCCCCTTGTAAAGGAGGTGGGGGAGTCGAGACACTGTGCGTTGCAGATGAAGCGAGTGACGTCATGCAGGAGTGTGGCGTCACCAACGCCATACCTCCCAATCTTTTAAAGAGTAGAAAGAGGGGCAAAATGTGCGGCGTGCTCTGCGCGCCGCTGAAAATTTAGCTCCACCCACTTTTATGTTGATTCCACCCATTCTCATTCATTTATTATGTGCTCCCGCACAGTATAATCCTCCTACAGTCACCTGTAAATTATATGCCCCCCCTCCATCTCTCCCTCAGTTTCATATACACCCTTCCTCTGCCCCCAGTTTCATGTCCCCCCTCCATCTCTGTCCCCAGTTTCATCACGTTCTCCCCCTTCATCTGCCCACAGTTTCATGTCCCCCGTCTCTGCCCCAGTGTCATGCCGTTCCCCCCCTCCCCTTCATTTGCCCCTTCAGTTTCATTGGGCCCCCTCAATCTCTGTCCCCAGCTCCATGCCGTTCTCTCCCCACCTCCTTCATCTTCCCCAGTGTCATGCCGTCCCCCCCCCCTCCCCTTCATTTGCCCCCTCAGTTTCATTGGGCCCCCTCCATCTCTGTCCCCAGTTCCATGCCGTTCTCTCCCCACCCCCTCCATCTGCCCCAGTGTCATGCTGTTCTCCCCCCTCCATCTGCCCCAATGTCATGCTGTTCTCCCCCCTCCATCTGCCCCAATGTCATGCTGTTCTCCCCCCCTCCATCTGCCCCAGTGTCATGCTGTTCTCCCCCCCTCCATCTGCCCCAATGTCATGCTGTTCTCCCCCCCTCCATCTGCCCCAGTGTCATGCTGTTCCCCCCTCCCCTTCATTTGCCCCCCAGTTTCTTTGGGCCCCCTCCATCTTTGTCCCCAGTTTCATGCCGTTCTCTCCCCACCCCCTTCATCTTCCCCAGTGTCATGCCATTCCCTCCCCTTCATTTGCCCCCCAGTTTCATGGGCTCCCTTCATTATGTTTCACCTTAATATGTAATACAAAACAAACACACTCACCTTCTATCACTCACCTTCCATCGTTCCCCTGACGCTCCTCTCTCCAGTCACATACGCGATGCAGGAGCTGTGAGATCAGCTCCTGCTTAGCTCCGGCCCGGCTTGCGTGTGTAGGCGTGATGCGATGACGTCATCGCGCCTACACACGCAAGCCGGGCCGGAGCTTTAAAGCAGGAGCTGATCTCACAGCTCCTGCATCGCGTATGTATTCCAGCTCATCGGCGGACGGACGCTGATGAGCTGAAATTGTGACAGGCAAGTGCCGGGGGGCCCCCAGAGGCTCTGTGGGCCCCGGCACTTGCCCGACTATGCCGTGCGCTGACGCCGGCCCTGTCTTTAAACCATTTCAGGGCTTTAATCCCCCCAACGCGCGCGCGCGCACGCACGCACGCACGCACGCACGCACACACACACACACACACACACACTTGTTTTAAGCCATTGTACATAAATATGTTTTTCTATATGAAAAACCTAATTGTCACTCCCCAGCTTCTGGCACAGAGTTGTCTCCCCTGCCTCCCCCTCCACCCTTTTTCTTATTACTCACTTTTTATGTCCCCCCTAGTTTCCTTTATAGATTTATATAGATTATGTCACCATTTTATTATTGTTTGGTAAATGTTAGTATAAGACTAGAGATGGGTGAACCTCTCAAGATTTGTTTAGTTTTGGGTTCAAGTAGCTCATGACCAAAATTATTTTTTGATCAAACAAGTTTAGTATGATTGACACAATAATAATAATAATAATAATAATAATAATACTAATAATAATAATAAATACATTTTATTTATATAGCGCCAACATATTCCGCAGCGCTGTACAATTAGTAGGGTTCAGATCCAGACAGAAAGATACATTACAAAGAAAGTCATTTCATGCAATGGGACTGAGGGCCCTGCTCGCAAGAGCTTACAATCTATGAGGTGGAGGGGGTGACACAAGAGGTAGCAGGGGCGGCATTGCTTATGCAGAGGTCAGACACTTTTGTAATAGAGGTGACTGTCATTACATAAACATAAGACTTTATGAGCCGTCAACAGTTGTGTCCTTTAACATGTGGATGGTGCCTGGACATAAAAAGTTAGCCTGAAATGGTATCATATCATGTGGGGTAATGTGGGAGCGGGGACAGAGGAGGGTTAAATTTTGGGGATTCTAATTATAGTACGGAAGGGTTTACATTAGAAATTGTGATAGGCCTGTCTGAAAAGATGTGTGTTTAGTTTGCGTTTGAAACTGTAGAAATTGGGAGTTAATCTGATTGTCCGGGGTAGAGCATTCCAGAGAAGTGGTGCAGCTCGGGAGAAGTCTTGTATACGAGCGTGGGAGGTTCTGATAATAGAGGATGTAAGTGTTAGGTCATTGAGTGAGCGGAGAGCACGGGTTGGGCGGTAGACAGAGATGAGGGAGGAAATGTAGGGAGGTGCGGCATTATGGAGAGCCTTGTGGGTGAGGGTGATAACTTTGCATTCAGAATAGATTGTAGAGGGGAGAGTTTAGTAAGGGGAAGACCAATTCGTAAGGAGTTACGGTAATAATAATAATAAATTTTATTTATATAGTGCCAACATATTCCGCAGCACTGAGAGTTTAGTGAGGGGAAGACCGATAAGTAAGGAGTTACAGTAGTCAAGGCGAGAATAATCAGAGAGACAATAAGTGTCTTTAGTGTATCTCTGGTAAGGAAAGGGCGTATTCTGGAGATGTTTTTGAGGTGGAGGTGACATGAACGTGCGAGTGATTCGATATGGGGAGTGAAGGAAAGGTCTGCATCAAAAATGACCCCGAGGCAGCGGGCATGCTGCCTAGGAGTTATAGTAAGGCCTGAGACTACAATGGATATATCAGGGACAGATCTATTAGATGGTGGAAACAGTAGTAGTTCAGTCTTAGAGAGATTTCGTTTCAGATAGAGCGATGACGTGATATTAGAGACAGCAGAAAGACAGTCACTGGTGTTCTGTATGAGTGCAGGGGTGATGTCCCGGGAAGATGTGTATAATTGGGTGTCAACAGCATAAAGATGGTACCTGAAGCCAAATCTGGTGATGGTTTGTCCAATGGAGGCTGTGTAGAGAGAAAAGAGCAGGGGGCCTAGGACTGAGCCCTGAGAAAGAGGGGAAGAAACAGAGCCTGCAAATGATACACTGAAAGTGTGGTCTGAGAGATAAGAGGAGAACCAGGACAGCGCAGTGTCCTTGAGGCCGACTGAGCGGAGCATAGTGAGGAGGAGTTGATGGTCAACAGTGTTAAAAGCTGCAGAGAGGTCCAGAAGAATAAGAAGAGAGAAGTCACCATTAGATTTAGCCGTCAGGAGATCATTGGAGACTTTTGTAAGGGCCGTTTCAGCAGAGTACAGAGCGCGGAAACCAGATTGTAAGGGGTCAAGCAGAGAGTTAGCAGAGAGATAGCGGATTAAACAAGAATAGACCAGGCGTTCCAAGATTTTAGAGATGACGGGGAGGTTAGAGACGGGTCGATAGTTAGCAGCACAGGACGAGTCCAGGGAGGGTTTTTTCAATAGCAGAGTTATAACAGCATGCTTGAAGGAGGATGGGAAGATTCCAGAAGAGAGAGGTTAAATATTTTAGTAAGGTAAGTCGTGACAGCAGGCGACAGAGATTGGAGAAGGTGTGAGGGGAAGGGGTCACTACTGCAGGTTGTAGGGCGAGATGAAGAAAGTAGCTGAGAGACTTCCTCTTCTGTAACAGGTTCAAAAGATGAAGAAAAATATGGCACCGAGCCGACCCTAGTGTAGTAAATTCAGCACAAGTATGAGTAAAGGTAAGCAAATGGAGAGCCGCTCACCTTAGGGGGTTGTGTAGGACACAACAACCCCAACATTAAAAAAGATGTTAGAAACCGAGAGCGAAGCAGCTGGAAGAAACGTCACTGGGACGTAGAGGCATCAACAGACTGGGACCAAAATCTTCAGAAGGTTTGGCAAGGAGAAGCGCTCACTCAATTGGATAACGATATGTTTATTAAGGCACGACGCGTTTCAGGCGCTTAGGCCCTTTATCAAGTGCAATAAATCACCTTCCCAGAGCAGCTGGGAGACTTAGTGGCTCTGAGTTCAGGCTCAAGTTCATTGGGTGAGCGCTTCTCCTTGCCAAACCTTCTGAAGATTTTGGTCCCAGTCTGTTGAGGTTCAAAAGATGAGAATGGACAGTCTGAAGTGCGGTTGGTGAGGGGATCAGTGCTATGGTAGGTGTGGGAATCAATGCCACAGGGGGATTGGGCAGTTATTTCCTGACGGATCTTATCAATTTTATCATGAAAATAAGTGGCCAGGTCATGAGCGCCTGCGCCTTGGGTGTGAGTAAGAAGTGAAAAGTTTCAAAAAGCCTTTTAGGGTTGCTGGAGAGAGAAGAGATGAGGGTGGTGAAATAGACTTGTTTGGCGAGGTAAAGGGCAGAACTATATGTTTTAAGCATACCTTAACTTGGCTTAAAACATAGTGTAGAACACTGTCAGGGCTCCTAGGAACCTATCTATAAAACATAGTGTAGAACACTGTCAGGGCTCCTAGGAAGCTATCTATAAATCATAGTGTAGAACACTCTTAGGGCTTCTAGGAACCTATCTATAAAACATAATGTAGAATACTCTTAGGGCTCCTAGGAACCTATCTATAAAACATAGTGTAGAACACTCTTAGGGCTCCTAGGAGCTTATCTATAAAACATAGTGTAGAACACTGTCAGGGCTCCTAGGAACCTATCTATAAAATTGTGTACAACACTGTCAGGGCTCCTTATATATGTAATTTCTAGCTCTCTAAGGCCAAACACAGCCAAAGTTATGCAAACGTGAGTGACATTATTATATTTTGAAAATATAGAAAAAGAAAAAAACATACTGAGCAGCTCTTTGTGTGATATTGTAGGTACAGATATATATCAGAATCAAATAAATGGCTACTCACTTTATTTGGTTGTGAGAGGTCACAACCACCATATAAGCCATTGTGATCTGTAGTACAGGGGCACCAGAAGGTACAGTTCTTGCCCCTTTCCTCTTCACACTGTATACTGCTGACTTTAGGTGCAACTCATCTACGGTAGCTGCTACTTGCAAAAGTACGATGACTCTGCAATACTAGGCCTCAGCACAGACAGAGATAACAGGGAGTACAGAGACTTAAAATGGAATTTTGTAGAATGGTGTCAGCGGAACCACCTCAGGATTAATGCCAAGGAGACCAAGAAGAGGAGTTGGTGGTGGACTTTAGTAAGCAGAGAAGAGCCCCGAATTTGGTGGACATCCAGGGGACAGGCACTGAGATAGGCAGGACCTATAAGTATCTGGGTGTGCTCTTCAAAATTAAGCTGGACTGGGCTGATCACCTGGATGCACTGTAAAGAAAGGGCATCAGCAGGCTCTATCTGCTCAGGAGGCTGAGCATCTTTGGAGTGCAGGGGCCACTTCATAGGGCCTTTTTCAACTCTGTGGTAGCATCAGTCATATTCTTTTGAGTACAAAATAACAGTGGTACCGCACACTCTTATAGCAGAGTTGTGGTGCTAGCAAAAAAAGGTCCTTCGACCTAGTAATCAAGTAAAAGTAAATTTTGCTGCACAAACTATATTTGCATTGGGAAAGTGTAAAGATTTATTTTACAATAGAACAAACGCCATTGACACAGTGCAAAGAAAAAATTGAAAAAGGCAAACTAGATCAATCAATGTTTTGACGTTTCGGTCGTTAGACCTTCATCGGAACAGATGAGCCCCCTGAACCCACCACCTGTACTGGGTCCAGGGGGCTCCCCAGGACAGAGCTGGACCTTCTAATAAGCCTGTCAAGCCTATTTCTATTCCTAGCTGGTATGTTACTTCCCCAGCAGGCCACTCAAAAGAATATCAATCAATGTTTTGACGTTTCGGTCGTTAGACCTTCATCGGAACAGATCTAGTGCATAGCATGGCAGGGAGAAGTGTATAATGTGTATACGTGCCAGAATGCAAGCGTGTTAACTCCGTGTGAACTGTCCCTATGGAAACACCGAAGGTTTTCCTATAGATATAATGGAAGCAGAAAGTCCGCAGACACTTTCTGTAAAAAGCAGTGCAGGAAAAACCGTGAAGCATTGCTGCCGCAGTTTTCCCCACATCGCTTTTTGGCTGTGGCCCGCAACGTGGGGCCTTAGCCTAACACTCTTTCTAAGCACTCTTCTGTGATATGTCAGGGTTCTCATGGAGAGTTCCTCTGTAAGGGCCCTTTCACATGGAGTATACATTGGCTGATTCTGAACGTGTAAACGTTCCGAATCAGCGGCATTTAAAACAGATCCCATTGCTTTCTTTCTTTTTTTTTTTTTTCTTTTTTTAAAATGTAGATTGTGAGCCCCACATAGAGCTCACAATGTACATTTTTCCCTATCAGTATGTCTTTTTTTGGAATATGGGATGGAAATCCATGCAAACACTGGGAGAACATACAAACTCCTTGCAGATGTTTTTTAGATCCCATTGCTTTCTATGGGAGCCGGCACACATGCGCTCCCCATAGAAATGAATGGAAAAAAGCAGCCCACTCATTTCTATGGGGAGTGCAGGTATGCCGGCTTCCATAGAAAGCAATGGGATCTGTTTTAAACGCCGCTGATTCGGAACGTTTACACGTTCAGAATCAGCCAATGTATAATCCGTGTGAAAGGGCCCTTACAGAGGAACTCTCAATGAGAACTGGAGTACTGGGTTGTTATAAAGGCAACCACTTTCATCTAGTAGGGTTTATTCCTATGCAGAGACAGATTCATTAAACTCATACTTGTAGTGGGAGTAAATTGGAGCAGGATGACTACAGACTCAATGAACTCTTACTTGTTTACCTGTCTATATGACACAGCAGTGGGAGTCATTGACACAGAAGACAATATGGTCTCGACACTCAAATATATTTTCTCCTGTAACTGGAAAACTTCCCAAAATATTTGTCTCGCACTTAAATTAAATTTCCAGAAATGAAACAAAGAAATTGACGGAGATCCCAGACTCTCCCATTAACTGTTCTTATCACTATTGATCAGGATTTCTCAGTCACACTCTCAAGCTTTGGAGACATTTCATACTCAGTAGGCAACATTCTATGTACACCGTGCCAACTTAAATAAAAAAAAAATCAAGGACGGGGTAGTTGGTGTGCCGCGCAATAACTAATGTCGTCAAACCCTACATATGTTATTATAACAGGACTTGCAGCTGTAATACACAGAGTAGATTACCTCAGTATTACAGCTGTGTGAACATGAAAGAATTCTCACAAAGTGCAGCAGAATGCCAGGACCCATATATACAGTACAATGCTCCTTATTTTCCCTACGCATGGTATAATGCTCCTTATTGCCCGGACACAGTAGTATAATGCTCCTTATTGCCCAGACACAGTATAATGTTCCATATTACCCCTCTACAGGGTATAATGTTCCTTATTGTCCTCTATATACAGTACAATTCTCCATATTGCCCCCTATACACAGTATAATGCTCCATATTGCCCCTATACATAGTATAATGCTCTATATTGCCCCTATACATAGTATAATGTTCCATATTGCCCCTATACATAATATAATGCTCCATATTGGCCCCTATACACAGTATAATGCTCCATATTGCCCCCCTATACATGACCCTACTGTAGTAAGGGGCCCCTTTGGACAGCAGGGCAGTCCTACATTTGCTGTCCCACTGTTCAGGGCAGTGAGTCTGCACTACCCCAACTACCTCCTGCTCCTCTGGACACCGATGAATTGACACCAGTGAGGAAGTAGGGAGCCGTCTATTTCCTGCTTCACCACCCTTCTGCTGTTTTTGCTGCCGGTGTCCTGGGAGCAGGAGGCGCAATGTAGTGACGTCACTTACATCACACCTGTTACTCCTTAAAGACTCCAGGACCAGAGAAAGCAGTGAACAGGGGAACGAGGAAAGGTGAGTATAAGGTTTGTTTTTTTCTTTGACATATACAGTGAGGGACATGAAACTGTGGAGGCATCCTGGGGGGGGGGGGACATGAAACACTGGGGGCAACCTTGGTGAGGACATGATACTATGGGGGCAACTTAAGGGGGCATGTCAGTGTGGGGGACATAATACTTTGGGGGCAACCTGTAGTGAGGACATGATATGGGGGGTGAGGATCTGGGCATGACACTATGGGGGATCCTGGGGGTGAGGGGACATGATATTGTGGGAGAAACATGGGGTGAAGACTTAATTGTGTGGGGGAAACCTGAGAGGGACATGTCAGTGTGGGGGGACATGATACTTGGGGGCAACATAGTGTGAGGTCTTATATGGAGGGAGTCTGTGCATGACACTATGGGGCCAACCTCATGGGAGGGGGTACTGTGGGGGCAACCTGGAATGTGAACATGATTCTGCGAGGACACATGATACTGTGGGAACAACATGGAAGGGGGGGGGGGTATTGCGGTGGGGACAGCCAGGGAGATGGGCGGAAATGAATTTGAGGGGGCAACCTAGACGGGACATCATGAGGGGCATATTGTATGGGTCCACTAGGGAACCATTATACTATATGAGAGCAACTAAAGGGTGTTATCCTATGTGGAGGCCATTGAGGGAGCATTACAATTTGTGCAGGTCAGGTATTTGTAGGTGGTGATGGGGCCCACTTATGACATCTTTCCACCAATGTGTTAAAATGGCTCTGGGCACTGACTGTGCTCTCAATTTTTTTTCTGTTAAATGTCTGGAAATTGTATAGACAGTGGTGTGTAATGAAGATGCATCTAATACCTGGATAGCTAAAATGAAACTGTAGGAGCTGCTTGTAGGCGGATCAAATCATCCTCTCTATTGGTGGTCTGTCTGGACCGTCCAAAGCCTGTTCACTGGGTATGTGTGTTCCCTCATGTAACCGCTGCTCTCAACACCTCCTAACAACAGCCTAGATGGTGGACAATGCATAGGAATGACCATCCTGCTTCTCTTAGTCCATTGATGTGCCCCATCTCGAATTCTCAGTGTCTCAGTGTGTCATAGCTGAATGTTTAGCAGTCAACAATCTCTTACCAAGAGGTACACTACCCAAAAGAAGTATTTGAGAACCTTTTTATAGGGCTCTTTTATAACGCACATGTGACAAGACCCAGTATTTAATCAGTGGTCGCTCCGTCATGGTTTGGGCCATGTTCACGTGGTTGCAATTGAGCCCCATTGTCTGGGTGCAGGGATCAATGACCGGTCCTCGGTATGTGCAACTTATGGCAGACCATCTGCACCCCTTTCTGGTGTTGAAGTTCAAGTTCAAGATGCAACATGTCATCGCTCGTTGGTGGGATAGGACTGGCTTAATGAACACACCAGTGACCTCACGATCCTCGATTGGCCTGCCCGCTTGCCCGATCTCAACCTCATAGAGCATTTATGGGATGCTGTGGATACTAGTGTCTGCTCCATGGACACAGCGCCAACTACACAGGACCAATTGTGAGCTGCAGTGCAGACTGCGTGGATCAATATCCCTCCAGAACTCTTCCAACACCTCGTGGAGTCCATGCCTCGTCGTCTTGCTGCAGTTATCAGGGCTCGCGGAGGGGCGACCCGTTATTAATGGCACCTCCATTACCTTCCAATGACTTTTGGCCACTGAGTGTATATGGTTAATACACTATAGTTTGTAAAGTCTGTGACGTTCAAGGTGTCATGGTAATAAATGTTCTCAATGTTGTCTCCTGCTATGATATAATCGGTGCTGCTTTATTCAAGTACTAATTCTTGACTAATATATTGGCAAAAATAAAATATAGTCAGTGAACCTTGAAAAATGTATAGAAAAGGGTTGGGGTAACTAGACATTAGAGTGGAATGTCTAATAAATCTGCTTGATATATCCTCATTCAATGAGACAATCACCATCTGCCAACAGTATTACCAGTGCCAGTGACTCCAATCACCACTTACCAGCTACACTCCAACATAATCTCTGCGTTGTCCCAGTTCCATCGATTGGACGTTCCGACAGCCAATAGCTCTGCCAGTAGGACCTTGTATTATGCTTGGATGTAGATGTGATGCCTCATTAGCTTGCAATCAAACAAAGCCAAGGTGGCACAGTGCATAGATATAAATCCTCACCTACTCTTAAACACTGACATCAGCTTAAATATTACCATGTGTCTGGGTCCCTGGAAATTATAACAGCTGATAATCCATATGTGATATGTTATGACACGTCTATGATTGCTTCATGTTTTTTTTTTTAGTTATTTAGAGTTCCAACCTTGAGATTCTTCCCTTCCAAGAGATGGTTTTCTTCTGAGTAGATGACAAATTGACAGGATAACGGAATGATAGATGGAGATGATTTACAGACTTGTTGGCTGTAGGATCGATCCACTTGTGGGATCTTGATTCTAAGCCATGTATACAACAGAACATCAAAGCTGGACATCTGCATAGTATCACATTGACTTCCCATTGTGTAAGAATAATATAGCTACCCAAATTAAAGATGTGGTTACTGGCAGATATCTACCAGATAGATCCTTGCCAAACCTCATTATCATACACTAAAAGTATTTATCAACAAAGTGTCTCCTCGAACAAATTTCAAGCAATTTTATCGAATCCAGAGGGGATATTTTTCTTAATTTCATTAACATGTGTCTGGTGTAGTTCAATATTCCTGCCAAATCTTATTCCACTACTGTATAAATAACCCCCATATTATTACAGTAATTTATTATTTGGTTAATTGCATTCCTATGGATTGCAATTTTTTTTTTTTAGAAACATTTTTATTAGTTGAGTTCAGACAGTTATTTAAGTAACATATTAACTACTTATGTAGAGCGGCAGATTTGGTTGGTTCCAACAGCCCTGGTACTATTGGCGTGACTCTAGTCAACTCATGGCACATGGAAGTCGGGATATGGTTTGCCGAAGATCAAAAAGTGATCGCTAAAAATGCACTCTTCTACTCGGGTAGAGCTCAGTACTTAATACCTATGTCTTTGTATTACTTATACCTTAAAGAACAGGCCATTCTTGGCCGTTTTGAGAAAATATCTTGAATTTTCCAGGGGTGACCGTGTTTCTAAATGTCGGTACTGTCCCTCTTAAATGTGATGGGACAGTACATACTGTATGTTATACTTATGTTTTTTATTGGTATTTTGGACTTGTGACCCAGCCACCAATTGGAAGTTTTGTAGAGATGTTGCAGCTTGGCAATGCACACCTCTTTGGGAAATCGGAGCTGAATAGCTAATATAAGGTATAGTCAGTAGGAGAAGAGTTTGGTGCGCTCAAGAGTTAGGCAGCAACATGAGGTTGGTTGTGGTATGAGAGGGGCCCATGGAAGAATTGTGTTCAAGTGCGACACATTGTCAAAGCTAGCGGCAGCCTGAGGACAACCTAGTTGTGTGATGTTGCGGCTAAACATCAGCCAGGATATAGTGAGACAGATGAGAGGAGCAATCTATGAGCCCATTGGGGGAGTTGGTGAACAAAGACGGTGAGCACATTTGAGCACTGATGTATGGGTGTAACATCTGATCATGGGTATAACTAACTGGCTTGGGGGTGCCATTTTTGAAGCCTAATCACAGATTGAGCCAATTGAGGTCTAAAATGAAACTGTGTCATCTGTGTTTCCATACTGAGCTAATTCTCTTTTGGCATGGTTGCTACAAAAAAAAACCCTTGCCTGTTCAAACATGAACCCCATTACAATGATTAGAGATGAGCAAGTACTGTTCGGATCAGCCGATCCGAACAGAACACACGCATTGAAATGAATGGAAGCCCCTGGTACTTCCGCTTTGACACCGGCCGGCCGCTTAACCCCCCACGTGCCGACTACGTCCATTCATTTCAATGCGTGCGTGCTGTTCGGATCGGCTGATCCGAACAGTACTCGCTCATCTCTAACAATGATGAGTGTCGGGCTAGTCGGGCCCCTTGTTTGTTTTTATGGTGATGTAAAAATGGTCATTGGTCAGCAGTTACATCCACTCCAGTAGACAGGCATCTGCTAAGCATTTGTCCTGCACACGCCAGGAAAGGAGGACACTCCAGCTGGCATCAAAAGGCTGAATTGTTGTGACATATAACTGATGTCCCATGATCATTAAAGATTTCTTATATTGTCCATCGATGTTCATTTTTACAGTTTATCAAGAGACTTCATGCCAATCACAAATCTCAAAGTAGCCCGAATAGTGGATCGCTGGTCACGGACAATGAAGACTGGGGACAGCATGGTGACTCAGTGGTTAGCACTGTAGCCTTGCAGCACTGGAATCCTGGGTCCAATAACTGCCAAGGACGACATTTGCAAGGAGTTTGTATGTTCTCCCCATGTTTGCGTGGGTTTCCTCCCATACTCCAAAGACATGAAGACTAGGTTCCAGGTTGACAGTGGGCAGGAAATCATTAAGGCAAAGCTGGACTGGTTCATTCACGGTGTAGCCCAATTATTGCTTTATCGTCACATCAGTCAGTTCCCCATTTGAGTCACGGTGTAAAGAAGGGGTAGTCAGTGTGAGAGAAAGCCAGACCCCTGCTGGGGGGTCAAGCAAGTATCAGGACAGGAGCCCATTGGGGTACTGAAATCTTGGCTACAGTTTTAGACTTCTGAGACTGTGTTGTCCATCACAAGTTCAGAGACTGTTACTAGATCAAGTTCAACCTGTAAAATTCCAGGCACCAAACAGACTTCTACTACTATAACATTGTGAGGAATGGTTGTTGGTTTCTTGGTGCCACATCTTTAAATAACGACATGATTTATGGATGTCGTATGTTCCTGCTCATATTTTCCAGCCCATTGTAACCTCACTTTGCCCTGAATATGTCAATCAATGTGACCTTTCTACATAGACAACAGTTGAACCCAGAGGACCTAACTGAGCTGTTTTCAATTGCAGACAGGGAAGGATTCTTAGAAGCAGTATTAGCTTCCTTATACAGTACAGTGATAAATCTACCTAAATTGAGTAAAGTAGCATAAGTTGCCTCTGCAGAATATCATTTCTTAGACACTACTAGAACAGAAGCATTCATAGGATTACTCCCCAGCTGCCCCAGACATGTCATAGGCGAAGATGTCAAAAACTGCTAGTTTATCTTTAGGGAATGATAGTGATCCAGTCTTCAAAGAGTTGCAAGGTGGTCACTGGAATGTCAAGCATGCAGGACCAATGTCTCTAGGCTCTGACGTTTCTGCTAAATGTCCCTTTTCCAGTTAGGAGAAAAATGAGAAATTTCCATTTCCTTGAAAAATACACTGAACTTTTGACACACCATATAACCCACTGTGACATATTCAGTAGAGGGAATATTAATAAGATGTCATTGAAAAGTTTTACAGTGGGACGATTGTACTTCTATCACTTTCTTTTGTCATTTATCCAATCAAGAACCCAGGATTGTCCATAGTTGCTGGACATTACCATTAATTGACCGGTGGTGAAAAAAACTGATAAAGGGTTCAGAGTGGGTTAAACCATAAAACAATCAATACTCTCTGCACCAGTTCCCCACTATGGTTTCTAATTTCGGGTCTGTATCGATACTAGAATTGATGGGCCGACCAATCACTGCCCTATTTCAGCCAGCGATTACTTGTGTACCATTTCCCGTGTGTTGAACACAATCTTGAAATAGAGACCAGCAGGGAGACCTTGGTAGAACCAGAATGATAATGCTGGCAATTGGTGGGGTAAGTATTGGTTTTTTGATGTTTTAACCCATTCTGAGTACCTTATTAAAAACTTTTGCCAAAATAACTCCATTACATTTTTATATTAAGTGGCATCACATTTAACACAGTTTAATACAACAGACAGAAACATAGCTAAGGGACTACAGAGGTTACAGTCATGCTAGGCCCTTGTGCCCACATGGGCCAGAAGGCCCTTCTTCAACACATAAGAAGCCACCATTATAAAGCTGGCCATACACTTTATAGATAGCTGTCAGATAAATGCACAGCTCTCTCCTATATCCCCATAAGAGTGATATATATATATATATATATATATATATATATATATATATATATTTGGAATTCTCCTGGAAACAGTTTATCCAACCACGAAGAAGAGAATCAGAACAATACAACTGCCCAATTCTTATCTCCTCCAACATTTGCCATTAGGGGAGGGTGGAGAAGCCCAGAGCAATGAAGCAAGAGTTTTGGAGCTATTGGGGACTGGCTGAAGCAGGAGCCATTATTGCCACCGATCCTTTAAGAGCCTAAGAGCCCTCACAGAGTATGTGACCCTATGGTCACAGTGGCACAAGAAAAGAGCAGAGAAACACTAGGAAAAGAAACTTACCATACAAAGAAAAATGTGGCAGTTAGGGTTGAGCGATCGGGATCGGAAATGTTCGGATTCCGATTGGCGATCAAGTAAATTTCACGATCGCGATTGGAATTCCGATCCCGATCTTTTCGGGAGGGATCGAGATCGGAGGTTATTTCCCACAATGCTTGGCTACTGAACAATCATTGTGGGAAAAGCTTAGCACCCATAGGAATTAATGGAAGCGGCCGGCCACTTAGCCCCCTGCGTGTCGGCTGCGTCCATTCATTCCTATGGATTTACCGCAGCCAGCCACTCTTCTGCTTCATCCCTGTTTTACCGTATACTCAACTGAATATATGGTAAAACAGGGACGAAGCAGAAGAGTGGCAGACTGCGGTAAATCACTGTGTGCTGCGCTGCTGTGAGGACAACAAGGCAAGTTCGCGAGTATATAGATACTACTGTACACTGACTTGTCTATCTACTAGACAAGTCAATGTACAGTAGTATCTATCTACTCGTGAACTTCGCTCAACTTACCTGCACAGAAGTGCTGCCGCTGCCCTCTTCTGGTCCAGTCCTCTCTCCTTCACATGCCTTCAGAGCACCCTGTGCCCTCCGCCTCCCTAGACTAGTATTATAGAGATGCCGGGAGAAGGTGGGGCTTGAGGCTTAGAGATTGTGGGCGGGGGATACTGGGAGGGGAGACATTAGTGATGCACTCGCGTCTCCCCGCCCACACTCTCCTAAGCCACAACAAGCCCCACCTACTCCGATCATCTCTAACACTAGCCTAGGAGCCTAGGGAGTGAAAGCCTGTGAAGGAGAGACCAAGACCGGACCAGACCAAGAAGAACTGGGAGTGGCAGCGGCAGCGGATCTGTGCAGGTAAGCGAACACCAGGGGGGATTTTTGTTTAATCCCTATACAGCGTGGAGTCCAAAAATTGTTTCAATTTTTGGACTACATGCTGTGTAGTGAATAGGATCGTTTTTAAAATCCGATCTTCGATTATTAAAAAAATCCCATTGACTTGCATTAAGATCGGAATTGGGATCGGGTTCGAATGGAAAATGATCGGAAATCGGATTTTAAAAACGATCCTGAAATTTCAAGATCAGCTCAACCATAGTGGCAGTACATTTACATATATCTGTACAAAGATCTGATCACAATATATGACTAGTAGTATAGATCTATAGTTTTATTTTGACCCTTCATCTTTCACCATCCACCAAATTTAATAGGGAGACAAATTTTAGCAGGTTTTCTTATATTGTAATCCTCGATTTGGTAGTTCTGGCCTAGATCTAGACATAGGTGGTCTACTCTGAGGAGGTGGAGGAGCGCAAAAATACATTTCACATCCAAGATGTGTATGCTCATCTATAATAATTTTCTTAGCATCTGTTTGGTTTTCTGGTGGGCTTGGACTTTAAGCAATATTTGTCATGACTGCAGTCCAAACCACATAGATATTATGTTATATGGACAGTCACCACCACCCACCATCGAGATGTTTTATCTAAGCTATAAGATTATGCTGTGCCAATTGGCCATTGCAACGATATGTGGCTATCACATCATCATGTACATTGAATCTAATAAAGTTCAGGAGCTGCAGGCCGCATGGGCTTGACAAGAATGGTACTGGCAAGGTATGTCAGTATATTACACACTCTTTATTTCTACATTTAAGAGTTTAGATATTTTACTATAACCAGTCAAGCAATACAGAGAAAAAGTCCAATTCTTTGTTACAGTGTACACCATTTTGATGTTCTAGTAGTGGTTATAATAATGGCACAATAAAGATTTAGCACAGTAGTCAAATTGAGTATTGTTTTTTTTGCTACAGTTTTTTTTAAAGGGATTCAATCATTAGAATCCCATTTTTAACTAAGCCCACGTCGGAATAGTCTTAAGAAAGGCTATTCTTCCCCTACCTTTAGAATTCTTCTCTGCGCCGCCATTCGGTAGATATCTCAGTTTTTGTTGTTATGCTAATGAGTCTCCAGACAGCACTGGGGGTGTCCCCAGTGCTGCTTGAAAACTCTCTAGCACCGCCTTCATTTTCTTCTCCGCCTCCTCTCCCACGTCACACCACATCTTCATCCAAAAGGGCCGACTGCGCATATCCGTTGGCCATTTTCCTGTGGCCAAATGGGAGAGGCCACCGGAAAATGGACAACAGACATGCGCAGTTGGCGCAGTCAGCCATTTTCCTGTGACCGAACAGGAGATGCTACAGAAAAATGGGCGAATGACCTACGCAGTTGGCACTTTTGGGTGAAGATGTGACGGTGATGCGCGAGAAGAGGCGGAGGCAGAGAAGAACATGGAAGCAGCACTGGAGAGTTTTCAAGCAGCACAAGGGACAACGAAAACTGGGATATCTGCCGAACGGTGGCGCTGAGAGGAATTCTAAAGGTAGGAGAAGAAGAGCTTTTCTTAAGACTATTCCAATGTGAACTTACTTAAAAACGGGATTCTAAGGATAGAATCCCTTTAAGCCACCAACCACATGAAATAGTATGCTACATTTCTCACTATTTGCAAGCTTCTACTAGCTAGAGATCTTAGTAACTAGATTGTAAAGCTAGTCCTCAGGACATAAGAGAAGAAATGGTAGACCTCAGGTTGTACAATGTAAGTATAGATCTCTGCCGTCTATACTCCTACTTCAGGTCCTGGAATGCACCCATGAAGATTATGTTAAGCACTAGAGATGAGCGAGTAGTATTCGATTGAGTAGGTATTCGATCGAATACTACAGTATTCGAAATACTCGTACTCGATCAAGTACCACTCGCTATTTGAATGGAAAAATTTGATGCAGAACCAGCATTGATTGGCTGAATGCTATACAGTCGGCCAATCAACGCTGGTTCTTCTCCTACCTTTAGAAGTCTTCTCCGTGCAGCTTCTCCGCGGCGTCTTCCGGCTCTGAATTCACCCTGCCAGGCATCGGGCCTGGACAGAGCCGACTGCGCATGTCCGCTGGTAGTGTAGGATGTAGCCCAACCCTCACTTGTGGACTTGGTAAGTGTAATTTGATTGAACGTTGCCTACCCCTGAAACAAGCATTTTTCCCCCATAGAGTATAATAGGATTCGATATTCGATTCGAGTAGTCGAATATTGAGGGGCTACTTGAAACGAATATCGAATATCGAACATTTTACTGTTCGCTCATCTCTATTAAGCACTAAATTATGGGGATAATGCCCATCCTTAGGGAGAGACCACCTTTTCAGGTGTGTGAAGACTTATACAGCCATAGTTGCTCCACTGCAAGGGAACATGGGAAGAATATGCAAATCTGTCTCCCAAGATGTAAACAGGGAGACAGTACCTCTCTCAGCCTCTCACTTCTACCAAATCAATTCTCTCTAGGCTGCGCTGATGAAGTCCAACCAGACAGAAATGGTGCAGTCCGTAGTTGAGAAATTGATTTGGTTATAACCCCGCATTATGCAGTAAAGACTTCTGGGAAAGTCGGGCATGATGTTCAGGGTGCTTCCCATAGAGGGCGGCATAAAAGAGGCACTGTCTCCCTGTTTATATCTTGGGAGACAGATTTGCATATTCTTCCCATGTTAAGCACTAAGAAAGTCAATAGGACTTTGATTCACATTAATGTGATGGACATCTACCCATTGACGACTACAACCACATTCCTTACTAATTCTAAGGAAAAGTACACAATGCCATGGACACCTTGTAGCGTGCAGTATTTTTGGCACTGCCTTGGTGTAAACTTGTTGTTACGAGTAAGCAGCTGAGAAAGGATCCAGGAGGAAGGAAGGCTGCTCGCTCCTGCTGGTCTGATTGCTGGGGGAGAGGATGCCCCCTCTGAGGTGTTGACAGACAAGTATGATAGGAGTTGTACCCATGGGAGGAAGGAACAAATTAAGTACCAGCACACTGGCTGTTTAGGATGACTACTGAGGGTGGGTTCAGGCTGTAGTCTCATCTGGTTTTACAGACAAATTTTATTTTGCATTTGCCTTTTAGATAGCTGTAGGAAAGTTACATAACCTCATATAAAATAGATTGGTTACCTAATCTGTGTAGGTCTTCTTCATTTCTCCAGATGGCTATGGAAGAAGATAGATGTTCAGTAGCAGTTCTGACATCAGTTGTAAAATGAAGGATGTTCCTTTACAATGAAGTGGATGAAATATGTTTTGTCAGATATGGATTCACTCTTTCCATACATACATATGTGACGTTAGCGTCAAAGGTTTTTTTTTCCTTTGATGGAGTCTGGAGATATGTCTTAGATCAACCAGAGTAGTAGGTAAGTCAAGACTGTAATTCAATAAGGAAAAAATGTACTATATGCTATGTACTATACTCTATGCAAGTATTACTGTGTACTATCAATATACAGTATGTATTGTATAGTCTGAATTTCTATTTCGATAATATAACAAGTGATTTATTAAAATTGATTTAATAAATTTATTATTAAAATAAGAATATATATTTGTTTTTAAGTAACTGTACTCAGAGGACGGGATCTTTTCTTAGATTGGAATCCTTCCTAGACAAGGTTGGGCTGGCCAGGAGTATACCCAGACTCTTCAGGTACCCATACACATTAAATTCAGGTATATTGGGCAAAACTTCAACCATCATCATCTTCTCAAAATAAATTTCTATATTTTAAATTTTTATCTGATATTCCCGAATAGTTCACTTGCTCCAAGGGCTGTTTTTCTAAGGATCTGTCTCACACACCATTAGACCTTACTGCTATGTCCCTTAGGTGCAATGATATCAACTAAGATTGTGAACGTTGAGTTTCTCATGTGTTGTATACATAGAGGGCGAGCCTTCAGGATTATCACCTCTGGTGGACCCAAAGAACCACAGCCCAACACTACATAGAGGGCGGCAAAGATATAAGGTTAATGTTGTCTATTTTCTCATGACATGGAAAATAAAATGTGACAAGGCCCATTATTGTTTGTTTATTAGCCATAGCTCTCCTTCATTCTACATAATGACAAATTTCTTGAACCGTAAGAGTGGCTCATAGACAGATACAAAACATGACATCCAGTAAAACCAAAGTAGTCAATAAGGATTATACAATGGTAAATCCAATGTACTTTTTGAGACAATGTGCAGAGGTGTTCTCGGGAAAGAGGGACAGAAGGTCACGCAATGGAGCTGAATGGTGGGAGGATCTGCAGTAAGGATGAGTATTCTTTCACGGAAAGGGTGGTGGAGTCAAGGAATGTTCTCCCCATGAGATCAGAAAGGTCTATTACAGTAAGGAGAATTTAAACAATTCCTGGGAAATACACAGAACAAGCAAATATCTCAAGGGTCAAGGATCAAGTTTACAGATTTGACTGCAAAAAATAAAATCACAGGACAGTTCACAACCATGTGGTTCCTGCTGTCAAAACTCCCTTTTTATGAATTTAATAAAAACAGCCAGGGTGTTGTATTATTGTATACAGATTGTAATAGTATATTTATACTGTATTATTTATCATCATGATCCCTATACATTATGATTTATTAGTCACAAAATGTCAAAGGCATCATCTGTTTGTCACACATGACTTAACATATATATATATATATATATATATATATATATATATATATATATAAATAATTACAATACATATGTATGTATATATATATATATATATATATATATATATATATATATATATATATATATATATAGATTAGTCATGAGCATAAGTGAAGCCCCCCCTGAAATTGTTGGCCTCAAAAACAAAAAGAGAAAAACAGGCAAATTGGACAAAATTACACACTAAACTCCAAAGATAAGCTGGACAAAATTGTTTCTAAAGTTGTGGGTAAAGAACTTTGTTCCAAGTATGTGATGCTCGTTCACATTCATCTGTGGCAAGTAACAGGTGTGGGCAATATAAAACTCACCTGAAATCAGATAAAAAGGAGAAAAGTTGACACAGTCTTTGCATTATGTGTCTGTGTATGCCACACTAAGCATGGAGAACAGAAAGGAGACTAGAAGCATCCAAAATGATGGAAAAATATCAACAATCTCAAGGTTACAAGTCCATCTCCACAGATCTTGATGTTCCTTTGCAATCCATGCCACTGTAGCTAATCTCCCTGGATGTGGATGGAAGAGAAAGATTGATGAAAGGTTGCAATGCAGGATAGTCCAAATGGTGGATAAACAGCTCCTATCAAGTACCAAAGAAATTCATGCTGTCCTGCAGGCTCAGGGTGCATCATACTCAGCGTGAACTATCCATCGACATTTGAATAAAATGAAACACTATGGCAGGAGACCCAGGAGAACCCCACTGCCGACACAGTGACATAAAAAAGCTAGACTGCAGTTTGTCAAAAGGTATGTGAGTAAGCCAAAATCCTTCTGATAAAATGTCTTGTGCATAAATGAGACCAAGATAGAGCTTTTTGATAAAGCATCTCATTTTACTGTTTACTGAAAATGTAATGAGGCCTACAGAGGCCTAGAAAAGTGCAGTACCAACAGTCAAATATGGCGGAGGTTCAAAGATGTTTTGGAGTTGTTTTGTTGCCTCTGGCACTGGGTGCCTTGACTGTGTGAAAGGCATCATGAACCAAATGATTTTGGGTTGTAATGTAGGGCCCAGTGTCAGAACATTGGGTTTGCATCCTAGATTACGAGACTTTTAGCAGGACAATGACCCCAAATATACTTAAAAAAGAAATGGAAACAAAGTGCTGGAGAGTTCTGAAGTGGCCAACAATGAGTCTGGATCTTAATCTCATTGAACTCCTGTGGACATGTTAAAATTGCTGATGGGAGAAAAGAAGACGCCCTACAAAAATGAGAGACCTGAAGTCCAGGCTTAAGATAGTTATATCCTATCCTCAGGATAGGCCATAAATTCATGATTGGTGGGAGGCTAAGAGTCAATCCTTCCTCCGCCCCTCCTATACACTATATAGGGCCGGAAGCAGAAAGCACTGTGCTTTGTATAGCGGTCACCACCGAGTGACGTATAATTATTACTTACCTTGTATATCGTACAGGCGCCGTCACTGCAATTCAGCACTCATTGAAGTCAACTGATCTCCAGTGAAGGCACCTGGCCGCTATGCAGCAGATGGAAAGGATAGACCATAAATAACTTAACCCCGAACAACCCCCAACTTCAACCCTCAAGACTTTACCAGATCTCAATACTTCAGACCCTATAAAACCTCAACTTTAAGCACCCAAGGCTTAACCAAACCTCAAAACTTAGCAACAAAGACCTCAAAACTCAAGGTTCAGGTACAAGTTCTCTTTATAGATTGTGTATCTGATAATCATAGCACTGACTACAGTTTACTTTTTTTTTATCTTATTTTATTTTTTTATTTTTTTTTTTAACAATTTTTACATATACAAGAGAAAAAAACATTATCACAGACTGAAATGGGATACATAACATTTTCCAGAAAAAAAAGAAAAACAAGCATTTTGACTAAATTAAGGGTGGTAAACAGGGTGGAATGAGTCCAAGACTGTGATAAATTGAACAATTAGAAAAGTAAATGAACCAGAAGTAGTAACATTTGAGTAATTTGTTCTTGAGTTGTAGAGAATTGTATGTGAGGTTCGAGGTTGTAAGTTAGATTTTCTAGTAAAACAGGTAACAATGGGCAACGCTGTGGATCAGGTAGTGATGCAAAGTGCCTAGGATTTCTGACAAAGACGGCATCATTGGTAGTTCCGTAATATAGATTTAATGCATCCAGGTGTAGACATAATGATAGGGTGTTGGGGGGTAAGGGGGGGGGGGAGTAGTAGAAAGGTGTGGTTGTAGACCTAAGTTAGTTTTATAGGGAAGAAAAGAGTTAAGTTATAAAAGACAAAGGTATCTCCTGTACAAAGGGAGGCATTTATTTAATGGAGTCTGTAGAAAGTGTGGTATTTTAGCCACGGAGCCCATGTCTTTAGATAAGTACCATGTGTGCCTCTTGACCATATCAAAAGCTCCTCAAATCTTGCAATTTGATGGACCTTCTCAGTCCAATGTGAAATTGGAGGAGTCTCTGTCTGGAGCCAGTAACAGGGAATGATGGCTTTGGCTGTCTCTCTCAGGTGTGTAATCAAGTCGATTTTCCTAGGGCGGAGGTCTGAATGTGGAAGAGAAAGGAGTACTAGTGAGGGAGTAAAGAGAGTCTTAGAAGAAGTGATATTCCTGACAAGCTGTTGCACTTGTCTCCAAAAACGGGCAATTTTGTCACATTCCCACCATATATCCGCTTGGGCAAGGCATCACCAACAAGTATCTGATTCAGCTAGATGGTGGGCGTGTAACCATGATGGTGTTCTGTACCATCTTGTCAGAATTTTATAATGCGCTTCTTGCATCTTCACATATGTAGAGAAACCGTGACAGTTTTGTAGTACAATCTTGACCTCCTCATCAGAGAGGGTGATACCTAGATCTTTTTCCCATGAGGACAAGTAGGTCAGTTTACATTTTTACTACTACTCCAAAGCACATAGCAAACAACATCCATGACAGCCAAATATACATGGTTTAGGGACATTAGGGGATTACTATAGGTTGTTTTCTGTTGTTGTTTTATTTTAAGTAGCTGGTACATTGGATTATAACACTGGTTTGATGTCACATGAAAGAATAGGTTCTCATCTTTCATATGACACCAAGATTGCAATTCTACTTGTAACATTTCCAGAAATATCATTAGACGGATTTAGGAGCAGCTGCAGCTGAATATAAGTAGGACAATCCCAACTGTGTCTTCTCTCTCTGGACATAATACAGGTAGGTCTTGGTGTAACATGAATGGTGAGAATTACACCTTTCAAATAACATCAAAAGCATAGGACAGAAAGAGAGACAGGATGAACAGGGGCCAAAAAAACCCAGGTTTTTAAGAAAGTTCAATGTTCTCTTGTGCAGACATGTGACTATGCTAGGCTGAGCTGTCTCAATATATGAATACATGCTATTATGTATGGTTTATAGATTCTACATATCATGGTATAATTGACATTGGCATGTGAAGTCATAGCAGGAGGTGGAGGTCTCTGCTACGATATTTACACAGGTTCTTGGGACATCCAAATTTTGCCTCTGAAGGAGCATTGTTCAGAATCCAATAAACAGAGAAGAAGTCCTGACAGCGACCAGGAGACATCCTCAGACTATTCAACCACCAAGTGAGATTTTATGACTGGTTGTGCCGCTCCTGGAACATTACTGAATTAGCACCTCAGAGCTTGGAATCAGACTAATTTTCAGTTTCAATCCAAGGCTTACAAAAAGTAACTCATTATTTGGCTTTAACCCTTCAGTTGACATCATCTTACAGACGGTTCAGCACAATACTTGCTGTTATTGAAATTTCATGAACTGTACATTAGCCTTCTACACACGACTAGGAAGACTTTGTCTCATTTTGTTTAACTTATTCCACTGCCTAAACTTTCGAGTAACCTTTGGTTTTCTGCCTACATTTGTGACACTAATACATGATGTTATATACCTTATTAACAGATTTTCGATCCTTTCTGTGAAATCCTGAGTTGAAATCCATTTTATGCCCATTCTGTATTTTTCACCTTGTTTTTTTCATGACTTCTCCCTGGAGTAAGGGTATATCGACTCTTATGAAGAAGAAGATGATGCGGGGGGGGGGAGTCACTTCAAACAGATATAGCTTGGGCATTGCACAATGTAGAACAGTACATTTGGTGTCATCTGAAAGATGGATTTCACCATACACCAAGACCTACCAGTATTATTTCCAAAGATAGAAAACACAGTTAGGATTGTCCTATTTCTATGTAGCTGCACCTGCTTGTGGACCCAACTGGTGATATCTCTGGAAATAATGCAGGTAGAACTGCAATCGTGATGTCATATGAAATATAAGAACTAGAGATGAGCGAGTAGTATTCGATCGTGTAGGTATTCGATCAAATACTACGGTATTCGAAATACTCGTACTCGATCGAGTACCACTCGCTATTCGGATGGAAAAATTTGATGCACAACCAGTATTGATTGGCCGAATGCCGGCCAATCAATGCTGGTTCTTCTCCTACCTTTAGATGTCTTCTCCGCTCAGCGTCCCCGCAGTGTCTTCCGGCTCTGAATTCACTCTGCCAAGCATCAGGCCTGGGCAGAACTGACTGCGCATGCCCGCACTACAAGAAAATGGCCGCTTTGACTGTAAGCGGCCATTTTCTTGATGTCAGAGTCGGAAGACGCCGCGGTGACGCAGCACGGAAAAGACTTCTCGGAGAATCCAGCCCGACCCTCACTCGTGGACTTGGTTAGTTCAATTTGATCAAATGTTGCCTACCCCTGAAACGAGCATTTTCCCCCCATAGACTATAATAGGATTCGATATTCAATTCGAGTAGTCGAATATTGAGGGGCTACTCGAAACGAATATCGAATATTTCACTGTTCGCTCATCTCTAATAAGAACCTGATCCTTCATGTGACATCAAACCACTGTTCTATATTTTATAATGCCTGAGATATAACTGTTAGAATTGACCCATCTGTCTCAATTTCCCTGCATTATACAAGAGCCTGCCCCTCCATACTCTATTGTGTAGCTATGTACAGATTTCAGATTACAATATACAAATAGGATAAAGAATAAAGATGGGAAAACCTCTAAGGATTTGTTTCACCTCGTGTTCGGACAAAGTAATCCTTAAGTTTGATTCAGTCCGAACTTGTCTTCATGCCATGTCACCATTGAGGCCTCAGTGGTGACCCTGGGCGCATGACATCACTGGGTACTGCGAGTAGGCAGAAAAAGAACACCAGACTGGTTTTAGTATAAAAAAGGTGGAAACCCAACGGACCCTTTATAGTATATGGAGTATGGGGGTGTCCTTAGGAACTGCCGTTTTGACGGTCAAGCTCTCTGTTGTTCAGCTCCTCCAGCGGACCTGACCAACGGACACATGAACATAGCATTTAATGTGTAACACTTTATTCTTCCTGTGGTGGCGCTGTGAGGCATTTGAACACTTTATCAGGTTCCCTAGACAGCAAGATATTCTGTTACTATATCTTCACTGAATTACTGATAGTCACACTTACTATATAGTGTTAATTCATGATACAAGGAAGGCCTTATCTATACTCTTCTATATGAATGACATGCTATGTTTCTGGGACTGGAGCCATATAATCAACTATTTTCTTGCCTTGTAATTACTTGGATATTGCTTGCTCTGAAGGCAAAACCACCAAGGATGTGACTCATGTTATCCCCAGAGCAAACTTTCACTATTTGGAACAAATTGACTCATCTTTGTTAGCCGCTGATCATTTTAAAGGTACAAAGACTGAACATTTCAGACAGACAACGTAACCAATGAGGATACTAATCATTTATTCGGACACAGTTTATTCCCATATACCTCCTACATGTTACAGCAGCATTGCCTGATATTCCTAAATGTCCGGATGACTCACAGAAAAATAAGAGGAATCTGCCAGACTCCTATGCAAGGTCCAGAAGTCTGGGGGCCGATCTACACTCCCCACTCTGACTGAACATGCTACAGACTGACTCTTAGGATCAGGATCCCAACTATAAATTCTAGTACCTGAAGGATAGGGGATAATTGTCTGATCACAAGAATAGGGGTCCTGGTTCCCTACTGAGTACAGTGGCAGGTTCAACAAGCAAGGGAGTAGTAGCCACAGTGGACACAGAGGTTGCTATTAGCGATGAGCAAATACTATTCGAAACTCTAGTTTCGAATACCTCGCTCCCATAGGAATGAATGGGAGCGGGCGAACTGCAATGGGTTAAGCGCTGGCCGCTCCCATTCATTCCTATGGAGCGAGGTATTCGAAACTGCAGTTTCAAATACTATTCGCTCATCTCTAGTTGCTATCAGGCCTGGGAGCCTAAGGGGGTGCAAAGGCATCTCTATAACATAGCACACAAGTATACATAGTATATGCAAAATACATACCTCCCAAATTTCAAAGTACAGAAAGAGGATCAGAATGTTCGGTGCAACAAGCAAGCCCACTTTTATGTCGTCTTCACTCATTTCCAGTCATTGCTCTTTGTGCCTCCACACAGTATAATCCTCCTACAGTCACTCTAACATTATTTGCCCCCCACATTATAATGTTCACCTCCAGATAACCCCTCATAATAAAGTTCCTCTCCTGGTTCCCCAGTTTAAACTGGGGGCAACTAGAGGGAGACATTAAACTGGGGGCATCTAGAGGGGGATATTAATGTCCACTTTGGGCTGCCTTAACTTTAAATCCTACTTCAACTGCCACCAGTTTAATGTCCCCCTCCACCTACCTCGAAGTTTAATATCCCCTTCCAATTGCTCTCAGTTTCATGTCCCATTCCAGGTGCTCCCAGTTTAATGTCCTCCTCAAGTTCCCCATCAGTTTAATGTCCCTCCTGCATCTATCAAAAAATTATCATACCCCACCCCAGTTTAATGTTCCTCTTCATATGCCCGTTTAATGTCCCCCTCCATTTGCCCCCACAGTTTAATGTCCCCCTCCATCAGCCCCCACAGTTTAATGTCCCCCTCCATCAGCCCCCACAGTTTAATGTCCCCCTTCATCTGCCCCCTAGTTTAATAACCCCTCCCTCTGTCTACCCTCAAAGTTTAACTTAAAAAAATAAAACCACTAATACTCACCTCTCCTTGCTCTGTCAGCAGTCTCTGATCCTGGAGGCTTCAGGGAGCTGCACTATGATGTGAGTGACATCATCACAACGCACTTACAGCTGCTGAGGCCAGAGCACACAGGGGCACAGTAGTGAAGCAAGGAGTGGATGGCTCCCTCTTCACTGCTGTATTCACCTCACCTGTATCATCCTCTAGACAAAGATGAGTTGAAATGAGCACATACTTCCTGCCAATCAGATAGCAGGACAGGATCTGGTAGTTGAGAGGTATGCATATGGAAAATAGAGGGGGGGGGGGGTGCTTACACATAATTTTGATTGAGACCCATAAGCTTCAAGTTACGGCTCTAGAGTGAAATACATCTAGTGGCCAGCAGAGATTCTTTAGTGCAAAAAACTCCATTTTTAAAACAAATAATTTGCACTTTTTACATGGTCATTTTAGCCATTATAAGAGCACAAGTTGGATAAAGTGATAGAGACTGTTTAAATGGTCAGTAACTTTCATACAACTTAGTCTCATTTCATACAGCATGTGAATCTGGACCAAAATTTAATAATATGTGGATCTTTCAATTCGCATCAGTTCAGCCTAAAGGGCTCAATGACGGCATATCATTTCTACCGTTTATTTAGAATAGTGTGGTGTATTGAGAGATATCCATGGTTCCACTACACACACAACATGTAACTGCTGGGCTTGATCAGTGTTCAGATTGAGTGGTCCAAAATTTAATAAACTTTAATTAAAATTGTGTCTGTTTTCTGCCTAAAAAAATCTCTTTAAAGTTCCTGCCACTAGGTGTTACCATTCTAGCTAATTTCCAGTTTACCCCTTCGTTTCCTTTCATATATACATTAACGGGGCTCTATCAGCAAAATTATGCTGTATGCCCCATGTCACGGAGCAAAGGTATACGTCTTCCTCCGGATGGTCTTTTGAATCAACACGGACGCAAGAGGTCGGGAGACAACAGCAATTTATTGTAATCCACAAAGTTAGTAGCCGGCAGCGGTCACATCAACCGTAATAACAATAAGTCCACAGAAGTCACAATCCAATGATAACTTTGGTTCCTTGGTCCTGTAACTAAGTCCTGGCTCTCTGCAGAGCTGTGCACAGGCCGGCTAACACATACTAACTCCAGCTACAACTATATACTAAAACTGTTACACCTATATCTGTGGGGGGGAAGGGCTGAGTCACAGATCCTTCCCCCCTCACCTATACCAAGGAGAGCAGACTCCCTGTCTACTATGGACAATGCACCATCCAACATCTTCTTGGAGACACTGATCAGATTATCTCCACCCATTGTCCTCACTAGTTAGAGGTATTTGCATACAATGTGCTAACACACTAGACCCCAATCAGCCAACTACACATTGATGTATATAACAGGTTAGAGAATACATTCCACATGAAATATATATTACACATTGCCTATAGTATAGACTCTAACCATCCCGTGACAACCCCTCCCCCTCTCAAAACATGTGCATGACACAATTGGCCTACACAGGTAAATTGGGGAATGCACATCAGTCTCTATAGCTCATATGTCCTCCTGCCGGGATAACCCATCTGCGTTCTGGTGTTGGTTCCCTCGGCGGTACTGAATGGTAAAGTTGTAGGTTTGAAGGGCTGGCATCTGGCAGAAAATCCGGTCGATCCATGTTGGCGTCTCTCTGAGCTTGGCTTCGGGTCACTGCTCCCACAAAGTGGCACTGTAGATTTCCAACATCGTTGCCTAACAGAACATCGGCCGGCAGCTCGCTCATCACACCAATTGTGCATCGTTTTGGTCCATAACCATAGTCGAGTTCCACGGTAGCTTTAGGAATACGTCTTTGAGTACCCCCTGCCAACTTGATAGAAATGCCAGGGCCCTCCTCTAGGGCCTCGGGTCGCACAACTCGGGGGTCCGCTACCGTTAGGAAAGCTCCCGAGTCCCGGAATCCAACAACTGTTCGGCCATCCAGTAGGACCTCCTGCAAGTGCTTCCTCTGAAGGTTTGCGGGATGTGTGGCGGAAGGCTGAATCCCATAGACCCCTGGAGGTGGAACAGATGGGTCATTTATGGAGTCATCTGGAAATGGGGCCAAACTTTCTGTCCTAGGGGTGGTTCCCAGGTAGTGAATAGGCCGGGATGCCACGGTGGCCCGTGTCCCCATGTTAACAGGGCAACTAGCTTGCAAATGTCCAGGCCGCCCGCACCCAAAACATCTGCGCTCTAGCATTCTTCCAGTAGGTCGTTGTCTAGGGACAGGGTTGTTCATAGCTGGAGGCCGATGGGCTGGGGCAGGGGTAGAGGGGGAATTGTAATCCTGAGGCCGGGCACGAAAGGTGGTTGGCTGGCTGAAGGGTGTCTGGCGGACTGTGGTAGTTTTCCGCTCCTCTGCAAACAACCTCTTCCACTGCGGCTTGATGGTCAGGCCCTCATCTGCAAGGGAAGCAGCTTGCTCCACTGTGGCTGGGTTCCGTTCCAGCACCCACTCACGGATCTCAGCGGGGCACTGGGAAAAGAACTGTTCCTTAAGTATGACTTGGAGGACCTTATCGACTGTGACAGCCTCCTCTCCTTCTAGCCAGCGCTTGCATGCTTGCTTCAACTTGTGGGCGAACATGTGGAAGGAGCTTCCCCCATTGTAAGACAAAGAGCGGAACTGAACTCGGTAGGTCTCTGGAGTGACTGCATAATACTTCTGCACCGCTCTTTTAATGGCCTCATAGTCCCGCTGATCACTAGGGTCCATGGCTCTGAGAGCTTCCGCAGCCCCATCTCGTAGGTGCCCCACCAGATACCGGACCCAATCCTTCTCTGGGACTTCCATCAGGCGGCACTGGTGTTCGAAGTCCTGAAAATATCCATCAACATCCCCAGCCGCTTCATCAAAGGTCTTGAAGTGTTTATGGGAGACATATGGTGGTTCTCTCACTGTTGGGCTGGGGGTCGACGTTTGATTATAATTCCGCGTAGTTATCTCAGCCATTCGCATTTCATGCGCCATTCTTTCCTTTTCATGTGCCATTCTCTGTTCCTCCTTCTCCGTTTCCTGAGCCCTCTGTAATGCTCTACTCCTTTGCTCTGCAGTTGCTCCTAGCCCCAGCACTGCCAATTCCTCCTCATACAAAACAACCCATCTGCTCTTTTGGGTCTGTACCTGCCACTCCTGTATCTCTACTGTCTCCTGGGGGCAGCCCTCCTCATGGTCGCTTTGCAGGGTCATCTCCTCCAGTGCCTCGATCAGTTGCTCTTTCGTTCTTCCCTGGTAACTCAGGTTTAGTTCCCGGGCCCTTACTTGTAGACTTGCCATAGTCCAGTTCCTGTATTCTGAGGTTGTGGCTCCATTAATCGCTGGGCTGCTGTAGTCCATCTCGCTGTCCGCTGTTGATCCCACCGCTGCCAACCAGTTGTCACGGAGCAAAGGTATACGTCTTCCTCCGGATGGTCTTTTGAATCAACACGGACGCAAGAGGTCGGGAGACAACAGCAATTTATTGTAATCCACAAAGTTAGTAGCCGGCAGCGGTCACATCAACCGTAATAACAATAAGTCCACAGAAGTCACAATCCAATGATAACTTTGGTTCCTTGGTCCTGTAACTATATCCTGGCTCTCTGCAGAGCTGTGCACAGGCCGGCTAACACATACTAACTCCAGCTACAACTATATACTAAAACTGTTACACCTATATCTGTGGGGGGGAAGGGCTGAGTCACAGATCCTTCCCCCCTCACCTATACCAAGGAGAGCAGACTCCCTGTCTACTATGGACAATGCACCATCCAACATCTTCTTGGAGACACTGATCAGATTATCTCCACCCATTGTCCTCACTAGTTAGAGGTATTTGCATACAATGTGCTAACACACTAGACCCCAATCAGCCAACTACACATTGATGTATATAACAGGTTAGAGAATACATTCCACATGAAATATATATTACACATTGCCTATAGTATAGACTCTAACCATCCCGTGACACCCCACATATGCGTTAATAGCCTTTAAAAAGACTATTCAGGAACCGCAAATCTTATTTTAAACCCTCGTCCCGCTTTCAAATAAAACTATAAAAACATATACAGTCTTATGAAAAAGTTTGGGCACCCCTATTAATCTTAATCATTTTTAGTTCTAAATATTTTGGTATTTGCAACAGCCATTTCAGTTTGATATATCTAATAACTGATGGACACAGTAATATTTCAGGATTGAAATGAGGTTTATTGTACTAACAGAAAATGCGCAATATGCATTAAACCAAAATTTGACCGGTGCAAAAGTATGGGCACCTCAACAGAAAAGTGACATTAATATTTAGTACATCCTCCTTTTGCAAAGATAACAGCCTCTAGTCGCTTCCTGTAGCTTTTAATCAGTTCCTGGATCCTGGATAAAGGTATTTTGGACAAACAATTCAAGTTCAGTTAAGTTAGATGGTCGCCGAGCATGGACAGCCCGCTTCAAATCATCCCACAGATGTTCAATGATATTCAGGTCTGGGGACTGGGATGGCCATTCCAGAACATTGTAATTGTTCCTCTGCATGAATGCCTGAGGATTTGGAGCGGTGTTTTGGATCATTGTCTTGCTGAAATATCCATCCCCGGCGTAACTTCAACTTCGTCACTGATTCTTGAACATTATTCTCAAGAATCTGCTGATACTGAGTGGAATCCATGCGACCCTCAACTTTAACAAGATTCCCGATGCCGGCATTGGCCACACAGCCCCAAAGCATGATGGAACCTCCACCAAATTTTACAGTGGGTAGCATGTGTTTTTCTTGGAATGCTGTTTCTTTTTGGACGCCATGCATAACGCCTTTTTTTTTATAACCAAACAACTCAATTTTTGTTTCCAAAATGAAGCTGCCTTGTCCAAATGTGCTTTTTCATACCTCAGGCAACTCTATTTGTGGCGTACGTGCAGAAACGGCTTCTTTCTCATCACTCTCCCATACAGCTTCTATTTGTGCAAAGTGCGCTGTATAGTTGACCGATGCACAGTGACACCATCTGCAGCAAGATGATGCTGCAGCTCTTTGGAGGTGGTCTGTGGATTGTCCTTGACTGTTCTCACCATTCTTCTTCTCTGCCTTTCTGATATTTTTCTTGGCCTGCCACTTCTGGGCTTATCAAGAACTGTCCCTGTGGTCTTCCATTTCCTTACTATGTTCCTCACAGTGGAAACTGACAGGTTAAATCTCTGAGACAACGTTTTGTATCCTTCCCCTGAACAACTATGTTGAACAATCTTTGTTTTCAGATCATTTGAGAGTGGGCTGTCCATGCTCGGCGACCATCAAACTTAACTGAACTTGAATTGTTTTGTAGAAAGAAATGGTCCAAAATACCTTCATCCAGGATCCAGGAACTGATTAAAAGCTACAGGAAGCGACTAGAGGCTGTTATCTTTGCAAAAGGAGGATGTACTAAATATTAATGTCACTTTTCTGTTGAGGTGCCCATATTTTTGCACCGGTCAAATTTTGGTTTAATGCATATTGCGCATTTTCTGTTAGTACAATAAACCTCATTTCAATCCTGAAATATTACTGTGTCCATCAGTTATTAGATATATCAAACTGAAATGGCTGTTGCAAACACCAAAATATTTAGAACTAAAAATGATTAAGATTAATAGAGGTGCCCAAACTTTTTCATAGGACTGTATGTAAATCATACCTTTGCACGCTGGGTGGTCGTGCACGATCCGACGTCATCTTCGGTCCAGCCTTCCTGTCCTTTCTTTTTTCAGTGACGTCCTCCTGTCCTGGCTCTTCTCTGCCTTCATCTTCTGTTTTTCCGGCGGGCTGTGTTCAAATCCCACGCGTGCGCAGTAGCGCTCCCTCCCGAGCGCTACTGCGCACGCGCCGACACCATTTTTATTGTAGTTCTAAGAATCCCTTAGAACTACGCGAGCATGCGCAGTACGCTCGCGAACTTCTTCACTCCAGAAGAAAAGAAGATGAAGGCGGAGAAGAGCCAGGACAGGAGGGCGTCACTGGAAAAAGAAAGAAGAGGAAGATGACATCAGATCGTGCATGACCGCCCAGTGTGCATGCAAACGTATGATTTACTTATATGTTTTTATAGTTTTATTTGAAAACGGGCGGGTTTTAAAATAAGATTACCGGTGCCTGAATAGCCTTTTTAAAGGCTATTCACACATATGTGGGGCTCATACAGCATAATTTTGCTGATAGAGCCCCTTTAAATAACCAAGATATGTAATTTCAATGAATGGAGGGAGTGGTTGTTTTCTATCTTTAAACAGTGAATACAGATGGGGGACCAATTCTTCACATAGCGTGTACATACATCTACAAACTGTTACTCTATGCAAAGGACTGAAGATTCTGCAAATCTCGCAGTTTACAATTTAAGAAAAGTCTTCTATGTACTTGTATCTACTTCTGGCTGCAATGTCCTTCCTGCATCTACCTACTACTTCTGCTATCAGTCCAGGTCAGTAGATCCCAGCTGTAATGTTTTTTTCTAGCATTTTTCTCAAGAAAACACATACAAACTATAAAATGCTCCCAAAAAAAAAAACTTCTGACATGCATGGAATCTTTTATTACATCTTTAAAGGGATTCTACCATTAAAATACTTTTTTTTTCTAGGTAACATGTAGGAATAGCCTTAAGAAAGGCTATTCCTCTCCTACCTTTAGAAGTCGCCTCCAGCCTGCCGTTCGGTAGATATACCGGTTTTTACTGGTATGCAACTGAGTTCTCTCGCAGCACTGGTGGCGTTCCCAATGCTGCCAGAGAACTCTCTCCAGTGACGCCTCCATCTTCAACAGCAACCGCCTCTTCTGCCGTCTTCTTCCGGCTGGGGTCACACTCCTGCACCTGCGCAGTCGGCTCTGCCATCGGGACGCAGGCAAGAGCCGCGTGCCCAGGCTGGCCGGTGGGCATTTTTTAATGGCCGCTTACACACGCATGCGCAGTACACTCCTGTAGTTCAATGGAGAACAGGAGGAGAAAGGTAGGAGACGAATAGCCTTTTTTAAGGCTATTCCGACGTGTTAACTAGAAAAAAAAGTATTTCAATGGTAGAATCCCTTTAAAAATGCTGAAGAGTTGTGTGTTAAGAATTATTATGCCAACTTGTGTCATCTGTAGCACCAACAACTGCAACCAAATGCTTCAGATAACTGGAGATCAGTCTTTCATATCACAGTGAAGGAATTTTGGCTGACTCTGCAGCCAATTTCACATGAGCGTAATATGGGTGCATTTGGATGATGCTGTTAGTATAAGTGATAAGACCTTTGGTCAGGCCAGGATGACAGTAATATGGGCCTTTTTACATTAGTGTGAAATTGACCTCATTGCAGAATTACTATAAGGGCTATTTGGCAT